>NW_026851456.1:0-1367095 GCF_030913505.1 Colletotrichum phormii
CCGCGAGCCTGCGGGGCAGGCCCTGTTCTTGGTCATGCATGTTGGGTCGTAACACCGTGATCGATGGCCCTATATCTAGGGAGACCGTCATGGTCGTGGAATTTAGCTCGTATGAGCTGATGTTGAGAGATGATAGTGTAGTGGGCCGTAGCCCTCCATAACCGTAACAATTACTAACAGTGGATACCTTTCGAGGTATGTGTGTCGCTCTGAAATAGGTGATGCGAGCGAGTGTGGGCCTCGGTGATCATGTAACCGAGGTCACGTGACGGGTAGTGAGGCCACAGATGGTTGAAGCCATCACGACACAGTGCCGCTGAGCTGTACCAATTTCTTTTCCGAAATTTGCCCGAGTCATTGAACAGGAACGTTAGGTGAAGACGGTAGCCTGTAACATAGTTTAGATTACCATAGACCATGTCGGCATAGCGCCCGGCACGTCCTTTTGTTACCAGACGTTAAATACATCATCATCATCATCATCATCATCATCATCACCGCTGAGCTGTTGGCAACGGCACTTGAGTAGTTCCCTGCGGAACCCGTTGCTGTCGCTGCCCCTGTGCCGGTCATCGTACCGGCGAGTGCAACAGCTCCCAAAGACAAGGAACGTCGATGGCCGATCTTGTCAAATGTCAAGAAAGTGATGATGTGGACGGCGAAGCTGCATCCAGTCACTATGAGATTCGTACGTAGAGGATCCGGGAAGCCGAGCTGCTGCATGAAAGTGACGATGAAATTCTGAATGAAGGAGACGCCTTGGGCTTGCTGAAGTATTTGGACACCCATGGCAATGATGGTGCGACGGAGATTAGTTCCCTTGAAGCAGTCTTTAGATGAGGTCGCCTTGTGCAGTTCTCGCTGTTCCTCCACTTGGGCTTTGAGTAGTTGGACTTCCTGTGGGATGGTTTCTGGGCGATTTGATAGCCTTGTGAGCACTTGCTCTGTCTCTTCGTACTTCCCACGGTAGATGAGATAGCGTGGAGACTCTGGGAGGAACGGATATAGGGTCGCGTATCCCACAGGAACGAATAACTGGCAAATAATTACGATCCTGTGTAATATGTAAGCTAATACAAAATGAATCAGAAGCCGCTGATGGACCCCACAGATATTGCCATTGATCGGTGCGACTCCGTGAAAAGTATACTGCGATGGCAGACAAGAAAACCCCCAGGGAGAGGAAGAAGCTGTATCCCATCGAGTGCGGATTAACGTCAAAAACGCCAAGGCCGGAACTGCCCACTATTGTACCCACTCTTACTCCGCACTTCAATGAGTAAATGACGAAACATCATTTAAACCTTTGTTTTCTTCCTTACTGTCACCACTAAAATCATCATTTTGTTTAATGCCGCGATGTCTTCTAGCGATTCCTATGCCTCCGGGGCTTCCGGGGCTTCCGTACGGAGCTATATTATGGTTGAGCTCCTTCCTGAAGACCTCGCCGTAGCTTGCACTGCCGATTGTACGCCGGAGCGGTACGATAACAGTACAGTCCGGCCCCACGAACCCCCGGCCGTTGAACGCGGGCGGGCCGCGGCCGGGCACCTTCAGACCCTTTGCCGTACCGGCCCGGGGCCGAGGGATACGGGACCTACCGGCAGCCCCGCTTGACCTATTTCTCTAGTATGTCCCCCGGGACCTTGTTGAGCAGTGGGCGCAATGGACGAATACGGCGCCGTTATTTAAGGAAGGCCCCCGGGCTAAACGGTCAAGAGTGTATGAGTGGAGAAAGACCTATCCCATTGACTGCTGCAAGACGCCAAAAAACGGGTGGTCCACAAAAGCGCCCACTCTTACCCCGCACTTCAATCGGTACAAGACGAAACATCATTTACCCCTATGTTTTTTTACCTACTAACACTAGTTACCAAAACCATCATTTCAACCAATGTTACGATGTCTTCTAGTGATTCTGATGCTTCCGATGCCTCTGTAACTACCGATACCTCTTTACGGAGCTGTATATTTGTTAAGCTCCTTCCCGAAGACCTTGAAGTCGGCTGTACTGCCGACTGCACCCCGGAGAAGTGCGATAATAGCACAGTCCGGCCCCATGAGCCTCCGGCTGAGCCTGGCTTGCCCGGCTCCTTTATACCCTTTAATATACCGGCCCGGGACCGGCAAATACGGGACTTACCGGAAACGCCGATGTTGGTTTGCGTGTACCACAGGTTAGTCACACAGGTATTCCTGGTATCGCGATCGGTAGCAATATCGTTGGGTTAATCTGGTGTTCTTGTTGTTGTTATTGTTCTTGTTAAGGAGAGTATCTAAACGCGAAGGCTCGTGATATGGAAGGAGGGAGCTGAGGTGTGTCACGTGCCGAAGACACGTGACATAGCTCGGCTCCGTGTATACCTAGCGATTGCCGTTTGTTCCCACAGCCGATTAACCTTTTCCTCCGATACGTTCCCCGGAGACTTGTTGAGCAGTGGGTCCGGTGGACAAATGCAGCGCCGATATCTAAGGAGGGCCCTCAGCCTAGACACTCAAGAGTGTATAAGTGGAAAAAGACCTCTATAGAAGAGGTATACCTCTTCTTAGGAGTCCGTATTTATATAGGGATCCATAAGGAGTATGAACTATCAAGATACTGGGCAACTCAGCAAGAGAAAGAGGACCCTATTCATCTATTTACCCGGTTTATATCCCGTGACCGTTACCAAAGACTATCCCGGCAGCTGCGGATATTCGATACTTCTGAGTTCCCTAGTCAGTCTAGCCATGGCCGGTGCCGACGCCGGCCCCAGGACAATTCAATACC
The DNA here is from genome assembly GCF_030913505.1 of Colletotrichum phormii. Classification (NCBI taxonomy): domain Eukaryota; kingdom Fungi; phylum Ascomycota; class Sordariomycetes; order Glomerellales; family Glomerellaceae; genus Colletotrichum; species Colletotrichum phormii. The sequence goes on from NW_026851456.1 coordinate 2,771, forward strand.
GGATACGTATCGGAAGGTTAACGGGTGGTCGGCCCATATCCAGGATACCGGGGACTCCTTCTATACGGCCGGCTCTGACCTTACCGTTGACGAGGCTATGGTCCGATTCACGGGCCGGTCCCTTGAGACAACAACAATCCCGACTAAGCCGATCCCGACTGGCTTTAAAATATGGATTCTTGCCCAATCAGGCTACTGTCTCCGGTGGCTCTGGCATATCCACGGAAAGGGCCCGTACGGGCTAGTCCCACAGGCCCGGCCAACGCCGGATGACGAGGCGGCAAAGCAGGCCCTTTTAACGCCGACGCAACGGGTTGTAACGACCCTAGTTGCCCTACTTCCGGCTGCAATCTACCACGTCTTTTTAGATAACCTCTTTTCTTCTGTCCGGCTCTTTAGGGCTCTCCGGAAGCAGCAAGTCGGAGCTTCTGGCACCTGCCGGAAAGATAGCGGCATAGATAAGATCCTTATTGCCGAGAAAGCAACTTGTTGGTTCACGGGGTCGTATACGACAAATAGTGGTAGCAATCATCACTCGTCTGTTGGTGATCCTATTGCTTGTTCTTCTTGTTGTTGTTCTATCTTACATTGTAGGCAGGAGTCGGTCGAAGTAGGTAGTGACGGCCTGGGTGGTTGCCCCACCTTTATCCGGCCGTGATGACTAAGCCAGTTGTCCCACTTCGCCCAGGGCAGGTGCCAGCCAGCCCATGGTACCTGCCTATTACTCCTTATCAGCCTTTGCTGTTCCAACACAACTGAAGGACAAGATATCCCTTGGGGCAAGATACATTATATCCCTACTTTAGATGGGGAGGTATAGTGTTATAGACTACCTTCTAAGGATATCTCTGGGCAAGCTAAAGATAAAAGGAATACCTCTATTCCTTGGCAACACCATACAAAGGGATCGAGACAGGTTAATTCGCGGTGCTCTTATTGCAGCAGTAATGGTGCATTATCTCGCCGAACTGCCTTATCCGAGGTATCTGGAAATAGCCTTGCGCAGCCACGGCCTAGATACACAAGAAAGGGCTGCTTAGACTGCAATGTACCGCTTTGTATCAACAGAGATTGCCGGTACCTCTGGCATAACCAAGATAACTAGAGAATAGAAGTACCGGAAATTCTAGCTTATCATTGGATAGAGTATATGAAACCACAAGCCCTTATTGGCCGTACCCCGCATGGCGTCTTGCAGCAGTCAATGGGATAGAAGAGAATTACCTCTTCTTAGGAATCCCACTTTATATGGGGATTCATAATAAATCTCAAATATCAAGATACTGGTCAACTCAACAGCAAAAGGAGGATCCCATCCATCTATTCACCCGGTTTATCTCCCGGGACCGCTTCCAAAGTCTACTCCGGCAGCTACGCATCTTTTATTCCCTGGCAGCAGCATCGTCAGGGGTCTAGGAAGGCTTGTTCGCCATGTTCCTATTATAATAATACGGCAGCACTAAGATCTCGCCAGGCTCTTAGTAATACAACTGGGAATAGCCTCAAGCGGCAACGTAGGTTCACTCGGAAAGGCTGCTTAGATTGCGACGTAGCTTTATGTACCAGGGGGGATTGCTGGTACCTCTGGCAGAAATCCTAGTTATTCATTGGTTGACTCCAGTGGCCTCGCAAGCCCCTATTGGCTCTACCCCGCCCTGGGCGTTTTTGACGTTAATCCGCACTCGATGGGATAGTGCAAGAAAAGCACCTGAAAGACTCGTCAGAATAAACAAAGGCAAGGCGAAGCCTCGTTGAATCACCTCTAATCCGTGGCGGAGCGCATTCCGAGAGATATATGGGGGGTGACGTTGGAGGTAAGCTCCATGCCAGCGTACACCAAGATCCGCCCAACCACAAGCTGCCAGAACGATGTAACCGCAGAAGACTCAAGCACCACACCAGTTCCCATAAGAGCTGAGATTACAAGGAAAGACTTCTTTCGACCGAGCCTAGAAGTGACAAGAGGAGCTATAATGCAGCCGATGATGATACCAGCGGAGCCAGTACCTGTCCCGACTGATGTTTTCTCTGCTGGAATGGCGTATCGCCCGAGTTCATCGCCCGAGTTCATCATCATAGGCACCGTACTTTCGTTGGAATTGGGATAGACCCAAAGCGCCTCCCCACCACCCGTTGTCGAAGCCGAAACCCATGGCGCCGAGGTTGGCAACGCAGCCAATGAGGACCAGCCGCCAGTTGAGGTCCTGGTACAAGGGATCATTTTTAAGTCTTGAAAACATAGTTTCTGAGAGATTAAGAAACGAAAGATCTTTTGGAAAAACACTCGCCACGGCAATAGTCTGTCAATGTTCTCTCATAGCATACATATACCCTATTTGACGTGGTTGAGTTGGTGCGGGGAGCTCCGGGGATGAGATATTCTATCCCCGCGTTTCCCCAGACTCCGTTCGCATGGATCGATTTAGTGATGCCCCGAGAACTCATGTCAACGATCACAAACGAAGAAAATTGGAAGCGGCAAGTTTAAGCACCTCTACTGCCGTGACCGGACGCACATCTGGCAGGGAAGTTGGACCTCGGCTGTTGTTCTGCTCGTCTGTGCGGGGCAGAATCTCTCTTCGGAGATCTCTCCGGCGTTTTGGACGGAGTAAGCTTATTGCGACGATCTCGAGAGCTGACAAGGGGGGCCATTTTATCTGCAGCGTCTTCCAAAAGGGGCAAAGGGTGGCTCTCGCTTCCTTTATTGCAAAGGATCCCCAATGGGAACTGATATCTAATCAAGCGAGCCGAGCAATTGTTCGTAGATGGAGAGCTAATGAGGCATTGTGGACAACGAATACCGGGGTAATATCACTGGTTTCAACGGAAAACTTTTGGTTCCAACCCGCGCGTCACGTTATCAATCACTTGATGAAACTTTTCGCAGCACGACGATGTTTGTAGATAATATGTGCACATTGACTAACTAGAGCCATAATGAAGAATAATGTACTGTCGAAAAGGGAAACACGCTACGTCCACAGAGCACTATCCACCACTGATATCCTTCACGCTTAGCAGATGTTGCGAGCGCCGTTGCCGGAAAGGTTCCACTTGATATTCTGGCCGCAAGGAGACTCGCGAACGGTGGTGCCGTCGACCTTGGCAGTGATGCTGATGTCGCGGGTAATGGGGAACTCGGAGCGGGCAGAGAGACGGACCTCGCCGCCGCCGTTGACGGTACCGCCCTTGATGGTGACGCTGTAGCAGTTCTCAATGAGGATCGCGTTGTTGCCGTTGTTGGCGAGGTCGATGCTGCCAATTTCGGCGCCGCCAGACTGCGAGACGCAGAAGATGCCGCGGCCGCCGCCACGGGAGACAACCTTTGTGACGTAGACGTTCGTGGTGTAGGCGCCGTTGGCGAGCTGACCGTTGTTGTTGGCGAAGCGGAGCGTTCCGTAGCCGGTGCCCGCACCAATGTTGTTGCCGTCGACGAGGCCGACCTTTGCGTTGGTCGTCTTCTGGAGTAGCAGTCCGGACTCGCCGCAGTTCTTGGCAATGACCTGGTCAATGGTCAGGCCATCAATGTTCCAAGTCTCGACAGCGTGACTACCGGCGCCGTTAACTGTGATGACGCCCATCTTGACGTTCGTGTTGGCGGCCTGGTCGCGGTCGAAGCGGATGCCGATTCCGCCGCTGAGGTTCATGTTGATGGCGCCGAGGGTGAGGTCTTTGGTGCCGTAGAAGCGGAGACCAAAGTACGGGTTTCCGGTCATGGAGAGATACGGGATCTTGACGCCAGAGGCGTTGGTCACTTCGATGGCACCGCGACCGGATCGGAGAGCGACGTTGATGGCTCCACAGCCCTCAAAGGTTTTGTCGCTCTGGATGGCGATGGTGCTGGCGCCGATGGAGCCCGAGGCGATGACAGAGACGCGCTGGCCGCTGCTGATGGAGTCGACGGCGGCCTGGATGGCGGCGCGGTAGTCGGAGCCGGAGTAGACCTGGCTGGAGCCCTTGGTCGCCACGAAAGAGCTTCCGGAGCCGGTAACCTTTGCGTCGGGCGTGCCGGAACCGCACTGGGCGGCGGCAGAGGAGGCGAGTGCCAGCACTGCCGTGAGAATGGAGTACTTGACCATGATTACGGGCTAGATACACGGGTGATGATAGAGAGAGAGAAGAAGTAGAATGTGTGGTAGCTCAAGAACCTTCTGCTCACAGGACTCTGGCACGGCGACTTGTTTATATCAGATAGCCCCCAACGACTCAACCAGGTGGATACGACGATGCTCTAGATGCGCGCCACTCCGATAGATGGTCCCACGGGGCAAGCACGTTCGTTGGAGGACGACATTGGCCCGGCCCCTAGACCGGGAATGCATTCTCCGCATTCATTTACCACGGGCTTGGAGGCGGCTCGGCATGGCTACAGAGTGGCTACGGGTGACCCGGGGTTGCCAACCGGTTGGAGAGAAATTGGGAAATAGAGTCGCCAGGTCGGTCGAGAGCTACACGAATGATACCCTAAAGAAGCAAAGAGGAAGATGCTTGCTCTTTGGCAACAGACCTTCCCGATTCATGCTTTTGAAACTTCCGTCCCTTGGCTCACACGTTGGGTCTTGGCACGACGCTGTCTTGGCTTGGCGTCACCTGTGAGATGATCGACAGAGCTGCTCTAGAAACAATGGAAACAGCTGAAGGCAACAATTGATGGAGCTCAAATGGAAGGATTAGTCCGCTTGAGCTAAGGACGACGCCGTTGTTGATTGACTCCGAGTTGCTTTCAATGCTTTCACTTCTTCGTTGTTACTCTTGAAGTTCGTATCCTTAGAGTCGATTCAACACTTGGCAGAGTTTGAACTCAAGTCTAGTCTAGACTGTCTAGATGTGCAGCACTATATTCAACGAAATGTCAAGCCTTGGCAGTACAGCGTACATGCTGGCGCAAGGGGAAGCGTCTCATATTGACAATACTTTTCACTTCAGACCACAGCCACGTTCTGGTGTGAGCTCAACTGTCCCACGAACACCAGATTCCGCATTGGATCCACTCAGCAAAAAACGTCATCTGTAGTTGTTTCTTGGGGGCTCCTCTAAATGATACGAGCAGACTTGCGGTTATAACGCATGGAGTTATTGGGCAGCGGAAACGGGGATTTTGAGACGGATTCTTCGGCTCACACTTAAATGCCCCGGCAGGAAGCAATTAAACATTGGCCAGTGGCATGGTCTTCTGGGCAGATTGGAAGACTTTATATAGTGGGCTCATGCACGATCCTATTCTCCCCCGCCATTTTGACTGATTGCTTCGTTACCTCTACCGACAGTCTGCAGATTCTCGTAGAATTTTCGTTCAGCTCCTGCAACTTGCAGAGCCAAGTGTCGCCTTCGAAGCTTGAAGATTGATAGGCATGGCGTTTGCTCAAACGCTCATGTTCCTTTTTAGGGGGAAGAAAATTGTGGAGAGAGCTGGTACTGACAAGAAAAGGTCGAATTAGTCCGTCTTGGCACGCCACAACCCCTCAGCCGGCAGATACGAGCTCGATTCGTGACCACTGCAGGGGACTTTAGGTCACTACTTGAGTTGCTGCTCATGCTGTCGCCAGTGCCAAGCGACGTTGAGATTGGGTTCAGAGTGAGGTCCCTGACCATGATGATTCGGCATTCGGCGAAAACGGGGCCGATCTAGGACCCGAGGGAGAAAAAGAGTTTCCAAAATCACCAAGAGACTGACGCGAAAGTTCTGTTTCTGTGGAATCAAAGATTGAACAGTGGGCTTCACGTTTGTATACATGAGTACTTTGCGTTGATGTTCGCACTATGATAAAAAATTACCCTTACTTAGGTAACAGAAAGCAAATCAGCATTCATCTCCGTCCTACCAACCCCTGTCTCTTACTGTCTCGTTGAGTGAAAGTTCAACCATGACTTGCTTGGCTTAGATCCACCACGTCCCGCATTCATCAACTTCATGATATATCTTTCTCAGTTCAATCGCACCACTCCCCATTAACCACTCCATCAACACCATTTTTCTTATGATTCGAAATGCCATTCAAAGAAGACACTTTAGCCTTCATTAATTTTGCCATGCTGGATCCGTCCCTCTCCTGAAGTCCTTGGTGAGTAGGCAATTCCGGGAACCGCGAGGCATGGTTGAATTCGCCAGGCTCGGTGTACTCGCACTGGCACCGGACATGACCCCTTACTTGCAGGGTAAAGATGTCTGGCCGAGAGTACTGACCAACGGTGTCGACAATACTCTTGGCCATGTAATCTCATCAAAGTCCAATTCGCCGTAAAGAAGGCCCTCAAAGGTTGCACTAGGGGCCTTGACGAGGGTGCGACCGTCCGGTGCAATAATCTCAGAGAAACCTCCTCCAATGACTGCGGTGTGAGGTCTCTCTTGGGTCTCGACAGGAGGATTCTTGGCATCATCCGTGTCTTGGCTTGGGATGAGACCGTTGGCGACGAGCCCCTTTTCTGTCTGAGTTGAAGATGCCAGAAGGACAAAGGTAGCACCTTCGACAGCCATGGTATGCGTAGCCATGGTGCAAGATTCGACAGTGTTGAAGAAGGGCATCTTGCCGACAGGCGGAAAGAGAATTGGCCAAGATGCGACGTGGATCTGCTCTCCCTGGAAGTACGTGTTGTACTTAAGAGGGGCTGCAGATGCTCGAAGCACTGCAGTCCGCCGACACGACCGATAGGTGTGGAAACGACGTTCATGGTGCAGTCTCCAGACTGTTTGCCGTTTAATGTTAGTTGGCTAGGACATATGCGAGAGAAGTTCGAGGGGTTGTCAACGTACTGCGTCGCCGAAAAGGATTCTCTCCTGGGCTGTAGGCTTGAACTTCCTTCGATGCAGCAGAATGTCTCCGTGTGGACCAATGAAAGTCTGCGCCATGTACAAGCTTCCACGGTGGCGCTCCGAAATCCCCAACAAACACATAATCTGAGCTTTCTTGACTGCCAGACGGATTTTCTCCATGCGTTTGGACTCGATGTCGATGGAATTGCGGTAGTATTTGATGTTGTACAGGAAGGTCTCCTTCGCAGCCATGGCGTGTATGAAGTTGGGGTAGCCAGGGATCCATAGCTCGGGGAAGGCAATGAGCTTTGCGCTGTTCGCGCCAGCTTCAGCGATCAGGTCGCATGTCTTTTGAGTTGCAGCTTCAACGTCGAACCTGCGAAGACAGGAGAGTTAGGGGAGATTGAGAGTCGTCAAGAGTTACATCACAAACTGGGAGTCTGGGACGCGTGATGGCTTTCTGGGGACTGACCAGCATGGTTCGGCTTGGACCACAGCAACCTTGACCGGTTCGTGGGGATCTCCGTGGACTTGCGAGTTCACGACTAAAGATTGAATGACAGAGATGCGACAACTTGTGGTGTTCCAAAAATGATAGAGCCGTTAAAACTTTGTATTTGTGTGTTCTTCGGTGCGAGATATTGGCAAGAAACAACTTGCATTGAGTCGATTCGGCCGAAGGGTTTTTGAAGCATTTATTTGTACATAGGCTCACAGTAAAGCACACATTCTTTTGACTTTTAGTCAAATGCCAAAGGTTTCTCGCCGCAACGATAGCGACCAGAAATATAGACGCGGTATCAAAGATAGTGGTAGTTGGTATCATTCTAAGATTGCCGTATATCAACATCCGGTCGGTATTTGGTCAGGAGACCCACCCACTAGTTATTGACTGGCCAATGACGCACCCATCAGCACCAGAGATGTTCCGGAAATCAACATACGATTACTATCTTGAGGTGGCTAGCTGATCTTACCAGGAGTCTAATTTAAGTGCTTCTGAAAGCGAAGAATGTCGCATGTCTCGATTGGTTTAATGGGCGAAGAGAAGTATAAAGTCCACGGCTCAACAGCATCATCAGCAAATACCTTACGTGAAGCTCCTTCCCGAAGTCGTTCACTCAAAGACAGTAGTGCAGCCCATAAAGCACGGTATATCACAAGGGCTAAATTTTCATCTACTGACCCGTATCATCCACTCTCATATCCACCCTGAAGAAGCCATGGGAGACAAGACAACATCTCTGGAGCCGTCTGTGACCTCTGGTGAAAATCATATTGGCGAAACAACAACAGCTTTCCCCTCTTGGGTTAAATACGTGCCCGGCCCTTCCCCAGAATGCCGCTTCAAGGGTCTTTCACCATGGATGTCTAGGACTGGCGTCTTTGCTTGCGGCTGTCTCATCTTCTTCATCTCGGGGTTCAGTAAGCTTTTCTGTCTTACTAAAGTGTTAAGTTCCCTCTTCAAGGACGATATACTGACCAATATATTTTCCGAAAATAGACTTGGCACTCATGGGTAGCGTTTCTTCTCTTAGTTCATACCTCAAAGTTGTTGGTCTGGAAGATGGGAGCTAGCATTCCCAACTTCTCATCGGGCTTATCAACGCTGTCTACTGGATTGGGGTCATCATAGGCGCCCTGCTGGTCGGCTCCTTCTCCGACAAAGTTGGCCGTCGCCGCGCGATTGTGTTCACCGGAATTTTCGCTCTCATCGTTGTTCCCTTCTTTGCCCCTCTTCAAAATTTTGCGTGGGCTTTGGCATTCCGCTTCATCGACGGACTCGCGACCGGATCATTCGATTCTGTCGGACTAAATTACTCAGCTGAAACGATAGACCATCGACATCGAGGAAGAGCCATTGGTTTCCAGCTGTGTTGCGCGGTGTCACGGGCTGGAGCCCTGTGTGGGCTTAGGCTACGCCGTAAGCCTTACGAGCCGTGCGTACGTACTTAAGTGCAGCAGAATGAGCAGAGGGATCTGTTCATTACGTACCTTTTGGCTGAATAAGCCCGGGTGCGCATTTAGCGCAATGGTTTGTTGTGTCTGCTGCTACATTTGCCCTTGTGGGGCCCACACCGTTACACGCGGCCACAGGCGCTGGCATCGCATACTTCATCCCGTTTGGGTTAGCAAAGCAGACGTCAAGCGAGGTTGTCTGGCAATTTCCTCTGGCTTTTCAGCTCGTTTTTGTGCTCATGGCGCTCTCCATTGTCTGTTTTCTTCCGGAGTCACCCAGGTGGTTGGTTAAAGTAGGCCTTGTTGAAGCAGCACGTGATGTTATCGAGGCTGTTAAGCATGTCGACGATCCAATGGATCTTCGAAGTGCTGTCGAGGCAGAGTTGGAAAGTAACGGAAACTATATGTACCCACAACTACCTAAATGCAGTAGAGGGATCTCTCTTTTGTATATGGCGCAACGGTACAATTCCGAATTCTATCAAAAAGCATCTCTCGAACGATCGACATGGAGCGAAAACATAATTCTTCGACAAGCTACTGGGCGATGTTCACTGTTCGTGACGAGCTGAGCACAGCACGTCGAACATGGTCTGCCATCTTCATTCAGTTTACGACGCAGGCCATGATCGGGGCAGGGTTCGTGTCCGGCTACGGCATCAAAATCTTCGAAACGGGCGACTGATCGTCTGAATTGGCCGCACTTCAGGCATGGGTATTTGTTGGTATCACAGGCGTGATACATTTCCTCATGAGGGTGTATCTTCGGCAACAATCACGTCGATGTCCGTGATAATTGCTGTTGTTGTTCTTGTTACTTCCTATTTTACATTGTGGGCAGGGGTCGGTCGAAGTAGGTGGTGACGGCCTGGGTGGTTGCCCCACCTTAACCGGCCGTGGTGACTAAGCCAGTTGTCCCACTTCGCCCAGGGCAGGCGCCAGCCAGCCCACGATACCTGCCCATTGCTCCTTATCAGCCTTGCTGTTCCGACAGTATTCTCACCCAAGCTGCCTTTGGAGTTCCAGGCACCTTGCTCTCTGACAAAATAGGTCGTCGAAATGCCATGATTGGTGGAGCTGCTGGCGGAGCTGTCGTTCTGGCTCTGATTGGCATGTGTGGCTACTTTGTCGACAATTATGCCGACTCTGACCCAGCACTGGCGAAGTCTTACGGGTCAGCGACCGTTGCGCTGGTCTTCATATGGGCAGCAATTTTTGGTTCCACGTGGCGTAAGTTGTCGACCTCCTTGATGATGGAAACCTCCTCGTCCAGCTATCCACTCCAGTTGCTAGAGCTGACTCTTGGGTAAACAACAGTCTGGTGCCCTTTCACGTATCCCTCGGAGATCTTCCCAGCTCAATCTCGTGCTAAAGGAAGCTCGGTGGGCATAGTTGGTCTGGGCCTTGGTTCTTTCTTCTCCAGCATGATCAGTCCTTACTTGTTCACTGCAGTCGGTTACGGAGCGCTGTTCATGATCTGTGGACTAAGTAATTAATCCCAAAAATCATCAATCCCAAAACATTGTGTCTTAATCCCAAAAATCATCAAACACCATGCAAGCTTCACGGCCATTCCGGACGCGGCGCCAAACACCAAGAGTACCCAAAGCATGTTGCCAATGTCGAGCTGGTAGAGTGAAGTGCGATGGAGTCAAACCACAATGTGGAACATGTGCGCGTCAATCGCGACAATGTGACTACAACGCAGTTGATGGCCGAAAGCAACGCCATACCGAGGCTGAGTTTGCAGCTCTTAGTAGCCGGGTAGCCTTCCTTGAAGCCCAACTCAATGGTAATGGACTTCTTGCCCATAATGACAGCCATATATCCTAACAAGATGAAGAGAAGCTTTGCCTTCTATGACTGAGGATCATGAGCCTGATTTTGATGACAAAGGTGAAGGCAACGTTGTCTACAGCACCCCTGAACATTGGCAGATTGATAGCCTCTTTCCAACTTCAGACTTTATCACTCAATCGCAATCTTCTCCTCTGAAGAGCTTTGCATCTATCTCCGGAGGCTTTCTACACGATGGCAAAAGCGGTAGAATTTTCTATGTCGGACCAACTAGCAATTTGCACCTCGCAAAGGCGACGGCGTCGTGCCTACCAACATCAAAGCTCGCAACTGCTGTGACCAAACCGAGAGAACTTTCGGCTTTGCCAGAAAACGATGAGCTTGTTGGTTGCTACTGGGAGTATTTGTCTGCCCATTTATACTCCACGAGTCGCAGTCCGAAATTCAGCGCGTCATTCGGCAGAACTATCTTCTACACATAGCAGTACTCGCTATTGGTGCATTCTTCTTGCTGAAAGAGACCTATGATAGATTCAGGCTAGATCGAAACCTCCTGATTGACTTTTATCTCGAAAGGTTCACAAGAGTCAGCGGCAGAGAGACAGAGAATGCCACCATACTCAATATTCAGGCGTTTCTTTTGCGATCCTATCCAGCTATCATGCAAGGGAAAACGGACAGCGCCACAATTTTCCTCGGTAACAACGTCAATCTTGTTAGTTGTCATTTTCCAGGTGACTAATTTTGATTTAGGAATCGCTTGCAACATGGCTAAAGTCATGGGCTCGCATGTCAAGCCAGCCAGTGGGTCAGATTCTCAGCCCATTCTCTCCACCGACAGCGAGACATCAAGAAAACGAACATTCTGGGCTTGCTTTTGGATGGATAGGTTAGTGCTCGAAGACCACAGGCGCCTGAGGTAATCCTTGAGCTAATTGATTGCTGCGGTGAGGCGTCTCGCTATGCTTGAAGGCCGTGCTGTACATTTGACGGCTTGTAACATCTCCGTAGAGTTTCCGGCGTGCGAATTTCTTCATCAGGACTCAGAATCGAATGGAGGACAGGCCACGCCAGAAATGCTTTATGCTCTTCACCTGGAATTTTCCGATATGCAAGACAAGTCTTTGTGTAAAATGTGCGTGCCTCGGTGGATGATTTGCAGTCTCCAATGAACCAAAGCTTATGCTAATCATGGAACCTATAGATACTCATTTTCTTCCTCATCAAGCGTGGGAGATGCAATATCAGATGGCAATCTTCGGTACATCACTTGGCTTAAGAACCTTCCACCCACTTTGCGGAATACGAAAAAGTCAGAGTACTCTTTAGCAAGCTTTATATCGCTTCAGTAAGTCTCACCATTGATCAGCATTTGGCCATCACTCATTCAGAGCCTGTAGCTTGTGTTACCATGCTGGCATGATCCTCTTGCACCGCCCCTCGTTCCAAGTTGACGGCGAACAAGATCGCCTCGCAAACAGTCCCTGCCTGGAATCTGCATACGCGATATCAGGGCTCCTCAAAGCCTACCGAAAACAATTTTCCAATCTAGTAGTCGACTTCATGGTTCTCCATGCCGCCTTCACGGGGGCGCTAGTTCACATGATAATGCTCGAACACTCCGCTGTTGCATCTTATCATAAGTCGATGCGAGCTTTGAGGGCCATTGTTGAATTCTTGGGTTGGGTAATTCCTCATTCGCAATATGCGAGGAGCATTCACCAAGATCTGCAAACCTTTGCTTCAACTTGGTCCATATAGCCCATCAACTCGGCGATTTTCTGGGAAGCGTGACTTAGAGGAGTTCCAGGTTTGGATAATTAAGGGTTTAATGACACTCTGAACTGATCGTTTTGGATCGAAATGGTATTACCGGCGGTAGCCAGCTAAAAATGGGGTGTCCTTCAATGTTGCTAAGCTCGGCCACTCGCTTCCACTAGGTAATTTAGCGAAGGATATGGATATAAATACTGGAGGAGCTGAGCCACAATAGCAAGTTGTTCAGGTGCGGGGAGTATAGCAGTGTTTAGTTCTAAGCGGTCCAACGGGAAAGGAGTCAATCAAAGCACTTTGTGACGCCAAGCTTGCTGTGCATATCTCGGCTATTAAACCCTGACACTTTTTGATTTCCCACTCCTACTGCTGCCTAGACTCGAGAACCCGTGGACAACATATTATCCCAACGAGCTTGGCTCCATGATAGCATATGTTTTTTCTACTTCTGGATTGAAAACTCAGTGTCCTACGCTGCGAAGACTTTGGGCGATATTTGCTCTGGTGAGCAACACTTGGGATGGATGAGAGGCGCCCTACAACGCCGAAGCCTCTGCGCGAGGTGCCACAATGTCTTGGCTGATTCGCAACATCTCGCCGAGGCTATCTCAGACGCCGGGTTGCTCATGCAAGTCGCGATGATCGAACTTTACGAGAGCGCAGAGCTCCATTCTTGCCGGATGTGTAGTGTTTTCCTCTACATGGTAATACACTCTACGTGGCGAGGCTTTTATTAGTGGACAATGTCAAAGTTCGTTAAAGTCCACGGCGCCTACGACACAGTTCTTAAAGTCCGTGCTCTTCTCCGTCCTATCGATCAAAGAGCATCAGACTGCGACATTCATGAGATGCTTGTGTTCGGAAAGCTGATCGGCAGTGGAGTTGAGCTGCGCTATCACAACGAGTCACATTTAAGATTCAAAGTCTATGCCGAAGAAGGTCAGTTGGTCGAGCGTTTCATGTGGAATATTGACTACCATCTGACTTCGGCTCTGTTTGAATGATTATTAGGGGAAGAAGCTGCTGCGTTTGTGAGTTCAGTGGATGCTGATGGGCATTTCAACTCCGAAGCTGCATTTTCGCGCGTTCGGTCGTGCATGTCAACATGTGACGAGCAGCATACGGATTGCTTGAGGGACAGCACTGGGATACGTCCTTCAAGATTGCTCGATTTATCGATCACAACGACAATGAGACTACGCGATGCGCACGTTACCTACGATCAGTACGCGGCACTTAGTTACTGCTGGGGTGGGGATCAGCAGCTAAAGATCACCCGCTCTACTCTTGCCCGTGAGTTGCCAGTTTATCAATTAATAGTATACAATCGTTGATACATGTACACAAAGCGCTGACAGAGATACCAGAAGCCTATTTGGGGATAGACTTGGCCTCTTTATCAGCGACGATACAGGACGCTGTCAGGGTTGCTAGGCGATTCGGTGTCGACTATCTCTGGGTTGATGCACTTTGTATCGTTCAGGACTCGCCCGAGGATAGAGAAGTGGAAATGAGTAAAATGGCAAGCATCTATCAGAATGCTTGCATTACGATAGTCGCGGCAAACGCAAGCGATGCTAGTCGGGGGTTCCTAGCCTCAAGAGACTCTCCACGCTCGCTGGAACCCGGATCGCTACCTCTCCGCTTTCAGCTACCGATAACACTGGAAGGAAAGGTTCAAAATATAGGACTTGAGTACTCCAAGTGGGATAACGCCTTGTCTCCAGAACCTATCGATAAACGGGCCTGGGCCTTTCAAGAGTCCTTGCTTTCCAGAAGAGTCCTGATCTACGGAACGTCGACAATGACCTGGCGTTGCGGTAGTGGCGTCCAGGCCTGGAGGTCATGGATACGCGAGCACCAAAAGACTATGGTCGGGTTCTTCTTCCCAAATATGGCAGTGGCGATTCTTACAAGGCGACTTGGAAAAATCTCGTGACCTTATATGGGCGACGTCTCCTTACCTGCTCCGAAGATAGGCTGCCAGCAATCTCTGCACTCGCAAGCGAGGTCCTGCGTCTTACCAAAGAAGGCGGCGGAGAACCAGGAAGGTATTTAGCAGGTGTCTGGGAAAATGATCTCCTCAATCAGCTGATTTGGTTCACGAATCTGGAAGAAGGCCGTGACGTGCGACGCATACCATACCGCGCTCCTAGTTGGTCCTGGGCGTCAGTAGAGTCTCCTATATTGTATTCGCTACCACGCATCGCAATGACTGCGAGCGAGATCATGGGAGATTCAGACACAGATCTGGAAATTATCGAGTGTGGTGTCACGCTACTATCCGAGAGGGCGCCGATGGGCGAAGTTATTGGGGGCAAGTTGTGTGCTCGAGGCTCTCTGGTCCCGGGCTCCAGCATGCCAGACCATGAACTTTGGGGTGCAGGCACATTCCAAAATGCGCCAGACGTTGTGCTCAAACTAGACTGCCATGCGGCGGGCGAGAAGACCGCAATTATGAAGGCGATGTCTTGTCATTGGCTTCGAGTGCGGCATGAGCATGGACTTGTACTTGAGCATCTTGAGGGCAACGTCTACAAACGCATTGGCTACGTTATGTGCACCAGATGGCCAACACATGCATCAAACATCAAGAGTACGTATGTCGACATTATATAAGGTCAAGCTGGCTCCTCGGCCTGTATGCAAGATACATGTTGGTTCTGTAAGGTAAGTAGGTACATGCGAGAAGAGTGCCGGCTATCATGCCCTGTACATTGGTCAGAACAATGCCGGAAAGGGAACTCGAAAACGTGTAGATATCCACAACTCACCGCATTTGATTCAGTGTCTTAGAAAAACTAAAAGTATATCAGAAGTATCAATTTTCCAGGCTGATACACGTTATCTCCACAACAGAGTCGAAATTCTCGAGAAACTTCACCTACGCCCACGAATTATCGCCCGGAGGATAAAGATTACTCGCTCTTAGCCCCAAATTCTAGTAGAGCATGTTGCTTGTGTGCAATTGACCGGTCAAAACACTCTCAAGAGCTTCACCAAAACCCGAACCTCACTGCATGACAAATGGAGTTGTCAACCAATAAGTAGATACTCAAATCACCAACGAGAGTGGCTATTCTTTCCTGTTTCATCTGTGGAGCGGCAGGGCGTACCGAGATTGGGCACGATCTCGGCGCTGACATTGGCCGACCGAACACAACGGACCCTGTGCTCCAACTCCCCCCCTCTGGAATGTACAACGTGGTCCCAATTAAATGGGACACACCGCAACTTCAATCACCCAGCTAGGCCCCCAACTCAACCGCAAGCTAAGCCTTCAGCTCACATGTGAGATTTCAGCCTCAATGCGCCATCCCTAACGCCCTGCCGCCCTTCCAATAGACTCCGGAAACGACCAACGTATCTGTACACCGAAGGGGACATTCGAAGGCACGTTTAGAAACGCCCATAATGCCCTCCATCCTCGCCACGGCGATCCAGTCTTCGTTACTCAAGGGCACCGCAAACTTCACGGCGCAGATCGTCAACCAGCACAGGCTGGCGGGCGGCAGCGCCCCGGCCCCGCTCGACGTCCGTCGCGTCCTCGAGTTCGCGACTTTTGGCTTCATACAGGGCCACATCAACTACTGGTGGCAGCACTTTCTCGAAGACCAGTTCCCAAATTCGGCATCGTCGGCCCGCGGCAGGGGAAGGAAGGCGTCCATCGTTGAGCCCAAGATCGAGAAACCCGAGAAACCCGAGAGGGCGGCGCCCAAGAACTACTTCAATGTCGCCCGTAAGGTCCTCGTCGACCAGACCGTCGGCCTGTTCATGATGAACTCGGCCTTTCTTCTCATCACGTCGGCCCTGCGCTTCGGATTCTCTCCGATCGTCTACCAGATCTGGAGTGAGAGGATATTCGACCTGATCAAGGCAGCATGGAAGTTTTGGCCTCTGGTGGCTATGCTCAACTTCGCCCTCGTGCCCGTGGGGTATCGAGCGCTGGTGGGCATGTGTGTTGGGTTTATATGGAACATGTTTCTCACGTTTTTCCTTTTGTAACTTGCATGCCGGAAGGCTTTTCATTCTTTCTCTTTGTGCACATCATGGGTTGCATCAAAAAGCATGGAGTTCTTTATCGGGTTCGAAATGGTTGATGCATGTATTCTTGCGGTTTGTCTGCTACCTGGCTAGTCTTGGGCAGAAGACGGGCCGCGCGGAGGAATTCTCGCCATAATCAATTGACTGCTCACAGCTCACCATGAACGGCGGGCTTGGCCGCCTTTCCGCTTGAAGACTTTTCATCCCCTGTCTTAGGTCCGAGTATGGTGAAAATGACCCGGCGATAGGAAATCAGTGTGCCGTCAGAGACCTCAAGAATGAGATGCATGTGCTTGTCCTCCTTCGGATGACGATTCCTGCCTGGAGCACGAAGAACTTCCTCTGAAGGCATGGTGACTGTGATATTGGGAGCGTTAGTGTCACTCAGTTTGAGCCTGCCGACATCTCTCCCCGGATTGTTGTTGTTTGATGATGGCTCCAAGTACTGCCACCAATTGTACGTCAACTCCCCTCCATCCGGGTCGCAAGACTCTCTCGCATCGAGTCCGATGACGTCCTCCTCATTAACGACCATATTCACAACCTTGCGAGACGTGTCTCCATTCAACACAACGACTGGGGCATGCTGAGCATCACCGAATTCAGGACTGGCGGACCACTTGATACGGGCAGCAAAGTCGTTCTGAAACGACTTGCGCCATCTCCACACAGTAGCCTGCGAACTCATGATCATCCTTCCTGAAACCCCTTTCAGGACGTCCACCGTGTCCGCGTAATGACCCTCGCCGTAGGTGACGGGTCCATATCGGCCACCCCAAGATCCCCATTCCTGATATTCGGGGTCGGAGAGCCCGTTGGGGATCAGGTAGAGAAGCGAAGGTGTATCGCCCTCAACGATGAAATCGGCATCAGGATACTTCGCCCCCAGCGGTCCGACGCTCTGGATATTCTGCCTGATCCAATCTGGCGATATGACTTCCTGGTTCGAGAAGCTCGGAAAGTTGTAATACTCCTCGCCCGAGATACCACGCCACGCGGCAACGGCATATCGGTTGAAGTGGTGGACACTGGCAATGTAAAAGAGTTGCGGCCAGTTTCGACGGATCCACGAGCCGGTGTTGTCCTGATCGGAAATCGTATAGACCCGGAGCTTGGCGACGAAGGTTTCGATCTGGGACGGCGATCTCGTCGCGTTGACGTGCCACAACGCCTGCGCCAGAACGGACGCCCCTCCCCATACCGGGACCCAGAGCGGCTCGTTCGAGGCGTCGACTGCCTTTACTAGCCTGTCGGAGCCCTCGCTGTCCTTTCCTTCGCCGACGCCGTCCATGCCGTAGACCGGCAAGCCGGAGGCAATTAGACCCTTGAGATAGGATGCTTCAGGCCAGCCGAGAGCATGTTTCTTTAGGTTTGGTAATGCCTCGCCGTATGCGTCGACGATATTGTGCATCTGGTCTGGGCGGCTGGTGTCATTTAGCCAGACACTCGTCGTCGCCACAAGACCTTCAATATGAAGTTCATTGGTGTAGACAAGAAGGCGTACGAGCGATTGCGCATCGTCGGGCTCGTTGGCGATGTCACTCAAGAGGAATACGCGGGGCTTTTCAGGGGTTGAGGGTGTGCATTGTCACGCGAGTGATGTTACGATGCAAGAAAAGAGTAAGGCAACTTTGATAAGACGTGATGAGCAATGCATTGTGAAACATTGACAAAAAGAACAAGACTCGAGTGATCAAACAACTTCAAGATGTTTACTTCTCCAGCTTCCTGTGAGGGGAAGTTTTTGTGGTGTTTCGCAAACCCAAAGCTGTCGACGCTTCTGATTGCCTCGTTAGGGAGGAACAAATATGGGTCAAATGTCACCGCCAACCTGAACATTGCGTCAGTCAAGAACTTTCGGACTTCCATCCGAGTCTGAGTACATGTTGCTAAGGTAGTGGTCGAAAAAGTCCAGATGAGGAATCAAGTTGGCCAACAGATATCGCGACAGCGACAGATACTAAGCTTTATTGCAGGGAAACTCGTGTAATAGGCATGCAGCACCCAATTGTCACAGCGCGATAGTTTGTGCTTCCGCGATTCTGCCCGCCAAGGCCGCCTTCCCAGGAGGCCATACCGCGACTTTTCAGTATATCAGACCAGAAGTCCCCATCACTTCCATCCCTAGCAGAATTTGCTGGGAAAATGAGTAGGGAATTTGAGAGGTGCTCTCACTACGGCATGTCTTTCACAGCGCTTTTCCAGGACGAGCGACTCGAAACTCGCTTCCACAAGCCTTCAAATCTGGGTCTAGCGGCAATCTCGTCGTATAAGCCAAGTAACTTGATGAAAGGCATCCAGGTGAAGACATAGACGTCAGCGAGGCTGAAGTTCTGCGATCGAGTTAGACCAGTCTGTCCATAAGGTGAAATAGTTGTGATTAGAAGAGGTATAAAAATCTTACGTTTCCCGCTAGGTAAGCGTTGGAGCCAAGAACGTCTTCGTAATAATCAAGCCCAGCCCTGAACATTGCGGTTGCCTTCTCTACTTCGAGAGGGTTCGCGGGCTCTGCCGGACTAAGGTGGTCATTCAGTCAGTATAGGGTCTCAACTCGAGCAGCCAACGTAGTTCGGCCTTACTTCTTCCACAGCTTCTCGTTGCACAGAGTCTTGACTGATGGGTCAAAATAGGAGTATTCAATACTGAGGGCCTTCTCGAAGTTCCCAATCTTGACCGGGTGACCGCTCATGATGGCATCGAGCGAGGTAGAGGGCCCGCCAAACTTGGCGACGAGATAGCGGCAGATAGCTCGGGATTCAAAGAGTTGAAGATCTCCATCTTGTATGACGGGAATGCGGCCAAATGGGTGTTGTTCCTTGAGATAGGCCGGATTCTGATATAGGTTGTCAGACTCATGTATGAAGATCCGTGGACAACATCTTGCAGGCCACAATTACGAACTTTATGTTCCCCCTTCATGAGGTTAACTTGAGTCAAGTCGTACTTGAGCCCGAGTTCATTGAGAGTAATTAGCACTCTGTGAGTGCAGGCCGATGTAGCGGAGCCCCAAAGCTTGATTGACATTGTAGCGTGTTGGACCTTGAATGTCTTCGGTAATTAGAGAGAAAGTCGAAGTGCTTTTGCTTGGAAGGAAAGTGAGACTATGAACTCAAGAAGAACGAATTGCCGCCTGACGAAGAAGCACCATATTCAAAACATGGCGACTCAAAGTATTTTATCCAGCTACCGACGATAAATTAAAAACACGCAGGTGCTGATGGTATGAGTCCGACGGCAAGTGTTGAAACGTCACTTTGCTTCGTAATCAAGGGTGATGACTGCCGAGCTACGACTCTAAGGCCCGTCGACCTCTACCAAGAGTCAAATACTCATCGCATCGCTGGTAGTGTAGTGTCATGATACGAATTTGGCCAAAATGAAGCAACTCACTGGAGTTGTCATCTGGCCCGGCCATAAAGGTGCAACTATTCGGAGGAACGTGCGTAGTGGTGTCCGTGACGGGCCGGCTCAATGCTCATAGCTTTATAAGCCTCCTTCTGCAAGATAGCATGAAAACCCCTGTCTACTTATCCATGACCTTCTCGTTGCTAAGTACTCGCAGTTCGGAATCGTTTAATAGATATCGGCATCGTAGTCTGGTGCATCGATAGCAACAGTCAGTTCATTGCACCGCAGGGCGGACTCCGGAGAACATCACCTTGGATAGGCCAAATTATCAGGAAGGCTGTGATGACATTTGTTAGATGCACATGCAAATGACTCTTTCAATTGCTATCTTTGTTTACTTGAAGAGCCTGAATATGTTGGTTATTGAGATGCAACAAGGCAATTGCTCTCGTAATTGCTAAATTTTATGGTCTGGCTCACTCAAGAGCGAACTACAGAATGGTATACTGTCACGAATCAGCATATAGAATAGCTCATGGAAACAGGCATCTCAACTGTGGTCTAATCGGTCTATGGAAGTAAGAAAAAGGAGCCCTTGAGGGAGACCTTAATATATGCCCATAGACATGACTCGTACAGGTTTCATTCCCGTCTCATACGTGACATATACCTATCGCCTTTGTCAAGTCTTCGCATTGAACATTCCGTCCAAAGGTTCAGCACGGTACTCTAAGATCAAATGTTGTCTTATTTGATTCGTCGCTCCCTCGAAGGACACTTGAACAACTGTGACCTGGAGGGCATAGTAAGGTAGTTCAGATGTCCCGTTGTTAGTTGCTTCGACAAAAGTGACTAACATATGACGATTGTCAGCTTCCATTAGATACCTGTTTATATTGGTGAAAGCTAAAACATCACTTGCATAATAATGTTTGAAGACTCTAAGCACGTAGAACGGGCAAGGTTATGAAAAATCAAATCATAGTTCCAAAGGACTGGCGATAGATAGACAATCAAGGTACGGTGAGACGGCGAGAGACAGCAGATCTAAGATTAGTTCATAGAGTCACGCATGGACTAGGTAGACCGAGGAAGTGTGGCTGACATGCCTTGGGTAATGGGTAATACCCTGGGCGCCACAGTACACCCCTCGGTTGAGACCTGCCTTCAGCCCTCCCCCAATCAAATGCCAACAACGGGAGAAAGGGGGTCACGACTCGCCAAGAGATTTGCTCGGCTGCATCCGAACCATCATCACCACGATCAGCAGACAAGGGGCTCCATGTCTGGGACGCCCGCGAAAATAGCCGCTGTATTTTAGTCAGAACCCAAGTTGATGGAAGTCCCAGTTTTCCTGTTAGAGTTTTGGGGTGTTCATCAAACTCTAAGAGGGCCTCTGGAAGTGCCCTGAATTTTGTCGGCTTTAGCCGGAATGACTTAGAACGAAAGTACTTTACCAACCCCTATCCCACCTGATTGCTGACGGGAAAATATTTGCCGTCCGCTACTTCCGGCGTACGAGATATCGGAAACGCTTGTACGGCCTGTTCGAAAAGCTTCGAGACCAGGGCAACAAGGCTCGTGCAGATGATTTGCAGACTGGTCGTACGATTCACTTACAGATCTTGAATTCAGACCTTCAATCAAGGTTGGACCGGCAGGAACGAAAGCAACATAGAGATCAATCGGTGACTTTGGTCGGCAGTTCGGAACATCATTAATCAACACTCTGAGTCGACTGGAGTTTGATTTAGTTCCGGTAGTTGAGCAGCCATCCTCGTATTGTGTCTACAGTGTTCAGGATACTCCAGTGTAAGATACCAGATTCAATCTCTACCTAGGATCACACTCAAGGCCAGTAGTAGGGGCTAAACAATACTTTGACGAATTATCTTTTCCACCGTGCGAGTGCATTCTTGACTCTATGATGCCGATCGTCCAGAACTAGATTCCCAGTAAGAGGTCACCCCACACAACCGATCGCCCAATTTTGCCACTTTTCGAGACTTCACATTTTAGACTTCGTGGCGGCGAATTGGTCTTTTGGTGGCACAGCGCTGCTAAAGCTGAAATTCTGAACACATGCTGGCTAAAGAAGCTTCTGGTATACCCGATACCACCGTCAGTTCCGTAATCTACCGCGCAGAGCGTGCTACGACCTCCTTCTTCTTCCTCATAATAGCCTCAATTTGTATAAATCGTTCAGTTGGATCTTGCCTGACTTTTGCCCGTGGTACTGGCTTATATAATCCAACTTGAGCTTCCAGTGCCTTTATGACCCCTTGAGTATTAGCCAGGGCGAAGTTCTGGGCATCTAATCGCTTCCTAACTTTATCAAATATAAGTTGCCGTACCACGGGGTCGTAGTCGTCCCTCCCCTTACGGCCATTCCAGAGCTGCCGGTATCTCCCGAGGTCTCCCGACTTCTTAGGCGTAATAATATGGTGTTCTTGGGGTGTCTCGGGAATCTCTGGAAGTAGTGGCTCCCATGGGGGGCCCGTAGGACGTCTGTGGCTGCTGGAATAACTAGCAATGGGTTCTCAATTGGCTTACTTATATCCACGGGCCATAATCCTGCTGCCCTCCATCCGGAGCATATATTCCGACTTATCAAAGCTTCTTCCCGTGCCTGAAAGTAACAGCGGAGGAAGTTCTGCTTCCCTATGGGCGCTGAGTTGAGTTGGAGGCCGCACTCGCGGATAAGCTTGCGGTAGGTATTCTTGAGCGGCGAGAAGACGGATACATCTAGGGGCTGCGTGATGTGGCTGGAATGAGCTGGTAGACAACACAGCCAAATGCCCTGAGAGTAACATTGCCACATAAAGTCGTCAGAAACATGACTTCCGTGGCCGTCGATAATCAAGAGCCGCTTGGAGCGCAGTCTCTTGGCCTCCTCTGCCGTACCAGGTATAAAGACCTTCTGCAGCCATTCCACGCCAATTGAGTTCGAGGTCCACCCATTGGTCGACGATGTGAAGCTCCAGGAGGCGTAATCCGTCAATTCCTCAGGGAACCACTGGTGCTGGACCGTCTCCCCCTTAAAAATCACCAATGGTGGAAGGTGACGGCCACTGGCAGGGATACACTCGAGTATCGTAGTCCAAGTATGATCCCCTGGGTTCTGGATATAGATCGTTTGCTTCTTGGACTTGCCCAGTACTAAATAATCCTTGCTGGTCCCTTCCGTCAAACCCGTTTCGTCCATATTCCAGCGGAGGGACATTGGGATCTTCTGAATTTCTGGGATTGTTAGGGTCTTCCAAAAGGCTTGCAAAGACTCAACGGTAACCGACTTAACGCGCTTAGAGTCCATTGACCGTGCCCAGAGCGTCTTTAGCGAGGAATTCCTACGTAGGAAGCCCTCAAGCCACTTCCTGCCTATTGGGCGGTTGTCGCCACCTCTGCGGAGGATATGCGTCGCGAAGTCTCGTACTTGAACATGGGTTGGGGCGAGTCCTAATTCTCCTTGGATAAATGCCCATCGTACTAGGGAGGTCTCCTGGTACTTGCTTAACCTTTGGTAATCTTCCTTTGACTTCCGCTGCGTAGTTGCGCCGTTAATGCGGCCCGACAACCTCCACGAAACATTTCTCCAGCTTGGCACGGGCTGTTAGTGCCATACTAAGGAGGGGCCCCAGTCCCCGCGGTTTGCCGCTGCGCGCTGGGGTGGATTAGCTATACGCTAATCAAACCCTTAACAACGCACATTTTCCCCTCGAATCGAGCCGACGATTATTCAACCTAACGAGCCGCCGTCGACTCGAATTCGCCTTCCGCAGGCTAGACGAAGTCTTCCTGGTAGGGCAGGGAGCAGAGGTTCCATCTAGCCTCCCGAAGGAGACGGGTGACTTTCTTTCCCGGCGCAAGTGGCGCTTCCGGGCCCAAATTGAACATCATCGACCGACTTTTCGACTTCGCTCTCTCAGCACCTTTGCCCCTTAAACGATCGAAGACTCCCTCGAAGAGACGAAACGACCATGGGTAGCGATGTATAGCCACGGCTATATACAGCTATGCTCGTTACAGAACCTAACAGCAAGCCCTACAACCTAGTCTTACGAGGTTTTACCCCTTGTGGTTTCCCTTGTGGCGGTATTACCTATTACGATATACTCCGGACGGTTACTGGAACGTTGTATAAACCAGAAGCCTGCGGGCTCTGGGTCGAAGGATAGGAGATACTGGCGGAATTGCGTTCTAGGGACGACCATAGCACTGTCTCGGGAAAGCCAGCGGCACCCAGAGACAGGTTAAACACATAGTTGCCTTTGGGCACGATTTGGAGGACGAGCTGGACTGTATCTAGTGATAGCTATAGGCCTACGGCCCTCCACGCCATATATCCTTCGGGAGGTCTGCCGCAAGGGCGGCTGCGCCCTTGCCGCTACGGCGTTAAGATATAACAACAACAATAATGCGGCCCGAGAGCGTTGCGTAGGGGATTCCCTAGTCGGTAGAGGCCTTCCGGATTGACTTGCCCTTGCGGATATTGTTAACCGCGTTTTTCATTTGCTCTTCCGTGTAATTAACCATGGTGAATCTATTGGCAATTTCAGTATAATATTTGCGATTTTTTTAATTGATTTTCACGTACCTAGTGAAAGTGGTGGTGGTGTTGAAGGAGGAAAAAAAGTGGCCAAATTGGGCGATCGGTTGTGGGGGGGTGACCTCTTACACCCTCAACCATTGCCGAACTCCAATCCAATGCCAGCGCTTCTAACGATTCAATCAGCGAAGATAAGGGGGTCTTGACTGACTGGCTGCTTCAATTTCCCCCCATTATCTGACTAATTGATAGTTAACTGAATAATCTGAATCCTCTAACTAATATATAATTAAAGCTATCGCGACATCTATAAACCCCTCTAATGTTACGAGCAGGTCAAGGCAACCAACTGTGGCACAAAGCAAAAGCTTCGATAATGATGACTCCGCATCATTTTCCCTTGTTCTGCATTATATAGCTACGCGCCCACAGTGACAAGTTGCGGTGGGCGTAACACCGATGTTACGATCCAACATGCATGACCAAGAACAAGGTCTGCCCCGCAGGCTCGCGGCGGCTACAGCGCACCATATATGCAGAGGACAAGGAACACTAGGCACCCTCTCACGGAACGGAAGAACTATGGACAAGTCACGTGATGATAAGAGATAAGGATAAGGATATGTTGGATATGAGTTATCCAAGCGATCCTTGGATAACCAGGATATGAGCTATCCAACATATCCAAACAAGGACACTGTCCAGCACAAAGGACATGTTCAGAATCAGGACTTGTATATAGGATGGACTTGAGCCGGACTCTAGGACAGACTTTCCATAGCTTCTTCAGCAATTAACTTCGTATCAGATCTTATGATCGCTTTCAGCTATCTTCCCTGAGAACCCCTTTGATAAGACTACGTGTCACGGTAGCAGGCAGGTTGTTTGGCAGGTGGATGCTGGGCAGGCGGATCAGACAATCTATTGCTACGGGCAGGCTCTATCCTAAGCAGGTACAGGCTCTGTTGACAAGACGTAGCTCAAGGAGCTACGTTTCTAGACATGCGCGACAGAATACAGGATGCAGGGTTTTATCCAGCCTCAGGCTTACGTAACCCGGCCACCGGATTACTCAACACCAACCTCAAGGTTGGGGGCTAGGACAGCGGGTCTGTGACATTATTGATCTCTAGAGCTCTAGATTCTTTTTAATATCCTAGATATTAATAAGGTAGTCAGATTCTTACTCTAATGCCTCTTTATTATAGCTATAGAAGAATACTTGACTAATAAGGTTAAGAATATAAGTATAATATCTTATCCTGCTATCCTTAATATTATTATTTATATAATAAATAGAAAGCCAGGGATTAATATGCTTTAAGTAGGTATTATTATTGCTCATATTATTAAAAATAATTATCCGAATTCGACTAGTAATTTCCTACTCTTTCAGTATAGTATAAC
Organism: Colletotrichum phormii; assembly: GCF_030913505.1. Classification (NCBI taxonomy): domain Eukaryota; kingdom Fungi; phylum Ascomycota; class Sordariomycetes; order Glomerellales; family Glomerellaceae; genus Colletotrichum; species Colletotrichum phormii. The sequence continues at coordinate 28,396 of NW_026851456.1, forward strand.
TAAGAGGTTAGAGATAGGCAAAATGGGAAAAGGCAAATAAGTTCAGGTACGAGTTGAGATAATCAGAGAATTGATTGTATTGATGATTATTCTATGATATGGTGGGAAAGTGTAATCTATATATAATATAAATACCACATGTAACTATATATAATCACATGTAATCACATGTAATCACAAGTGATGCTTAAGTCCGAGCATTAAGTTTATACGGGCATATGTGCCTGTCGGCGCTTTAACATGTATATATAAAGCGTATTTACGTACGGGCTGTACGTGCGTATAAAGCGTTGTATCTCAGTAGATACGTACTTCAGTTGAGCCTCTTATTACCATGTAACTTCTTAAGCACGTAACTCCTATGATACCTGTATTTATAAATTATAAATAAAAATTGAGTCTAGATATATTTATGAAACATCTGTAGCCCTTATATTCATTAAGATATTAATATTCATTTCTTATATTTTAAAGTACTAGTTTTAGGTTACCAATGAAGTATAAGTTTTAGAATTTTAGTAAATATTCTGAGTGTAACTTATATATTATAATTATAATATTCTTACTATTATAGGTACCTAGCTATCGTCTTAAAGTAAGGAGGCAGTTAGCTTACTGACTAGAGTAATTAATAAAGTAGGCGAAGATGGTAATAACCGTATAGTGATTAGGAGAGGTCCAGAGGTCGAACGATAAATAGATCTTGGTCAGGGCTATAATAACCTCCTTTTTAACCACTTTCTTTTTCTATTAATAGATTCTTTAATCGCTTTTGCTGACTATCTTTTAACTACAATATTTATAAAAATGTATTAATATTAAGTTGGTAAAGAATATAGTTCAAATAGGTATCTTAGAAGACTCCTAGCGATCCGTTAGAATTAATAATAAACCTAGCAGTGAGCTCTTTAATTATCGATATATTTAATTAAAGAATAGCAGCTGGAGCAGTACACCGGCGCTTAGCTAGAGGTAAAGGATAGTCATAAGTAATGGATTTCTCGGCATCTTCTCCTTTAAAGGTCTCGACGACATGGTGCTTCGTTTTAAGGTGATAAGTTCCAGGGGAAGTTAATTAAGATTTAAATAGAGCTAAGATATTGGCCTGATCATAGCGGCGGCAGACCTAGAAGCCCTCACTTATACACATATTAGAATTAAAAATAATAATAGTAAAGGTAGTATATTATAATCTTAATATATATTTAATAAGAGCTCTTATATAAAGACCCTATAATACTTAATTTAGCTACGTTTTAGCTTAGAGCCCTTTCTCGTAAGATCCTCGTCTTTTATAAAACGTCGCCCTTAAGATACCGTTATAAAAAGACTCTCGATAATATCACGAGTACTAAGATTGCAAAACGTTATATTATTAGCGTCTAATGTGGCTATAAGCTAAGACGTAATTAACTAAGACGGTAGGATATCAAAGAGAGCGCTATTTATTGTCGAGGTCATAAAAATTATATAAATTGTCCAAATCAATTAATTAATATTAAAGGCAAGTCGATTAGTCCAGTAACGATAGGGTATATATAGTTAAAAAGGGGTAGGATTATGAGCGAAAGATCTGCGCGGGCTCAGCCACGCGGTATAGTTAAATATTAATAAATAATAATTTCTCAAAAACCTCTATAATAGTCCCTACTTAGTGAATAATTAGATACCCATTAGCATTAATTAATGTCACGGGCTGGAGCCCTGTGTGGGCTTAGGCTATGCCGTAAGCCTTACGAGCCGTGCATATGTACTTAAGTGCAGCAGAATGAACAGAGAGGGATCTGTTCATTACGTACCTTTTGGCTGAATAAGCCCGGGTGCGCATTTAGCGCAATGGTTTGTTGGGTCTGCTGCCACATTTGCCTTTGTGGGGCCCACACCGTTACAATTAATATAACTATATAGTAAAGTTATATCTCGTTGAGGTATTTTAGCCTCGGAGTCGAGGGTTCGCCCCCCGTAATCGTGACTTATCTTTATTAATCCTTTTTGTAAAATAGTAGGTCTTGCGGACCTTTTGACTGTTTGTTTGGCTGATTGAACTGATAGATCTGTTACGGTAGCTGCGCTGTCCAATGCGAATTTTGTACCCTCTAAACCCGGCCCGAATCATAAGACATTATGTATATGTATCCCTCAATCGCGCTGTATCGTGACGGTCTTGGTCTGTAAAATCGCCTTGTCGCTCATGTCGTCAGCGCTCTCCCTCCCGCCGGCGACTACTACGGACGAGAAGCCAGGGTCTTCTTCGTTTGTTCTCTTGCGGTCGGCGTTGAAAGTACGCATCTCGTTCTCGTCTGGAAATTGCTCGTATTGTTTTCGTTGCCTGCTTTTCATCCCATTGGTTGATCTTTGATGTGCGTACGACATTCGGTATCCACCGACTGCGTATGATGATGGGTTCGTCGAGGAGCCCATGAGTTTTGGCGCGAAGTGCTTGAAGAATTTTCGCAGGGTGGGCATCGAACCACAGATTACAAAAAGGTTGGCTTCGACGAATCTGTCGACAGGAAGGGTTAGGACAGGGAAGAGAAAAAGAATGCAGTGATCGAGAGCACTTACGTCCAGATATTTGCAGGTGCAGCATCCCATGACGGATCTACGCTGACGAGCAGCGGGGGCAGGTAGGTAAGTCTAACGACAGAGGTGGCCACAGTCCTTCCCATGGAGTCAGTGAAAAGTGCTTGGACCTCGAGTGACAAGGGCCACTTACATTGATCCGATGGCAAAGATGATAACGGCGCCGATCTTCGATGCCATCTTCATGCGAAGACTGTAGATCATGGGCATCGGGAGGATGAATAGCATGGCATCGGTGATGATGTTCGAGACAGCCGTAGCCATGTATAGAATACCAACGTCGAGGCACTTTCCCCCGGTGATGGTGAAGTCGAAAGCTTTCCTGACGGGATTGCAGTAGAACAGCATCAGAATAGTGATGCATGCTGTATATAGCGAGACCACCGCAATGCCCGTCCATACTGATATCCTAAACCACTTCTGCGGAGAAAGGTGAAGGTAGAATGTCAAAAGAGACAACTTGGTGAAGCCATTGCACAGCATAAAGACAGGCGCTGTTACGTAGGTGGTCTTTGCTAGGTCAGCACAGCATGGGAATTGGAGGCTTCTACGATAGACTCACGATGGAGTAGCGCACAAATCTTGACATTGGCATCTCCCAAGCATGGGCGCACATGCCACCTTCAGCAATAGAAGCTGCATCGTTCTGGTCAGCTTCAAGTGACTTGCAGCATGCAAGATGGGTTAGACCTACCAACAAGCATTGCTTGAGTGACTACGGAGGCACCCTGAGAGAGAAGGAAGGTTAGGCGATGATTTGGTAGCCAAGGAGCTGAGAAGCGATCAGTGGATCGTCAAGTCAACCTTACCCATCCCAGAAACATGAAAGCTTTCGATAGTCAGTATTTGGCGAGATGCTAGGTCGATCAACCAAGGTAACTCACCATCATCAACTTGCAGCCCTTTGGAAAGGAATAACTTGGTGTAAAATCTCTGGCACAAGGCGATAAAGGCAATAGTACCACCAATACCAAAGAGAAGATAATGCTCCAGCACCTTTTGCTGCCGCGGGTGGTCAAAGTCCACCGTGACGCCCGGCGGGGCTGGGATCACAGAGACTTCCGACATGATGCCAATAGAATGGTTCAGATTCGCAAGCAACCGAAATCTTGGATCTATTGGGAAAAAACAGCAGCATCCGATCTAGCGTATATACATGTTATCGTACTGAGTTCTGACGGAATTCAGTCGCCATCCTCGGTGGCCACGCTCGGGTGTACCGAGGGTGTAAAGGACCAGGGTTCAACGTAGAAAATTCGGGTCTCCCCCTTCGACGAAATTGCATGCTTCAAGCACTTTCTCCCACCTTTTCTCTTTTCGACGGGATGAACTCTAGACGATGCCGAGAAGAGAGCATGGATCACTCGAGGTCCCTTTGAGAACTCCTGATATGTGCGATCTGCCACGACTCATGTAATTGGTATCCATTTCAACGGTCAAATACTTATGAGGCCTATGATTCAGCGCCAGGATAGGCTTCCTTTCTTATATTGCAGTCGCATTCCTGTTAAAGGTATACTCACCACACTCACTGCTTGAGATCTTGACCTGGTTGTTCCGCAACCGAACAGCTTCTCATTCGTGGGATCGCTGCCCTTCCAACATTAATAAGAGGCACAGTGTTTGCTGGGCGATCTACGCCCCGATCGAAAAGTCTGGTCCGAACTCATAATAAGGTTCCGTTGTTGGAGAGTGTTGGAAGTTGTCTCTATGGACTGGGGTTCCTGGTCCAGCCCCGGTAGAAGCTGGCCGCCGAAACTGGGGTCGACAATGGGTCGGGACAGCCCTGACAAAAGGACCGATGGCTCCAGTCTCCAAGATAGAGGAACGTGATGCCCATTGGGTCCCAGTTGCCAGTTACCCTCGCTCTCGCAGCCACCCACCATTCTGCTTGGAATCAGGGGTGGGGGAGACTCGAGAGATTTACAGAGTAGTCTACGGCTGAGCCTTCAGATCTCCGCCCTTTCCGTCAGATCTTGGTCAAAGCTGATGGAACCAGACAGCGGCCCCAACACACGTATTTGAACGGAACCCAGGGTGCGGCACAGGAAGAATCCACTCCTTGCTGATACATATATGGATCTAGCATCCCAGATGCGTATCCATGCTCAGGCGGAATGGATTAGAAGGACCTCCGTCGTACGGGCGACATTTCCTCCTTTTCTGGAATGGGGGTCGCAGAGCAGAGCTTCTGCTTCTTTTCTTCGGAGGCGATCGTTATAATATACTTTGAATGCAAATTTTTTGGCCTATAGAACCGGTCAACGGCTCCCGCGTTTGCCATGGATAGGGCAAGTAAATCTGCCCAAGCTTCACCAGCATGACTCGCCTTCCACAATTTGGAAAAGGGAAAATAGGGAGGCGGCTGTTCAAAGATTCGGAGATGAGCTCTTTGGAGATGATGTCGCCGCAGAGAATTATCCCTCATCGACCAACAACATGTTCGAGGTCGTCGAGGAGCCGAGACCCACAGGATGTAACTCTGGCTCTTGGCGAAGCAAACATTGTTTGCGGAAATCCTTCGTAAATATCAAGATATCGCGCGGCAGAGTGTCAGAGCCCTCCCGGATAGGGGCTAGTTAGAGGTAGTAAGGAGTCCAAGCAACAAAGGAGCAGCTCAGATATATATATAGCGCAGGAAGTATACGTCGAGGGAGGAGCAGATTTCAGTAATTTATTATTCTACCCTTAACTATAGTTGGCCTTTGAGAGCTTCTACCCTATATTGATATCCTAACTTAATAATCTAAAATCTCTACCTACGAAGGGGACTAGGCCGGAAGATCGAAATACTAGCCTAGACGAGACGTAGCAAGAGAGCATAGTTAGCGCGACGATAACGTAGAGAAGGGATATTATTTTCCGACCTCCTAGAACCTTTTTAATTTTAATGAATAGGATTAGGTCGCGGCTTAATAAACTACAAGATATAGTAAAATAAAAGAAATAACTTACTGCTTAAATAGAAAACAATAAATATGATAAATATAATAAAGATATTAACTCCTCTTCTCCTCCTTTCTTAAGCTATAACTATATTAATAGCGACTAATTTTTATAATTACGAGAGGAAAAACGACTTTTAAAAAAACAAATCTTTATTATTAGTTCTATATAAAGAATACTTATATAAGATGCGCACCGATCTAGAATGCCTCTAAAGCGCTTTAGCTAGTCCGGCCCCTAGATTAAAATAAGCGGTTTTAGCTATGCCCGCTCCTAGAGTTAGATTAAGCTTAGCTAAGGCCGTAGACCTCTATAATAAGGTTAGTCCCCTTACCTAGGCTATATTAGGAACGCCGTTAGAGTAATAATAAAGCGACGAGTTTATTATCCTTAAGCTACCTTTTATAAACTTACTATTAATAAAAGCGGCGGTTATAAGAGACTCTTCGGTATTTAAGCCTCTATCCCTCCCTAGCCTATTGTATATAAGTAAGTTAATAAGGGACTTATAACGTACTTGATAAGCGAGCTGCCCAGACAAGCGAGCTGCCCACCCAACCGCATTCATCCTTCCTCCTCACTTCTAATACATATCACGTCACAAATAATCATGTCGTCACAAAGCAAAGAGGCCCAATTAAACTTAGCAGTCGAGGCTATCTAAAAAAACACTAAACTCAGCATTCGAGCCGCAGCAAGAATCTATTCAGTCCCTCTTGGGACCCTAGGTACCCAATTAAAAGGCACACCTATACGACAAGATACTATACCTAACTCACGCAAATTGACGGAGCTTAAAGAGGAGAAGCTAGTTAAGTATATCCTCGACCTAGATTCCCGATCGTTTCCTCCCCGGATTAGTGGTGTGGAAGAAATAGCTAATCGATTGCTCGCCGACCGCGACGCACCCTAGTTAGGAAGCGCTGGGCTTTAAACTTTATTAAACGAAAACTATAGCTCCGGACGCGCTTTTTTTATAAGTACGATTATAAGAGGGCCTAATGTGAAGATCTAGACGCGATAAACGCGTGGTTTCGGCTTATAGCGAACATAATCGCGAAATACGGTATTATAAACTCCAATATCTATAACTTTAACGAGACTAGGTTTATAATAGGCCAGATTATATCCGGGATAGTCGTTACGAGTGCTAAAAGGCGTTTAAACACAAAAATAATATAGCCTGGTAATCGTAAATGGGTTATAGTTATTCAGGCCATCAGTTCGTCAGGCTATAGCGTTCCGCCGTATATTATCGTTATAGGCTAATATTATGTTACGCCCGCCGCAACTTGTCACTGTGGGCGCGTAGCTATATAATGCAGAACAAGGGACAATGATGCCGGAGTCATCATTATCGAAGCTTTTGCTTTGTGCCACAGTTGGTTGCCTTGTCCAGCTCGTAACATATTACCTCTCTACCTAGTATATAGAAATAGATCTCCTACGTAACTAGGTTATCGTAACGTCAAAAAATGGATAGATAACAGATAAAAGAGGCCTAGACTGGCTCTAGCACTTTAATCGGTATATAAAACCGCATGCAACTAGTAGTTATCGCCTCCTCGTCGTCAATAGAGCACGAAAGTCACTACTCTACGGACTTTGAGATATATTGTAAGGAAAATAATATCGTTATACTCTATATACCGGCCCATTCGTCTTATCTACTTCAGCCCTTAGACGTTGGGTGCTTTAGGCCCACTAAAGACGGCTTATGGTCGATAAATCAAGGATAAGATGCGCCGGGGTAATACCTATAATACGAAGGAGGACTTCTTCTCTATATTTTATAACGCTTTCACGCAAGCCCTAATAGTAAAAAACATCTAAGGAGGTTTTAAAGGGGCTGGGCTTGTTTCTTTAAGTGCTAAAAGTGTGCTTTCAAAGCTAGATGTAAAGTTATATACTCTAACGCCCCTAGGGTCTCTCTTAGTAACACCCCCAGCATAGACTTCTCAAACACTAAATAACCCAATAGAGGCAAATTCTTAGTCAACTTTAATTAAAGATCGAATCTTAAATCATCTAAATAGCTTATTAATACTAGCTAATGACGTAATTAACTATAACTATTCTTAAAGAGATATTAATTATAATATATTATAGTTAATACTCTTTTAAAAGCTGAGAATAAAACCCTTTGGGAGGAGAATAGTTTACTTAGCCGACGGCGGAAATTTAAGAAAACTCGTCTCAGGCAAGGAGAGAGCTTTACTATAGCTAAGGTAAATGACCTTTAATTATAGAGAGAGGCTATAGCTTAGCTTAAAGAGGAAACGCGCCGGAGTAATGGCCGTCGGCCGAGGACGGAAACAGGTCAACGGCGATATAGCGTCTATAGGAACACTAGACATAATGCGCGTATATATCTATTTTAGAGAGAAATGTATAGAGAAGAGGATTATAGGTAGTTTTAATTAATTAAACTTTATTGATGTTGATCAAGATTTATATACGTGGAGTGGTTGCTGCCGAGCGATCCGCTCGCTTATTATGCACGTTATAGTATTTAGTAATTTAAAAAGTACCTATAGAAGCTCTCTTTGGCTTCTTGCCGAAATACCTAATAGTATTTATAATAAGAACGAATAAAGGGATGTAGAATGTCTCTATTAAGGAGCGAGCAGTATATTTATAAATAGATTATATTGCCTTATAGTTATTATTGTAAAACGCTAGAAACGTATATAAGAACTAAGCTAATAAATCTAAGGTTAATAAGTTATATAGAATAGACAATTAGGTTCTATTATTACGAAAGAATATATAGAGGTAGCGACCGAGCCGTAAGCTAGCTAATAAGTATCTAGGACCCTTTATGTTAAAGCGATTATTAGACCTTGGGAGTTGCGTACGAATTGGATATATTATAATAGTACCGCATTTACAATATATTTTACGTATTACTCTTAGAGCCTTACTGATATCGCGAAGGAGTACCTTAAAAGTTATTATTTATTAGCGATATTGATGGCGAGCCTCTTTACGAGGTAAACGAGATTATTTAATATAAGGGGCTAAAAAAAAAGAGATAATACTTGATTAGGTGGAAGGGTTATAATAGCGAGGAGGACACGTAGGAGCCGGTATTATATATCGAGGACGTAGCTTTAATTAGTATATATGAGAGTTAGGTATTGATTGGGCGACGAGCCTTAGCTCCTGAGAAGCCTAAAGACGTAGCTAACTAGCTACTAAGAAGATCCCTAACTGTAGTTGTATTGAGCTTTGAGGACGAAGCTTAGTTAGAAGGGGCGCCCTATTAGAGCCCTCCCGGTTAGGGGCTAGTTAGAGGTAGTAAGGAGTCTAAGTAACAAAGGAGCAGCTTAGATATATATATAGCGCATGGAGTATACGTCGAGGGAGGAGCAGATTTCAGTAATTCATCATTTTACCCCTAACTGCAGTTGGCCTCTGAGAGCTTCTACCCTGCGTCAACACCCCAACTTGACACAGAGCGGCAAAGTGGCATGGAATTGTTTGCTTCGATAAAAGTGGTTTCGTGCTTGATAGTGGGAATCTCGTGTTGGTACAACTCGATTTAGTATGTATCGGGGAGGCGGGCACGAGATGGTATCGAGCCAAGTTTACCTTACAGCCCTATTCCCTGTCCTTTGGAGACAAGGAAACCCATACTGCCAAGTCGGAACGTCTAAATTTTGTCAGCACTTATAGCCTAGCAGCTCTTCGTTCCGAAACCTCAAGGAAATCATCCCGGAGAACGTCGCAGTGCATGTTGGAAATGTTATGGAAATGGTGGCGGAACATCACTTTGCAGGTCAGCTCCCCTCCCCCAGAACACTCTCACGATGAAAATACCACGAGAATGAAGCTGTTGGCTCTAGACCTTGTGCCTGATTGCGTTCCTGTGGCTGATGTAACCTGGTTCCAACGCGTCTTGCCACGACACCTTGAAATGCTGACCGATTTCAGAGGCAACACACAACCTTAACAAGGATTGAACCTCCGAGAAGATAGCAAACATGATCCTTTGGCCCCATCAACAAGCTGAAGATTACTCCTCTTCTTTTTTCACCTTCCCACTTGACCTACCGGATTCGTGCGGGTATACATCGGTTCCTGTGTGAACCGCGGCTTGTGGGATAGTAAATGCCCGCTAGTTGCATTAGATCAAATTACATCGACTCATGCTGGCTCTCCTTCGAGGACACTAGCCCGCGGTGGAGGCGAGGTCGGTCTGAACTTAAAACTGCGGACTCGGAAGGCACTGGAGATTTGATCGCTGATTCTATATGTAACGGCAATAGATATTCGCTAGAACACCTCGAGAGTTTCTAGTCCTTCTCATCCTCTCACCTGGTCTTGCTGCCATCCAGTCAACAACCCCGATCCTCCCATCAGATCACCCCCACGCAACGACCACGGGAGCTCGTGCGCAGACACACAGAGTCAAACAAAACTCTAGTAATCATGAGGTTCTCAACGAGTTTGTCGATCTTGGCCTTGGCTGCCTCGACTGTCTCAGCAAGGGGTCGCAGTCCTCACTGCGTGTGTGTACGTTACCATCCCAGTCCCCCTCTCATCCACTCCCGCTGGCGATCATTTCTAACCTTGGCCATATACAGTGCTCTGCCCTTGCCCAAGATCAAGACCTCCAAGGCAAGGTTTACTCAAAGGACAACTCATTCTACAATGCGCGGTTAGAGACATACTATTCTGCCAATGCTGCGCAAGCCCCATGGTGTATGGTGCTGCCTGAGAGCACCTCGGACGTGACGAAGATTGCAAAGATCTTGAACAGGAACCAATGTCCCTTTGGTATCCGAAGTGGTGCTCACTCAGCCTTCACGGGCTCAAATGGTGTCAAGAAGGGTGTCACCATTGACTTTGGTAAGGACTTACACGAACAAGTTCACCTACCTTTACAACATGACATGTACTGACATTCACTTCCAAAACAGGTTACATGAACACCACGACATATGACGAAGGAACAAAGATTGCTTCGATCCAACCTGGCTCAGACTGGGAGAGGGTTTTCTCTACCCTTGATCCATATGGTGTTGCTGCTGTTGGCGGCAGGGCGTCAGTTGTCGGTGTTGGTGGCTTCACGACGGGTGGTGGTGTAAGTCAAATCAACTTCGGGTTCCATATATCGGCAGTGGTGCCGGCTCAGATATCTCGAACATTTACTAACATTCGAGATTTCAGTACTCCTTCCACACCAACTCTCATGGCTTTGCTTGCGACTCGGTCACCAACTTTGAGGTTGTCCTCGGAGATGGTTCCGTTGTCAACGCTAATGCGAACGAGCATCCGGACCTCTGGAAGGCCCTCAAGGGAGGTTCAGGGAACTTTGGCTTCGTCACCAGAATCGATGCTCGTAAGTGATACATGCCGTCATGTCTGGCGTTCTTTGCTCACTTATTCCTCACAGGCACTGTCGACTCGACCCAGATGTCAGGCGGCTTCGTGAGCTACAACCTTACCGAGAGAGACAACGTCTTCAACGCCTACCTGAACTTTGCCAACAACATGGACAACGACCTCTACAGCCAAAACATTGTCGCACTGTACTACGACAAGACCGGTCTCAGCTTGAGGTCTATCTTGACCAACGTCCAGGCCAACATGGATGCGCCTGCTTTTGACGAGTACTATGCCATTCCCAACATCTCCAGTACCGTCCGCGTTGGCACTGTTGCCGAGCTCGTCCCGGAATTCACTGGTCCTACACCCTTGGGCTTGTAGTAAGTTGTCCTGTGTACTAACATTGAGGGTTGCGAAACAGCACTAACACCATTCAACAGCGCAAACTGGATGGTTGGCCAGACCACAAACGACTTCCATATCATGGACTTCATTGACACCAAGCTCAAGGAGTACTCGGCCAAGATGAAGGAAGCCGCGCCTGAATCAGACTTTAATGTCCTTGTACAATTCCAGCCTGTCACCCAATCCATCGTCAAGCACGGTCTCGAGAACGGTGGGAACTCACTTGGCCTGGAGAGCGTTGTTGCCGATGGCCCTACCATCATGTGGCTCATCGCCTTGACTGTCGACACCCCTGCGAACCAGAAACTGATCCTCCCCTTTGCTCTCGAGTTCCGCGCCGCCATCGACGAGTACGCCAAGGAGATCGAGGCTTACAAGGAGTGGAAATACCTCAACTACGCCTGGAAGGACCAAGACCCTCTTTCGACACACGGCGAAGACACCATCAATTGTCTCAAGTCCGTCGCAGAGAAGTACGATCCGGAGCACGTATTCCAGAACCTCCGCAAGACCGGCTTCAAGCTTCCGGCCTAGATGTGCTTTCAAACTTGGCTGGAACTAAGAAGATTCGTTCCCCCAAGAGCAACACAAAATGTTTCGCGGGAGCTGCAGCACGTAATTACAGGTTTCGGAAAGCTGCAAGTATGGACAGAGTCTCGGATCTTTAATCCTATTCTACTATTCGTTGTATCTAATTGACTTTTACATCAATATCCTGTATCAATACCCTGCATTCAAACGAGTGTCATCGTGTCTTAGTACATAACAATGTTTTCTCTTTTGTATTTATACACTTCACTGTAACCAGACTATTTAGACAGTTGATGCAATCTGCTTGCATTGTTTCCACATTCCCATCAGAATACCTTGGATATCGGCGATAATTTCCCCGTCAGATCGCAGTGAGACCTGAACTCATTATCCTAGTGTACCAGTCTCTTTCATCGAGGATGATGCCGTCTGGAGCAGAATTTCCCATACTGGTGTCATGCTATGAGTGGGTAACGTGACAACCACATCATTTCGAGTATCATGGTAAGTGCCTAACGAGTATGTCTCGTCGATGGCCTCTTTACCGATATTTGAAAATACAAGGTCGCCGAATAAAGCTTTCGAATAACTATTTCTCACTTCTTTGAAGGCGGAGAGATTGCTCGGTGTAAAGCGAGTCACTACCTCGGACTCTCAATCCAAACTTGCGTTATGTGAGATCGAGAAGCCAGCTACTTTGCTGCAACTTTGTATTAGATGATTCCGGTGCTGTTCATTGGCCTTTAGCAATGCTATAGAAATGGAAGAAGCTGCAAAATGTTTGACCGAACTCGCCAGCTGTTTAATATCTAATGATCAAAAGCTTATGTTGATTTAAATCTATAGGGAGCATTCGCTACGTGAGCTCGTCCATCAATTGCCAAAGACTATCGGTCATTGCCTCTCCGTGTTCACCAGGTTCAGAATAGGCCATCCCTTGCAACTCGACAGGAAAGATTTCCCCAACCATATCCTGAGAGACTGAGTAGTATAGCGGATGTTGCAGCGTCGTATCATCCAGATTCTGCTAGAGATCCGGGCCGGCTTGTGAAATATGGTCCCAGGACAGCGTCTCCACAGCTCTGAAAGAGGTTTCCGGCTTATTGATTCTCAGGGTAGAAGGGTCTGGGGAGGAGAATCTGCTCAGCATTTTCTGGAAAAGCACCTTTACGACGTCATAAGCGAAGCCTGCCATGGAGTTCCGAGACCTCATGGCATCCAGCCTTGCCAACCCCCACTCCAAGCGTTTCACCGATTCTGCCTGGAGATTTAGATTATCATCTTGGGCTTGAATGTATGTTGCTGTCACCAGGACCATGGCATTCAATGTAGAAAAGACGAGAGCGAATCCCTTGTAGAGTTGGGTTCCCGCTTGTTCAAACAGCCTGCTTTGCGACGCAAGCATCTTCAGCGCGGCCATGTGGGCCTCTGCTCGACTTGCGGGCAGGGTCGATATAAAAGGGCGGTGCAATGCCAGGAGGAAAAAATAGACCTCAGTGATGAGTGTCTCGCGAGCAGCAGGAAGCCAAGGGTATTTGCCGTCGAGCGCGGGGCTTGAGGAGGTTGCACGCGCCGGAAGTTTGGAAATGTTGTTTATCACGGCGTTGTGTATCTTCTGAACAGTCTCTTGCGCATCTCTGTTCTCAACCTCAAGGTCGTGAATATCCTGCAGATACTTGTAAGCAGCATGATAGCCGCATACTATGATGTCGAATGGGGATAACGTCGCGTCGTCAAAGCCGTGTGGGGGCGAAGTAGCTATCAGGCTCGTCGAGGGCACGGAACTCGAATCCAACTTGGTCGTAATGGGCCTCGCGAGGACAACAGCCATGTGCGCGTCCCAGAGATGCAACACAAGCCACAACTTCCTCTCCAGTGGGAATGCTGGCGTCTGCATTACGTTTTCGGCGCAAGGACTTGTCTCCCAAACCCTACTTCTGTGCAGGCCAAGTTCTTGGGCGTCTGGGATCGCTCTTCCAAATGTGTGCCATGATTCAATGAATGAGCCTATAATTTCCTCGAAGAATGCCTCCATCAGTCCAGCTTGAACTTTGGTCAACGAGATGTCTTTGCTCCCAAGCATAGACGCGACTTGATGGCCCACATTGCTATAATCGGCGGCAAGATCGGCGAAGTCGATATCGGGTGCGTACTTGAGGCCCTCTAGTGCTTCATCGTTTTGATCAGGATGGAATTGTAATGCGAGTGCGAGAACCTGAAGAAGTAAAGCAGGGAATGCCCGGGTGCTGACAGACAAGTTCTCGGGGCCTTGATTCAACGTTGTGGAGGAGATGTGATTCCAGTTTGATAGCTCGTCGCAGAATTTAGAATTGTCGATAACATCATACTGCCATGCCACATTTTGAAAGAACGACTGCACGAGAATGATAACGTGTTCTCTTTGTGGTATCTTCCTTATGAGATTGACGTAGTGTCGTAATGGCTTCAACCATCTGTGGCCTCACTGCCCGTCACGTGACCTCGGTTACACTATTCTCTACTTTCAATAGATAATCGTTCTCTATCACACATCTCGAGAAACTTCTGAACACATACCTCGAAAGGTACCCACTGTTAGTAATTATTAAGGTTATAGAGGGCTACGGCCCACTGCACTATCATCTCTCAACATCAGCCCATACGAGCTGAATTCCACGACCATAGCAGTCTCCCTAGATATAGGGCCATCGGTCACGGTTCACGGGGACGCCGGTATATCTCAGCGGTCGGGACGAGTCCGGAAGCCGACTGCAAAGGTCAGAGTGGTTGAGCAGGTCAACCACCAGGACAAGTCTGAGCTTAAAGACGAGATTAACAAGCTTTCGAATCTTGTCCAGGACCTCCTACGTCGGGACGCCGAGAGGGAATAGTTTTTAAAAGACTATTTAATAAAGATCGAATCCTTAGAGAGAGAGCTTCAGGAGGAGAAACAGCGTTCAAACCGGCATTAACGTAGTCTAGTAGGGTCTATATACGCTATTAACATAGGGCCTAGCGAGACTAACCTGAGTTCCCAGGGGCATCCCTCGCACACAACCCAGAACCAGCCGCCCCTAGTCCGTTCATACGCGGCGGCGGCGAGCCAGCCACTATCCAGAAAACAGGATAAACCAACGCCAGCCAAACAAGCCGCAAAACAAGCTACAAACCGGGCGGCCTTAAAAGATCTACGCGTCTTCGCGCGTCTATCGCCTAAAAGCCCGCTTCGGAACGAGAAAGCCTACGATATATATATCTTTGTTCGGGAAAGGCTAAGTCCCTAAGCCCGAGAAGCCCTTAAGGGGATCGACCATGTTAAGATAGGATTAGCACTCCTACCTTCATTAATAGATAGTGCAAAAGTCCTACTAGAGAATAGAGAACAGATCGCTACCCTTCTCTAAGTATAAGCGATCGAGCAACGCAATACCTGGATCCGAGCCTATATTACAAACGTCCCTTACACCAGGTATTATCTGGTAACCAATACTGAGCTGGAAATCACGACCGAGGAGCTCCTTAAAGAGATCCAGGTCTCGACGAAACTCAAGCCTGAAAAAGCACACTTCTCTAGGAAGGACGAAGTCGAAAGGCTAGGCACGGTAACAGCCTGGTTCAAGGCGGAAGCCGTAAAGCAACTACCAAGACGCCTCCGTTTAATAGGGGCCAGCGTTTTTGTAAACCTGCAGTTCCCGAAGGAGAAGAGGTCTCCTTAATGTCTCCGCTACGGCGGTTTTCACAGCGAACGAACGTGCACCAGAAGGAAGAGATGCCTCAAGTGCAGCTCTCCTTCCCACACAACTAATCAACACCGGGCACCCTGCGGCGGCACTGAGGGTCACGATGGCTGCGACTGCCCCTTTTAATACCCGTCGTATAACGGGCCTCACGCCGCCTTCGATACGACTTACCCTATCCAACCCAAAGTGGTGAAGGGGGTAGTCCAGAGGAGGGATAAGGCTCAGCTACGGGCCCTCCGAGCTAAGGGAGAAAGATTATAGAGAAATACGACCCAGCGATCGCATCGACATTCCCGTAAAGAAGAATAAGCGATAGACTATACCCCGGCGAATAAAATACAAAAAAAGAATATTGCCCTCTAAAACCCTACAAATCATACAAGCAAATATAGGCAGGCGGGCATCCGCCCACGAAACAGCACTAAACCTGGCTTACGTAACCCAGATCGATATATTCTTAATACAAGAGCCGTCTATCCGTTCGGAGGAGAGGAGGCTCACAAGACACCACCCAGGTTTTGAGACTTTCACCCTAGTAGATAACTGGACTGAAGACCGTCCCAGGGTACTTACCTACCTCCGCAGAGGAACTGGGGTACGAGGCGTACAAATACGGCCTCTACCCGATCCATCCACAGACCTGCTCTTCTTACGACTCCTCTCAGGAACGAAGGAGGTCCTTATAGTCATTAACATATACAACGCCCCTCGTAGCTCTCTACGATCTAGCCAGGCTCTCAGGAACATCCTAGCGGCCTGGTAACCCAAACCTGAGGATCGAGTACTGATTGCGGGGGATTTTAACTTACACCATTGGACGTAGCAGCCCGAGGCCACGAGTTCCCCGGACGCTGAAAACCTAGTAGAATGGGCAGAAGCCGCTAGCCTTGTCCTAATGTCACCTATAGGTGAACCCACGCACAAAGGCGGCAACACCCTAGATTTATGCTGGGCGTCCAGCAACCTCCATGGGGCTTCCACCAGCATAGAAACGTCACTATACACGACATCAGACTACGAATCTCTGCTTACCCGGGTCCCCTTGGCCCTGATCGATTCACCCAGCCAGACCCCGGGAAGGTTTCGGCTCGACACGATGGACGAGGAGCTTTTCCTCGGCATCATTAAACGCAACTTACAACCCATGCGCCGCACTGCAAGCAACATCTAAGACCCACAGTCTTTAGATCTCCTAGCATAACAGCTTACGGACTGTCTTTTTAAAGTAGTTACCCGCGTCCTCCTTAGAAACGCCGCAATCTCCGAGGACATACCAACAGAAAGCCCAGTCTTACAAAGGCAAGCTACGCTTCCTTTCCCGCAGGTTACGAAGGACGAGGTACGGTCCTCGGTTCTCACCGCAGGAAACACGACTCCTGGGACCAACGGAATCACTACGGCTGCTTTGAAAATAGCATGGCCAGTTATCAAGGATATTGTCCTCTCACTTTATAGCGGGTATATACGCAAGGGTTAGCATCCTACTTATAAGAAGTAACTCTCGTGATCCTAGCAAAACCGGGAAAAAGAGACAAGACACTCCCGCGCTCCTATAGGCCAATTGCGCTCTTGGCCGTCCTCAGAAAAGGCTTGGAGAGACTTATCGCTAGACGACTTACCTAGATCGTAGTTAAATATCGTGTTCTATACGATTAACAGTTTAGAGCACTCCCTCTTCGCTCTTACAGCGACCTCATCGCAGCGGCCATCCACGATATCGAGTACGCTTAGCAAAGAGGCCTAGTTACCTCTATACTTACGCTCAATATAAAAGGGGCTTTCGACGCCGTGCTCCCAGGACGACTAGTCCGACGCCTCTACGAACAAGGATGGCCAGAGAACCTCGTACGCTAGGTCTCAAGTTTTGTTACCGGAAGGAGAGCAAGAATAAGGCTTGATGGGGAGGTAGGAGACGTCTTCGGTCTCGAATACGGACTACTATAAGGCTCACCCGTGTCTCCCATTCTATTTATACTCTATATTAAACCTCTTTTTAAGCTAGGTATAGCTCGCCTAGGAAGGAAGCGATCTCGTTTCGGCTACGCCGATAACGTCGCTATCTTAGTAAGCTTAATATCACTAAAGAATAACTATAATATCCTAACTAAGGAATAGAAAAAAACCTTAGGATAGGGCGCGACGGAAGAAATCACTTTTGACCTTGATAAGTCCGAACTGATCCACTTTACCAAGAGACGAAAAGACGGAAACCTATTAATCACAATAGGTTTACCGGATAAGAGGCATTATATAGTTCAGGCTATTAAAAAAGGCTCTTCTCTACGCTGGCTCGGCGTTCGTTTACTTCGACCATAAACTCATATTTAAGAGTTACGTAAGAAACCTCTCCGTAAAGGCATACTAAGTAGTTAATGGACTACGGGGACTAGGGAATACTATCTAGGGCGCGCCTACGTACTTACTTCGTTAAGCAATCACCTCTTATATACTACCTACTTAGTATTATACATCTAAAGTATAGTGGCCCGGCAAGAGCCGGATAAAGAATAGACGTACTATCTTAAACGGGGTTAGTAGTCTGCTATACTAACTAGACGCGACGTAAACCAAAGCCATCAGAGCGATAGTCCCCGTATATAGAACGACGCCTATACCGATCCTATAGCGCAAGGCGGCTTTACCCCTAGTAGAGGTGATACTAGACGCAAAGCTCCACATAACATCTACCAGAATCCATCGTCTGGACAAGCGACACCCTCTCCGAACGAGACTCAGGGACAAATCAGGACCAGACTCACGGCTACGACGAATAGTAAGCCTCGTAAGAAAAAATACCGAATATATCGATCCGTTAGAACTCCCCCCTTAGGAGCAACTGGCGGACTGGCAAATAGCCCTCGCCAGGGTCGGCTACGAACCTAATAAGACCAAAGAAGAATAAGCCCTCTCCTTTGCAGGCAGGATAGTAACTTTCTCCAAGCGGGATATTATTGTCTATATTAACGGGTCCTAGATATCGGACGGCAGCAGTACCTCCGCCGGAGCAGGCTAGGTAGGGTACCAAGCTATACGGCAGATCTTCCGTAGATCCGAACTACTCGGCTCCTAAACTAAGGTATATAATGCGGAGGTATATACTGCGTATTACGGCCTAATAGAAGCTACCCGGGCTCCTACAGCTCGTATAGTAGATAACGTCCATATCTACCTCGATAACCTAGCAGTCGCGGCTAGACTATACTCTTAGAGCATAGGAAGTAGCTAGGCTAGATTTAGGGCCTTTAATAGGCTCTCTTCCTGCTGGACTCGGAGACAAAGAGATAGCTGGATAACCCCCGGCAGGGTTTATGTTTGGTGGTGCCCTAGGCACACGGGAGTACCAGAAAATGAAGAAGCGGATGCTTTAGCCAAGGAAGCCTGCAAACTAATCCCAAAATCACAACCACAGCCCTCATTAGCGTACCTATAAAGGCAAGCTAAAGCAGCTACCTTCCAAGCCTTTGCTAGAAAATGGCTATCCTAATGCCCCCGGCAATATGCCGACCTCGAGATAATTCTTCACCCCAAGCCGCCCGAACTCCGCCTCCCTCGGCACTTACTAGGAAGGCTATACATAGTAAGATCCTATTATAGAGACTTTATAACATACCACGAGAGATTCGCTTATCAAGATGCATTGCTTAACTATAGCTATGGGAAACCCAAGACACCAGTCTATTTCTACTTTTATAAGCGTGGACATAAGGCTATACCGCGCTACCTCCGCTAACATATAGCCAAAGCAAGCATTAATTTCTTATTAGGTTCTACTAAGGGAGCCTCTCTTCTATACGAATAGATAGAGGAGACTAATTTCTTTTCCGAAATTTGCCCAAGTTATTGAATAGGAACGTTAGGTAAAGACGGTAGCCTATAATATAGTTTAGATTAGCATAGGCTATATCGGCATAGCGCCCGGCACGTCCTTTTATTACCAGACGTTAAATACATCATCATCATCATCATCATCATCACACATCTCGATGCCCACATTGTGACCATACGACACGTAGTGAACTGCCGCATCGTGGTTCCGTAGGCTTTTACCGCATGTGCTGAGGGCCGAGTAATGGCCCAATACTCCGAGGTTGGAAACAATACCAAGAGTTCCTCCACTATTATTAGAGTAATCCATCTGTTTTGATAGATCTTGAATAGTAACGGACGTTCTCTCTTCGCCGGGCGTGTTGTTAGACTGCGACTGGATTGCAGGGTTTGTTGGCAGATCTTGGACTGTCACGAGCTGACTTGCCACTGTCTCGGCACCCACGTGCTTTTGCGCAGTATACTCATATAGAAAAGATCCCTAAGTTCTATCAGTATAGTTCAAAACGATGGTTGGTTACAGGGTTCATACAGGCTTGCCTCGTCGAGAGCAATGAAAACACGGATGCTGTCGATCGCACTGGTGCCAGTTAGTTCAAGATGAGCCACCTGCCAATCAAGAAGCTCACATTCTGTTTGCGTCTGTGGCATTCTGAGCATGAGATTACCAGACGCTTCTGCCTGCGTGATGACTGGACGCTAGAAGGATTGAGTCGCGAAGCAGACATCATGTAAAGCCCAGCTCCGCAAATGTAGAGAGGGGTTGATCAACACATTGCGCGCGCTAAGGGGATTTGGATCACAGGCGGTCTCTGTTTATATAATCGCTCATGCACAGGCCACCCGGCCAGGCAAAGGTCTAGCCAGCTCTCTGACGGAAACTATATGTACCCACAACTACCTAAATGCAGTAGAGGGATCTCTCTTTTGTATATGGCGCAACGGTACAATTCCGAATTCTGTCACTCTCCCTTCCGGCATCAGACTCCGAGCGGCTTGGACAGGACTTCGGCAGCTATGCCCGGATAGAAGAGGTTCACCGTAGGTTGATCAGTTAGTTGTAAGTTCAAAGTGCCCTACTTTACTGGTGCAAACTTGAATCATTGACCGCCGCAGCTGTCCCTACGATGCCTACTTCACTCTTTGGCCTCTAATTGCATTTGGGTGGAAGTCTTCTGGAGATAACAGCCCTTTGCTAATTACGTGCATGAATATCTGTGTGTACATGGCTCAGTTGTGGTCTTAAATCTGGTGTGACGGTTCTGTTTAGCCACTATCTTCCCCTGACTTTCCAACTTTGTCTAAGTTGCGACACGGTTCTGTTGTTCCCTAACATCTCGGCCTGTTTCAGGATTGTGATTACACGCGAATGATGCACATCAGGGCAAGTCAAGAGCCTTACCCAGGGTCAACGAGAATAAAAATGGCG
Organism: Colletotrichum phormii; assembly: GCF_030913505.1. NCBI lineage: Eukaryota > Fungi > Ascomycota > Sordariomycetes > Glomerellales > Glomerellaceae > Colletotrichum > Colletotrichum phormii. The sequence goes on from NW_026851456.1 coordinate 49,168, forward strand.
ACTAGGTGCTATCGGTGGCTGTGGGCCCGTTATTGAGATGCTCTGCAGTGGAACAAACAGGGCCGCTTCTTAAATGCCAACATGAAGAGTTAAGCTGTGTCACCGACAATGGATGACAAACTCTAGACGAGTTGGTTCTATTTAGAAGTTCTATCCCATCGGGTGCTAACTCACCTCATTTTGCCAAGACCTCCAAGTACCCACTATTTACACTTTATTACCCCGCATTTAAAGGGGTACTTGACGATACGTCACTCATCCCTATGCTCTTTTGCCCATTATCATCACTATTATTACTATTTTGATTGATATTGTTAACGTGGTTGATAAGCGAGTGGATCAGCCGACCGCGACCAACATATCTTCCACCCTTCATAGGCGTTACGCCACAACCAAGCATGTCATCACAAAGTAATGAAGGCCAGCTAACCTTAGCGGTTCAGGCTATCAAAACGACACCAAATCTTAGTATCCGAGCGGCATCCCGGATCTACTCAGTACCCTTCTCAACCTTACGCCATCGTCTAAGGGGAAAGTTATCACGACGCGACACTATGCCTAGATCGCGGAATTTGACTACGCTTGAAGAAGAGAAGCTAGTTGAGTATATTCTCGACCTAGATTCCCGATCATTCCCTCCCCGCATTAGAGGTGTGGAAGAAATGGCTAATCGACTGCTCGCCGACCGCAACGCGCCCCCAGTTGGGAAGCGCTGGGCTTCGAACTTCGTCAAGCGACAACCACAGCTCCAGACGCGCTTTTTTCGCAAGTACGACTACAAGAGGGCCCAATGCGAAGATCCAAACGCCATAAACGCGTGGTTTCGCCTTGTGGCGAACATAATCGCGAAATATGGTATTGTGGACTCTGATATCTATAACTTTGATGAGACTGGGTTTATGATGGGCCAGATTGCATCTGGGATGGTCGCCACGAGCGCCGAAAGGCGTTCAAACACGAAAATGATGCAGCCTGGTGACCGTGAATGGGTTACAGTCATTCAGGCCATTAGTTCGTCGGGCTACAGCGTCCCGCCGTATATCATCGTTGCAGGCCAATATTACCTCTCCACCTGGTACACGGAAACCAATCTCCCACGCGACTGGGTCATTGCAACGTCTGACAACGGATGGACAACAAACGAAAGAGGCCTAGATTGGCTCCAGCACTTTGATCGGCATACAAAACTGCGTGCAACTGGCAGTTATCGCCTCCTCGTCGTCGATGGGCATGAAAGTCACCACGCTGCCGACTTCGAGATATATTGCAAGGAAAACAATATCGTCACACTCTGTATGCCGGCCCATTCGTCTCATCTGCTTCAGCCCTTAGACGTTGGGTGCTTTGGGCCACTAAAGACGGCTTATGGTCGACAAATTGAGGATAAGATGCGCCGGGGTAATACGCATATTACAAAGGAAGACTTCTTCCCTGCGTTTCGCGAGGCTTTTGCCCAAGCTATTACGGAAAAGAACATTCAGGGAGGTTTCAGAGGGGCTGGGCTTGTCCCTTTGAGTGCCGAAAGTGTGCTTTCAAAGCTTGATATCAGGTTACACACTCCAACACCTCCAGGATCCCTCCCAACAACACCCCCTGCGTGGACTTCTCAGACGCCAAACAACCCAACAGAAGCATCTTCTCAGTCTGAACTCATCAAAAGGAGGATCTCCCGCCATCAGAATAGCTCACCAACTTCAATTATTGAAGCTGTTGAGCATCTATCAAAGGGGGCGCGTGGATTTATGCACCAGATTGCGTTATTAAGGTCTGAGAACAAAATCCTTCGTGAGGAAAACAACCTACTAAGCCGGCGCCGGAGGGCTAAGAAAACACGTCTCAGACAAGGAGGAAGTCTTACTATAGCTGAGGCTGAGGACCTTCAGTCGCAGAGAGAAGCAACAGCTCAGATCGAGGAGGAAACACGCCGGAGTAGTGGTCGCCGACCGAGGACCGAGACGGGCCAACGGCGATGTGGCGTCTGTGGGAACACTGGTCATAATGCACGAACATGTCAATTTGCTGAAGAAATGTCTGAAGAAGAGGATCTTAAATAGTTTCAATTGAATTACTTTTCTTAGTGCTGCGTATCGGTCGCAAATGTGCTGTGGTCGCGGTCGGCTGATCCACTCGCTTGTCTGATCCACTCGCTTATCAACCACGTTATGTCTTCTGGTGATTCTGATACCTCTATTGCATCTAATGCTTCTATTACTTCTATACGCAGCTGTATAGTAGTTGAGGTCCACCCAGAAGACCTTACTGCTGCCTGTAATACAGACTGTACGCCCGAGCGCTGTGACGCAGCTATAGTCCGGCCCCACGAACCTCCGGCTACTCAGCATGGTCCTCCGGGCTCCTTCCGGCCCTTGACGTGCCGGCCCGGGCCCAAGAGATACGGGGGCTGCCGGCAAGCCCGCTTGAACTGTTCCTCCAATACGTTCCGCAGAGCCTCGTGGAGCAGTGGGCCCAGTGGACGAATACAGCACCGTTGTCTAGGGAGGGCCCTAGGGCTAGACGGGCTACAGACAAAAGGAATACCTCTATTCCATGGGAACAGCATAGGAAGGGATCAAGAAAGGTATCTTAACCTTGTACCTATTGTGGTAATAGGAAGGCTTTAAAGGAGATATCTGGGAATGCCATCGCTCGGCAACGACGGCAGACAACTCGAAAGGGCTGCTTAGATTGTAATGTACCGTTATGTATTAGCAAAGATTGCTGGTACCTCTGGCACACCCAAAATTTATAGGAAATAGAGGTACTGCAGCCCTATTGGTTAACTTAATAGATTTGCAAGCCCTTATTAGCTCTACCCCGCCCTTGGCGAAAGTGCTGTCCATCAGCACCCGATGGGATAGTCCTATCCCATCGAGTGCCAATTGGCAACAGGTACATGCCCTTGAGGGGAACTGACCACTCAGGAGACAGCCAAGACTTCTTCTAGCCAACCAAAAAGCCTAGATTATGGATACTTCTGTTGTCTATATACTCTGACTATGAAAGAGGTACCAGCAATCATCCGAGTTACAAAGCGCTACTCCACACTGCAGGCACCCTGACCTCGTCTTTTTTCTGTGGGATCGTGAGTGTTGTTGAACAGGGCCTCGTACTGCGGCTTCATTGGTCCACTGTACCTACGATTCAACCAGCCTCAAAGGCACATACTGCTGAAAAAGCTCTAAAGGGGTAGTAGATAGACCCCGTACTGTTGCGGCGCGGTAGGGCACGTCGAGGGGGTTGAATTGGCCCGGTGTGCCCCTTTCTAGCGGAGGCGATTCGTGTGGGCGTACAGTTGCGTTATCACACCTCTCGGGCCTACATTGAGCTGTACAGGCGCTATCAAGGTCTTCGGGAAGTACTGCGACGGTGATATGTGAAAGCGCTGACGAATCAGACGCATCAGAGTCGCTTGAGGACATCGCGACAGTTGCCCATCTGTAGAAATGTTAGTTGTGGTGGTGAACGCAGCTGGGAAAATATAGGGGTTGATGACGTACCGTCATGTATTCCCGCGGTGAGGGGGCAAAAGTGGGTCAAAACTGGGCATAATGTACCTGTTGCCAATTGGCACTCGATGGGATAGACTTGAGCCGGGCTCAAGGACAGACCTTCTATAGCCTCTTTAGCAATGAACTCTGTATTCGATCTCACGATCACTTTTAGCTATCTTGACTTATAACCCTCTGATAAGACTACGATTGATCGCCGAAGCCTTATCGAGCAGGTCAGGGCAACTAACTGTGACATAGAGACAAGCTTCGAAAAAGATGACTCCGGCGTCATTGTCCCCTGTTCTGCACTATATAGGTATACGCTCACAGTGACCAACCACAGCGGGCGTAACATTAGTGATTACTATAAATAGGCTAGCAAGCGCTGATAGCTATGCTCGGTATGCTGATAGTCTTATTATTACGAGCAGGTCAAGGTAACCAACTGTGGCACAAAGCAAAAACTTCGGTAATGATGACTCCGGTCATCATTGTCCCTTGTTCTGTATATATAGCTACGCCATGACAGGACTAACTATATAGGCCGTAACACTTATCTTGATTATACGTGACTTGTATATAGTTTTCCGTCTTGTAAGAGGTCATCCGAGTTCCCGTCGTTCCTGCATATATCTGGTTGAGTAGCCGACGTGGACCTACGGGGTGGGCACTGGCTTGATCATGTATGTCGGGTTATAATGACTGGTTAGAAGCCGAAACGCTTGTTTTAGTCATTTGCTAGTTTTGACTTCTAGTTAACTATTCAGAGAGCTTTGATTTACGACTTAGTCATATCGATCTTATTTATTCTTCGTAGCTATGGCAAGCAAGCTAGCTAGTCGCTTGAATAAGGTATGCTGAGTAGATGTGTTGGTTATCTCTCGCTTGGGTGGCCCGTGTTGTTGGCCTATCCAGTGATGGTTGACCAGTCCTGGGGCCTAACTGCTCTATCTTGTTTCATGTCTGCCGCCTTCTTGCTGGTTTTAGTGGCCGTCCTACTGGTCACCTTGTTGGTCGTCACGTCGGCCGCCTTTTTAGCCGTCACATCTGCCATCTTGCTCGCCTCCTCATTGGTCGTCACATTTGTCCACTTCTAGTTGGCCTTCGTGTTGGTCGTCCCTTAGCCTCCATGTTGGTCGTCACATTTGCCAACCGCATTATTGGCAAATTTGGTGTGGTCGTTTTGTCGGCCAGTCGCCTTGTTGACTAGTTGTTGGCCTTATTGTAGCCCTGTCCGTTGCATGGCTCCATATTGGTCATCCCGTCTGCCGCCTCTCCGACGATCCCCGTCCAAGGCTTTTACACCGGTGTCATTATCAGCATATCAACTTCCACTCCTAGCCAATGCGATTACCCTCGGCCCAAGAAGAGCTCTAGAAGTTTGAAAATTGATTGATTACAAGGCTTAGATGCTTTACTAGTCACGGACGGCTAGCTCTAGCAAATTACTGCTAGGTCGAGAAATTAGTGAACGCCTTTTTAATTACTTGTAATATCTAATTTCTATAGTTTGATACGTGTCGCCCCGATGGCCGGTCGCATAATTATCTCATTAGGAGATACTCCATGATGGATCTTGTCTTCATTCTGCCTGCCAAGAGCAGACCAGAGACCTGAGGTATAGGTCTCCTCTAACTGGCATTGCGCCGTCCTGATTTCTACTTGAAATCGACTTTTATCTTTCAATTTCGCTTTTCTGAGTCCAGACGCTTGGTTGATGACGCAAACATCTCCATCAACAGAAAGACTAAAATGCTCTTGGAAGCTGCGCTGTAGAAAGCTTTCATAAAAAGATCTCAAATCTTCAGAGCAATAGGGAGTTTGTTCCTCCGGCTGAACATACATTCCTAACGTATCTAATATCTTGTCTGATAACGTCGACTGGTTGCCCAGGGCATTAGCGGCGGAAGATCGTATATCGCTGTCCTTGTCCTCGAGGAGTCCGACAAGGGCGGCCATGGTTGTGTCTGATAACGTCGACTGGTTGCCCAGGGCTACAGCTGCGGATCTTCGTACCTTGCTGTCCTCGTCCTTGAAGAGCCCCACAAGGGCGGCCGTGGTTGTGTCTGATAACGTCGACTGGTTGCCCAGGGCATTAGCGGCGGAAGATCGTACTCTCCAGTCCTCGTCCTCGAGGAGTCCAATAAGGGCGGCCGTGGTTGTGTCTGATAACGTCGACTGCTTGCATAGGGCTTCAGCGGCGGATCTTCGTACCTTGCTGTCCTCGTCCTCGAGGAGTCCGATAAGGGCGGCCGTGGTTGTGTCTGATAACGTCGACTGGTTGCCTAGGGCTCTAGCGGCGGAAGATCGTACTCTCCAGTTCTCGTCCTCGAGGAGTCCGATAAGGGCGGCCGTGGTTGTGTCTGATAACGTCGACTGCTTGCATAGGGCTTCAGCGGCGGATCTTCGTACCTTGCTCTCCTCGTCCTCGAGGAGTCCGATAAGGGCGGCCGTGGTTGTGTTTGATAACGTCGACTGCTTGCCTAGGACATCAGCGGCGGAATATCTTACGTTGCTGTCCTCGTCCTTGAAGAGTCCGACAATGGCAGCCATGGTTGTGTCTGATAGCTGCCTCTGAGAATAGCTCAAAGCGTCCAAGAACCTAGCTTTGTCTCCAGAAGCACTCAAGGCGCTATTTAACACCCGTTCTGGAATCTCTGATTCTCTTGGGAATCTTGATGATCCTGTGAAGTCCCTCTCAAACAGCACCCATTGTAGTAGTTGTTTTTCTCTCTTCTCTCGAAGCCTAGTTGGCAAGTCGAGTATCTCGTTCAAGCAGTGCATAATGAGCCGTTGGTGTGCTGGTCCTAAAATATCGAAAGGCTTTTTCTCGATTTCTTCGAAGAAGCCACTAATCTCGTCTTTGCCCTCCTCACTCAGGAGCCCGGCAACAAAACGCCACATAATGTCGTACCGTCCAGTGTATTTATTTTCTCTGAGAAACACTTTAGGAGAAACTTCGCAATAGTCTTTCCTTCGGCTATTTAAGTCGAAGTATCGGAGCGTCCTTTCGTTCGTCCACATTCGTACAAAGTATTTAGCAGCAAAATACTCTTGGAATGTTAGGTGTAGAAAATGATGGCTTCGGGTAGCTGGGTCTGCTGCGCCATCTGACGTCCGTAGGAATGAGAGTCGCCCTAGAGTCTCGTAGACCGGCAAGCTAGTTTGCGTAGGTCGAATAAAGTCGCATATAGAGTCGCGGTGTACTGACTGAAACTCAATCAGATTACTGGACATACCGCTAAAAGCAAGGGACTCAAGTAGTTGAATCTCTTCCATGACATGGTTGTTAATCTCTTGTGACGACATGGCTTTGATATGTGGCTGCGATTCCTTTAATCTTTTGATATCCTTCCTCCAAAGCCGCTCAACAATAGCTTGATAGACTTGGGTCATCGTTTTCAATCTGTCGGTATCTAAAGTCTCGTCCCAAACAATACAGAGTGCGTCCAACTGAATTGGGATACGCACGAGGCTTCGCATTAGCGGGCTTTTCTGGAGGAACAATTGGATGTTTCGGGATACGATCGGCGTCGAAACTGCTTTGATATAAGCTTCCACCTGGTCGGAGCGGAAGCCGATTGTCTCGAGCTCGAGGTCGGGCTTCTCGAAATCATGCGGAAGCGAGATGTGCGGTCGGGTCGTAATGATAACGGTCGTCATGTTCAGCAGTTCTACAAGGAACCTAAACATGTCGGGGTTGTGTTGCTCGTCTAAAAGCTCCGAGATTTCATCCAGACCGTCGAGGATGAAAAGGGCACCGCGGGATACAGAATCCTCCACATGCTGTCGTAAAGCGCTGGCAATAGAGGCGTGGTCTGGTCGTTGCTGTAGATAGATGTGATGAAGCATCCCCGTGAGACCGTACGGCGGACCTCTCCACGTTTTCAGATTTCGCAGGGGCACCCAGAGTACGCGAGCAAACAGATGTCGCCACATGGCCTTCTCAATAAAGTCATGTACGATCTTCTTACATAGAGTGGATTTTCCGACTCCGGCACGACCTCGGATCAGTATTCGTCTTACCTCTTTCATCTGGCCGTCGGGTTGCCTACGCGGCTCAAAGAGCTTTGATAGCTCTATTTGAGAATCCTCGTGTGGTAATTCAACCTTTATCCGAGAAGCTAGGGAGAATGGCGAAGGCTGTTGTGAATAGTCTTCAGACTTCTGCTTCGAGTTGTTCTCTCGTAGTGTCTCTATCAGTGCCAGGTTGATATAGCATTGATCTATCGGCAAAATATCGCCGGAAAGCCGTTCGATCTTTAGTCTTTCCTTGTTGTAGTGCTTCTCGCGTATCCATGTATTTGCTTGTTCGAGCGGTGTCTCCTTGCGGATGTCTTCAAGGAAGGCTAGGATTTTATCTACGACGAGTTTATAGTCCGGGTCGTCGGCTTTAGGGCCGCGGAACTTGTTCATGAGAACATGGGTTCGTCTTAGTGGAAGTGGGTTTGGGACGCAGTCAAGAACTGCCGAACTCTTGCTAACCAACTAACAGCTGTTAGCAAGTACGCTTGGAGATATGTGCTACAGATATCCTACCTGTTTTTTTGAAGGTGGTAGTAAATAGGACAGCAGAGGGACCTTGGCCGGGAGGTTTGTATAGCCCGTCTCGTAGAAAGTAAGCACCTTGTAGCCCTCGCCGTTCTTGTTATCACAGAGCTGAGTGATTTCATTAACGAGGAGAGTGAGGTCGAATGTTGATGACTTCACCCAACCTAGTAGGCTGGCTACGCGACGGCCTCGAATCGAAGCCCAGGTCCTTAGGCCTGGCTCTGCCCATCTGGCCACGTCCTCGAATGATGTGCCTCGGAAGGGCGTAGCGAGAAATACGATCCCACGCGTTGCGTTTCGAACAGGTAGGTACTCATTCTTAGCCATGACGAGGGCCTTCGCTAGGATAATGCCCCCGAGACATGAAGCGACAAACAGAATTGGTCGGTCCTTGTAACTACGCTGGTTGTTTGTTGCGGATGGCCGTGCTTGGATACCGGCAAGTAGCCGTAGAGCAAGTTCTTGAATTGTGTCTTCTTCGGCGTCTAGCGTCTCAAATAACTCAGCCGGCCAGTCACAAGTGAAGATACGAGCGTTGGAGACTTCCGCCGGGAGCATGTTTTTGTCCTGTAGCCAATTCACATTGTGCCCGTCCATCGTCTTGAATTCCCAGGTGTCTGGCGATCTGGTATCGAGGCCGTGTACGGCAATGATGTCGATGCCTCCCTCTGGTTCGCCATTTTCGTCGGCAGGTGGGTTGACCTGGCGCAGCTGGACGCCGCGCTGTTCTGCCTTGGTTTCCGCCGGCAATGTCGTCGTCGTCGTTGTTGTTGTTGGAGAATGAGGGGGAAGAGAAGCATACGCGGGCCCATAAGGCCCGAGGAATACGGCGCTTGCAACTCCTGCCAGGAGAAGGAGGAGAAGGACCAATCCAGCTGACACTATTACCACGGAATCATAGGGGCCAGGTTCGCGATTCAGTGTCATGGCTTTCCCCGAGTAAGCCGTCTGGATGGTGGGAATTTGAGTATTGAGGGGATCAATAGTTCGCAAGCTGGGCGTGTCGCATTAGCTACGAGGCTGGAGTACTGCGTTTTCAATGATGGCAGGTGAAGAAGATATGAGGGTAAATGCCTATTTACTAAGGGGTAAAGATATGAAATGGAAAACATCAACAGCGAGCTGCGTCATGGGGCGGCAAAACAGTAGGAACATCCGAACAAAGGCAGTATCTCGCGCTGATTAGGTTGTTAATGTCAGCAAGACATGATTTATTTGGGCATGCAGTGACTATTCCATGCAGTGTGATACAGGCGCCTAGGCGATCCACAACGGTTGGAAGTTGTTTTTCGTATGCGAAGACTACAGGCTATGATAACGAATACCCATGCATGGGTACGGCCGGCCCCACGCTGAAGACCACCAGTCATCACCTTCCGAGGGCCTTGGCCGAACGCTGCTCCGCCCGATCATCAGCAAAGAGGGGGTGTTAGAAGACCTGGCGATTACGGTGGCACCGCAGCCATCTCAGAGTCTCGAGCTAATGCCGCCGCGTCCAACCTGTATCAGCGCCGAGGCCCATAACCACCATTCCTCAACTCGCTTTATCATAGTGCGATATAGAGATTTGGGGCCAGCATTAATTACCTCAGGTTCCTGAGCCCACTTGCGAGTATGTGATGTAGCAGCCTGACAGATCTTCAGTATGGTCAGCAGTGGCATAATGAATGGGGATAAGTATGGTTGTATTGCTTAGAGTGGTCTGCTGGGCCTGCAGTAGATCTATATAAACGAGTGGCATCTATCCCTTGTAGGGCAATCCTGGCCCGACTATGTGGTTAACTGAGTAATGACTGTATGCGGCGAGTTTCACCTAAGCGAGGGCATCCCAGGTTCTGTCACAGCCTTACAACAACACCGGTCTGCGGTCAGGCTTGGAAGTACGTCTATAGATTATATAACAACAGCTTACAGAACAAGGTTGTCCGATGTCGAATGTGATCCCCATTAAACAAGCCAATGTCGAGGTAATGGCACAAACAAGTCAAGTAAGTTCTCCTAGTCGCTTGGATTTCTATGCGCTAAATGGCGTCTATAGTGCGCTCCCTTTACGGGACGGCCCCTCACAGACGACAGCCCAGAAACCGACCTCCCATCGCTCCTCCCAGCGTCAAGACGGACGGAGGATGACGATCTAGAATGCCTCGCCGCGACACACCAGCCGACCGGAATTCTGGAATGGGTGAACGAGGAGCTTAATGTCGACCGACTAAAAGATATCCACGATTGGCTATGGATCGTAGGTCGGCCTATGCCACCGCGATCGCTTCATTACCAGCGCCTCCTTAACCGAGAGGTTATAATCATGGAGAAGCTGGATATGCACCTCGTGTGGATAAACGGACGTATCTTTATCAAGCCTCTGCCACGCTATCTCCTTGAGCAGAGCTTTTGGGGAAAATACCTTTGTTCGCACGAGGTGCCTCTTACGAGCATAGTACACGACCGTGCTCTGGGGTTTCTCTTCTCGTATGCAGTACTTATAATGCATGAGAGCGACTTTCATATTGCGAAGGAGTTGCACCTTATACCCGAAAAGGTGCAGTGGCCGGCGTGGAGGGTTGTAGTTGGATAGCTGTTGGACGGTCCTTCTATCTACTCCCGCATCGACCCACGTTTCCACTATGGGGAGCTCCGCCTTAGCCGGCTTAACAAGATCTACTTCTTCTGGTAGAAACCGCTCTGCGGCTACACGTCTCGCTGGAACCAGTACGGCTCGTTCTTTTACGACAACTTTGTACTGCTGGCCAGCTCGACCGTCTATATTGCTGTCGTCCTGACGGCGATGCAGGTCGGTCTTGCTACGGAGGCCCTCCAGGGTAATAAAGCATTCCAGTCGGCCTCGTACGGCTTCACCGTATTCTCCATAGTAGGGCCGCTGGCCGCTGCCGTTCTAGTCATTGTGGTGTTCTGCTACCTGTTCATTGGCAATTGGGTTGCCACACGACACTACAGTAGGGAGAGGTTAAAGCGAATCCAGGGTCGGTAAACCTGGCCTCGACTTCATCAGCGGCTGGGTGGCCTCAACCAGTGAGGGGTCAATACGGCTCGTTGGGTGACACGGTGATGAGAAAGTCTTGTACAGCAGTCTGGATCCATGAGGCTTGCTTATGCGTCACGTCGCTGTAATTAGACCGACTTTACCTAGACCGGAATGGTAATACCGTCCTCGTCAAAGGCTACCCTCCATCCGCAGGTGGGCATCACTATCACTGTGCCACGACGCATATGTGATTTTGGCGACCTGCATGATGCTGGGCATAAGCCGTACTACATATGTAATTGACCATAGAAGCAGAAAACCACGGGGTTGGTCGGATGCCGTCTGTCGTAATCAGGGTAGAAGTGAGGCCGGTCAAGGGTCTATCTTTTCTTTTCTTTCTTGCCCCTATTCCGTTGTTGCCATGCAAAGAGGTGATAGCAAGGCCATCATCAGCCCCACCACGGGCCCTAGCCCACTTAACATACTCCATTAGACGCTACAATCAGCCCCAAATAATTTACCAGTAAGCCTCTAGGCTGCTCACGAGTCGGCATCGCGACGAAGGCGGGTATTGCGAGTAGTACATCCTCCGTTCTAAAATACGGCGTAGCTGCCAGTGAGGGGTCTAAACGGGGGCTAGGTACGGACCGCCTGGGTATCTACCTCGTGCCCGAGCGCCTGAGGGCCATGCTGATCAATCCTGCCCGTGGGTCAGATAGGCGCCCTTGCCACACAAGATGCAGCCATCTTAATGGCGAATGGTCTACTTCAATCCCTGGCTTCTCAATACAATGTTGTGTACCACCCTGGCTGACGTGTCAGGCTTACACCCCCTCATGAGGTCCAGAGGAGACAAGCCGGCTCAATTTGATTTTAGGCACTAACGCGCACACAGCAGCAATAACGCACAAACAACCAATACTGCCTACTAGGACACTCCCAAGCTCGTCTGGCTGACCTGGATGTCTTCTTCTACATCACGCGACCTATCTACACGTCGCAAAGCTTTCTCCTGGACCTTGTCTGACGTACCGCCGTGATGACTTCTTTTACGTATGGCACAACTTCGCTATGGGCTGTCGGGATAGCTACAATTGCTGCTCTGCTACTTACAGCGTACCCCTTCATCGTCAGGCTCCAGCCTAACCGGCGCAATTCACGCGCAGACGGCCTTGATGTTATCTACGATCCATCAGAGAATAAACCTACAGGTAACCTTCAATTCGAGTAAGAAGTCTTGTTTACCAGATATATTTCTTAATAACTAACTCTCTTTATAGAATTGTCGCTGTCCACGGCCTGGGTGCGCATCCTGATCACACTTAGGAGGGCAAAAAAGACCAGGCTAAGGTTCACCTCCTCCGAAATTTACTCCCAAAGGCTGTCCTAACTGCAAGAATTCTGTCCTTTTCTTATAACTCCGACTGGCTGGTGGATGCCCCTGAGAAGACGGTATAGCAAGTTGGTTATAGATTAGCGGAGATACTCGCCAAATATCGAGCCGGAGCTTTGCGCCTTCCCATCATCTTTATTCGGTATAGCTTTGGTGGTATCGTTATTAAAGAGGTATAATCACCGTTGAACATCATATTCTCTTTATCTGATACATGCTATAGGCCCTCTGCGCGTTAGAATCGTCTCCGAATGCGCTGGCGGATACGTGCGGCATTATCTTTCTTGGAACCCCTCATCAAGGTTCATCATTATCAGCTGCGGGAGCTCTCCTGAGCAAGCTGACCGGCTTCCTCGGCTCCAACACGACGTTGCTTATAGCCTTACAGAGCAATCAAACACAACCATCTGACCTGGAAGCTAAGTTTCGGCGTGTCGCTGCCGACAAGCAGATCAAATCGTTTTTTGAGACAAAGCCTACGTTTTTCGGGGGACTTTCTATTGGCCTTGTAAGTGTGGCTGGACTTACACGTCGAATATAATCTAATATCTAAGTAGGTCGTCAGTAGAGACTCAGCCACAGGCTATTCGAATGATTCCGTCGGTATAGACACCAATCATGCCGGGTTGAATAAGTTCAACAGCCCAGATCACCCCGGATTCAAAGACATCAAGGCCGCTATCGAGAAATTCCGGGCTCAGCCCATTATCGAGCAAGCAGACGACTTTTTACTCAAGAAGCACTACAACAGTGAAAAGCTCATGATCCAGAGGCTATCGGGAAAGGAATTATCAATAGACCAATGCTATATTAATCTTTCCATCGTGGAGCAGATACAGAGGGACAAGCCCTTCCGAAACGAGCTAGAAGCCAAAAACTCAGAACCAAAATCCTCGCCATTCTCGCTGCTTGCGCGACTCAAGGTTGAGACGTCAGCAGAGCAGAGTCAAGTCCAATTGAAAGACCTTTTCAGTCGACGCAGAAGATCCGACGGGACGGAAATCTCACCTAGGAGGGTCTTAATTCGCGGACGCGCTGGGGTAGGCAAGACCACCCTATGTAAGAAGATAGTGCATGGTTTTGTCAGGAGTGGCATATGGCGCGACCTGTTCGACCGTGTGCTCTGGGTACCTTTGAGGACCTTGAAGGAGCGACCAGCTACCGGTTATAATCTCGAAAGCCTCTTCTTCGACGAGTTCTTTCGGCCTCGAGGAAATAGGACAGGGGAGCTCTTCGCTGAGGAGACCAGAAAGGCGCTAAAGGACAATCGAACACTGTTTATCCTTGACGGCTAGGATCAAGTAGATCGTATTACTAGCGCCGGCTCTGATATATCCCGTTTTCTACGCAAGTTACTTCATCAACCCAATATCATTATCACCTCGCGGCCGTCTGCTAGTGTTCCTATTCCGGACCAGTAGCCAATCCACCTAGAGCTAGAAACAATTGGATTCAACCCGGCTCAAGTGGACGAGTACATCGAAGTAACGCACGTCAAAACGGACACTAGGAAGGTGGATGAAATAAAGACTTTCCTTCAAAGCCACGAGCTTATCAGAAGTCTCGTTAGAATTCCCATGTAGCTAGATGCATTCTATTATTGCTAAAACGATTTCAAGGGCAACCGAGGAAATTCGCCGGAGACTATGACCACGCTATACGAGGCGATGTAAACGAGTTTATGGAAAAAGGATATCTGGCGGCTTGAAAAAAAGCATGAGGGGGAAAGAATCGAAACTAGCGACTTGAAGACTGCTGGTCAACTTAGTGTCGAAAGACATGTCAAGGCCGAGGCTAGTTTTCTCGAGCACCTCGCTTTCGCTAGGTTAATTATCGATAAATTGGAATTCGAGTCGGGGTACCGAGACATGATCAATGAATATGCGACCAGCAGCAGTTCAGATCTTATGCTGGACAAAACGCTGCCTTGCCTCTCATTTCTACGAAGCTCAGACCCATCGGTCGAGCCTATTCACCAGAGCTATCATTTTATCCACTTGACATTTCAGGAATATTTTGCCGCACGCCACTTTGTGCAACACTGGAATCACCGCCAACCTTTCAAGCAGCACCTATCTGGTCAACAGAGTGGTGGGGATATAACTCCTGTCGAGTTTTTTAAGAGACATAAATACGACACACAGTACGACGTTATGTAGCGTTTTGTGGCTGGGCTGCTAGACAAAGAGAAGAACGCGAGTAATTTCTTTGAAGAAATTGAGAAAGAGCCGATCGACCTTCTGGGACCTACCCACCAACGGTTAGTCATGCACTGCTTAAACGAGACACTTAAATTACCAACTGGGCTTCGAGATTAGAGGGGGAAAAGACTACTTACTACAATGGGTATTATTTGAGAGGGACTTCACAGGATCATTAACATTTATAAGGGAACCAGAGATTCCAGAACAAGTATTGAATAGCGCCTTGAGTGCTTCTGGAGACAAAACCAGCTTCTTGGACGCTTTGCGCCGTTCTCAAAGGCACTTATCAGACGCAACCATGGCCGCCCTTGTGGGATTCCTCAAGGACGAAGACAGCAATGTACGAGATTCCGCCGCTTATGCCCTAGGCAAGCAGTCGACGTTATCAGACACAACCACGGCCGCCCTTGTCGGACTCCTCAAGGACGAGGATTGGAGAGTACGAGAAATCGCCGCTAAAGCCCTAGGTAACCAGTCGACGTTATCAGACAGCATACTAGATGCAATAGGAATACCCATCCAGGTAAAAGCACAAACTAATTCGGGAATCCCCATTTTTCGTCGTTCTCGAGATTTAGAGCTATTATATGAAAGCCTCTTACAGCGCAGCTTTAACGAGTATTTTAGTCTTTATGCTGATGGAGATATTTTTATTCTTAACCAGGCGTCTGGACTTAGAATGGTAACCTTGGGGGATCAAAATCTGTTTCAGATGGCAGTAAAGCAGGGGCGAAAACATTTAGAGAAGAGCAATTTCTATAGTTTATGGAGTAAACCTGGCGAACAGGATAGTCATTAAACACTACTATCTTGTTTTATCAATTCTCTATTATTACTAATACTTAGTAGTAAAGCAGTAGGAAGAGGTCAATGTCACTTTCAAGGCTGCATGGCATAGCATTATTCATCACGTGTAGAAGGAAATGGGAATATATTTTTACGATACTTACTTCATAATTAGTGCGCGCACCAGTCCTTGCACAAGGCTGTGGAGGTCCTGGCCAAACGTCTAAGTAGCATATATGTATACTTCTCAGAGCGCAAAATGATTTTCATTCTCATAATAAAAAAGCAGGTACAGTCGCAGGGATCATCTATTGCTATCCTAGATGAGACCTATTACGTTCAGCTAGTCTCTGATAGTAGGGTCTATAATAGAAGTTGGGGATTGGCGGTGTAGGTCAGATGTCGTTTGTAGTTCTCAGTCGTAAGGCAGGATGCGCTAAACAGACCAGGTCTTCAGAAACTGAGGTGATTAGGCTTGAACTCAACAAGGTAATTCGCAGTGAAGGTAAGCTGGCAGTATTCCGAAGAATATTTACAAAGTTGATTACTGAAGACCTATGGAAGTCTAACCTAGAGCCAAGTGTCACGGCCAGCTAGTCGTAGTAAGGTATGTCTGCAGAAGTTGAGGCTGCGTTACTAAATAACGGTACCTTAGTCGGGGATAGCTTCACAAGCTATGTCTGTAAGTCGTAAGTTAGGCTAAGGCTTCGGTGATCAATCGTAGTCTTGTCAGGAAGGGTCTCAGTGAAGATAGCTGAAAGCGATCATAAGATCTGATACGAAGTTAATTGCTGAAGAAGCTATGGGAAGTCTGTCCTTGAGCCCGGCCCAAGTCCATGCTATATACAAGTCCTGATTCCTGATCATATCCTTTGTCCCTTGGATCGACCTGGATCATTCTGATCGAGAATGATGCAAAGAGCGCTGTATCATGAGGTATGTCGAATTCCACCTTGTGTCGTTGTTGAGCGTCAGCATGAGCTCCTGCGACGACTCCTCGAAGAGAGTAAATGTATCGTTCTCGTCGATCTCATTGCTAACCTCGAGGAAGGCCTCATATCGTTAAGGCGATGAGCGAATAAATTTGACGACGTTCCGAAGCTTACTAACAGGGCCCCTTGTGCACCAGAGGTTAAGATCTTCTTAAAGTTGCCTAGTATTAATCAGTGTATCTGATTCTTGCTCGAATGCCTCTTTATCATTGCCAAACAGAAAGGCCTTGTCGACGAGGTTAAGAATATGACCGTAGCACCTAATCCTCCGGTCAAGAACATCTTCCTGGGTATAGGCATGAGATAATATAGGATATAAGTGACCTAGGCAAGTGTCGTTGTTTGAGGCATTGTCGTAAACAATTGCTCCGACTTGGTCGCCCAATTCCCAGTCGTTTATTATGGATTTCATAGTCTGGGCAATGTTGGCCCCATCGTGAGCACTATACTGTCGTCGTAGAGCAATGAGGTATTGTGTCTATTGCCCAGCATGGTTTAGAAAGTGAGTGAAGACGGCGATGATGGCATTCCGCGTTGGCGAGGTCCATAGATCGAATGATAGGTGGACTTTCGTCATTAACCTCCGGATCTCTGCCCTGATTATATCTTTCTTCTTGACGAAGATCCTGTTCAGCTCCTTTCTCATACTTCCGTATGATAATGAGAGTTCGTTGGCAGTACCATAATCTAACTGATAGAGGAGGGCCCGGAGGTAAGGATCCTAGAAAGTTATGAATAGGCTATTGTTATTGACAATATATCCGATTGCCAATTCCTTAATTCTCGTTACCTGGCCCTTCGTGACAGCACCAGAGGTAAGTTTCCGTCTCTTCGGCGCAGAGTCGTACTCTGAGGATTCTGATGGATGTGGTGATTCGCTGGAGCTTGGATCCATTACTCGGTGCTTTGACCTTAACTGAGTCGTCGCTGAGCTCGTAGCTATTGCTTTGAAGCAGGTAATAATGCCTATTTCGTCGCAGCGACGACAAAACCAGAAGACTTCGCCTCGAATGTTTCCATTATAGATCTCTCGAGCGAAGACCCCCTCTAAGCGGATCCACGACTTCCTTGGCCTTGCGCCCTTCTATGATATCAAATCGTCGTTAACGAAAGTCCTCCCTTTCCAGATTGCTTTTGGAAGGGCAAGGAGGTTGTTGCGAGTATTGAGGTCGGTCGATGATGCGAGATTGGCGTCGGTTAGGGCCGGTAGCTACGAGGTAATCCGAAGTGGTTGCGGCGCGCCAAAGACCGTGCGATTCATTGCTACTTAATTAATTACGATATGGCGAATCGATTGATATATAATTTAATTGATTTTGACGATAATTGTGGTGGTCGCAAAGGGTTGGAAGTGGTAGTGCGTAACTTCGTTGGTTTTGTTGATGTTGAGAAAAGGGGGCACCAGTTGACTAGCGGAGGTTTTTTTGATTCCTGAACATTGTATGTGGGCAGTACACACTGCTCATCTGGACCAACGAGGCAAGCAATGAGGCAATACGACTGGTATTGACGGTTGGTTGGTGATGTTGTGGTGAAAGGTGAAAGGTGGCTGCGGTGGGCTGGATCAACCAGGAAGTGGATCGGGCAGCTGGTGCCTGGGGCACCAGCCACTGCCTCAGGTATCCACAGTCCCACATTGTAGGATGCCAAATCCAGCGCTCTGTACTACTCAGGCATTTTTATTTTTAAAATAATTGCTACTAATCCATATAGTTAAGTGGTATGATACCGAACTTACAATCGTAAGTGAGGAGTCGTGGGTTGGAATCCCGCTATGGGTATTCATGATGCCAATGACGAGCTTCTGTGGGGCGTGATTAGCAGCGTCGATTTTTAATTGGCCCGGCCCCGGATATTTCTTTTTCCGGGCGACCTTATATTTGATCAAATATATCAAACATAGGGCCTCACGATATTTGATTGTTTGACTCGCTGAAATTCCTATATTTGACTGTTTGTTTGACTTATTTGTTTGATTGATTTGAATGGGTATGTGCGCTGCTGGAGCCTAAGGGCCTGGCAGACTGTCCGGCGTAGGGCGAAGGGGGCGTGCTTCCTAGCAGCCGCTAGGCCCTCTTCTGGGATACGGGTAAAGACCCGGAGGTCCTCCTTCGGTTGGGATAGAGCCTGGGCCCGGGTCTCCGTCAGACTCTGTGTCTGGACTTCGGGCCGGGTGGGGATTCGAGTACGGGTCGGGGCTACGGCCACGGCTGTAGTTGAAGCCGAGGCTGCTACGTCAGTCCATTTCCGGCTCGGAGCCGGAGCCGTAGTCTCGTTACCCATAATCCTCTTCAAGGCTTGGATTACATAGGTTGTAGCTTCTTTTGCAATCTGCTTCCTAGGCCCCTCAAAGCAAGAGATCACGTTGTCCACAGACTGAGCAATAGCCATAAAGACGTCCTTTCGGGCTTCATAGTGCTTAGCCTCTTCATTAAGAGCTGTAAGGACAGCTCCAGTAGCTGTCCCAGTCATAGTCGAGGGCCCCTTAGCCGTTAAGGGGGTTGTTGTTGGGGCGTCGGGCTGGCTTCCCACGAGGCTGGGCCGGAGTGGCTGGGCCTCGGTTTCGCGGCGGCGTTTAGCCCTTGAGGATGGGGGCGGCTCTGAAGAGGGTCCAGAGCCTCGATCAGGGCCGGCCGAGGAGGCCGGCAACGGTCCAGAGCCCGCCGGAGGCTGCGAGGCCATCGCGGGAGAGCGCCGGAGGAGAGGTGAAGGGTTTTCAGCTGTTAAGGATTTTGGTGGTAGCCCACTTATTACACTAACAGTAGATGCCAAGAAAAATTAGGCGAGAGGGAAGTTAAAGAGGCCCTGTAGTATTGCGTCAGCTACTTCCGATGCGGATGTTTTGCAAAATACGATACTGATATCCGGTCTTCACTACGCATGGAATAAAGGCGATCTCTATCCATTTGAATTCACTTTTGTCTTCCAAAAGATTCAGAGCATACGACAGGTGAACTCTTGGCTTGTCGCCACGCCACACGAACAAGATGCCATGCGGTGCGCGAAGTACATCAGCACGCTCTGCTTCATAGAGGTAAGACGAAGCTATTTATTTCGCTCATATACCCCGTCATACTGACATCTCAGATTCTTAGTGCTGCCTGGGAAATTTGGCTATTGCCGAATCTCACCTTAGAGGTCTCATGATTTAACTGGATTCTCAGCGAGCAGCAACCCCCAGTCAACACCTAGCTGATGACATTGAAGTTGAGCAGACGACTTGCTACCTTATTCTGTAAAAAACCTCAAATGGCAGATGAAAATGGACATGTTCATTGATTCTTTACCTCACCAGAAATTGCAACGTCGTCCACTGCTTGAAAAGCCGCTCAGACGACACTCTTGCTACTTACACATCACCTCAAGGCGAAAGGCCACACTCAGATCATAGAGAGTCAGCCCACTTGATAAATCAATGGCATGTCCACGAGGCCAGTGATCTAGATCTTCGTCTAAGGGCCCCCCGAATGGTGCCGTTCTTTTTCGGCTCTGTCCAACAAGGCAGAAAGCCAAAGATCATTGACGTGTACCCGACTATTACAGCTCTTCGGAATATTACCAAGCTCACAGACCTAAAGCATGCGAAAGCATCTGCTGACGTAGTTCTTGTTGGGCAGCGATTATCAGGTAGGGGGTCAATGGGATGTATTGATGAGTATGAAGAACGAGTGGCTATGGGAATATCCCGACTATCTATATAGTGAGTGGAAGACCCTTTATACTGGCATACCCTTGGCAAACTTAGTCATGCTTGTGTAAGACCATATTGTTTCATAGGCATAGTGTGACAATCGTTGTAACGAGTGTACTGGGATGGGCCTGACAGTTCTCACCACGCCCTGGCAGGTCTGGGATAGTGGTGGCTCATCTGAACTGCTGTTCGCAGTAATCAGCGCCCATACTTCATCATTCGCCGACAAGGTTCAACTCCCGTCTCGCGGAAAACAAGCCTTCATATCGTCGTGGTCTGGATTCTGTGTGGGCGTCGGCATGTATCTGATTGCCGTTCTTGGGATCTAATATCAAGGTCTGGCAATGGAGAAGCAACTCCACTACCATATGCTTCGGGTTCTTACACAGGATTTGAGAAATGACTTAGTCAAACTCCAAAGTATGAACCGAGAGACACGCGATACGTGGCTCTGGAAAGCGTTTGTCGGATCATTAAGTTTGGTTCATGCCCAGTCATTTATCTGCGACAAGCGCCTCGATTCCATTCGGAAATGGGCCAAGGTCACTGGCGTTGTTGCATGGTCTGAAGCCAGGGAAGTGCTTAGCCGTGTTGTGTGGCCAGTTAGTTTAGATCGCGAGCTTATGTTTGTGTTGGTATTCCTTTCACAGGGAATTTGGTTCGAACCGTAGGGTCCTGGGGTGACGAAGTATCAATATCTCTGTATTGATTGATTCTGCGTAAGGAGTAGAAGGGAGATTCCAACCGGAGGTTGGGTGGGTAGTCGAGGTCTAATTGTACTCCCTCGAGGTGGCCCATGCTCTGCCCTTACTCGCGGTCGAATTGGACTTCCAATCCGACAGTTTGAGTCATTATGGGCAAGTCCAGCCTAGCAACCCTCAAACGGCATCACAGAGTTCCTCTTGATTCAAAAAATAAAATAAAAATTAGAGCAACGGCCACATCTGCATCTACAGTGAGTATCCCGTGACAGGTCTCCGGCCCCGGTCCCCTGCAGAGTGGTATGAAGCAGAAGATGAGAAACAAAACTTCAAAAATATACAACACCAGGTATTCGCTGGTCGTCACCGACCCAACTACTAATCCGGCCCTCACTGGCTTATCTATGGGAGAGCGGACGGGATCCCGAATTTTCCAATGGGTATGATCGTATGTGGTGGCTTGAAGGGATCAGGTTGCCTGTGTCGTGATGATGTCCGACAAGACGATGCAAGGCCAAGCCAAATTATTTACAGCTATCCCTAGTGACCTATAACTAAATGTATGCTAGTGTACAAAGCAACCAGTCAGTCAAAACTCTCAAGGATGGAAATGACTGGATGTTTAGCAGGCAAGAGCTTCTGGCCATGACCATTGGAAACATGACAATATTTGCCTGAACTTCTGAAGTCGTTCACAAGCGGCGGATCACCTGCCGCCGAAAGCTGGTGCCTGAGGAATATGCTCCGTAATTGTGCCTTGCCCGTACTTGAGTTCTTCGGGTTCCATGACGCCCGTCCTCCGAAGAACCTGTCGAATAGGTAGTACTACTCCGTAGAACCAAGCAATCAACACGTCACAATCCAGGCCCCGGGGGCGCGTACAACTTCACAATAGGGGCGGCCTCCCTTGCTACTTTAGGCCTTGGCGGAAATATGGTGTACTGTGTACGAATAGAACTGTATCCGTAGATGAGCTGTCATTAGAAAGGGGTGGGCCCGGGACCAGCCGCCCCTACAGACTGCCAACCGGATACGATTCCAAACTACCCCGGGCATTAGCAGGCCCTGCCGCCCTCCATGTGTCGCCGAAACAAGTCGATCAGGGGGAGCGCCACGCTTCCTTATCAGTTAAGTTGCCCACCAAGCTTTTCTCTTCCTGCAAGGCTAGGTAATATTTTCTTTCTCCCATTCCAAGTGCCGGCGCATTACGGCGGCCAGCCAGACTGACCTCTAACGACCGAATTGGTCGATTACCAGCCGGTGCTTTGTTTGCTCGCGTTACTTGCGCATAGCATCACTGCCGCTGTGGTGATGGCATGGCAACCATGGGAGAAGTTCAAGGCCGACCGTCCCGCCACGGCGGACTACATGGTTGAATCATGGGCAGCCGTCCGTCCATATCTGCCTCCGGTCAACTTCATCACAATTCACTACGCCTACTTCATACTGACCGGGCTCATCTTTGCCAGCATCTTTTACGGACTCTCCCACCCGACCAACAGCGTCAGTTTTATCGATAGCCTTTTCCTCGTCATCTCTGCCTTTACCACCTCCGGACTCAACACAATCGATATCAGCAAACTCAGTACCGCCCAGCAGGCTATTATGGCCTTGATGATGATTCTTGGCAGTCCCGTCTTCGTCTCTATCTTCACCATCTGGCTTCGCGCCCGCGTTTTTGAGAAGCGTTTCGAGGACATCGTCGAGACCGAACGAAACAGGAGGATCAAGAAGACTGGCGCTATAGTCGGCATGGCTGGAGCCATGATTGGTCTTCCTGTCATGTCGTCCTTTAAGGGGTCTAAGCGGAAGCAAATGAAGGGCAGACATGAGCGGCAGGCCGAGGCAGACGCCTTCCAGCTAACGAAGTCTACAACCCGCGAGAAGGGCCACGGCCGGAGCCAAAGCCAGACCACCAATCAAGAGTCTGCACCATCCGACATGCTAGAGCCCATCGAGGAGGGCCAGAAACTCGGCGTCTCCACCAGCTCCACCGAGCCACTCTCGCCCAAGTCGAATGCCACCAACAGGCGGAGGCCTTTCAGTCGTGACGACGGTCGCCAGTCCATTTCAGAAGGCTTCGATTTCAAGACGTTCATTCACGAGAACAAGCAATCAATCGGTAGAAATGGCCAGTTCTTCGACCTCACGGAGGAACAGCGCGAGTATCTGGGTGGCGTCGAATATCGGGCCCTTAAGGTTCTCTTTACCATTGTCTGCGTCTACTTCGTCCTCTGGCAGCTCCTTGGGGCGATCACGCTCGGCGCCTGGTCATATGTGCACAGCCAGAGCATAACGGCCGTCAATTCTCAAAACTCCTGGTGGGCTGGCATCTTTCTTGCTATCTCTTCTTTCAACAACGCTGGAATGACACTCCTGGACGCAGGCGTGGCAGCCTTTGACAATGATGCCTTCGTCTTGACCGTTGTTACCATCCTTTCCCTGGCTGGAAATGCTGCGTTCCCTGCGTTCCTCAGAGCAACCGTCTACTTCTGTAGCTGGGTTTTGAAGTTGTCTGTCGACGACGACGAGTACACTGTCTGGAAGCAAGCTTTCGATTTCATCCTAAAGTACCCTCGCCGTCTGTACATGATGATGTTCCCTTCCAAGGCCAATCTTGTGTTTGTCACCATGTTCTCCACAATCGCGATCATGGACTGGGTCTTATTGTTGGTTCTCAGCATTGGTAACTCTGCTATCGAGGCATATCCGGTTGGAAAGCGAGTTGGGCTGGCCATCTTTCAGGCACTGAGTAAGTCACCAAAGGCGGTTTTATTTTGGCCCAGACATTGACTGACCTTTCGGCCTTTAGCCATTCCTTCCGGAGGCTTCGCGGTTGTTCCTGTGTCAAGCCTATATTTCGATGTTCTGGTCCTGTGGGTCATCTTCATGTACATTTCCGCATATCCGGAGATTATCGTTATGCGAAACTCAAATGTCAGTGATATTCCTAGTCTAGCTGATCCATATGCTACCAACTAACTCTGTTTCAGGTGTACGAAGAACGGTCACTAGGAATCTACACCACGGAACCTGAAAAGTCCGAGGACCCAGACTTGACTGCCAATGAGTCGGTAGATGAACTGATGCCAACCTTTGGGCCCCTCCTATCACGACCGACGTCTGGCCATGCGCTTAGCTTAGAGCGAACAGCTGTTTCCGCATCAGGCGTGTCACAAGAAAAGTCGGGCATTTCCACCAAGCCCGTCAAGAGGCTAGCCGCCATCGGCCGGCGTGGTACCTCCTTCGTGGGCAAGCAGATCCAGAACAGGATGAACAACTTCCAGGGTGTGGGTGTGACGACGAAGCCGCGGCTGAAGCGGTCGGTTGCCATCAACTTTGACAACCCGAACGCGGCGCCGGGCTCCACCTCTACGCCTGAGGGCCACGTGAGCCTCGTGTCGCAGCACCTCCGAGGGCAGCTGTCGCACGATATCTGGGCCATCGCCTTCTCGCTGTTCTTGGTCACGCTGATCGAGACGTCCCATTCGATCGCGGACCCCCGCTCTTACAGCGTCTTCAACTTCTTGTTCGAAATCGTGTCGGGCTACACAAACATCGGACTGTCCATGGGCCTTCCGAACCACTCTTTCAGCTTCGTGGGCGGCTGGTACACGGGTTCAAAGCTGGTGATGATTATAATGATGATCCGTGGCAGACACAGAGGCCTCCCGGTCGCGCTGGACCACGCCGTCAAGCTGCCAGGATGGGACAATGTCAAGAAGCAGAATGAGGACGCTGAGATCAGGCGGAGTTTAAGTAAGAGTCGAACTACCTTATTTTAGAGATAGCGAGTTTTTTTTTAGAGTCTGTCCGTGAACGGACAGTAGACAGAATACATTCCATTTCACGCCCAAGGCTGTTGGGGTC
The DNA here is from genome assembly GCF_030913505.1 of Colletotrichum phormii. NCBI lineage: Eukaryota > Fungi > Ascomycota > Sordariomycetes > Glomerellales > Glomerellaceae > Colletotrichum > Colletotrichum phormii. The sequence continues at coordinate 73,830 of NW_026851456.1, forward strand.
ATACTGCTCAGTGTCTTACTATTGGCTTCTGCTCTAACAAATCATGCCCGACACTGTTGTTCAAGTGCAACCGTCTCACCTAGATACTCACCTTGAGGCCGCTGCTATCGAATTCAAACCGTTCAAATAATTACAAAGTATCTGAAGTTTAAGGGAAACCGTCTTAGTAACGTATTTTAGGTGGCAGAAATACGTGGGCGGGTACTTCGTCCTTGACGTGCATTTACCACATCGCCTCCAAAACTGAGCCTTTCGGAGCAGTTGCGCCAGGATGTGCTGAACGCTCCCACACATTTCGTTCGAAATCGACGTCTCGGGAATTAACTCACCATATTCTCACAGCGTCAATCAGGTCACTGGATGCGACTTTGGCAATCGTACAAGGTTTGGCTGTCGGTGAATCCCATCAGCCATCGCCGAAAACACGGAAATACACGGCGTGAGGCAACACGAATACAAGCCTTGAAGGTCTGAGAAGCGCATATAAAAGTCGCCCATATCACTGCTTTCTAGAGAGAGTCAATTCATTTCAACCTCACAATCATCTACACATCATTGCACTGCTGCATCAAATCGCTACTCCATATCACCGATTCATCATCTTTACAATGGGTTTCCACGGCCGTTACACCACTGAGAAGGTGACCTATCCGTCTCATGGGGAGACCATCACTGGTGTCCTTTACAAGCCCCACGGCGTCGCCAATCCGCCTGGCATCGTGATCCTAGGTCCCTATTCGTTTGTCAAAGAGCAAGCTCCGTTGCAGTATGCCACGCGACTTGCTAATGAAGGCTACGCTGCCTTGATATTCGACCCACGCACTGTTGGAGAAAGTACCGGCCAGCCACGTCGTCTGGAAAACCCTGTGATGAAGAACGAAGACGTGGTCTCCGGTATCGATTATCTCGTCAGCAGGGGCGACGTAGATGCGAAGAGATTGTTCCTCGTGGGTGTCTGCCAGGGAGGCCCCGAGTGTCTTGATGTGGCGTCCTATGACGACCGCGTTGTCGCCGGCGCTTCCGTGACAGGATACTACCGCGACCATGAGACGGATGTCTGGATGATATGCTCCGGCTGCGTCAATGTCGAGCCAGGTGTCGATGTAGGATCTTTGAAGATGCCTACGCCCAAGCAAGGAGAAGCCCTCTATTAGGCGTGAATCCAACGAGCCAAAGATGCCAAGGCCCTGTATGAAAAGACGGGGGAAGTCATCTACCAACCTCTTGTCGACCCCAAAGCTGCGGATCCGAACATTGGCTCCCTTGCCGGGCTCCCTGGACCAGTCACATGGTCGTGGTATGGCCCCTGGACCATGAAGGGCTTCGAAAACCGGTTGCGGTCATGAGCGATTTGGATCACTTCGGCTATTCCACCGTCGCTGGCGTGGCCAAGCTCACTAAACCGGCTTTGGTGATTCATGGCAATAATTGCATCAATGACGCTGCAGCAAAGAGACATTTTGAGTCGATCCCGACAAAGAAGAAGAAGAAACTGATTTGGGACGATGAAATTTCGCATTTTCAGCACTACGAGCAGCCGGATGTTGTAGTTAAGAACGTATGTGAAATTGCGGCTTGTTTTGGACAGGCAGAGGTGTGAAGAAAAGAGGTATCCCATCGGGTGCTAACTCACCTCATTTTGCCAAGAGGTGGGGTAGAGCCAATAGGAACTTCCCAGCCTATTAGACTTATCCAATGATTCAACAGGATTTCCAGTACTTCTATTCTCTATATATTTTGTGTATGCCAGAGGTACCAGCAGTCTCCCTTCATACATAAAGGTACATTACAGTCTAAACAGCCCTGCCGAGTTTTTCTTACTTGCTGCGTGAGGTTATTCCTAGATATCTCGCCTAGAGCCTGGCGGGCTCTTAATGACCCCCTATTACTACAATAAGAGCAAGGCGAGCATACCCCCCTTGACCCCCTACCATGCTGCTCCCATGGAATAGAGGTATTCCTCTTGTCTGTAGCCCGTCTAGGTCGTGAAAGTCGTCGTCCGCCTGCCAATGGTCCAAACCGTTGAATAAGCTGAGCTGCAAGCATCTTCCGCCATTGGTGATGAGTTTTTACCTTCTTCCAACTCGGGCTGCCCCAGAGCTGTAGTAGGAAGCTATTCACAACTACCACTTCTAGCAGGAAATTCCAGGCAATTGACTGCCAGCCCCCTCGGCGAATAGGGTGGCTGTATTGATAATAGGACCTCATCTGGTCACTCACATCAACCCCATTCATCTTGTGATTGTACTCATCGATTGCCCTAGGAACTGGAAGGTCCTTACGGACGTCTGGGCCAAAGACTTGCCGGGCAGCCTTCTTAGCAGCGGTATCCCCAGCTGGGCGGCGGCGGCTGCGAATAACTTCCTGGCCATTCTGGAAGACAGTTGACAGGAAGAGTACGAGGGCATTATCCTTCCAGGTGAATTGGTTGACCTATTTCCTAGTTAGCTGGGTAGGGTAGGGCTGGGCGGGCTAGCAGCTTACCTCCCCATCTAAAGTCGGGATACAGTGTATTCCCCCCCAGGGGATACCCCGTCCTTCAGTCTCTTTCTCAATAACTAGGATCTTATCTATCCCACTATCCTTCCGGCAGGTACCAGAAGCTCCAAGCTCTTGATTCCGTAGGGTACGAAAGAGACGTACAGAGGCGAAGAGATTGTCAAGAAAGACGTGGTAGGTTGCAGCTGGAAGTAGGGAAACTAGGGTAGTTACTACCTGCTGTGTTGGTGTCAACAGAGCCAGCTTTCCAGCAGCCATCCCAGCTGGCTGGGCCTGAGGGACTAATGCGTATGGGCCCCTTCCATGTACGTGCCACAGCCACCGTATACAGTAGCCAGACTGGGCAAGGATCCAGATCTTATAGCCAGTTGGGATAGGTTTCGTTGGAATCGTTGTCGTCTCAAGAGATCGACCTGTAAATCGGACCATAGCCTCGTCGACTGTAAGGTCTGAACCAGGTATATAAAGGGAATCCCCAGTCTCTTGGATGTGGGCTGACCACTGGTTAACTTTACGGTATACATCTGGCATTTGATCTTGGCCCCGCCCCCGGCCCTGGCCCTGGCTGGGCTGGGCTGGCTGGCTGGGCCGGAATTCAGCAGTGTTAAATATCCGTAGTCGTTGGAGTAGTAGTTGGAAACGGTCCCGGGATATAAACCGCGTAAATAGGTGGATGGGATCCTCCCTCTCCTGCTGGGTTGACCAGTAGGTTGATAATTTAGATTCCCTATGGATCCCTATATATAATAGGATCCCTAAGAAGAAGTAGATCTCGTCTGCTGAAGTCTTCCTCCACTTGTTCGCTCTAGAGGTTCTGGCCCTAGGGTCCTCCTTAGACAACGGCGCCGCATTCGTCCACTGGGCCCACTGCTTCACGAGGCCCTTCGGAACGTATTGGACGAATAGATCAAGCGGGCTTGCCGGCAGCTCCTGTATTTCTTGGGCCCGGGCCGGCACGTCAAAAGGTTAGAAGGAGCCTGGAGGTCCATGCTCGGTAGCCGGAGGTTCGTGGGGCCGAACTGTTGCTGCGTCACAGCGCTCTGGTGTACAGGAGCTCACCTATCTCAACAACGGTAAGTTGTGCTATTCTCTTGTTTTTTCTTTGACAGCGGAACAAGGATTTCTTTTCTCGCCTGCATTACTCATTGCACAATATTCTCATTCAATTTGTGTTTCAGTGCCGCTAACCTAGTCTTTGTGACGTGACAACAGGCCTTGCCGTTCTGCACACTTTCACACACCCAACGTCGTACCCACAATGACGATGGCCGTCACGGCTGAGCCTCCTGCGAAAGCTGATATGGACATGGACACAGAGACGGAGATGGAGACGACTATTCATGCCTGTTTGGAATTTGCTGTCCAACTTGTCCGTCGCAACAATAAACCAATTTCGCATCACAATAATGGGTTTGTGGCTACAGAAGACAACAATGACCATAATCAAAAATTTCGACTCGAGCCCTCTGCCTTCTGTTCCCTTCTCCAACGCCTCGAGACTGATCCTCGCGTATCCCTTGAACATTTCAATGTCGAGTACGACCCCGAGACGCGTCTCGCTCGCTCGCTTTAAGATGACCCAGGGCCGTCTCCACGCCCTCGTCACCCAGAAATTTGGCAAGCTCGTCTCGGACGCCGCCAAAACCACTTTCCCTCAGATTGAACAACTTTTCGAGTGGCCATCCGACTTCTTTCCCCCAACCTCCTCGTCAAACTCCCTCGACGGTGGCTCAGAGTCACCAGGCACCCTCCTCGACCCCCTAAGGTACATCCCTGATGTCTCCTAGTACGCAGACACAGCAGACGGTAGCTACCTTCCGTGTGTGGTCACCGAGGTCGCCTACTCGAGCCCAACGACGTTGGAGGAGCTCGAGGCCAAATGCGCCCGATACATCTCGTACACTCATGGCAAAGTTCGCGCCGTAGTTGCAGTCAAGATCCCCTACGACCGCCAAAACCCGCGGAACATCGCCGGCACCAGACTCGATGATTGTCTTGTTGCCGTCTGGGTCTGGGACGTGAAGAACGAAAGGGTCAAGTGCGCGATGAGCTGGGCGAGCGTCACTCGACCAAACGCCAACATCACCCTGCGCCCGTGGCACGTTTCCGATCCCGTCAGCAACAAGCGACAGGACAAGAGACGTGGTAGAAGGGGAGGCAATAGAGCCGCGAGGTACGTCATCAAATATTCGTTTAATCACTCAATTCCCCATCCCATTCCATCCTGTCACTCGTCTGTGTCTGGCTAACAGGTTCCCCTCACTGGATTGGGGGTTTCCAGGGCCAGCTGTATTCGTGTTCCCTTTACCGAAATCAGAGAAATTCTCCGCACATCCATTGAGTTTGCCTCCTGAGCCGCCTGATTTGGGTGTGTAGTTGTTGTTGTTCTATCTAACGCCATGGCGGCAAGGGCGCAGCCGCCCTTGCGGCAGACCTCCCGGAGGGTATGTGGCGTGAAGGGTCGCAGGCTCTAGCTGCATACTATATAGTACACGCCGTATCCTGACGTCCTCCAAATCTTGCTCGTGAGCTACTATGTGTTCTATCCATCCCTAGCTCCCACTGGTGCCCTAGTTCCGTTATAACCATCTGGTTTCTTAATAGAGGTAGTTTGTCGTTTGGAGGATAGGTTATGACCTATCTCCTAGTACCGCGGGCAGATCTTCTGGAAGAAGTCTGTCACGCAGAGGAAGGCCTGGAAGCCTTCAGAGTCAGTGATTAGCCCCTTGAAGTAGCGATCGAGGGACCCTATAGGTCCTACGGGCTCCTGGCGGCTTTAGGGGTAGAGGGTGGGCCACTGTTGCCTCCTCAGTAGGGTCTTTCGGCAGTAGACTAGGTGGTCTGCCTCCTTAACCCATCCACAGGAGCAGGTGAGTAGTGCTTCTGTGTGGTTAAAGCGTTGGTGATATTGTTTAAAGTCCCCGTGGCCTGACCGTGCCGCGAGGAGGTGATGAAGGGCAGCCCTAGGGAGGCCAAGTTCAGGAGGGCAAGCAAGGGTAGCCTTGAGCCCTAGTTGGGTATAGCGGGGAGTTGCCTCTTGTTTCCACCATCGTCTATATTGGCGTCTTGGCCGCTCTTTAGCAAGCCACTTGATACCTGATAGAGTAGCTAGTTGGCCCCTAAGGACTGGTAGAGTTGTTCCCTCCTTAGCTAGGCTGTCTGCTTCTTCGTTTCCTTTAATACCTTGGTGCCCAGGAGACCAATGGGTTTGTATATCGTGTATCCTAGCTACCTCCTGGATCTCAAGGAAGGCCGCTTGTGAGGAGTCTGGGACCTTACCCTGTAGTATGTCAGTCTGGGTTGGAGGACAAGGGAAAACGTAAGGCAATGGCAATGGAACACATCGGCAACGTACACGCGGAAATCTGGTCATTGGTACTGAATTATAACCCAAGACAGAAGACATGTATCGTTGTTGGTATCACCTCTATCACAGGTAATTGGTTCGAACCAATGGATTCGGAGGGTGACGAAGGGTCAATTCTCTGTATTGACTGATTCTGCGTGACATGTAAAAGGGAGGTTCCAACCGTAGGTTGGGTGGGCAGTCGGAATCTACTCAGGGGTTGTAGTTGACCCCTGCGCTGCCCAGCCTCGAGGTCGAATTGGACTTCCAATCCGACAATAAGAACTGGGTCGTTTCTGTGAACTCGCTCAACTAGAAAGTGGAGATACATTGTTGCCCCAAACGGTCATGGATCTCTTCGTCAACTTCCTTGCTCCTCGCATTGAGAAGACGGTTGTTATTGTTCCTTTCCCGGGTGTCTTGTTGTCGTTGATAAAATCTTGCGTCAGTCTCTCCACTGTTGGCGCTCCTTAGGGCTTATGATACCAGGGCGATCATCACGCAAACCAAACTTCAAATTTGGCGGCATGTTGGGTACTAGTATACGTAGTGGAATAGTTCGAATACTATATATGTAAATTAGAGCGTAAAACTAATGAGACGCCTTTCACAATGTGAAAAAATTCATGAGTGGTCGAGTTTAAACAATCAATCTGGTGATACTTTTCGGCAGGTCTTCCCCCTCCTTTATCCCATCGAGTGCTGAATGGCAACAGTACATCCAGTGAGGGGTAATAGCCACTCAGAGACCAGCCAAGCCTTCTTCCAACCAATCAAAAGGCCTAGTTTTCTAGTACCTCTTCCGTTCATATATTCTGGTTATGAAATAGGTACCAGCAATCTTCTGAGTTACAAATCGCAACCCCACACTGCTCACACCCTGACCTCGTCTTCTTCCTATGGGATCGTGAGTTTCCTGAGACTTCGCTAAGCGCCTTCTTTGGCCGATTACACGCAACGCAGGCGGAGGCGCTCTTCCGCGAAACCCTTATATGCTGTTGCCACGGAACAGAGTTATTTCTCGTATTGTCGGCTTCCGCTCGGGTACGTTGAAGGGGTTGAATACGCTGCCCCTTTCGAGGGATGGGGGCTCATATGGGCGTACGACCGCATTATCGCATCTCTCGGGTGTACAGTCAGCAGTACAGGCAGCGGCTAGGTCTTCGGGAAGTACGGCGACGTTGATACACGACCGTACCGACCCCTCGGAATCGCTAGAAGTCATCGCGACGTTTCATCACATAGGAAAATGTCGGTCTTGGTGGTGAAAATAGGGAGGAACCCATAGAGGTAAATGACGTACCGTCATGTATCGCTGTTGTGAGGGGGAAAAGTGGGTAATAATTGGGGGGGGGATGTACTGTTGCCATTCAGCACTCGATGGGATAAAGCCAAGGTGACGTCTTTGATTGGTTGTCACGTTACTTGCTGGGAGAAGCCTTGTTCTCCGGTGGGAACAACAGCAGTCTACTTGCGTGAAAGATAGTGGCACCTGACTTAGCTGTTCAAGTGCAATTGCCTCACCCAGTTGCTCACTTAGAATGGCTGCTTTTAACCTGGTAAAATGATGTGCGAGGTGAGCGTGGGTTGAGGAGGGTGAGTAAGGTGAGTGGGGTCGGCGGTGGACCCCTTTGGGACGATTGGACGGGGGGTTACTCCAGTGTCCAGCGCTGCTGAGTGCTGTCTTCGCCGGGCTGCCTCGGCCGCCGGACTCTCCGCCTCCTCCGGGCCTGGGCCGAGGCAACACGGGGGGTGGGCGGGGAGGCGGTTTCGCATCGTTGCTCGCGTGCTCGTGTTTTCGATTGTCGGGGAGAGGAGGTTGTTCCAGCAAAAGAGTTGAGCCCAAGGTCTCTTGATACCATAAATCCGAGTAGCATTGCTGCTTTGACGTCGGTATTCCGATATTCAAACGGCGCTGAGTACAAGTTACGCCGTTGTGTTATTATGCTTATCGTTTTACCTCACCGCGGCGAACTTAATTTGCCGTCTAGAACCGCGTGGTCGCTAGACTTGGTTACAATCCATTCCGCAGGATATGTCAGGTTGTCCGACTTGGCTCGATGAGGCATGACATGGCCGCCTGATTGATTCCCTAGATCATGTGGATTATGGGATTGTGGGGTTGGTGCCGAGGGCGGACGATGCTGCCTCCGTGATATCGCTCTCCGCGGGGTCGGAGTGAGAGTCAGGATGGACTGGCTAGGCTGCTCATCCAAAGATGGAGCGGATGTCGTCCGGTTGGAGAGAAAAGTCCCCGATGCAATTCGATCGAGTGCCACAATACGCCAGAAACCCTTCGTGCGGGGTACAGCCAATAAGGGAGTGCAGCGTCGATTTTTCCACCTAATTACTAGCCCGGATTTACGTACGGTACCTCTGCTGTCAATATATTTTGCGTATGAAATAGGTACCAATCTTTTTAGCTATGAATGAATTCACATAGAATGATTTGGTTTAGGGCTGCCCCTCGTATTAAGGTTCAGCGGGTTCACGCAAGTACAGGGGTACTCTCTTAGGTACATATGTACAGAATAGTTTATAATCAATTCCCTTAGTTATAAGTAGCGGGAAACTGCACTCTCGCCGTGCTGCTGGCTGAGAAAGAGCGAGCGCTTAGCGTCCCCGATCTTCCTGTGTACCTAATCAGGTACTGAGCTAGCTTCCCCGATACCCGCAGGCGGGATTCCTTCGGGGATCTCATAGGCTAGCTCCGTCGGGTGGCTTGCCGGACTGCATCGGGCTGACCTGAATACGTATTACTTTGTATGGCTGTTCGCGGCTTGCGCTCGTAGAACGTTGTTACAGGGTAATAGTGGCTGACGAAATGGCCGTGATCTTGTCTCTGCAGTACGAATACCATCACCAGAAGTAGATATAAGACCTATAGGGACCTGCGGAGGAAATGTCCCGACGACATGTTGTCCAAGGTTATCCTCGAACAATCTGTCCATCCTCAGTCCTGCTCAGCCCTTGTATTCTCTCGGCAACTTTGATTCTTCGGTGCAAGATGGCTGAAGTTGTCATTGCCAAGGACCGAAAGCATGCCACGGCGGCCTGGAAGGCCCTCGCGCACGAATGCCTGCCCAGCCGCGGTCGCGATCTGGATCACTGGTGGAACATTACCGGGTTCCATCTGGCAAACCTCATCGACGGGGCCGGCTATTCGACCGAGAGGCAGTACCAAGCTCTCCTGTTCCATTACCACAATATCGTGAGTACATGTACCTGCACTGCATTCCTGTCTGCAAACCATCCAGCCAACCATCCGACCATGACGACAGGTGCCGTACTTTGGGCCCGCGCCGGACCGATCCGGAAACGTCGCGTGGAAGTCAATCATGTCCACAGACGGTTCGCCCATCGAATATTCCTGGAAGTGGAGCACGAAACCCGAAGGCCAGCCCGAAATCCGCTACTCGATGGAGGCCATCGGAGAACTCTCCGGCTCCGCCATCGACCCGTTGAACCAGCACCGCGGACGTGAGCTCATGCAGCATCTGGCCACCGTGGTGCCGACCGCGAACTTCGACTGGGCTCATCACTTCTTGACCCACCTCTTCGATCACGACGCGGCCAAGTACCACCGAGAGAACAGAGAGGGAGGGGTGCCTCCCCGCGGAACTCTGGGCCACGGCATTGAGTACGGCCCTTCGGGCATGAGCATCAAGACGTACTTCTCCTCTCGCCGGCTGGGCTCTCGTGGCCACGCGAGCCTCGATCGATGGGACGAAGCAATCCGCCGCTTGGACCCGGACAACGCCAATCGCGACGCGTTACTGCGGTTCCTCAAAGAAAACCCGCAAGGAAGGCTCCTGACACCGTTGTAAGTGCCATCCCACATCTTTCAAGCACAAAAGGACGAGCACGGGGGGTGCGGGACCAGATATGATGGATCCCGGCGGTTCTGCCGCGACTCGTTTCTGTTCAATCTCCCTGCCGTGACGATGGAAGGCTGAAGAGCAAAAACAGCACACTCGCTCCGGATGGTGCGGCGGCGGACAAGGCGCGCCTGAAGCTGTACTTCACCTCACCGAACACGAGTTTTACTTCCTTGAGAGAGATAATCACCATGGGCGGCTCCATAAACGTCTCCGAGGGGTCGTTGCAAGAGCTGCGATCGCTGATCACGGCTGTCCTCTCACTCCCGGACGACTACGCCGAAGACGAGGCCATCCCCAGCGAGCCCTGGACGCCGCCGGCCAAGGAGATCTTCAACGACCAGCCGGCCCTTCTGGGCGGCTACTGCTACTACTTTGACATCCCGCCGGGCCGCTCACAGACTCCGGACATCAGATTCTACTTACCTGTCCGCCAGTACGGTCCGGATGACGGCAGCATCGCGAACAGTGTTGCAACGTGGATGAAGTCCCGCGGCCGGGGCGCCTACGCCGCTAACTTTCTTCGAATGATGGAAAGCTTCGCCGAACATCGCAAGCTGGACGAGGGCAAGGGCTTGCAGACGTACGTTGGCTGCATGATCAAGAAGAATGGCGATCTGGATGTAACGTCTTATTTTGGGCCGGAAGCCTACCATTCTGCTCGTTTCGCAAGTCGTGACGCTAGCAATGGTCACTAGGTCCATCTTCCACTGCCTGTCTAAATTCCGGGTTTCTCTTTCTATCAATAAAGACTGAAGTTTATTCCAAGGCGACATCCCATGCTCGAAACTATGGCCAGGCTCCGGCTCTCATGTTAAGGGTGTTGGATCTCTGAGCAGTCGGCAGAAAAGATGGATCCGGAAGGCGGTATGGGCACTTACAAACGGCCTTTCACTTATATACCACTTCTGGGAGATCGTGGGCTCTGCCCACAATCTCCTCCTTCCACCTCAAGACGCAGCAATAATAGACCATTATTGACACTTCGTTCCAACCGTACGGTTGCCCTGCTGACGTGTATACCAACAAAGGGTGTGTTCGCAAAAGCTTCATGTTCATCAATGCGGACCCCTTCACCTCATACTACCGAGATACCCCATTGAAAGCATCAACGCCCGTCTTTGCGGGCTGCATGGTGGCAATTGCAGGGAATTTCAGATCGTTTGTAGTTAAGGAGCTCTAGTAGCATATCGGCCAGACATCGGGTTCCTAACGACTACCGCGATTTGCCGCCATTTACCTTGACGCAGTTCTGTTGTGCACGAACATGCATCTCGGACCAGATTATAACCGCAGGCTAACATTATTATGATGGCAATATTTACTGCTTTTGGTGTGACTATTGGAGAAACCAGTTCCGTGTTGAGGGTGTTTTGCTCGGACGCGAATCAGCAGCACGGCGTCCACATTCGTTCCGCAAGTGAATAGACGTTCTCGCGGAAAGGCGCACCCCACATTAAGTGACATTCTCAATGCTTCCGCTGTGAATCCTTTACTCGCCGTTCTTTGCGGGGTAATCCGTGGGTAGCGGGTTGTTGTATGCGAATGCGTTCAGGGGATCCCACTTCTTCTTCAGTGCCACCAGGCGCGGCAGCTTGTCTCTGCCATAGATCTGCTCGACCGTCTCGTCGCTATGTGCGTAGCTCACAAAGACGGAGAGCTCCGGATATCCCGATGTTTGGGAGAAATTGTTCCGAAGCTCGCGGCCGAGCTTGTTCGAGGCCTCCGCCAAGACCTCGCCGTGGTCGGGGTTCGAGCTCGACCAGGAGAACACGAGGAGGCTGCGAGACCGACCAACATCAGCAGTCCTCCCGGGGAGGGGGGTTCAGATGAAGGTTTGAAGAAAACAAGGGAGAATGTATGGAAAGAAACTGACAAGTTTTCCTTGGCGTCCCTCCACGGGTACGCGGTGGCCTCGGCCGGCACTGCCAATGTCGCCTGGTTCGGCCAAGTTTCCAACGCTTTGGCGCTGCCGCAGGCTTCGGGATATTCTCTGTAGAAGGTCCTCATCTTGTCAAAGACGGTCTGGTAAGTCGCGGCATGGAGTTGTCGGACATTCACACCGTAAACGCTGCGGTCCACGGCGCTCTGGCAGAACGCGGCATCCAACATGCCGAACCCCTGCGACGCCGTGATTTTGGACCAGGGCACCGTCCTCACCAACGAAAGGGACGGCTGTAGGTCGAGGAGTTGTTGCATCGCTGCGCGTCCTGCCGACTCTGGGCCCATATAGACCCAGTTGGTCATGACCTTGGCCTTGATTGGAGGTCAGATGAAGTTCAGGATAGGAATAAGCCGCTTGCTGTACCGACAGCGGCGGTGGGAGGGCCGAAGGACTTACATCATTAGCGGCCTCGCTGTACATGATCATGGAGTATACTGCAAGGTTTGCCGGCATAGAGTCGTTGAACAACTCTAGTATCTTGAAGTACTCGGCAGTCTGTGCGGCCGGAATCACCATGTCGGCCATCAAAACATGGCCTTGGCCATGGTCGGCGCCGCTGGCAATTCGTTGCAGCTTGTAAGTAGCCGATGTGATGACTCCAAAGTTTCCGCTCGCGCCGCGGATCCCCCAGAACAGGTCTGGTTGTGAGCTTTCGGACACAGTCAACAAACGGCCGTCCGCCGTGACAAGCCGTACGGACAGCAACGCGTCGATGACCAGACCGAAGCGGCCAGAGTAGCGCCCGATGCCCCCTCCGAGCGTCACACCGACAACCCTTGGGCAGGAGCATATACCAGTCTCTGTTTGAGATGAAAATTTGCACCTAACAATCTACGGTCCGCATGTGGATTCGCCTTGTGGGAGCTGTGACAGACGGTGAAACTCACGCATCTGGAAGCCGGCGTCGAACACGGGATCGAGCACCTGGCTCCAACGCACACCCCCTCCGACCGTCAAGGTCTCGGCCGACTCGTCCACCTCAACTTCATTGAGAGCGCTAAGATCAATTGCGCGGCCGTTTCGAAGGCGCCCAAGGCTGGTTGTGTAGCCGTGACGACCACCGGTTGCAAGGAAAGGCACTCGGTGCTTCGCTGCCAGCAAGACCTATGTAGCGTAACTTTGTCAACACTCTGCTCGGCATTCCGGATTCTGTAGTAACACGACTACCGGTGAAGCCACGGACCGTCTTGACCACATCAGCTTCGGTGGCCGGGCTGATGGCTGCGGAATGTGTGGGCGCGTCAAAGGTGTTCCATCGATCGGTCATCTGGACCGTATGTGTTAGCAAAAGCTCTCGCCGGCATCTCGCCAGCAACTCGAGTCTCGATTTCTCACGCGGGAACGGTCAGGCGCACCTCTGAAAACCCTTCCTGGCCCGGGAAACGGACGGCGGTTCCACTGCACCACTGATTACCTTCATCGAGCAGTATACCGCGGAGATCGGGAGATTTCCATGTCCACGTCGGCACTTGAGATTGCAGCGACAGCCACAAGTAGATCAGGCATGGCACCAACCCGGCGTACAGAAGACGGATATCTGCCATTTCGAAGTGCGGAGACGTTGGTCCTTGGAACGTGACGAAGCCAGCGAAAGCCCAATACGATGTCCTGGGGGCGGCATCATATCTCTAACGCGAGGACTGCCGCCTATGGACTGTAAGCGCTGCTGCTCTGGATCGACACGCACCGGGGTTGCCCAGAAGCATTCTGCCCGATCAGGCAAGGTGAGATCTGCGACCGTTCCGTGGCACGGGGGCACTTGGTTGGCGCCTCGGATATGCGCGGTACGGTATGCAACGCTGATGGCTAGCAAATGACCGAATGCCCGATGTGGCGGGCTTGGCAACGGGCTGTGGGCAGTTCCCGCGGGACCACGACGTTGAGAAGCTTCCTGTTAGTAGAATATCGTGTCGTAAGGGATATAAGGCATGGTTCCTGCGAGTACACGCACGAGTGAATCCGTTTTCACGGCAAAACAAAACCCAGGAGTGATCTTGTCGAATTCGGTGTGTGTTATTCGCTATCTTCGACTAGATTCTAGACCACAGGAACTTCGCCTAGAAATTACAAAGAAGAAAGTATGTCTCAGCAGCTAAGATCTCAGCTGATGAAGCACTGCTCCATCGTCCCCCCCCTACCCCCCGTTCTCACCCCCGGCCGGAGTGAATCAAGGGTACTTGGTAGGCAGCGGGTTGCTGTAACCAAAGACCTGCTCCGGGTCCCATTTCTTCTTGGTCTCCGCGAGGCGCTTGAGCTTGGTGGCGCCGTACCTCTGCTCGAGGGTCTCGTTGCCGCTGGCGTAATTGACGTAGACGGCGAGGTCGTCGTAGCCCGAGGTGGCCACGAAGTCCCGGCGCAGGTCCTGGGCGAGCGCGATGGCGGCGGCCTCGCCCTCGCCGCTGGACCAGGTCAGCTCGAACATCATGTAGGCGATGGAGTCGCGCCACGGGTAGGCCGTGGCGTCGGCGGGCACGGCGCGCATGGCGTCGCTGTTGAAGATCTCGAGCTCGACCGTCGTCCCGAGCGCGCCGGGGTCCCGCGCCGACTCGTAGAAGGCCGCCATCTTCTCGAACATGGTGCGCATCGTGCCTGCGTCCAGCCGCTTCGTGTTGGCCGACAGCTGCGTCCACGGGATCGGGCTCGACTGGCACCACCCCTGGTCGGCGCCGAAGCCGGCGGTCCCGACCAGCGACTTCCACGGCACCACCTTCTTCTCGGACCGGACCGGGTTCAGCGCGAAGACCGGGGCCATGAGCTCGAGCCCTTTCTCTTCGGGTCCGGTGTAGACCCAGTTGGCCAGGATTTGGGGCTGGAGGGGGGGAAGATTGGTGGTTAGCCGAAGCGGGAGATGGTTGAGGCAAGTCGAGTTAAGGAATAGGCACAAAGCTTAGGCACGCGCCGATGCACTCACCTGTTTGACGGTCGCGTTCCACATGACGAACTGGATGGTAGCGAGCTCCGGCGGCATGTTTTCCAGGGTGTGAAGAATGTCAAAGTAAGAGCCGTTAGCAGAAGCCGGAAGGATAAAATCGACATTCAGGATCCTGTTGTTGTTGGGCACTTTCTGGACCTTGAACGTGGCCGAGGTGACGATGCCGAAGTTGGCGCCGGCACCACGGATGGCCCAGAAGAGGTCGGGGTTCTTTTTCGCCGAGATCTCGACCACCTTTCCCTTGGCCGTGACGATACGAGCGGAGACGAGAGCATCGATGACGAGACCAAACATGCCCTGATACCGTCCTACACCGGCGCCTAGCCCGGCACCCAGCATGCCAGGGCAGGATCCGGAACCGGTTTCTAGGCGTGCTGCAGTCAGTAAATGTGTCTCGTGGTGGCGAGATGCAGCCGGCTTGGACGGGGGACAGAGGATGTAGACTCACGTATCATGAAGCCGGCCTTGTCAAGCGGGTCGTAAATCTCGCCGAACCTCACGCCAGCTCCCACGGTCACCGTCGCAGCCCGCTTATCGACGGCGACGGACCTCAAGAGGCTCAGGTCGATGGACCAGCCGTTCTTGAGCGACTGGAACGAGTACGCGATCCCGTGGCGTCCGCCTTGGGCCAAGAACCCAATCTTGTGCTTGGTTGCGAGCTTGACCTGTCGGGAGTCCCATGGTGTCAGCGTCCGCCCGTTCACGCGGTCTCTTCGTCACGAGGTCGTCCGATGCGTCCGGGTCTCCAACGTACAGCTTTCTCGACGTCCTCTTCGGTGGCCGGCGTGATGCCGGCGATGAAGGTCGGCTCCGAATAGGAGGACCACCGGTCCGTTGCGTTTGTGAACTCGGGCGTGTCCGGGAACGAAATGACGGTCTTCCCGTTCCACTTGTTCTTACGGTCGAGGAGGATGTTGCGGGACAGGTCGCGGGGGGTGACTGTGGCCACCGCGGTCTTGATGCCGAGCAAGACACCGAGTAGAACAGAGAGTCTCATGTTGAAAGTGTAGAGGTTCAAAGACTGTCGAAAGGGTCTTTCCAAGTCGTCTATAAAGCTCTGGATACTCAAACAAGCTGGAATTATGATGTCCTTGTGGTCTATCAAACACGAAGAAGCCGTCGACAACACGCTCGTTTTATTCTTGCCTGCGTCCTTTTACATCTTCTACATTGCCCCTCTCGATGGCCGCTTCTGGACGGCATCGTCGGATTCTTTGGGGTCCAAACGCTCCACGGATCCTGATTCACTAGTTTGAGCAGGTGTTTTTCAGTCCGTCAGCCCATCACCGCCGCATCCTTGCCTACGGTGTAGGCAGATTCCCTCCTCCGCCGGATGGGTGCGATGTCTGGGGGCGGAGGATTGCGCCCTGTGACTGTCTACGACGGCGGAAGTCGAATTTTCAATGGTTGAGGAAAAGAGGCACGGTAGAGAACTTTGGCATCAGCTAGCTGAAAGGAAGCCGCCCGAACAAGTCAACCTCGTCAGGAACGCTCCTAGAGCCAGGCCCACGAATCACAACACTTGGCCGTGTTCTTCCCATGAGTAAGAAGGTTAAAACATTTGGTCATCTTCAACAACAAGGCTGGCGGGCCTCTACGACCCCGGTATGACTTGGGATGAGGCCACGTTGCGGCCTCTCACTCTGAGTTCTATTCTCGACTGGGCCAAGAAGCCACCGGGATCCATACGAAATGGACGGGCGGGGGCGAAGACCTGAGAAGACCTCTAGTCCTCTCTGGGTACGCGAATTTCACTACTCTCGGGATAGCGTTGGGATCTTGTAGGGCAGCAAAACGGCTTAGAGCTCAAGAGGAGGAGGCTGATGCCCTCGACATGCTTGTTCATTGAGGGATTCGCCGAGACGTGATCTTCAGGTGAGGACCTGCTCGCCAACGTCAATCAGGCGAAAACGAGAACGTCGGCTCCGGTGTGGGAAGGGGGCGTTCAACCGTTATTTCCGCTGACTCGGCTGGTCAGGCCAAAGACATATTATTCAATACTAATCTCGCCGAGCCTGAGTTGGAATAAGCTGATCAGAAAGTGGCCATGGTCAGCTTTCGACAGGACCCAATCAGGTCTCGTGCCGGCTGTCGTATGACAGGTCGAAGCAAGTCTCGCCCGACCTAAGAATACCATGACCCTGGTCCCTGCATAGAATCCTGCAAGGGCCTTACGGTGGAGGTTGACGTGAAATGATACTCGAAAAGGGTCGTTGGATAGCGATTCTAGACCTTATCATGGCAGACATGGATTTGAACCACACGTAGCGGTAATCGGGTGGTGTTCCCGCAACCCCCACCCCCTCCCCCTCCCCCCTCCATAGGATCTGGAACCAAGAGAAAGTGGCTGAATCGAGCCTCAATATTGCCTGGAGGCGTTTGCAAATTCGGATAGCTGGGTTCCAAATCTGGAAGGTCCCATTCGGCGAAGTAAGCACATGTCGGCTAACACGGGCGAACAAACGGCCTCATTCCATTCATATCGGAGCTGCCAAGGCTGCAAAAAGGGAAGAATTCAAAGGGAATAGTTCTGCATGCTCATTGGCGGCCTCAGAACCAGCACTCTGGGCTGGTATCTGAGCCGTAAAAACGTTATCTGGTACTTTCGTAAGTGACAAGGGCCATTCCGTCTCGTGTTGTCCAAGTCCCCACGCCCTCGGCCCTACCTACGCGCCGCTTCCTCCGGGCGTCCGATGCTTGATGTTGAGCCAAAAGTCCCAATGGACGAGGAGTGCCAGATTCTCCTGTCGCCAAATGCTTTTCTCGTCTTTATTGACGATGCTGGGGCGGAAAAGACGGAAGAACTAGTCATGCACTCGAATCAGCTCTCACGTCCCACACGTTCAACGTTCAGATGGAGAACCGGCTCCGGGGTTGGTACCTGGATCAGCAGTTTGTGCGTCTCCATCAGGGCAATGTTCTTCCCCAGGCAGATCCGTGGCCCGTAGCCCCAGGTGAGGAGGTACTTGTCCATCTCCTGGGCCCTCTCGGGACTCTCGAGCCAGCGCTCGGGGCGGAAGACGTCTGCGTCTTCGCCAAAGACGGTCTTGTCCCGGTGGACGACGTACGGGTTCGCCCCGATTTCCGTGCCAGGAGGGACGCGGCGGCCGTACAGCTGCAGCCCCTCCTCGCCGACGTAGCGCGGGATGATCATAGGGGTCGAGGGCTGGTAGCGTTGCGTCTCGCGGTGGCACGCCTCGAGGTACGGCATGGCCTTGATCTCTTCAAAGGTGGGGACCGGGGACGCGAGCTTGCCGCGCCTCTCGAAGTCGCCGATCTCAGCCATGAGCTTGTCGTAGACCCCGGGCGTCTGCAGGACGTAGCGCACGAAGCCGCAGAAGAAGGCTGCCGTCGTGTCCGAGGCGGCCACCATCAAGACGAAGCATTCCGTCTTGACCTCTTCGACGGAGATTGGCGTCCCGTCTTCGTTCTTGGCGGCCAGAATGTTGTCCAGGAAGTCGCCTTTGTGGTGGGCTTTGGGGTCCCGGAGTCTTTCGTTCAGTAGAGCATCGCGAAACTGCAGGTCGCAACGGTTAGATCAACACGTCCTGGACTTGCAAAGCGAAGAGACGAAGGAAATGGGGGTAAGAGGAGAGGGTGAGGCGGCTGGGTCGGACGAACGGCCATGATCTTTCCAGTCCCCGAGCTGTCTCCGGGGCGCGGCATGAATAGCCATTTCGTGATGGGGCTGTGCAAGAAGGGGGCACAGAGCCAGGGCAGGGCGCCTACGACGGCGGCGAAGGGGGCCATGTCGTGGAAGTTCTTGATGAGATTGGACACGTCGCGGGCCTCGCGAACGAAGCCCAGCGGCTCACCGAATGACAGTTGACATATGGTGTCGTAGGCGAACCACTGGGACCAGGAGGCAAAGTCCATGCTGGCGCCGGAATGGGCGAAGCGCGTGGCCAAAGCCGCCGTCCACTCCTGGACGCGGGCGTCGACCTGGCCCTCGAGCTTGACCAGGTTGCTGAGGAGGAACGAAGACGCCACACGCTTGCGTTTGCGCGCATGCTCTCGCCAGTCCAGCTCCTGGAAGGGCGGGGCGAGGTCGCCCAGCACCCCAGGGGTGTACACGTCCGTCTTATTGGCACGTCGGTGGTAGATGGCGGGCAGCAGACGCGGGTCGTTGACGGCCAGGAGGTTCGGCGCGGCCCGCACCACCGGACCGTACTCGGCGTGGTACGCCAGGCCGAGCGTGTGCGCCTGCTTGGTGTGCAGGATCCAGAGCTTGAAGAAGTCGGAGGCGGCGGCCCAAAAGGGGCCGGGCCAGTGACGCAGGGGATGGAAGAAGAGGTTGTAGATGCCTCTGTAGAGGGCGTAGCACAAAAGAAGGCCGACCGAGATGGCAAGGGTGCCGAAGGCCAGAGAGGCCACCGACTCCTTTTTGCCAATCGCGGACGGTACTTTTGCCATCGCTGCCAACACAAACACAAATACGACAACCGGGAACGGCTGCTTCCCGACGCTGGCAGGCGATGGATGGAACGGCAGGTCGGGCAGGGGATGGGCTGAGCGGTCGGATGTGGAGGAGTCGGACTGCGGACCTTAGCACGAAGCTCTCGGGATCATGCGTCTCGGTGAGATGAGGGGCCAGCCAGGCAGGACGAAATAATCGACAAGGCTGCGCCATCTATATAGATGGCTGAGACTGCTGTTATGAGTACTACTTTGGTTTCACGAGAGCCTGGCGCGGAATTTGTACCTTCATCGTCCTGAGCATCGTGATTACCGAACCGGGTAAAACGGCACGACTCCGACTCCTTTAGAGTAACAGCACCAGTCCACACACATGGATGGCTAAGAATTCAATAGCAGACAGGACCGCTCTGCCACGCAAGTTGGAGGGGGCTACCTTGGGCTAGGGTGGGATTCGAGCGATGCACGGCAACGCCAGGGGGATGTTTTCTCATTCATTCGGGGACTTGGACGGCCGTTTGGTTGGATGATGCATTCTAGCACCCCTGTTATCCCGACCATGTACATGTATCCTGATTGCTGACGGTCGTACCTATGTTATGGTTGAGACAGACACATCGGGCAGTTCACGTTCATCGAGTCCAACCTTACCCCGCAGCATATTACGGCAGATTTCATGAAGAGGCAAATGGAGTGATGCAAGATATGAACCGATTGCCATCTGTCCTGCAATCTGGTCCGGCCTTTATCAGAACCGGTAGCCAGCCAGCGGAGGATTCATGAGGCTGCGGCTTACCCGCGACAACGGGCGGCTCAAGTCTCGCGACAAGCTCGCCGGTGCATGCGGATAAGCCAATGATGCATCCATCTCTCGCCACGGTGGTACGGCACGGCACGACCGTTCGGCCTCGGTGCTCTTGACCCAGACCTATATAAGAAGCCCGTCCAGTCGGGGAAGCCAGATGGTGGAGGGACGGCAATTGACGATTCCGTGACCCGATCGAACCAACCAACAACAACCCACGAGCTCGCGGCAGGATGACAAACGCGGATGGCTCCGGGAACCAGGCCCCTGTCAAGTTGCGGGCTTCGTGCAACGCCTGCAACGAGTCCAAGGTGCGCTGCAGCCAGACGAAGCCGACCTGCGACCAGTGCAAGAGGAAGGGCATGCCGTGCGTCTTTGGCCTGTCGCGCCGGAGCCACAAGGACGCGCCGCGGATCGTGTCCTCCTCCCGCTTCGCGCCCCCGTCCCCGTCCGGCACCGGCGCGATGGCAGCGAAACGCCCGAGAATTGAAGCAGCCGCGCATGTGGATGACAGCGTCTACTCCACCGTGGCCGCCTTGTGCGCGTTCCATGACTTCAACGTGTTCTCGCAGAACCCCGCCACCGCCACCGCCGCGGCGCCAAACAGCGGCCGAATCCCTCGGTCGGCCGATCTGTTGGCGGGTTTCCGAGACTGTCACGGCGACTCGGACGAGGCCGCGCTGTGGCCGTTTAATCAGTTAGACCCCATGGACTTTCTCTCGACAAGCGACGGCGGCGGCCTTGAGCCCCCGCTCAACCCGGCCTCTCTCGACGCCGGGACCTGGGGCGGTGCGCATGATGCAGTCAGCCCCCATCCTCTGTCGCCGCAGCCGCTGGTGCCCCGACTACATTTGCCGTCGCAGTCACGCCCGAACCAGCAACCGCAACAGCAGCAGCAGTACGAACAGACACAACCGCAGCCTCACGACCAACATGGCCGCAACCACGCACAAGACTCTGGCTCGAGTCCGGAGGGTGGCGCATGCACCTGCAGCTCGCGCGTCATCCCAGACCTCGCCCGTAAGCCGCAGGCGGCACGTAGTCAAGGCGCAGGCAGGCCTTTGTCGTTCGACGTGGAGCTCTCGCAGCTTAAGCAGGCCATCCTGGCGTGCGAGGCGTCCATGGCCTGCCAGTTACATTCCTCCAGCCACACCGTCACCATGATCATCGGGTTCCTCATCGGGGACATTGTGGACAGCTTCAAGACGCTGCTCAGCGGATCGTCGCCGTCGTCTTCCTCGTCGTACTCGGCCACCACGACCGACAGCGGAAGCAATCCAGGGCGGCCGACCACCAGCAACAACAACTACAATAACAATAACAATAACAAGAACAACAACAACAACAACAACAACAAAAGCAGCAGCAGCAGCAGCGGCAACAACAGCAAAAACAATAACGCGGGCTCACCGACGTCGTCGACGTGGGGGGCCACGCTGAGCGAAGGGGTCACGATGGTCAGCCCAGGGACAGGGGTCCGTCGCGAATCCAGCATGGCGGGCGAGCCGCGGCTCAGCTGGGGCGTGCTCCAGCTCGAGGACGACGACGAGGCGGAGCTGCGGAGCCGCCTGTGTCTGCTGTACTTCCGCCGGGTTCGCGGCCTGCTCAAGCACTTCGACCAGGCCGTCCGCCAGTTTCGGGAAGCGCAGGTCGCGGCCGGGTCCTGTACGGCGACCTTCATCATGGCTTGCGATTACGTGCGCATGTGGCTGGAGCAGAAGGTGGAGGCAGTGAAGAAGCTCTTCAACAATACGGATAGAGAGGCGTCAATCTGAGAATCCAGAAGCGTATCGCAAGACCGCCGAGTTGCCGTGCCCCGCCCCACCCCCGGTATGCGCCTCCTGGGACTTTGGTCCTGCATGGGACGGTCGGTCTGCAGCCTGTCTGTGCCTCGCGTGCCTCGTAGTCCTTTTTTCTCAGCGGCGGATTGTTTCGTCGTGCATGCAGAATGGACACAAGTCCCCCCGAGAAAACAAGTCGGTTGTACATGTAAGACGGACGTCGTATCTAGGTTTCAGCGGTCCCGTCGTTGGCCTGGACTAGCGCCCGCTTTAGGCATTAGGCTTTAGGCTCATATTAGCTTCACACACAAGTTCTGTAGGGGTAATCGATGCGGCAAGGCTCCCGGCCGGTTGGCCGAACTGTCATAAAAATGTGGAGTTGTGGAGGTGGGGTTACCTGGCGGACCGCGTGGAGTGGCTCCACTCTCGGGCACTTAGTCATCCGCATTAGGTAATTCCGTGGGGGGTTAGGGGGGTCCCTCGGCGACGGGCCGGGCAGCGGCGCCCCAACCATTAAGGCTGCCGTTTGTGGGGCGCCACCCCGTGGTGTTGGTATCAGTGACTCCACGAGGAGGATGTGTCTTAGCCATCTCACGGATATAGAGACCATGCTATGCCAGGTCGGATTGCGGGCGTTCAGTCCCGCGTGTGTGAGAGGGGCCTGTATGCCGAATGAGGAGTGAGGTAGCCTTGGCCTAGCGTCGGGAAGGATCACGGCGCATTCCCGACTCTTATGACCACCACGGGTGACGGATCTGGCAGCCCGTGGCACGCGCGGCCAATGATGAATCGTTCGGCTTACTACGCCTCGGGCCTGCCTGTATTCTCGAAATACCGCGTAAACTCAGAAACGAGGCGGCGGTGCTGGCCCCCCACCCCGCCCCAAGGTACGATCAGTCTGCCTAGGATCACCGGTGTGATTGATCGGCATACGAAGGACCAGGCAACGCTAAGCTCTGGTGCTCGCTGGAAACATGGAAGTCGACCGCAGCTCCACTCACGCGCGCAAAACGGAACTGCTGGCGGATGCCGGGAATGCTTCCTTGGCCAGATTTAGCAAGGCAACAACGCCCGTGATGAGCATCATCAGGCAGCAGGAGACAGTTTGGGACAATATGCGGCCATTCCATCCTGGATCACTAGTTTGACGCCGTGTTATGATGAACCCTGGAAGATGGTGCGATTACGAAATATCTTCCTGTTAAACGATAGACGGAAAAGGAAATCTGTAGCTATACCAGTGAACAGCAGGTCGACGTACCAGGTACCCGGCCCCAACCGCTGCTAAACCCATGCAAGAGAGAGAGAGAGAGAGAGAGAGAGATAGAGAGAGAGAGAGAGGGAGAGAACGAAAGACCAAGACCCGAATCAGCACCCGCTTCACTTCAATGACTGGAACCGCTCCGCCTCGCGCGCGTCGCCCCCGGCTGCGTAGTTGATGGACCACTCCCACAGGTCCTCCTGCTTACTCTTGACGTAGCTGTCGGCGCTCGACTCGATCTCTTTCAGCCCCTCAAAGTACTTCCCCGTAACACCCTCGACATCGGGCGACACGGCCAGGCGGGCCAGCGCCGCGGCCGACTCGGCCGGGGTGTGCACGTTAGGGTTGAAGATGATGCGCAGCAGGCCCAGGAGGTGGGGCAGGACCGAGTTCCAGAGCCAACGCTCGACGCCGTTGCTCTCGCGGGCCAGGCCGGTGCCGGGCATGAGGCCCGGGTCCATGGCGTTGACCGTGATGCGGCGCTCCGGCGCCCGCTCGGCCAGGTGCCGGGCCAGCGCGTACGTCCACAGTACGTTACAGAGCTTCGTCGTCGAGTAGCGCTTGCGGCCGGGTATCTCCAGCTTGGACGCGGGCGGGTGGGCCAGCTCCTCGGCCGAGTTGTACTCGGCGTCGGGCAGGCCGGACTTCTGCGCGGGGTCGTGCGTGCCGCTGGACGTGAGGACGACGCGCGCACCCGTAGCAAGGTAGGGGCAGAGGAGGTGAAACAGGAGGGCGTGGCCGGCGTGCGAGATGGCGAACGTCTTCTCCATGCCCTCGTCCGTCAGGTGGAGGGTCGTGGGGAACTGCAGCGCTGCGTTCATCACCAGCGCCTGGATCTGGGGCTTTGTCGTATCAGCAATCCAGTCCTTGGCGAAGCGCCGCACGCTGGCCGGGCTGCCGAGGTCCAGGGGCATAAAGACAGTGTTGGACTGGCCGAGGGCCTTGTTGATAGCGTTAGCGGCGTTGTCCTTGTCGGACCGCGAGGCGATCACGACCAGGTACTCGGGGTGTTCTTTGGCAATCTTTAGGGATGCGTGGTAGCCCATGCCGCTGGTCCCGCCGGTGACGATGACGGAGTTCTTGTAGGCCATTTTGGATGAAGCAGAAGCAGCGTAGGCAGGCCGGACGATGAGATACGGGTTTGCTGGACGAGGGAAGGGGCAGAGGAAGACAGTCTCTCCCTGGGCTTTGCCTCCTTAATAAAGGAGCCTACTACTACTTGTGTGTTGTTCCACAAACGTGCCATTGAACTGCTGTGTGTGGCGTGTGGCATTAGATCAGACAGGGCTGGCAACGACGGCGACTTCCCCCAACGCCTGGCTGCAAGGGAACGCAACCAAGACAAGGGTAGCTTGGGGTCGCAAACATTCTTTGCCAGGGATGAAGCGAGGGCCAGCCTGTTATCGGGCGGCATGAGATGCACCCTTGGCCGGGGTCGTACGGGGACAGGCGGTTGGAGTCGTGGACGGAATTAGCACGTCGGCTTTAGTCCAGCGCCGCCGGCGTTTGGGCTTTTCTAGAGCTCACAATTCCGTTGCCGTCGTTTGCGTTGGCTCTGCCCGAAACCCCTGTCAGCGCTGTTTTTGCACCGGCGACGCATGTCACTAGCTGCGCGACCGCCCCTGTAGAATATCCTCTTCCCTCCTCCAGCTTGGAATAGGCAATCGATGGCGCCCATATTGTTGAACAAGCACCGGGCCGGCCCCTTACGCTACTGGATGATGGGACTCTCTGAGACTCTGGGAGCAAATATAAACTCTATATATCATTCTGTATAACGTACTTGATAAGCGAGCTGCCCAGACAAGCGAGCTGCCCACCCAACCGCGTTCATCCTTCCTCCTCACTTCTAATGCGTATCACGCCACAAATAATCATGTCGTCACAAAGCAAAGAGGCCCAATTGAACTTAGCAGTCAAGGCTATCCAAAAAAACCCTAAACTCAGCATTCGAGCCGCAGTAAGAATCTATTTAGTCCCCCTTAGGACCCTAGGTACCCGATTAAAAGGCACACCTATATGATAAGATACTATACCTAACTCACGCAAATTGACGGAGCTTGAAGAGGAGAAGCTAGTTGAGTATATCCTCGACCTGGATTCCCGATCGTTTCCTCCCCGGATTAATGGTGTGGAAGAAATGGCTAATCGATTGCTCGCCGACCGCGATGCGCCCCTAGTTGGGAAGCGCTGGGCTTCAAACTTCGTTAAACGACAACCATAGCTCCGGACGCGCTTTTTTTATAAGTACGACTATAAGAGGGCCTAATACGAAGATCTAGATGCGATAAATGCGTAGGTTCGGCTTATAGCGAACACAATTGCGAAATACGGTATTATAGACTCCGATATCTACAACTTCGACGAGACTAGGTTTATGATGGGCCAGATTGCGTCCGGGATGGTCGTCACGAGTGCCGAAAGGCGTTCAAATATAAAAATGATACAGCCTGGCAATCGTAAATAGGTTATAGTCATTCAGGCCATCAGTTCGTCAGGCTACAGCGTTCCGCCGTACATCATCGTTACAGGCCAATATCACCTCTCTACCTGGTATATAGAAATAGATCTCCTATGCGACTGGGTCATCGTAACGTCTGAAAACGGATGGACAACAAATAAAAGAGGCCTAGACTGGCTCCAGGACTTTAATCGGCACACAAAACCGCGTATAACTAGCAATTATCGCCTCCTCGTCGTCGATGGGCACGAAAGTCACCACTCTGCGCACTTTAAGATATATTACAAGGAAAACAATATCGTCACACTCTATATGCCGGCCCATTCGTCTCATCTACTTCAGCCCTTAGACGTTGGGTGTTTTGGGCCACTAAAGACGGCTTATGGTCGATAAATTGAGGATAAGATGCGCCGGGGTAATACCTATATTACGAAGGAGGACTTCTTCCCTGCATTTCACAACGCTTTCACGCAAACCCTAACGGTAAAAAACATCCAGGGAGGCTTCAGAGGGGCCGGGCTTGTTTCTTTAAGTGCCGAAAGTGTGCTTTCGAAGCTTGATATCAAGTTACATACTCCAATACCCCCAGGGTCCCTACTAATAACACCCCCCGCATGGACTTCTTAAACGCTAAATAACCCAACAGAGGCCTCTTCTTAGTCCGAACTCATCAAAAGGAGGATCTCCCGCTATCAAAATAGTTCCCCAACTTCAATTATTAATGCTATAGAGCATTTATCAAAGGGAGCGCGGGGATTTATATACCAGATTGCCTTATTAAGGTCGGAGGTCCAGATCCTCCGGGAGGAAAATAACCTACTTAGCCGACGCAGGAGGGCTAAGAAAACACGTCTCAGACAAGGAGGAAGTCTTACTGTAGCTGAGGCAGAGGACATTCAGTCGCAGAGAGAGGCTACGGCCCAGATTGAGGAGGAAACGCGCCAGAGTAGTAGTCGTCGGCCGAGGACAGAAATAGGTTAACGGCGATGTGGCGTCTGCGGAAACACTGGCCACAATGCGCGAACATGTCAGTTTAATAAAGAAATATCTGAGGAATAGGATTCAGAGTAGTTTCAATTGATTTTATGTTTTTAGTGTTGCTCCTTAGTTAGATTTATAATGTGATTATGGTTAGGTGGGCAGCTCGCTTGTCTGGGCAGCTCGCTTATCAAGTACGTTAGCACAGTATGTTTCTATAAAACTATACCAACACGCTTCTTACTAGAATATAGTAGCAAATGCTCAACAAGAGGGCCTTTCAGCATGTCTCCATCTACAAGGACGTACGGACATCGGTTCCGTGTGTCAAGTATACACGGCACCGAGTTTGCCTGTATTGGAGCATGCATCCATATCACCGCCGGGAGCCTTTAGAGGATAAAGCAGTACGTGTTACGCGCTCTCGCTGGAAACGGACAGCTATGTGTATACGGAGCCATCGCCGATGCCGGCGTCTCACTCAATCAGGTAGGGCTCGTCCCCCGGCCTCACAAACGGGCTGAGGTCGACCGCCTCTCCTGCTTCCGCCTTCATCTCGAGCTCGGTCCGGCCCCAGCCCCCGAGGAAGGCCCACATGTCGGCCTCGCGGTACCGGATCTCGTAGTCCTCCCAGCGCGGCGCCCGCATCGTCTTCATCATGTGCAGCATGCTGCCGCACCACAGCATCACCTCGCCGTCCGGCCGCCCGCCGTTCTTGTACCACGACCGGCAGTCGTCCGCCCAGTGGCTGAACGCCCGGTGCCACGCCGCGCTGTGGGCCATGTACTCGTCCGTCGGCCCGGGCTTGGGGGCGACCGAGTGGAGGCGCTCCGCCGAGATCTTGAGGCAGGCCTGCATCGCGTAATCGACTTGTACTTCGTGCTGAAAAGGGGAAAAAAAATAAAATCGCATCAGCCCCCGCGTTGGTTTTCTCATTGACGACACGCGCACCGTCATGTGCGCTGGGGGAGACTTACAGACGCCAGCACGCAGCCGGAGCCCCAGTTCCCCGTGGGCCCGCCGATGTGGAAGAAGTTGGGGAAACCCGGCGTGGCCATGGTCAGATAAACGCGCGGTTTCTCGGCCCATGCTTCCCGCATCTTGACGTCCCCTCGACCCTTGACCGGGCTGCCTCATTGGAGGGCCCAGTTAGCTGATTCTCCTTTCTTTCCGGCGAAGGGGGGAGTAGGCCAAAGAAATAAACAAAACGAGGGCGGCAACGCACAAATGGGGCGTGTAGGCGACGTCGAAGCCGGTACAGCATACGATCATGTCAAACTCGAAGTCGCGTCCGTCGGCCGTGGTCAGGCCGGATTCGGTGAAGCGTGCGATATGATCACGGACTGTCGTGACGTCTGTTGCCGGCGGCGTTAGCTAGGAAACTGCCCCTCTGCGGAGGGCCTTGGTGGCCTGGATTGCCCCGGTGCAAGCGAGCGGAGGCGGACTTACTGTCCCGGACGAGCGCTTCAATGAAGCCTTCGGCTGGCTGTAGTGATGCAAGGCAGAACCTGTCAGCAGTCCGTACATCCTCGTTGGTAACGAAAGCCGGTGATTCGGGCTACTTGCCGTGTTGCGGCGACAGCCGGGCCCGAACTCGGGAACAAAGGCGTCCGCCAGCTCCCGGTGCTCGGGGCCGAAGCGCGCCCGGATGCCTTCCGCCATGGCTTCCATGGCCGCCTTGGACGCGACGCTGTCCCGCAGGAAGACGCCGAACCAGCGCTGCAGTTCCTGGTCCACCTTCTTTCTGTACTCGAGCAGTCCGGCGGAATCCTCCCGCAGCGCCCTTCTTTCTGCATCGGTATACAGATGCTTGCCCAGCGGCCCGGGGGCCTGGGCGTCCTCGGCCGCCACGCCCGGCACGGCTATGTCTTGCAGACCCAGGGACGGCGTGAGCCACTGGATCGAGCGGGCAAACAAAGTCAGCGACTTGGACCCTGAGAGGTGCTCCCGTTAGCGTGCTTCGCTCGCGCCGAGGAGCTCTCGCCACGTTCTCGTGGGCGTGTACGACGCCATGCGCTTACCGTTGGCGAGTTGCGGCGTGACTTGTACGCCGCTGGCCCCGGAGCCGATGACGGCTACGCGCTTGTCCTTCCAGTCGAATTCCGCATCCCAGTTGGACGAGTGGCAGATTTGTCCTTTGTAGGTCTCGAGTCCAGGGATATCCGGCACTGTGGTTCAATCGCGTCAGTCTTGCGGCCAGGGCTTTCCACGCCATCGGCACGCCGTCGACGCTCGGCATCGGCGGCGAGGACGCAAGGCAAGGGCGGACTGGACCATACTCACTTTTCCACTTGTTCAGGGGGCCGGAACCGTTGATGAGCACGTTGCAGCGATCGGTGAAAAGAGTGCCGTCCGCGCGCTTCAGCTCGACCACCCCTGCAGAGTCACGCGCGAGTGTCAGCAGTGTATCGATGGAGGGGGGTTAATGACATGACGGAGCCAGTTCAAGGCGCTCTCTCACATTCCCCGGCCGCGTCGTCCCATTCGGCGCCCAGCACGGTGGTCCCCAGCTGGATGAATCGTCGCAGGCCGTACTTGTCCGCGAAGGCTTCCATGTAGGCGAGAATCTCCGAGCTGGGCACGTAGAAGCCCGACCAGTCGGGGTTGGGCTCGAAGGAGAAGGTGTAGGAGTGCGCCGGCACGTCGCAGCCGCAGCCCGGATAGCGGTTCTCGTACCAGGTCCCGCCCACGCCGGCGTTCTTCTCGTAGCACACGAGCGAGAAGTTCCGCAGCGTCTTCTGCGCCTTGAAGGCGGCAAGAAGCCCGGCCGCTCCCGCGCCGACATGGATGATGCGGACCGGCGTCTGTTGCGAGTGATGCTGCTCCTTGAACCCCGCCACGTCGGGCTGGGCTTGTCGGATGGTCATTGTGCCTTCTGCTGGAAAAGCTTGGGTATGGGTTGTGATGCGTCTGTTGCCGATGGCTTGGGTGGTGTTCTGTTTGGTCGACGTCTGGGGCACTCGTGCGGAGGGGCCGAGCTTCTATTCCTTCATGACTGTGACAAGAAATACTTTATTCCTTCCTGCTCTTGACAGCCCTTTCCGTCCGGTGGGCGCGGAGAAAGCGACCTCCCCGTGGCCTGATCTCGGCGTTGATGCATACCAGCAGGTCCATGACACAGATGCATGTCTATTCCCGAGCCGCGATCGGGCTGCTGCTACTTCTCTGCAATCTGCACGTCAATAACGGCCGACACGACGTCCCTCGGAGATTCCAGAAGTACTAAATCGTCTCAATTGCGGCACTTGGACGCGAAATCGGCATCTCGGGTAGGTATCTTCATCTACTACGTGCATAAATACTTGCCTCTATCCCATGCTTGTCAGATGACCAAACAAGAACCCGGCAGCCTCACGACACTTACACACTTGGACGCCCTGTTTCGGACACTCGGCCGGATCCATCATGGAAATCACCGGTTACGCTCTTATCGTCGGTGGAGGTAAGCATGCCCGTTCAGCTTACTCGAGCTTTGCGAGCTCGGCCATCTGTTGCCGATCGGTCGCAGAAGGAGTGCGCGAGCTGACGACGGCTGTAGGGAGCGGGATAGGCCGAGCCTGTGTGGCGGCGTTTGCGAGCGAGGGGGCCTCGGGCATCGTGGTGGCCGATCTGGACCACGCCGCGGCCAGAGCCGTCGCCGACGAGGCCATGGCCGTAGCCAAGGACCCGCGCTTCCAGGTTCACTCGCGGCCGATCGACGTGAGAAGCGAAGCATCCGTCGAGCAGGTCATTCGGGACGTGGTCGGCCTCTTCGGGCGAGTGGACTACTGCGTGAACTGCGCGGGCATCGGGGTTGAGAAGGCCGCTGCTGTTGCCGAGGCCGACGTCGGCGAGTTCGCCCGCTTCCTCGAGGTCAACGTCAAGGGGACGTTCCTGGTGACGCGCGCGGCGTCGGCGGCGATGGCGGCGCAGGAGCCGCTGCCGCAGCTGCAGGGTCGTGGCCGGGGCAAAGAGGCGGTTGGAGGACGCTCCTCCTTCCGAGGCGCCATCGTCAACATGGCGTCGGCATCGTCTTACGTTTCCACTCCGGGCATGGTGCAATACACGACGTCCAAGCACGCCGTCCTGGGCTTGTCCAAGAACGCGGGTTCGTCTTGCCCCCCTCCTTTCCGATATCAAACTTCCCCGTATCTGGCTGGACGTTGGTGTCTCTGTCAGCCCTCCTCCGCCGCCCGTCAGCAAGCATGCAGGGCTGTCTCGGGTCTCGGTGACAGGGCTGCCCCCCCCCCCCCCTACTTGATACGGCATGCTGACCAGAGCTGTGGGGTTTTCTTTAGCACTGGATAATGCCGCCCATGGGATACGCGTCAACTGCATCTGCGCCTCCTGGGTACGGACGCCCATGGTGCAGAAAGCCATTGACAACGTGCCGGGCCTGGACAAGATGATCGAGGCGGCCGTCCCGATGGGTCGCATGGCGCTGGCCGACGAGATCGCCGACTCGGTCATCTTCCTGTGCAGCCCCCGGTCCAGCTTCATCACCGGCTGCGGTCTCATCGTCGACGGGGGCACTACGCTGACATCCAAAGTCTAGAGGAGGCTAGAGCTCAGTGGTGTAGCAGCATGTACAATACACTCCCTGAATGATTCTAACAGAAATACACCGAGTCGAATGGACCGCACATCTCTTGAACCACGGCCATGTGCATGCTGTTTCTCGTGTGATCATGTCGAGTTCGGGCATCTCAAGTTTGCGATCCTTGATGCACGACAACATACGCCTTGATACCCGTCTTGAAAGAGATCTGCTCTGATCGGCACGTAAGCTGTGCCTAGTCATCGCCTTGTTGGGGCCCTACACATCCTTTCCAACGAGGCAAGGTACCTAACTCGGGCTGCTGCAGTGCAGTGCTTGTAATCCCGGCAATCGCTGGCTGGCGATGCTAACGGAATCTGCAGCTGGCGAGGTCGCGGCCGGGCATTCGGCTCTGACTTCGGGCACGCGGAGTCTGCATCGTGGTGTCGACTCGCCGGCTGCAGACTCCGTTAGCATCGTCGAGCTTGTTGCACTATGCGCGCGTTCCTACGATGCATCGGCAACAATGGGGCCGTTAGCAAATGCCGATATCGTGACCGGGAAGCTCCTACTGCAATCAAACATGGTAAATGCTGTCATTAAAGTGCTGCGCAGTCTTAAGCTTGACTCTTCTTCCTCTCCAT
This sequence comes from Colletotrichum phormii, assembly GCF_030913505.1. Classification (NCBI taxonomy): domain Eukaryota; kingdom Fungi; phylum Ascomycota; class Sordariomycetes; order Glomerellales; family Glomerellaceae; genus Colletotrichum; species Colletotrichum phormii. The sequence goes on from NW_026851456.1 coordinate 105,292, forward strand.
CTCACAGTGCTCGACTTAGCAGATAACCTTTGCTCTGTATTATCACACAGTCGACCGACACGTCACACACAAGCTGCCTCCAACATCAATTCAAGCATCATGGCTACTACATCACACGTGCCCCCGAGCAAAGACGAGGGCCCTCCTACTGGCGCAGAGGGCTTCATCACCGATGGCTTCCCCGCCCCGGGCCTCCCCAGGTCCAGTCGTCATATCACAGGCCACGATGCCGAGGGCAAGTCCGTTTTCCTCGTCACCGACTCCGGCTCCCACCACCGCGTCATGGGCCAGAACCAGGCCGTTGCCACCATCCTCTACTCGACCAAGGAGACGCCCATCGAGTGCAACGACAATGCGGACATGAAGTTTGCCCAAGACACCGAGGTATGCCGTCGACTGCAAGTCGTGATCAGAGCCATTGAGAACGTTCTAACACGGCACGAATCGCGTGATAGCCTCCGCTGCACTACCCCAGCGGGTCCGTCGTGCGCATGATCGACTTCGGCCCGGGTATAGAGTCGCCCTTACACCGGGCCATCTCGGTTGACTATGGCGTGGTCCTGGAGGGGGTTTTCCAGCTGACTCTGGACTCGGGCGAGTCGCGCATCATGCGGCAGGGCGATGTGTGCATCCAGCGAGCCACTTCCCACAAGTGGAAGAACATCACTGGCAACGGCACCTTGCCGGGTCGTATGCTCTGGGTCTTGCTGCCATGCAACGACATCTTGGTTGGCGGGGAGAAGGTAGAGGGCTTCCTGGGCCATCTTAAGAAGGAGTACGAGCGATGAAGTCGCCGTCGGAATGATTGTAGGTCGGCATCAATGGCCGTGTCCATAGGAAAATAAATATTGTCGAACCACCGCAACAGGGACTGTAAAATGAATTCTGTTGGATCCCTGGGCAGTAGGCAGAAAATATGGATATGGAAGGCGGTGGTACGTACCGTACGGGCCAACCCTTACGGTCTACCACTATATACCACATCTGGAGGAATCGTGGGCTTCGCCCAATTCCTCCTCCTTCCACCTTACGCGCAATAGACCAATACAGTACTATTGACCTCGTCACGACGGAAAGGTCTGCCCTGCTGACGTGTATACCAACAAATTCCATGAGCCGTGAAAGCTAAAGCTATTGAGTGGCTTTGTTCTGTGTCTAACAACCGCTCACTTCGAATCTGCTCAAATGCCTCGCACAGTTGGCATTATCTTCGCCACGTTTAACCACTACCTAACTCAGAGTATTTATCCCTCAGTGGCACTGCCGGCTCACGGTTACTTTCTCATCTCCACACGGAAGTTGCCACGTTCTTGATAAAATCATATAGAGTATGTGTAATTTCCTCTGCCAACGCTACCGATGTGCAAAGACGGTGCAAATTGGCATGTCAGCCCTGCCATCCATTTAGATCTTACATGGCTAGTTGCTGCAAACGCATATAATTGCTTATGTTCCTGACATATCGCTGACGATTCAGTAAAAGAAAAAATACAAAACGTGTTCGTGGGCTTTCGTACGTGCACGCAGGTACGGGGTAAATATGGGTGAGTCAAAGATTCATAATTCTGTGGCTGTCTTCTCTAACTGTAAACTTGGCTGTCGTACAAGCTATTTATACTGGTCTTATACGATGCAGTTAGTTTCAGATATTATTTCAGATAATCCCTTCTCGGTCCGAGGGTCCAAACACAAATCCCAGATCACTAATCCCTGGCTCATGGGATTGTCGTACGGTCGTCCCTGAGTGCTACTCCAACAAAACGTGTTTCTCCACGGAAGAAAATACCATCCTATAACTAGGTGTCCTTGACTACAGCCAACGGCCAGCAACCAACTTCCCAAACTAAAGCGATTTCCGTGCGGCCTGTAACTTTTTGAAATTGAACATGTTCCACATGAATCCGTCCTACGTTTTCGCGTCTTCTACGTTAGCGACCCGTTGAGCCCAGTGGCCACATGTGTGGGACGGAAGAGCCGGTAAACACATACCCAAACGTTCCGCCAAGCGAAAGAGTCGAGAAAACGCACAATCCGAGTCGTCTTGCCGTACCAAAACCAAGCCGGGGGTGCAGATCGCAGGCTTTGTTGGACGACCTTTGAGGCGTACTGGAAACGATCTGTCGTGTCTATGATCCGTGATGAGTGTGCAGTTCAAGGTTCGAAGCGGCAGCTGCTATCCGGATAAAGAGGTGTTTGCTCACCGGGAACTCTGTTAACATGGTCCTTGAACTCCTGAGCCAATGGTGAAAAGTAGGATCCTATTGTTTCGTTAGCTACTCAACCTCGCCGGAAGACTGGAAGTCACCGACCCTTTCTGAGCTCTCTTCCCACGCCTTGATCGCCCTTGAGTATGTTTGTTCCGATGTTACCAGAAATGATCTACAGTGAGAAGCCCCAGTCAGAACCGTACGACAGTGGTGGAGGGGGACGCAAAGAGTTGAAGTGCATGTCGTCTTACTATGACGACCTTGACACTGCAGCACCTCCCAGTCAGCCTGTATCTTCCTATGTTGCTCCCGGGTCTCACATACCCCAGCGGTTCCATTTCAACCCGTAGTGTATTCGACCAGTGATGAAGGGCGGCTTTCGTGGCGTTGTACGCGGCTGGAGACACAGGCGTCAGGGACGTACAATATAGCAGGCACAACGTCAGGATATTGAGCGGGGAACTTGCATCCATAGACGTAGGGCACGATGCCGCCGACTGACCCAATACTGACAATTGTGCCAGAAGATTGGATGAGCATGTCGTGGAAGTGGTGCACCATACGCATAGGCCCGAAGACGTTGACATCGAACATTTTGGCAACAGCGGCCACATCAGTGTCTATCGCCGTCATGGTATAGCCTGTAGGCGAGGTTAGCACGGTAGTAACACGCTTTCAATACATTCGATGCCTTACATATTCCGCTACGAAGTATGACAAGTCAGCTTTCTGTCCAATCCAACTGATAATAGTCATGAGCGCATGAAGAAGTCGGTATGACTAACGCATTGTTGACGAGGACGTCGAGGGAACCTCCTGTGAGCTCTAACATGTGATTCTTCAGCTCGCGAACCGAGTCTTCTTGCGTTACGTCGAGCGGGAACCACATGGTTCCCGCATCATCTAGATGTTGGCTGTCCTCGAACGGGAGCAATGTTGCGACGGGCCGGAGGCCCTGCCGTTTGTACTCTACCACGAGCGCCTCGCCTATTCCGCCTTTCCCACATCTACGCAGGCCAACCAACCTACGCCTTAGCTAAAAGCCTTGTACGAATTATCCATGAAAAGATACGCACGAACCCTGTGACCAACGCAAATCTTTCCTTGGTCGCCATTGTCTGCCTCGAGGCTTCTGTGTGATGAACTTGGATCGTAGCTTGTTGTCAACTGGGTCGAAAAAAGCTTTACGTGGGCTCTGGGCTGAGTGTCTGGGCTAGAACACGGATGGAATCGCGATCCAGTTGAACTGGTCTCCTTAGAGTGCATATGCGCTTTTGAGTCGCGTCGTGGGAGATTGGTACATCCGCTGCAGCGGCCGGGGTTGCTCCAGATATCCAACGAAACTCAAGCGCGCCGACGAAACATCAAACAGTCTCCAGCTGGTGTAAACATGTAAGAGGCCTTGAAGCTGACAGATTCTCATCATAGGCTAGGGTGGAACTCGAGTTCCCGTGTAAGCCCGGTGTTCCCCGCCTCGGGGATGCAGGAGAGCCCGAATGAAGCAACACCGATGCATGAGACCACATACCCGAAATGTGCGGCAAAGCCATCAGGCAGAACAGCATGCAAAGACATCGATACGCGATAGTCCCTGCGTCTCTGCATGACGATTTGTGCAGATCTGGTACCCAGCGGCATCAACTTCGGAAGGTGGAACGCGCAGCTGAGAGGCCTCGCGCTTCGGACCAAGGTCTCGGTGTGCTATCCCGTTTTCCCAAATAGAAGTGGTGTTTGCAGACATGAACATATCATCACTTATTACAAAGGCCTTGAGATACAATTCATTTAGAAACCGGCGAGCTGCACAAAAACCATGAAGTAGCCATTGCCGCTGTTTTCTACTCGCTAATTGTACAGCGATAATCACATCAGATCGCACCTTACCATCGACGTTAGACTTGCGAGAAATATGCAGGCCATGATGCAAGAAGATCGCTTATACCTTAATGGTGTCAAGCTGCCTGCCACTGACCCAACGGTCGTCAGTATAACGGAGCTGAAGGCTGCTGAAAGCAGTGGCGGATCACGAACCACGGAAGAAGCCTCTCCCGCAGTGAGCGTCGACGGCCGTTTCCACTCGTCCACCAACAATCGCTATCCTCAACCGGACTTCGAGTTGAAAGATGACCCTGCGTGCATCATTGGCATAGGTGCGGCTCTTGGTCCACGTTGTGCGGCTCAACCGTCTAACGTTTCACAGCATGCCGTCTCCCAGGAGGCATACGTTCCCCATCCGACCTATGGGAGCTTCTGAAGGCGAAGAAGACGACACAAGGCCGGGTCCCCCCCGAGCGCTTCAACATGGCCGGTTATTACCACGCAGACGGTAAGCGTGCGGGTGTCATGGACGCAGATGGAGGTTACTTCCTTGACGAAGACGTCCGGAAGTTCGACAACGAAGTGTTCGGGCTGAACAACCTCGAGGCGACATACATGGATCCTCAACAGAGGAAGCTGCTCGAAGTGACATACGAGTGTCTCGAAAACGCCGGTCTCTCAATGGAGGCGGTCATGGGGTCTGACACGGCCGTTTATGTCGGCAACTTCACCGTCGACTATCAGACCATGCAGACCAGGGACCCGGATTACCTCCACCGCTACAGCGCGACGGGATCCGGCACCGCCATCATGGCCAACCGTATCAGCCATGTTTTCGACCTTCGCGGGCCCAGCTTCACCCTAGACACCGCGTGCTCTTCGTCCATTTACGGCCTGCATAACGCTGTTATGGCACTGAGAAATGGCGACTGCGAGGCTGCAATCGTGGCCGGGGCCAATCTCATCACGTCCGTCGAACAGCACCTCGGCACGATGAAAGGCGGTGTGCTGTCGCCCACGTCTACATGCCATACCTTCGACGCCTCGGCAGATGGCTATGGCCGAGCCGAGGCGGTCAACGCCGTCTACATCAAACCGCTCTCGCGAGCTCTGCGGGATGGCGACCACATCCGCGCTGTGATCCGCGGCACCGCCAGTAAGTAGCCGCATCGCGACTCTGATGCCGTGGAAGACCGCAAGTACTGACCGTTGCTGCAACGCGGTAGTCAACGCCAATGGAAGGACAAACGGCATCACGCAACCCAGCGCCGCCATGCAGGCGGCCGTGATCCGCAAGGCGTACGCCAATGCAGGCCTTCGCATGGCCGATACCGACTACGTCGAGTGCCACGGTACCGGTACCGCAGTTGGAGATCCCATTGAAGTAGAGGGGATCGGAAAGTCCTTCGCCAGGGATGGCGACTCACCATTGATGATTGGTGCGGTATGTTCTGGCCGCAACACCCATTCTTCCCTTTGGCCCCCTGCCCCTTTCAGGAATGATATCGGAGATACTCAAGCCCATCATGCATTATTCCATGGGGTACCCTGAGATTAACGAGGTTACGAACGAGCCGCGCAATGCTGACGAGAAGGCGACAGGTCAAAACCAACATCGGCCACAGTGAGGCCGCCAGCGGTCTATCCGCTGTGATCAAGGCCGTCTTATCCTTTGAGAAAGAGATGATTCCCCCCACCTACGGAGTCACCAAATTGAATCCCAAACGTGAGTCGGCCTCATATGTCCCGGTTCGACCTTCTATGCTCTATCGCCCCCTTCCCTCCTACGAATAAACAAGCCCTCCCTATGCCGCAAGCTTCAGACGCTGACTTACATGTCCGGACTCAAAGTCAACCTGGATGTGTTTAATCTCCAGGTGGTCAACGAAATGTCGGCATGGCCTCGATCCCTGCGAAGAGCTAGCATCAACTCCTTCGGCTACGGCGGCGCGAACGCCCACGTGATTATGGAAGCGCCAGAGAGCTACTTGTCAGGCCTCGATGGGACCATGCCGGAACCAAGAACGCTGTCATCCGCTTCCGACTCCGAGTCCAACGCGTCTGCGTATTTGGGCCGTCCTTTCGTGCTTCCCATCTCCGCAAACTCTCAGTGGTCTTTGGACCAGCGAATTCAACAGATCACGCAATATGTCAAGAACCACGCCACCGCTACGCTGCCGGCGTTGGCCAACACCTTGGCAAAGCACCGCTCTCACCAGAAGTATCGGGCTTCTATGATTGTTAGCAAGACACATGACGAAGAACTCGTCACCGACGTCTTCAGCCCTGACGAGAGGCCGGCGGCATCCCCACCGCCTTTTGCATTCGTCTTTACGGGGCAGGGAGCACAGTACGCGGGGATGGGCCGTGAGCTTCTTCTGAACAACGCCTCTTTCCGCGCCTCGATCCAGGGACTTGACCGCATACTCCAAGACCTCCCGGAACAGGATCAAGACGGCCGGGGCTCCAGGCCAGCCTGGACCCTCGAACAAACGTTGCTGGATCCGCCGGAGACGAGCATGATCAACGACGTGACCCGCAGTCAGCCCATCTGTACAGCCGTGCAGGTTGCACTGATAGACCTTTTGGCGGACTGGAATGTCTTCCCCGAAGCCGTTGTCGGCCACTCGTCGGGCGAGATTGCAGCCGCCTATGCCGCGGGCCAGCTTTCGGCAGCTCAAGCCATCAAAGTCGCCTACCTTCGGGGACAAGCTGTCGGCAGACTGCAAAGCCGGGGCGGCATGCTCGCGACTGACTTGGCGGCAGAGGAAGCGGCTGACCTGATTGCCAGGACGGAAGGGCTGCCAGGCCGTGTCTGCGTCGCGTGTATCAACGCACCGGAGAGCGTGACGCTGAGTGGCGAACTCGATGCCATCAATTTGCTGGCCAAGATCCTGCAGGAGCGCGGGAAGTTCGTCCGAGTCCTGAAGACCGGCGGAAGGGCGTATCATTCTCACATGATGAAGGAGGTGGGTGCGTTGTACGAAGACATGCTTGCGCCGGTGTTTGCAAGCGACCCGAGCGACGCCGAGAACGCCGGGCCCTCTCATCGAGCAACCATGTACTCGTCGGTAGGCGCCAGTGCCGAGAACCTGGCCGTCCTGAATCACACTGGGCACCGAAGCTCTGCCAACTACTGGCGCCAAAATCTCGAGACCGCAGTCCAGTTCTGTGCGGCTCTGACCAACCTCACAGCCAGCGCCAAGAAGCTTCATATCATCGAGGTCGGGCCTCACGCTGCCCTCAAAGGCCCCATCGAGCAGACGCGCAAGAAGTCCGGACACGACTTCCGTCTCTCGCCCACCCTGCTACGCGGCGAAGACGCGGAGGCGTGTATCAAGAAACTGGCCGGCCAACTGTTCGTGCGAGGTATCCCGCTGGAATGGTCCGCTGTCAACGACCACCGCGAACAGGGCACCATCGTTCCGCTGTACGACTTGCCGCCCTACCCATGGGACTACACCGGCTCCCTTCTCTGGAGCGAGCCGCGCCCAAGTGTCGAGCAACGCAACCGCCAGCACATGCGCCATGAGCTCCTCGGAGCCCGCCAACTTGCCGGCAACGGCATTGACTACGCCTGGAGGAACCTGCTCCGATTATCCGAGGTGCCTTGGGTACGGGACCACAAGCTCGAGTCGCAGATAGTCTTCCCGGCTACCGGATACCTGGGCATCGTCATGGAGGCTCTGTGCCAAGTCCGTGGTGTACCCATTGCCGAGCTGCGTTCCGGCTTCGAGTTCAGAACCGTCAATATCGGTGCAGCGATGGTCGTCCCGGAACAGGAAAGTGATGCTGAAATCCACACCGCGCTCTCGGCTCGCAAGATCTCGACGGCTTCAGCTTCGAGCAAGTGGTTCGACTTCTCCGTCTCGTCGTGGGATTCTGGCGTATCTACGGTACACTGCTCCGGTAGCGTGCGGGTTCTGGATGACGAAGACGGAGTGTCATCCCGGAGTGGCCTCGTCTCGGTCCAGGACATGGGTGGGTACGAGACCTGGGGCTCGATGAGCCGGTGGTATGCCAGACTGGCCGAGGCCGGGCTCTGCTTCGGGCCAGACTTCCAGTCCATTACGGCCATGACCACAGACGGGGCCAGGACCCGGCCTGACGCCATCGCGACCACCAGACTCTTCCAGCGGACCGGCCAGCACAACGCGACGAAGTATCCGTTGCACCCTCTCGTCATCGACGCCTGTCTTCAGGCCGGAATCTTCGGGGGCACGGCCGGGGACCTCAACAGCCTGCGCGCATACCTGCCCGTGTTCATCAAGTCGTGCCGTGTCCGGGTACCGGGGACCCTTCGTGAGCACGACCCCGAAAACGCGGCGATCCATACCCGCACTCGCACAACAGGCTTCGGCACGAAGCAGATTGATTGTACGCTTATTCAAAGCAGCAGCGGAAACGCCCTTGTTGATATGGAAGGCGTGAAGCTCTCTCTGTACAGCAACGGCCCGGTTGCCCCGGTTGCCGACAATGATGGCGCGGCCATTGGCAATGCGCCTGCTGACGCGAGCTCCATGAAGCGAGAACCATGCCTGAGCGTGCGCTGGAAGCCCGATATTGTCCGTCTCCAGTCAGGAAACACGGCCGAGATTAAGCAGTATCTTGAACAGGTCATCGAAGGGTTCCCTGCCGACTTGAATGACCATGCTAGCATGGCTTACATCGTCGCGATGATCGACTTGGCCAGCTTCAAAAACCCCAAGATGAGCGTGCTGGAGCTCGGCGGCGCTGATGGAGATTGTCAAGTCAAGCGCTGGCTCAAGGCATTGGAAGCCGACACGACGTTTCCCCGCTGTGCGTCCTGGATTGGAGGTGAGCTGGATGCTGAGGGCAAGCTCCAAGCGACTACGACCGAGTCCAGTTCCTTTGACACAGTGGTCATTCCCGGGGTAAGTTACTTTGCCATTGGATCGTCATTCATGTGACTTGTCCGCCAACTCCTCGAGCATCCCCTTCCCTCCCCCCGTCTTCTCCGTCTGAGCACAGTAGTGAATAGAGCTGACCACACAATATCTAGCTCGACGCCTCATCGCATTATATAAAGCTTGCTGCATCAATCGTCAATCTGATGAATTCGAACGGTGGCGTGGTCATCATGCGCAAGGTCGCAGGCGCTTCAGAGGTTCTGCAGCGCGCTGGTCTCTCTGTCATCGACGTCGGCCGGGGTGTGCTTGTTGGTCTGCGTCCTCTATCGCTCTCCTCGCTGGCCAAGCGCAACGCAGTCATTCTTGTGCGCCCTGGCGATCCAGATTCTTCAGGCCATTTGGGTCATGCGCTTGCGAAGCACCTGAAGACCCAACATCCGGTGTTCGGTGACGTCCGGGTTACCACGCTCGACGACATCGAGGAATCAGGCGCGGCGCCGTCCCCGTCGGACGTCTACATTTCTTTGCTTGAGCTGAGGGCAGAGTTTCTTGCCACCATGAGCTCGAAAAACATGGACCAGCTGCGCTGTGTGACCGACGTCGCAACTGATCTGATCTGGCTGACGGGGGCCGGCATGTTGGGCGCCAGCCCAGACCCAAACCTGACTCTCTCTTCGGGGTTGTCTCGAGCACTCATGCTTGAACAGCCGTCTTTGCGATATACGGTGCTTGATGTGGGATCTTCCGCTTCTGCCAATGCAGACGAGGCCTCGCTCGATGCCTTGTGCGCCAATCTAGCCGCCGCGTTGGTGCCTGCCGATGACATGGACGACAAGGAGTTCTGTCAGAGCAACGGTGTCCTACACATCAGTCGATTCGTGGCCGACAGGGCCAGCAACAGCCTCTTCCGACGACGCGTGGACCCGAACGAGCCTCTGGAGCGTGTAGCACTCGGTGAAGTTGGCCTGGCGCGCCTGGCCATCGGAAGCGTCGGGCAGATGGACACGCTCCATTTCGCACAGGAAGCCACGTTGCCCGGCGGTGCTTCAACGCCTCCGGGCCTCGTCGACATTCGCACATCCGCCGTCAGCCTCAACGCCAAGGACATCTACACGGTCAGCGGGCGCGTCGAAACACGCACCGGTACGGCCGCCATCGAGTTCTCGGGCGTTGTCGTCTCGGTCGGCGAGGGCGTGACGCATCTCGCACCCGGCGACCACGCCGTCGTCCTGGCGCCGAACCGCTTTGCCACGGTCGAGCGCGTGCCGAGCTGGGCGGCGCATAAGATGCTGCCGTCTGAAGACTTTTGCGTGATGCCGACCTTGCCCGTGGCGTTCGGTACGGCCCTGTACGCCCTCCACGACCGAGCCCACATACGGCCGGGGGAGTCGATTCTCGTGCACAGCGGCGCGGGGGCTTTCGGGATGGCCACCATCATGCTGGCGCAGCGTATCGGAGCTGTCGTGTACGCGACCGTTGGGTCTCCGGCCAAGAAGGAGCACCTTGTACGCAAGCTCGGTCTCCCGGCCGAGAACATCTTTAGCTCGAGGGATGCCTCCTTTGTTCGGGGCATCCACACAGCGACCGGGGGCCGGGGCGTTGACATCGTTATTAACTCGCTCGTTGGGGATCTCATGCATGACAGCTGGGACTGCATAGCAGACTTTGGCCGTTTCGTCGAGGTCGGCAAGCGTGAGCTTGTCGACGCCGGCAAGCTCGACATGCACGTCTTCACGCGTAACTGCTCTTTCACCGCCTTCGATCTTACCGAACTGTTCTTCCACAAAGACCAGTTCTACCGCGATATCTGGATCAAGTAAGTGGCTTCTTCGGCTTCCTCTCCATGCTGTTCGGACTCCTCCCCTTGTTCCCTCCCCAGTAATGGACGGCCCACAGCAGTTCCCTCCAAGTGTGCTTCGCGAACTATCAGGCTGACCATTCCCAGTAAAACAAAGGAGGCGCTCGAGCTGTATCGCATAGGAGCAATCAGGCCGGTCCCGATCACCACATATGACGTTTCGAAGCTATCGCAAGCATACCGCTTCTTTTCCGGGAAAGATCGCATCGGCAAAGTCGTGGTATCCATGCAGGACTCAAGCAGCCTTATTCCGGTACGCCTCACCATACGATGCCCCCCCACCAGGTCTCCGGGCCCCCTGTTCTACTCGCATGGGTTGGCAGGCCACGTAGAGAAACGCAACGCTAACAGTCAGCAGGTCATGCCTACATTGTATCAGACAACCCTTGATCCCGAGAAGGTCTACCTGCTCGTCGGATGCTTGGGCGGCCTCGGCCGCAGTCTGAGCCGATGGATGATGTCGCGAGGTGCTCGCCACTTCGTCTTCCTCGGCCGCTCTGGCAGCGACAGGCCCGAGGCCCGGAGCCTCGTGGATCGGCTCCTCGGAGCCGGTGCATCTGTAGAGGTGGTGCGCGGCGATGTGTCCAACCAAGAAGACGTCGATGCCTCCGTCGACGCCTGCTCTGGCCGCCTCATCGGCGGCGTGGTCCAAGCCGCCATGGGCCTGAGCGAGGCTCTCTTCTCCAGCATGACGCACAAGGCGTGGCACACGGGGATCCAGCCGAAGTGGGCGGGTTCGTGGAACCTGGACCGCTCCTTGGCACGCGACGGCCGCGACGCGCACCTGGACTTCTTCCTGCTCACGTCCTCGGTGAGCGGCAGCGTGGGCACCGCAACCGAGAGCAACTACTGCGCCGCCAACGGCTTCCTGGACGCCTTCGCCCGGGGCCGCCGCAGATCCGGCAAGCCCGCGGTCGCGGTCGGCCTCGGCATGATCTCCGAAGTGGGCTACCTGCACGAGAACCCCGAGATCGAAGCCCTCCTCCTCCGTAAGGGCATCCAACCGCTCAATGAGAATGAGTTCCTACAGGTCGTCGATTTCGCCCTGGCGCCCGGCGCCACCGCGCCGCACATCCTGACCGGACTGGAGCCCTTCGGGCTTCGTGAGCTCATCAGAAAGGGCTTCGACGTGGAGAACGGAACGACGCAGGATCCGCGCTGCGGTTTCCTCGCCGCCGCCCTCTTCGCCGACCAGGAGGCGAGCAAGGACGCCTCCTCCTCCGCCGTCGCCGTCAGCTTGACTGCCGCCCCGGCGTGGCTCAAGGCCCTGCCTGCGGGTGCTGCGGCCAACGCCTTGGCCGCCGAGGCGGACGCCCCTACTCTCTCCGACGCCGTGTTGCGGTTGGCGCGCAAGCGCTTCTCCAACCTGATCCTGCTGCCCATCGAGAAGATCGACGACGACAAGGCCCTCCCCCAGTTCGGCCTGGACAGTATGATTGCGGCCGAGTACCGCACCTGGTTCTGGACGACTTTCAAGGTCGACGTGCCGTTCTTGGATATCATGAGCCCCAAGAAGTCACTGACGGCGCTGGCGAGCTTCGTCGAGGACAGCATGACCGCTGCTTTGGCCAACGAGAGTGCGTGATGCGCTGTTGGAAGGTCACGGAACCGGGGGCGCCTGCACGTGAGGTTTATTGTTAACTTACGATGGCGTGCCAGGATGTGCTTTTGTGGAATGTTTGACTGGCGAGGGCAACTTTGACGAAAACATTGTAGAGATTCAATGGCTACAGAAGTGATTGTGGGATTGTGCGGATTGGAGAGGTGACCTTTGTTTTGGTACTTACCTATTATTGAGATTGATCTGGGCTAGACTCAGGGTAAGACGGGTATGTAATGTTATCCTCAACTTCCCTTCTACACGTCGCCCCGCTAGCACCCACTATTAGTGCTGCGCTGGGCCCTACCCCACAACACTAACAACCAAGTCGCAACCTCTTTACACGAGCAACCTGCCCGCAATGGCCTCATAGCCAGCCGCGGGCACCCCGCGGGCCCATAACGGCCATCTATCCTCTATACATAGTCTCCTATAGACTCCTCTACCCCTACCTCTCTACTCCCACGACCCCGCGGTATAACGCCTCCCCCTATCCGGCCTTTAGGAAGATAGTTATAGACGGCTACCACCGCCCTGTAATAGGCCCGAGAGGGTCGGGCCCTCCGAGACGAGGCCCTAGACCTTCTCGCGCAAGGGCTAGATACCCTTATTGGTATAGCCCCAGCCCGGCTAAGGGTAATAGCCCAGGGCCTAATTAATTCTTTTACCCGCTTTGCAGCTGCAGAATTTTCGGGGCCTACCCCCGGTCCCGGACAAACGTACGCCTAGGCCGCCGCTAACTCCGGCCCTACTCCGGGCCCGCCCCCCAGGCCAAACCCCATACCGGGCCGACAGCCCACCCAGAGTATTAGACGTCTTAATCCTGTACAGTAGCAGAAACAGGCCCCTGACCTTCGCTTTCTAGTCCGGCTCCTAGAAGAATATATCCTTACTGTTACGGGCTACGCTCACGATATATGGGTCCGGGCTACGCCGGACCGACCCTGCTTTCCCCACAATCGCGCACACTTAATCAACGGTCGAACAGCGTTATTCCCTCTTTCTACCTTAGCTTAGATTCTCAATCAGAAGTCACCCCTACGTTGAGCAAACCCGGGCTGCACTCTCAACACTTACGTCTAGGACCCTTGCACCTCACACAGTTAAGATAGTAGTAATAAAGGAACTCAGCCTATAGCCGCAGGATCTTATAGAGGTCCGGCATATTATAACTAGATTCTCCCTTGGGCCCCGGAATCAGGAGATCTAAGCCCTGCTTCTATAGAGGGCCCCAGAGATCAGAAGCTATCTTATAGCTAAGAAGGTCGAGGTGCCTACTAAGTGGCACCAGTATATTATCCCATTCTATCCGCTCTACTTTATAGGCCTTAATAGTAGTAGGATTGGCGTGGGGACAGAAATTAAGGAGGAGGTCCTCTTACGGACGAAACAGAGGCTCCTATCCTGGCGACTAACCCGAGCTAGCCCTAATCTAGCCATAGCTATACAAAGCATAATTGTTGCCCTCCCTTAAGAGGCTAAGGAGGGCTTCCGTCTCTTTGGCAACCCCTAGATAGATACAATAGCCTAGATCCAAACGCCTACGCTCTCTTATACCTACCCAGGACTTAATCGTTGTAGCAGGCGATATAAGTACATCGAGCAGCGATAGTATAGATAAAGACGAGGCTGAAGGCCTAAGTCCCCCTTGCCAGCTAACCGCCCTTCTAACCGCCCTATCCTGCCGCTTCTAGGCAGGAGGTTAGCCCAGAAGCCTGATTATAACGTTAATAATACCTATATCCACCTGGACCTCGACTCAGAGGTATAGGCCAAGTAGGGCCTCCCTACGGGTACTACGCGTAGCCTAGTGTAACGTGGGAAAGATACCCCCAGCATACACGGCTCTACTAGAGCTCTGCTGGGCAGATCAGGTTCATGTAGTGGTTGTCCAGGAACCCTGGATAGGTTATATCGACAGGATTCAAATCAATATACACCCAGGCTTTATGTCATACGTCCCAGTGGACTACTGGAATAGTACGGAGACTAGGCCTCGGGTCATGACCTATATACGGATGGGGATAAGGCTGAAGGTTCAGTAACAGAGACCTATCCAGACAAGGGATATTCTATGGCTTAGAGTAGACAGACAGACGATCGTCAACGTCTATAGGCCATAGAGAGGCCCTAACAACGACATAACGGCTATACTACTAAGGTATAGTGCCGGAGAGAGCCCTTATAGCTAGGGACTTTAATGCCCGCTACCTATCCTGGGAACTAGGGTCTACTAGCCAGAACGGTGGGAACGAACTTGCCGCCTAGGTAGATAACTATGACCTCTACTTTATAGGGGAGGCAGGGGCTCCTACCTATAACCGCGGGTATACTCTCGACCTAGCCTCCTTAAACATTGTCAGAGCCCTCGCGGATGGGGGCTAGTTAGAGGTAGTAAGGAGTCCAAGCAACAAAGGAGCAGCTCAGATATATATACAGCGCAGGGAGTACACGTCGAGGGAGGAGCAGATTTCAGTAATTCATCATTCTACCCCTAACTGTAGTTGGCCTTTGAGAGCTTCCACCCTGCGTCAACACCCCCAACTTGACAAAAGGCCACCGACAAGAGCTTGACTATCGTCCAGAAGAATGAGCTTGTAGGCGACCATGGTAAGCAAAACGTTGGCCAGGCTTCCTGAAGCCCACCATAGAAGTTGTACCCAGGGGCTTTTCTTGGGAGGGAAAAATGCTTGGTGAAGGATTGTGGTACTCGGAACGATCTGGGACTCGGTCTGAAGTTGTTGGGAAGGTCAGCAAAGAAGCCATACGATGCTTACAAATTGAGAAAGGCCAACATACCATGCCAAGGATAAATCGGAGAGCCATAAGCTGCCCTCCTGTCTTCGCAAGTGGGTGCATGCCGAGCAAGAAAGCCCAGAGTAACAGAGAGCCGACGATGAATTGCTTTTGACCGGTGCGCTGGGACAAGCAGGCACCGGGCCAGAGAGCAATGAGTAGCCGGTGTATAAGACTACAAAGAGATCATTGTACTGCTTTTTCGTCATCTCGACATCCTTGAAGATGCCCATAGTACTGGCTTGCGACAAAGTTGACTTATCCAGATGGATGAGGAAGGCAATCCACCATGTCTGTCCTAGGAGAAACCAAAAGTTCTTTTGCACAAGCCTCTTCTCAGATCCTGGTGCTAGAGGCCCAGCTGTGTCTTTGTTGAGGTTGTAGAAAACCGTTGTATCGTCGACTTCGCCTTTGGTGACGGCATGTTGGTGTTCTGCGTGTGTTCCTGGAGACCTCGCTTCTCCCTGAATGATTGGCCTGTGCCCGGTTTTTGAACGAGAGTAAGAACCACCATCAAAAATCCTTTTCTCATGATCTGTTTCGCTTGACATCTTGAGGGCTTCGATATGGTACCCCCAAGTCAAAGAATGTTTTGAATAGAGTGGTCTAGGGAGAGTCAAACTCGATTTCCATGACTTTGGGGAAATAACTGAATTCTAGACGGTTTAATTCGTGTTTTGCAGGTCATCGTATCTGCAGAGAATGGACCGCAGAGGTGGCCAGAAACAAGGATTGGAATCGTCCCCGACCGGCTGAAAGGCACTCGGTGAAATCCGAGTGAGGTTTTTCTCATAGCCAGTCAGGTGAAAAAACAAGCAGCAAATGAAATCAATTTCCGTGAGCAGCTATGGTGATGCATGGGAAGGGGGCATGGGGGTGAAAACGAGGACATCAAGGTTGCTCACTGCCTCTGCGGCCCGCGCAGATCTCCATGCAACCAGCAAGTTCATCCATCGGAAGACGTAAGCTATCATTCTTTTAGGTCATAATTCCGATCTGAGACTCTGGACTCTCGGACAACAAGCATTCTTGGCGACCGGCCCGAAGTGGTGTCGTCTTTGATAGGTTGAAATTATGAGTTTCGTGTTGACGGGATGTCACTACCGTGCTCAGAAAGGGTCGAGGGATGCGGCTTAATTCCTCGCTTCGTGGAGCATGTTCCACACAGCTCAAGAGTATGTACGAATACGGCATGCGACCTGAAGACCGAAGAATCCGAGAATGTATGTTGACCGTGATCAATTTGGGAGGTGGACTTGCGAGACCAAGCACAATGTCATTGATTCGCATGCCCTTCAAGTGACTAAGCCTCCTTTGATCCTCCAATGTTTCTCGGTCCGTCAGGCCCCTCCTCTAGGCCGTTGCCCCTGTGAGTTTTGTCTCTCCAGCACCAGTGCTGCCTCATGAATGAGGAACTTTGGTCCCCATGTATTAAAATGTCGGCTGCATGCTGTGTAGATATTGTCAGTCGGTCCACTTTACGCCAAGAAAAGCGAAGCTTTTGCTACCCACCTCGCCAAGAACGGGAAGAAACTTGGCCCCATGTCCACTGCCCCCGGTTGCAACGAAGACAGATCCTTCAGAATAAGTAGGAACATGGTCAATCTATAGAGGTCAGCAAGTGAACAAATTTGATCCAGTGTAGAGTTTACTCACGACAAATGAGTTGTCCAGTGAGTCGGTATACCAGCATAGCTTAGTCGAATTGAAGTCCTTATCGGCGAACTCCGGAAGGAAGATGGAGACGAACTTTCGGATGGCCTCTCTTGCAGGGTCTGGGACTATGCCACAGTTAGCAGGCGGGAGAGGGACACTCCATTGGCCGTCCTGAGTGAAGCCCGCCTCCGAGGGCGCATGTTGGAAGTTGGTGAACTAGGGGGTCTCTTTTTAGCCTGATTCGCGCGAAAGAGGCGACGAACAAGTACCTTGATGCCTCGGAATCCGATCTTGATGAGACCATCGGCAGTCCGAGGAAAGACATAAACACTGCCTGTGTCTTTGCCGCTCGGGTTGCGCGGGGCACTCCTCCAGGTAATGACTGGGAAGCGTTCAGGGGAGTACTTGTTCCACAGATTCGCGTCGTTCTTGTCCACCTTGAAGGTGACTACGCTTCCTGCAGAAGACTCGAGGTGGTAAGATAAATCGGGCAACAGCTGCGTTGAGAAGGATCCGGCTTTTGATCATTAGTGGCGCAACCTCGGAGGTCATTGCAGAAAAGAGTATGTATACCGGCAATGGCCACGACGTCCGCTTTGTGAACGATTCCGTCTTTGGTTTTGATCCCGACTGCCTTCTTGAGGTGTGATGGCGACTGATTGTCCTCAACAATACTGTCAAAGGCACCCTTCTCGGGGCCAAAGTGAAACTCAACGCCCTGTCGGAGGGCCAACTTGTAAAAATAAGCGCAGGCTTCACTACATTTCGTGAACCCGGCAGTTGAGTCCAAAACGGCTTCGTAAGTTTGAGCAGGTGATGCCTGTGGGATTTCGAAATCCAGAAGCTTCCCCTCCCATCCACGCTCAGCCGCTCGACCTCGATCAGTCTGAACGCTTTTGACGAATTGAGTATCTCTGAGGCCGTCTCGTTCAAAGTTGCTCAGTGTCTCATGCTCAAGTGGATCGAGTTCAGCGGTGGGCTGAACTCGGAGCATGCCGCACCCGCTGAAAAGATCTGATCGATCGAGCTCATCATTCTCTTGGTGTCTTTTCTCGTTGATCATCTCCCATGCAGCGCGACTTTCGAACGCGAGACGTTGGTAATGGAGCTTACTTCCATAAGAAGCTCGAAACTAGAGATGACAATTTGAGTACAACTTGACTTGTGCTCTCGATCTTATCTCTAGCGAACTTACGATCTTGTTGTGATCTACCGACGCAGCCTGCGTATTTCCATTCAAGTCGGGCTCGTAGTGCGTCTCGTCATAACGGTATCTGTCGAAGACAACCACGCGGTGCTCTGAGAAATGACTGGAGTATTAGTTTGAGTACCATATCTAGGTATGGTAGTCCATTGCGCTTACCACGTTTGCTTAGAGCAACGGCTAAAGAGAGGCCAAAAATGCCAGCTGATGGAAATCAATCGTTTGTTTGCGAAATACTATTGTAATCGCTGCACGTACCGCCCACGATAGCGACCGATCTTGGTTCAGACATAATGCTTTACTTCTCACTCGTTTGCTTTTCTTGTCAACTCAGATGATGTGGAACGTCGTGACGCTGTGAGAGGCGGGGAGTAATTGTTGAAGTGCGGAAGTGGAATTGGGCGGGTATGCTCGGACCAGAACGAGCAATCTGGACCCATAATAATCTGGGTGAGACCAACCAATGAAAATGCAGGAATCCAGGTGCCTCAGATAAGGGATACTCCTGGCTGCATCTGGAAAGGAGAGAACACAACATAGACAACAATATGATCACGATTATCCACGACAACTGTAGCCGCTGCGAGCCTACGGGGCAGGTCCTGGTCTTGGTTATGCATGTTGGGTCGAAATAATCCGATTCTTGATGGCGTGCCAGCTCCAACCGACTATCTCCGCACCTTGATAGGCATGGATCAGCGATCTCGGAAGTATTAAAGCGTATTACTGTCGTGGATTATCGTGATCATTTTTTTGTCTATGTTCTGTTCTCTCCTTTCCAGATGCAGCCAGGAGTATCCCTTATCTGAGGCACCTGGATTCCTGCATTTTCATTGGTTGGTCTCACCCAGATTATTATGGGTCCAGATTGCTCGTTCTGGTCCGAGCATACCCGCCCAATTCCACTTCCGCACTTCAACAACTGAATGTCCTCTGCCTCAGCTACAGTAAGACTTGCTCCTTGTCTGAGACGTGTTTTCTTAGCCCTCCTGCGTCGGCTAAGTAGGTTATTTTCCTCCCGGAGGATCTGGACCTCCGACCTTAATAAGGCAATCTGGTGCATAAATCCCCGCGCTCCCTTTGATAAATACTCTACAGCTTCAGTAATTGAAGTTGGGGAGCTATTTTGATGGCGGGAGATCCTCCTTTTGATAAGTTCGGACTGAGAAGAGGCCTCTGTTGGGTTATTTGGCGTCTGAGAAGTCCACGCGGGGGGTGTTGGAGTGTGTAACTTGACATTAAGCTTCGAAAGTATACTTTCGGTACTTAAAAGAACAAGCCCGGCCCCTCTGAAGCCTCCCTGGATGTTTTTTTACCGTTAGGGCTTGTGTAAAAGCGTTGTGAAATATAGGGAAGAAGTCCTCCTTTATAATATAGGTATTACCCCGGCGCATCTTATCTTTAATTTGTCGACTATAAGCCGTCTTTAATGGCCTAAAATACCCAACGTCTAAGGGCTGAAGTAGATGAGACAAATAGGCCGGCTTGTAGAGTATAACGATATTGTTTTCCTTACAATATATCTCAAAGTCCGTAGAGTGGTGACTTTCATACCTATCGACAACGAGGAGGCGATAATTGCTAGTTATACGCGGTTTTATATACCGATCAAAGTGCTAGAGCCAGTCTAGGCCTCTTTCATTTGTTATCCATCCGTTTTCAAACGTTACGATGACCTAGTTACGTAGGAGATCTATTTCTATATACCAGGTGGAGAGATGATATTAGCCTACAACGATAATGTACGGCAGAACGCTATAGCCTGACGAACTGATGGCCTGAATAACTATAACCTATTCACGATTACTAGGCTACATCATTTTTGTATTTGAACGCCTTTTGGCACTCGTAACGACCATCCCGGTGTTACGAGCTGGACAAGGCAACCAACTGTGGCACAAAGCAAAAGCTTCGATAATGATGACTCCGGTCATCATTGTCCCTCGTTCTGCATATATAGCTACGCGCCCACAGTGACAAGTTGCGGCGGGCGTAACACCCGGATGCAATCTGGCCCATCATAAACCCAGTCTCGTCGAAGTTGTAGATATTGGAGTCTATAATGCCGTATTTTGCGATTGTGTTCGCTATAAGCCGAAACCACGCATTTATCGCGTCTGGATCTTCGTATTGGGCTCTCTTATAGTCGTATTTGCGAAAAAAGCGCGTCCGGAGCTGTGGTTGTTGTTTAACGAAGTTTGAAGCCTAGCGCTTCCTAACTGAGGGCGCGTCGCGGTCGGCGAGCAATCGATTGGCTATTTCGTCTATATTACTGATCCGGGGAGGAAACGATCGGGAATCCAGGTCGAGGATATACTCAACTAGCTTCTCCTCTTCAAGCTCCGTTAATTTACGTAAGTTAGGTATAGTATCTTGTCGTGTAGGTGTGCCTTTTAATCGGGTGCCTAGGGTCCTAGGGGGGACTGAATAGATTCTTGCTGCGGCTCGAATGCTGAGTTTAGGGTTTTTTTGGATAGCCTCGACTGCTAAGTTCAATTGGGCCTCTTTGCTTTGTGACGACATGATTATTTGTGGCGTGATACGCATTGGAAGTGAGGAGGAAGGATGAACGCGGTTGGGTGGGCAGCTCGCTTGTCTGGGCAGCTCGCTTATCAAGTACGTTAAGGAACAAAACATTATTTCTCTTTACATACCTCTCTATTTATTGCAAGAGCTTTAGTGTTACGGCCAGCTAGTCGTAGGGGTAGTTTGCAGAAGTTGAGGCTGCGGAACTGGTAACAGTAATCGTAGTCGTGGATAGCTTCAGGGAAGCTATGTCTGTCAATCGCAAGGGTAGGTAAGGCTTCGGTGATCAATCGTAGTCTTGTCAAGGTAGTAGCTGAAAGCGGATGTTAATCCTGATACGAAGTTAATTGCTGAAGAAGCTATGGGGAGTCTGTCCTAGAGTCCGGCTCAAGTCCATCCTTATATACAAGTCCTGATTCTGAACATGTCCTTTGTGCTGGACAGTGTCCTTGTTTGGATATGTTGGATAGCTCATATCCTGGTTATCCAAGGATCGCTTGGATAACTCATATCCAACATATCCTTATCCTTATCTCTTATCTCTTATCATCACGTGACTTGTCCATAGTTCTTCCGTTCCGTGAGAGGGTGCCTAGTGTTCCTTGTCCTCTGCATACATGGTGCGCTGTAGCCGCCGCGAGCCTGCGGGGCAGGCCTTGTTCTTGGTCATGCATGTTGGTGTTACGCCCGCGCAACTTGTCACTGTGGGCGCGTAGCTATATAATGCAGAACAAGGGACAATGATGCCGGAGTCATCATTATCGAAGCTTTTGCTTTGTGCCACAGTTGGTTGCCTTGTCCAGCTCGTAACAGTTGGGTCGTAACATTTAGCCTCTTAATATTAGCTATTTCAGTTTGCTAAAGGCTTTGTATAGTAAAGAAACTAAGAAGATAACATAGATATAAATTAACGTAGTTTACCAGTCAGCCGCGCATATCAGTCAGCCGCGCATTTCCTTATCGTATACTAAGTCGCCTACATTATATAATTAATATCTTTTTCATTGTTGGTTATATAACGTTCAAATTTTTTTATTAGTCTTTGATAAGAGTCACCAAACTAAGTAAAAAGTTTTAAAAATTAATTTCTATTTAGAGATAGAGTAAATATATTATATCCTTATCAAAGACCCATATTTCTATTCCACTAGTTACTTATTTCAATATAAAAAGATTAAAGTGTCTTTTTCTATTAAATTTAACTAGTTATATTTTAAATATATTATAAAGATAACTACTGAAATCTTTTTAATTAGTTATTATTCAAAGAAATTAGATAAATATGCAATTTAGTATGCGATAAGGAAATGCGCGGCTGACTGATATGCGCGGCTGACTGGTAAACCATGTTATAAGTTTTAGAATTTTAGTAAATATTCTAAGTCTTAATTAATTGAGGCCTTATTAATAGAGGTACTATTTAAAACAGTATTAAGTATTTACTATACTTTAAATTCGGTATACAAGACCATTATATATTAATAAATAAGTATGCTAAAAAGAAGTGTGTTTAGACGAAAATAATAATTATTATGGTTATTTAAACAATGGGGGTAGAATAATAATGAGGAGGCTGAAAGGCATTTTTGGGGTGGCGAAAAGGGAGTGATGGCGAAAAGTGGGTAGGTTGACTTATTGAAAAAGCTTTTTCGTCAAATCACAACTGGTATCTGTACTACTAGCGGCGCTAGGCAGTTCTCGTGTCAAGCCCTCTGGTTTCACCTATAGAGCGGGCCATGCCGATTCCTCACCTTGTGGATGATTGCGGAGGATTGGCGAGTCTTTACGAGTAGTCCGAACCGTTCGCGAGTCTAACGGCTCTCCCTAAGTCCCCGCCGACATCGAATCCTTGGGGTCTCTCGGTCACAACAGCCGCTTTGAATAGCCCTGGAGCGGCGCTAATCTTTTTGCGTCTCTCTCTCTCTCTCTCGCAGACTCCGTCTTTCTTCTACGAAGTTCTCGGCCGTGCCACCAATTCACATATTTGGGGACCTATCAGCGTATCTAGATTAAAGCGAAGATCCTGGCTTGACCAAGTACGCCTTTCAAAATAATTTCAATCTCTCTTGGCAGATTATCGTTCGTTTTCACACTTCCCATTTGGACGATTTTTGCAATTATTATGGTGGTTTGTACATTGAGGGTAGGATAATAATGCGGTGGCTGGGAGGGATTTAATGGGGTGGCCGAAAGGGGGGGGTGGGCCGAAAGTGGGTGGGTTGACTTACCGAGTACTCAGTAGCACTGTCTCTGTGCCTGCAAGACCTGTATTGGGGCCTTGGCTATCGTCTTTGCGCCGTTGTCGCATCGGATCCGTGATGAAAGTCCTTCTAATACAACTTAATAATCCCGCACTCCCTAGATGTGGAGGTATTCACTGTCATATTGCCCTAAGAAAGTCACAGATCATTCTGGAGACTTGCTTACTTCAATCATTCGTATGGATATAC
Source organism: Colletotrichum phormii (assembly GCF_030913505.1). NCBI lineage: Eukaryota > Fungi > Ascomycota > Sordariomycetes > Glomerellales > Glomerellaceae > Colletotrichum > Colletotrichum phormii. Next base: position 128,278 of record NW_026851456.1, read on the forward strand.
TGATGAAGTGACTGGGGAAATGCCGAGTCCATCACGGGTCACTTTGTCCAGTGTTGAACGCATGCATTTAAATCCAGCCCATGTCGAAGACCACATATACAGGGGCTTCCTCCGTTTCTCCACAAAATCAATCCCGAGCAGGTCGTTTATGCTTACAGTAGCGTGTTCGGAGAATTTTGCTGGGGTTTCTGTCCAAAGCAGTGATTGCATCCGAGCTCTGGCGTTTGCCGCTTTCTGTTGGTAATCTAAACCGAACTCTTGGCTCGGAATGGGCGCACACACCCCCTTAGTAGGTTCCACAAGCATGTCTAGGTTCAGGTTCGTGATCCAGAATCTTACTGACTGATATATGCGTGTTAAGATTAAACGCTTCCACTGGACTTTATATAAGGCAGACGTTGACCCGATATACAGGCTTCTAAGTTGAGCTCAACGCACCATTGTGATTTGTTCTATCGTTCTTCTTCTTCGCTCATTATCATTCACTCTTTACCTGACTTGAAGTCACTTCATTCTTTTCTACGTGTCTCCAATCGCAAATATGAAGGCCACTGTCGTTCTCTCTGCCGTCCTCGGCCTGGTTTCCTCGGCCTCTGCTCACTACACCTTTGACAAGCTCCTCGTCAACGGTGCTCAACAGGGTGGTGACAACACCTACATCCGGAAGCACCAGAACAGCTACATGCCCACCAAGTTCAAGAATGTCCCCTCCGGTTCCATCTCACCGACTGACGCCGACTTCTCCTGCAACAAGGGCTCCACTGCGGCCGTAAAGGTCTTCACCGTCAAGCCCGGCGACAAGGTTGGCCTCAAGCAGGCCTTTGGTGGCACCGGCATGCTTCACCCCGGCCCCACCCAGGTCTACATGAGCCCGGTCAGCAACGCCGCATCCGACAAGGGCACCGGCACCTGGTACAAGGTCTCCCAGTCACTGCTTTGCAAGGCCGGCAATGCCGAGTCCCTCCGCACTACCGCCTGGTGCAGCTACGGCGAGGACAATGTTCACTTCACGGTCCCCTCGACTATTCCCAACGGCCAGTACCTTGTCCGTGGCGAGCACATCGGTCTTCACGGCGCTCACAACGGTGAGGCTGAGTTCTACTACGCCTGTGCCCAGCTCGAGGTCACTGGAAACACTGCTACCACCATGCCTGGCACTGGTGTCAAGATTCCTGGTGTCTACAAGCAAGCGGACGCGGCCGTGAACTTCAGTCTTTGGGGCAGCTCGACCTCCTACAACACCATCCCTGGCCCCGATGTCATCCCCGGCGGCACCACCCGCGGCAGCGCCAACGGATCTTCTGGCGATAAGTCCGTCACCGTCGCTGGAGGCAGCTCCGCTTCGTCCGATGTTGGATCCAAGGCAGACTGCTAAGCGATGGTGCTGTCTATTCAGGCTGTAGGCCACATCCCTACTGGGAACTTGCTGCAAAGCCAGTGAGAGTCTTCTGCTTTTGAGGCAACTCTTGATAGCCTAATCTCTGCCCGGCCTTCGTCGCACGGCTTCCTCTTTCAGAGTCTTCAGGACTCCCCTGGAGTGCACCTACTTTATTTCGTGTATTCATATATCCTGTATATACTTCGCAGTCGGTGACAGCGAGTAAATAAAAAGAACCGAATTGCATTCGTCATCCTCGGTATTTATGCATTTTCCTTCCAGGCGAGTATCGATGTTCGTGAAATTCATCAATATGGAAGTACTCTCAAAGCGCAATGTTCGGTCCAAAAGTAATCATCATTGACAGTGATATTGTTGGTATACACGTCAGCAGGGCAACCGTACGGTTGGAACGAAGTGTCAATAATGGTCTATTATTGCTGCGTCTTGAGGTGGAAGGAGGAGGTTGTGGGCAGAGCCCACGGCCTCTCAGAAGTGGTATGTAAGGGGTCGTTTGTAAGTGCCCATACCGCCTTCCAGATCCACCTTTTCTGCCGACTGCTCAGAGATCCAACAGATATGATAGTGAAAATGTTACTCAATTGTGGACTTGTACTTGGGCCAAGTCCGGACACCCGTTCTGACCGCGCCCGTGGCAATTATCGAGCAAGTCTGCCGAATCACTTGATCTCTTTCGATAAGCACATTGCCGCATTGGTAAAAATGAAGTCACCCGCACTTTGGTCGTATGCGAGTTACTGGGTTTATGTCAATATTGTTTTTTTGGTGTTGATTCTGGTTGGTCCAGAGGGACTTGTGGCGTTGAGTCCGCGGCACGAAATCTTGGCGGGGAAAAGACTCACTCACCAAGCATCTCTCGATCCGCCGTTTACTTTTCATACCTAGATTGCCTTTTTTTAGAGTGATACAAGCGGAAAACCTTCGTTCTTTTCCATAGCGACGATTGAGACCCTGCGACTCCATTCTTGAAAGCGACCTCTCACGTACAATATGGTAACGAAGCCAGGGCCTACTGGCCACCAACCTACCGCAAGGGAACTAGTCGAAGGAATTGCAGAGGAGCATGGCATTGTTTCTGAAAGCGACTTGACAGAGATAGGTACAATGAGCCAACGCATTCGTACCGTCGTGGAAAAGGCTTTATTACAGAAGGACCATCTCATCGGGTCCTCGATTTTGACGTATGCTACTACCGCTCGTCTGTCAGCCTTCTCCAAACACGACTTTGACAGCTGCTAACTATGACTCAAGCTTGGCGAAGAACCTCAACACCAGTCATGCCCGTTTCCTGTTCGAACTTCTCCAAAACGCCGACGACAACAAGTTTGTTGCAGCAAAGAACCGCGGTATTGATCCTTATGTAGTGTTCAGCGTGTACCGAGACCGAATCAGGATTGAGTGCAACGAGGATGGCTTCACACACCGCGATCTCAGAGCCATATGCGCGATCGGCCAGAGCTCAAAGAACCGTAATTCTGGATACATTGGGGAGAAAGGCATCGGCTTCAAATCCGTCTTCATGGCCGCTTACAAAGTCAATATCCTCTCGAAGGAGCTTTCCTTCAGCTTCACCCACCGCAAGGGTGACAGCGGCCTTGGGATGGTGACCCCTGTTTGGGAACCAGACTTCGTTCCGCAGGGTGAACAAGCCCCGAGTTACATCACACTCCATCTTCATCAGTACGATGAAAACGATGACACCTCTATATTAGAAGCGACGAGGCAGAGAGAGGAGATTGATTGGGAGTTTGCAAACCTTCCAATCACGGTTCTGTTTTTTCTGAGGAATCTGCGACGCATCGAGATCCAGTTTCACGACAACGATGACGTGGAGACAAAACGAGTGGAGTACTCCTTCTCCGATTCAAATTCGAGTACCCTCATAGAAAGAGTATGGCAACCGGAGCATGGGTCCTCTCCCGGTGAGACTATTCCAGAGAAAGTATCATCTTACACGTCAAACGATTCGAGATGCTCCACCAAACGAGAATCGGGAGTTTTCCGAGGGCAATGGCCGTGCAGATGCTGAGACTGAAATTGTCTTGGTTTTTCCACTTACCAATGACTATACCCCGTTCGTCAAAAACCAGCCAGTGTTCGCGTTCCTGCCAATGACGCCCTTAGGATTTAAGGTAAGATAAACTTTGCATCACGGCATTCGACATGCACGACACGGTTTCGAGCCTGCGCTGATTCATGTGCAGTTCATCATCCAAGCTGACTTCGTCACCAATTCCTCTCGCGAAGGAATCGTGGTTTCATCCGCACGTAACTTGGCTATCAGAGATGGGATTGTGACGTGTTTCCTCAAAGCCGTGGAAGAGTTATGCCAACATCCCACGTTGCAATTTCAATGGATGAGGTGGCTTCCCCAGAGACACTCATATCCTTGGGACAGCTTCTGGAACGGCTTGCTTGAGGACATTGTGAGCCGTATCAAGACAAGCGAGATCCTTCGAATAAGAGGTAGCGGTCGCCTGGGCGACATCAACTCGTTGCGACGCCTGCAGTCCAATTGGATCGACGAAAACGGGTTCCCGATGATCAACGATCTCGATGCTGGAATTTACATCGCAGAAGAGTACCAAACTAGGGATCTGAGCTTGCTTGAGCCGTATGGTTTAAAGTGGCTGTCTCCAGACGAGAGGATAGCCCGTCTAGAACATGATCTCAGCCAATCGATCGACAAGTCCCGGATGAAGAGCCCGTCCACCAGCACTCAATGGCATTCTTTGGCTGCCAGCACAATTTAGAGACTCGTGGCCACTGCCTCCCCGCAGAATCTAGCGAGGATTCATGATTTGGACATCATACCCCTGAGAGACGGTAGTTGGACCTCCATCAACGGTAGCAGACAGCCCATCAACTTTCCTTGCTGCCAGAACGACCTCGAAATTCCTGCCAATCTTCCCTTGTCTCTCGTCAGTCCAGATGCATCTGCTGACAGCGCTCGGCACAAACTCTTCGAATTGCTGGGTGTTCAAACAGCGACTCTTGAAGAAATTCGGAGGTTAATCTTTGAGGTTCCAGCACCGATTGGGAAAGCCGAAGTGACACTTCTAGCATCTGTCGAAAACCTGAGGTTTCTCTATTTGTCTCAACAACTTGCCCACAAAGAAGGAAACCTGACTCCTTTTTCAGAACTCTTTGTCTTCGATCACACGATGGAGGTTCAGCGACCACATCTCCAGGACATTTACATCCCAACAACCTTTTGCTATGAGCCGTACCAGCTTTTGCAGCCGATCTCGAACCTGATAGAGGAAGTCGTTGTGCCATTTTTGCACAGACGTTACTTTGATTGCTCCCCAGAGACACCAGCTGGGGCGGAACAATCTTGGCCTGGTTGGCTTGAGCATTTCCTGCGAGTACGCCGTCGTTTGAGATTGACCTCTCCAACATCTCCAGGAAGCCTTTCTCCCGAGCTCGACTTGGTTCGCACTTATGGTCCCGAACGTTTCATTGGAGCGCTTCAGCATCACTGGATACTGCTGAATAAAGACCCTAGCAGCTCGGAGTTCCTTCGCAGCCTTCGAACCCTCGACATCACTTGCCTTGACGGCGAGGACTACCCACTTGAAGAGACAACCTTGCCGCTGCCAGAGCTCACGGCTACTTGTTCTTCATATCTTGGAGAATATTCAACAATCAGCTTCCTTTTGCTCGGCGAAGCTACTCACTCTGCTTCCTACCAATCGAAATGGGGTTTCTTGGTCGATGAGCTTGGCGTACGAGCTCGGGATGACGTGAATTTCTACCTCTCAATTCTTCAACGACTCGTTGAAGTTCAGCCACAACAAGAAGTTTACGGCAAGACTCTAAGTCTCTATGAGGTGATACAGCTTCGGTTAGAGGAATCGGCATCCAAAGACCAAGTTGCCACAGTTGTAAAGTAAGATACTTACACCCCATATCCAAAGCGAGTATGAAGTGACAAATAACTGAGAAGACACAGAGACTTCTGCCGTCAGATAGACTGTATTTTGGTTCCTATATACAGTAACCAGGGAGACCAAAGGAGGGCTGCTCTTGGAATCGCTGCAGCTGAGACCCGCCCTATGCTCTGGAAAAGGCCGGATGCTTGTGTCTGGCAAGCGCCAGGTGTCCTTGAGGGACAAGTCATGAAAAGTTGTTCTGAAGGTCGGGCGGATTCTTTGAGAAGGTTTATGAGCAAGACCTTGGGAATAGGGAATTGGGACCAGAACTGCTGCATACAGGAGCTGAAGCACATGAAAGAAGTCAACTGCGATGATTTCGATTGGGTTGTTGAGATCTACGGCTTTCTCAAGGACTGCGACATGGCGGAAGGTCAATTGAAGGACGTCAGGTATTTCTGGAGCCCCTTTGCAGCGAAGCTGCAGCTGACGTGCTCGATTCCAGGGCTTATTTCAGTACGACGCCTCTCATCTTTGTTCCAAATGGCAAAACATCCGGATGGCGTACAACAGCCGAGTGTCTATGGTCAAGCGGGGCTAAGATACAGGGACGAACGACTCTCAGCTCTATCTACGAAGATTTGGAAGACTTCTTCGTCGAAACGCTCGGAGTACAAAGACTTACTCTTGCGATGGCGTGCGATGAGCTTCTTAACAAGGCAAATGAACAGCCAACAGCTACCGTCGCCGAAATTAAAGAGACTATCTGGGTGGTCAACACCCTCCTTCACAGTGCAACATCGTATCCTGACCCAGAGCTATTGCTGGATAGTGCCATATTTCCCGTCGAATATCCAACTGGGCAGGTTAGTCTCGAGACTTCTCGCACAGAATTCGTCATCAGGGACCGCAAGCCCTTAGCCGAGATGTTTGCTTCCAGAGTAAAGTTTCTGGACTTTTCTCTAGATGAAGTTCATAGGCTCCACAAACTCTTTTCTTGGTTGGGCTTAGACTCTCGGTACCTGTCCTCTTCCGTGAAGGAGATCTCAACTGTTGCAAGCGATTCCCATGTTAGAGTGCAACGTCCGGATAGAGACATCAGGAGAAGAGCAAGTGGAATCTACAGGCAAGTACTAGCTACCCCAGCTGTGCCTCTTTCAGGCCTGGTAGTTCCCAATAGTCTTACGAATCTGATTTCAACACTAGGGTTGCATCTCACTTCAACAGTCCCCGTGTGGACAACACTCATGATCTGTACCACACACTCCGTGCCACCGAATTGTACGAAACACATGGAATCTCATCTGAGGTGCACCTTGCCCAGGATGGGAAAGTACACATCCACGTTAAGTCATCAAGCGAGCTTCACATCCGAGATACGGCTGGTCGATTGCGGATATACATCCCCTTGAACACAGAAAGGCAGGACTTCTGTTATCACTCGAGTCTTCCGAGACGTCTTCTAGAGTGGGTGATGACAGAACCGGAAACACAAATCTGCGGTGGGATACCGGACCGAGCCATCAGTGCAATGAGCTCAGCTCTCAATGCACCGATCCAAAGTGTGTCTCGGATCCTAGAAGCAGAAGGCATCATCGACGTGGGAGCTATCGAAGATGATCAAGATCAGGAGTTCAGAGGGGTTGTCGATGCTTCACCGCCACCTGCTGAAGTCCCTCAGCTCGAAGGGTTTGCGGTAGAGATGCCCCTGAGACCTTTCTCTTTAACAGGTTCTCGTTCTGTTTCCGGACCTACTGTTACGCGTCCTGCATTTACGCAGCAGACAAGTACTACCGCTTCACCTGACAGCAACAGAAGTTATCGCTTGCAGCCGGATTCAGCTGTCGGCACAGCTGCCGCACCCCCAGTATCACAAATCTTCCATTTTGGGCAAACACCGACGGCCCCCGCTGCTACGACCCCGCCCATATACAACGCGTTCAGTGCAGAGTATTTGAGAATACTCAACAATGTCATCTTCGCTGCGCGACGTAGATCGTTTCCCGGGTTTAGGTCTTCAAGACCAAGGCAGTCAGGAGAACGTATTTCGACCCCTGCTTCAAATTCGCGGCTGCCTCCAGGAAGTGACGAAAAGATCGGCGCTGCTGGTGAGCTCTTTGTGAGTACAAGGAACATGGGACATGATCATTTCCATTGAAACGGTCCTTGATGACTTCTCAAGACTCTTTGCTAATCGGATTCAGGTTTATGAGCTGCTCTCGCATCTCAATCCGTCACTCCCGGGATTTGGCATGTGCGATTGGCGAAGCACGATGCGGAAACATGTAGCAGTCCATCCCGAATATTCCTACGTGACTCCCTGGGAAGGGAAAGAGACTGCCGACATCGTCTACGACGACAAGTCTGGAGTTCTGACTCGGACTCTTATCGACAAGGGATATTTGGAGGGAACTCATTGCATGAGTAAGAAGCCGCAATACTTGATCGAAGTCAAGACAACACCCGGGGATGCTACAAGACCGTTCTTCGTGAGCAAGCATCAGTACAATAGGGTAGGACTCTGTACCTTTCCATCACGAGCGTATTGCGTAACTTGTCTGACCAACTTTCAATTTCCCTAGATGAAGGAGTGCACAGATGCGTCAAGGTCCCCTAGAGGATCTTGCACAGCCTACATGCTTATTCGCGTCTTCAACCTCACTACCTCAGACATTGACTTCGATGTCTACATGGACCCGTACGCCCTACAGCAAGATGGCTCACTGATCTTCACGGAGCATACTTGGCATGTGGTCCCGGCGCAAGGCAATGAAGCTGCTTGATAATGTTGGATCTCCTGAAGTTTGAAGTTGTCTAAGACCGTGGGTTGGTTTCGTTAAGGTCCGGCTGGTGTGTCGGCTCATGCCTTGCGTTCGTTTGTCTTCTCCCAATGGAAGAACTAGATCTAGCTTGCTCTAGGATTCATATGATTCGTATCGTTCTAGTTCCATGAAGATCGCTGTTGTTCGATGGGGTTTCATCGGCGACGTGTGTCGCACTTTGCAGCATCTCTATCTCTTCTGCCTCATTGGTCACTGCAAGCCCAATCCTCTTGAAAGTTTTCCTCTCCTCGTCTACTGCCATCAGTATTAGACACCTGACAAAGCCATCGAGCTTCTCCTGATCTTGTGCAACAACGTAATACAGCGATCCTGTGGTGTTCTCGTGGTCGAAGCATTTCTGGCCGACATCCATATGTATTAGAGGGCCAACATTACTCTCATCTTTGCTAGAAGCAATGACGATAGCGCCGTTGACTTTCAGATAAAGAAACTGATGTTGACCGATGGTTCTCATGACCATTTCGAAAGGCAGCACGCAGCATCTAAGGTCAAGATAGCCCCCTTTCACCAACCCCGAGGTGTTTTCTGACACGTACTCAATATGGACACCTTCAACATCAATGAGTAGTTTCGATTGGTCTAGGGGCCCCGTCGCGATTTTACCATCGACCGAGGCCCAAGAGAATGATGGGGCCCTATACACCTCGGGCCGGGCTGATGGGGAGCCGTCAATCTGAGTCTCCTTATCAACGTGCCAGAGCAGATTGCGGGCCAGATGCTTCCGCCACATCCCAACGACATAGGTATCGTCAATTAAAGTCTCGAAGTGTTGCGCTATCCCGGATAGAGCCAGCAACTTGTCAGAGGCCACAGTCAAGCTAGTGCTACCATAGGCTCTCGCGATTCGATCCCAAATTCGGTAATAAAAGGTGGGGTCGTCGGGCTCTCTCTCTTGCGACATCGCATCGGGGCCGTAAACAACTTTGCTGAGTCTCTTGAACTTCATCGGGACGCCGTTTTCCAATATTTCTGGCATCCTCTCTGGGTAACACTCGGCCGCAGCTTGCTCTCTACACTCCCAGAAGAGTTGATCGGAGCCGAAATGGAGCACACGTGGGGAAAGCAGACGCTCCTGAAGAACCCAGCCGCGCTTATTGAGACGACACTGGCCAACACCGTGGTCCCAAAATGACAAGTCGACGATGCTGCAGTCGATGTACTCCGTTCCTAGTCCAAATCCCTCCGTGTTGAGGCACATATCGACATTCAGGCTCACTCTCGGATCCCGCTCGAAGAAAAGGCCCTTGGAACTATCGCGCGCCCCCGCTGCGGATATGTTGCAGAAAGAATTCAAGTAGACTTTATGCATCAAACCCGCTTCGACAAGCCAGTCAGAGAGATCGTCTCGATCTTGGAATATGCAAAGCGAGTCAATCCAGAGATACCGCACGCCCAGCCGTCGAGTGACTTTGATGGCTTCACGGAAAGTCTTGGGGAGTTTGGAGAGCTCGATGCCTCTTTGGAAATCCTCGCACGCGACCTTCTTCAGTTGCAGAAACTGAGCAGAACCCCAGCAATGACTCAAGGTTGCGTACCGATCATTGTGCGAAGGCGGATGCTCAGCCGTGATCACCAGACGGACGATATCTATGCCTCCGCAACCAGCATTAAGGTCGAGCAACCGTGTGGGATACCACGGCTCCGCTTTCAGTTCAACGTTGCAAGCCGTGTGAGTAGACAGGCAAGCTTGCATCCATGAAGTCGCTTTAGACCACGCTTCCTCAGAGTCCGTGCTGTTGCTAGAGAACGGCATCATCTTTCCGGCGTCCTTGTCTGGTGCCCGATCATGTTAGAAAAAGGCGATGGCTTATTAACACGGTAAAACTACTCACAATCACCTCTCTGTACCACGTATGTGCCGGAGACATTCTTGTGATCAAAGTGAATTTCCTCCGTAAATCCCGACTCAAATGAAATGGAGACCATCAAGTCGGATCCAATTGCTTTCAGACTAGGTTCTTCGAGAAGCATTACGGCGCCCATGGTCACTAAACCGTCAAACTCATCCAACTTTTGCCCAGGTGTTCTGGACTTTGCACCGCCAGCTGCCGGGCGTGAAGTCCAAACGGCGTCGAACTCTCTCAGCCTAGTTTGATCGTCCTCACTGACCTGGAGCCAGAATGGACGACATATCTCGCAAGCGTCGAGGGCTGATGCTTGAAGGCTCGCGACCGATTCGTGATGAGCAAGTAGAACGGTGGGTTCGGACCCTTCGTCGTCGTCGCGAACCCAACCCTTCCGGTGTTGGAACGCCCCAACGCAAATTTGACACAACATCCTGCACAGGTATGCTGATAATAGGGATTTGTACGACAGACTTTGGATAGGGACGATTGAACACTTGTCATTGTCTTTGGGGATGGGACTGCCAACATATTGCGGGTGACGCCCATACTCATTCACGCGCGGGGTCAACCCATGCGGCTGAACTTCAGCTCGGTATGCTGCACTGCAGAGTTGAAGTTGATCATTGTGATACGTGATGGTTCATGCATGAAGCTAAGGTTGATTGGAAGCATCGAGATAACGCCAGCCTGGGGCTGAGCGCCAAGACAGCCACAGCGCCAATAACCCTGGCCCACTGGGTTGACCTCTTCACATATGGTTGTGACCAACTGCGTTGCATTGAAGAGAGATACGGCAACGAGGCCGCGGATGGCCTCGTACTACTCCCAGTCAACTTAATTAGAGTCACGGCAAGACTTTCCGACTCGGACCTGTTCTAGGAGAGGTGGCCCTCAACATTTTTCGAGTGTTTCTGGACTATTCACAACTTTCGGACAAGGTAGCTTGAAGCTGAGGCGATTGATGATGTTCGTTGATAGAGGATTCGGTTCCGATAGTGTCTCGGTCTGGTGCAAGTTGCTCTAGATAATAGTTAGGTCTACAACCGCTGAAATGTGGCAAAGAATGCTTGACTTACATGAAAACATAGACCTAGGGTCGATTGAATACATCTAATCTAGATTACAAGATGAGCCTGGCAACGCGTATCCGCGCCGCGACGAAGACTTGACCTGGGCTTCTTCTAATTGGAATCTTGCCACATATGCACGCTTTCCAAGTCAGAACCGATGCGCCGTGGCTTTGGCTACTGAGTTTCCAATCAGTATCCGGTAAATATCAAACGCTATGCGCGTTCAAGATACCTTTTGATTGCCAAACTGCTGATTTGAAAACCTGATTGGCATCACTTGATGCTCGAGCTTGCTTTGGCAAGAAGACTCCCAGGAGTAACAAAGGGCAAGTTCGCTCTCAAAAGGTAAAGGTGATGCCCTCAGTCGTTCCAATTCCCTGTTTCGAGTTTATGAAGATTTGTAAAAGGCGACGGCAGGTAAGTCGTCGAGGGAGGAGAAACAAGAGAAGGAATGCCGTTGTGATTGAGGGGAAGGGGGGATTCACCAGGTCAAGCTGGCAGATGCTCACCGACCCCCTTACAAACGGTTGGCTTTCTCTTCAAAAAGACTCTGCCAAAGTAAGTCAAGACTAGTCAGCGTTGAAGAAAATTACAATGCCTCCATCGGTTTTGGACTTGGACATCGAGACTTTCGATCCACCAACTTCTTCGAAAACTCGGATGATTTCGGAGAGAAAGCGAAGCAATAATTGGGCACCTCGTTTACGGATAGTTGAACCTTTTTCTTGGCCAGGTTGCAACAAGAGTTCCGAAGCTCGGGAAACTGCTCTAATCAGAACGAAGGAGTTGCCAACCTCCACGTGTGAATGTTGCAAAGATATTGGAGAGTAAGACTCCGATGTTACGGCTCGAACGGTCCAGCTGCAAGCCTCAACTCCCTCACCACCGCACGCCCTTGCCGATCGGCTCGGGGCGGACCCATAGATGCCCGCCGGGCAGCGGGTCCAGGCCCTGCAGTCACTTAGAGACAGCCCGCCGGCGCGCGCAGGCGGCCAACACTAAATAGTCATAGAGTTGACGCTTCTCCCGGGCGCCCACCTACGCACACCACACTGGCACACACTCGCAGAACACCATCTACAGGCCATGGAACACTATCGTCATTCCGGTTCCCGGAGTTGAAGATCAAGACCATAGACATGCCGCGCACTAGGTGAGAGCTAGCGGAGACACCGTGCCACATCCCGCGTTGTCGGTTTAGACGAGCTGCGAGCATGTGCGCCTAGCCTTGGCATGGAGCTGATCTATTGCTGTCAGCCTGTCACTGTCACTGTAGATGTCACACAGGTCAGATAGATCTAGTCCTTAGGTGCCGGCGGGCGGATAACCTCGAGCACAAGCCTATTCGTAGATGGCTCTGGCGTGTTGCCTATCGCGACCTTTTGCAACCATTCCCATACGACTCCCGTCATACTACGCGCTACTAAGGGTTAGGTGAACGTCTCCCTTCCACGGGCCACTGCCGAAGAATGGAGTTTTGGGACTTCTTCCCCGGTCGCAGACAGTGGAGGATGCGTGGATGGGCCCATATTGATCAAATGGCTTCGTGTAATCCCGCGCATTCAAACACACCGAGAACGACAGACACACACGAGGCGTCTTGGACCAAAAACGCTTGGAGTTGCCGTCGGCCGTGGCGTTTACTCGACTTCGACTCCTAGAAACCGTTATCAGCAGCAACGCCTCCAACATTGTGCCGCGACGCGGCAGCGTAGGTACACGAGTCAGATCCCCGACATCAGCGAGATGAGACGAACAGGTTTTTGGGTATGCCTTTTGCATCCCTTCATTTCGAGATTGAGTGAGAGTCCCCTTGAAAAAGGAGAGTATCCGAGAGGCACAGCTCGAAAAATGAGACGCAAAGAGCAAATCATACAAGGAACAACCCTCAGCTGTCAGGTCTGATTCGGGTCCCCGGCGATAGGAATGGGAGAATGGAGAACAAAATCGTTGTTGCAGTCGGGGGTGGGCTTGCCATCCATCATGCACGAGCCCGCTGCCGCCGCCGCCCCTTCAAGCGTTGAAGCGTGAAGCCGCGCCCCCCTTTCGGAGACCCACGGAGAACTCTTGAATAATATCCTCATGTCTTTGCATCTGCAGTCTTGGCAAGCGACAGGCTGACAGACAATCCGAGGAACGGAGTTCAATACCATCTTGAATCTTCGCCCCCAATTACAGGCTAACAAGCGTACGTAGACCTCGTGTTGTCTGCATTTGCTATTGCCCGTACCCGGAAATGCGGCAATTTGCGACTGGCTTCTAGTTCCCAAGCTGTCCTCAGCTGGGCATGTGTTGTCTTACTCTCTCGCTCTCTCTGTCTCTCTCTGTCTTCCCCGCTCAAACTAAGCCTTGTCTAACCATCTTGTTCTTTGTGGTGTTTCTGCAGCTCGAAATTTTTTGCAAGCCACCCCGAGAACCGGACGCACGGCAGTACGCCGAACATTGCCCAACTGAACCTGAACTAGTATGGATTCTTCGCAGGCTTGCAGGAATCTAGTCGTCTTCTGGAAAATGGTTCACGCGGTGCTAGCTTCCGACTCCGGGGTTCCCCCCTGAGCGGACGAGAGAGCCCAAGACGGAGGAGGACACTGACACAGGCCAGAACTTTTTTCTTGGTCGTTATCTAGAGTGATTCCGCTCTTCTGATTGGATGACACGTTATCTCCCCCGCCGGCATTTACATCTTGAATTTGACTTCAGTCTTTCGCAGACGCTTTAGTTTTGGGGGGTGTGGTCGACGACTCGACACTAAGACTGGAGGCCCCGAACAGTCGGGACAATTCCCACGCCACCACGCCCACCCTTTCACAGCCCTCAATTGGGTCTTTGATAGAGATAAGGTAACATTTTAGTTGTACAAATACCGTTTCTAAAACCAGATTGTCGCGGGGTCGTAGTGAATTATATGGGGATGCCACGGGTCGAAGTCGGGATGGATCGAACCATGTGGGCGGAACCCAAATGCAGTAGACACTAGAACGCAGGGGAGTTGAGCATCGACTTATAACAACCCGACTTCCCTCCTCGTTCGAAGGAGTCTCGAAAGCTTGCCCGAACCACAAGTCCATCAGCAACTTCTTCAACCATCCACCTCGCCGCTCACCAAAGCCGGCTTTCACAGGGCAATCCACCCAAACGGTGTCTGTCTCAACGGTCGTTGAATCTAGAGTTCAGCCCATCCCGCGATCGACCACCCTTCACCGAGGCCTCACCGAAAACCCAAAGTCTCATCCAGAACCGCAACGATGCCTGACTGGAAGGCCATGTTCGCCCCGGCGCCGTCCCTGGACGTGCCCGGCCTCGAGACCGTCGACCTCGCCGACAAGGAGATGGAGCGCCGCATCGTCCGCAAGCAGGATCTCAGAATCCTTCCCTGGATCTGCATCACCTACCTCCTGAGTACGTTTTGCTTCGACATCGATGAGGAGGAAGCCTTCATCCACTAACACGAACAAAATAGACTACCTCGACAGAGTCAATCTCGGCAACGCCCGCACCCTCAACAACGACAAGCCCGAAGACAACATCGTCACCATGCTCGACCTCACCGGCCAGCGCTACAACGTCGCCGTCGCCCTCTTCTTCGTCCCCTACGTACTCATGGAGTTCCCTTCCAACATCATGCTCAAGTACTTCTCCCCCTCCAAGTGGATCTCTCGCATCATGGTCTCCTGGGGCATCGTCACAATCTGCACCGCCGCCTGCACAACCTACGGCGGCCTCCTCGCCGTCCGCATCATGCTCGGCCTCGCCGAGGCCGGCTTCTTCCCGGGTATCATGATGTACCTCTGCTTCTGGTACAAGCCCGAAGAGCGCGCCACCCGCATGGCCATCTTCGCCTCCTCCGTCGCCGTCGCCGGCGCCTTTGGCGGTCTCCTCGCCACGGGCATCTCCTTCCTCAACCGCAAGGGCGGCCTCACGGGATGGCAGTGGCTCTTCATCCTCGAGGGCATCCCCGCCGTCATCGTCGGCGTCATGGTCTGGTTCATGCTCCCCGACTACCCCCAGACCGCCGCCTGGCTTACCCCCGAGGAGCGCGCCTTCGCCGTCAAGCGCCTCGGCCCCTTTGCGCCCTCCATGTCCGACAAGCACTGGGACAGCAAGGTCGCCAAGAAGACCATCATCGACCCCTACTTCTGGCTCTTCGCCGTCATGTACTTCCTCATGACCAACTCCCTCAACGCTTTCGGCTACTTCGCGCCCACCATCGTCTCCTCGCTCGGCTTCAAGGGATACAACGCCCAGCTGCTCACCGTCCCGCCCAACGTCTTTGCCATGTTCATCATCATTGGCAACTGTCTGCACAGTGACAAGACCAAGGAGCGCTCTCGCCACGTCATCGGTGCCCTGATCTTCGTCGCGACGGGATACCTCCTCCTGGCCATCGTCAAGCACTGGGGTGTGCGCTACCTTGCCGTATGCATCATCGCCTGCACCAACGCCGCCGTCCTCCCCTTCGTTGCTGTAAGTTCAAACCTCCAGACCCAGAAACCATTGAAGAGAGGTCATGTAAACTAATACGCAAAAACAGCACCGTACCGCAACCGTCCAGGGTTCCACCGCCACCGCGCTCGCAACTGGCGGCATGATCGCCATCGCCAACACGGGCGGCATCTCCGCCCCCTTCCTCTTCCCGAGCACCGACTCCCCCATGTACAGCATGGGCAACTGGACCATCTTCGCCTTCCTCGCCACTACCGCCATCCTCACCGGCTACGTCTGGTACGTCTTTGGCAGCCACTCGGGCTACAGGACCGGCACCAAGGACGCCGCTGGCAACCTCGAGGTCCTGGACGCCGGCGCCGGCGACCCCGATGAGCTCATGAACAAGAAGATGGGCATCGTGAGCGACCAGGACAAGAAGGATGAGGAGGCATAAGAGACAAAATGACCCCCCTCCCTGTTGTTTGCCTGAAGAGAAGAGAATTGGAGTGCTTTGGAAAAGGGATAGACTTTGGCGCGCGCGTTGGTTGTATGGATATAGAAACTGTTGATACCCCCGCTAGACAGCGGTCGCCTCACAAAGGCACAATGAAAGCTTATGTTGAATGTTTTACATCGACTCGTGGCCCATGTTTCCGTGATGTTTTCCTCGCTAGATCAACGACAAACAGTATTAAACGGGCGCGGAAAACACATGCCGAGAGGTAGGGGTGACAGGCGGCTAGATGAGGGGATCACGACTCTGGCAAAACAAAGTTTGGTACCACGGAGCGGAAGAAGAAACGAACCGCCAAGCCGGCCTACGGTAGCTGGGATCATTTCCATCTTGTGCAACTCGTGACGTGAACCGCGGGTTCCACGGTTCCAAGGGGTCGTGCCACTTAGCCAAGCCTGTCAAGAGTCTTGGGCGACAAGAAACTTCCGGCAACGACGTGCGCCGCGGCCCTCTTTACTTTGCATCCATCTTCTACGGCCGTCTCAGAAGCTTCGGTGCAGGGACAAGTCAAAAAGTAAATCGCGAATCTGGCCAGTCGTATCACGAGCAGTACCGCCTACGGTAGGGATTGACTCGCAACCATAACGGGATGTTTTGTAACCAGATTGTCAGTGCGCCCACCACCACAATTAGCCCGCGGATGTTGCAGACATGATGAAATCCTCGGAGGCAAAAGTACAACACACGAAGCGTTCACCACGATAATCCAGAACCTGAAAATGCAAAAGAATTGGGCCCTAACCAGGATTCGAACCTGGGACCTCTCCCAGACGTGTCGTGAAGACCCTAAGGGAGAATCATACCGCTAGACCATCAGGGCTGATTGGACATTGAACTGTTGCCAAGTGGCATTTGCTGCTGGGGGGTCCGGCCCAGAATTTGCATTATAGTTGACCAGGCAGCGGGAGCTAATGCAACTTAGTAGAAGATTAAGTCTGGCACCCCAAAACTCTTCTCAACCTTCAATTCCAAACTAGAACAAACTCAAGAACCTTCTGCATCCTCCCCGAGAAGATTTGGACAAGATTTGAGGCGAGGCGTCGACAGGAAACTCTGTTGAGGCTTTATTTGTCCTTTGGGGAAGTTGTATTCCGTTTGCGGTCTGCATTGCCGCCGGTATGCTTTTTTGTATGTATGAAGGTGTACCCTTGCTAATTTACCCTGTCCACCACCACCTTTCCCATCCCACGGGCAACTCAAAACTCATTCTCGATCCTTTCAACTGGGGGGGGGGGGGGAGGGAGGGGTGCCGAAAGCCTATTCCTCGTTCTCAAACGTCACTGAATGGGTCAGCGCCCAGTCGCGGACGTCGTTGAAATTGCGGCAGGTGTGTAGCGTGCTGAAGTCGGGCCAGTGGCCCTCGAGTGGGAGATCCGGGTACATCTTGAACGTGAAGACGCCAATGTCGGCTTCGCACATCAGGTTCAGCCTCAGGGCTTCAATGCAGTGGTCTAGAGGATGGATAGTTAGCATGGCTCGGCTCTCGCTGAAATTCATCATGACTTACTCAGATGTCCTCTCAAGTCCTTGTGCTCAACGGCCACGTCGCCGCCGACCTCTTTCCTTGAGTAGTACTCGGGGTACGTAGCTTGACGGAGCAGGTTCAGGCAGTGAAGCTGGTGGAACACCTCGAGGCCGACGCGGTATCCCTCCTCGCCCGTAACGGCGTTGGTGGTCTTGATTGACTTGGGATCGAGGCCGAGCTTGTCCAGCTCGGCGCGCGAGATCATCTGGTCGCCAACTACACCTTGTTAGTTCATGTTATCCCATCGCCCATCATCGCAGAGGTTTCCTACTGTTGTTTGTGATGTGATCCCATGCGCGATCGATCTCGTATCCAGCACCAACGAACGGTGACCAGTCCATGATGGGGGTCAGGTTGTACCTCTCGGTGTGGTACTTGATGATTCCTGCAGCAGGGGCTATGAACTGTCAGCCAAGATGAAGAGCTCTATAGGCATTCAGGCGATGATTCTTACACCATGATGAGTACTTCTCCGTCACCCATGTATCGTCCTTATTGGTGTTGCCATAACGCAGGCAAAATGATGCAGCGAACAGCGTGACAGACGTCATCAAAAGCACGGCGTGGAGAGCCCAAGGCCAGTACCGCAGGAGCCGGCGCGCCTTCTCTTTACACGGGTGCTCATCGCCGAGCCTCATCCGCCTCCAAGCCGGTTCGTTTCCTGCTGTGGCAGTCTCTACGTTTTCCGTACTCTCCGTGTTGAGGCTTCCGGCGAGACTCTCGACTTCCTCCTCCTCGTAGGGTACGGACTGGTAGACCTTTTCTGAAGACATGATTATAAAAGAAGGAGGAACCCTCTCAGTGGCAAGGTAGTAGCACCGAAGGTTAAGTTGGAGCACGCCAGGTGCCTTATTAAAAAGAATAGAAGGCGAAAGAAGGGATGCTGTATCGAAGTTGACAGCAAGATTGGTACAACGACGTCAAGTCGGGTATAGAAACGGATGATGGGAATTGAAAGTGACCAAACAAAAATAAGAGACAAGAAGGAGAATGGTAGAGTGGTATGCACAGAATGGGGAGAAGGGAGGGGGAAACAGTTCGAGGCAAGGCCAGCAGCTGTCTGAGAAGGTAAGAAGAGACGAGTGCCAAGACGATCGCTTCGGGCGCGGAAAATCAGATTACCAAACTAATGGGTGATCACAGACGGTCCAAGTCGATGAGTTCGATGGGGTGGGAGACTCGGGAGAGAGCACGGGCAGAGGCAGCGTCAGCGAGAGAGTCTAGAGAGAACGCGCAACTATGTCCCAACTCGAACATGACAGGCACTTCGACCTTGGGAGGACCCGTCGCCCAAGACCGAGGAGGAAAAGTCGCCGTCTGGCAGGTGGGTGCAATGCAACCTCGCCCCGTTGGATAATTGGGATCCATGGACCATAGTGGCATAGGCTCTGGATAGTCGGATGGAAATTGCCAGCCAGCGAGATGTCATCCAGCCACCAGAAACGTTTGGGCTGTTTGACCTTCGTTGCGAAGTTGCGGCACAGGCCATGAGGCCGATCATCCCAAGCAAGAATAGACGAGACAGACGAGGCTGACTCCGTCACAGCCGGGGTGGGAATGCAAGTCGACTCGTCGAGTACAACTTGCACGAGTCTTAGTCAAGTGTGCCATGGGCATACTCGTACAGGTTGGTGTGCACTGATGATAATAGATGGCGGAAATAATTAGCCGCTCTCGTCCAATGACCACGGCGTGATTGGGCTACCCCTTGTTGGTGAACAATCCCATGAACGGGATTTCGTGCAGTCTTGGTAACATCTGCAGGGCTACTCATGTCAGGTCTAGTCAAGCCC
Source organism: Colletotrichum phormii (assembly GCF_030913505.1). Taxonomy (NCBI): domain Eukaryota; kingdom Fungi; phylum Ascomycota; class Sordariomycetes; order Glomerellales; family Glomerellaceae; genus Colletotrichum; species Colletotrichum phormii. The sequence goes on from NW_026851456.1 coordinate 147,569, forward strand.
TGGCTCTTGTATCCTTGTCTCCATCCCAGCGGCAGCCCTTCTCCTCGAGGAATGAGAGAGCTGAGAACCTTCTGCCCATAAAGAAGAGTTGAAGAGAGAGAAGCAACAAAAAGGGGCCCCCGGTAATGGCCAAGCTGAGGCGTTGGTGCGGTGTCTCAGAACAGGGGCGTGTCGAAACGCGGAGTTTGGTGAGACGGGGTGTGGCTTGCGGGGGACATCCCACGACCAGTCACCACGTTCCAGCGCCTCCAGCCCATCCCACAGGGGAGGCACCGACCACTCATGAACGCCGCAGCGCGCCAGGGAAGAGCTCGGGCCGCCTATGAGGCTCAAAACCCGGCAACTTGATGCCGCATGGTTCCTGAATATCCACCACTACAGGACACCAACAACACTGGTTGAGTGGTCGGTTTTGAGTCGGTACGGAGTATTACTCTCATTCCCAGGTTCGGTTTCTGTCAGGTCTTGGCATTCTGGGACTGTGGCTGTATCAGAGATCCCTTGTGCGGCTCATTCTTCCACAGGAGATGGGTGATGGATCATCACCGGGCCACCCTACCAGCGTATTTCCCCGACACACGGCGGCGTCGCGAAGACCTTCCATAACGTGCTGTCGATTAGGCTTAGCATCAGATCGTGTTGGGGTCTGTCGAAGGAGACGCCAGGCACAATGAGAGAACACCCTCGGCTTTTCCCTGTGTGCCCCCAGTCTGCTGACCGCCCAGGGTAGTCTTGGAACTTCTTGGAACTGAAACTGCAAGCGAGTCCAGTACCGCAGCCATGTTCATGTCTAAAGGGAATAAGGTAGTATGCTTGTTGTTCTCATTGCTTGTTACGAGGAGTATACGAGCTTGCGAAGTGGAGGAAGAGGACCACAACGATACCGCAAGCGCGGGATTCGGCTCACATCCCAGTCCAGGACCTCCCCTCCAGCCTCCCCGCGTCCAGCATATTCGTGCTGTTCGACATCATCAGCGTAGCCCCGACGAGTTTTGAACGAGTCCCATCTTTTGCGGCTAGCTCAGTCCGAGCAACCATCGCAAGCCGTCATAGCCCATGGCCCTGTCTCTCCACCCTCTTTCAGACCCTTTCCATCTGGATTCCCGACTCTGAGACGTTTCTGGTCCTACGCGGCAGGCCGATCAAAGTTTGACGCCTTCTAGTCGAGGCCCTTTTCGTCCAAACTTGGGGCTTCAACCCATGCCTTCGTCACTTAGTCGAATGGAGACTTGCGAATGGATCAAGTGCCGTGCCAGAAGGGGGGGGTGCCTTGTCAACTTGCTGTGGAGGGACGAAAAGCAAAGGTCTTTGAGCAAGATATAATATCTTCTCAAACCCGCTCATCAGCCCACCATTGCCTGACCATCCGTACATCTCATTCCATTGTTGGCCCCTGATCGCTTGACGCGACCCTTCATTCCTTTCTCTTGTAATCCAGTTGCTGTCATTTGCTGCCGGTCAGCCAATCATTCTTTTCAAGATGCACTACCCATCCTTTGGCCACTTCCTCTTGGCGAGCATCCTTGCCGTCCAAGGTGTTCAGTCTTTCAACCTCATCCCCACGGGTCAGGTCGCCAGACGCTATGTAGTAAGTTCACCTCCACGACGAGTCTAAACTGTGGGAACGCGAGGACTAATGTGAGGTTAAATAGGCTCCCGCCTTGGCACTCGCCATGCCTGCCCTAGCTGCGCCGCAGGCCGCCAGCATCGAGGCTCGTGAGGTAAGATTTAATCTGCTCAAATGTGCTCATGTCAAAGGGTTACATATACTGACACGTTCACCTAGCCTCACCACCGCGGCAAGAAGACTAAGAAGACTAAGAAGGCCAAGGCCGCTAAGCGCGAAGAGTCTGCTGTTGATGAGGCCCTTGAGGCCCGTGATATCGAGGCTCGTGAGCCCCACCACCGTGGCAAGAAGACCAAGAAGACGAAGAAGGCGAAGGCCGCCAAGCGCGATGAGTTCGCTTCCGAGGATGCCATCGAGTCTGCCGAGCACGAGATTGAGGCCCGCGAGCCTCATCACCGCGGCAAGAAGACCAAGAAAACCAAGAAGGCGAAGGCCGCTAAGCGTGAGGAGTCTGCTGTCGATGAGGCCCTCGAGGCCCGCGACGTCGAATCCCGCGAGCCTCACCACCGCGGCAAGAAGACGAAGAAGACGAAGAAGGCGAAGGCTGCTAAGCGCGACGAATCCGCCGTCGACGAGGCCCTCGAGGCTCGTGACATCGAAGCCCGCGAGCCCCACCACCGTGGCAAGAAGACCAAGAAGACGAAGAAGGCGAAGGCCGCCAAGCGCGATGAGTTCGCTTCCGAGGATGCCATCGAGTCTGCCGAGCACGAGATTGAGGCCCGCGAGCCCCATCACCGCGGCAAGAAGACCAAGAAAACCAAGAAGGCGAAGGCCGCTAAGCGTGAGGAGTCTGCTGTCGATGAGGCCCTCGAGGCCCGCGACGTCGAATCCCGCGAGCCTCACCACCGCGGCAAGAAGACCAAGAAGACCAAGAAGGCGAAGGCCGCTAAGCGTGAGGAGTCCGCCTCCGACGACGCCGCTGAGCACTCCGTCGAGACCCGCGAGCCCCACCACCGCGGCAAGAAGACGAAGAAGACGAAGAAGGCCAAGGCCGCGAAGCGCGACGAGTTCGCTTCCGAGGACGCCGCCGAGCACGCCGTTGAGACTCGTGAGCCCCATCACCGCGGCAAGAAGACCAAGAAGACCAAGAAGGCCAAGGCCGCGAAGCGCGACGAGTACGCCGCCGTTGAGGCTCGCGCTTTCACCGCCTAAGGGGGTTGTCCAACATTGGCAGATATGGGGGGCCAACAACTTAATGCTCTGACCAGGGCAACCCTTGAGTTCAGACGACCGCCAGTTCTCCTTGTATCTAGAGTCCGAAATTCACAGCAAATCATCAAGTTCGGATTCGTTTGACTGGTTCGCGTTCGCAAACAAACTTGGCCAATGCTGTGTTGTGTAGACTAGAAAATCAGCTTCTCATTTTTCCATATATTTTTAACAGTAATAATGACAGTACCAAAGTGCGCACCTATTCTCTTTGGCCCAAACATGTCCTTGGTCGTGCGTCGTTGACCGTGAAACTCTACTGCCGTCGCAAGGCCGGCAAGACATCGGTCTGATTCTTCTTAGTTTTTTTCCTCTTTCGCTGCTTGCATCAACCGCAACGTGTTGCGACGAAATTAGTGTTTCGCCTCAAAGTCATTCCTGACGTTGGGATGATGTCGAAACATCTCGGAGCCGGACCGGCCGCCCACCGCGGAGGCGGGGTGACTGGGACAACCCTCGCTATCGCGCTCGTAATGTCCGTACGGGGGATGCGAAAGCAGCGGAGACCCCGATCAAGATCCCATAGACTGGTTGACGGACGTCCACGCTGGAATACGCGCAAAAGAGACCCGGGACTGGCGATATCCGAAAATGCCATGACGTGTGTCGTTTGTTGGAGCCACTTGACCCAGCGACTTGGAGGCTCACGGGTTCCCACCTTGCCAAGAGTTGCTGTTCGAACGTGATCTACCAGGGGCGCCCAGTGATTCGTTTCGGAAAGGATCATTGCCAGGAACTGCGAGTCTTGGGTCGCAACAACTCGTAGAGGATCGCTTTCGGTCCTTTCCCCAAGAACCCCCGTGATCTTTTGCCCATCTCCCGCTGATTTGTACCATCGATTGAGCCGTGGATCATGGACGGCCATCTCCCGAACTAGTTCCACTTGGCAGTTCTCAACTTCATCGCAATGTCAGTATGTAGCCACATGGAAATAGCAGACGAGACGGGAGGCCTGAGCATAGCCGAAAGTTCGAATCTCCAATTCCAATTGCTATGTCTCGCGGCCATGTGCCGATTCTTTTCTTACTTTGCTCAAATTCTCAAAGGTCAAAGCAAACCGTCATCTCGTCTGCTGCGTTCAAACCGCAAATTCCGGCTGGATCCGTGCCAGCTTATCGAGACCGAAGCCAGAATTCTGACTGAAATCTGTCCGTCGTTTCTCTTTTCATTGTATACGAACATCGTCTTTCCTGGGTTTGATGTGAGCCATTGTCTAGCTGGTATTCGCCGTAGTGATGGTGTGTGAGAGGTGTCGTCGTGAGGTCTTGATAACTCAGGTCCTAATTGGCTTCACGAGTGCGTGGCTCTCCAAATGTGGGTCGCAAAGGCTTATGTAATGCACCCATTGATGTGATAGCTTTATCTTATCGATTAGATACAGCTGAGGCACCTGGATGGTGGGGTAAGTGCCTGTAGGCTGTCACCACCCTGGTCTCCAACCTTCCCGTGAACCGTCGCCATCACTTGCCAACGACATCTCCTGCAATCAAAGCTGCTCACACAAAGACGAGCAGTCAAGATGGAGACAGCTCTCAAGTCGTGGGGTATGTTCCGAACCCCTTGCACTGTTGCCATTGTCGCGCCAACCCCAGCTGACCACCTGCCATAGAGCTCGACAACAACGTAAAGTTGGTCGACACCAAACGCGACGCCCTCTACAACCTCGACCTCGATGCCCAGAAGGAACAGATGAACGCACGCCCCTGGGCCGCGAACCCGAACCACTTCAAAAATGTACGCATAAGCGCCGTGGCTCTCATCAAGATGGTAATGCACGCCCGTTCCGGCGGCAACCTCGAGGTGATGGGTCTCATGCAGGGCTATGTCAATGGCGACACTTTCATCGTCACAGATGCCTTCCGGTTACCCGTCGAGGGAACAGAGACGCGCGTCAACGCCCAGGGCGATGCCGAAGAGTACATGGTCGAATACCTCAGCCTCTGTCGTGAGCAGGGCAGGATGGAGAACGTCGTCGGATGGTACCACTCCCACCCGGGCTACGGCTGCTGGCTGTCCGGCATCGACGTCGGCACCCAGGCGCTGCAGCAGCAGTTCCAGGAACCTTTCCTCGCCGTCGTCATCGACCCCGACCGCACCATAAACGCAGGCAAGGTAGAGATTGGTGCCTTCCGGACGTACCCCGAAAACTACATTAAGGAAAAGGAGGGCGGAGCCAGTGGCAGTGGCGTCACCAGCGACGGATGGCAGGAAGTCCCGCTGGCGAAGGCAGCAGAGTTTGGCGCCCACGCGAACAAGTACTACAGCCTCGAGGTGTCCCACTTCAAGAGCACGCTTGAGTCCCAGATGCTGGAGCTGCTGTGGCACAAGTACTGGGTGCAGACGCTAAGCCAGAGCCCGCTCATCACGAATCGCGACTATGGAAACAAGCAGATGCTCGATCTCGCATCCAAGATCAAGGAGACCACGACGCAGGTCGCTCGCCAAGGACGTAGTGCGCCGGGCGCGGGTGGTGTCGGCGCGGCTAGCAAAAAGGTCGATGGACTGCTCGAGAAGCTTGTCAAGGACAGCAACACCGTGGCGATGCAGGAGCGGACTGGTCTCGTTGCGATGGAGGTCAAGAAGAAGATTTTCAATGACGTGAGCGCGAACGCGTCATGAGATGGGTAGAAATTTCGCTTTGTTGCTTAGCCTCAATACGGGTTTTCACGAGGCCCCGGGCATGATAGATGGCGTTCAGAGGATAGGTTGGGCGTTGGCCCCGAAATGAAGACATGATTTTGAGCCATACCTACTGCTGTGATATTATTATTGGCTGCATCGAAGTTTTTCTGGTGTTTTTGCACGACGCCTGTCAAGCCATCTAACTTTTCCATAGCTGTTTGTCATATCAAGACAGTATGGCTTCAGCTGCACCACAATCCTGATTCGTGGGCCAACTTTCGTGTGAAGACACACCTGGCTTCTTTAGTCGTGACATGTGATGACGTTCGGATGGCATGTTTCAAGGGCTCAAGGTGACTTCAAATTCACTTCTCATTCAAGACGGACATCGGAGACCGAGTGACAGCACTAACGACCTGATGTGTCCATCGGGTTCCCTGGTCGGATTCATGAACGAAGGAGTTGTCTTTCCTAACTGGATGGGCTAGAGTGTGCTTAGCAGAGAGCGAGACGGTACCTTCACTCATCGGCCATCGCGTGAATGTAGCTGATATTACCTTACTACGGCCTCGGCTCCAAGAAACTCTTCCAGTCCTCTCTCGCTCCTACCTACCACGCTCTACCCATATGCCTCTCGCGGAGAGGGATGCACCCAATCCTAATCCTTCCCTAAAACTAGATTTCGTGACATTTGGTTGCCCCTCATTATCACACATTCTCTTGAGAAAATCGAGTCGCCTAAACATCAACGTACGAAACCGGTCGAGCCCATCGATGCAGCACCATACCTCCAGTAGAAGCATGTCCTTCGCCATCACATTGCCAACGTCTCTTGATCGGGCCCTCAGCTGCTTTGTGAGACCTAGAAACTTGCTCGTAGATTCATGGCCAAATTCGTCCGTCTTGAAGATAAACACCAAAGACAAGTTGCGCTGCGAGAGGTCTCCAGCTCGGCAGTCCCCAAAGATATCGCTCAAGAAGTTGATCTCGCCACATTCAGCGAGAAAACCCTCTCAGACATCGACGGCTCTCTTGATTCAATGGGAGGTTTCCGAAGACACTGGATGAGCAACGACGAGCAAAGATAGGATATTTGTGGTAAGAAAGGGATCATTTTTTGGAAGCGCAAACGAGATAGACGTAATTCGGGGGCGATTAACCAGGCAAGGCGGTGTCAGCAGATGTTGCGGGCTCATAGTCCCAGGCTCTACGAGATCTCCTTGCTTGAGGTTCCCGAGATAAATGTTATCCCTGACAGGCTCGAGACCGTGAACGCCTTCAGCTTCTAGTCTATCGAGTGTTAGCTGGACTGATAGCATTGGATTTCTGGGTAGGAATCACAGGCCCTCATTTCCCGTCACCTTTATCAAGGCCAGAAGTTCTGATCACTTTGAGCTTCCACAATAGCGGACGCCCTCTGAATAGACAGCGAAAGAATCACGCCGCAACACGAATACATTCGCATCCTATCAAGTTCTGGCTATTTGCCAACCAACTTCTCGCAATCCCTTTTCTAGATCGCCCGTACACCTGTGGACCCGACTTTGACTTTATGTGTCGAAGGACGATCATGGCAGTCCACTCGCTACCAAGTTTGCATCCCCAGAGGCAATCTACCTGAATGTTAGAAGATCAAGACCTACAAAGACGTGGCTGCGGAACCAAAGTATCAGCACAAGTGGATTCTGACGTGTCTGGAAACGTCGTTCACTGAGACCCATCGGAGACATCATAAAGATCTTGCGTGGGGCTTTAATCGCAATGCTAAGATGATTGAGATCTATACAGGAGTAGTAGGCGGAGCTTCGACGATCAAAACCATCCCCTCGACACGAAGATGAGCTCCCACATCCTCTTTTTTCCATCTGCCTCATCGGCAGTGCTCTCAGAAAAGGTGAATAGCATACCAGGGAAGCCTAATCATCTAATACCGTCTTCCGGCCGCGGCTCAGATATAACGTCACCATCTTGCCAACTCAACCATGACGTAGAAAAGCCGCGGTCTCTCGAAGGCAAGAAAGTCGTCCCGAACAGACTAGAGTGCAGTGCTCTATGATATCTCGGAAAGAGACGGGAATCGTCGTCGTATATCAACAACAAATACTACTTCATCAAATAGCAAGACGCCTACTGCCTCAACTCTCACGAGCCCTACAAAGGCCGAGGGAAACACTTTCCAAAGTATCACTCACCTAGTCCCAATGTTCCCGCAAGCTTATAACCCCTACCTTCAAGACCTTCCTTATGCCAACCGATACAAGTCAGCGATAGCCCAGGCCTCGAGACCCTGACTCTCCTCATCTAAACCAACCTCTTCCTTCGTAACCTAATCGCACCGCGTAGAGATCCCTCCTCTTACATCAGCACCATTCCCCAACAACGACAGCAAAAATACCGTCATCGGCTTCGTCCATCTCTCGTTCGCAGGCAGCGTGTTATCAACCCCGCTGATACCCAACACACGTCGATGCCCGTCCTGGTAGCACACAACTCAATAACTCCAGAGCCCACGATGTCTCCCCAGCATCGTCCGCAGAAACCCCATCCTCTCGGTCCCGCGTGGAAGACATGACTACCCAGACCTGGACCGTCCTCCACAAAGACAGTTTTCGGTCTCGTCCATATCCCATCTCAAAAGCCCGCGTCTGACGTCGTCGTCGAAGCAATCGTGGCACAAGGTCGTCCCCCTCGCCCAGTAGTTCCTTTCGGCATTCCCTCCTCTTGTCAATACCCCAACCTCCTCCCCTTCCTGGTCCATTAACAACTCCCACCATATTTTGCAACAGCATAAGCTGGTCTCCCATGCTCTTCACCCAAATCCAATTCCATCCCTGCACAGCCGCTTTGCTATTGTCGTCATCGTTCGCGGGGGAAGGGGCTTTTCGTCGTGATGATGCGTAGCCAAGGCGATCGATCATGTATCAATCACCTCCCATACTCCTCTGACCACGACCTCGGCCCCAGAACCTCAACCAAATATTCTCCCAGAAACCCGTATCTTGCATCACGAGGCAAGTCACCAGAACAAAACGATGAATCTGAAGAGGTACAAAAGGGGGAAATGCCCTCCCCTAAATACGTGCTCTCTCCCCCTCCTTCTCCAAGTACACCACCCGTCCCCAAAATGTCGCCATCAAGAAAGAACATGTAAACACCATCCTCGCATCACCTCGCGCAATCCACGCCACCAAACTCTCACTCTGTACACTCTTTGTAACTCCCCGTAACACCAATACTAGTCTCCCGATACATCCTCAAACCCATCACGCAACTCAGACTAGAATCTACATGTACCCAAACCCTCCATCGAAAGCCATGAACCGTTCGCCCGGTCGAAGGTACACACCATCACCATCCCCATCGCCGCCACCCTCTCGTCCCGTCCCGCTCCCCGCAGTCACACCCATCACATCAACACACCAAAGATCTAAACGTCCATCTCGCATACTTCGTACCCATCCGCCGCTCACCGCCTCACCAATCACGCCAAGCACCAATAAGTCCCTACGTGCCTTATCTGCTATCCAGTACTCCATACGGAGTACTCGTACTCCGTAGATACAAAGGTAAGAAACAAGTTACCCTGACTAGCCCAACCCCGTCACCCAATATGCTCCCCGAAACTCAAAAATCGCCTTCCTGACTCTTACCGCAGCAATAGGTATCGGACTCCTCTTTGTCTCTGCCCCTACTCCGTAGAGAAATACCAATCCACCTTCTTCACAATCCCTCATCCATAACCCTCCATACATAACCGTCCTCACTAATCCCACCGTACCCTCTCCCTCTTATTCATCCCAGCAAACCTTGTTCCCGTTGACCCTACGCACATACCTAGCGCGGATGGAAAATGTCGCGAATCACAATGTATCTATCAAATCTCAAGATTTCCTTCTGTATTCACAAACGTACAACCATTGTGTAAAAATTCCATCGCTAAAGGCAGAATATCCTCTTCAGTTATCCTTAGTCTGTACGAAAACACACAAAGGTAGTGCGGCAGGTAGGCATCCACAAGGCACAAACACGTTGAGCCTCAATCCACTGGACATATCCAAACCACAATCACACACCTCACGCGAGAATTTCAACGACTTCCCTCACCCGTCTATAACCGCCACGGGCCCGAAAAGTGCCCATCATTTCAACACATCACCACGTGCTCAATTCCCTCATCTCATCATAATGCACAAAAGTCTGCCCCTAGTCTACCTGAGGAAGGTATTCAATTTTTTCTCATAGTCAAATCTCACAACACGAAAGAAAAACAAAGGTTCCCCGCGGTTACTAGCAGAGATCCAAAAGTCCCTTCAGTCCAGACGTTCAAACCCCTACATCCTTACCGCCTTCCAGATCCCCTTCCAACGACCGAAGCTTAACCTCCAAGGCTCCAAAAAGCCTCCTTCACCTCCTTCTCAAAAAGGCAGTCGGCAAGCACGAACCGAAGGGGGAGTCGGGACCGATAAGAAAGCCCAGTCCAGCCAAGGAACATCCCAACCTCCTTCTAGAAGGCCACGATGTCGGTTGGCTCCATATTACGTTGTACCGTGTACGAATAGAAAATTGGCAGGAGAGAGAGAGAGAATGAAAAAAAAAGAGTGTGAGCAAGGCTCCGCTAAAGAAGCGGGCAGCGCGCAAGGAAATGAGAAATCACCCGCGGATCCCTGCATCCCAAGGTAGACTTACACCCACCGGAGCCCTGTGCAAAGTTCACCGTCAAGTCCTTGCTCTTCTGAACCTCACGCCCCAAGGATTGACCGTAGGGCTTTCCTTATCCATACGATGTTGACCGTATTCTTTGGTTGTCAACAAATTGCTTTCCTAGACATCGTAAGAAAACTTGCAAGGATGCTTCTCATCCCCCTCTTCGGAGCGCCCGCAAGAAGGACCCCCCTACTATGTAATTACCTCGAACTGCTCTGGTTGACTGGTTCTCCCTGGAACACCACATGGGAGTTTCTGGGACCCCTTAAAATTGTCCCTCAACACGTAACAATATCCATAAAACCCTTGAGGAATGAAGGCCACAAGGCACAGAAACCGTGATGACTGACAAGCCCCGGTAACCGTACACCGTATCCGTAGACATAGCAGCGCAGATACCAACCATCGTCGCCACAGCCATGTGCAAACGGGCGCACCATCGCGTAACGCGCGACGTCCCGAGCGGATCCCGACGATTTGGTAACATCATCTGCAAGGAGGTGGCGAACTTTTCCCGCACTGGGCTGCGGCCACAAAAGAACATGCTCACTCTGTGCGAAGTATCCGTACGAATACAGATACTCTGGAGACTGGAGAACGCTCTAGAGTCGGGACTCCTGGAGACTGGAGCCCTATCCGTGAACTTCCACATTCCGCATTCTCTTTGGGCAATTGGTGGCATCAATGGCTGCCAACTGCCGAGGCGTGGCGGCCCCGAGCGCACAAGTGCACAAAGTGGAATTATTGTGTTCAGTGTTTGCACTCTGTGGCCTGCCTTTGCACTCCCGAATCCCGTAGGCTGGCGGCTGTTCCAAGCCGGGCTTCGCTTGTCTCTCGGACATGGAGCTGTCAAAATGTCAGTGTTTCCGGCCCGCGTGTGTGCTACTGGAAAAAATGAAGACTACTAACCTAGGTAATTCCGAAAGTGAGAATCAAAATAGCCCCCACCACCAGGTAGCGTAGGGCATCGTCGTCCGACAAGTCCGATAGTATGTCGGTCCGCCGACTGGAAGCGAGCGCGACTTGGCAAGAGAAGACAGACAAGACATGCCAGTCGTGAGCCACGTCTTCGGCTTGGCCGCATCTGCCCTTCTCTGCGGTGAATGATGATCCGCAGCCCAACCTCAATTTCTCGATACTTCTGCCACATGTGAGCGTGACTTGGGCGACTTGACCGCCTGTCTGTCCACCCCGGTCATATTGTCGCAATTTCGCACGCTCTATCCGTATATTTGCGCCAGCTGTAGCCAGCCCAGCCAGCAACCCCTTTCAAGGCGGTCAGCAGTTTGTGTCTGGCGGTTGCTCTGCACCCACCTGGCAGGCTGGCATTGCTCCAAGTAAACATTGGGGTTAGGCCTCTATGCATCAGTGCGTTTTGTGACCCTTGTTCGCGCAACGTGTTCCTGGGCTTTGCGGCTTGCCCTGCATAAAGTACTGTATGTGGGAAACTCAACTCTCCAACCTCCGCCAGTAAATGCTTGTAAGAATATTTGTTCAATATGTGATGTGAGATTGGGCTCTGCAACCAAAAACAATGTGCCCCAGTAGGGCGCCTATGCTACCCATACGGTTTCTGATGCCGTATTGTTGAATTCCCATGTTCCCATCCTAACACGCTGGGAATTGTCGCTGCGCTGTACTCCGTAATAAATCATCCCTCGCGGCAGCACCTTCCTAATCCAAATCTCCGGCTCTCCTGCGTCGTCGCAGTGTCCTCTCGCATCTCGCATGCATAGATAAGAAAGAAAGAAAAAAAAATCTTTCCTTGCCCTGTTCCATTCCCGCCGTGTGTTGTGCGTGCGCTATCCCTGAGTCATGTCGCTGCGTCCCCGTTTGGTCATTTTGGCGTCACAACTCGGCCTGCATTTCACATGCGAGGGCCGAGTCAATGTCCCGCCAGGGGATGGGCTGTTGGCGTGGGGGGAACTCTTGCTGGAGCCGGATCCGATGAAGAGTCCCCGCAGATTGCGCCCTCCGAGTTCGTGCCGCGTGTGAGGTGTGGATTTGTCCTCCGAGTGGATATCGACAAACCCACGGGTTTCGGGTTCTTACAACGGTCTGTCTTCAGGTTCCTGGTCGAGTCCAGTGTCGTAGGAAATAACCGGAGGGGCGGAGGGAGAATGGAATGAGAGGGTGGGAAGAAAGATGGAAGAAAAAAAAATGATAATATGCATGCGCCTCAAATGCTCATGATCCCAGTCCGTCGCTATGCGTATGGTGTCGAATCAAATGAAAATCAAAGGTGCTGTGAGTGGTGGCCTGGTCCTTTAGCTCACCCATGTGAGTGTGTGTGTGTTTTGTGCCGGGGGCTTTGCAGCGTGCGTTATGCTGTGACCCCACGTCGCCGGGCAGTCTTGGCCCTGCATCTCCCAGGCTCACTCGCTGGGAGGAAACTCGGAGGTGCTCGTCGCATGTCGGTGGCATCAGGCCATGCTCTCGGAACCGGGCCGTGTAGGTACGGACGCTTGGCTGTGTATGCTGTGTGCGCTTGTGCGCGAAGGGTGTGTTGGACGTGTGTCGGACGTGTGTCCACCAATTCTGTCGTTCGAGAAACCCCCTTTCCAATTCCGTTCTTTTCGTAGGGCAAGTTCCTGCCAGCGCATCTCGCGTCCGTCGTTTTGCTTGGATTGCTCCGTCCTTTCCCTATTTCTTTGGTACGCCTCGGGTGACTCACTCAGATTGCTCCAAGATCCCTCTCGGGCCTCGCGGTCCACTCCCTCAGTCGGTGATACTCGCTTCTAGAAAAGTCGACAAAAACAGCAGGTAGTGTTGACCCGCAAAAAGGTGTGCGTGCTCATTTCGAGAAAAAAGCGTGCCGTCGGCCGTCGGCCGTCAAAAAGTTCCTCGCCCGCAGGCGGCAAGCGGTAGGCGAAATGCAAAAGTGCCTCTGGCTATTACCAAACGGTAAGGTAAGAGCATGTAAAAAAGGCCCGCAGATCGACTCCTTCTAGAAGCGCAAGAAGGAAAGAGAAAAAAAATCCTTGGGGGGCGCTAGCCAGTCGTGCCAGTTCCAGCGTAACAGCGTCTCTTTCGTCTTGGGTGCCCCAGACGGCCTGTTTGACGCTTCGGGCAGAAAATGGAGCCCTCGTCTCGGTACTCTGACCAAAGACCGACAGGGAAAGCACAGTGCCAGACGCGCGATGATGCTGACCATTCCGCGATATCGGATAAGGCAGGCGCACTTAATGTCTGGCCCCTTGTTGCTTGGGAATGCAGGCCCCAACGCTTCCCCGTAAATTAGCGCCTCGGGGGGCCCTGCTGAATGACGATTCCACCCGGCAGTGACGGTGCAATCAGGGCAAGCCCACAACATATCGCAGAACCCCGACCCTCCCACTTCTTGCTTTCTGCCCTTCTCCGCGGACAGCACCGTCGTAGTGCTGCACCTTGTAGGAGGGGGGAAGCGCCTTGCCATGGAACAAGCCACACCCATCGCAAGAAAAGAAGAAAAAAAAAAACAAGCTTGCCGTCGGCCATGGACGATGGAACTTCAATCCTCGTAGGATTGTGACGTGCTCAAGCCGTGGGGTCTGTCCACGCTGCGGCATCGGTGCGCAGTGTTGCATCTCTCTTGTCTTCAGAGTGGACTGTGTCGGGTTGATGCGATATGGGGTAGATAGTTGATTGAATTACCAAGCTCGCATGACACTCTTTTCAATGCGACACTGGAATCCATCGTGCCGGGACGCCGTCGGTGCCGACATCGTAAGGACGTACGCTGGCCTTTCGCGGCGGCAACGCCCAGCGTGCGCGGCCTAGTCGTTGGTCATCGAGCTTGCCCTGTTTGCGCATCGCCATCTCCATGACCGCGATACGAATGAAGTCCGAGTTCTCCCGCATCTCTCGCTGACGCATGCCTCCGGGAGGATACGTGAATGCGGTCTGGGTCGGAGATTGTGCTGGGGGTTGATAAGGTGTTGACTGAGTCGTGACCGCCGATGTCGCCGGGGATGGGCTCCGAGTTGATGTGGGTGGTGCACTCCGGCTTTTCTGAACCTTGTATGTTTGCATCTGGATAGACGCAGTAAAGCTTCGCGTGCCCGTCGGCGTAGTGGCCGCTACAGGGTGGGGCTCAATTCGAGCGTTTGTCGTGGGGTTCAGGTACCGACGCAACGCAGCCGACGGCTCCTCCTCGAGCACCGGGGGTCGTCGCTCATCCGTATAAGGGACCTTGGGGTCGATGGTGAGGATGGATCTCGTGAGGAAGTCGTCGGGCGGGATAGACGAAAAGTTGATGGCTGAGATGGATCGTGCAGCCGAGCGCAGGGCGCGAAGCGATGCAGTCAAATTGGACTTGAACGCTGACTTGAGAGGGCGCAGCGGGAAAGTGTAGTCAGAAAAGGAGAACTCTGACTTGGTGTCCTCCTCATCCTGAGACTCGTCGAATACTCTAAAGTCAATCTCGTCAACGCTGACCCGGTCGCGGGACAACGGGTGGTCCTCGGGCTGACCGGGAGGAGACGATATGGGCTCCAGCGAACGCCTGGGTTGGCGTGAGCGCTTCCTTCGCGGGCTGGATCCATACGGTGACTCAACCGACGATAGTGTGTCGGTGGAAAAGGAATCGCCTAGTGAGGGAACTGATTCCACAGAGACAGTTCTGGTGGATAATACGGAACCAAGACCGCTATCGCTAACTGACATATCGTCGTCTGTCAAGTCGTCGGGTGGCGACAACAGTAGGTCCAGGGGGCTCTTGCCAAAAGTGAGACTAAGTTCTTTTTCACAAACTTGCTGTCTCTCGATAACGGCTTCCAGAGTCATGGCCTGGTCTCTGGATAGCCTTTGCCTCAAACTGCGTCGAGGCCGAGGAATGTCAGTGACCGCCAACAGGGCCAGCATGGCAGGCGGGACGGCGTCCGGCGAGTGGACATCCCTCGGACGGGAGGTCTTCCGATGCGCATGGCGGTTGGAGGTGTAAAACGGGGTTGCCTTTGATTTTGAAGGAATCTGAACAGGCGTAGTCGGAGTCGTCGGCCTAGTATTTACGCTGGTTGTTGTCCGGGGAGGGCTCGAAGGCGCCAACTTAGAAGTTTCGCGGCGAGCATCCTTCCTTTTGGCCATGGTAGCTGAGGTGGTAGTGGGAGAAGTAGGGATAGGCGCGAGGGTGACGGACACGTTCTGAGCATCCTTTTTCCGATCCAGTAGGGCAGAAGGCAGAGCCGTTCTGGGGATGTTGACGGGAGTGGTTGATGTCGTCTTTGTAATAGCAGCAGCAGCAGTAGCAGTAGATCTCGGGCTGGCGGCGTAGCTGTTGTTGGTCGGTTTGCGCGTGAGACTTGAAGGGGAGGGAGAAGATGGTGGAGGGGTGGTCGAGGCCGAGGGCTGCCTATTGTAGTAAAGGAAACTCCTTGGGGACATCATGGCGGCGTCTGGACATGCCCTGGTGCGCCAGTGGCTCGGCGGGGCAAGCCGGACCCGACAGGCAAGACAGGTTGACAGGGAAGGGGTGTGGAAGGGGACCAGACCAGGCACGAGTGCGCACGAGCACAACCAGTATCCGTACCACAACCACAACCAGCTCAGGGCCGCAGCGCGTTGGGCAGGGGAGGAGGGTGTAACTCAGGGTGTGGTGCTGTAACCGGGACTGGGCCTGGCAGGGCAGGTCAAGAGCAAAAGCAAGCGGGTCGATGCGGGCTCTCAGTCTTGACTGCTCAGCATAAACCCCAGCGGGCCAAGCTAAGAAGGAGATGGGTTGGGTCGACCAGTGGAGTTGCGTGGGCACGGCGGGTTGGTGGTTCAGACACCTCAGACCAAACCAGTGGATTCACTGGACTGGATGTATTTCGTACAGGCCACCACACAGTGTTGCTTCAGCGAGTGCGAAAGTACTGTGCTGTGGACGAAGTAGGGATACCTCCACGATTAGGGGACCAGTTCAACCAGAATTTTGGCGTCGAACGGACGTGCTCGTCTGGCCTTTGGCTTCCTGCCTTTTCTCCAGCGCGTGTACTGTATCCTCTTTCGGTCGCTGCTTGAGTGTGTCGTGTGCGGGGGCAGGGGTCGTCGATGTTTTGGTAACGTAAAGTTAACCGTCTCGCAGCTAATCAGCGTTGAGGCTTTGTATAGTCCTTCTCCAACAGGAATCGCGACGGGATTTCCAAGGGCAATGATTGCTGGGACGTGACGCAGCGGAGCACGGGGCCGAAAGGCTTGTATCGTGTAATGCGATGTGATGCGTGGTTCCTGGTGGTATTCGGACCCGGCTTTTGACTAGAGCTGCAGACGAGGCGAGGGATCGAGAAGCAAGGAGGCGGGTTGGGAGAATGTTGCTTGCTGCCCTTGCAGATAGTACCAGACAACGTCCGATTTGGGTTGTGTGATGTCGGTGCAAAGTGCGGTTTGTCACTTGTCTCGTGCTTGAATAGAGTGTGGAGAGCCAGGTGCGCGCGAGTCGAGTACGTCGTCAGAGGTTGAGAGGTGACGATGATCGACCGTGTGGATGCTGTTATCGATTTGCACCACAGGGAAAAGGCCTGGCGGTGACTTGGGGTATTGATGCTTTCGTCCTTGGAGATGGAAGGATACGATATGGTGAACCGTCACGAGGAGGAATTCGAGACTTGAGATGACGATGTTGTCTATTAGTATTAGGTACGATTAGTCGGAGGTTCGTCTCGGAAGGGCTGGACCTGGAGTTCTGTGATTGTCGGAATCCGGGGTTATCGGGGTAGATGTTGGCGCCTGTGATAGAAAGGGGACTGGGTCGGTATCCGTATCCGTTGCGCAGCGCCTTGGTCGAGGAGACGAGATGACGACAGGCCGCGAGTTGAAGAGTGGCGAATTGAGGAAGCGAGAGAGCGACTCGCGTAGTTGGCGGCACAGTCGCAGTTGAGAGGTTGAGAGGTTGAGAATGGCTTCTAACAAGAGGCAGATCTTGAGGCAAGCACAAGGTAGGCGGTTCTGTGGTTTTAGGTGGCCAAGCACAGAAAGGTAATCAGACTTGGATCGATTATGCCCTGACTGATTACGGATGATACAGATATGTCACTTCATCGAGGTAATCGAAGCACACGGAAGTTGGGAAGGCAGCGAGCGAGCAGCAGATGGGCCGTGGACTGGGGCAAGCACTGATGCTCTGACACTGATAACCCTGATACGGGGGGCCAAGATGGGAGGCCAGAGATAAGGAATCGACTTGCAAGGTGTCGAGGGTGTGTCGTGGTGTGTCGACAGTCGTGTACGGAGTAGAGCGTGGTGTGGTGCCTGCCCGGGCTGAACAACTCAGCACGGGGCAGTCGCAGTCCGGGCCAGTCACTCAGTCCCGGCAGAGAAGGAGGTCAATCGTAAAAATGGCTGAATGACTAGAGGCACGGGGGGCAAGAGGGAGGCAAAGCAAGGCAGAGCGAGGCACCTCTGGGAAAGGACAACCTCACACGACGGTCTCAGCTGAGGAAGGACACTTTGGTACCGATAAACATGCTTTTTCCTTCTTGTCCCCTTTTCTCTTTCCGTCGCTTCTTCTGCCTGCCTTCGAAGTCCCGCCTGCCTGAGGGTACCTATCTGTAGAAAGCAGAAAGTACGGAGTACATGGTGACTTGGCAACTTGGGGAGGCAGGAAGCCAGGTAGTGGATGGAGGTACTTTCAATATCGGCCCAACCTGAAGGAAGAAGGAAGGAGGTGCGCCTGCCTCGTTTGCTCCCTTCCGCCTGCCTGCCTGCCCGATTTGGAGATGTTTCTGTTCGTACCCAGTCACCAAAGAAAGCAAGACCGAACGACCAAACGAAGGATGGGCGCACCGCCGCACAGGCCTGGCTGAGTACCTACACACCGACACTACACAGTGGTGACCGCAAGGAAGGGAACAGCTTAGGGAGGGTTCACTTTCCAATTTCATTGTCACTGTGTCACGTTTGTGTACGAAGCAAAAGTCACTGATAAGAAACTCCAAAGCCTCCAATCCCCTTTCCCCATGCCCTTCCCTCCCCCTTCCCACCGGCTACTGGCAACAGCGTCACCTTTCACCCGCATGTTTTGGGCTTAGAGTTTGGGGTGACATGAGATTTTGGGGGTCCAAGACGGCCAAGGGCCACAAGGGGGAACACGGGGAATGGAGACCACGGGGGGGTCGTACTCCGTATTCAAGTCACGCGCCAGAGTCCCAAGTTCTAACTGCAACCCCAGTCCAAAGTACTTTGTATTTCTCCAACGTCAACCTGGAAACTCCATCTAGGAATACCTTCTTATTACTCTCGAGTCTCAAGTTGCAAATGTGTACTCCGGGCAATGCCCGAGATCCATCTCGCTGTAACGATTAGAGGACATGACCGAAGGCCACCGACAAGCACGGAGCCCTCGATGCCCTCCTCCCTCCATGCGCTAAATGACACGATCCACAGGCTTGGATTGAACCCCTTTGCGCCCATCAGTGGCTCTGG
Organism: Colletotrichum phormii; assembly: GCF_030913505.1. NCBI lineage: Eukaryota > Fungi > Ascomycota > Sordariomycetes > Glomerellales > Glomerellaceae > Colletotrichum > Colletotrichum phormii. The sequence goes on from NW_026851456.1 coordinate 166,110, forward strand.
AGGACTGGAACAGTGGCAGATGGAAACCAGCCCGTCATAATAGTGGACTCTTTTGATGAGTCTAGCGGGCATGGTCCAAGACAATCAAGACAAGCCCACGACTCTTCAGCAAGGTCTCACCGTGAGAGTGCCCGGCTGGCCCGATCATAGGTGGCCCCCGTCGACGGTTGTGGATATGGCGGACCGCCACTCGCTCTCTGGACACGAGCCAATGAGAGCGATGGGATTGCTTTGGGGATCAATCAGGAAATCAACCACCTTATGTAAGACGCATAACCACACCTCAGGCAAGACTGACCTGTTTATTTCCCACTTCCTGGCTCGCTGTTCCTGCCCGCATTGCATTTCCAGGTTGGCTGTCTGCCTCCACAGTCCACACTACGACTGCGTGACTGCCTCCAAGGACCAGAAGGCTTCCAAAAACTGGCCACTGGTTGGAAGGCGCAGTCTGGCAGTTCAGCTGAGGTGGAAGGTCCAGATGCACCCCAACTCTTTTATGCGAGCCCAATCATTGGATACCTTTGATCTATCTAAGCAGGCGCGGCAGGTACCTAGGTACTTTGCACTTGACTTCAACATGACGTGTGCCTCGTGCTTCTCCTTCTTATCAGCGCCCACCAAACACCACAAGCCACCATCCCTCCCCTCATCGACACTTTCGTCCCATCAATAATAATCCCCTATCCCGTTCGACCATCTCAGGCCCAATTGCACATCTTTCAGAAAGCCCTCCGTGACCCCCCTCTATCTGGACTTGGACACCACCGCAGGTCCCGGCCAACCACACTCTGTACCAGTGTGAACAATTTACACAGTAGTGTGCCTAGCAGCTAGCAACCACCCAGCCAGGCCGTGTCGCTGCCCTGAGCTGACAAAAGCCTAGATATTAAGCACCGATCGTGTGTAGAGGTTGCTAATTCTTGTGACCATTTTCAGATCTCGGCCCTTGCCTCCGAAGAACGCTGGGGAAGCAAGACGCACCGGAATTTCCGTTCTATCGTGAACACTAATATCGCGCCTGGAAATTCGGACGGAGCTCAGCCCGAGAGCCAATGCCCATATCATCGGCCCCTATGCATCTCCCCAGTCTTAGCAACCTCCTTGGCTTTCTTATCGGCCTTCTCCGAACCCAGGTTACTGCTGAGCCGTGCGACAGCACGTTGCTTTCTCGCTCCTCCACCAGCTTGCAGACATCCCCGACCATTGCCTTTTTGCTCCTCTCCATTTCTCCAATCCCTGTCGACCTATGCCATTCGCTCTCATCGACGAGACAGGCAGGCGAACGGAGAGCGACTTCGACCGTCTGCCACCAGGCTAGCCTTAGCGCCATTCCCAACTCGCTTTCCGTCCCATCCGCTCTGATGGTCGCCCAATTGCCCAGGCCCCATGTCGCTCGTTCGTCTGCTTGATCCAATAGCACCTGGCCGGAGCTTGTCGATAGTCCTCGGGAACCCGATTCGGGAACCCGATACGGGATCCCACCCGTGCGATGGCCTATGTCGATCCTCTGCGCGCCTCTCCCGCTTTCAGCACCGTCGGACGTGTCATCGCCATCTTCACCTAGACAACGAGAGCAAACTGGAGGCTTGGTCAAAGAAATGACCGACGAGATGCCCGTATCTCCGATGATTGTGAGCTCGCCCATCCAACCATCAAGCCATATCCCGTGCAAAACGCTTCGACATTGGCGTCCATTGAACTCCGAACCAGCCTGACCTGTTGCTCGCCTCGGCCACGAAACCCAACACGTGGGCAACAAACCAGAAATCGTGCCTGATACATACGAACCATCAGTCCTGGATTATGTGTAGAGTGTCACGTCGTGTACCGAGGTGTGCCTCGCTAGCAAGGGCGACTTTCCATAAAGCCCGGAAGCCACGCGGGCTACGGTGGTATTCACGGAAGGACTGCTTACCTCCAGATGATATTCAGGACTGTCTCAGTGGGCGTTGTCTCACTCGTCTCGTCCGCCTTACCCCGCCATCTTGGCCGCCCATCACTTCCATCCCTATCAATACCGCAAACATCCAGCCACCGATTCGGTCTTTTGCATCAGTTATAGATGCCTGAATGGGACACATCGGGCCAGTAACGACCGCCTAGTTGATGCTCACAAAGCAGGCAGCCCATCATCTTGCCCGTCATTTGTCGCATACATAACGGACCAATCGTCAAATGCAGCCATGTGTAGCAACATGAGACGAGCCAGGTGTATCTATACCCTCCAGACGGTGTATGGAATTACAAAAGACCATATTCAAACACCGGCCCAGCCAGCAGCTTACACACATTGTGCGTGCTCAAAAACCGATCAGACTTAGAAGGTAGCGCATGGCCCAGTCGCGAGCAAGAGTCATCATCTGCACCACCATGAATCTAGCGACGCCATCCCACATCCTCACGAGGGTCTCAGATGTTGCCTTATCGCTCTCTTCTGATTCGCTTATTTCTTCTCCAACCATGCGTCATACAACGCCGGCATCGTCGACTGGGCTCTGGCGTGGGTGTGAGTGGGAACGGGGATGGTCGTTGTGGGTTCTTGGAGGTTCAGCGAGGAACTGAGTCGGAGCCATCTCAAGACATGGCTGACTTCTCCATGGTTTGCGGGGTAGAACCATCAAAAGGCATGGGTGAAGTCCAGGCATGTGTAAGGGACATTTGCCCAGCCGTCGGTATTCATCGCTTGTCCAAGGTTCAGCGTCACAAACGTCTGCTTACAGCGCATCTCGCACAGCTCGACAGCATCGGGCCAAGAACTCGCATAGTATTGCCGCCGCGCACGAGATGGGGGCACGAGCACTGGCGGGCCGCACAGGCTTCTATGCAAGTTTCGATATTGATCCGTTGGCCAAGTTACGGCAACCCTCTAGGTGACTGACTGCGCGGACTCCAACACCAACATCAGCGCCAAGACCCCAAAACACGGCTCCGGATCTCAACGGCGTCCTGTACTTCCGCACGGCCCTTCATCCTCTAAACTCAAACCCGCCAAATGCGCTTCCGCCCGATACCTCGATACTCGTAGTCTTGTGGCCGCTTATTCCGGTAACCCCCTTTCGAGACCTCAGTCTTGTGCGTGGCTGCACACCTCACGTGCTTCCCATCTATTACTATTCGTGACCACACTTTGACAGCCATGTGCTCCATCAGCAGCGATTTCCAGTATGGGTGCTGGAGGAGACATTCGGACGGGCTGTCACGTTCTTGTCTTGACGACGCGGCCTGCCACCATTAGGCACACGGGGAGAGCTACAGTAGACATAAGAAGTGGTCGTTTTACTAACGAGGTGTCTTTAACATAACATCTTTGCAAGGTCTAGACCTTGTCCAGCCAGAGTTGGGCGTCTCCTGAGGATCTCAGAGGCGAGACCTTTGGCTTGAAGCTTCCCCGCATCGCCGCCATCACTAGTGTTGGTTGGAGCTACGAGACAAGCCTCTCATGGAAACGATGTAAACCACATGCCAACCTCCGGCAGCCGGTTCTGTTCGACAAGGCATTCTCGTTCAGCTGTTTCACAGTTTGAACTTATACAAGGAAGTAAATAGACTGAACTCGGGATGGTGTAGATTCCTCTGCCATCTCTCACGCAAATGTTGGTAAATCTGCCCAGATATGTGTTTCTGCGGACTCGTGATCCCTTTTGCTACACCTTGCCAGCCCCGACCGAGCTGCCTCCGTAGAGGATATACACCCCCTTTAGGTAAACACTCATCACCAACATGTGTCAGTTACACCGAGAATTTCAGCTGCACTGATATGAGGACACTCGTGTCGAGCGAAATGCTGTAGAAGAAAAGAATCGATTCTTAGAAGTTGGCATGACCCATCTCGAAAACAATAGAAAAGAAAAAAATGTTTTTTTTTAGAACCTGCCTTACAATAGCGTCTTCTTTGCTTTCCAAAGATCCCGTCTCTTTCGACAACTGCTATGCTCTCGTTCCCCAAGTTTCTTTCCACGGGTGCCTGTCTAAGTTTCCGGATAGCTAGCAGAATGTAACGGTGCTATTTGTCTTTGCTCATGAGAAGCTAGTAAGTGCCTCGTTGAGAAACGTCTTGCTCGATTCCTTCATGACGAGGAGATGGTGTCCGCCCCCAAGAGTCGATACTATAACCAGAACTTCCTCGCCATCTTGCTGTGAGATGGGTCAGTGGAACGTGACGAGCCCCCATCATCAGGGAAGCAGAATGAGCCAAGCGAGTAAGAAAGACAGCTATTGAGTTCCATGCTGTGAATTAAACACATTTGAGTAGCCTGCAACCGTAAAGAAAGAGCAAAGAAGAGGGGTTCCAAGGAAGATAATGTCTAATCTATAACAACTTCTTCTCCGTCCCTCATCCTCCATCCCTTCTAACAGCCTATTTTCTCAATTCCATCGTTAGACGCGAAACTCGGTTTTTTCTTCTGCTTTCACCCTCTAGTCTTGTGTAACAGGTGACAAAATTGCTGGATTTATTAGTGGACTTCACTTTGAGGGCCTAAATACATAATAAACGACACAAATCCGCTTGCTACATCGTGTTGTTGCTGGTTCCTCCTCCTCCTCTCCGTTTTCAACATCTCATCACCTACCTCACCTATCATAGAGGACCTCACAATCAAAACAAACAAGACCATGGATAGAATAATGCACTTATAGTTATAATTGTACCATCAGCGTCAGAAATATAACGTGGTTTGAATATCCACAGCCAACGCCGGGTATTTAATTCCCCCCCTTTCCTCTCCCTTTCCTCCCTCCTTCAAACATAAAAGCAAATCTAATAGTTATCCCTCCCATCCCGCTCTTCCAAGCCCCAGTCTAACCCCCCAATTGTTAAAAAACATGATTCTTTACCTCCCTCCTTTTACTCTGTACTCTTAAACAGGCAAAACATCTTTGATTATAACCGCCAAAAATTCAGCAGCGTGACCCCCCCTTATGACCCAGTCTTCACCCGGCTCAAACCAGGAAATCTCTTGGTGCCCTTGGGACTCTCAGGCACAGCCGCCGCCGCCGCAGCACTCGAATCCTCCTCCTCACGCTCAGGCGTATCCTCCCTTTGCCCCTGACTCTGCCCCTGACCACCACCACCATCCCTCAAACTCCCATCGCGCTTCCGGTGCGTCAGCGCATTGAGTTTATCCCTCAAGAACCCGCTCCCCGCAGACCGCCTCCGATCCCCAGACTCAGCGCCCGTCGCAGACCGTGAAAGCGAGCGAATCGTGCCCCCGCCAGCTTGGTCAAACGGCGCCAGACTACTTCTACTAGAAGGCCTCAGCAACTCGAACCCGAGCCCCTGCGTCGGCGCCCGGCTATCGAGAGGCGTCGGCGGCGTCATCATGAGGAAACTCGGGACGGCGGGCTGCAGTTGTTGCTGCTGCTGCTGGAGACTTGACTCGCCTGTCCTACGAGACCGCCCGCTTGCGACGCTGGAACTCCGGCTGGTCGACCGCGGGATGGGGATGCTGCTGGCTGGGCTGCCGTGGTACGAACGCGGTGGCGAACGGGAGTAGTCGACGGGCGAGTTACCGTATAAACTCGACGAATCATCGCTGTTATTGATACTCTCCGCGTCATGCTGTGACGATGACGACGGCGTGGGCGCAATGAGCGATGACCCACTGGCGAGTTCCCGGAGCTTACTGGCCTGCGTGTTACTCGGGCGATGCTTGAACTTATTGCCGATAATAGCACCAGTATGCGAGATGAGGGCCTTGATGACGGCCTTCTTCAGCGCGAGAGCCAGGTCGAGGTTCGACCACGTCTTGTTGCGCCACTCGACCGCCGGCATGCGGAACACAAAGTCGTGCACGTCCTCGACGTTGCGGTTGTCTTTGCCCTTGTAGCTGAGGCAGAGCACCACCGAGGGCATCTTGATGTGCGCAAAGGTCATGTAGTTGCTGGCGCGCGACATCATCTTGGTGAGGTCGTCGGACGGCTTGGTATCTTCCGCCTTTGACTCCTTGCGCCGGCCGAAGCGCGACTTCTTGTCACCGGGAAGTGTGCTCTCCTTTGATGAGAAGCCGGTCGAGGTACGACCGATTCCTGGGCGAGGCTCCTTTGTTGACTTGAGTGACTCGTATGAAGGCTTCTTGGTTGGAACCTTGCCGGTACCGACGGAGCGGAAGAGGCGGAAGGTGTGGCCTTGACCCTCGCCTGTGTTGACTGTAAGCGACTTTTTGCTGCTTATTGACTTGGTCGGAGAGTCGGAGTTAAGTGTAGGCTGTAGACGCAGTTCAAGGGAGCCCGGTCGCGTGCTAAATCCGTCCTTATCGCTAGCAGTCAGTCGACCAGAGCCAGACATCGAGTCGTCGTCTTCCCCGTCGTCCTCGGTAGGCTGATGTTTGAGCATAAATGGAGAGTCGTTCTTGTCTTTGTTGTCGCCGTCGATGCCCGGGAAGATATACTCAAAGACCCTCTTGCCAATCTCGCGTTCCAGTTGAATCTTCATAGGGAACAAGTTGACCTCAAAGTGATCCATGACGGGAATACCGGCGATGGCTTCAAGCATGTACCAGTATACCCGGATCATTTCTTGATTGCCCAAGTCCTTGTCGCCTTCTGCGTAGGGCGCAATGATCTCCGGGTACATGGCGTCGGGGAGGAGGTTCAGTCCAAAGACCTTGCCGACTCTGATCAAGTTGATATGCGACCCGTCGGCATTATCCGTGCGATCATACTCTACATCCTTGAGCTGTAGCTCCACAAGCGGTTCCTTGTTGTCTCGAAGCATATGCCAAACCGTGTCTCGTGCTGTGATGCTCCAGCGGAGGAGAGCATTGCTCTCCGAATTCGTTTCGTATCTCCGCTGTGAAGACGTGATGGCCTTCATCATGAAGAACAGTTCGTCTTCACATGCTGCTAGGTCCCGTTCCAGAAGAAGCCTGTCCTCCCAGCCACGCTGATCCATGTACTTGGAGTATATCTGGAAGTGGGACTTGATGTCCTGAAGCTGACGAATGCGTTCTTGTAGCTTCTCAACCATCTCAGGCGTACCGCTGAGATCGCTAAAGTCTGATGCGAGCATAATCTTCTCTAGGCGCTCCGTCCGTGTCTTTTCGAGAGGCTCATTGTACATGAGGAGGTCTAGTACAATAACGTACATGGCGTAGTAGTCGCCAGAGTTGCATAGTGCTCTGGCCTGCGGGAACTCTACCCAGAGATTATCCATCTTTCTTTCGTTGCTGGGTTGGGATGGATCACCAGCGCCCTCGGTGTTGACTTCGTCGTTATACTTGAGACGCAGAGTATTGTACTTCTCGTAGCGAAGCATTGCGGACGTCTTCTGCACCACTCTATTAAAGCCGAAAGGGTCCGTCTCAAAGTCGAACATGACTTCCATAGGAACCCACGGAGGCCACGATGACGTTGAGGGGGTACCGTACCGACTGCCAGCGTATGTGGTGACGATCTCGGAGAAGTACGACTGGTGAGTAACGAAGAACTGGGTGCTGTCCATGTTGACGAGGAATCTCCTCTGTACGAGACCGCTGACGTTGTCGGCAAGTCTCTTCTTGTCCATGACCTCGACAACCTTGAGTTCCATGCCCTTGGATGTGAGGATGACGACATTCTTCTTGTTCTTGTCGCTTTGCAGTTGAATCTGCGGGGCAATGAGTCGAACGTGGTAACTGTTCTGAGGCGTAAACTCATCCGAGATACCGCTCGACAGGTCAGCGATTGGCACGTTAGGCACGTCTTCGCCACTATTTCCATCAGCGTTGACATATTTCTTGCCGTCCTTGAGGATGTTCTTGATGCGTTCTTCAATGTCCTGCTTGAACTCACGCTCTGCAGCATCGAGGTCAGGAGAAGCGCCAGCTGTGGCACCCCCGGTGGGTGTCCTATTCTTGCTCGCAGGCTTTGGATTCTGCTTTGCTTTGTACTGCTCTTCGACAATGTCGAGGATGAACTTGACGGCAGGACGAGACAGGTAGTAGACGAAACCTCTGCGCTGGCTGACTTGGTGGATATAACGAAGCACAACGTTGCGAAGAGTGTTGTTCCACTTGAAATGAAGATTGTGAATGACGAATCGGTTGTTGAAATCACTCTCGAACTCCGCTCCCGAGGGTATCGTAAGAGAGTCATCTTTATCCAGTCCAACCGACTCCTCAGACGCGTTGCTTTCGCTCTCTCTTCTAAATGGATTGCTGCCGTTGATCGGTGATTTGCTGTTCATTTGACGGAGCATATTATGGAGGTACGCCTTCTTCTTTTGCAAGATGCCGCCCTGCTGCTGGAGACTCTCAAATGCTGTAACCAGTTTCGGGTCCTTGCCGTCATCGCGCACAACCTTGAGCTCGGCTTCTCCAAGGCTGCGGCCGTAGTTCTCAATCTGAGCATCCAATTGTACTAAACGCTCTTGAATGAGCTGTGCCTGTACTCTTCTGGGGTCGTCATCGTGGCTCATGATACAGAAGTGGGTCGGCTCGTCGCCAAATGGACTCTTGCGGTCCGGGTCTCCTGCAATGACGCCGCCAATGTCAGTTTGTCGGAAGTACGTCAAACGCGGCGCAAAGGCGAGTGGAAGAATCTTGGTATCCGGGTTCGGCTCCGTGGGCAGAATCCAATCTAGTTCCACGAAATCATCCATGTCGATCCAACTCAAGTCGTTGTCAGGGATGGTGAAGCGGGACAGGTCTGCGCTGTCCTCGCGTTGATTTGTAATTAGGTCCGCCATCGTGCCCTTCTTGATGGCCTCCGTCGTTGCTCCCCGTATACTGGCTGAAACAGCACGAACGTCGGCTGCTGCTAGATCAAGCTGGGCCGCGTGAAGCTTGATACCGCTCGTCTTTCCCTTAGTCTTGCGACCGCGGTCTCGGGTGTTGAACTCCTCGCGTCTCTGGTGCAGGTCCAGCATGAAGCTGTCGAATCTGACCTTGAGACCCGTCGCCGACACTCCACTGTCCGAAGCATCTTCAACGTCCTTATGCTTGTAGATGTGACTGAGGAACAGCGGTGCCAAAAGGAGATTGTACTTGATCGTCGAGAGATGTTTGCCGAACTTCTTGCTGTTCCTTTCCCTGCCTGGCCAGAGTGGACCTTGCCGGATGGGCAGTGCCATGGCACCACCGAACAGCGACCACCAAGCGAAGAAGTGAGTGAAGAAGCGAGGCGTGCAATGGACCGTATTATAGCTCCTTGACGGCTCGACATTATTGGACATCCAATCACGGTCGACTGGGGCTCGGACAGCAATCGACAAGTGGATATGCTGGCTTCGGAAACCGCGGAAAGCATCATATGGCTGGTCCTCGGATTTGACATGGTGAGGTGCCCGCAGCATAATATCGTAGTGCGGTCGGAACTCGAAGCTGCGTTTTCCGTCCTGAATCGCGCGTTCAAAGACCAGGCCGGCCATCCACTGCACCTTGCCAGATAGCTTCATCACCACCTTTTTGAAGGATGCCCCGGACTTGTAGCTGTCTTCGCTCATGAGACTGTCGTCTTCTCCGGTGCGTCTTGCAGCTTCTCGGATCTGGTGGCTGTAGTCGGGTATGGCAAGAACGTACTCCCCAGAGTCAACCGTCATGAATCGCTTCGGGTCGTCGTCAGCATTGATGTTCCACTTGACTTCATTGCGCCAACACATCAGGAAACCCGCGCCGTTGCCTGTCACACAGTAAGGGTCACGGGTTCCCTTGAGCGCTAGATGCATATCGCCGTCGCCCCTCCACGCTACATGTATTCTGGAGTGGAAGTTGAGACGAATCTTGTCCCAGAAACCGACTCTCTCAGACAGATCAATCTGAGGCTTGGTAAAGGACTCGATGCCCATCATCATGTCTTGAATAGCTGGCTGGTATGCTGGACCCCAAGTAATCCTTGTCGGCAGAGCTGTGTTGATTTCAACACGCATGTTCGAGTACGACTTGACTGGTCCGATGGTCCGCCGGACGTCGATCGCGAAGCCACCCTCGTTGCTACCGCCGGGTTCGTGGGTCCGAGGAGGAACAATGTTGACTTTAATGCGGCGGGTAGACTCCATCCCTCGGAACTCTTCGGCAATGACGAAGTTTGTCTTGAGCGACATAGCTGGAAGCCTTGTCGACTGGCCCGCCTTCAAGCTGGGAATGTGAATCAAAGGAAGTGGATAGTCGCGTAATGATATCCTCGCCTCGCTAAGATCGATCGATACATGCATCGGGACGAGCAATCCATACTTCATATCCTTGGGCATCCCCTTTCCGACGGAGTTGATAAAGTCTGGCAGATCCTTCATGGCGAACGTAGGTTTGTCAATGACGAACTGCAGATCGGTGATGAGTGCAGATGCGAGCGCGGGTCGTTGTGGTACTTCGAGGATGTTCTCCGTATCCTCCAGATCGTCAGGAAGCTGGTCAGGACCCCAGAACAGTCCTCGAATCTCCTTCATGCCGTTCTTGGCCATGACGTAGAACCGATCGATCCGCTTCTTCCAACTTTGTGCGTTGTAAGCGTCCAGCCTCGCCCGGGCTTCTTGCTCGGCGACCTTGGAGGATCCAGTAAGGCCGACACCTCCGCCGTCGGGGTCGTATCGTGGTGCTCTGCCCCGTGAGCGTTCGTCTCTGCTGCTAGGTCGCCGCCCATCTGCACTTTGGCTCCTGGCCCATGAAGCCCCGTTTTGCTGTCGTCCCCTGTTGAAAAGCGAGCGAGCACGCAGCTTGCCTGACTCCTTCCTCGACTCTTCTTCGCGGACCTTTTTACTCTTGACTTCGAAAGCTTCTTCGCGAGCAAGTCGCTGCATCTGCTCCACTCTGCCCGCGCGGTAGATCATTCCGAGTTTCCATTCAAAGGCGCCATCTTCCATCTCAAAGAGTAGTGACCGTGTCCGCACAGAAACCTTGGGAACCTTCTTTGGTCCACCAGGGACCTTGTCGAGGATGTACTCGTTCGTACCCGTCTTGAATCGGTGGTGGAGCTGCTTGATCGACTTGAGGGTATTGATAATGTTGTCGGAGATCTTGTTGACCTGGACCTCGTGAGGTACGGCGAATCGGATGGCGTCAGAGTTCACGTCGATCATCTTGTCTTCTTGGACTTCGCCACCTGTCAGCTTGCGCCGGGACTTGCGATAGTCGACACGGCCGCCCTTGATGCTGACCATTCTGGCCCAAGTGCCTCGCATCCTAGGCGGTTGTACGTAGATTCGAACGAGCTTGGACGCAATGTACGGCGAAGACCACCTGTGCCGGCCAGCCTCTACACCATAGACCTGGACCATCAACTGAGGATCGTTTGGCAATTCGGCCTTGATTTGCACAAGGGCTGCTTTCAGGTCGATGACCACAAGCTCAGGCGTCAAGGTGGAGTAGTCGCTCATGTCAATAAAGGGAGACCCTGGTGACATGGGGGGAGCCAGGAAATCGGCATTGCCGTCTTTCCGCGGCGTCGTCGGCGACATTGGCGGCGATCCAACATCTTGGCCTGACCTCATGAAGGCTTTCCGTACAATCATGATGGCAACGCCAACCGAGTAGTGGCGGAAGAGAGAGTACTGCAGGAGAACAGTCCTGATCCCGGCATGAATGTGGAAAATCGGACCCTGCTGGTCACTCATAGCCTGGAAAGCAACCTCGAACCGCGGCATGTTGACAAACGGCTCCAGCTCGACCCTGTCCTCCGATTCAACAATGTAAGCCTCAAGGCCACGGACGTGAAACGTGACCCTCCGTCCATCGCCATGGTTCTGCTGCTTCTTCCTTGGCGGCGGGGAGATTGGACTTTTGAGCAAGTCCGAGTCAGGGGCGACGGTACGGCTATTAGCCCTACGCCGCGATGGCCGCCGTTGAAGCCCCTCGAGCCTTTGCGCGCGGTACTCGGCAGAGAATTCGTCCAGCTGTAGGGACACTCCGCGAGTATCGTCTGAGATGTCTTCGTCGATGCCGGCAATCTCGATGCTAAAGTCTGACGCTTGGAGCTGAAACTGCAACAACCAAGACGGCATTGCGCGAAGGAAGTTTTGCTGCTTGGTGGACGTGTGCGAATTCGAACGCTTCTCAGGCTCGACGTTTAACCGCAGTTGTCGCACAATCTGTCTGAGACCGTCGGTAATCTCGGGGCGCACCATCTTGATCGAGAAGGTCTGCAAATTGCTCGAGGCAACAACATGGACGTCTGGCGTAGCACTGAGTTGCACCTTAAGCTCGAAAGACTCGGTCTGAATTAGGTCGAATCGGCTACTCGATGACGTCTGATAGTACAGTTCGTGCGACTGGATCCTCATAGTAGACGCGAGCGAATAGTGCAAGTCCTCCACCGTGGAATGGAACGATTCCATGTCGAGCGATATTGATGAAATCGAGGATATGATGAGGTCAAAGTCGTCGGGTGCCGCGTGCTGGTCAACTGCGGGCAGGGCGACTCGTAGGACTGGCTCGTGCATGGTAAACTTGATATTAGCCTTGGGCAGGAGTCGTGATATGAGCACATGCCGCGGTTGCCGGCTAGATCGTGACCTCTTGGAGGACTTCGGCTTCAGCATGGCGACGAGGAGCGGCAGATGGCGAGGGTCGAGATCCACCGAGGGGGAAGTTACTACGGAATTAGCGAACAGTATGTTTGCGTTTCTCTCCTCGGCTCCAACATCCTGCGCCATCTCGACCGTCTTGGACGGCAGCGTCGTCTTGACCGTCGTTGTCGCCATTGGGATATAAAGCAGTCTCTCCGGTTTTCCGTCCCCATCGTCGACGCCGACGGAGATGGACAGGGCCGCAGCGAGGGCTTCGTGGGCGATGTCCTTGGACGGGAAGTACATCCTGTGCGACGGAGACTTGGGGTCCAAACGGTGCAAGTCTATACCAACTTCCTTCATCGACGCATTCAACATGACGGGCTTGGCACTAGGCTTGACGGACCCCACCCTCTTGGTCATGCCAACAAAACTGACGGCAAACTGGACCTCCTTAACGCCCCTCAAGATGGAACTGACAAACTCCTTGGAATCGGACACGGTCTGGATCAGGTCCTGGTTGGTGCTGCCAGGTTGGGCGACCTCATGTATGACCTTGTCCATGAAGACGTCGGCTGGCTCGTCAGACAAGGTAGACGAGCGCGCGGCCAACTTGCACTGCTTGAAGCGATCGGCGCACACGCGAACGTCATCGTAGGGTATATGAACACGGCCCAGCTTGAGGGCAATCGCAGCGTCCCGCAGCCCATCCAGCGCCTCGTACAGGAACCCATGGATATTCAACGTCGCATTGTCGAGAATTTCGAGAGACTCCTTGCCCTCGGGCGTGAACAGAACGCTGCGCAGCGTCATGATCCACTCCGCCTGCCGCTGCTTCTGCTTATTCTTGTCGTTGCGAGCCTGGAAGAAGAAGCGAGCGCGGTCCACCATCTTGCGCCGCGTGTCGACGGCGACGGTCAAGCTCCCAAACTGGACGTCGCCAACGTCGACGACCTTAATCGTGGAGTTTGTGGCGACGACGTCCACCATCCGCAGCCAGTTGAGCTTGCGGTGCGCCCTCTTCATCCGGTCCTTGAGCTTCATCAAGTGCTTCCATGTCTCGCTCCGGGGCGGGGGTCCGCCGTTTCGACGTATGAGTGGCACCTTGGGCTGCTGCTGTTCGGCGGCCGGCACCTCCGGCTCTTCCTCCGCATCGGTGCTGCTGTCGGAGTCGGTCGAGCTGTCCTCGCCCTTCTTGCCGTCGAGTTCGCGAATGTCGACCGTGACGGTGAGCTCGCTGATGACGACGCTCAGCCAGGTGGGCTGGGCAAAGGTTGGGCGGTGGACGTTGAGCCCGAGGCCGCGGACCTCAATCTTGAATCCATCTCGTGGGGTGTAGGCGAGTCTCCGGAGGGAAAAGTAGCCGATTCGCTGGATCGATACGCCGGTGAGGATTCGAACGACGGCGAAGAGGATGAAGGAGGATAGATAGAGGAGGACGACGACGCCGAAGAGGAAGGTCGGATTGAGCAAAGCCATAGTGAGTCGGCAGAACGACTCGCGCGATCGGTGGCTCGCTTCGGTATCTGTATCACCATCACCATGAAGGCAACGTCAGCTTCCCAACAACTCCCGCGCAAATAGTGTGGATGTGAATAGTACACAACAAGGGCCATGTAGTGAAATGGGAGGCGCAGAGGGCAGGGCGGCGTACCTGGAAAAGACCCAGATCTCTGTGGTATCCCGCACGTTTATATCCGTTTCCTACAATCCGAGCGCGCCATGTCGTCGATCAACGATGCTTGGGGTGTTGGTTTGTGGGTGTGGAGAGGTAACACTCGGCTTTGGGGCAGCAGAGTTTCGGCGCCTTCGCGGTTACACTTGTCAACGGTGATGTACAGTTTAGCTAGCGAGTGCAGATGGTCGATCGCGAAGATTTGGGAGAGGAATCGCGCAGACGGTTGCAGGGGCGGATGGCGGCGGGTGAGACTGATGATCGGATCCCTTGGTTGGCCCGGAAGGGAGAATGGAAATGTGGTGGGATCGGAAATGGGGACGTTGGTGGGAGGTTTTGGGGTAAACCTGGCGGCGATGTGGAGCAGGGCGGAGATAGAGAGACGAGGAGAGAGAGAGAGAGAGAGAGAGAGAGAGAGAGAGAGAGAGAGAGAGAGAGAGAGAGAGAGAGCACGTTTCGTTGGGGGCGGCGGGCAGAAGCAGGCGGAACCAAAACTAGTTGAAAAAGGCCTAAGTTAGGTTGGACGCGTAGGATATTGCCTATAGCAAGAGCATAAAAGTGTATAGAAAGAAAAGGAGGGAAAAGGTGCGGACCGGAGGTGCTGGTGGAGGATGTAGGTCTCGCTCGTCTTGTCTTGCAGAAGAGTGACGCAGTCGCCAGGTCCAATGTAAGCCAGGAATTGGGACTCGCAGTTGGGATTTGCGGTTGGCGAAATGCGAGAAGACGTCGTTCGCCTAAGCCCTTGTCGTTTTCTTATTGCTCGGCACGAGGCGGCGGCTGTCCACACGGAACCCTGCTGCCGCTTCTGGATGACAGAGTAATAGCAGATTGCTCCTATTCCCGAGGTGTTCCAGTCCCCATTCCAGTACGGAGTATTAGGTAGTCTCCAGTTTCCTCTCCAGGTGATGGGGTACTTCCGACTCCTGGGCACCAGGGCAGCGGTGCAGTATTCGTACTCGTCTCGTCCGTGAGTGTGTGTGTATGTGTGTGTGTGTGAGGAATGGTCCGGATGGTCGGATGGGTCGGATAGCTCAGATAATGACATAGCATAGATCCAATGGGGGCTTGTGGACGATCAACGGCGCGATGGCGTACCTACCTAAGGTAAGGTAGCTAAGCTTCCCAAGGACCAAGATACGGTACCTAGACTAAAAACAATTCACACAAGCTGAGATGGATTCCAATAGCAATAATTATCACTGATAATTAGTGCGAGAGCGAGAGACAGGAACAATTGGTAAGACTTGGGCCTAGACAGAATGGGGACAAGCACGGTTCGGCCTAGGCTTGGCTTGGAATTGCAAAGGGACGGGCGGGGCGGCGGAATCCAGGAACAGGGCTGTTGGGGAATTTGGCGGGTGGAAATGAAGCCTTGGTCAGCATTGCGTCCACTTGCATCTCTTTGAATGGTGGCTATGGACTCGAGATGGTATGGAGTATGGTAGTTTGTCTCTATGACAGGAAATATGTCATGGTGCATATTGAAGGAAGAGACGTGATGGAATTACTCCGTTGGAATGTGTCCAGTTGTCGAACAAATACCTTGCTTAGCTAATGGAAGGTAAGGTACGTAGATGTGCACCTGGCCCGGAGTTATGGCTCCCTTCACTCCCGAATTCCCGTCCAATCGATGCAAATCCCACCCTCAGCCACTTCCGGCCTTACCCTTTTCTCATTGGCCTCTCCGTCTTTCAATGTGGAGACTCCCGCGCGCCAGGTATCCACCCCTTCTCCGGCCTACCTACCTGTCACCGCGTGGTACCAGCCGTCCGGAGCATCACATCGGAGATCCTCCTCCATCAATTCAACAATTACTTGCATCACTTCACACTAACACTTCGTATGCACCTCACCAAATCACTTGCATCAGCGAGGGGCCGTGCTCATGCTCCAGCTCAACCCATCAATGCGCCGCTGCATCGGACGGTACCATCGCCTTACGTCTCACAATGTACTTGTGCCTGTATTCGTGCCTGGTTATCCCCCCCTCGCCCTTGTTGCCGCCGAAGCTAGGGCTGCTCCAAGGATCTAGCACGTGCAGCAAGCGCGCCTCCCCAATACCCTTCTTCCTCCCTGCACTTGCTATCAAGTTGTAAGCCTTCGGACTTACGAAGGGACTACCTAAACAACCAAGTGTAGACCGAGATATTGTCTTGGTGAGGGAGATAAGCACGGCAGGGTGCATGGATACTTGCAAGGGCCAGGAGCCTCACGAGGAGTATCTCAGCCTTTCTCCTCCTATTCCCATTGCCGAATGAAACGAATGCCAGCCTGGCCCAGATCTAGACAAGCTCAAGATTGCCTTTAGATATCATCGGGGTCGAGTTAGGCAGCCAGGTTCAAGGATTGAAGGTTATGTAAAGTCTGTGACTATCTCATTTTCAAGTATATCGTTTGTTTTGTTTTTCTGCCCTATTGCTCCAAGTATATCATTTACATGCGAAATATCGAAACATCTCTATTCCGCTTATCAACTATATTCCTAATTATCAAGTAAACTTGACCGTTGAATAATCGGGAGCTACAGGGGAACAGACGTAGCCAACTGACAAGTCAACGGCGGCTTCAAAGACGAGTCATGTCCGCGGTGCTCTGATAGCATGTGGCCATTCAAGTAAGCTAGTAGCTGAGCATCAGTCTTCTCCTTCGTCTTGACATTTGACATGGGATATTAATCAATTAATAATCTTTATCAAAATACAAAGGCACCACCGGACAATACCCATCCCTCGGCGGATCATGCTTCATCCCAACCTCAACCTTCAACCCATCACACGCAGCAGTATCCCCGTGCAACGCAAACCACGACGTCTCGAGCAAAAAGTCCATGAACCGCTTCCCCGCTTCCGGCGAGACCTTCTTGCCCTTGTCCTCTTTGAAAAACACCCTCTTCCACCCGGACGCCTCGCACCACATGATGATGAGACACCACCGTCGCGGCTTAGCCCCGGCGCCGTTGGGTCCGTTGAAGCTGCTGCCGTGATGAACGAGATTCACACAAAAGGCATGAACCTCCTTCCCCGCAAACGTCTTGCTCGCGTGCGCCGCCGTCTGCAGGTACTCCTGCGGATCGGCCTCCGCGTCGTCGCCAACCTGCCACGACGTCAGCGCGTCGTTACACGAGAACAGCTGGAACAGTAACTCTGGCGTCCTGCCGCGCTCGACGTCGTATGCCGGCAGAACCTGTTTCTGAAAGGACCTTGACATTTTGAAGCCCGGCAGTTCGGAGAAGCGCGGGAAGTAAGAAACCGAGACCAATGAAGAACCGCGGCTGGCCTGCTGTCGGCGGCGCGCGGCGTACCGGGCGGGCATGGATACGTTGGCCAGCGGGATCGGGAGGTTCGCCTGCGGTCTGGACCTGTGCCGTCCAAATGTTGATGTGAAGGACGTGGTCCAGAGCGGGATGCAAATGACTGTATCGTCGTGGTTCTTGATGTCGTGTTTGCAGTTGATGGCGGCGTAGACTGTCGTCGAGGAGGCTGTTCTGATGAGGGGCAGCGTCATGCTCAAACCTAGATTCGTCATTGTGAATTCCTTTACGAGGGACCAGTTGTCGTCCGCGGCGGTTCTGCATTTCACGACCTGTCCGCAACCCGAGAATGCGGATGGGTGCGGCGCCAGCAGCGTGACCCAGAGGTCGCGGCGGGGGTCCATCGTCTTCTCGGTCCAGTCCCACGCGAAAAGGCTCTGGTCCGTCGAGACCTTCATGATTTCCTCTTGTAGCCTGCGGAAGGCTTCGTGACCCTCGCCGTAGAGCAGAGGCATGTGGATCTGGAAGATGCCGAGAAGGCAGTACGCCGTGTCCTCGGTCCGCGTCGTCTGGCGGCTAGACGCCCACGACATCCTCTTGGCGACGCAGGCGGAGGAGAGGGTCTGCGGGTAAATGAGGACGTCGACGTCGATGCCCGTGATGGAAGCAATGGAATACGCCAGAGTCTCCTTGGTCCCGATGGGCTCCCACGTGCTATCGTAAAACGTCATATCCGCGGGCGCCAGCAGCTCCTGTAACGTCCAGCCCCGCGTGAACCACCGGCACTGACGTAGATCGACCCTTGTCCCACCGGGCTTGAGGTCTTCCAGGTGAACGTAGCAGATGGAGGCGCCGCGGTACCAGGCGAACATGGAGTTGATGGCCTCGGAGAGCTCGGCGCTGCTCTTCTTGTCGATGCAGTTCGTGTCGACCCAGACGTGGCTAATGCCTTCTTGCCGGGCGATGCGGCACGTGTTTGCAATCTTTTGGAACCCGCGCTTGGAGTTGATGTGTTTGCGGGAGCCGAGGTCGTCTTCTTGCCATAGCAGCCATTCTTGGAAGGTGACCTCGTCGGTGCCCCATGTGTGTGAGAGGATGGCGTATTTGGGGAGATCTGAGTCGAAGAAGTCTTCGAGTTGTAGTGTTGAGGTATTAATTAGCCTCATAGTGTACAATCTATATATACATCGATTGATAAGGATGATATTGACTATGGGAAATGACCATTGCGAAATGGTGTCGTTGCTGATGTGAGAGGATTGTTGGAGATGCGGGTGCTCACTCTTGAAGATGTATCTAATCGCACAAGGCTAGGTTGCATGCATGCCTGGCCAATCAACGTCAGCATGATAATGATGCCAGGGGTAGTCTCGAGTTGGGTGCAACTCCATCTGACGCTCCGAGATCTTCATCTGGTGTTACGCGATGAGCAAGGTGAGTGCAGTACAAACATCGACATAGTGAGGAAGAGTTGGTGCCTTGATAGAAATGTGAAAAGGCTCCTCTATAAAGGGCAAATAAGTAAAGTCTTGCTTGTTGGTACAATTTACAGTTGTAATGCTGACAGAGTTATACATGTTGATGAAACAGACGTAATGCTCTGCTATCGGGCATCTCGTGGTTGTGCTGCGTCCTTCGGGGGTGGCGGAGGAGCTGCTGCCTTTGCGGCGCGAAGCTCTACAATCTTTTCGTCAATGAGAGCGATCTCGGCGTCTATCCTGAGCATCTTCTCATCAATCATGTCGCGGTACTCGTCATCTGAAAGCTTCTTCAGAGGACTCCAACTTGACTCGAAGATGCTCTTCTTCTTTTCCGTAACCTCCGGTCTGCCTTGCGATGCGTTCACAAAGGCCTGTCCCGTTCCTCCGATGAGGGAGAACACGATGACTCCTGGGATGATGTTTTTTGGGCCACCTGATGAGCGTTAGAAGCGGTCAATATCTCAGGAAGGGGGTACTCACGAATTAGTCCTCCAACCATTCCTGCCGTGCCTCCTGCAAGGGCACTTGCTTGGATCTTGGATGGGTTGGAGAGCTTCTCTTCGCCGCCCCACGCGGCCATAACTACAGACCTCGAGACTATCGCAAAACTTTCAGTACGCCGTCATGAAGAATGTGAGAAATCCAGCCACATACGCCAGTAACTTGAACCGAGGGCGAACCACTGGATACCAGATGCTACCGCGAACAGAGCTGGTGTGGAGTCCCGGATAATGCCGCCTGCAATGCCACTGAACATGCCGACGGTGCCTGTCAAAGATGTCAGCTGTAGAACCGTGCTTTACTTCGAGATGAGGCAGCCCTCAGATAATGAATCTGATGGGGTTCTGCCTCCGACGTCGTCACTTACCAGTCATTGCACCAACTTTCAGGGGCGGACCCAAGAGATCGACCAACCCTGGTGGCAGCAAACCTCGAGGCTGCCGCTTCCGCCTGGGCTCTTCTGTGCCATCTCTCGCTTCATCTGACATGATGAAAGACTGAAAGATCGGGTTGCAGCATAAAATGAGATGACGATGAGCTGACTTACAGTCGATGGGCCCGATCAGATGTGTAGGTTGTTCTGGAAGCTTTGGGCAAGGGTGGAATACATGCATCAAACGGGGTAGTAGTAATCAAGCGAGTTGGCGACGTTGTTCAAATGTTTCGTGCGGCTCAAAACGAGATTGAGCCGTGCAGACCCGATAGATGCAAGAAAGGCGGGGGTGATGTTCAACTGCAGGCGCACATCATTCACTTTTTTTTCTCCTTCCAAGTTGATGACCTCAAGCTTGTACCTTGTACCTAGGCACCGATAGATCCGTAGGTACCAACAGCAGTGAAGGGGCCATCCGTGGCACAGCACAGGGCGCGGTGGGCAGGGGAAGTTGAACGGGAAGGGAGGGATGGAGGGGAGTGGAGGGGGAAACACAGGCGGGAAAAACGCTGAGGCCCCAAGGCTCACCCCGCTGAAGTCACTGGAAGCACTGGGCACTTGTGGCACTGCTCAGTACCAGTGTACGGTGGCACGGTGGGCAGCAGGCTGTGGAACACCTAAAAAAAAAACGAAGAAAAAAACAGCCCCTCTTTCATAAATGGGAATTGTTCAATCACGGGGTTTCCCGGTGGTCATGGCCCGAGCGTCTTTGGCGGGGCGCTAGGTTGAAAAGGTGAGCTAGGCCGCGGCGGGGCTAGTGCCTCCCACTCCTGGCCACCTCGAGAAAATTGTCCAACCCTCACAAACTTTCAATCACCCTCTGCCTCTCTGCTGCGCGGGTAAAACTTCGACCCTTTCTTCCCCCCAAAAAGACTACCAGCCCCAGCAAATCACCGCAAGCTGGGCCGTTTTTACCAAGTCTACTACGTCTCCGATACCCTCTGACGTATCGTACAAAAAAGACTTTATCCATCTCCGGTGTCAAGAGATATCCCTTTACTTAGGCGACATCTCCCCCCCACGACACTGCGAAATATCCCTCGGACATTTCCAATCCTCTCCGCACCAACGCTCCCACCAAACCCGCATCTCTAACCAACACCCACGCCGTTCGGCTCTTCTACATACTCCCCGCATCGCGCATCGATCATACTCGACGCGCGAAGCCGTCTCAACACCGCAATCATGGGTTCGTGCTACCCTGCTCGCCGTCGCAAGCTGTTGCAACGTCTCCCGCCCGTACCAAGACTAACCGTGTCATCATAGCGCCCAAGAAGAAGGAGCAGGTCAAGATGGCCCTTGGCGACTTCCTGCAGGACTCCAGTCAGTCGCACCCCCTCCGACGATCCTCTTTACAGACGCTGCCTCGACAACTGCTACCGCCGACTTCATTTCTTGCTCGACTATCGAGTTAGTATATCATCGACTGACACTTTATATAGGCTACGGCGGATCATGGGCTGATGAGGTCGAGGATACGTACAGTGAGTTATATCGCCTAAAACATACCACTTTGGAAGCAAATGCTAACGCCCTACAGCCGGTATGCGACATTTCCACGAGCCGGTCTAGCGCCGCACAAGTTTTGTTCCTTACCCACTGACACCATCTTTATAGGCACTCAGGCTCTCCCCGCCCCCGAGCGCGCTGGCTACCGTCCCAGCCAAGGTGGCTGGGGTAGCGGCGGCGGCGACCGCGGTGACCGTTCCGAGCGCAGTGAGTCCATCTCGGAAAGGTAGAAATGGACACATCTAACCAGTGTGTAGGAGACTATGGCGGCTACTCTTCCATCCGCGAGAACCTTCCCCAGCAGCTCCCCGAGAGACCCCCCTACACCGCCCACCTTGGCAACCTGTCCTACGATGCCACCGAGGAGACCGTCAACGAGTTCTTCGAGGGCTGCAACATCATCAGCGTCCGCATCATCGAGGACCGCGAGCAGCAGCGCCCCAAGGGCTTCGCCTACGCCGAGTTCCAGGATCTTGAGGGACTGAAGCAGGCTTTGACTCTGGATGGCCAGACTTTCCAGGGACGTGCTATTAGAATCAAGGTTGCCGATCCTCGTAAGTACATGCCCCGAGGTTGACCCAAGGTTGAAAGCTGACACTTTCAAAGCCCGTGGTGGTAACCGTGACGGCGAATCCAACCGCGACTTCAGTGACTGGTCCCGCAAGGGTCCCCTGCCCGACTTGCCTGGACGTGGTGGAAACGATCGTCGCCCCTCCGACTTTGGCGAGCGCCGTGGCCCCCGTGAGCCTCGCGAGCCCCGTGAGGACGACGGAAAGGTCCGCGACTTTGGCAACTGGGAGCGCAGAGGCCCCCTTTCCCCCGTTGCTCCCAAGGAGGGCTCTGGCTCCCGCGATGGCAGCCGTCCCCGTACCAACGATGGACCCCGCGAGTTCCGCGACCGCCGCCAGTCCCCTGCTGCCTGGGGTGAGGGCCAGGGACCCCGCCAGGACTCCCGTCCTCCCCGCCCCGAGAGAGTCCCCACCGCCGCCGAGACCGACAGCCAGTGGAGAACCAAGATGCGCCCTGATGCTGCCCAGTCCCGCGACGGCAGCGAGGCGCCTTCTTCCCCTTCAGCCGCCCCCGCCGCTCCCGTCGGCCGCCCCAGGTTGAACTTGGCGAAGCGCACCGTTTCCGAGGCTCCCGACGTTACGTCTCCCTCCGGAACTGACTCCAAGGCCAGCCCCTTCGGTGCTGCCCGTCCCATCGACACTGCTGCAAAGGAGCGTCTGATTGAGGAGAAGAAGGAGCAACACGCCAAGGAGAAGCGCGAGGCCGACGAGAAGGCCAAGGAGGAGCGTCGCCTTGCCAAGGAGGCCGCTCTCAAGGAGGCCGAGGAGAAGGCTGAGCAAGAGGCTGCTGCCAAGGAGAAGGCCGAGAAGGAGGCTGCTGAGGCTCCCAAGGAGGAGGTCGCCCAGGAGGATGCCGCCGATAAGGAGAACGGCACATCTGAGGAGAAGATTCCCGTCAGAGCCAAGGAGCCAAGAGAGCCTAAGGAGGCTGCCCCCAAGTCTCGTGCTGCTGAGGCTAACAGCTGGAGATCATCTGGTGCCTCCCGTGGTGCCCCGACTGGACCTCGCGGTGGACGTGGTGGACCTCGTGGTGGTGGCCGATTTGAGGGAGGCCGCTCCCCTCGCTCCAACGGCCCTGCTGAGAAGCAGTCCCCGGCTGCTGCCGGCAGTGAGTCTGGCGATGCTGCCCCTGTGGAGGACGATGGTTGGACCACGGTCCCCAACAAGGGCCGTCGCAATGTTGGACCCCGTGGCACTGCCTAGGAGGTGGGCGTGCATAGTCCATTCATCCTTCAGCGTCCAGTCGGACCCAGTGCGGTCAAGGCCGCAGTCGAGTCGGCAATTATCGCCGAGAAGATGCTCCCACGTGTTTGCTTGCGGGGCCTAGATGACATTTCTCGTCATCACATATACCCAGACGACTCCGAATACGATTCTGAC
Source organism: Colletotrichum phormii (assembly GCF_030913505.1). NCBI lineage: Eukaryota > Fungi > Ascomycota > Sordariomycetes > Glomerellales > Glomerellaceae > Colletotrichum > Colletotrichum phormii. The sequence continues at coordinate 189,323 of NW_026851456.1, forward strand.
GAACGACTTTACGCCACGAACCGCTTACTTGGGGCTTGAAGGGCATGAATTCTCTATTCCGATACTTTGCTTTTCGACAGACGACAAAAACTGGCTCACTACGGATCTGCTGAAGGAAACAAAAAACACTTTCCTTTTTTTACTCAGCACCCTCTGCGGTCTCTGGCTCAGGTGGCTTGCCATCCTTTGGGCAAGATAGGTCTCCTCGACTCAACGACTGGAGAAGGCGCGCACTTTCGCACGCATTCATCGGAGTTTGCGAAGTGGTTACTAAAAAGAAAAGGGCTCATGGATGTTGGAAGAAAAGGGGGCTCATGACCATGTTGTTGTTTTTTTGCCTCGCTCAACTTTTTCCTTTGTCTCCTCTCCCCTCTGCTGTACCTCGAGACCCTTCTTTGCCCAAGGGGTTCTCGGGGGCTCCAGCGAAGTAACAGACCTACCTTACCTACCATACCGATCCGCCAGGATTCACACTCAGCTCTTAGTTGCAAACAAGGAGCTTCAAAAGGAATCCAAACACAAAAGTCTCAACCAAAGTTCTACTTGGCTCTTTTCCTCCTCTTTCTCCGTCCCTTTTTTTTTTTTTTTTGCGTGCAACGATAGATGATCTGCCCCTCAGTTATGAAAATTCTCCCGGCTGTTCATGATTATTCACGCTCGTAAGCCCTTTTTTGAGATGGCAAGTCCTAGTCTTCCTCGTCTTTTTTCTCCAGTTTCCCTCTATTTCACCCTTCTACCACGGCCCCTTCGATACCAGAATGATGGTGGCGAGCTGAGCTCATTTGAGTTCTTTTCTTCCTTGTGCTACCGAGGGGTGGTTTTAAAATGGATTGTGTTTTTTTGACTGTGGTTGAAGGCTGATTGTCGAAGGGGGGATGATGGGAAAGGTGTGAGTGAGCCTGGCGCTGCGCGTGGAGGTGCAAAATATATGATATGCAAGGGCATGAAATACAAAAGTATAAAAACTTTGCTGCTTTCTCGAGTCTTTACTGTGGCAGTGTGGTGTGATGGTTATGATATTGTTACTGCTTTGTGGGCGAGTTGAAGCCTTGGATAAGATATGTGAAGGAGCAATACATGTGGGTGGGTTCATCAGATATCACAAAAGGTACAGTTGAGTGAATTGAGTATTCTTCATGAAACCACACGCTTCTACCTCTACCAAACCCCCATCTTGGTCAACAATCATATTCCCAAAGCCCCACGACAAACACTACCTCTTGAGAGTCTTCTGCTTCTCCGCATCCCTAGCAACATTCCTCCCCTCAACCAACAACCCCTTCTTCCGCCTCACACCATCCATATACCGTTTCGCCACATTCTCCTTATCCGCCAACTCGCCCAAATCCTCCAGATCATCCTCGGTAAACGGCACCCAGAACGGATCCTGGTCAAGAACCTCGTACCCCGCAAAAATAAGCTGCGGCTGCGCCGCGCCCGAAGTCCGTTTCCGCATCTCGTCCGCGAAGCCAAAGGACTCTGCCACGGGGAGAACAGAGTTGATGCTGAAGAATGGCGTGCCTTCCTTCATGGCCTCGGAGAGGACGCGCCCGCGACGGCGGGTGAGCACGTCGTAGACGCGGCCTAGGACCTCTGTCGAGGCTTGGATTTCGACCGTGTACATTGCCAGCATGAGGCGCGGGGACCAGTCGAGCATGCCCGAGCGGAGGGTGGCGGTGAAGGTTTTGATGATTTCGCCTGTGAGGCGGGGGAGGCGGTCGCGGGCGGAGGCGTCGTCGTCGGTGGGGTTGATGACGACGTCTTCGAGGAAGACGGCGATGCCGCGGACGGGTTCGCGGCAGAGGGGTCCTTGGGCTGTGGCGAGCTGGAAGGCGTAGGGGATTTTGTCGGCTACGTGGGAGGGGTGGAGGGCTTCGTCTGCTTGGGGTGCTGCTGCTGAGCCGTCGCGTTCGGTGGACGTTTGGGAGAAGAGCTTTGCGAGGAGGCCTTCTTTTGTGGCGTCGACGAGGATGTTGGGGCCGGTGCGGCGGGGGCCGAAGGCGGCGATGCGGTCGATTGCGGATTTGAAGTGTTCGCGGCCGGTGCGGGAGGATTCGAGGGCGGATTGGAGGCCTGTTTTGAAGTCGTCTAGGGACATTGTCTTTGCGGCTGTTAGGTCTGTGTCGACGTCGTCTGCGGCTTCGCCAGGGACAGCGGCGGAGTCTGTGCCTTCGGTGCCTTGAGTTCCTTCGGTTGTCTCGCCTTCGGTTGTTGTGGAGTTGGCGGCGGCTGTGCGATCCGAGTACATACGTTTGATGACGTCTCCGTTCTTGAGGAGGAACTCCGTGGCGTCGGACGGCAGAGGCCGGACCTGGAGGCGGATGGAGACCTGCTTGGAGGAGGTGGTGCCGACGACGACGCCACGGCCGAGGTCCTTGTTCGCGGGGGGCCGCATCTCCTCGGCGCGGACAATGGTCTCGCGGTAGGGCACGATGGGGGCGCCGGCCTGGATGTCACAGCGGGCGAAACGCTCCTTGAGATCGGTGAGGCAGCGCTCGAGGTGCAGTTCGCCGGCGGTGAGGAGGACGTGCTCGCCGCTGCTGAACTGCTCGTACTCTGCGCAGGGATCGGACTGGACGAGGAGGCGGAGGCCGTGGATCATCTTATCAAGGTCGGCCGGGTTAACGGGCTCGAGGGCGACGCGGACGATGGGTTTGCCGAGCGTACCTGCCACGCCGGCGAGGTTGACGGCGCCGTCGAGTCGGCTGCAGAGAGTGCCGTTCTTGAGGAGGTGGCCTTCGAGACCGCCGATACCGAAGACGACGCCTGCGGGGACGGAGTCGAGCGACTCGAGGTTGCGGCCCATGAGCATGTAGAGCGCCGTGACGGTGACTTGTTTCGGTGAGGGCTGGGCGTTGGGGTTGGCGGGAGACCACTTGGGCGGGATAACCCAGAGGCTGTCGCCGACGGAAAGGGTGCCCGAGTACATGCGCGCGAAGCCGATGAGGTGCTCGGGGTCGACCTCTTTCTCTTCGTGCTCCGGGGCGTAGCCGTCCAGGTTGACCTCCTCGAGCGCTGTCGTGAGGTCGTTGATTGCGTTTCCGCTCGAGGGGGCGGCGGCTTGGGCGCGGGCCGCTTCCGCTCTCTTCTTTCGGGCGAGTTCCCTCGCCTCGTCGGCGGTCAACTGGCCCGGCTTGCGCTTGTTGTGAGGGAGTTCGCTCTCGGGGACGGAAACCATTTTGCTGACGTAGGCTACGACGGGATCTGAAGGGCCGGTCTTGAAGGAGATCATGGCGTTCTTGATCTCTTCATTGATGGCGTCTGAGCCGGGGACGTCTTCCAGCATCTCGGGCAGTCTCTCGGCTTGCGCGACTGGGGGTGATGGTAGGGACTCGATGACGGAGACGAGCATGGCTGTCGACAGCGGGAGCCAGGACGCAAAAACTGTAGTTAGGAGCAGCCGAGGGTCTCGGGAGCGCATGATGTGAGGAGGGATAGTCAGTCCGAGGGACTTCGTAATCTTCTCCAGCAGCGCGGGGTCGCCCCTGTTGTTGTCGCCGCCGACGGTGGCCTGGTAGACGGTCCAGATAGGCTCCAAAACCAGCTGCACAAACATGGGCTTCAGGTTTCTTCCCTTGAGATGCTTCTGGCCCAGGATCTTCTTGGTCTTGGGGTCAAGGTAGAAGCTGCCCCATAGCACCTTCTCCATGACATCTCTCTTGATGCCGAGCTTCTTCTGATACAGACCGGCGAATTGGCGCACGGTAAACGCCCAACCGTCAATGGCGCTGCTGAAAATGACATTGTTCTTCTCGGGCGCAAAGTAGAGATCTTCATCATCGCGCTCCTCAAACTGAAGCTCTCCCGACTCAGTCATGGAATCCAGACCAACCTCCTTGGCAGCCGCCGCCTGGACGCGCTCCTCCATCCGCTCGCGCCAGTTGAGATCCTCTTCCATACGCTCGCCCTGGAAGAAACTTCCCAGCACGGCGTTGACCTGCTCGAGAATCTTGCTGAGATGAGTATAGGCCTCAGCAGGCGTCATCTTGAGTTCGGTAATGAGGCGGTCAATCTTGTTGATGACAAGCAAGGGCTTGAGCTTCTCGGTCCACGTCTGGCGTAGGACGGTGACGGTCTGACTGCACACGCCCTCGACGGCGTCAACGAGCACGACGGCACCGTCGCACAGGCGCGAGGCGGTGGAGACCTCGCTGCTAAAGTCAATGTGGCCAGGCGAGTCGATGAGGTTGATGAGGTACTCCTTGGCTTCAGGCTCGGCGTCGGGTGCGGATCTCCTGAGCATGGAGAAGTAGAGGGAGATGGCGGAAGATTCCATGGTGATGCCTCGGAGCTGTTCGTCGGGCCTGGAGTCGAGGTACCGGATCTTGCCGGCGAGTTTGGGTGAGATGATGCCGTTTGTTGCCAGGAGGGCGTCTGTCAGGGATGTTTTGCCATGGTCGACGTGAGCCAGGATGCAGATCTGGGAGGGGTCAGTTACTGAGATTATGGAATGCTTGTGAGGTGAGGCTGGAACTTACATTGCGCACATCCACGGCATGCCTTTGCAGGCTAGCCAGCTTGTCGGGGGTTACAACAGGCATGATGGGCGGATGTGTGGTGGAGGAAGGGTGGTAAGAGAGGGGTTCAAGGGGGTATCAAAAGATATATGGACAGAAAGCAATGCCGGATGAAAGAAACAGAGTGAATGAGAAAGCAGGTCTGGAAGTCTTTGTGATGTCTCCCCCCTTGGTTGGTATATAAGAGGCAGCCTCTGCGAATGTTTCGTCGTTTGCCCGAGGCAGATGATGTCGTTATTGACCAGGGGTCTTTGGCAGAAGTAGTGAGTGCCTGAGTGAGTTGATGATGATGATTCGGCAACTAAATGGCCCTGGTCTGTGACTAATAGGCCGACCCGAAATGGGCATTTAGGTTGGAAGCAGAACAAAAAGATGGCTCTGATTCGCCACCCTGCTGTTAAAAAGTTTTGCACGGACGAGAGGAGTGACTCTGACTCTCTTGTCGGTCGCTTGTGTCTGCAGCTTTTATCGAGCCTGAGTGGTTGGGAAGTTGATGTTATCCCATAGAAGATGAGGTGGATGCATCGAGCAACTGGTGCAGTGATGAGTAATGTTGTATAGCGTATGTGTCTATGCAGCTTTTTCTTTCTTTCTCTCGTCCCTTGCGGGAAGGAGGGGGGGGATCCAGTGATTCAATCGACGTTTCCAGGAAGGCACTGGCACAAGGAACGTTGGAATTACCTCAGCGGACTAACCCCGCCAAAAAAAAAAAACCTCCATTCAACCCCTCCAACGACTCAAAGACTGAAAGAAAAGCCACCATAACCCCTCTAATACCGTATAGTCGCATTTACCCCGTTACCTACGACCCAAGGCTGTCCATCCCCACACATCGCTCTACCGAGGGTGCAACAAACCCTAACTCGCCAAAAATTCACTGGCCCCTCTCTCTCTCCCAAACCCAAACGGTGCCTGCGATAACCTCAGCAAAAAGCCCCCGCGGGATTAGCCAGCGAAAACCAGAGGAAATTTTCGACTCGTCCGCCCGAAAACCCCACTCTGTCGAGCGAACCCCCTCCGAACCCGACCGCCCATCTGTCCTCCCCCAAACCACCCACGGGAAAGTTGAAGACATCGCCAACTTTTCGCGCCCTTCCTCTTTCGGACCCCTTCTCCCTCAAATTTTTTTTCCTTCCAATTTCTATTCCTATCACATCTTGTGTGTGGGAATAGTCTTTCACCGAGAAGAATCCACCATCCACCATGAGCGGCTACCAAAACGGAGAGCGGCCCGTCCGCGTCGACGACGACAGCGACGTCGAGGAGGAGGCCCTCGTCAACGACTACAAGGAGCAGGTCCAGTATGAGGACAACATTGGCGAGGACCTCGAGCAGGTCAACTCCCTGACCATGGCCCAGCAGACGGACGACATCCAGTCGCGCCTCGCCGCCGCCGCCCAACCCCTCGACTTCTCCGCGCCCCTCGAAGTCAAGTTCCAGAGCTACGACTCCTACTGCAGCCTGTTCCACTTCATCCTCAACAGCGAGGGTCCTGTCGACCTCGAGCCCCCTTCGGTAAGCTTCCTTCCCCAGTCTTCTTTGCTTCTACTTCCACTTGGATCAGTGACAATCTTCTCCAAATGTCCCTTGGCTGTTGCAAAGGTATCATCATGCGTAGACTAGGACCAAGCTAACATGTCTTCAAACAGTACTACTGGGCCTGGGACGTCATCGACGAGTTCATCTACCAATTCAACTCCTTCTCGTCCTACCGCATGCGCATCGCCCGCCAGGGCAACAACGAGGAGGAAATGCAGGTCCTCAAGGAGAACCCAAACACCTGGGGCTGCTACTCGGTCCTCAACGTCCTCTACTCCCTCATCCAGCGCTCCCAAATCACCGAGCAGCTGGCCGCCATGCGCCGCAACGAAGACCCCATGGCCGTCGCGGGCGAGTACGGCTCCAAGAACCTCTACCGCATGCTGGGCTACTTCTCCATCATCGGTCTCCTCCGCGTCCACTGCCTCCTCGGCGACTTCAGCCTCGCCCTCAAGACCCTCGACGACATTGAGCTCAACAAGAAGGCCATGTTCGCCCGCGTCATGGCCGCCCACTTCACCACCTACTACTACGTCGGCTTCTCCTACATGATGATGCACCGCTACGCCGACGCCATCAAGATGTTCTCCCACATCCTCGTCTACGTCTCCCGCACAAAGAACTTCCAAAAGAACGCCCAGTACGACTCCATCACCAAGAAGAACGACCAAATGTACGCCCTCATCGCCATCTGCGTCGCCTTCCACCCCACCCGCCTCGACGACACCATCCACTCCGCCCTCCGCGAGAAGTACGGCGACCAGCTCCTCAAGCTCCAGCGCGGCGGCCCCGAGTCCCTCCCCATCTTTGAGGAGCTCTTCCGCTCCGCCTGCCCCAAGTTCATCTCCCCCGTGCCCCCAGACTTTGAGAACCCCGAGTCCAACATCGACCCCGTCGAGCACCACCTTGCCGTCTTCATGGAGGAGGTCAAGATCAACATGATGAGCCCCACTGTCAAGTCCTACCTCCGCCTCTACACCACCATGGACCTCAACAAGCTGGCCGGCTTCCTCGAGGTCAAGCCCGACGAGCTCCGCTCCTGGCTCCTCGTCAACAAGCAGCGCACCAAGCAGCTGCGCTGGACCGACCATCCCAGCCTGTTGGACGGTGACCTCATCAACGTCAGCGACCTGGACTACGCTATGCAGGGTGTAAGTAACTTTGACAGAAACTGCAGCCTTTGTTTTTCCGCTGCGCATGTTCGTAACAGTATGCTAATCATCACCTTCTAGGACCTGATCCACATCTCGGAAGCCAAAGTCGGCCGCAAGCTGGTCGACTGGTACCTCCGCAACCTGTCCCGCACGTACGCTTGAGCGATCGTAAAGGATACACTTCGGGCCCTATAAAAACCAGCAAAGGCAAGGTGGACGAAATAGCTGGCCGAGGAAAAAATAAAGACTGGGAAAGGTTGGTAGCAAAATACCAAGGGGGGGTGTTTTATGTGTATGTTGGCAAAAAAAAAGGCAATATGCGTATGTCGTGTAGTTACCAGGAAAAACCTGCCAGCGAGAGGTGGTTGGAAACTCCCCCCCTCATCCACTTGACGTTACCTGTGGATTCGAGGCCGGGAGGGTGTGACGAAGGGTTGAGAAAGACAAAAAAGGCAGAGATGAGAAGTGGCCAAAAAGCCACTTGGGAAGAAATGGGAGGGCCCGGTAGAGGGATACTCGCATTGTTACGGCGTTCAGGCGTCTCTGCTTCCTGGAACACTGGACCTGGTTGGCTGGGCGGGATGAAGTGAACCAAGGGGAATAATTAGAATTCAAAGTACAACGTCCATCCGAACCTCTACGAGGCCAGAGTACTTGCGACAGTAATGTGCGTTTTGACGGATCTCTCAGGATGAGTCCAATGTCGGTAGTAGTTGGTCAATAAGTATGGTCAAATAACCGTCGCGCATAAGGGAGCCAGACTCAGGTAGCCAGAGAGTGATGAGATTTGAGCCACTCGCTTATCATCCCGTTGTCGACGACAGATTTTCCTAGCAAAATCAAATGCCAACGCGAATTGTTCAGTACCTTATGTGCGATATTTTCTTGACCAGCATCAAAATACTTCGCAGATGCAAATTTGATGATCGTCATTATTTTCTGTCTCTCCCGCGATACGCCTGTACTCCGTACTGATCTTCCCGCTTCCCCGCCAGACTTGTGGGATTGAAACCTGGTAGGAGGCCGGGCAAGGAGCATGCCAAGGGCAGGTTGTCCGGGGAAGGTTACAACGTTGCCTGCACACGACTGGTCGGCGGAGACCACTATCGAGACAACCTCTTTGCCGGGGTGGAGTGGAATTTTCGAAACACGATTGTAGCAGCAGGGCATCTCCTGCTTTGAGGTAATCTGCCACTCCTTTGCAAGGCCGTTGAACGCAAGCGTCAGTAATAAGACTGCGCGGCGGCAATCAATGGAGGGCAGGTATGTTTCACGGCGCGAATCGGTCGGAATTGAGGAATAAATGTTCAAACGGAAAGGAGCGATCAATACCCTTCCCCTCGCGAAAGAGAGATGCCGCAACGATGATGCTCAGATGTGATATAAGCACTCTGAGCGGAGCCCGCCGGGGAGGATAGTCCAATCTGGGTAGTGCCTCCGCACCGACGCCGCGTCGGCAGACCGGGGAAATTATCGGTCGGGACGGGGACGGGATGGTCCGCGAAGAAACTGGAGCTTGATTCCGATTCTCCTAGCGGCTGGTAGTCAAGCATGTGCCACCTACTACGGAGTAGAGGCTAGACGTTTAATGTTGGACGGTGTCTCACGTTATTTCTCCCTAGCTGCCCTAAAGAAGTGCTCTTGTGTCTTGGCTGTGTCCTCTGCGAGTCAGATTTCGCCCTGTGTGCGTGCTTGTGCGGGTGTGTGTGTGTGATGCTGGCTGTACTAGGGTTGCCAAGAATTGTTGGGGTCGTACGGGTGGGAGTTCAGAGGAGCGAGTAGAATCACGAGTCGTGCTTGACGTCGTCTTTTTTGGACCGTCTTGCAGCAGCCTCCGAACCAGTGACTGGGATACTGGGGCAAACGGGCACGAGAATATGAAAGATGAACGTTTGGAGCTCGGTTATTGCAGGCCGATCGGCATGCATGTCGGTCAGGACGCAGCATTACGTTTGAACTTACGCAAGCAATCGTGGAATTCTGCGTGGGTTTCCGCGATGAGGTTGCCAAAGTGTACACTCGATGGGCTTGGCCGGCATGAGGCGCTCTTCCTGGTTGGTATCGGTTGAACGTCAGATAGGGATGCTGCACAAAGCAAGCAGGAAGCCGCGCTGGACAAGATGGTTGATTGCGGCATGCATGCCGCCGCAAGACATTGGCATTTGCCGCAGGCAAGCGATCCTGTCAGACCTGACAATGCACCCAATGTAGGCCATTATCGACATACGATAATGCAGGATATCGGAACGCATCGACAATTCAGGATGTCGAGTTGCCTCTGGCGAGCTCTTGGAAACCCGTCTTTTGTCGGAATTTCCGGTTGCTTCCTCCGTTGATCAACGGCGACAGCAGCGGGAGTATGCCAAGATTTCGACCTCACCAAACGCCCCTTTACCAGATGGTCGATGGTCTCCGTGCCGTGCAACATCGGCAAGTTGATATTTGATAGATAGCGAGCATACGCCTTGCCCTGCCTACCTCGTGGCTCGAAGTAGTGATTTGGCTGGTCCATCAGCTCGCTCACAGATATGGAACCTTGCTCCTCTGCTTCGGTGAGACTGCAGGATGCATATGGCGATTCCTGTTTTAGCGGGGACCGTGTCGGTGAAGACTGAGGAGTGGTACGTGAACAAGGGCGGAGAGGTTATCCAAGGCAAGCCGCAAAAGCAACACCGGAAGATCGGGACGGAATTCTGGGCGGGATAATGGGCTGCGAATGGCATCATTGCAGCCTGCGATGGGTGCCGAATGGCGTGGAAAGGCAAAAGAGTGGACGTTGTCTTCGTTTCGCCTTGGCATGGGCTCCCTCTTTTCCCGACCGCTTGTGCCTGCCGGCTTGGTGTCTTGGGAGCGCATCCCCTTTTTGTTCTCTATTTCCCTTCCAAGGGCTGCGTCGTTGTCTCGTCTGCAGCGTGCAGCGTGGTCTAACCGACCCCTCAAATTGTACCCCTGCGACCAAGACGGCTTCCTGCGACATTGATGGGTCCTGGCCAAGAGATTTGAGCGCCGAAAGAGAGGTTGCGGGAATGAGCCGCTGTCCCCATTTTCGATACGGGACCGAGCCAGGCGTCGGACTGATAATTTGGGTATCTAGGAAACGCAACGAAGACGAAAGGGTTGCGGAAGAAAGGCAAAGAGATACGGTTGGCTTAGCTCTCGCTTGGCGTACTGGTTGGGCACAAAGTGTGGATTGAATGGGTCGAATTGTTGTAAAGTCGCGGACCGGGGCCCAGAGACGAAGCATGTCATCTCATTAACGAGAAGAAATGAGAAGAAGCAAGGTTCGGAGGCGACTTAGCAGCCTAGGGCGGCGCGCGCACACCGACTCGAATGCTCGTTCTCATTCTCTTCTTTCCCTCTTCCTGGGGATCGGTGGAAGAATCAAGATTGGCCAACGTGCTTTAGTGGTTTGCCAAGAACTTGTTGGAGGTGGACGAGTGGCCGAGAGGCGCGGGAGAGAGGGGTGAAGTTGCAAAGAGTCGAGTGAAGGCGGCGACGACTACATCCTTAGCACACGGAGGGCCGGCTGGGCAGACGTGAGAGTGCATCGACAGCGATGAAGGAAGCGCATGATTCTTGGTCCCGTTGCTTGGTGCGAACCAACCCACATTCGCCTGGGTATCTGCAATCCGAACGGGTCGAATGGTATTACTGGCGCTGGTAGAGGATTGATGAGGCATCCTTGGGAAAACCCGCCAGATGCGTTAGCCAGCTTGGCGCATTACCTCTAGCCATCGCCTGGCGCCATCCATGCTGGGGGGATTTCTGGACTTTTGGAGGATTGTGACTGATGAGATGGGAAAAACGGAACCGTGGTATGATACCTGACGGAGGCGATGATGGACTATGTGTACGGAGTACAGCCGTAGACAGTAAACTTCGTTTCCGAATTATTGCTTTATGAACCCTAGGCCAGGTACCGCAGGGGATCGAGGCGTGTGTAGTGCTGGCGGAGTAAGACGTCTGACATTCTGTCCGACTACAACACGCCAGAATGTCTGGGTAGGACTATCGTGGTGCTTAGAAAGGCCATACGGAGATGCTGCCACCATGCCATGTTACTGCAGGTCATGACAGCGACGGACAGACAGACGGCGAGCGAGCGAGCAATGATGTGACCAGAGAGGGCAAGTAGCGGCGGCCATTTCGTCTGTTCAAGATGGGACAGAGACGAGTCATCCAGAGTCTGTCGAGTTTGTGCTGGCCGGTGTTGAACGGGAGCCTCTGGTGGATAGGGACTACTGTACAGAGTAAGCCGTAGTGACATGCCTTGGGTGCTTGGGAACCTAAGAGTCAAGACGGCCAGCAAGGATGGGCGTTACGGCGGGTGCTTGGAACCGGAGACCCGAGAAGCTTGGAAGCGAAGCTGGATGTCTTGATGTGTAATTAGAGCCAGCTTAGGCATTAGAGGCGCCGTAGAGCGAAGAGCGTGATTGGGCTCGGTACTTGGGGTGGTCTTGGCGAGTTTGGGGTGGTGTTCCCAGGGTTATTTTGGGTCCTGGTGGTGCTCGTGGTGCTGATGCTGGTGCAGGTGCTGGAAGACGGAGTGATAGGAAGTCTCGGAGGCCGCGGTCTTGAAGTTGTCGTATTCCGTCCAAGGCATCCGTAGCCTGTCATGGGGATGTGAATCTCGCTCCCGCCGCTGTATGATTACGAAGCGGTAGGTGTTGAAGAAGAGTACTCCGAACTACCGTAGAGGGACTCCAATATTCCATTACTAAGGAAAGGCAAGGCATGCAAATGAAGGAAAGTGCATGCACTTTGGCACTTTGGCACTTTCCTAATCTCAGCCTGGGGAACCTGGCAATTGGAAGGAACAAGAGGCAGCGGGGGCTCTTTCCAAGATGGATGGAAGCTGCAACCCATCGAGTCGACATCAGGTGCGGCAACTTGGCAAGTGCAGCAGGTGCAGCTGGTGCCTGTGGATGACCCTAGCTCTTGCCCTCTCCTTTTCCGAGGAAGGTTCAGCTGAGTGAGATGGGCACCTTCTTTCCCATTCATCTCAAGTACCTTCCTGCCTTACATAGGTATTCCGTACCTACGTACTTATCTCAAGTACATCTATCGGCTCTTTCTCTTTTCCGTGATCAGATCAGAATCCATGTCTCCCGCCGCGAGTTGATGTAATAAGGTACGTATCGAAGCGCTCAGGCAGGCAGAAATAATAAAGGTCCAAAGGAAGGAATAAATTGACCGTGGCTGCCAGAGTGGGAGGGGTACATAACCCACCGGCAAATCTCGGTGCACACACAAGTCTCACCTGAGTTCTGGGCCTGGACACTCCCGGCCAGGGAATAGCCATCCGCCAACGGCATCAAACAAACTCCAAGTCTTCAGCCATCTCATTCCTGCCGTCTGCTTGCACTTGCACCGCATTGCACCAGCTTCCCGAGGCCCTCCCCTCCTCCACCCTTCACGTTCCGTCCTGAATCCTCACTTCCAGCTGTGGGTGGGTGTGCGAGACTGAGATTCGACTCGAAGTATCCTCCGCCTGTGCGCGTTGCGTGGTCCACCGTCCACCATCTCTCAACCGCGAAAGAGACCCCCCAGCCGAGACGACCCTGGCCGACCAGGGTATCAACCATCGCCAACCCCTGTTTTTGGTGCCCATTGCTGCTCTTCTCCCTCCAAAAGTCTTGCTGGAGCTGTGCGTCACGCCGTCACCCTCTCGAGAATTTGCATAAGCTCAAGAGCAAGCTGGGCTGCCCAAGGAAGAGAGGAGCACGGAAGAACAGAGCAAACACAACAAGCGGAGGCTCTCGCATCCAGGCCGTACGTACTTAGACCAGTCCAGTCCTCCGCAACCTCGAGCCTCTCTCTACCTTACTCTCCGAGTTTCTGTTACGAATACCTCCAGAGTACCGATACCGTCTGTTTGTTCGTCGCAACCGACGCATGCCCAGACTTTTCCAACCCCATTCCTGAGCTTCTTTTCCAGCTGCATTGTCTCATTCTCTGCCCATTCCACGCCAGTCTCAGTCTCACGGATATACTTTGTCCACCCCCGCATCCAGCCGCCTGGACTGCAACGGGTCTTCCAACTTCTCACGGATACCTTACCGTTAGGTACACTCGATTCACATCAAGCCCGTCGTCGTGTCCAGAGAGTCAGAGACCGAGATAAAGTCCTTCCTCGGCGTTCGCTAGACTTCTGCCACCACCCGCAAGCCAAGGTCTCAGCTCTGTCGCCCCGGCCCTTCTCCCGCCCCAGTTCCCACACACCTGAGCAGCACCAGCAACAGCTGTCATCTCGGTCGACTAACAACATCACCTGCTCACCGACCCGGTCTGTCATCACTTAGACTCTTGACCCTCGACCCTCGACTCGTACCGCCGCGCTACCGTCTACACTACGCCACACCCCGTTCTTCGGCTTCCCATCCAACAACAACACCATCCTCGCGCTTTCCTGTGCCTTGTGAGGCCCCGCAAGTCTTGGCGGAACCGCCTCCTACGCTGTGCCCCTCGCCATAAGAGAGAGCTCCATCTCTTCAAAGACCACGGCTTGCGCCTGCCAACATCACCCCCTTGGCATTGCTAGACATACCTGTTCTCTTGTCGAAATAGCCTTTCCGCCAACCCCCCTTCTGCTTTCAGAAACGACCGACGAAGAAACATATTACCTTCATACTCGACTAAGCATCAAACGCACCGAGAGCCGAATCCTATCGTGCACAGGAGCTCCTCCGATTTCCATCCACAAGGTTTTGCCCTCACCTTCGCATCTCACCTTCTACGCCTACATACCTTTCCACGTATATCCGACGACGAGACGCTCTGACCTGACAGTCGCCGTTCGACCTCCACGTTCCAACTATCAGTCAACAGACGCCCCTTGCCATTTTCAGACGGTGTGGTCAGTCCACCATCAGCCACTCACCTCGGCGCAAATCACCTCTTGTCCTTGATCTTCTACACGTTGCTTTTTCGTCCCTTCCAAGACAGGCTCGTCGCACGACCCATTCGGGCCTTTGAGCGACTCTGTTCAACCCAGTGCATCTGCCTGATTCTTCACCCCGCCGGGACGACTGCTTTGCCGCTGCGCTCATGCTGACATTGATTCCACAGCAGCTGTACAGCCTTCAATGAAATCATCAGAAAATTGGCGTAGCGTATTCTTGCTTCCGCAGAGCACCAAGAAGAAAAAGAAGAACAGCAAGGTTAGCACCTCACCATCGTCACCGAAAATTTCCTTCCCAGATCTTCAGTGGGAGCCCAAGACGACGACGACGACGACGGCAGCGGCGGCAGAACGTCGGCACACCATGTCTGGGCCAAGCCCACGTTCGATGCTTAACGTCCAGAGCCCCGATTCCGACGTCTCGCCCAAGTCTCCGATGCAGCCCTCTGACCAGACAAAAACGGACTACTTCTCCATCGAGTCTTCTTCGCAGGCGCAGTCGCAGAGGAAAGACGAGGAGACCAAGACCAACGATGCAGAGCCATTGAGCCGTGCGACCACACTTTCAAGCTTCGCAAGCCCTTCCCCCCTCGAAAGCGCAACAGGAAGCTTCTCTGCTGAGTCGTCACGGACCGAGTCGTATGGAGGAAGGCCGAGAGGATCATCGATAGCCTCGCTGAGCTTTGCACCGCTGCGGAACCCGTCGCTGCCGCAGGGCAACCAGAAGAAGACGAACAAGGAGCGTATCAGGGCTTCATCGCCACCACCCGAAAGGTAAGGGCACCATGTCCCGTTCTTAAGTTTTGGCGATTTCTTTGCCCCATCTTTGTGGCTCCTTTACCATGAAGCGTCTGCAAGTAGCAGTTTTGGTCATGTGGTCTTGTGGTTCGGTGTGTGTATGTGATATCGTGGAGTTGTAGCAACTGGGTCAAACCGGCGTAAGCACGTCAGTGGCAGATGCAACTGGATCAGATGCAGTGTGGCTGCGGGGCCACCTTACTTATATGCTGCCGTTGGTTTCGCCTTACATGCGTCGATTCTGCAGTCCTCCACTAGCCCGGAAGCCTCGGATCAAGAGGTCAATCCCACGGCCACCTTCTCCGCAGCCATGCCGCAGATCCGGTCGCTTTGCTCTCCCGTGGATTGACGATTCGCCGGCCGCAGCCGTCTTGGTACCCACTCGGCTTGTCAGCTTCCGTCTCAGAGACAGTCGGCGCCTAGGATACATAGGCATTGCCATCTCTACCGAGGAAGCCCTCTCCGGGCGCCGACTCCAGCGTCAAGATCGGGATGGCGGGGTCGGACCAGTCGGCCAGCGGCGGCCTCGTTTCTCATGGCAACTCAAGCAGACGTTTGTGTTTTACTCTGACTCCGTGTCACGTCTCGGCCCATACCTTCACGGGCCTTACTCATCGGGTTGCAATCTTCCATCAAGACATCACACGACATACCTCACTGGCCAGAGCGACCTTGCCGGTTACGGATGGCGCACTGGCAACTGTTATTCGCTAGGGTCGCTCGTCGCTGCCCCACTACCCCGCTACATACACCTGCCTCAGCGCCTGTGGCTCTTTCTTTACGGTGCATGCGCCAGGCAGGTGGTGCTCTTTGGGGTTCACAAAGAGAAGGAGAAATGGCGGAGGTGGGCGCTCATCGACTCATCCTTCACAGCCACCCTTAGCCTGGACCTCCTGGAGCAACCCAATCTAACCGTGACGTTTCCCCCGCAGAGGACCTGAGGGAAAGCAGCTGTCATTGTCGCATTTCCGCCCAGTCCTTTTTCCTGAATCCCGGCTGCCTCGTACCAAATCGCAACCTCTCGTCCCTTTTTCATTCCCACCCCTCTTGAATCTGACCAGGTGGTCTCGTAACATTTTCCACTCTCCATCCGCAAATCTGAAAGTTTTCTTTACCGCAAATTGTCTCATCCGCCCCTTTGCGCCTTTTTGTTTACCAATTGCTCGAAACGACGTTACCTAATGGCGACACTAACTCAACCCTCTGTGCCTGACAGGTTCCAGTCGCATGTCGCATTCGACAACCTTCCGCTGGGCGAGGCGACGAAGAACAACACGCTCTCGCTGACGTTGAATGTTCGTCATCGGGGGTATCAGGCGCAACGACGATCGCGCACGTTCATGGTCGGCGTCGACGAGCATGCCTACTCCGACTATGCGTTGCAGTGGCTGCTCGACGAGCTGGTCGACGACGGGGATGAGGTTGTTTGTGTGCGCGTCATTGAGAAGGAACTGCGAGCCGCCGAAACCAACAAGATATACCAGGAAGAGGCGAAGAAGGTCATGGATGGCATCCTTAAGCGCAACGGCCTGAACCGGGCCATCAGCATTGTACTGGAATACGCGAGTGGAAAGCTTCATGCGACATTCCAGCGCCTGGTGAGTAGAAGCGTGACGCGGCATCTCTTGGCGAGTTGGCAGTGGAATAGACGCTAACCACTATCATCTGCCAGATCCAAATTCACCAGCCTGCAATGCTCATCGTTGGCACGAGGGGCAGGTCGCTCGGCGGCCTCCAGGGCCTGGTTAACACGCGCAATTCCTTTTCGAAATATTGTTTGCAGTATTCGCCTGTTCCTGTCGTTGTCGTCCGCCCGACGGAGAAGCGGGAGAAGAAGAAGAATAAGAGAAAGAACGATACGGAACGACAGACGTATGTCAGGATGTTGTCAGCGACAGGCGGAAAGCACGAGGCCGACAGCGAGAGAAGCAGCATGTACGAGGTGGAGGTTCACAACACGGCGGACGAAGAGGCTCACCAGGTCGCCAAAGCGCTAGGATTGCCTGCGGCATTCGACCCGACTATCAAGCCAGTCGACCTGAATGCCCTTCTGCACCCGAGACACCAATCAGCGCCATCCAATCTCGCGCAAACGAGTAGCGCAGGTGCGGGTACGGATAGATCATCTGCACCGCCGAGTGCTGCGGGCGACAGCGATGAGGAGGATGACGATGATGAGGACGAATTTGAGACATTCTCTGGCGACCAGCTCATCAACTCGTCGCAAATGGATAAGCTGCACAAGATGGAGGCCAACGAGGCGGCTGCGCTTAAGCAAAGGAAGTCGAGTTTGGACTCTAGTGCCAGTGGAGTAGATGACGACGAAGACGAGGAGTCCAAGGCCTCGCGACACAGCAGCAACAGCTGATACAGCAGCCCCAGGATTTCGAATGGAGAGGCAGGTTTATGAGGTAGCATATGTGTGGGTTAGAAGGCGTTTGTTCGATAGCGTGGGCATGTTTAGTTTACTGGGACGACATATCCCGTAGTTGTGGTGTGGGAGTAGACGAAGGGAAGTCTAGGGACGTTTGTCCAGGTATGCGGCGTAGTTTGAAAACACCCCTCCTCTACATGGAGCCTGTGTATTGATACCCATAAAAGACTGCAATGATAAAATGGCCGAATTTCTGCTGCACTATAGCTTCTTCTGGTGATGGATGAAGAATGATCGTGGGCAAGATGGTGGGTAATTTTGGTATCAGCGCCTGTTGTCGAAGGAGCTGTTGAGTGAGTCTTTGCCTATTGTCCATTGGCCGCTCCGTCGCATCTTGCGGGGCTCTTGATGAAGGTGGGCGAGTTCCAGTGGAGAGTTCCAGACTTTGGCGGTTCCAAAGTGCCTAAGTACCTGGGTGCAAGGTGTGGCGCAAAGACATGTGGCTGAAGCTTAAAAAGTAGCCGGAGCTTACCTTCCTTTGGCACCCGAGGTAGGTAGGTAGGTACACAGCGAGGCCAGGTTGTAGTGTGGCTGAGGCCCAAAGTCCGACACAAAGGTTACGAATCCAACGTCGCCCTTCTTTTCTCGTCACAGCCGTCGCACTGTAACGGTTGTCCGAAGCCAACCAACGCATACCAAACAATGTCGGAGACAGCCTTGCTGATTCCTCGCTAAAGGACACCGGACCTTTCTTTTATTTCGTTTTTGCAACAACTGCCTTCAATCCTGCTCAACAATTGAGAAACCGTAGGATGAATCTTGCTTTACTCGACTACGACGTATACACATCGCACATGCCCCATTGCTCGCGCGCAAACGAAGACGCCGCCCCCCCACCATCGACACGGTCAAGCAGCAGCAGCAGCAGCCGCCCAAGATGCCTTGGTTCTGGTCCAGCTGCGACGAGTCCGCTTGCGCCGCCATAAACCCCAACGCCCCATCGACCGTCGGCCTCCTCTTCTCGCTCCTCCCGTTCCTCCTCACCTTTGCCGCCGTCGCCGCCTTCGCGAACCAAACCATCTTCCCCAGACTCGCCAGGGTCCACGACGCCCACGATGGCGAAGACCACTACCTCCCCTCGCACGCCCCGCCCAGCCTGCGCCAGGCCCACGCCGAACACGGACAAAAGAGCGCGAGGAGGCGCGTCGCGGCGGCCGTGTTTAGCGTCACGATTGCGTTGGCGACGGTGCTGGGCGAGTTGATACTGAGCGAGATTTCGGATCTGGTGAGCAGGCGCGCGAGGGAGGTTGGGTTAAGGGTTACGGTCCCGACGTTGCTTGTGCTGTTGGTGGGCGTTATTCCGTTTCTGGAGATTCAGACCGTCGTTTCGGGCGCTGGGTGGAAGTTTCAGCGGAATGGGCAGGGGAGGATACCGAGGTTCGCGTGGGGTGTGCAGATCCTCGTGTTTGGCGGGTGGGTGTTTGCGTTTTGGAGCTTGGGGGGCTTGGTTGGGCTTGATAAGACGGCTACGGCGGGCGGAGGGGTGTTGAGGGCTTGTTTGGAGAGGATTGGCGTTATTGGGATCTCGCTGATGGCGATGCTGAGCGGGTTCGCGGCGGTGTCGAGTCCGTGGCATACCCTCGGCGCGGTGTCGGAACGGAGAAAGAGGCCTGTTACGGAGGCGGATGTTTCGAGGAAGGAGGCTGGGCTGGATGCCACCAATGAGATGCTGTTGACGAAACGACACCGGCTTCAGGCGCTGGAGCGGAAGGCGGCGGAGGCGCAGTCGGGCGGGTCGTCTAGTTCCGGGGCCGGAGGCGGCGGCGGCGGGTTCATGGGCAAGATGCTCGGCGCCGTACGGGGCATGGGCGGTGGCGACGAGGCGGAGATGCGCGCTCTACGGCTGGAGATTACGGGTCTCGAGACGATGGAGGCGAATCTGCATTCCTCGCTGGGCGTGATGCGCTCGCGGCGGGCGGCGGACGCGCGCGCGGCGACGACGTTGGGTAAAGTGTTGGCTATCCCGCACTACGTCTTTTCGCTGTACTGCCTCTACCGGATCCTGGCGACGACGCTGGCGACGTTGCGGAGGGCGTATTACCCTTCCGCGAGCTTCAGCTCCTCGGACCCGATTAACCGCTTCCTCGGCCTGCTGGCGCGGCACTGGGACCCGTCCCTGGACCAGATTGCGTGGGCGCGGCAGATTAGTTTCTTGTTGTCGGGGGTTATGCTCGCGGCGAGCGCGAATAGTGTCTTGCAGACGTTCCACCTGTTTTCCAAGTGGATGCCGGGCTTGCTGTACCAGGCGCAGGCGAATTTGGCTCTGATGATTGGGCAGATTACGGCCGTGTATGTTATCAGTGCGGCGTTGTTGCTGAGGAGTAACTTGCCGCGAGAGATGGGGAGCGCGGTCGGGGATGCGTTGGCGGGCGCGCTGGAGCCAAGGTTCGTGGATTGGTGGTTTGAGGGGTGGTTTTTGGCGAGTTGTGGTGTTACTGGGTTGGGGGTATGGATTTCGAGGAGGATTGGGAGGGAGGAGTGGGATGAGTTTGGGGCGGAGGAGATGGGTGCTAAGAGGATGTAGAGGTTCTGACATCTCGCGAGGGTGTTTGAACTTTCTGGCATCCAGGTCCCAAGAGCAAGGGGGATGGAGGAGGAGGAAGTGAGATGGGCTATGAGACATGTTTTGATATTGGGGTGTCTGACTATGATGGGGAGTTTTGGGCGTGTATTAGTATTATTATACCTACGGGTTGGGATGTTCTAGGACCTTGTACAATCATGATTTCTTGACTTCAATAATTCTTACATATAAGAGGCTATTCTGATGCTCTGTTTGATGGGCCTCGAATTCGTCTTGTTTGTGTCATGGTGTACGTTGATGAGTATACAAATGTGGTGTCAACCTCATCTCACTTGTCCATACCTAAATCACAACGAGCTCCATGATATCCCAAAGTTCGCTCGCACTCTCCCCCATCCTTCGATCTTGCCTACTCAAGGTAGGACTAGCTAGATGCGATAGATATCTTGGACCAAACAAAAGGCAAAAGAATGGGGAGACTGGAGATTTCACGGTCCAACCGGGGCCTCTAGAGTCCGAAATCCCTCGACCATCTGGCCCAGTACTTGTAGGACATGAGGCTACGTGTAAGAGCTAGAGGATGATTCGATTTGATATTGAGCAAGGTGAACACTCGCAGGTACGTACTTTACCTACAATATTTTCAAACCACCTCAGCATCCCAGGCTCATACATCACAGGACCTCAGGTATACATACCCCTTAACAACCTACCACCTTACCTTCCCCCATCCACCACCCGCCTCCCCATCACATCCCCATATCCCTCCTCCAAGCATCCTTCACCTCCGCCACCATCCCCTCCCTCGTCAAAACATCAACAGCAACACCAGCCAACCCCTTCCCAACCCTCAAACTCCTCTCAAACGCAACCCTCGTCCCCGCCGCCTCCGCAAACTCGGGGTTATGCGGCCCTTGGCCCCCCTTCCCGGCAGGAATCGCAAAGCCGACGCTGAGCGAGGGCATGGCGTAGCTGATATCCCCCTGATCCGTACTCGCCATCGTCCGCCCGCGGATCTCATCCACGTCTTCGTCCGTCGGGATCGGTGCGTCATTCTCCACTGTATCGTCTCCGTCACCGGTACCGCCGGATGCGAGGAGCGTGTTAAAGTACCGCGTATACGAACGGCCCAGCACGCGGTTCGGAACATGGTCTTTATACGCCCCCGTAAACGTAACCTTGAACGTCGCGCCCGTGGCCTCGGCACCCGCAGCGAAGCACTTTTCAACCTTTTTCAAAAGCTCAGATAACCGCGGCTGCGTATCCGACCTCACCACGAAATTCGCAGCCGCATAGGCGTGGATGATATTCGGCCTTGCGCCGCCATTCGAGATATTACACTGGATCACGTCCCCGGGCCTCGTCTGCTGTCGAAGCACGGAGAGGGAGGTATACGCCACCACCAGCGCGTCGAGCGCGTTGATCCCGAGCCAGGGGTTCGCTGCCGCGTGGGCCTCGCGGCCAAAGTACTCGAGCTTGAGGGAGGTGTAGGCTGAGGTGCGCATGAGGGCTGTGGAGGGGACGATGCCGGGGTGGGATATGAGGTTGATGTCTGGGGGGCGGGAGGGGGTGCTGCCGGGGCAGGTGGCGGGGTTGTAGGCGCCGGCTTTGAGGAGGGCGATTTTGCCGCCGCCGCCTTCTTCGGCGGGGGTGCCGTAGAGGATGAGTTTGCCGGGGAGGGCGTGGCGGGCGAGGAGGGTTGAGGTTGCGAGGGCTGCTGTTAGGGAGGCGGTTGCTATTAGGTTGTGGCCGCAGGCGTGGCCTATTCCTGGGAGGCAGTCTGTTGGGGGTTGTTAGTTGGAAGTTGGGTTGTCTTGTGGGAGTTGATGGTTGATGAGAGGAGGATGAAGAGGGAGGGAGGAGGAGGAAGAGGAGGAGAGATCTCACCCATCTCGGCATTAAACGACACAACCGGTCCCTTCTTCCCGCTTTCCCAGACGGCAACCCAAGCCGTCTTCATGCCGTAGGCTGAGGGAGTGACTTTCCATCCTGGCTGGGTGCGCATGAAGGCGACGAGGGTGTCGTGGGCGATGAACTCGCGGTAGCCGAGTTCCGGGTTATCGTGGATGGTTTTGTTGACGGGCCATAGTGCTTCGGCGAGGTCTGTTACGATGGAGGAGATTTCGTCGAGGAAGGGTGGTGGTGGTGAAGATGAAGGTGAGGATGCGGATGGGGAGAATGAGGTTGAGATTAGTGAGCACGGTGAGGTTGATGTGCATGTGGGGTGGGTGTCTGCGTGGGAGACGAGGACGAAGTCGTCTTCTGGGGTGTCCATTTTGAGAGAGATTGATGTGAGTTGAGTTTACGATGAGTTTAAGGTTAATTCAAGAGGTGATTGAAGTGACAGGTTGGTGTGAGAGGTGATGGAGTTGGGTGAAGCTCAATGTCCCCGATGAGAGTGAAGTAGGTGAATAAGAACCGTTGAGAAGAGGTTGCGTAAGGAGGGTCGTCCGAAGAGACGGCGGCGTGTCTCCGACCACCGGCCGGGTTGTGTGGTTCATGTTATCTGGGAGAGAACTGTACCGAGGCCGCGGGTGCCATGCGATGCTGGTTGCCCGTTTCGGCTAGCGCATTCGCTGCGTTATGCTTGGCTTCAATTTGGATGGTGCATAAATCAGCGCATCTTATTTCTTAGGACGGGGAGATGAGGAGAATGATCGTGCTGAAGTTTTCGCAAAGTTTTGGGCATTGAAGCTGTCGCGATGGGCTGCCAAACTCACTCAACAATGGACGTTTCGCTCGTTCCAATGTGTTTGATAAGCCCGGCTTGACTGCATGCCTGAGACGGCCGAGTGGCGTTATGATTGTGTGGTTCTTTCTTGTAGCTTTGGACGCGGGTTGTGCTCTTCTGATAAGCTCATTATTAGACAGTCCTTTTGCTATTGAGTACACAATATCTTCATCGCCTGTTCCGATACCTCCATCTCGAGATCTCCAAGTTCCCCAAGTTCCAATCTCTCTCCTTTGAAACGGAATGAGTGCGCAGCCTCTTGCTGATCGCATAGCTCTTGAACCCGCCCCGAGACCAGCCCCCCCCAAACATCCACCCCTCTTCATTTCACGTAATGAACAATCACCTCTGGCCGGTCAATGCCCGTATCATCCTAATCAGCTTCGTCGACGTCTCGATCCAGTGCGTGAGCAGGAAGGGCGTGATGTAGAATATGAGAACGACGAAGATGAGGCGGCGCGCCCAGGCAGGGGGCATGAGGAGCGCTAGTATCCTCTCCGCTGGTGATGTTTCCGCTACCTGCTGCTGCTGCGAGTCTGACGACGTCTCGTCTTCTTTCGCTCCTGCGGCGGGCGAGGCGACTGGTGTTGATTTTTGCTTGGCCATTGTTTTGGTGGGGGTCTGATACAAGTAGTTAGATACGCATGATGATGAACCTGCTGGAGAGATGGCTTGAACTCACCTTTGTGTGTGAGATGATGCTGATAAGTGATGATGCGCTGGATAGTCGGCAAAAGTGAGTGAAGTTGGATGAAGACGACGATAAAGACACGCAGTCCTCTTGAGATGAGGCTGACAAGACCAACGAGGTTGCCAAGGCGCTTGGCCGTCTGACGCTCATGGCTCACTACCGTTGTTCTCTTGGGAGCTTCCTCTTTTGGGAGGGATTATGCATCGTTGTGCAGGCCGGTGGTATGCGTCCGGTAAAGGCGGCGATTGCTTGGAGACTTTCGAGGACCGGCTGTTCCCCGCCGGTGATAGCTACCCGTCGTCCGGACCCTTGTTCTTATCGTTCCGGTGTTATCGGCCGTCTTGGTCCCCGTATTCGTTGTGCGCGCCGGTTGCGCGTGGATGCGGATAGAGGTTCAGGTTTTCCGAGGGGAGGAAATATCATGAACATGTCGAACAATTTCAGACATGGATGAAGACGGCGTTGCCAATGGCGAGCATCTTGTATCTCATAAGGCAAATGCCATTATACAAGGGCACCTTATAAGTCAAGTGAGTGTTACCCAGCATGCTGGTGAACCAATGTCGTCCCACTCCAACGAGGTCACACTGGCGCTCAGGTTAGCTGACGAAGGGGCGACCAAAGTCCGACGAGACCTCATCCATGTTACCAGCTACATGAACCATTCTGCAACCAATTTGCCGCTGGCATGGTACTAAGTGAAGGAGGGGCTGGTGAGTGGAAGAAATCACCCGAGCGAGATAAGACCATTGGGAGAAAAACGTGGAATTGCCGATGGTCGGATCTACTCCGATGAACGAGACCCACACGCGCCAATGACTCCAGCCCGCGGGCCTTCACTTCAACGTTCCGCTGATAAAAGAAGTCGATGGCTCCCAACGACCTCAAAAGGAGGAGAAAGCTTTCTATTCCGGATCCTCGTGCCAATAAATTAAGACGAACCCAAGAACCTGGGACTCGGGTAAACCCACAAGTTCACTCCAGTTTCTGACAGACACCCCCCTTACTCCGTAATGACACCCACCGAAACCCCGGGCTCCGACCCGGAGAAGCGGGTCCCCACGGACATTCTCCCCTCCACCACCGGCCCCTCCCCCCTCGAAGACGACCCCGTCCCCCAAAAACACCACATCACCGACGAAACCGGCGCCCTCGCCGCCTCAGCCCTCACCTCGGCGCCCCTCGACGCCTCCGAATCCCGCTCCATCCTCACCAAACTCGACCGCCGCATCCTCCCCTTCCTCTGCATCACCTACGCCCTCCAATTCATCGACAAGACTTCGTTGGGCTACAGCTCCGTCTACGGCATTATCAAGGACAACAAGCTCGTCGGGCAGCAGTACAGCTGGGCCAGCTCCGTCTTCTATTTTGGGTATCTCGTAGCAGAGTACCCCGGCGTCGCCGTCCTCCAGCGGTTTCCCGTGGCCAAGTTTTTGGGCGTGAATATCGTGCTGTGGGGTATGATTCTCATGACCACCGCGGCGTGTAGTTCCTTTGCGGGGCTGGCGTCCGTGAGGTTCCTGCTGGGCGTCACGGAGGCGACGATCTCGCCCGGGTTCGTGGCCGTTACGGGGATGTGGTGGACGCGACAGGAACAGGCTGGTCGCTCGGCGCTGTGGGTGTCGTTCCTTGGCGTCGGGAGCTTTGTGGGCACGTTGCTCGCGTACGGCATCGGGCATATCACGGGCTCGCTGTCGCCGTGGAAGTACATCTTTCTGATTCTGGGCGCCATCACCGTCATCTGGGGCGTCGTCTTTACGATTTTCGTGCCGGATGGGCCGGCCAAGGTGGCGTGGTTGACGGAGAGGGAGAAGGTCGTGGCTGTGCAGCGCGTGGCGGAGAATCAGACCGGTACGGGCCGGAGCAGGACGTTTGTCAAGGCGCAGGTGCTTGAGGCGGCGAAGGACCCGGCGGTCATTATTTTGGGGTTGATTTCGTTTGTTAATGCGATTGCGTCGGGTGGGTTGGCGTTCGGGTCGTTGATTATTCAGGGGCTTGGGTTCAGTCCGCTTAACACGACGCTTATGAACTTGCCGCTTTCTACTGTGCAGGTTGTCACGCAGCTGGGGGCCGGGTTCTTGAGCAGCAAGATTAAGAGTTCTAGACTGCACGTCGGCACCGTTGCCATGATCCCGCCGGTATGTAATAGTGAGTCTTGCTGGCTGATATCCCACTAACCTAAGAGCTAGATCATCGGAACCTGCCTCATCAACCAACTCCACGCAGACAACAGATGGGGCCGCCTCGTCGGCGTCTGGCTGCTGGGCTCCTACCCCGTCGGCTTCATGGTCATCCTCGGTCTGCTCTCGACCAACATCGCCGGCAGCACGAAGCGCTCCGTCGCCTCGGGCTGGGTCTTTGTGTGCTACTGCGTCGGGCAGATTGCCGGCCCGCAGTTCTTCAAGAGCACCGAGGCGCCGGCATACCACAGCGGTATCGTGGCCATTCTGTGCGGGTTTATTCTCAACCTGGTCTTGAACCAGATCCTGCGGTTCCTCTATGTGTTGGAGAATAAGAAGCGCGATCGGATGCTGGAGGGTAAGTCTGAGGAGGAGGTCAAGGAGATGCAGCGGGAGGGCGAGGTGCTTGGGTTTGAGGATGTGACGGACAAAGCTAATGTGAGTATGCCTGGTGTTTGAAGTCGGTTGTTGAGTGATTTGCTAACTGTGTGTAGCCCATGTTCCGATATGTTCTCTGAGCAAGGACACTCGACCAGGTCTCAATAGTTGAAGGGATCCTATGTTGAAATGGTGCTTGAGGGATCACTAAGGGCTACGAATGTCCCGAAACCTGATTAGGTGTAGTCTAAAGTGGTAAAGTCTTAATGTCTAAGTATGTTCAACGGGGGCACTCAAAGCCTCCCCAGGTACCTCTGTGTCCTCTGCAGCTTCAACCCAGACTACCAGGGTTCAGGATGGTCCAAGCCGGATACCGGTAATCCTCTCTCGACTGATCAAACGGCCCAATGTAAGGCTTCACCAACTCAAACAGCACTCTGTACCCTTCACCCCCCAAATGCAGCCCATCCGGGATCAACACCTCCAACCCGCCCCTCTCACCCGCGGGATGCCCGAGCGGAAGCCTACTCCGACTAAACCCAATCGTCATGGACTCGGCCCGCCGCATGACGGCCTCGTGGAGATTGATCGGCACGACACCCGGAACCTCGGATGCCACGCTGAGCGCCGCGTCCGAGTACGTCTTGCTGACGGCCGCGCTGCGAGACGCCTGTCCGTGGCCCTTTTCGAGATCGCGTTCGAGCATGCGGATCTCGTCGAGGGGAGGGGGGCTCACGAGCAGGATCTTGGGGTTGTGGGCGCGTATGGTGGGGTGGGTGAGGATGGCTTTGAGGTTTTGCTTGTATTGTTCTAGGGGCACTTGTTGGCTGTTTGTAGGGATTGGGAGGCAGGCGTCGTTGGCGCCGAGGAGGATTAACTGGTTGTGAGGTTAACACCGCTGGGGGATGTGTGAGAGTTTCAATGACTGGTTGGACACACGATGTAGTCTATCTTGGGCGTCGTTGCTGAGGGTGGTGGGAAGAGGTCTGGGAGGACTCCTAGAGCGTTGGTCGTGTTATAGCCCGAGAAGCCTCTGTTGATGACGTCGAGACGTCTCATGCAGTCTGCCGGTGTTTGTTCAGCTGTCAGCGTTGAACTGCTTCAAAGACGAGCCGCGAATCATGAATTATTAAAGGTCCAACTTACGGTCCTGAAGGGCGGCTTGGAAGGAGAAGCCATCTTGAGGCGTAGAGGATAATTGGAAGAGCGAGTCTCCAAAGAGGACGACTTGATTGTAGAGCTGCGTGAGTGAGGTCGTGTTAGCATTGCGGGGGCCAATTCTAGAAGAGGAGCGCCGTGGGAAGAACTTGCCGGCATCTTTGAGGTAATCAGCACCAGTAGACGGGATGTGGGATTGGGAGAGAAAAGAGGATGAAAGATATCAGCCGTTGTGAGGATATCGTCACTCTAGGCAGACGTTGAACATGGGTGAGGAGGCAGCTTGCAGGTGGGATGCCGAGAAGTGCCCGATTAAGTCGCTCAAGGTTTGTGGGGGTGAAATCCCATATTTGTCCAATATGATTGGCTTGTTTGTGCTTCACTCTCTCTGTTTGTTCATCCCGGTACACAGAGATGTTTGTGCTCATCGCAACTGCCACACATGTTTTTGATTCAGTGTACGGGTACTTCACTTCAACATTGAGGGGTAATTCTTACATTGAACATAGGGCTTGGTGGAACAAGGAGAAACAGTCGCACTGTATCGGTTGGGTGACTACCAAGTTTTCAAGATTATCCAGTGGCCCGCAGAACGCTACCGGATGATGCGCAGCGCACAGCTGCTCGCCCAGGCAAGGTACCTAGAGAAACAAGCCTCGTCTGACGACGTTCGGAAGGTGCTCCGAAGCATGGGGCCGACTTTTCGGAGCCGGAGCCGATGCCAAGCCCGGTCTTGATCCGCCGCTCCTGTCTTTCGAGTCAAGCTTTTGACATATACCTACGTACGGCTACAGAACACCCACGTCCACATTGATTAACTGTCCGCGCTTGGACTTGCCCAGTGCCCCTCAAGCTTCAACCGAACGCGGAAAAGTCGAAAATGCAGTTACCATTCTTGACTCTCATATCTGGAATCGTCAAGTTCCAAGGGGAGAGTGAGCGGCTCACTGGGAACTGATGTGGCCTCGCCGCGAAAGGCCGATTTGAATTGAAGCCATTCCCAAGCTCAGATACGAAAGTAGGCCGGGGAACCAGATGCGCAATCGAGTTCCCGACAAAATGAGCAGAAATTCTCCAGAGTTCGGATTTTCTGCTTCCGCTCGATTCGTGGATGAAGACTCTGTTCAGACCACATCTCATGCTGCAGAAACGTGACAGACAGCACCGAACTCATCGGCCTCGACAAGGTCCCTTTCTGAAGCCTCCCGACCAAGTGGTGTACACAAAATCGAACTCCAGATCATCGAGGTTTTCCCCCGCTCCCCTAGTCATGAACGGGAATGGACATCGTCGATTGCTATTTCCATGGATGGAACAAAAGACTGCTAGAGAATGATCTTCGACCAGACACGAGGCTTTAGGGCTGCCAATAAGGCGAGTGCGCTAGCTTCCAATAGTCTGGACCTAGACGTCCGAGCTGCAAGTCATCACACGATGATCTTTGTCTGTGCCTCCTCTCTTTTTTTTCTCCTTGGGGCCACACGGGAGTCGGGAGCCGGGACAGAGAGTGTCTGTCATTAGACTGTTCTTGGCAGGGCTGCCACGCGGGCGAGGAGGTGATCCGATTCTGGAGGATACGGGAGCACCTGGACATCAACAGTTTTGATTGAGGCAGTCCATTACGTACAACAACCAAAGGAGGGCTGCTTTATTCCAGTGTTTGGGAACCGAGACAAGAAAAGCCTCGAGGCTAGCCCGCCGGTTAGGAAAGGAAGACGAAGCGTGCCATTTGTCCGGGTCAACGCCAGCGGCCGCCTTGTAGTCATTCTTTTGGGAGTTGAATGTGGCCACGAAATCTAGATGTGGTCTAAGCACATGCCTAGATTGAGAAAGAATGGCAACTGGGCGTCACATCGAGAGCTAGTCCCTATGATTGCATGGCCCTGGTTTCTGAAGGATGCGCGACGCCACAGATGGCGTTCCCCAAAACACATGGTTCGAGCTCCCTAGTGCTGATTCCGTCGCGCCTTTTGGAAGATGCATTCGGCTGTCTGAGACACGTTCTCAATGAGACCATCTTCGCGGAGCCGCTCTGTGGCGTTACTACGCTAGAAACTTGAATGGTGTGCCCCTGAAAAGAAGGAAAGACATTTCTCCAAGCGATGTGACGATGAAGAAAGGCGCTACGTGTTTGCTTGGCGGGGGGTTTAAACAATAGTATCAGTCATGACCACCTCCTGCGTAGAACCCTGGATTCTGGAATACTAATCGTCAACTGATCCTCAACGGCGCTTCAAAGTTACGGCCGAGGGTAAGGTTTTTGGGAACCTCCTGTGTCTCTCGACGACAGTATCCGAATCGCCCAGATAAAACGCCGGAGACGGGCATCGTAAAGCCTATCACGATGAGGATCCCGCCTATCGATGTGCTCATCAAGTGGCCGCGGCCAAACTACATCAACCCGGAGAACCGGGGACCGGGGCTGCTCATCATTGAGATGGTGTTCCTGGGTATCGCCATGATGTGCCTCTGCCTGCGGATGTATATCAGGATCTTCAAGATTCGACAGACGTGGTGGGATGACTGGCTCATGGTCGCCGGCATGATATTTTGCATTGGCGTCACGATTTGCGTCATTCTCGGTACGGATTACTCTTCCGGGCTCAACATCGTGCAACGGACAATGAGGAACTGCTGGGCTAACACTTTGCAATTAGCCACTGAATTATACGGTTGGAACCTGCATGTGTGGGATGTCCCACTGTCATTAATCAAGCAAAGCCGACAGGTACGTTCTCCTTGGCGTGATCTTGACTTTGAAGGCGCAACTCTAATGGTTGATGCATCGTAGATCTCCATGGCTGCGCAGACGCTCTTCCTCTTCGCTTCCGGCCTGTCGAAGCTCTCGATTCTTGCTAGCTACCTGAGGCTCGCGGCACCGGGGACATGGTTCCAACGGCTTACTTGGGTGACGGGTGGTCTCGTCTTCACCCTCACCTGGGTCTTTCTCATTGTGCTCTGGACGCAGTGCATGTAAGCCACGCTCTCACTCGGCACCTTGAGAAGAAATAGAAGACTGACTGACATCTGTCTAACTACAGGCCGATATGGCACTACTGGACCCTCTTCGCCGACTGGGGAAACTGCATCCCCGAATGGCCGCCCCTCGCAGGCCAAGGCATCACAAACGTCCTCACCGATGTCGCCGTCTACCTCCTCCCGATGCCGACCCTCTTCCGCCTCCAAATGCCTCTCTCCCAGCGCATCAGCCTCATCGTCCTCTTTGGCCTCGGCACCGTCGTCGTCATCGCGGGTCTCATGCGGACGTACTGGGTTATCCGCGTCGAGGTCCTCTACGTCGGAGACCCGTCGTACGACCTGACGTGGGACGGGTTCAATATCTGGGTGTGGACCGCGCTCGAGGCGAATTTGGCGATTGTGTGCGGGTGTGCGCCGACGCTGAGGAGGCTGTTTACGGGTGGTGGTAAAGACAAGACGCCAAAGGTGCATAGTTCGATTCAGACGATTGGCAGTTCGAGGATGAAGAGGAGGAAGAACCGGTCGTTGGGGACGGGGCAGAGGAAGGATGATGATGTTGAGGAGCATGGGTTGACGATGTTTGAGTCGAGGGGAACGGGGTCGGGGGACAAGTCGGTAGAGATTCGTGAGCATACGCATTCGAGTCATTCGTGAGGAGAAAGGAGTAGAACAGGATACCATCTCATTGGGCATGGCAAAGCTCAGGGTCAAGGCCTATTATTTCTTCATTACGATGAGTTCTTCATCACATCTCGAAACCCCTTGAATGATTCTTCAAGTACGGGCGATGTTGCGTGTCCGGGCGGTTGAACAATCCGAGTATCAGTAACCTTGGAGATCTCCCCTTCAAACCACGAATTACACACACCGATGCGGATTCTCCACACGAACAGCCTTCGGAGGCTGTGCAAGGCATTGTACCGCGTAAACTCGTCGATGGCACAATGCAAGATTCCAACCCTGTGCAAGGAGCTGGACCGCCCGTTCCTAAGCTCGCGAGACAACTCTGGCAGACTCGTCTGCACCAGATAGTCGAAACACTCTCCCACGCGCGTAATCGCCAAGCCCTCCAGCTTCTCAGGGATCAGCTCGTTCAGGTCATTGACGATGATTCCTCCGCCCTGGGATCGGCAGGTGATGCTGCCCGCATCGATGCTCAGGTGCTTCAACAGCCTAAAGTCCCGCATGTTGGCAATCGTCTCCTCGCGTTTCCACCAAGTACTCTCGTCCTCGCCAACAGGGAAGTCGATGACGAGCATCCTGAGCTGACGATGGAACTCTGGTAGCACAGCAGAAACCACCTCGCCTCGGCCATTGCGCAAGGGCGGCTCCGTGCGGTCGAAGTCGTTGCTGAGGAGCTGGCATAGCATCCGCGGCGTGAGAAGCGGTCTCTTGTGCGTGTTTTGCGCCGTCGACGGTCTGGCGTGGTACTCGAAGCTGATGAGCTTGGGCGTGGCTTGCAGGGCGTTCTTCATGCTGCTTCGGTCCATGGAGCAGGATGCAAAGGTGAGCGAACGGAGGTGCTCGAGGCGGATACCCTTTGGGATTCGAAAGGAGCACGTATCGTGGACGTGGAGCGTGGTGAGGTAGGAAGCGCTGTTGAGTATGATTCTGTGGCTCGGCGAGCTCCGGGCCTCGATGGAACGGAGATGGATGGTGAGGTTTTTCAGCGTCCACAGGAAAGCGTTGTGTGCGATTTCGTTGGTTTGTATCCAGTTCTTGAGGAGGGTGAACTTCCATGGACGGGTGAGAGTGACTTTGAGGCTGAGCAGATTGGGGAGGTAGCGGAGGAGGAGCTGAGCAATGTACTTGGCGACGTGAT
This sequence comes from Colletotrichum phormii, assembly GCF_030913505.1. NCBI lineage: Eukaryota > Fungi > Ascomycota > Sordariomycetes > Glomerellales > Glomerellaceae > Colletotrichum > Colletotrichum phormii. The sequence continues at coordinate 221,129 of NW_026851456.1, forward strand.
CTTGCGGTCCGCATTCTAGACGACATTTGTTCCAGTCGTTGGGGAAGGAGATTCCCAGACGGTCTGCGGCGTTGGTGAGCCAATCTGCGTCGAGGCTGCTCATCTGTTCTTCTGAACAGTCCATGTCTAGAGTGCTGTCGTTGTGAATCTGTACATGCCCGACTAGTTCGCGATACTGAGGCCTGCTGGGGATTTCCATCTCTGACCCCCTATTGAGCGCTCCATTGTCAAATGTTCTCCGGGACCGAGAAGTTATCCGGGGCGGGAAACTCGGAAAGAAGGTGAAGGCTTCGGAGGGGTGGCGGATGTTGTAGTAGCCCGGGTAGAGCATACAGCCCGCCACCGAGTGCATGGCTTTGCACGTCCGTATAAGCCGGGCAAGGGCTACGCCACATGCGAGGACGTCGGGGTCTCTTGTCTTGGTGCCGCTGCTGTCGTTGACGCGGAAACGACACCAGTGGCTCGAGGATGCCTTTTGCATCGGTGCTGCCAGGTGTCGACATATCTCTAAGAGCACTTCTGGCGGTAGGCTGAGAAATCTGCTTTCCGACATGGCTTCCGTGGTTCGTGGTTGATGAGCGTCGTTGGTTTGGGGCGAGGTAATGGAGGCTCTGATGGGTATGGAATTAAATGAAGTGTTCAAGATCTGAGCTAGGGAGCTAGGTTATAACGTCGATGAAGTCTCCATTTGGTCTTTCGACGAAATGGGAAGCCTTGAGCTTCATCATCTTCTCCTCTTCGTCCATGATAATGGGAGATAGATGCCTGAGCTCCTTTGTCTCGATCGCCATCACTCTTTGACAACCAAGGCGGGGAATGTGAAAGACCATATCGTTGTGAATCTTTATCCTGTGCCAGCATACTGGAAGGAGGAGATTGTGTGACTGAAAGAAAGCAGCATAGGCAAGGCCTACCTACCCCTGCCCGGCTTCGCAGAGATGGTGATGACAAGGCTGCTTTGATAAGGGACATCCTTTTCGGAAAGTGAAGAGAAGTTTCCAGTGAGCACTTTGACTACATCATTTTTGCAGATACGGGCTTAAGTATCTGGTGGCTGCCATCTTCGGGAATTCTAGACGGGATGCACGAAATGGGCAACATCTCGCGAGGAGACTAATCAATAAATCAGCACCCGTTTGGATCTAAGTTCAAGGCCAACTTACAGTTTCTCAACCTTAATACAGACGAGTGGCGCGTGCACAAGTTCAAAGCTGTCACAACGCAGCAAAGCCAAAAAGTTTTTTTATAATAATAAAAAAGTAGATAAATTACCCGAAACTCTGGCAATTTCAATAAGATTGATCAAAAACATCAAAAAAAATGCCCGAAGAATGATTTGGTCAATCGCGGTGAGGATTTGAGCCTCACGCGGGGGTCGAACCCGCAACCTTGAGATTAAGAGTCTCACGCTCTACCGATTGAGCTAGCAAGGCGGGTCTTGGATTTGATTTATTAATGGAGGTTGCAGAATTGGAACCTATCAAGGCTATTCGGCCTCGTAGGCGGCGAGTATGGCGGCAACGACTCGAGTCCTCCAGGCTCCGACGTCTGATTACCAAAATCTCGATATCCCGCCGGCTGCTCAGAAAGAGGAAGGGGTTGTGTCTATATCAAGGCTGGTGCAACTCAATACCCGTGCCAAGCCATCTTTGGCGTTAGACCGGTCGGTAAATGATATCTGTACTTGTCTCAAACATAATGACGCTTGTGGCTTCGGCAGGTTGACAAATTGCATTCCTTTCACATTCTTTTTGATGCTGACTTGTACAATTGCAGCACCTCCCATCTTAGATCGATCTGTATGCTTACGAGCCCGATGGATCTTTGCAAAAGGATCAGGAAATGGTTTCTCCTTTGTTTTGGTTTTTTTGGAAATTAATCGGGATGCAAAGTGGCCTTTGCTCGAGTTTCCCTCTCTCTTAATTCGCCTGCCTGGGCAGACTAACTCGGCTACTGGGATCTTATTCATCAAAGGGCGAAGTTGCCTCGGCTCACCAGCCATTTCATTTACCAATTTCCGACGCCGACACACTCGGGTCAACCGAAAAACACAGACCAGTGGTCCCCGGTGTGTCAAGTATTTCGAGAGATGGATTCGCGAGTATTGTACTATTTTGGGGGTATGAGTCGGCGATTGAAGCTCAGATCGGCGGATTTAGCTTAGGTTTTTTTTCTTTCTTTTTCATGTGGTTTCTTACTCCTATTTTGGGGGGAGAAGCGCAGCTTGCGAGATACGCTATATCGACGGGCTACAGGGACAGAAAACCGACCCTTGTCTGTTTTACAGCTGGGGCGAAAGTCTGTGATTGAGCTTATTGGGTCACTTCATTTGATTGAAGTGAAACATTCCCCAATGCTGATCCCATTCTATCAAGTTCCAGAGGCCGTTTTTTCTATGGCGGATGATTTTTAACTAGTTACGGTGTCACCCGAGACTAGACAAGACATGACAAAGTCCCACGGCAGTTTCTCTGTCAGAGAAGAAACGATATTTCGACAAATGCTTCAAAAGGGAGGCGCTTCGAAAGTCATCTGCCGATGATCCGTCACACTTGGCGGCGCCCCCCCTCCTAGTCTTCCCCCTCCCTGAGTTCCTCCCATCATCCATGAGTTAGGCATGTTCGGTGTTCGAACATGGTTTCTTCGCGAAATAGCTCGCCGGCACAGGCAACGCCGCAACGCCGCAACGCCGCGACGCACCGGTGGACGGGTGGACGGGGGGCAGGGTTGCGCAGAATGCGAGCATTGTTTCTGCATTCATCTCCTTTTTCCATTGTCTCGATTTAGGAACGTCTCATTGGTCAGCTGTCAGGCGTAGCTGAGCCCGACACCATGAAGCATGAGCCATTGACAGGGCCTAGAATCCAGACGAATCCAGAGACGCTAGTTGCTCATGTCATTATCCGAGCCCTAACAATTTAGCTCGTGACAATCAAATCGTCTGATTTGTTAGACAGACGGCAACGGGCGGAGGTCGGTTGTCCCCCCAAGTGGTAATGTCAAGACTCGAGTATCAGTACTGGGCTCTATAAGATATATGAGCAGAAAGGGTGAGGTGAGGATAAAGAAGAGGTAGGCTACTGCACAGTAAGAGGCACAGGCGATATGACAAAAGTTCTCTTTGCATAATCATCCCCCCCGTCCAACAGACATAACTTGAACATCGCACAGCCGCACTCGCATTCCCTTCTTGGGTCATCAATCTCATCAACACCCGACGGTACGCTTCACCCCCCTCTCCCCCTCCCTCCCCTGGTCTTCTCGACGCCAAGTCCAAGTGACCAAATAATTTAGCGCCGTGTTGGATCGGCCATAGGAAGCACAGGCGTGCCAGGTCCTCCTCAGGTGACAACTGCAGCTGTGCAGGGGAGGGGGAAGAGCCCGAAGAGACTCATTTGGTGAAGAAACGCATCTTGATGGTGGTGCGGCGGTGGTGGCCGCAGCCGCCCCCAAATTGACCCAAATTTGCACCCAAATTGAGGACAGAAGAGGGGACAAGTCACAGTCAAAAAAGAGCCAAAAAGAGCAGTCGACTGGACGCAGGGAGAGACAGGGAACAAGTGACACCGCAACCCGCGCCGCCCACTCGCGCTGCGCCTGCGCGTAGGAAGGAGAACGGTGAAGCAGAGAAGCAGAAGCAGAAGCAGAACTAGGTAAAACCAGACTATGCCAGACCAGGCAGTGCCGCAGGCAGGAATTTGCTGCTCACTCACCTTTTGGTCGAGGGGGAGAGAGAGGGGCCGGAGGGCGGAGGGGAAGGGGGCGGGCAGACAAAAAAGAAGAAGAACGAGAAGAACAAGAAGAGGTAGAGGAAAAAAGTAAGCAGCCTATAGACACAGACAGAGAGACACGAACCAATCTCATCCTCTTACCACATTTCAGCCTCGGGTCCTGCGTCTAGTCTGCCTGCCTGGCCTCATCGCCGCGGCTGATTTTCTGCCCCTCCAAAACTTGAAACGCAACAACTTGCTGCTCTTTTGTTTTTTCCCTTATCCCTTTTTCCTTCTAGATCATCAGGAAGAGCCTTCCTTGCCTCACTCCCGTTCTCCTCGTTTTTTTTCTCTTTCTTTCCCGCCAGGCCCCCAGCCGCTGCCGCTGCCTCCGGGACTTCGGAAACTTCCTGCACCACACACCCAAATCCCGCACGCATTTGCCGCGCTGTCGAACGTGCTTTGTGCGGGTACTCGGACCTGGGTCCGGGGTTTTTTTCCTTCACACCCTTCCGCCTACCATCTGGAGCACACGCGGGACCGTAGACAGCAGAGCGAAGCAAAAGCAGGGCATAATGACACGGAAGGGCCAGCCAAAGGTTCGGACTGGCTGTTTAACCTGCAAGTGAGTCCTTTTTCTCATACTGTATTCCCTCTTTTTACTTTTGCCTTTTTTTTCTTGATTGTCGGCCCGGGGCCGTCTGCGCGGCGCTGCCTTGGCTTCAGCCCAAATCCCAGCCTTGGGGGAACATGTTATATCCCTCAAACGTCGGATGACTTCCGGATGACTTCCGGATGGTCTCCGGGGCTGCAGTTTTGAACCGGGGCCGGCTGCCGAGACGAGACCGGACGAACGGCCCCGTCTCCGGCTGCGTATATACGGTGTGTACATGTATATGGTGTGTGTAAGGTGTGCCGTACCGTGTGCGCGTGTGGTTTATGTGTATGTGAGTGTGTGACCAAGCGGCCACCGGGCCTCACCCTCCGTCTCCGACTCCGTTCCCACATTCACAATCCCGTCCTGAAGAAGAAAAAGGAAACACCCTCCCTCAACCGTTCGTTTTCGCCATTCTTACTTCTCTCTCTTCACCATTCAACTAGGTCACGCAAGGTAAAGTGCGATGAAGCAAAACCGGCATGCGCACGCTGCACCAGCACCGGCCGCAAATGCGAAGGCTACGCCGTCGTCGTCCCCAGCAATAGGGCCGTTGCCCGCGCCCGGTCGCGAACCACGAGGCTGAGAGATGCGCTCGCGCAGGCCAGGGCCGGCTGGGAATTCGAATCGGACCAGGCCACCGTGGAGTACTTTGCTCGGGACGTCGCGCCCAACCTGCCGCAGAACTTTGAGAACAAGTTCTGGTCCGACCTCGTGCCGCGCCTGAGTAAGTCGGAGCCCGCCGTGATGCATGCCATGGCTGCCATTGGCAATCTTTTTCCGCAGCGAGGACCACCGAGTAACCCGATCCAAGGAGCAACGGCGACGACAGCGGCAACGAGTACCGATAGAGGGGGCGGGAATCCGCAGGCCGACGAGCATTATGGCAAGGCGTTGCGGTTGATGGCCAACAAGGTCGCGCCGGAGAGAGGGTTCGAGGATGTTCAGACGACGTTGGGAACAGCTACCGCCACTAGAGCGACTTCGACGACGACGACGACGATACGAAACGACAGCAGGTCCTTTGGATCACCCAGCAACCTTTCATCCCCGAGCCTGTCCTCCCTCGGACCGTCATCAGCCATCCAATCCCCAGCAGCTCTGACGCCAGGCATCTCGAGCATACCAGAGCTCGCAGAACCAGACCGGCAATACACCCTCACGCCGACGAACCCCTTCACATCACCCCAGAGCCAAGCCGGCGGCGAGGATCCCGACGACATGTCGCAACCAAACGACGTGGACGTCGTCCTCTCCTGCTGCATCCTCTTCATCGCCACAGAATTCCTCCGCAAGAGCTTCGACGCCGCCATGCAGCACCTCGCCAGCGGCATCACCATTCTCAACAACGTAGACTACGACGAGCTGGAACAAGACACGCTCGACGAAATCGTGCCGAAATTCCACCGACTCGGCATCATCCAGTTATGCTACTACGACAAACCGGGCTTCCCCTCGCTCAACCTCCAACACGGCGGCGGCACCGGCGGCGGAGGAGGAGGAGGAAGTCTCGGGGGATTAGGATCCAGGTACATCCTGGGCCCCTTTGACAAGAGCAACAGCATCTACCTCCCCAAACGCGCCGTCGACCCGATCCTCCTCGACGCCATACGCTACATCCGCTCCGCGGACCCCGGATCGCAGACCGACTCCCGCCTCGCCTCAAAGGGCCCCGTCATGTCCGAAGAACAAAACCACATCTGCGCCTCGCTCGACAGGTGGCACGCCGCCTTCCTCGCCTTTGTCGAGTTCCCCCGCAGAGACGCCGACGGCGACCAGCCGCTGCCGAAACACCAGGGGCTCATCTGCGCCGAGACGGAGATGAAGTACCAGGCGGCCAAGATCTGCATCAGCGTCTGCCGGTCCTACGACGAGTCTGTGTACGACTGCTTCAAGGAGAATTTCGCGCGCATCGTCGTGCTCGCAAGGTTGATTCTTGACAGCTGCCCTGATGTACCATCCGAGACGACGGACGATTTTACATTCGACTTCAAACCGAGTTTCCTCTCCCTCATCGAGTTCGTGATTGTCAAGTGCCGCTGGCTCGATATCCGGTACCAGGCGTGGCTCATCGCCTGGGAACTCGCAATGGGGCGGCGGGAGCCCGTGACGCTGGGGGAGGGACACAATCTGCACTACATCGGCAAGCGGATGATTGAGCGGGAACACAACGTCAGCATCGAGGAGGTGACGCGGCAGAATGCCAGCCTGTTTTCGTTGCCGGCCGAGGAGATGCGCGTTAAAGACTACCTCACCGATGCCCGATTTGCTGATTTGGTCCAGCCGGACGACAAAAAGGATAAATCGTCATCGGCTGCCGCGGTACAGGTCCCGTACACCCAACGTCTGCTGCTCCGCTGCGGCAGCTGTGAGTTGGATCAGCTCGCCGGCTGGATGGAGGGCTATGAATTTTCGGGGAGGGAGCAGTGAAGTGGACGAGTCATGAGTTTGAAAAGAGTTCATGTTCGTTTTCCGCCGGCCGAAGGCAGGCGCGAGAATCTCTTCCCTCCTCCCCTTGTTTTCTCTTCTTTTTTTTTTTTTTTTTTGCAGATTATTACCATGAGCGTGGACTGCTTCGATCATAGCGACGAGGATTAAAATTCTAGACCATACTTAGCCCAAGATTATGGGAATTATATCATATCTGATTGCCGGCATAGTAACATGCTTGAGGACGACCGCTCTGGGTCAAAGTGTTGGATTGGCGCCATTGCTTGCTGTTGGTATCAACAGATATTCACCATACCCTACTTTGCTCAACTAAACCACACAATCCACATAACATTCATGTCCAAAACCACCATTCCGCAAGCCTTTGTTTTTGTTGTGAACAGCTCCTTTGTCGGCCCGTTGCAAGGCCTCCAGAGGCAGAAGAACCCTTGCATTTCTTCACAGTGCCACAAATGGTGGGATATCAGTCAACACCAAGGTTGCCGGTACAGGTTCCATGACTCGAGCTGATCTACGTTGCCACGGTCTTTACACTACACAAATCCACTCCAAAACGATCACTTGGACTGTGGGGAGGAACAAGTGGGAAACGGGGCCTGTTGTCACCTTCAAGTCGCGGCATTGCGACTCGACCCGCGAAAACTGGGAATTCTGTACTCCCAAGCCGACGGGATATGTGCTCACACTCTCTCAAGAACAGTCGCATGTGTCTATGTTCTCAAGAATATTCATGAATACAGTCGTCCAAATAGACTTTCTCATCCTCCCCCCCCCCTCTCCCTCTCGCTGCCCCTCCCTCGTCTTGAAGCGACATCGTAGTATCCTTGCCAAGCATAGTCAATCACTCCCACATTCAGCCATCCGACTCGACGTGATTGGTTCGGACCGGCGTTCTTTACCATGTCGGATCGAATCGGGGAATTGATGTAAAGACACAATGACTCGGCAGAGTACCTAGGGTCCTGGGTCATAGAGGGAGGAATAAATCCGGTGGACCGGAGTTGCCACTTCTCCAACTCCGGGAGGGGCGCGGGTTCTGGATTCCTGGCAAGGGGACTTGAGTTCCTTTGCCGGTCTGCGGCGTTGCTGGCATTTTCCCTGGTCTTGGCATCCGACGGAAGAGAATGATGTCGAGCTGCTCCTTTTCCTGTGCCCAGTTCAGCCTATTTTCGAGTTTTTTGCTCGAGACGGGAGGCAAGTTGACTCGCGTACCCGCCTTGAGCTGCGAGCACGGCACAGTCACGCTTCTTTGGCGAGTCCGACACTGCACTCCCATATCTGGTGATGTGTTTGCGAATGCGTGAGGGCTCAACACTGGACTCTGAACACGAAGTTGCCTTTCGGGCCATGTTGGACCCAGTGACACGGTGGCGCCGAGATGATAACCGCGCCCCCAACGTTGTAGATTCAGAGGGACTGCTACATGTCTTCTTTCCGTAACTGCTAGAATGAATGAGTTTCAGTCTTTTGGGTCCAGTACAGCGAGTATTTTGGGAACTGCAAAGATCACTACTTCATGACGAAGCGCATTTGCCGTACCTTGCAAGTCACGGCTACTCGGCAGGGAGACGCGACTTCAGCGAGTCATTTGTTGCTCTTTCAAGTCATTTGAGGGGTGAGTGCGAGATTGTCTGGAGCTCGGATGGGCCCCGTCTCAATCACAAGTGAGTTGAAATAAGCTTTTCGAATTTGAACTCTATTACTCCTTCTACGACGAGATGGTGTGCAACCCCAGATGTTCATCTCCTATGCCTGTAGAGCATTGTTCATCTCCTCCTTTGCGATAACTGGGAATTTAGTGACCACTGTAACATCAAGCCCTATGACTTCTCGCACAGTTTCTTCGGCAGTGTATTATCGTGGGTAATGTTTCCCACACAAGGCGTGGTTTCTGGGTGAGCGCCTGTGACAGACGAGGCCTTGTTTCTCTCGACAACTGTCTGCTTTCACGTATTTGCCAGAGATGCGGCAGTACTCATGGTCTCGAGGGAACCATTCTCGAAGGTGTCTCTGTAACTCGCAGAGTTCTCGTCCACACTTTTCGCAAGAGAAGAGCGGGTGCGGGTGCGGGTGCGGTTGCGGCTGGGATATCGGATGCTCGTTTGTAAGCGTACATGTAGTATCGTTCTGTGGTTCAGCGATGGTCATCGTCGTTATGTTGATGTGCTTGAATGTTGACAATGGGAACGCGTATCGCCATGCCCATTCCTGGTCATTGGGTCCCGGACGTCCCGTGTGGAGATGGACACGGCCGTGGCGCCGTCGGTGGAGGACATAAAAGTAGCGACTTGTTAACCCAAGACATGTGCCGTCGACGATGTCGAGAAAATCGAGCATGATGTGATGTAACTCAGGTGGTAAGTCGATGATCGCTAGCCCTGGATGAGATTCTTCCACATCTCGTGTGATGTGCTTTTCGATTTCGTGTCCCGAGGCTGGTTGATGAGCTGGACATGTTGCTTGTTGCAGGCAGACGTGAGAGGTATGAGTCTTGAGGGCAACGCGCCTCTTTTGTCTTGAATGGGCGGAGCGATTGAGGCGTTGAAGCGTCGGGTATGAGCGTGATAGTGATATGAGCGGATGGCTCTTAACTAATTCCGAGTTCTTTTCGTTCATGTCTGATATCAAGTCTTGAGCTTCCATTTTGGATATACGTCAGCTTCGTGGGTCAAGGTCTTCCAGCATGAATCGGCGTCAAGGAGTCGTCGTGGTGCGTAAATTATAGAAGATTCTGTTGCTGCTCAGCCCAGAGATCGCAATCAGGCTGTCAGCTCTCACTACACATGTTCTACCTGACCTTTCGGAGATGGCCATACCCCGCATCGTGAGCCTCTACTCACGCACAACGGGGCGAGCGCTACAAACGAGGCAACAACAGCACGGCCCAATGGGAGTCTGCACCACGATGTGTAACGTATCATCACGTGGGATGATTCTTGAGCCACTGAGCCTTCCAGAGTAACGCCGAGGAAAGAGGATCGTTAGGATGATGGAACACAAGAAAGGCTGAGGTCTTGCCTCGTGACCACCATCGTGAGTGAACCACCACCGTGAAGAAATCATCGTGGTTCGTGGGATGTAGCTGTATCTCCGAATGGGGCGCCCTGTCTTACTGAATCCTTCTACCCCAGGGACGTAATGGATGCGCCACCCGGATGCATGGAAGACATGACGAACCTTGTCTCACCACACCGTACATGTTCACGATCGGGCTGAACCGGCACAGCCTGGGGGGAGACGCCACACAGCCTTGGCAACGATATCTCTTGAGTCTTGACGCCGCTGACCATTCCGTGGCTGGGGAGAAGTCTAATTCTCATTCGGAGTCATCCATCACAGCCGTTCGTTCACCTTACATGAGCAAACAAAGACTCAAAACACCATACTTGAGCCCTTGAATCCCTGTCGGAAGTGCTCCTTTTTGCGAAGAATGCTTCTCTGGCTACTAGTATGGTGGGCCAAGATGTCAGAGCCAGGGGCATACTCGTCAAGTCAACATCAAAGCTGTCCAGTGTCATGTTTCCACGTAGGTGGGATATATCCTAGAGTCCCCGACTTGAGAAAGGGGTATTTGGCCCTCCTTATGTCCAGATCTCTCTGAAGCGCACCCTCCTCTCCCGAGTCCCATGAGAAGTTCGTGGAGAAATGCTCTCTCTCTCTCTCTCTCCTCTATGACAGCCCCAAGGCACGCCCCAATAGCCACCAAGTACATCTTGAACCCGCAGGCCGTTCTGTGACTCAGCAGCAAAAAAAAAGATGAAATGTCATTTATTCTATCAATCTACAAAAACACACTTACATAATAAGCAGCTAAAGATCCAAAAAGACAAAAGAGTTCACCCCCCCGATGGCGATTGGGGGTTACATCTCTGGTGCTCATGCTGGGATTCGAACCTGGATCCTAGCGTAGGCTAAGCCTGTTGACAAGGCTCGCCCGTAACCATCCCGCCAAACGGCAGTTTGACCTGACCTCACAAGCCTGTGTGGCGCCTGCTGCCGTTGGTGACAGGAATGGACTTGTAGGGGTATATGAAGGCTTGCTCTCAAGGCGGGTGCAAAAGGTGCGGAAGGTGCGGATGGCGGGTGCCGCATGCCCCTTCCTCCTTCCCGGGGAGTCACGTGTGCTTCCATGCTGAAGATGTATTTGCCATGAGGAGAAGCTGACGACTTGCCTCACGACGAGGGAAGTCGGTTTGACGGCAGGATCTGACCGCCGGGGAAGATGGGAGATTTTTTACAAGGCAAGTGTGACTTGATTGTTTTAATTCAGTCAACCGCTTCATATCTGGAAGGGGTATCACTAGGCATGTAGGTATGCCTCCAAAGCCCAATGGTGGTTCCTTCGCTGATAGAAAACACACCACGTCTACCCGCTGGCCCAAATCAATCTCCCATTTTTGTCCAAACGCCTTCAACTCCAAAGATCATCATGGATAATACGGCAAGTATCCCAACCTAGTTCTAACCATAATAGAACATGCCATTCCTCCGCCTACGACAACGATACCACATCCGGAACCGATCCAACTTGATCTCATTGCCTGGCTCAAACGAGACCTCAGCCCACGCGCGCCGGTTGGACGTCACGTAGCCAGGATACTCGGTCATGGCCTCCTCAGGCTCGAAGCAGTAGTATGTCATCTCCAGCGGCTCCGAGAAATGAACGGTGGGCTTTGTGATGATGTGGTTGCCCGTGGGAACGTCCGTGTCTTTACCGTTGCTTTGATCCGTCCTGGCAAGTTCGGCATCGGCGTCCTCTGCACGTACTCGATCGATGTACGCCACCATCTGTGCTATGTGGCGACATTTGCGAAAGTACTTTTGCAAGTAGCCGAGTTCCTGCTCCAAGGAGCCCTGGACTGTGAAAGAAAAAGAGAATTAGCCGTAGGTTCCTTCGATGGCAACAAACAAAGCGATGGTATGGATAGTGAAAGATCGTGAACAGGAAGTACGGCAGGTAAAGGTAAAGTAAGGTACATCGAGGAAAGAGAAAGGAACGAACAAAAGTAGCCAGGGGAATCACTGCCAGTGTATTTCTGGTCGGGGTCGGTCGATTTGTTCTTGAGGCAAGACCGCTTGGGCTGGGGTGCGGCAGACGACGACGACAGGCTGCCGTCATTATGGCTGCCCGTTTTGAACTCGACTAGCTGCATAGTGAGATCCACGATGGGCTCTATCGTGAGCTCCATGGGATCGGAAGCCATGGCTGTCTTTCCGCTATTCTCGCTCTTCTGCTGGCGGATGAGTAGGGAGAAGGAATTTTAACGAGGTTCCAAAAAAAAAAAAAAAAAAAAAAAAAGGGAAAAGGCTGGATGGTCCGATGGCTGTACGATGCTGTAGGCAAAAATGATGGACTCGCTAAGTGCCGTGTTTGGCGATCAAGGTTAGAAAGCTCGCGCAAAGGGTGTTATGTTTGAGTGAAAAGGTGGGCTGTGAGGTGTCGCAGGAGAAATTGTGACGGCAAGTTGGGAGAGGGACGGAGAATGTTAAGGTAGGGGAGGCTGGCCAAAAGGGTAAGGCCGACTGATGAGTTGCCGGGTGGTGAATGAAGTTGAAAAGGTGAAGTTGGAAAATCTCCCGCCTCCCTCTTTGTTGGCAGTTGCGTGGTCGACAGGACTTTGTCTAAGTTGAAGGCAGGCGCGATGGGGACTTGAGATGGACTTGGGATTGACTTGGGATTTGGCGTGGATGGAACTTTACTACAACTACCTGCTTGGAAGAATGCAACTATCTGAGATGTAGTAGTAGTAGTAGTAGTGGTGTTTTACATCATCAGGGACAGGTGCCCAGCTATCTATGTAACTAAGCTCCGATCAACCAGAGCGCCCTTTGGGCATATGATGTGCCGTGCCGCCATTATAGCGTACGACAAGTCAGGCAGTCTATAATGTACACTTTTCTTCTCGTGCCTAGAGCAGTGGAGTTTAGTATCTAATCCCCAGGGTCCGTTCAGTTCCAAAAAGCACGCCAGCAGGGGGTCCCTGACTCGGCAGAAGCGAATGGGTCTCTAGCAGCCCTACGCCGTCCACAGACGGCGTTGCCGCAACAAGTAACCGGCCCTCGGAGGCATATTTGCCTACGCGAGCATTTTTCTGTTTTCTTATATTTTCTTATATAGAAGATAAAACTATCTGAGATGCGTATGAAACGCATCTGAAGGACTCGTGAGCGCTGATCAAATCTTTTCGAGACTCAGAGTTGATGCTCTAGATATCATCTCGCTTTTGAAAAGCAGCTTCTCACCACAATGGCTTGGAGGCATATCCATGACAGTTTTGGGTATACGTACCCCCCTTGGGCGTATTTGACTCTGTCTCTGTGGTAGTAATTAAGAGCGAGGGTGATTTGCATTGCACACTAAGGTAGACTGCCTGATGCTTCCATAGGAAGCCTGTCCTCTGCTCCTGACTCGGGATTGATCCCGCATCATGCATGTAAGTCCACCAAACCCTACATTGCCTCTCAGTGCAAGCCCAGTGCCTCATAATCGATGATTGCAAGAATACCCTCGACCGCTCAGGCGTGTGGATGATCTTGACCATCTTGACCCTTCTCAACAGTCTTGTCTTAGCTACCTATCAAGCAACCCAAGTGCGTCCCAGTCGAGTAACGCAAGTTCAGCTTCGACTTCGGCTGACCAGACGTGTGGATCTTCTTTCTTCTCTTGGTCGTCTTTCTTCTCTTCATCGTCTTTCTGAACATGCTTCTCGATCTGAACGTGCTCCGCGATCTGAACGTGCTCCGCGACCTGAACGTGCTCCGCGATCTGAACGTGCTCCGCGATCTGAACGTGCTCCGCGACCTGAACATGCTCCTCGACCTGAACATGCTTCTCGACCTGAACATGCTTCTCGATCTGAACATGCTCGTCCTCCTTGACTTGCTCATCTCCACTGCAGGGTGTACTCTGGACAGGCATCCGAGTGATCAAGTCAAGGAGGTACTTGGACTCCTCCTCCCGCTCTCTCTTCTCTTTCTCCTCTTTGCTCTCGCAGCTGGGTAACAACAGTGTCTTCCACATCTTCCTATCGTCCTCGGGAGTGAACACCCGTTGCTGATAGTATTGGTTGGGGTGGTTTTCCTTGGTAACCGGCCGCTTTCTATGGCACTGCAGGTGATCATGTCGCTGAGATGCGCGACGTATGAGCTTTTCGTAGTTTGGCGATGTCTTTTCCGTGGGCTTGTTTGTGCTCCTCCTGTCTGAGACGAAAGCCTTGATGGTACCCCAGAGATTGGAAGCCATGTTGTAGATATTTAGTAGGCGGAGGAAGAGGGAAGAAGGCTGTCGGGGTTCCTTGTTTGTGATATTCGCACGAGTAGAGGTATTACCAAGGGTGATGGGGCTAGTTCTCATCGACATAACGTACGCGCTTTTGTGTAGGTGTTGTGGTGATTGTGATGAGTGAGTTGAGCAAGACCTCGATGGTAATGAGGAGAACTGAAGAAGAAGGCAATGTCCCAAATCACGGACATGGAGGTAGGTGCGCGTTTATGGCCCGAAGGAGGGTTGGGATTGAGTGGGTGTTGATTTGGTGTTGTTTCTTTTGGAATAGCAGGAAGAGCTGGAGATGATGAAGAATGGTTGTTGTTCTTCCACAGAAAGATGTCCTCAAAGTCGAACATGGGTGGGATGTTATAACAGTCTGTCCCGCTTTCCGGAGATAGGTCGAGGTCAAGCCATCAAGGCATGGCCATTGTTCACACGAACCGTGGTCGCAATGAACTTTACTGCCATCTCCCGAACAAACAAAGAATAACAAAGTCACGATAGGTGCCCGGTTAAGAAAGGTCGAACATGAAAGGGTATTGTTATTTTCTGCAAAACTCTAAAACTTCAAACATCAAGGCCATTTACATGCCAGAGTACGCGTTGAGCGCCAACTGGCCACCCAAGTGCGCATACAACACATTGCTCCCAGCAGCAATCTCCTCATTCTTAATGAGCTGCATCATACCCGCCAAACTCTTGCCCTCATACACAGGGTCCGTAATGAACCCCTCCGTGCTGGCGCCAAACTTGATGGCGTCAATGGTGACCTGGTCCGGCACACCGTAAATACCGCCGTGGAACCGGTCATCCAGAATGATATCCGCCTCAGTAATATCTCCTTCCTCGAGGCCAATCTTGGCGCCCGTGTTCTTGGCGATGCGCAGCACCTGGTCAAACGTCTGCTTCACCGTCGCAGAGGCATCGATACCAACCACCTTGCGCTTCTTGCCGCCCTTCTTCTCCGCGAGCTTGAAGCCCGCAACCATACCCGCCATAGTCGATCCCGTCACCGCGCAGACGATAATCGTATCAAAGAACACACCGAGCTCCTTCTCCTGCGCCTCGACCTCGAAAGCCCAGCGCGCGAAGCCCAGGCCGCCGAGGGGGTGGTCCGACGCTCCGGCGGGGATGTAATACGGCTTGCGTCCGGCGGCGAGGAGTTCCTCTTTGAGGTTGGCGAGGGTGTTCTTGTGCTCGATGCCGAAAGTCGAAGGGTCGAGGCGGACGTCGGCGCCCATGAGGCGCGAGAGCTGGAGGTTGCCGACCTTGTCGTAGACGGGGTCGGTCCAGTCGACCCACTTCTCCTGGACGAGGGCGGCTTTGAGGCCGAGCTTGGCGGCGACGGCGGTGACTTGGCGGGTGTGGTTTGACTGGACGCCGCCGATGGAGACGAGGGTGTCGCAGCCTTGGGCGAGGGCGTCTGAGGCGAGGTATCTTGGGTTTGTTGTTAGTTTGGGGGTTCCGTAGGGTTCATGCGGCCTTCATCATCCATCATGCTGTGAAGGCAGGATGGGGGAGAACTCACTCAAGCTTGCGGGTCTTGTTACCGCCGTAGGCCAGACCGGAGTTGCAGTCCTCGCGCTTGGCGTAGACGTTGACCTTTCCGCCGAGGGCGGCGGAGATGCGGGGGAGGGGCTCGATGGGCGAGGGGCCAAAGAGGAAGTTCTCGCGAGGGATGCTCGCAAAGGGCTCCGGGAGTTGTGCCGCCATCTTGGGTTCTTTGTTGTGTCCAGTCTGGGGTTTTTGGGTAAGAAGACGTGGGTGTCTACTCGGAAAAGGGAGGGGGTATCAAGTGGCGAGGAGAAAGAATAGTGAGAGAGAGAGAGGAATAACAAGATAAGCGAGACATTGTTCGAGAAAGTGAGGATGAGCTCGTCTTTAATAACAACGTCGTCGTTGCGTCGAGGAGCGACGTCGGATGGGAGGAGGCCAAGAAGCGGACTTGACTCGAGCGGGCTCAACGCGGGCTCAACGCGGGCGGGTGGATAAGGGGGACGGTGCAGTGGTCCACAGGGCTGCTTGCTATCTGCAACGGGATCGCGGGGCAATTTGGCGATAAGAGATGATGATTGCGGTTGATTTGGTCAAGACAATGGAAGTAAGTTTCTATTCAGGTGATAAATGCACAAAATGAAGAAGTCCGATTGAGTTGCTCAAGTGAAGATGGACTCACTCTCACGATGAGTTTCATAACATTGCGGTAAGTAAGGTGAGCGTTGAGCGAGCAATGAGACGGAAGCTGCCCCTCACCTCTCTCTCTCTCTCTCTCTCTCTCTCTCTCTCTCTCTCTCTCTCTCATCCCTTGCGATGAAGACAATTGCCCCGCGGCGGGGTCATTTCGAGGTCGCAGTGTATGACAGGACATGGAAACAACCCCGCCATCAGCGAGCGGGAAACTGCGGAAAACTCGGGTAACTTGAATCCCGCGGAAAGCTTCGCCAAACTTCGCCGGACGCACCGCAGTCGCTCATCTCTCCATTCTTCACGTACAATCTCATCTCTCATCACCACAAATCACACCAATTCCCCGCTTGGATAGATAGGTACGGCGTTTTTTTTTTTTTTTTTTTTTTTTTTTTTGGAAAACTGCTCATCGCTACATCTCTCTCATACGGCATAATCCCACCAATGTCGTGAGTGTCCATGCGCGGTCACACTTCACTCGTGGCAATGTGAGGAGGGCTTCCTCAATGATGATGATATGATCGCGTGTTGTCTTGAAATTTTACTTTTTTCATTCATCTTGAGAATCTCTATGCGGGCTTACCGCCAGCGTCTCATGAAGCAATCGAAACCCATCCGTCTCATCTCGGATGGTGGACCCGATATTTTTTATCTCACCCTCCTCACAAACGCTTCCAATACAATCGCACAAAAATGCTAACCAACCTCTCCAGACCACTATTCCGCATCCAGCGGCGCGCGCGGAGGCACATTGTTCACCTGAATACCACCCCTCTTCAACTCCTTGCTATCAGGGAACGGCAGCACCCACCCGCCCTCGCTCTCGGGCGTCGAAAGCCACAGCCGGAGCAAATGCCGGCGCGGCGCCGGGTGGGGGTGGTCCGTATACGCCGTCCTCGCGTGCAGCAGGTGCGCATTGCTCAAAAACTGGATATCGCCCACCTCGAGAATCATGTGCAGCGCCAGCTTCTGGCACGTATCCTCAAGCGTCTTGAGCGCGTGCAGCTGTTCCTCGCTCAGCGGGGGGATCACACCCTTATCCGAGAACCGCGTCAGCGAGCGCACGTAGTACGGGTCCCACTTGCAGTATACGCGGCGCTGCCCTCCGTTCTCAATGTAGAAGACGGGCTGCTTCGTCCACTCCTCCTGGCCCTCGGAGACTTCTCCCTTGCGGTCAAAGTACCAAATCGGCTTGGTCAGCGTCTCGGCGACGTCCGGGTGCTCGCGCTGGAGCTCGTTCCAGACGGCGTGGATGCTGACGAGGTCGCTCTCGCCGCCCTCGGCGGAGCGCTGGACGCAGAGGAGGCCGACGAGGTCGCCGTCGTCGGCGTGGAAGAATTGGCGGGCGGTGGTGCGGTAGATGCGGACCTTGTCGATCTGGGTCGGGTCGTCGCCGACGTCCTTTACGTGGCCCAGGACGTGGCCGCGGCCGTTTTGGGAGACAAAGTAGCCGAGGTAGGTGCCGAGGCCCATGTAGCCGACGGCGGTCTTGTGCGGGCCCCATTCGTTGGCGGGGAAGCCCTTGAAGAGGATGAAGCCTTTGCCGTCGATGAGGTCTTTGCGGAGGTCGGTGAGGCGTTTGCCTAGTGTTGGGAGGGGGAAGTTGGACTGTGTTGGTTTGTGTTAGTGCACAGTCACATAGGGGCGGATTGAAGTCGTTCAAGTGAAAGTCTTCTTCTTCGACGATGAGAGTCAAAAGTACCTTGGAGATACCCGTCAGAGGGGTGTTGCTGGCGATAAAGGCATCAGAGGTGCGGCCGAGCTCCTCAACCTCCTCGGGGGTGAAACGATGCGTCCACTTGTCGGGCTGCTGCTCGAATTCCTCCTTGCGCCAGACCGTCGGGCCTGAGATCTCCTCGGGGAACTCGGCGTAGGGCTTGAGGGTGTCATAGAGAGGGTTGTGCTGTCCCGAAGTGCGGATGCCGTCGGGGAAGATGGTTCTGGGGGCATTGTCGTTCTTGCCCTTCCAGGGACCCTGAGAGGGCTGCACTGGCTCGTCAAGGAGGGCACCTGGAGCCATTTTGATGAAGATTGGGAGGGGGGTATCAATGGAGAGAAATGAAAGGTGATGAGGTGAGGTAGCAGGATGAGGTATCAAAATGAGGGGAAGTGGCAGATGAGACGGACTTATATCACAGAGAGAGAGAGAGAGGGCAGATTTGGAGAAGGAAGGGGGAAAAGGTTCTGCAACGGGGAGAGAGAGGGTTTATCTGATCTACTCCGTATACTCGGTATACTCCGTACCCCTCATTACATTTAGTAAGGCATTACATTGAGTTAGATACCTTACACTGACGGTTGAACAGACACAATGCAGCAATGCTGATAAAAACAGTGTAAAGTGACCAAACGGCTGGAAATTGCGTGCTTGGAGCCCCCCATATCGCAATGGCCGTCCGATGACGCGAGACACTTCTGGTGTGGGGCCCGCCGATCGGGGGTCCCCCGCAGCCCCGGGGCGCCAGGACTTTCCTCTGCCCAAAACCTCCGGGCTGGTTCTCTGACTGCCGTCCTCTCCACTGCTGCTTTGGAACCGGGACAGACAGACGTTGTCCATCGAGTTCAGTGCAACTGTTCTTCAAAACAAACTTTTCCCTTTCGCCGCCGTCATACCCTTGCTCTCCTATTTAACCGACATTTTTTCTCTCGATTGCGTGATTGTCTTCTTCTCTCGACTTGTCTCACAGAGAGCCAGACAGTCGGGACTCTACACCCTCGGCTTCCGGCTGCTCCCGCAGGAACTTACAACGGCGTGGCTCACTGGCTGGCTAACCCTCCCCTCTTCCTCTCCTCCGTCAACCTGGTAGAGTTTCGGTAACTTTGACGGTGCGGCACTGAGAGTTCCGACGACTTGGAGACGACCCCAACACACCGTCTTCCGATTCTTGGGTGTAGTCTGTAGCTGTGGCCTCTAGCTTGAGTTGCGTTATCACACCCCGGCAGGAAATATAACGGTTCGATAGTCACACCCCTGTCGGTTCTTTCGCTCATCATGATGACACACGTGCGGGTTCGCGCAGGCCCTGAGAGATTTGCAACTTGTATGTGCGGTCATGAGCTGGATTCGCTGTGATGAAAGGTACGTGAGGTAGGCGATGAAGATTATTGAGTTTACTGGACAGGTCTATCCATCCTGCTGTTAAGCGGCTATACCTACCTAGATGCCAAGGAGTACTCATAGCAACATCATGTCCCTCAGCTGCTGTGTACGTCCCACAAGCTCCTCGTGGGCATTTATCCAAGAATCAGCCTCACCTCAACCCGAAACCGGAGATGGAGAGTACACGCCTCGACCCATAATGAACCCATCTTCACAAGCCACATCACACAAGCACGATACTCCATTCCTCGGAACTTCAACAAGCTCTTGGTCCTTGACCCATCAAGACTGCCCCCCCAAACTCATCGATGACGCTCTGCGGCTTCTTAAAAGTACCAAGAGGCACATACTCCAGCTCACTCATCCCGAACCCCTTGGGCCCGCCAATCTCAATGCCCCGCGCCGTGGACGTCCACTTATCGGACGCCGTGATGCCGAGCACCACGACGAGCAGCCCGTAGCGGTACTCTTGCGTGCCGAGAGCCTCGCCATTTTGTGCGTCGAGGACGCAGACTAGGTCTGGGACGATTGCAAGGACCTGTTCGAGCACGAGATATGTCAGCTTCACACTTTCTATTTTCCTTCTCTTAATGGGGATGGGGAGTAGTGGGAAACTTACATCTTCCCTCCCATCACCATCAACCCTTTTCGCAAGGATATTCTCATTCTTGAACGGTATAACAAACCTCTCAACCACCTCATCACAGCCACCGCTGCCGTCAGTATACCCCTCAATAATAACCTCCCCATAAGCATGCCCCATCCTTGTAACCCTCTCCACGCCCACAATCTTGCCTCTGAACAGCACCCTCGCCGACTCCCTCCCGCCGACTACATCAACAACGGCCTCGGCGACGGTGTCTACGGCGTTGGTACACCGCGCCAGCGCGACTGCACGGCCAATGCGCCAGGAGAGCGAGACGGTATTCTCGACGACCCAGGACTTGGTGTCGCCGCCGCTAACGGGGCCCTTTGCGCAGCCTACGTGGGAGCCCATTCGCGAGAGGGCGGCGCGGAAGGCGCGTTCTGCGTCGAGTTCTGTACGGGCTTTTATCATGAGCTGTTGGTGTTCATTCGAGGTCAGTAATTGCTTCCATCTTCATTCGTGTCTTGCACTAGCCAAAAAGACGAGAGAGGAACCGTACCATGATTCTGCCGTTCCCGTCTGATATACACGACGGAATCATCGTCGCCTTCTTTTCAAAGACTACCGGGGTAGTCTGGTGGGAGATGGGATACGCGCGACCCATCCAGTCGCCGTCGATTGTAGGAATGTCGAGATTGGTGCTGGCGCCGAGGATGAGGCCCTGCAGGCCGTTGCCGCCTCCTATCTCGAGAGATATCACGGCCGTAGGCTTCGTCTTGAGGTATGCGTAGAGTTCCCTCTGCGATTCCATGATTCTGCAAACCACAAGCGTTACAATCCACATATTCTGTCTTTTGGGAAGACGAACGAGCGAAGGGAGACTTACTCATCGCCGTATGGCTTCTCGATGGATACCTGCGGCGAACCCTTCCCACCGCCGCAAGCTACAACATCATCGTCTTTCAGGTCATGTGGAGAAATAATCTTGACGGTGGCGCCGGCGCGCATCATTGCGCGGAGACGGAGCATGTGTTGGTAGGGCGAGCCGCCGCCTCCTGTGCCTAGGATGTAGCAGCCTGTCGTGATCCAGTCGAGGTCCGTCTCGGAGAGATGCCACTGCCGGTTGAGGACCTTGGGCTTGTAGTCGTCAATGTACTCCTTGGTCGAAACCAACGATTGCGGTGATGAGACGTCCTGGCTTTGAAAAGGTACTGGTAATCTGGGTGGTTCTTCTTCGCAGTGCTCGACGTCATCTGGGATTGTCGTTGAATCCATGGATGTCGATCTGGAGAAATCAAAGTCTCCTACAGCTTTGATGATGATTCGTGACTTGTTTGCAATGTACTGCCAAACAAACCTACAGTTAGCGTTCACTCTCGTACTCATTGCGCCGTAGAACCATACCTGCAACGGGAAGCTTTCGACCTCAGCAATAGTCACGCTCTCCCTTGAAGCACCATTCTCAACAGCCCGGTCAACAGCCCTCCGCGACAACGCCTCCACGACCTCGGACGCAGTCTTCGTCTCGGTACTCTCAATCGAGTCCACAACACCACTGACCCTCGCCGTCGCAGCCCCAATCGCATTCGCAACCCCAGACCACGCCGGCTTCACAACCCGGCTCGCCCCCTTCAACTTCTCCGGCGCAATGACCGCGCCCCCGCCGACGAGAACAACGGGGATTTCCTCGGGCGAAGTCTTCATCGTGTCCACGATCCGCTCCAGCATCGCCTTCGCTTGTGCCTTGAACTCTGGCACATCGTCCGCGAGGCCGCTTACACCTTCAACGAGAGACCGGTCTCCAATCTGAACGGCATTCGGGTCCGACAGAACAGTGTAATCCGTAGCCGTCGCGACATCGCCGCCGAAAACGAGAGCCTTTGTCTGGATCTGATACCCCACGCTCTGCGGCCCAATAACTAACTCACCGGTGCTCTCGTTCCTCTTAACGATAGAACCGCCCCCGAGCCCGATACTCTTGACGTCCGGGTACGAGAAGTTCGTCCGCACACCCGCAATCTCGCTATACGCCGCCGCCTGCCTGGGGAACCCATTGGCCAGTAACAATCCCACGTCCGTTGTCGTCCCGCCGATATCGACAACCATCATCGGCCCTGTCTCCTCCTTCTCTCCCTTCATGCCCCTAATGAGGAACGCCGCGCCGCGCATGCTATTCGTCGGACCACTGGAGAACGTCCTGATAGGCAACCGCGCCGCCGCCGCAGCGGGCAAAATCGTCCCGTCGTTCTGCGTCACGAAGACGGGACATTTCAGTCCAAGCCTTGTAACGGCATCCTGAAAGGAACGGATGGTTCGCCTAGCAAACGGGAGGATGGAAGCGTTGAGGATAGCCGCGTTCTCACGCTCAAGGAACCCGATATTCGCCACGTCCTTTGACATCACCACGTCCGCCCCCGGATAAACGTCGCGAATAATCTCCGCCGCCCTCTCTTCCTGCCTATACACGACGTCAATGGGACTAAAGATCCCCACGACGACGATACTTTTGATCCCCTTTGCGCGCACGACCTCCACCTCGCGCCGGACGGCGTCTTCATCGAGTTCCGCAATCAAGTCCCCGTCAATCTCCAGCCCGCCGTCGATGAGCGAGCGGTGGGCGCAGATGATGCTGCGTAAGGCCGGGGGCCAGTCGACGCCGGCGGAGATGGTGGCGGAGAAGGGCCCGCAGAGGCGGAGGACGGCGACGGGGGCGAGGCGGGTGGCGTCTTGTTCTATTACGGCGTTGATGAAGTGTGTTGTGCCGATTGTGACGCTTGCGATGCGGGAGGGGGAGATGTTGGAGGTTGAGAACATGTGGGAGATTGCGGTGTTGATGCCGGTGCTTGGGTTGGGTGTTGTTGGGGTCTTTTGGGTGGCGAGGATGCCGAGGGGAGGGCGGGAGGAGGAGGAGGAGGAGGAGGAGGAGGAGGAGGCGGGTGTTGGGTCGAGGATGACGCCATCTGTGTTTGTGCTGTTTGTCCATTGTGAGTTGGATGTTTGAGAGTTGGGAGGTGAGAGTTTGGCTCTGTTGATGTGAAGTCTGTAGATGTAGAGGCGAGAGACATGGTACTTACCCGCCAACGTCGACGCCTATTCTCAAGGTAGGGAACGTCATTTTGTTCATGAGCTGATGATGACGATGATTGTCTGACTTGTTTCACTTGATTTCGAGGCTGTGAGAGATTTGCATGATGCGTCCTACTATCGAGATAAATGACGGTATAGGTCATGGAGCGAAGTTGTCTACAATGATGAGAGCAGATGAACAGGTGCATGACACACGACTCAAGTATCGGCCCTTCTCCGACGCGGTGCCGGCATCGGGGCAGACGCCGACATTCCAACCCCGGATTTCGGAGAGATAGTGGTCCCCACCTCAACCTCACCTCGCGACGCCAATCCTACCAGGTTTGAACATGAATAATCAAGCAACTCGATTGGAAATTTCAACCCTTTAGCCCAAGATTGACAATTCTCTGTTACACTGGCAAGACGAATGAGTCCGAGGTGATTGCCCACGATTTTCTTATCACCCGGCATGTCACCGGCGGGGAACGCCCCACTGCTCCGCATCCTTATCATCGGCATCGAGGACCAAGTTGGCCGGGAAGAGTGGGTTACATTCAAGGCCGCTTTGGGGGATGGACGAGCTCGCGGGAGGTGTCATCCGATGTTCGGAAAGTCGCCGACGTATTGCTTCTTTCAAGGTACAGAAGTCAAGAAAATGGGCGCAAACGCAGGCTTCCCCGGAAAACTGCTACCGAACATCGTCCGACATGCAAGTCAGATAAGGTAGCAATTAGCAGCGCGTATCTCCCGCCAACGGAAACACTTTCAGAACCAAGAACTATGGGAGAGAACATGGTCACTGCAAGGATCCCAAGATAAGATGGTCCTATATATCCGCTAGAGCAGTCCTTCCCACAGACTCGAAACGAGTTCCCGAACGGCGCAAACGGACATACAAACGTACAAGATTGCAACCCCTCATTCGTCACGGTGGCCATGGCAAACAAAACGGCACGCAGGATCAAAGAGGCACTGACACTCAAGTCGGACGAGTCTCGCCACGAAGAGGTCAGCGCCTGGTCGAACCGCGACCTCATTCCCCTGCCGCCCTCCCGCCGCACATGGGGCTGGTTCAACTTTTTCGGCTCCTGGTCTTTGTAAGTCTCGTTCTCTTCGTACCATCATCGTGGCAAAGATGTCAAGTAATGCTGCGAGAATGCCTAATGCTGAACCACTCCCCTCTCTCCACACAGATCGTCCCTCAACGTCGCAACATGGCAGACCCCCAACACCTTCCTCACCCAGGGACTCTCCGTAGGCCAGGCCATGGCCGTCATCGTCGTCTCCCGCGCCCTCTGCTGCTTCTTCGCCATCCTCGTGGCTTGGTGCGGTCTAACCTGGCATATTGGCTTCACCGTCCAGAACAGATACACATGGGGTTTCCGAGCGAGTTACATCCCGCTGCTGCAGCGCATTCTCCTCAACTTCATCTGGACCGCTCTCCAGTGTAAGTGTGTCTCTAGTCTCTCCAAGACGACCACCGTGTTCCAGGCGAAAGATGACTGATTCGAGGATGACCAGGTTGGAATGGAGGTAAACTAGTAACGTATGCTCAACATGCCCCTTCGAGCTAAGTCTCAAAGACTGACCCATACATCTCTCACAGCGTCTGCATAACCGCAATCTGGCCCTCCTTCGCAAAGATCCCCAACACCCTCAGCAAAAACACCCCAACGACAACCTACGAGCTCCTAGGCTTCACAGTCTTCTGGACCGTCTCCCTCCCCTTCCTCTTCATCCGCCCCGAACGCTTCAAGAAGCCCTTCTTCATCTCCTCCGTCGCCTGCGGCGCAGCCATGGTCGCCATGGTCGTCTGGTCCGTCGCCGTCGCGCGTGGCGTGGGACCCGTCTTCTACCAGGGCGAAAAAGTGCCCGCCTCGTCGCGCTGGAGCGCCTCGTGGCTGATGATGGCGGGGATCAACCAGGCTATTGGCGGGAAAGCGGCGGGTATGACGAATAGTAGTGACTTTTCGCGGTATGCGAAGAATAAGAGGGATTATATTGTCGGCACGGTGTCGGTGTACTGGGTCACTGGCGTGCTTGTTTGCCTGGGCGGGTTGGTTACTACTGCGGCGTGCCAGAAGATTTATGGGCAGATTTATTGGAATCCGCCTGATCTGTTGATGGTCATGATGGATCGTGAGTCTCTCTTTTCCTTGTCAGATATTCCGTGCTCCCATTCTCTTTGATTTGTCTCCCAAATTCCCACACTTCCTTGACGGTGTGGGTTAACATCATCCCTCCCCAAAGACGGACAAGGCTCCCCCGGCTCCCGCGCCGCAGTATTCTTCCTCGCCCTCGCCTTCGCCTTCACCTCCATGTTCGAAAACGTCTGCTCCAACGCCGTAGCAGGCGGCATCGACCTCGCCGGCCTCTTCCCGCGCTACCTCGACATCCGCCGCGGCGCCCTCCTCACCTTTGCCGCCGCCTGGATCATCCAGCCCTGGCAGCTCATCAACCAGGCCGCCACCTTCGTCGCCGTCCTCAACTCGTTTGCCGTGTTCCTCGCGCCCATCATGGGCGTCATGGTCTGCGACTACTTTGTCCTGCGCCGTCGGCGTATCCGGCTGTCGCACCTGTTCCGCCCCGAGGGGTCCGACTATTGGTATCAGCATGGTGTCAACTGGAGGGTGATTCCGTGCTGGGTTGCGGGGTGGGCGCCGACGGTGGGCGGGTTGATTGTGAGTGCCGGGGGTATGAGCGGTGCGCCTGACGCGGTGTATGAGCTGTATTATGTTGCGTTTTTCATTGGGTTTTTGATTTCGTTTGTTCTTTTTTGGGGGGCGAATGTCCTGTTTCCTGTTGAGGGTCTTGGCGAGTTCGATGAGGTGGATGTATATGGTACGTTCACGGCGAGCGAGGCGGCCAAGTTGGGGGTTACGCCTTGCGAGGAAGAGACTATTGTGTCTGGGTTTGGCAAGGAAGAGGGCATCGTGAGTTTTGCGGGAGAGGTTTCGGAAGATGGCTGTGGCAAGGGAGCGCGGTGGTGGAACTTGAGGCGTCGCTGAGGAAACAATAGATCTGTGGTTCATCGATGAGTTCTGGTCTCTTGACTTGGTAAGTGGAAGCATTATTTCAACAGGGCCTACTTGATGGTTGAACGGACGTTCGTTAGCCTACACATTTACAATCAACGACCTTTCGTGGCTAGCAAGGTCGCGAAGCGAGACTCCTGTAGTAAGAGTCTCAGGTCGATTGTCTGCAACAGTCAGAGGGTCACGCAGGTCGAAAGAGAGGGACATTAAGGGAGTGAACAAATAACTCATAGTACCCTCCGTTCATCAAGCAGCATAACAATACAATAGTCTATCTCTCCATCATCGCACTCCGCTCAGTTCCGTTGATCACTCCCAAGACCACCTTCTCAGACAAATCGAGGACGCAGGGGCAAAGGGCAAGGGGCCTTGTAGTCCTGGGCCACTTGGTGCGTTCTCAGGATACTCAGACAGACGCTCCCCGAGATTTCCCACGGACCGACACTTCTCGATCTGATCGGCAGAAACATGCTTCTCGAGATCGGTCGCAGACCGGCGCTTGCCGAGATAACCCGCAGAAAGGCGGTTCTGGGTCTTGTCCATCGTCTGACCTGAACCTCCACTCTTGGAACGTCCACGACCCTGTGACGTCTGGGCTGAAGTACTTGGTACACGCTCCTTTGGAAAGAGGGTCACATTCTCTCCGGTGGGGTTGCTGTCGTGTGAGCTCATCGAAGACCGCGGGGTCATTCTCCTTGTCAATGGAAGGGCTTGCTGTAGCTGTCGTCGGCTCGTTGTAAGGGACTTCGGCGAGAGTTCGGTTGTCGGAGGTTTGTTCGGGGGCCTGGCGCTGCCGATCCCCTTCTTTCTTGCTACGCAAAGTCAAACTTGGTCTATTTGTCAGGTTCTTTGTCTGGTCCTTGACATGGCCCCATGTGCGACCAGCCGCGCGGCCCACAGTCTTTATACCTGAGGCGATTGACGATTTTCTCTGAAGAGACGCCGTAGCGTTAGATCCTTCTGCGGTGTCGGGGTTCTGTTGGCGAGTTCCAGTCGTAGGCGAAGGATAGCCTGGCTTGAAGATCGATCGCATCGAACTGAACCTTGTTAGACGCGATGGCTTTCTCTGAAGAGACGCCTCAACGTTGGGTCCTCCTGTGATGTCGGTGGTTTGTTGGTCAGATGCAGCTGTCGGTGGCTCGGAACCTTGAGGATCAGGTGAAAGAATGGTGGCAGAAGGATCGAAGCCTTGAGGATCAGGTGAAGACATGACGGCAGATGGCTCAGAGCTTTGAGGATCAGGTGAAGACAGGACGGTAGGTGGCTCGGAGCCTTGAGAGTGAGATGAAAGAATGACAGGTGGGTCGAAGGCTTGAGAATCAGGTGAAGAAACGGTGGCAGATGGATCAGGGCCTTGAAGATCATATGAAGCCACGATGTCTTCCTAAGCCTCCAACGCTGCTCGATCCCCTTGCGTCATCCGAAGCCTCGCAGTCTCTTCGACCTCTTCAGCCTCCTGGATTATCCGACCCTGCCGAGCTTTGCGATCTTGAAGAGCCTGTACCTTCTCAGGCGGTGCTTCATTGATGATCTTGTCATCTGGATCCTCGTAAAAGTCTGGTGAATAGATGGCGGGGTCTGCATCACCAGCCAACGCGTGCATTCTGAAGACGTCCCATTGAAATGAAACAATGTCGAAATCCGGTGCTTCCGCGTCTTTCGTGTTGAATATGTCGATCACGGTATGGTTTTCGAGGAATCGGGCTTTGATACCATTGATGGCGTTTCTACGGTTCCAGGGGCTCCAGGTGCGACGTAGCTCAGTGAGGTTTCGGGGAATCGTGTCCGGTGTCAAATGCGCAGTTGCAAGCAACCAATGTAAGCAAACCCGAAGACCAATGGGCTCATTGGCAGGCTCTTCAGCCTCCTCCGTTGGCTCGATGTTCTGCGAGTGCTCGTTCACCTTCTCCTTGCCCTTGCCCTTGCCCCCCTGGTCTTCTTGGAGGGCGAATCCTTCATGCCTTCACTTGATCTCTTTGTGCGTATCCTCGTAGACGTCGAGGGACGCGGCGCGCCACTCTTCTGGTCGGAAGTATTGGCAAGCTCCGTATACTTGGCAAGAATCGAACACAATGTGTGATTCGAAATGTCGGGCTTTGTCTTCTTGCTTCGTCGTAGAGGAGACAGACGGGCTGCAAGCCGAAAAGGCCCTCGCTCCAGTACGTGTGTAGAGACGAACTCAACGTGATAATGTTGGCTGAAGTACCGACAATGTTGGTATCCCGGTCGACAAGCTTCTCCTTGAGCCTTGCCATGCGCTCGTTGCCGTACACTGTCATGGCAGCAGTGATTGGTTTCGCCGATCCCGGTCGGTTCAAAGTCCAGAAAGGGGCGATGTGACATTTCTGGTCATGGTTACTGAGACAGAATGGGCAAATGTGAAGGTCTCTAGAGGCAGTCTAACACGCATCAGTTATTAGTCAAGTGCAAAACTCTCGTCGACAGAAGCAGGGCTGACATACGGCCGTTCTCGCAGCATTACTGCTTAAGATTACATTGGCCTTGACCTTCTCCCGTTCCATGGGTGGGCCCAAAACTAGCAATTAATATCAAGTTAGCCAGTGCGCGCAAGATATGTGAGATGGATTGACGACCGTGAGATGAGATGGGTTAATAGTATCAAAACAGTTATACTCACAGTACCACACAAGCCGATTCATCGTTTCGAAGCCGACTGAGAAGTTAGGGAGAAAGAAGGATAAGCTCTTTTCATTATCCACTTGTGACGCGAATTCTCGAAGTTCCGGCAAACCGGCAACCATAAGGTGGCCCCATGCCTCCTCTGAACCGAAGGTTTTGGTCATGTCTTTGTCCTTTTTGACCATCAGATGACCCAGCAGTGTACTTCGGATCTTATTGACAAGATCGAATCGTTCGGTAAGGTCGATTTCGCCCGGATCGCCCGGATCGCCGAGCCACCCATTGATCGCGGGCGAGGCCATATTCCGTCTAGGGTAACTGTGGATAAGGGCGGTCATTTGCTTGAAATGACGATTGAGAGTGTAGATTAGTGTTGGGCAGCGATTATCAGGTAGGGGGTCAATGGGATGTATTGATGAGTATGAAGAACGAGTGGCTATGGGAATATCCCGACTATCTATATAGTGAGTGGAAGACCCTTTATACTGGCATATCCTTGGCAAACTTAGTCATGCTTGTGTAAGACCATATTGTTTCATAGGCATGGTGTGACAATCGTTGTAACGAGTGTACTGGGATGGGCCTGACAATTAGCTTGTCGCTGTCAACGCCCTGCACCTCCGGACTTGACGCAGCTAGACGAAGAGCTACGAGCTGTCTACAGATGCAGGCAAACATCCTCAAGTCCAGGTAAGGAGATCTTTCTCCCGATTCTCTCACTTTTGTCCTTCTCGTGGAGAAAATCCGACTTATGGCTGTGTCAATCAGAGTCTTATGGATCCGGCTTCTTCTCCTCCGCCCGCTACTCTTAGCCGAAGCCAAGCACGGCAGCCGACTAGAGAAACCATTCGCAACGGACACCACGCAGACACTCCGTGACAGCCTAGGACATTCGGCCAATTCGCTCTGCGCTTTGACTGCTCACAGCGTGCTACAGGAGCTTTACGAGAAGCTGCGCAGCGTAAGACAGAACTCGGCCTGGCATGTTCTACTCTGTACGTAATACTTTCATCTTTGTCCCATTCTGCACCCTTGTATCTTTCCTCTTGCACCCCATTCTTGAGTTCATGTTTGTCGGCTCGGGCTAACTCTTTGTTTACTCTTATATCACAGTCACCTTTGCCGCAGCTTCCACTCTGGTAGTCGCCACCCTGTGCCCCGATCTCCAAGTCAGCTTCGAAACAGAGCCGACGAAATCGTCGTGGGATCGAGATTTGCGCATCTTTGATTTTCACAAGCAGCACGTCACTTCCGCCAGCCGGGGCATCGAAGTCTTGGAATAGTTTCGCGCATCCGTCGTGGCCGCCGTTTCGCAGCGGGACGCGGCCAGCGGGGCCCCTAACACCAACGGTAAGAGGAAGAGATACACACACAAAGAGCAAGAAAGGGAGTCGGCTTTTGCCAATGATTATTGAAATTTGGTAGACTGAACAGGAAACAGAAAGCTAACCCATTTTTGGTGTTCTTGAATGGCAGAAACTTAAGATCCGCGACTTGAGCAAGGAAGCGAGCAGGAAGTCTTACTCCCGTTTGGCTCTGTGCCTGGTATGAACCAGACGTCCCTGGCGCAGGACTTTGGCGATTTTGCAGGCTCCGATTTGCTTAATGAAAGCTGGTTCAACATTCAGGGGATAGATCTAACAAACTGGGGAATCTTTCAATAAACGCAACGATCATAGAGCCTCAATCGATTCCAATAAGCCCCCTCCGTCTTCCAATTCCATCATCCCATAACTTACGAGCATAATACACAAGATTACTGTCCTCTGTTAGCTGACAGAAGATAGACGGAAGATAATTGAGCTGACACTCCACTCAGGTCATGGGTTCCAGTAAGGCACGAGAGTCTTAGATCCAAATTCAAGGGCACATTCGAATGGAAACCGCTGGGGGTGGATTGAGATTCTACGCCTCAACCGTCATCCATGGTAGCTGACAAGGACGTCAATGGAATAGCTGAGGGATTGGGATGAACTGAATCTCCAATAGGGGCTATTTAAGCTACTATCATGACACTAACACAACCCCCTCTCAAGACACAGGAGCCTCAGAGTCATGGAACTCGCCCAGCTTGAGCAGCTTCTTGGCATTATCCCGCCCAATCTTGCGATAATTCTCAACGCCGCCCACCGCCTCCTTCACCTCCTCCACCTGGCCGTCCCACCAAGCAGAGCACATCTCAATCGTCTCGTACGGGTAATCCACCGAGAACAGCACGCGGTCGGCCCCGATCTCGTCCACCACATACTTCAACGCGCGCGTAGAAAAGTTGCCCGACGTCGTGACGTAGATATTCTCCCGGAAATAGTCGTACACGGTCTTCCTACACATGCGGTCCGCGTTGCCTTCAGCCTCCGCAATCGGTTTCTTGACGTCCTCGAACCAGTGGTTGATGCGCCACAGGTCGATGGGGAGGTGCTCGCCCAGGTGGCCGACAATGACCTGCAGCTTCGGGAAGCGGTCGAAGACGCCGTTGGAGATGAGGCCCATGAGGTGGAGGTTCACGCCGTTTGCAAAGGAGAGGGGCGGGCCGATGAGGTATTTCCGCTGCGCGTAGAGTTTCTCGAGGATGACGTTCGCGGGGGCGGCTGGGTGGATGTATACGGGCACGTCGAGCGCGCAGACGACCTCCCAGAAGGCGTCGTACTCGGGCTGATCGTAGAACTTGTAGATCTCGCCGTTGGCGCCCGCGTGCTGGAAGTCGCATAGCAGGGCGCCGTGGAAGCCGAGGTCTTTGACGCAGCGGGTGAGTTCGCGGCCTGCTTGGACGGGGTCGTGCATCGAGAGGCAGGCGAAGGCGCCGAGCTTGGAGGGGTTGTGTTTGATTTGGGAATGGGCCCAGTTGTTGACCTCTGTGGCGCGGCGTTCGGCGGCGGGTTGGTCGGCGATGCCTTGGATCCCGGGGACGGTGAGGGAGACGATGGTGTAGCCGATGCCGTGGGCGTCGGCGAGCTTGACGCGCTCCGAGTTGAGGTCGCTGATTTGGCGCATATAGCGGGAGCGGTCGGAGGGGTTGATGTAGAGGGAGGCTTCGTACTCTGACTTGGCTTCCATGCCTGTCATTTCGTAGGCTTCTTCGAGGGCGATCTTGCCGAGCATTTTGATGGTTAGAGATTGGTGGTGTTGGGTGAATTTGGTGTAGGAGAGTTATCGAGTTCTTGTAAGAGATATCTTGATGTGATGCTTGCGTTGTGCTGAGCCAGATAAAGAATATCTTGGACAGAAGCATCGTCGACTGATTCTTATACGAAATGGGATCTTTCATCCTCGCGGCGATGTTGACAACTCACCTTGAGGCATACTCCGTCCATCCCGAGAGCTCCGAACGACATGACGTCTAAGAGGCGTCCGATCTCATGCTCCGAATGAATCCGAACCGTCCCTTCAAAGACTGACAAAAGAATGGAGTTCTGGACTCATCAAGGACCATGGTCTGACGGCAGTATTTCCAGTTTTGCGGCAGCTGTCCGCCAAGAGATCTCCCGCCAGGTCCCCCAGATGCGTTCCGATATCCAATGGGAAGTGCGCTTTATCTCCACCGGCCCGGAAGACTTCGAAGGTCTGAGTCTCAGGAAGCGGGAGGCTACGTTGGTTCCATCCATCGGGTACGGCACTAGGAGCTGGAAGCAGGCTCGCTCTTGTGTTGTGTTTAGTCATCTTCTAGTCTTGTTTAGGCGGAGATGGTGGGCTTCTCCCGAGCTTCTGCGCAAAACTCTAGCGTACTGTGTCAAACTAATACCAACCACCATGAGATTATACTGTTTGGTTATGAGAATGAGATCTTTCAGTCGGTTGATTACTCTCACGCGGAACACAGTCCTGTTGTTTGGTAAGGCCGTTGTATTCTCTAGGGCGAACATGAACTTGAGCCGGTCTTGCATCTGCCAAGATCCTTGTAGATGGATTGAGCATACAAGTTGAAGCTAATGCAAGTCTATCATGAGTCTTCTCAGCACATTACAAGCAAATGTTACGACATCGATAAGATGAGAAGCTCGCAGGGCAGAAAGCCTGTTTATGCATCATATAGTCTCTGTATTTCTGAAAGAGCCGGGTTAACAAGTGCAGAATTTCAGGCCAGGTACCTGTGACTCCTTAATCAATTCGAGAACGCATGAGAAAGGCTTCGAAATTCGATGATAACAGTGCACGCAATTGAGGGAGGCAGTTCGTCTACTTAGAATGACATGAATGACTGCTGTCTTTCTACTTGACAAGGAAGTCTTGTTCTGTGTAGAAGTTGTGGTTTTTCATTGAGGCGTTCCAAGGGAAGAAGACAGAAACTGGCGAGCTGTACTCATCCCTACCTTTGGAGCCGCAGTTTACTATTGACGGGAGAATTTACACAAGGACCCAGTGTCTGATCCAACGGTCGCCATTACTGTCACATGGGAGTAGGTAGAGAGAATAGACAAAAAGCAAACATGTTCTCAATCTTAACCAAGACAAGAATCATCTGCGCTCCTATTCTTCCATGCTCCTAGATCGGGTTGGTGTCTTAAATCTAGAAACAATGGAATACGGTCACGTCCACTTGAGTACTTATCCAGAGAAGTAGTCACGCAGGATGTTTGCTGACATGCGCGTCAGGTAGAAGTACAGGGCTAAGGTGTAAGCTGCAGAAACCTAGCTACTAGGTACATGTATGTTTCTCCTCTAAGAGCTCGCTCTCAACGAATCAGCATGAGACTTGGGAAAGAGGGGGTTTTGTGGTACGCGGCCGTACACCGAGCCTGGGCATTCGATTGAAATACGGTCGCTGCATTTTAGGCAACAATTTGGACGAGTCCTTGTGTTTTGTTTTGTCTTAGGGTATATATGGCGTTAATTGCTGCCCGTAATTAACGGCGTCGTTTTTGCGACATGTTTTCTTTCAAGGTTGGGCATATGGGGGGTTCCTGGCTTGGAACACTGAGCACCGGCGCTACCTGTTCATCGTGTAGCCTAGCATTAACCACATATCCTTCCTGGACTAAGGTACTCAATGTTTGCAGAGTAAGCGCTGCATAACCGGGACCTGTCTTGTTCCTTCCCACCTCCCTTTTTCGACCTTACCTTACGAAGTAGGGCCAAGGTTACATATACCCATCCAAACTCTTGTTCAGTCACCAGCACAGCAGCGTCTGTCTAGGTCGGCGGATCAGGTCAAGCTGTGTGCGAGATGGTCAAGTGGCAAAAAGAACAAATACTCCCATGAAGCCAGAGTAGGGGCTGGCTCATGGCTGAGGGGCGCGCTGTTCGATCCCGGACAGATGCGTGAGTTCCAAGGTCAGTCATCACCCATCCCCCAATCCCCTCTCTCCTTTTGGTTCGAATTGCACGTGGTAGGCTACGAATTTCTATTCGGGAATCTGCTGTGAAGAGACGGGAGGTTACGAGAATGATGGATGTCCCGCATCTTCAATTGCTGGTTCTCTGGGCTTGAATGGTTTGCTACGTCGATGCTGCTTGACGTGAGTAAAGGTAAAGAGCGAGTTAGTTCTTCCTCACATACCCGCTGCCTTCTTATCCTCGATCGTCCCACTTCAAGTCGCGATCTTCCCTGCTTCAAGTAGAAGACCTCCTATCCCCAGTGTATTCAGATCCGATTCCCGCGGTGCTGAAGCAATAAACTTCAGTAGTTAACACCTCTTTTTGCTTTTTCCTTCTTTAGGTAGGTGAACGATGGATGAGCGATAAATATCTTAGAGCTTATCAATAATCTTCATACTGCCGTCCTCAAAGCACTTGACTCTCGGCTTGGGGTTGATGTCGTGGTAGCCCTGGAAGCGGCAGTAGCTATGGTTGCAGTCCTTAAGCCATCTGCAGTGGTGGCCGAGTGTACAGTTTATGTCGTCGCATTCGGAGCCCAGACTGCAGGGGATGCCGCGAGCCTACATCACAAGTTAGCCGGATGCCGAGAGACAAAAACGCCGAGAAACTTTACCTTTTGCTTCAATAGTACCATCTCGCTGGCGCTAAGCTTATCGCCGTGAATGTAAGGACAGATTGGATTCTTGCACTCGTCCTGGAGGTAGTAATTGTTGCAAAACTTCTTGCCCGTCTCCGCCATGCGGGCGTTGAACCTCTTCTCTACCACGAAGTCGAGCTTTGGCAGTGGCTCGTCGATGCGCTGGCTGTCGGCGTTCATCAGGTAGTATTTCGGTTGTGGCGTCTTCTTTGTGGTAAAGATGTCGATGGGTTTGGGCGCCGTTGAGACTCGCGTCAGTGTAGTAGTCCAAGAAGACGCGGGCGTCTGCGAGCCGCTGGAGAGCGGGCTGGTGACGCGAGATGGCTCGGTCGGTCCTGGGGGAGCGCCGTTGTTGGCGGAGTTGGTGTGGGTCGGACCGGTGGGCGGCATAGTGGCTCCGGGGGTGGTGACGGTTGGTGCAGAGGAGAGGGGAGGGGGAAGCATGCTTATGCCCGGTCGTTGGACTCTGTCAGGAAGCTTTTCCGACATAAAGACAGAGTTAAAGATAATTCTGTGAAACTTGAGCTGTTTAAAGCCCTCCTCGGCGGGTGTCGTCTCGATGAGGGTGAACTTTGAAGCCACCTTATCGTCTAGCTTGTACGGCTCGAGGACCGGGAGGTATCCGTTATCATGGCAAGGGCCAAAGAAGATGTGCTTGCACTGGCCGATGCGGACCATGATACGAAGCATCTCGCGGATCTTGTGGTCAGCCGACTCCTTGCCTGAGCCGACGTCGATGAAGCTAAATAGAGGCTGTGCGCGGCCAAAGCCGCGACCGAACTCTATGAGGGTTCGCTCTGAAGTGGTGAAGGGGATGATACCAGAGGCATGGAGCTTCTTTGCGAGGCCGTCCATGTTGAGGACTACTTGTACGATTATGTTCCAGTCTTCGCTGGCAGCCTCGGGGTAGGCCTCGGTAACATAATTCTTTATCTCTGTCGACAGGAGATAGCCGGCTTCGGCACCTCCTTCAGCACCCCTTCTCAGTAAGGATTCTTGAAAGACGGCACCGTCGCCGTCAATTATGACAAAGACAAATGGATTAGAATCCTGTCTTACAAGTCAGCCCCTTCCCATACTGGTCTTGAATTGAGGCCTCCATCTCTGCGCCGAGGTCTTGTCGATGGGTTCGATGAGCCACGAATTGGAAAAGCAGCAGACTCACATTCGACTTGTTAAGAGCAACTACGTCCTTTCCCAGATTATTGGCTTTGGTTTGCCACATCCGGCGCGATTCGCGCTCATTATTGTAATCATCGCACTTTTCGCGGTAGGCTTGCTGAAGCTGGCCGTGGCGAGTAAGTAGATCCTAGACAATCCAAGTCAGTCCATGCGACCATAGCATTCGAAAGACAATATCAATAGCCGCTGCCTTTTCCCTCATCAGGCAGTCGCGAGCGATGGCATCGTCGGGGAGCTCAATCTTACCTGGATCATCTGATCACGAGTGAAATCACTGCGGCGGAAAAGCTCCAGTTGCTGCATGTATGGCGATAAATCCTCCGTTTCGTCCATTTTCCGCTAAATCTGTCGCGACAAGTTCCCCTTAATCCGTCACGCTCTCGGAAATATCTGCTATTAACTGTCGTGTTGATGGATGAGCAATGCGGCGACGTTTGTGAGTTGGGGGTGAGATTGGAGGGGTGAGGTGAAGTTGGTGAAGTTTTTGTGACCGCCCGGGGAAAAACGTCCTTACTTAAGCGTCTCAGGTAGGGTCAACCCAGGATTGTCGTTAGACCGTTCCAGGTTGTTTCCCTCTAGGCCATTCAGATTGCCGGGCGGCGATTGTTTTGGGCCTAAGAAGCTCCCCTCTGCAAAAGCACCCCGCGCAAGGGTCCCCACTGGTGTTGCCCTGAACATCTCATGTTCAGATGTTTTTAGCATACGGTATTCCCATCATGATTAGACAAGAGCACAACAGGGCCAGTTTTGATATGGTCTACTGAAAGGTTTGGCCATGGAAAAGAAGAAAAAAAAAACGATTTTGCGAAACGTTGATCGAATGCTTGTTTGTCTGTCTGTCAGCGGAGACCTGCGGATGCTGCTACATGTGTTTGTGGTCTAAACGTGGCATGCCCTGTTTTGTCCTTGCCCGCTAATTTGCGTCTCCCACTTTGTCGAGTCGTCCGAGCTTTATGACAGATATCCCTAAAGTCTAGGCGAACTCACATGTAAAGAATGAGATGGCTTGACATTCTAGCTTTTTACAGGCCTAAGATTCTAAAATTTTCGAGAACATGGTTCGGGCTTTCTACGAAACTAGCTAAGCTGGCTGCTGGCAGGACAGTTTGCAACTACAACCCAACCCATTGGGTCTTGACCCAACACATTGATTGACTAGGCCCAGATTGGATGAACCAACAAGTTGGAGCCACAACTAAGAATCGTCGTTCAATAGTGACAACAATTGACAAGTTAAGAACATTTCGGGATGAAGCTTCGTAAGGTTTCTCATTGCAGGTCAATTGCCGTGATTCCTCAGCTCGCGACGTTCATTTGTTTTCCCTACCCGCCGACAAGATCTTCAGGCCCATATCTATCGCAAGGTCAATGAGCTATTATGCCAGGATTCTGAAACACTTTAAACCGGTCACTTATCTCATCAGATCCGAGTAAACATTGTCACGAGTTATGGCACGCAGCAATGGGCATATGAAGTGTGGTAAAAGTGGCTTGTATTAACCGAAATAGAATCGAGCAAGGAAAGGTGCTATATCCCATCGACTGCGAGTGGGCGTCAGTACATCTCCAGTGCGGAGTATAGCCAATCAAAGCTCTGCCAAGCAAAATCTTAGCCAACCAAAAAAGCTCGTTCGGAGGTACTTCGATTCATTAGAGAGTTTGGTTATAGAAGTTGTACCAGTAAACATCTAAGTTACATAGAGACACATTGCATTCCTGGCATCCTGACCTCGAGTACTTCCTTCTACTACTATTCCTAGAGATCTCGCGCAGAGCCTACCTTACTCTAGGGCGACTACTACAAGCAGAGCACGGCGAGCAGCTTCCTTACTTCTTCCTAATATGCTACTGCTAGGGAATAATATTGTTCCGCTTGTCTGTTGCCCGTTGAGCCGGGGACGCTAGCGCGCCTTTACTAATGGCCCGAAGTGCTGAATAAGCTGGGTAGATACTTCCCTTCGCCATTGATACTGACTCTTCAACTGCTGCCAGTCTGGCTCGCCCCATCGCTGTGGAAGTATGGGAATGAAAACGGCGGCCAAGTGACGTACTGCACATGTACCCCTTTTGTGAGGGGCAGAAGTGGAGCATAGAAATGGGGCAATTGTACTGACGCCCACTCGCAGTCGATGGGATAGGAACAAATGAGAGAATCACGTGATAACGCACGTGGTGGGCTGATTACAGAGTGCTGATGCTATTCCTGTTTCGTGACAAACATTATCCCATCGAGTGCTGCAAGGCGACAGTACATTGGCTCCACATAAGGGGCCCTCTTTTACCCCGCACCGCATCTGGTACATCCACTGCTTGAGTTGCCCCTATGATTTCTACTACGGTACATCCACCAAACTGCCTCGAGTGCGATGTAGCTCTCTGTAACTCAGAAGATTGCTGGTACCGATTTCATACGC
Source organism: Colletotrichum phormii (assembly GCF_030913505.1). Taxonomy (NCBI): domain Eukaryota; kingdom Fungi; phylum Ascomycota; class Sordariomycetes; order Glomerellales; family Glomerellaceae; genus Colletotrichum; species Colletotrichum phormii. Next base: position 259,375 of record NW_026851456.1, read on the forward strand.
AGAATCTCTAATAATTGGAAGTATCTATTATCAATTACGTTGGTTGGTTGGAAAAAGGGGCCCGAAGTGGCCCGATTGGCTGCTCCCCCGCATCTCAATGTACTGTCGCCTTGCAGCACTCGATGGGATAGTACCGAGACGTAAGCTTCCTCATATAGTAGCACTCCAACAATCCCGTATTGCATCGTGCCTTTTGTATTCAAATCACTATATCGAGTTGAGCGCGTGCCTGGGGCACATTGCGCATATTGTATATGTCGGAACAGCAAGGCTGATAAGGAGCAATGGGCAGGTATCGTGGGCTGGCTGGCGCCTGCCCTGGGCGAAGTGGGACAACTGGCTTAGTCACCACGGCCGGTTAAGGTGGGGCAACCACCCAGGCCGTCACCACCTACTTCGATCGGCCCCTGCCCACAATGTAAATAGGAAGAAGAACAACAACAGCAATTATCACGGACATCGACGTGATTGTTGCCGAAGATACACCCTCATGAGGAAATGTATCACGCCTGTGATACCAACAGTATAGTTAAATTGCGTACCGTATTGTGTGATTTCCCTTTGTCAGGCCCATCCCAGTACACTCGTTACAACGATTGTCACACTATGCCTATGAAACAATATGGTCTTATACAAGCATGACTAAGTTTGCCAAGGATATGCCAGTATAAAGGGTCTTCCACTCACTATATAGATAGTCGGGATATTCCCATAGCCACTCGTTCTTCATACTCATCAATACATCCCATTGACCCCCTACCTGATAATCGCTGCCCAACACCCTTGAAAGCTGATCCCGTTGAGGTCGATTTTTTGCGCCTGTAAAGCTGGAAAAAAACCACCGCGTAGTAGCACTCCAAATCTGTGAATCAAAGACTACACCCCAATCGCTCCGCAAGACACCAGCAGAGTGCCACCCGTTATCAAGTAGTAAGCCCGGGGGTGGTTCTCTCTATGTTTCTTTTTTGAACTGTGAAGATTAATGCCATTGTATTGAAGCAACTGACTGGGAGACCCTGCAATGGGCCAAGGACCTTGTCCTTCAGAACATTGAAGCCTAAACCTAGTCTCCTGTGCTCCTACTCTCCTTCGTCTTCTATTGAACCATCAATAAGTCGCGCGGAATTTCCCATCTGGCCTAGTCCTTCATCCACCCCCTAAGAGTACCAGAGAGTGTTGAATCTGTCACGTTGCGCTTGATCTTCTCTAGCCCACCGGGCAGATCGTCGCTCAAGGCGGTGACGTTCTCGTCGAGGTTCATCACCTGAACCAAAACACATGATGACGGTAGAAATTGAGAACTAAGGAGTCTTGTTATTTGGTATATTAGATGTAATGAGATCGTTGAGCGTGAGGTTTAAGCGTCATGTATGGTTAAGCTTGGAGAAGTTGATTCGAGCAGCGTCAAGAACGGAGTCTACGAAAGTGAGGCTGATTAATTGAGTGTCTTGGTGTTCTTGGTGGATGAAGAAGTTCCGAGATCACAGGACGCGTGATAAGAAAGCATATATACCATCACAAGCCAGTCCATGAATCACACTCCTGTCTATGGCGCTTTAAGTTACTTTGGGTGGATGGAACGGCGTAGTAAAGATTGAAACAAGCGCAAGTCGTGAATCAGCAACACAATTCGGACAGTTCTCAATGCAGGAAAATCATGGTTGATCGGGTTAATGACCGAGTTTCTCACAGTCAATTTGAACGGTGAATTATGCACGCCTTCAGAGGCATTTCACTACAATGAACCACAGTAAACGTCTGTCAATAAATTACAGGCCAAACCACAACGCTCAATTACCCTGATGCCAAGTTCTTGACCGAAGTGATCATAACGCCAGCTCGACCGAAATCAACTCCTTCTCCGACCACGTCCCCAACCCCAAGACATCCGGCTGCTCGAAATAAAGTTTTAAAGACCATATTGTCGAATTGGAAGCCCAATTCGACCGTGAGTAAGGGTAGAGCAGGGGCCACCTCGAGAGGGTACAATTACACCTCGACGGTCCACCCAACCTCCGGTTGGAATCTCCCTTCTACTCCTTATGCAGAATCAATCAATACAGAGATATTGATACTTCGTCACCCCTAGGACCCTACGGTTCGAACCAGCTTCCCTGTGATAGGGATACTAACACTGATCAGTGGTTAAATTCCACTATTGTAGATCAGTAAGGCATCTTGCGAAAGCAGAAGAGACGACTCTCTAATACCGAACAGGATAGAGGAATCGTGCTCCCTTGACCTCTCGAATCTCACGAGAGGAGGCGTCCATCACGTCAGCAACGCCTTCGACGGTCGACCGGCCAGACGCCTCGAGCGTCCGACGACCGACAAAGGACCCTTTATTTATACCGACTTCCTTGCAATAAGACCGTAAATTTAGGTTTGTTAAGTATATTAACCGCGGTTAGCCCGTATAATAAGCGAATGTATTTTCCGCAGCCCGCGATTTACGTCTATATGTTACGGCCAGCTAGTTGTAAGTTAGGGGTATGTTTGCAGAAGTTGAGGCTGCGATAATCAGTAACAGTGTCGTAAGTCTGGATAGCTTCCTAGAAGCTATGTCTATCAATCGTAAGGTAAGGTAAGGCTTCGGTGATCAATCGTAGTCTTGTTAAGGTGATAGCTGAAAGCGGATATTAATCCTAATACGAAGTTAATTGCTGCAGAAGCTATGGGAAGTCTGTCCTAGAGCCCGGCTCGAGTCCATCCTATATACAAGTCCTAATCCTAAACATATCCTTTATCCCTTAGGTCGCCCTAGATTATTCTGATCTAGAATGATCGTTTAGCCCCTAAATCGTATTAGATTATATTAACCCCAAATAATCTTTATCTTATTATTACGTAACTTATATTATAGTTCTTCTGTTCCGTAGAGGGTGTCACGGGCTGGAGCCCGGTTGAGATCTCCGGCCTTGCCGGAGCCGCACGTACACCCCTCTGCTGGGAAGCTGTCCGACCGCGACCTGTAATAACCGAGTATTACATTGGATTATTACATTCGGTTATGCTGCAGGCCGGAGCCGGTCGAGATGTCCGGCTTTGCCGGAGCCACCATTCTGCCGCAGTACACCGCCGAGTCCGGGCATATCATGCCATAGCTGTACGCGAACCCTTGTAATTCCTCCTTTTCCTCCTCAGCTTAGAATAGTCAATCGACGGCACCTCTACGTTGAACAAGCCTGGGGGCCAGCCCCATACAGAGGGTTACTGGTGTTCTTATTTTATCTATATATATAGTACGTTATAGCTACCGTACCTTGCGGGGTAGGCCTAGACTTAGTTATATATATTGGGTCGTAATATTAGCTCTCTTTCTTAAAGGTCTAGTTGTTACGGCCAGTTAGTCGTAGTGAGGTATGTTTGCAGAAGTTGAGGCTGCGGAACTGATAACAGTATTCGTAGTCGGGGATAGCTTTGATAAAGCTATGTCTGTAAGTCGTAAGGTAGGGTAGGCTTCGGTGATCAATCGTAGTCTGGTCAAGAGGTTCTCAGGGAAGATAACTGAAAGGGATCGTAAGATCTGATACGAAGTTAATTGCTAAAGAAGCTATGGGAAGTCTATCCTAGAGCCCGGCTCGAGTCCATCCTATATAAGTCCTGATCCTGTCTGAATATACCCTTTATGTTAGGACCGATATTACCGTGTCGGTCCTTTAAGGGTGGACTGCCTTTATCCTATCGGTCCTTCTTATTATCACGTAACTTGTCTATAGTTCTTCCGTTCCGTAAGGAGTCACCTGAGTTCCCGGGTTTTCTGCATATATCTGGTAGATAGCCGCCGCAGGCCTGCGGGGCGGGCCCCCTTGGCCTTGTTATGCATGTTGGGTCGTAACACTCGAGAGGGTACAATTACACCTCGACGGTCCACCCAACCTCCGGTTGGAATCTCGCTTCTACTCCTTACGCAGAATCAATCAATACAGAGATATTGATACTTCGTCGCCCCCAAGACCCTACGGTTCAAACCAACTTCCCTGTGATAGGGATACCAACAGTTAGGTACCAGTGGAAGATGAGGATGTTGATGCGGTACGCCACTATTTGTTACACCAGTCTCCGTTACAATAGTTCCATTCACCACTCGTGTTATTACAAGTACTGCATCAGCGTCAATGAGAATAGCAGCAGCACCACCACCAACGTGATTCACGTCCGGCCCTCTAAACTCCAAAACCCACTTACCTATGGCGCGGGTCTGTGAATCATCACATGCTAGGGTTTTGCGCATATAAAAGTACTATCGAGTTACCTTGCCCAAAAATTGGAACGCTTGATGACAATTAGAAAGAACATACTCACTGCAACCCTACCAATTCTCCCAAGAAATCATATTCATCTGCCTCCCAAAGCTCAGAACAAGCATTCAACCCCGTACACGGTACACCTCAGTTTACTGTCAAGATGTGCTTCGTCTCGCTCGGACACCGCAAGAAAGAACCCAAGGGGCGGTACAAGCCCAATCAATCACGTCTTGGAAGGATCGGAAACTTTTAAAAGGCAGAAGGATGTTCAAGATCGCCGCATACTAGACACCTAGGTCGATTATACGTCTGAGGTTGTTAATTATCATCCTTAGCCCAGACTACACAATCTCATACTTTGCAACATCTGCGAACAGTTCAGGGTGGGCATGTAACGATACAAATCAAATCGCATTGGGGTCTTGATAATTCAATGACTTGAATTTGCTTATTTCCGAGAACTTGCTGAGTAAAATTCGTCATAATTATGGATTAAGGTGTCTGCAGCATTCGTCTATTTCCTTCGCCATCCGAAGAAGGTTGAGAACATGCGTTCCTTTTGCACCGGAGTGAATTCGTTGGTACTAGAGGTTTGGCCAGTAAGATAACTCGAAAAGCTAAGTCCGAACAGCCGACTTACCAAGAATCATCAGCGTAGCCCATGAAGTTGTAAACAGGATCCAGACCCGGCAGATCCGGGCACGTATCCGAATCAGCAGGGCACCCGTACACCTCAGTTCTCTGTGCCGGTGTATCCGCAACGAAGTCGCCCGCCGTGTCAGAACATCCACCAGCAAAGGTATGGTTCAGACCAAACCAGTGACCAGCCTCGTGAACGGCAAGGTGACCGAGATTCCAGCTTTCAAAGCCGCCCTGATCGACAGTGAAACCCGGCATCGTCATGGCGCTGAGCTGGCACGAGTCCTTGGCAAAGGTCAAGCTGTCGGTGCCTTCTGCGGGAATGACAGTGGGGAATTGGCAGTATCCCGTGGCACCGGGGGAGTAACTACTGAAGAAGTACAGGTTGAGGGCATCGTAGCCACCCTTGCGGGAAGCCTTGAGGTAAGCGTTGTACTCGGCCTCATGGTAGACCCAACCGGAGGAGCCGCCTTCGTTGATGAGGAACGCGGAGCCTGTGAGGTTATCGACGACGCGCTCAGTGGAGTTGAGAACGAGGTTGATGCTGTATTTTGCGAAGCTGTCGTGCAAGATTTTCCACTGGGCATCGACGATGGCGTCGGTAATGAGGTCTGCCTCGGCTTCGGTACTGGCAATGTGAAAGTTCACGTCGACGGTGAAGTTTCCGGGGTATGTCTGGCGACGGGCTGTCGTTGTCCTGCCAGTGAAGTGGATGGCGGCATCATCCCGGGCTTGAACGGCGCCGTCGTCCGAGACTTGACAGCCCCGGCGGAACGGTACAGCCGCCTGGTCGGCGTTAGGAACGGCGCTGGCGAGCCCCAGCGAGGCGAGTCCGAGGATGAATCCTTTCATCATGGCGAAACTGGCACTGTGTCTTGTCGATGATGTTGTCCGCGCTGCTGAGAACCGTTTCAAGTCTCATAAACTCGACACGATACGGCGCTTCCAGCTTTTAATTTCAAAATTCCGCTTGTCGATTTTCTTGGCTGAGCACGGCAATCTAGGAAATCAACTTGTATCCACTTTCCTCGTATTGCTTGCATGCCCACTTAGCTCTGAAGGCAATTGGCTAATTGACTCGGTTCATGCATCTATTTACAGTTGCCAATGCCGGTATCCCTGTCCTCAACGGCCGCCTACCCCATCATCATCATCATCTGCCACACTTCCGGCAAATCAGTTGTTGATCCGCACAACTAGAAGACCAGCTTCCACAATAAGCATAATTGATCCTTGATAGAAGCGACATTACGAGTTGATATCGTGTTCAGGTTGAGAACGTCGGTCTCGGATCTTGACGCAGAGTACACAATGATTGTGGTGCTCAAAGACCTAAATTGTCCATTGAACGACTCAATCTTGGCAGCTTGTGACAGCGATCGCCGTTGATGACATTCGGGCCTCGTTCGAAGGGAGATCTTACTCGATCATCAATCCTGTAATGACGTTCTCCCTCCACGCCCAAAGTCCGGCATAGGTCGCTGTAGGGCCGACCAGTACCTGTCCAATCAAAGTGGCCGCCGCAGCCCCGATCGCGGCCTTTGTTGTTACGTATCCCAGCCGACGGAGCTCATAGACGGTGTACAGACACCAGACCGCAACAGCGCCGAAACAAAGAAGCATGTCATATTTCCAGAATCCGCCAATGTCAAGGCCCAAGCCCATGGACGCAACACTTGGTAGGTCGAAAAAGGTCTCAAAGAGAGACACAGAGGGGCTCAAGCCGGCGTAGGCGAGAGCGCAGACGTGCGTGATGGCGGCGACGGCGAACGCGAGCGTGTAGCCGGTTTGCAGAGCGCCCTGGTCCTTCTTTTCAAAGATCTCCCAGTCCAGTGACTTGATGGGCGAGGCGACCGAAATGATGCCAGAGAAGAGCCAGGTGAGAATCGAGACGTAGACCGGGGAAGGCTGCCAGAAGGCGATGGCGTTCTGCTGAGCGACAGAGTCACCGTACTGGATGAACATGAGGGCGGTGGGGAGGATGTATCCGAGGCACAGGGCCGGAATCAGCGCCTTTGCGACGGTTGACGGGATCGGCCGGCCTGTGGGACGGGTATAGACCTCGCTGCTGGTCGTGTGCAGACTGATAAGGAAGTAGAGCGGTGCAATGTTGCCGATGCCAACCAGCTGGTAGACTGCGAAAAGGGAAGGCCAGGATACGAGGGATAGCTGATTGCCGTTGCGGTAACCTTCGACCGTCCAGATGTAAATGATGGGCACGAGGTTGATCAAGAAGTAGAGGCATTGAAGTCTCATGTTCGGGTCAGAACCAGAAGTTGCCTCGGAGAAGGCCCAGGAGAGGACAGCGAGAACCGAATCGATCTGGGCATTACCGGTATACTCAGTCTTCAGAGGCTGACCCACGAAGCTGGCACCGCTCGCCGCCTCGGGAGCAATGATCAGAACCTGCTGTGCCAGGAAAAGGAGGCCTGCAAGAACGGCTCCCACCACAAGCTTCGGAAGGAGGGAGGAATCCACCTTCTGGCTTGGCAGCTCGTCGAGAAACGGCAGCGCACGCGGCCTCTTGGGTACGTCCAAGAAGTCCAGCTTGTGGCCAGGCTCGATGTTTGTACTCCAGGGCCCTTCCTTTTCGTCAATTGACAGGTTGGGAACGAGGTAGCGACCGGCGAATTCCAAGAGAGGGCTTTCCATGGCGGCGAAACGCTGTTCCTTGTGCGAGTTGTGGACGAGGGGCCAGACGCGCGGTTCTCGCTTCTTTTGGGTTTCCAGGAAGACATTGTGGATTTGCTCCGTCGTAACGCCTGATGGGTTCTGCTTGAGAGCTTCCGTGAGGTTGTTTACCAGGACTGCGGCTGTTTCGATGGCGCTGTTGCCTCCTTGTCCGGCAATGGGTTCCAACTGAAACACGTCAGATCTTAAACATCATGCAAAAGTCGGCTCGTATGGCCACTTTGCCAATGAGAGCGGTCTTACCTTGTGCGCAGCGTCGCCAATGGTCATGATGCGGTTAAAGTGCCATTTCTTGAAGACGTACTCCGGCAGCGGGGTCAAAACTGAGGAGATCTTGGCAGCGTACAGGTCCTTGAATGTGAAGTTCTCAACGATCTTGTCTTCTTGGTGCTCCTTGACCAGCTTCGCCTCGTCGTCCTTGGTATAGTTGGGGAGCTCGGGGCCGTAGTGTGTGTAGCCCATGTTTACGAAGAGGAACCAGTAGACCCTATTTGAAGGGCCGGCGATGACGAGATAGGAGAAGTGCTTGTTGAAGTTAGTCTGCACCATGCCATCCTCCCAGTCCTTGATGATGGAGATGCCAAAGATGCACTTATAGACCGTCGGCAGGCATTCTACCCTTCTGTCAGTCTATGATGGAAAACAGAACGCACTGGGCTCTCTTACCCTTCTTTTCGGAAGCAGGTATGTAGCCGGGCTCCAGGCTATCCGCGAGCCGCCACATCTCGCTTCTGACTTTGCTGTGAATGCCATCGGCACCGACCAAAATGTCACCAGAGTAGGACTGGCCATCACTGGTTTCGACTTTGACCTTGGACGGCTCGATTGAGACTTGTGTAACCTTCTTGCTGACAAGAACTCTGTCCTTGTTCTTCAAGTTCTTCCACAATACATCCAAAATCATTTGGCGATCCACAAAGACAACTTCGTATCCGTGCCTACATTCTGATGTCAGAAGGGTTTATTGAGATTACTCAACCAAGCTCCTACTCACCGCTGCTTGATCTGCTGGCCGACCCCACGGTATTCACTCGTTGGGTTGCCCTTGGAGTCGCGAAGGGACATCTTGAAGAGAGGTTCGTCGATGAGTTTCCTAATGTCATCGTAGAGCCCAATCTGGTCCAGAATGCGAGAGCCGTTTGGCAGAATGCCGATACTCGCGCCCACTTGGGGAGCCATCTCGCGATACCCCTCGAGGATGAGATAGTTGATTCCCACACGCTCAAGCAGATTCGCCAGGGTCAAGCCAGCTATTCCGCCGCCGGCGATCAGAACCGTAAAGTCCTTGGAAGGCATGACGACTATGATGTAGTGTCAGTGATTCGGTTCAAAGTCGACCTATAAGTTATTTTGTTTGAAATTCGTCATACAAAAAGTGTAACGGCTTTTCAAAAGTAATCACACTAGCCGGCTCACGCTAGCTCGTTATATACAATGAAAATTTGAAAAGCTCCATGGCGGACGTCATAAAAGTGCGTTCGACCCGAAATGGCAATAATGACTCTTGACGTATTGTTCGACGACTTTGACGACGATGGTGGAGTTGAGAGGTCGAGCGAATTCTTGATTACGGTCTCGATGATCCACGGCAGGCAGCTCGGAACCGAGACGAAGCTGAAATGCCATCGGACAAAACCCATACAAATCGGCCCCACGTGGGGATGGAACGGTGGAATGAAATCTTCTTTAGCAGCGAGAAAGCGATTTTACTCACAATTTGTTTTCGATGCTAACTTTCGATCGAAATGTTGGAATTGAAGCAATTATTCGCGCAAGAAACTTCCTACTTGGAACTCAACTCAAGCATCGTCGACAGTTCGCAAGTCAATTAGCGCTGAAAACGTCGGGTCTGCGTGGATTCTTATGTAGCCGACTTCTGAGAGAAAATGAGAACAAAACCCACCTTGCCAGCGATCCTCAAAGTGGGTGTTACCAATGTCCCAATGGCAGAAAAGACGAAGTCCGAAAAGGCTCCTCTTCTCCACCAGGACTCGCGGTTTGGGACTTTGGCAAGCAGGCTTTCACTGCAGCGGCCGCCGGAGTTGTTCCGAAAATGGATCGAACGGCACACGAGTTACACCAACGGACCAGTGATTCTCAAACGAGTGGATACTCTGAACTCCATTCTCTGCTTACGTTGTACGCATTGTCATGGATCTTTCGATTCTAGAGTCGCTCTAGACATACCAAGACCCTGGAATATTGTTCGGCCATTCGGTGAAGGAGGAGAAGGAGACCCGGGCATCCAGCGATGGTGACATTGTATCCGTTCCATTGCAGCTCGATGGCCGCGTATGACAGCTGCTGATACGTCCGCCGCGGCGGAGATCCCTTGTACCCTGGACACGGAGAATTGCCCGTCACCAGTGGCCGGGCGCCCCCCGGCAGGTAATTGCGGGCCGGGTCGTATGTTGACTGATTCTCGGGGAAGCCCCGCAAAGGTTGAGGTTGCTACAGAAATGACTTGCAGTACCGTTCGTATGTAGTCTTCAACTAGAAAAGCTATCCGTCTGATATCAAGTAGTCTTGATGTATGTACTTATGGTGTTACTGGTAATACATGAAGCATGATCATGAACAGGAACTCTTTCTAGTCCCCATAACTTATGGCAATGTGACAAATGAATTCACGGCCCTTTTGCGAGTCGAACTTGACTCTTACATGCAGCATCGAAACTAGATACCCAGCCGCAGATCTGCGGGTGTATCCGTACGAGCATATCTCGGACAGTCTGGGTGCGATGAGACTTGGCATTCCTACACATAACTGCAAAGTCAAACTAGAAACTCTCTTATACCGCGGGTTGACTAATCAAATAGTAGTCTAGCTTATGTTACGGGTGCCGGCAGTTTCCCTTCCAAAACGTTGGTGGGTTTCCCCGCATCCACATTGATCGTCCAGTCTCTCGAGTAGACCTCTGAACCACCCAGCAATCCGCTTTCCACTTACTTTGATCTTTGCGGGGGAGAGTGTACAATGTCACGCAGGGGTGAGTGTAGACATCGATTGGGGGCAGGAGTTGAAGGGAGAGGCCCGAGGGCCCGAACACTAGGCCTTGCAATTATGAGCATAGACTTTGAGCATGACTTATAAGCCGCAGTTGAGACTAGATGCGTAGAACGACAATACCATGACGGGGGTCAACAAGTTGCTTTCAGCCACCAGCATTCACCAACTGATTGATTATTTCGTAAAAGCCATCGACGGGTCTGATTTTGGGAACACCAGAGCCATAATTCAATGTTATGAAGGTATGTTGTTGTGAAATCGCTGTTAGAAGCTGTCTGATTACACACCATGGTACACGAGTGCGTGCACAAAAGGACCAGCCAAGCCCCGTTCCAATTTCTTCTCAAAGCTAATTACTAAAGATGTAATGAGTTCTAGTATCTCAACTCCATCATATTCCCCACATGAGATGAAGTTGTCGTAACTCGAAGGTCTCCGGACGCCCAAGCCAATGGCCCGACACTAGGTCTTATAGGGCGATTCGACATTTCTTAGGTGGAAAGAACAACTCTTTTACGACAGATCATCTGACGACAAATAGACTCTGTCAAAAACTGACCCCTGATGCATCAGGCCCCTTGCGTGGGTGGAGCAATAGGGTCTCATTGCAGCTGGCGATGTGCATCCCCGCAACTTTGTAAGTGCTAGTCCCGCATTCACGCATCCTTTTAGGACCCCGATCAAGATTTGTGTCGTTGACGAGTTGCTTTGTCATTGCAAATCACATACCCCGTACATATGTTATCTTTACAGTTGAGTTTGTACATACCGCGGTTGAGGTGATTATTCTCATTCTGCGGAGCTTCTCTGCCCTGTAAGCCTGAGGGGAAGTGTCAGAGCCCTCCCGGATAGGGGCTAGTTAGAGGTAGTAAGGAGTCCAAGCAACAAAGGAGCAGCTCAGATATATATAAAGCGCAGGGAGTACACGTCGAGGGAGGAGCAGATTTCAGTAATTCATCATTCTACCCCTAACTGTAGTTGGCCTCTGAGAGCTTCCACCCTGCGTCAACACCCCAACTTGACAGGAAGATCGTATTATCTGCCTAGTCGTTCACGTACCTGGCCCCGCTCCCTTCTGCTCTTTCATCGGCTTTCTCACCAATCTGATCTTCGACTCACTCCCACTTCTATCTGAATGATAACTTGCAAGATGGCGGTTGTTGTTTTCTGGATAAAGTACTTCCTGAAACATTGAGCGCAACGCAAAGTCTGGAACATGTTGAGTAGCAACTTAGTAAGCGGATCTCGATTCCCACATGTGCAGATAAACATCATGTCACCCATTCCTCATTGTACTCTTCTCGTCCAAAAGTCAGTCACAGCTCTATGCGTGGGAATTTATGAGTAGAGGAGGCAATACGGGGCGGTTCAAGACACTTCAGACATTTCGAAACGAGCTGCAATCTTTTATGAAATTTCGGTTCGCTATTTCATTCTCAGCACAGGTGAATAGTGCAGCGGTTTACGGATGGGACCTTGAGTCTCTGGCAATACTAAGGGCGAGCATGGAACTTGGGAAGATCCGGTCTCGGCTAGATCTACCAGGCCGGTCATGATACATTCAACAACTGGCTTTTAATGAAGAGTGTGTCCCGCTACTTTGCAGCAATGAACGTTTACTTTGGTGAAACTGTGTCCAAGATGACCTTAGGGTTTTGACTTATTTACATATCTTACACAAGACTGTATACATATCTATAAAAGTATGAACAACAAGAAGGTTGATATCAACAGGAAACAAATCTCCTGCCAACGGTCCGGAAAACGCCATCACACAGGAGACCTTACGCAGCAGTAGGCGCATACGCAAAGGACTCCTTGATAGCAACACCAGCAAACTGTCCACCGCTTCCAGAGGCAGTCAAAACAGCCCTCAACGCCTTGGTCGACACAGTCGTAAAGCTAACCTCCTTGGGCGCATCCGAGACATCCGTAGGGAATGATGTGGCAGAGACTGCCTTCCACGCAGTGCCGTCCTGGTACTCAACCGTCCACGACTTGGGCGGCGCAACACCGACGTTGGCGCCAGCCTCCTGGTCCGCAAACAGCGCCAGTGCAACGCCGTTGATCTCAACAGTGCTGTTCCAGGTCAGGGTGAGAGTGCTCATCTCAGGGGACTGCTCGGCGTTGTACGAGAACCAGTAGTCAGGCGGCAGCGGCGCCTCCTCGACGCGGCCGTCGTTGATGGACTTGATCCAGTACTGGATGGGCGTCTCGCCCGCCGACGAGGTGACAGCCTTGGGCGCGATGTTGCGCGTCGGCTCTGCAGCGGCAGCGGCGCGCTTGGTCTGGACCATCTTGTTGATAGCCGGCGGGAAGGCCGAGTCGTCCCAGGTGATCTTGTCAATGGCGACGGAGCGGCGGAAGTGCGTGCCGCCCTCGGCGTCGCGGGTGTGGTAGGCCAGGCCCCATTTGCCGTTGGAGAGCTGGTAGACGCCCGGGTGGGAGGTGGTGGAGGAGACGATGTCGACGAAGACGCCTTGGAAGGTCCAGGGGCCGTGGGGGGAGTCTGCGGTGCCGTAGGCGTGGCAGGCGTGGTAGCTCGTGGGCGTGCAGGGGGAGTCTGCGCCGGCGTTGTTGGCGGCGTAGAGCATGTAGTAGGTGCTGTTACGCTTCATGAGCCAGGGGGCCTCGAAGAAGCCGGTGAGGGAGTCGATGTCGACGACGGAGTCCTTGATCGTCACCATGTCGGTCTCGAGCTCATAGCCCTTGAGGTAGCCGAAGGTACCGAAGTAGATGTAGACCCTGCCGTTGTCGACGAGGACGGAGAGGGCTGTCAGAGACGGCGACGCCAATTGCGAAGGGGTCGGTGGCTGAGGTGGACTTTTGAGTAACGGGGCTGTACAACTAGAACTTGCCATCCGGACCCTGGACGATCTGGCTGGCGTAGGCGGTGCCCTCGGCAGCCCAGGAGAAGAATGCGTTGGGCTGGGCGACGTCGCGGTGGAGGGTCCAGTCAGCGCCGGCCGGGTCGGGGTTCTTGGCCTCAAAGATTTGCCATTCGTTCATGACGAAGCCGTTCTCGTTGGGGCCGGCCTCGTCACGGCCGGAGAGGATGTAGAGGGTGTCATTGACGACGAGCGGCGCCGGGTCGGCCGAGTAGACGGAGCCGTCGGCGAGAATCGGGTTGCCGGTGGACTTGAAGGTGGTGGAGGTGGACTGCCGGCGGACCGGGATGAGGCCCGCGCTCAGAGGCTGGACCAGCAGCGAAGTCGCGAGACTCGCCCACACGAGGTTGTTGAACATGTTTGAGATGGGGCACACGGGCACACAAGTGGGAAACGAATGGAGGGGATACAGCGAAGCAGAAGAAAAAGAATGGAAGAATCACACAGTGATTCGGAGAGTTGACTGAGAGACTAAGTGAAACTAGAGGGTTCCTAGGATCGGGTGGGTCTGCTTATACTTAAGGTAAGTCATCAAGACATCGTCTGAGTTCTTTGAGAAGAATAACCTTAGTTAAGCGCATCCACTCTTTTTGCTTCCCCTGGAATTTCGTAAGTGACACGAATATATTGGCTTTGCGCCAGATCGTCCGCTAAAATCACCAAGCGACCTCGTACTTTTGCTGCCCCCCCTTAACATGGCACAACTGGGGTGTCCATGACATCGACCGAGTCAATTCATTATTCTCCTTCTCGAAGAACTTTAACAGAGTCAATTAGGTAAACATCAACTCGGTCTCGCATCCTCACGCACTGGGTTAATGACCAGCCCTATTATCCCACTTGATTTCATCATTTCAGCCTATCCCACCCGGCTCAACTTCTTTAAAGAGTCTTGGAAACCAATCTCTGATAATCTATCATGGTGCCGCGCAGCCGGCGAGAACCATGCGTGGATTTTGATTCCCCCGTTGGAAGGATGGAGCCTCAGTGGCATCAAATGTCATTCTCTATTTGCGGCCCAATCAAGATGAGACCAGGCGACTTTGAGGGTTGCATTCAACAGTCGATGGGCTGTTGGTACTCGTTGGTACCCCGCGTTTAACCCGCCTAGTCTCCTGCGCTAGAAGGAGGATACGGGCTTGGTAAAATGCTTAATCATGTCTAGCATCCTTCGACCTTCCAAGTTGAGGTTATCCAGATATGGAGATGGTGTGTGGTCTCGAGGTAAGCGTCCATCACAATTTCTAAATACTTGCGGTTGCTGCAAAGAGTCGGATCCGCCGCCCGATCCAGTGTCGCACTCGGGCGTCTGTCCCGGACAAGTTATCCAGAGATCATGAGCCAAAAGCGACATGCGACAGGTAGTCTTGTTTGATTCTGTCATGACAAGGAGAATATCGATCGAGCTCCGTTCCGCATCTGTACAGGTGTGATCGGGCACGATGTCAGACACGAGGTGGCATTGCCATCATCCTCCAATATGCATATTGGGTTGCAGATGAGTCGTTCGTCTCAATGAACCCCTCAGCTCATGGTAGGTCAGAACATCATCAATAACGTAACCGACTCCCTTTGTGCCATCTTGTTGAATGCACTATATAAGATCAAGCCCCAATGGCTGTGTAAAGTAGCCATCAAATCTGTAGCCGACAGGTCCCAGTTCATCCTCAACCTGAAAGGTCGCAAAGGCTCAGGTTGCCTCCTTCGCCACGATGGTCTACCTCGGCACACTCCTCGTGTCCGCCGGCCTTTTCTTCACCGGCGCCCTCTCCCAGGACAACCTAGGCCTCAGCAGCGGCTACATCACCCTCACAACAAACAAAGAACTTCAACTTCCAACTCGTCAAAAACACCCAAGTCCTAGCCTCCCTCAAACCCGCCGGCGACACCTTTGACTTCCTCCCGTTAGACTACCTCTCCCTCCGCGCCCGCAACGGCCAATACCACTGGGGCGACATCACCTTCCGCTACCGCCAATCCGGCACAACCGCCTGGACAAACGGGGACTCCGCTGCGGCCCGCCAGCCCGTCACCACCGTCGCCCCGTCCACCGGCATCCTCGCCTCCTCCCGTCTCGGCCCCACCCTCCCCTCCGGCAGCCCGCTCAACATCACCCGAGAATGGCTCGATGTCTCCGGCGACCTCGGCCTGCGCTTCACGCTCCAAAACTCCGGCTCTGCTGCCATTGAGATTGGTAGTCTCGGCTTCCCGGCCGAATTCAACAGCATCTTTACGAACCGCTATGCCGCTGATATGCAGCGCGTCTGCTCCCTCTCGGATCCCTACGTCGGCATGCACGCCGGCCAGATCCGCGTGGCACCCACCCGTGGCACCGGTGCCGCTCTCGTTGTCACTCCGCTAGGCGACACGCCTCTTGAAGCATACCGCAACCTCGCCGAGCGCAGCTACGAGGGCACATATTACGGCAGCCAGACACTCGAGGGCTTCTACGAGTGGCAAGTCCTCACAAAGGCCTGGGCTGAGAACGAGTGGCGCTCTCAGACACCGTGGAATACCCCCTCCTCCAGAACCCTGCAGCCAGGCCAGTCGCTCCAGTTCGGCGTGCGCTTCTCCGTCGCAAAGGGGGGTGTCCGAGATCTCGACGCCACTGTCCGCGGCACAAATACGCCTACCGCTGTCGGCGTGCCGGGCTACATCATCCCGCGAGGCGAGCCAGCGCAGCTCTTCCTCCAATACGCCCAATCCACAGTCCGCTCCATCGCCTCAGAACCAGCCGGAGCCTTGACGGTAACCCTCGTCTCAGCAGGGAAGTACACGGTCACCCCCTCGACGACAGCCTGGGGCCGCATCCGCCTGACCGTGATCTACGCCGACGGCAAGATCCAGACGATCCGCTACTACGTAACCAAGCCCTCCACCGAGGCCGTCACCAGCCTCGACAAGTTCCTCACCACGGCGCAGTACTTCAACGACACGTCGGACCCCTTTGGTCGAGCGCCCTCGGTGATGACCTACGACTACGAGACCAAGTCCATCGTCACGCAAGACTCCCGCGCATGGGTAGCCGGTCTCAGCGATGAAGCTGGCGCAGGATCATATCTCTCGGCTTTCATGAAGCAGGCCATCCAGCCCAACGCGGACGAGGTAACCAAGCTCGAAGCCTTCGTCGACCGCGTCCTCTGGAAAACGATTCAGACCTCGGACTTTACCGTTCGCAAAGCAATCTTCTTCTACGAGCCCGCTGCCGTGCCTGGGTATGCGTACTCCTCCGCCATAGACTGGACATCCTGGACATCATGGAACAAGGCAGCAGCCTAATCCATCGACCGCGCCTACAACTACGTTCACGTTGCGGGCGCCTACTGGTCCCTCTACCGCGTCGGACGGGCTTACCCGGCTCTTCTTAAGACCCATGCCTGGGACTGGTACCTCAACCAGGCGTATGAGACGGTTATGCGGGCGATGAAGGGGGATGTTGGGTATAACCGCGTTGGACTGATGGGAGAGACGGTGTTTGGCGAGATTCTGGCCGATTTGGGCCGCGAGTGGCAGACGGCTAAGGCGAGTGCTTTGTCTGCTGCCATGAAGTCAACGGCGGCACAGTGGGATACGGAGGAGGTGCCGTTTGGGAGTGAGATGGCGTGGGATTCGACTGGTCAGGAGGGTGTTTACTATTGGGCAAAGTGAGTTTTCTGATCCTTCTACCTATTCTATGGAGGGACCCCTCTCGAGGCGTTCGAAGCATGAGACAGTTCGAAGTTTGCTTGCAGACATTGGTTTACACGTATCAAAGGTACTTTGGCTACACAAACACCGCGACAAAGTCCCTTAACAGCGTCCTCGGTTTCATGCCAACCGTTCCTCACTGGGGCTGGAACGGCAACGCCCGCCGCTACAGGGATAACATGTAAGTACTCTTTACCCCCTACACTAATATGCCCCCATCATCCTCAGTCTCTCTCACAAACCAATATTCAACTCACATCTAACGACCAACCCCCCCCCCCCCCCCCCCAGCTACGGCGGCAAACTCCGCCGCATCGAGCGCCAAATCCACCACTACGGCTCCGGCCTAAACGCCCTCGTCCTCCTCTCCGCCTTCCGCTCCGCCCCAACAGACACCTACCTCCTCCGCACAGGCTACGGCGGCACCACAGGCCACCTCTCCAACATCAACCAAGACGGCTTCGCCGCCGCCTCGTTCCACAGCTGGCCCGACACGCTGAAATGGGACGGCATCAGCGGCGACTACGGCCCAAACCTTTTGGGTTTGGCCCTTGGATCTGGGACGTACGTCGTTCAGGACTCTGAACTTGGCGTGTTGGCGTTTGGAGGTGTCGTTACCGCGAATTCGGGGGCTGTGAGCGTTACGACGAAGGATGCCGTTCGGAGAAAGGTGTTTATCGGGCCTTTGGGGGTGCTTGTTAGTGTTGATGCTGGGATTATCCAGGATTTCAGTTTTACTGTTTCTTCGAAGAGTGTTTCTGTTACGTTGGCGCAGTCATTTGGTTGGAGAGTACCACTGGGACGGGTGCTTTCAAGGTCACGACGTCGGGTATCGGACAGGCGAGGGGCGGGTGGTCTGTTCCTCTTTCGGGGAGCAGTGTAACTGTTCAGATTGGGCCTGCGTAAGGCCTGTCTTGGGGATTGTAGTGCTTGAGAACGGGGCGAATGTGATATGTCCATCATGTCTTTTATTTCTAGGACGCTTGTGAGAACTGATAGCTCTCAGTTTAATCTTCGTCTCGCTCTCAATATCTATCAAGTCTTATGAAATAAGCCCATTCCCTCTATTTAAACACTGTCCAACTCACGTATCATCAACACTTGAGTCCTTGTGACTCTCATTTATACCATCAAAACCCTCACCATATCCCCATCACCATTCTTAGCCCCCTCTTTGACCCTGACAGCCCTCACAACTCCTTCTCCAAAACCTCAAACCACAAATCATCCCTCAAAGCACCACCGCCAACCATCTCCTTATACGGAAACTCCCTCCTCTCCCCCGTCTTCTTATACCCCCGTCTCTCATACCACGCAATCAGTTCCCCCCTCATCCAAAGCACACACATCTCCATCCCCGTCACTCCCCACTCCCTCTTCGCAAACTCCTCAGCATACCCCAACACCTTCCTCCCCACCCCACCAGCCTGCCGTTCCGGCGAGACGGCAAAGAGGCCAAAGTACGCTACGTCGGTGTTCTGTTTACTTCGCACGATTTCGCAGCATGCTAGCGGGGCGGTAGGCTTCTCATCGCTGCTAGGATTGATGGTGTTGTCGTTGACGATGAGGACTGCACCCTCGGGCTCATTGATCTTGGCTGAGAGACCGCGCTCGTCGATGCGTTGGTCTGCTACTAAGTCCGCTTCCGTCGTCCAGCCTTTGCGAGAGTATTCGCCGCGGTAGGCGGAGCGGATAAGCGGGAGGAGGATGGGGATGTCGGATGGTGTTGCGGGGCGGAAGGTGAATGTAGTTTGAGGGGTTGAGACTGTCATTTTGAAGAGTTGAGTCTGGCAGCAATTGCTGTTGGTATGGTGCGTAATCTGACGTTCTTGTTCTCTCGTTGGTCTCGAGATGTGATGAGTTGTGGTTATGATTGCGATGCGTGATTTTACCGCTGAGTGAGTTGCGTATTGTGAGTTGTTCGGGAGTTTTCTTGAGGTTGTGTGGTTGTGTGAGAGAGTCGATATGAGTAAGACTCGATATATGTAAGACTCAGTGAGTGAATGGATGTTTAATGTGACACGTCGAATACTCCAAGATTCAATGTCATCTGGGGTCGTGAACATCAAAGAACCTAAATACAACCATCGCTCGTCGAGTCGTCACGCCAGAACCCACCGGACCGCCACTCCGGGCATCGTCAAAAAATTTCCCTCAATCTTGTGTTGTTGACCCACGCCTTTCCATGTACCATATCCGCACAGGGCCATGTCATCTTTTGTCATTCATCATCGCGGTGTTCACAGGGTCTGAGTAGATGCGATCTCCAGAACAGACGAGATCATGAATACTGATTGGTCGGAATTCAGCATCTGGTCCAAAGCCCTGTTCAAATTGGAGAAATGGATGGCGTTAACTAAAAGTGGGACATCGAGTCATTCAAGGGCGCCGCTATTTTGACATTTTTGACATGGCCGTCTCAAGTACATACAGGTTCGGCCCCACCGAACCGAACCGGTCGCTTTGTCTGCATTTCCGGCGTTAATATAAGTATCCGATCATACCCCTCGACCGTCTCAGACAATCAGTGGGCCTCTCTCTGTCTCTGTATTATCTTATCAATCTGGCTTTTCACTTACTCCTCAGAAGCAAGGAATGAAATTTTGAGGCACTGAGTGCTGTCATGACGAGAACTGCGAAGTTTGAAGACACACCCAGACATGTCACTCTGGGTAGTAGAGGACGAGAACGGATAAGCCAACGTGGCATATTGTATCGTAATCAAAGACCAAGTATCTCACTTATAGTACAATGACTGAGGCAAAGTGGATTTCGTAGTACTGATGAATCTAGCAATAACAGCCATCCAGAGACCAGCGACTAGGCGCGATGGTCCCAGATCAAGGAAACATCAAGACAGTAGATGCACTGCCTAGCCTCTAGGCTCCTGTACCCGTTCTCCAGACTTCATCTCTTCGCTTTACGGCCTTCCTTACTGATCAGGATCCACAGCTTTGTAAGTCGAATCAACAGCAATCTCATCAAACCAAACCTGACGGAAAGGCTGGTCCCCATCCATCTTCTTCTGATCATACCAGCTGTTCGCATACAACCCAACACGGAACTGAAACGTACTATCATCATTCACCGTCGTCGCAACATTATACTTCTCCAACACCTTACTCCCATCATACCAAATCTTATAAAACCCACTCGCATCGCTCCGCCAACTCGCCTGAATCACAACCCGATGCCACACCCCGCGCTCAACCGTCGTCAGGTTCCCATACTTCACAATACTCCGCCCGCAATCCGGCAGACGGTACTGCCCGCTCACGATCCGCGAAGTAAGCTGGTCGCCCTCGAGCCAGAGCATGCTGGACGGCATCCAGTCGTCGCCGCCGCAGCCCGCGCCGGGCCGGTCGGCGATGAACTGCGCAATGTTGTACGACTGCGGCTGGAACTGCCAGGCGTCTGAGAGGCGGAAGGCGAAGCCGTAGAAGCGGTCTTGGCCGCGGGTGTAGCCGTCGTTGACGTCGACTTCGGAGTGGTAGCGGCCGTCGTAGGAAGGGTCGTAGGTCTGTGTCATTTTGAGGGCCGTGGTGCCTTTGTAGACTACGTTTATGACGGTTTGGACGACGCCGTTGTGTTCTTGGCGGATGTAGTCGAATTTGTCGGTGGTGGTGAGGTCGCCTGGGTTGGAGAAGGGGTAGGTTGCTTGAACGGCTGCCGGGGCTATGGCGAGTGCCGCCTTGGCGAGAGGTTTGAGAATCATTGTGTTCAGGATTCGAAGTAGCGTGAGTGTTTGGAAGCTCTGAGAAGGCAACTTGAACAAGACTATGCGAGGGACTCTTGAGACTTTAATAGTCACTGGACGTACTTACAATTCAATTGCTAAACCGGTTGCCTAGCGAGCTGAGTATCACGCTCCATTGTGCTCGAGCACTATCAGTCTACTTTCGTAGATGAATGCGACTCTGACAGACATGACCTATGTAATGAGGTGCGAGATGTCTTACTAACGGCCAATGAATGTGCAGCCTGTCTGGAGCCAAATAGCCTTGAGAAAGTTGATAGCCTTTCTTTTCGGCTCCCTGCGATGTGATGTGGCCAATCATCTTCAACAATATCTATAAATTGCGTGACAATCATGACGGATTACTCAGCCTTTCACCTTAGTCTCGTCGCTTTTACAGGTTGTCAAGCGGGGTTGTCTTCGTATTGAGAGACAAATGAGGCCTGTCACCTATGCACTTGCAGTTCAGCTAGCTGTAATTGCCTTGGGAAAGGATGGGTCGAGTTTGCTGGACTTGACTGAGCAGAGATGCTTCTGTCCAGACTTTGGTTAGCCATTTGTTGCATCAATATGGAGGTTTCTTGATTGAAAGTCAAAAAGAGGGCTATGAGTCGCTGTTGGACAAGTGGACCCTTAGCGAGTTCTTCTCACCAAGTACTCCGTAAGTAATACGGAGTAGGAAGGAAACAATAGGGCTTGGCGAGGACAGTGTCGCCCATGTCACATGTGGAAGACATCCTATTTACCTTCCTTGTTGGGCTTGGCAGAGGAGACCCATGTCTACGCCCAATCATCGTTGCACTTTCTCGCATCGAGGAGGGCTTAAACGATGGCCTCATCGGAATAATTGCTGTTGCATACTGTTGTTCGATTGTGATTCAAGGTGGTTTCTGTTTCGCTCATTCATTGTCTAGTTATCTAACAACCTTTCTCTTTCCACAACTACCTAGGTAAGAAAGGTATCAATCAAGACCTCTCATGGTATCTATCCTGCAGGAGTGGGGGTCAACCGTTGCTGTCGCATTCCTGCGTCTCTGGGAGGCTGATCTTCCTTAGTGTTTTCTCAGAGGCCGACTTGATAGGTAATGAATGCATTTACGTACAGAAAAGTTGGATGGCTCTCCGGAGGCTGGAGGTATACACGTGGAAGTTGCGGCATAAGCTAGAAAGCCATGCACGTTATCCATCTCTCGGCCATGGCGAAATGCGATAATGCCACGGGTTGGTTGATCTGCACTGCGTACGGATACTGCAGGGTTGGCAAGCGGGATCACGATCGCATCAAGGTCCACCGGGCAACCGCGCCTTGGGAGAAGGCGACGATGACGTCGCCGGAGAAGACCAGAGACTGGGGAGAGGGAACGCTAGCGGCTAGCCACTGGATTTTCCAGCCACCAGCCACAGCAGAGCCAGGGTGAGGGAGGGGAGGGGAGGGGGCAAAGGTCGAGATGCGCGCGTAACAAATGCCCCGAACAAGGTCCCAGAAGCTTACTAGTGGACGGCCTGTGCCGTGTGTGTTGGGTTCGAAACGTTGAATTGGGATTGGATTAGAGCAGGTTTGGGCAGTTCAGTTCCCGGGCAGTGCGACGGCGAGAAGCGAATCGTTGCGGAGATCAAACTTGGTTCTGAACGGGTCGGTTACGAAGATTTTCGTCCGAACCTGGGGAGGCTGGGAGAGGGAGAGGGAGCATGGGCCTGATATTATGGGACTGTCGTCCTAAGAATCATGGTTTCCCGGGCAGTCAATTGTAACTTGGGTTGCAACAAGGAGGGGGGGAATAGATGGGAGCTTGGGGACAGTACTCCGTACGGATATTCAGCTCTCCATATTCCATAGTGTAGAAAGTTGGAAGCCATTCGGGCTGAGAGAGGGCCTGGACTTGGCTGGAAGAGAAGATGATCACCTGAATAAGAGGGGAAGATCGAATTAAAGAAGAAAGTATAAAGTCCGTACCGCCGTGAATGCGATTGATGGGGACAGCTATTCGAGCGATTGCTATCAGGAAAAGCAAGGTTGGTTGCTCGTCACCGTGGTGAGCGACGGGTAGACCAGGGGGTGGAAGAGGATGCGTTTGCGTCTCACCGCTGGAGCACGCGCCTGAAGATGCCCACAGCAGAATGGGGCACGGCAGCGTGGCAGGGGGGAGGGGCGAGCATGGGATGGGTAAGAGCCGAGATGAGCCAGATCGATATTCTTGATTTTCTGTTCTGCCTACGGAGTATTGTTGGAGACTTGGATATGTCTATTCGTAGCATAGGCCAGTCGGAAACAAGTCTGAGGAGGACAAGCTGCGAGGTTGAGGTGCACGAAGGAATCGAGGTGGATAATGTGATGGGCCCTGATGGTGCAAGAGAGCTGTCGTGTGCATGATGTTAGCGTGATGCGAGGCAGACGTACGACGTACGAAAGACTTGGGTCTAAGATGTTAGTTTAAAAAGAGAAAAAAGGTTGTTGTTTGTTGTGGGCAGCAACCAGCTAGATGACTTGCAGAAAGGACGGACGTGATAGTTCGTTGGGGGCGATGCGATGCGATGCGATGCAGCAAAGTAAACCATGCGCGACTAGAGCTGCGGGTGATTTGTTTGTGCAGAGCGGCGTCTGTTTGATCGTCCAATTTGCGTGCAGTACGGAGTCGACCAACCAACAGCATTATCACAACTCAACAGATTCGTTTGCGATTTTAGGGCCCTCTCGTTCGGTAGGATAGATAAATTTAAGAGTACGCAAACATTACCTTATCCAACTATGAAGCGGCCGTTTAGATGACCAGCCTCTTGAGAGGCCGATATCAGGACAAATGCTGGGTTGACGGGGTGCAAGGTGCGAGGTGGGAGATGCTCGCTTCATCAAGCGTGCTTAGCTAAGATTGGTTGATTGGGCTGAGCTGACAGCAAGCGAGGGACCCATTAAAACCAGTTGAAGCCCTGGCAACAATACGTACCTCTTCATACCCCTGTCTCAGAAGGTGCAGGCAGCTGAAGTGCAAGAGCAAAGGTAATTCGTGAATGGACGGAAGGTAGCCAATGGCGGGGTAGCTTTTTCCTGAAACCCACCACGAAAAAGGCACTCACGCACTGTGACCCTTGCTTGCTGAAAGCCTACCCCGTTGCCGTGGATACGTGCCCCACCACGCAAACCCAAACAGGAAAACCCAGGACCCGTTTTCACGACATTCCCGGCCACCTCCTTCCCATGAATTCAATTCATCAAGTGGCACCTTCCCGTCGCATCTTCGTCGCCTTGCCCCTTCTCGTCTGGTTGTTTCCTCCCACCCTTCTTTCCCACTTTCCACCTTCCCCAACCTCCGCCCTTCGCCATCCCTCCGGAAGAAAAGATCCCATCGGCCATCAACAACCCAAGGTAACCTGACTTGGGAGACACAGATCGGCCAGTCTCAGACAAACCTCTTCGGCTTCACACATCCAAAGAGACTGCAATTTTCGATTACAGCCTTTTTTTTCTCTTCTCTCTCTTGGACACCTTCTTGCTGGACGATGCACTACAAGCCGCAACTCTTTCGGTGACCATTCGCTTCCTACCTTAGTCCCCGTCGCAACCGCATCCAAGTACCACAGAGAAAGTAGACAAATCGACTGCACCCGCACTGGCCTCCCCGCCACCGTGAATAGCATCAACACTCAGCCTTTGCGCTGCGCCCACTCTTTTACCCCCACGACCTGCACGCCTTACCGTACTTACCTTAATCACCTATCAATTCTCCGAACCATACCGCCTTTGCACCTATCTTCACCTTCTCTTTGGCTTTTCGTTAGGCCTGTTTAATCCACCATGGACACGAGTTACCTGTCTCAACAGGTCAATACCATCATCGGCCAATTGCACGGCTTGTTCGATGAGATTGGCGTTCCCACCCATGATCGCGAAAAGCGCGAGGAAGACGTACGCCTCTCCCAGCTCGCTTTATTCTCTCCTCACTCTGTGCTGACATTCAGACATAGCTCTTCGAGGCGCTTTCCAAGGCCCTGACCGATCAGGTGCACCTAGTCACGAACGAAAAGGAGGAAATGATTGAGGAAGCCGAGCGCATAATCACCACAATACAGCAGATGGAGGCATCGCTCGACGACAACCGCGCACGCCGAGACAGCAACGATGATATCCAGATTACCTACCCCCTGACCAGATGTTTGCAGGGACTCAAGGAGAAGCACAAGCAAGTCAGTCGATTGCACAGGGAGCGTTTCGCACAGGTCAAGAGTGAGTCAGCCCGTATGCGAAAAGACGCCAGAAGACTTCGTACTGACCAGCCACGCAGAACTTGTCGAAGCCCTCGAATCATACTCGTCACATCTTGAACCTACCTTTGTCAAGATTCCTCTGCCGCCGACGGGCCCGAACCAGTCCATCCCTCCCAACTTCGACCTATCACCATCGTACGTGGACAAGCTCGATCATGAGTTTACGAGAGTCTATGAAGAGTACACGCGCCGCGTCGCGACGGTTAAGGCCCTTTGCGAGCACACGATCCAACTCTGGGCTGAGCTGGGAACTCCCCAGGCTCAAACCGACGGTGCCATCGTCAAGTACTACCGCGAGTCACCCGAACAGCTGGGCCTGCACGAGGAAGATATTGAGCGTCTCAAGGCAAAGCGCGACAAGCTCTCGGACGAGAAGAAGAACCGCGAGAAGCATCTCAAGGACCTGCGCGCCGCGGTTGAGGCCCTCTGGGAGAAGTTGGAGGTGGACATTGGAGAGAGGAAGGCCTTCCTCAACAGCAACCGAGGCTGTGGTGTGCGACAAATCAACGAGTTCGAGGATGAGCTCGCGCGCCTCAACGAGCTGAAGAGGCAGAACCTGCACTTGTTCGTCGAGGATGCGCGGTTCAAGCTACAGGAACTCTGGGACTCGCTCTATCTTTCCGAGGACGAGATGCTCGAGTTCACACCCGCCTTTTCCGACGTATACAGCGATGCTCTACTCGAAGCTCACGAGCGTGAGATTGCACGACTAGAGGTTCTCAAAGAACAGCGCCTCCCTACTCTCGAGCTGGTCGAAAGACATCGAAGCCTTACCAGTGAGCGCGACGAGCTCGCGGCATCGAGTCAGGATGCTTCTCGCCTGATGATGCGCGGGCAGAAGGGCGAGAAGCGCGATCCCGGCAAGCTTCTCAGAGAGGAGAAGATGCGGAAGCGCATCGCCAAGGAGTTGCCCAAGATTGCTGTCGACTTGCGCAGAATTCTCGAGAGATTCGAGGACGAGTACGGACGGCCTTTCACAGTCCATGGGGAACGTTACTTGGACGTACTCGAGGCAGAAGACCGACCTGTACCCGGTCCGCGATCCAAGACACCAGGCGTTGGGGCTGCTCCTCAATCGGCGGCCAGACCAAGAGGGCACAGCAGAGCGCAGAGCACCACCTCTATCGCTAGACCCCCAACTCGCAATGGGGTAAGAACACCAGCACCTGCGCCCACCACCAAACGCAGTGCGAACAATATGAACAGTGCCGCTCCCACAACTAGACCTGTTTCTGCTCACGCAAAAGCACAAGAAATTGCCAGACCAGCATCTTCTATGGGCAGCTTGAGAGAGCGTGCACAAACTCTCAACAGGCCACCGGGTAGTCCATCGAGGATCCCAGCACGGCCCCCGTTGACCAACCTCAAGTACGGCAACTTTGGCAACACCTCACCAGTACAACAGGAGAGGCCAGCGTCGAGGATTGACGCCTACGCGACGATCCGCGGTGGAAACCACCAGATGCGTGCCCCTCCACCCAAGATGCGAGATCTCAACACGATCGAGCTGGAGACCCCAGTCAACCCATACAAGGCAGTCGGGTTGGGCGCGAGTATCGTGCGTCAAGTCGAGCTTGAGGACCCATATGACGAGGATTGCCAGCACCCGAAGCTGATGAGGAACAACTCGACACTCTCTCACACCTCGCATGCTTCTCACGCTTCACATAATTCGCATGCGTCGTACGCCTCCCAGAGCTCTCATCACTCTCAGGGGTCTTCACAGCACGACTACCCATCCTCACACTCCTCAACCATTCGCCAGTACCCCCCTTCTGCATACCAACAAGCGCCACCACCCCGCCAGATCTCCAACTCGTCCAACGGGTCGAGTAATGTGACAGGCTCAGAAAACTGGGAGACATACGACGATGCCAGCGAACCTGAGCAGGATGCCAGCGACACATACTACGCCAAAGTGCGAGCCGCCCGCAACGGCAACAAGCGCTTCGAGCCCGAAGCTGGTTATCGGCCACCGGCCAGCGATCCTAAGAGGCAGCGACCTTTCCCGATGACGGCACCTGGTGGACATGCTGTGCATGGCTATAGTGACGGCGAGGGCAACCGCATCATCTCGGGCAGCGAGTGGACAGATGAGGATGGATACTGAGTGCGACAAGTCTCTTATCCACCGCTCGTTGTGTCTCTTCATCTTGGTGCGCCGGTCGTAGAAACTCTACAGCCTGATGATAATGTCGGATGATTACGCCTCATGTCTGAACGATGCACTTGCTACTCGCTCATGACGAACATGCCTTTTTCTCTTCTTGGCAAAGAATATAATTGGTCGAGGATCTCGGTGTCCGTGGACGCCCTTCGCTTCTTTTCTCGTGTCGTTTGTATTTTGAAAGGTGTGTTTGGTGGAAGTTGAAGGAAGCAAAGTGATGGGAGGCCATTGTGATTTTCTTCCTTCTCTATGCATGCTGGCAACCGAGCCGCGAGGCATCTGGGTTTCTCATGGTACATGTTACGACATGACTATACTAGAGTGGCCCATAGACAGCTCTGACGACAACCGTTGTTTTGTTTCTCTTTGTCGGAATAAGTTCCAGCTACCCTCGAATCTGGGTATACCACTTTCTGTTTTCCTTGGTCATTGCAAGCAAATGGAAAGAATTGGAGTTTTGGTTTCTCGAGGCGGTCGGTACTTCTGGATGGGGTGATAACCTTTCCCAACGCCAAACCCCTTGCGAGGATTACGAGCGTACGTCTTTGTCTTTTGTTTGCTTGGTCAAACTGAATTTTTTCTGCGCGTTTTAGCCTCAAGGGACAAATAGGAATCTTTCGTAGTGTAGTACAAAAAAGCAGTCATGCATACATTATTCATTATCATCGTGTCCGGTCCCCATTGCAACGTGCCTTTGTGAAGTCAAGTCAAGTACTCCGTACAAATGAGACGGAATCCTAGCCGCGAGTTCCGGCGTCGGTGTCGAATGACGCTGTGGGTGTAAGACGGTGGGAGGCCGCTGGTGGGCGGCGGCACGCCCGGGATGCGGGAGCTAAGGGAAGTTAATTGAGCGACCGGCGGAAATACGCATGGTGCATGTGTTAGGTCCTATGTAGATAAGGTACGGAGTAGTGAAGGAACGAATTGAGACCAGACCTAAGGACTTTCGTTGCCGTCTGTCTGGGTTAGTGGTGCTTATAAAAAAGGTTTGCCGGAGGATGAGCATCTAGCCAGGGCCATGGTGTGCAGATCCGCTATGACGGTGATGTCGAGATCTACACGTGTTTTCCTTGGTGGTGGTCGGTGGTTGCGTCTTATTAATTAAGGTACATACGGAGTAAGGGGATTCCCCCAGATGCGTCATTTCCCCAATGTCTTGTAACAGCGTGCTAGGATAGGTTTGATTAATTGACTCGCGGATCACGTCTACCTTGGGCTTGGGGTCAAGAGACACGAGAGGTGAAGCTTCACACACTTTCTTGGGGAGGAAACCCGACGGACGGACGTTGACAGACCCGACGGCACCGGAGAGAGTGGATACCTAACGGTGCAAGGTACAACTTGAGATGGATGGATAATTAACTGGGATGAGAAGCCTTCCATTGGGAGGGAAGGTCACCGGGCCACCCGTTCGTTCCATCTTTTTTCTCTGTGTTTTCTGTTGCTGACTGGTCCCCCCCCCCCCATTGCATTCATCGCGTGCGGTGCGCATCTCCGCAGGAAGCTGGAGCTCAGCCGAAACACCGTCCAGGTGGCAGGTGCCGTTTCCACTTTCTGCGCCGTGCTGCCGAGCACATTACCACCTGGGGTCGGGTATCCGTAGTATTACCACATTACCTTTATTCGTATTCATCTCTGTACAGCTTTCCTTTTTCCTCTATCTTCAACCTCGAACTCCTATCTGCCTAGCTAAGGTCATTCGTAGCGTTGCACCTGTATTCAATCCCAACGACGATCCCTCGACCCCTCCCCTTGTACGTCCTTTGCTCGAACCTACGACTTTTGAATACGCGGAATAATCAATCATCCTCGACCACCCGCGACGAACACGAAGCTCCAACGATGACCGAAACGTCCTCGCTCCGTTAATCGAACATATTCCCAACTATTTCTCAATAGCCCTCCGATGCTGCCGTCTTCCACTACAATACCATCGCGCGGTCGTCCATCGCCATGATGATGAACACCCACCACAACCACCACCATCACCCACCTTCGGGCGGCGCTTCCGATGCAGCCGCAGCTCTAAAAGGCGCGAACCTCGCCTTCAACAAGACGAAACCGAAGCCCATTCCGCCCCCGAAACCTACACCAAATGCCGGCAACATCACCCGTCGCCGCGGCGCGAGCCTCATCGCCGCCTCTACCGCGTCAAATTACGACCGAAGTACGAGCACAAGCCCAGTGCAACGCCAACACACGGGTGCGAGCCTGGCAACGACCCCAGGCGACAGCCGCTTCGGCCGCGATGGCACTTCTGACATGCGAGACCGTTTATCCAACTTCCTCGCCTCTAGCCCAGCAGCCTCGTCGACTGCATCCCACCTCACACCGCACACGACGCGGCTCGACCCGAAAAGCCCGAGTTACATCGCCGCCACGCTGGCCGCCTCACGAAGCGCCTCGCCTAGTCCGCAGCCGCACGCGAGTCCCGCCGCATCCGCCCTGACGCCCGCGCAAATGAACCAGCTCCAGCAGATGCAGCTCGCGAGGAAGAACAGGCGGGGCAGCGTCGGGGAGACGGAGAGCGTGGTGAGCAGCCTCGATTTGCCGGACGAGACGTCCATCCCCGCCACGAATCATCTGATAAGCATGTTTGAGCGAGGAGCAGGGGAGGATGTCGATCCTGTGAAGAGGAGCGCTGGGGATGTTGCTGCTAGGCCCAAGGTTCGGCCGTTGACGCCCGAGAGGGAGTTGAGTCCTGCCCGTGCCAAGGCGGCCAGGATGGGCATCGTTGAGGAGGAGGAGGGCGGAGAAGGAGAGCGGAGGCCGGCGGTGCCGAAGACGAAACCTAAGGTCAAGCCAAGGCCTGTCACGCCGAACATGGCTGTTAGAAAGGAGGAGTACAAGGGAGATATCACGCCGCAGGCGAGGAAGCCTACGCTCAAGTCGTCGCCTGCAAAACCTGTCCTATCGCCGGCTAAGGCTGTGCACAGGCAGACTGTCACAGAGCAGTCTCCGCGTGCCAGGGGGCGAGAAACGATAGTCAACATGTCATCGAAAGCTTCAGAGGCACCGAACATACGGTCGAGGTCGCAGCTCACGAGAGTGCCCATCACACAGACGCTCATGCCGGAGCCGAAGGTCGCGCAGCCACCGACGACGCCGGAACCAAGGAGGTCGCGGGCCAAGGCCAAACCGGTGGAACCTATCTCGCCTCCTTTGGTTGAACGACCAGGTGATGAGATCGCTCCCCCTGAGCTGAAGAGACCGGTATCAAAGGGCAGGTTACAGCCGCCTACGCCACCTCAGCCACGGGGTACGAAATCGAAGGAACGGGAACCTCCCCCATTGATGAAGCCTCGCAGTATGGCATCAGTTTATGGTCATGCCCATTTTCAGGAGCCGTTTCGTCGTTCAGAATCTGGACCAAGACCTTCGACTGCCGATACAAGCTCTTCTAATGATACGTTTGTTTCGGCAGAGTCAAATCAGACCGCCGTTCCCGAATACGCCCCATCTCGCCCGACACCTCGGCAAACGAACTCTACGCACAGCACTCCAGGCCGCTCATCAGCAAATAGCTCACCAAGCCGAACAACCCCGCGACGCACACCCGCCTCGTCGACTACGAGTCTACCGCTGAACTCTCTCTCCAACGCGATCATGGCCGGATCCCTCGCCGCCGCCCGCCTGACACCCTCAAACACGGGCAACTCTACGCTGTCCCCGCCCCAACTGCCCAACCGCACGAAGTCACCGCGCATGCGACAGACGCTCCGCCAGCCACCGTCGAAATCAGACGACGAGGACGAGATCCGCAAGAAGAAGCATCAGCGCGCTAGCAACAAGCACTCCCACAAGGAGGGCGCACGGCGGCGATGGCGTGACGAGATTACGGTCCGCGAACGGAGGCGCTACGAGGCGGTGTGGGCAAGTAACCGCGGCGTGCTGCTGGTCGACTCTGCTTCAACCACGGGGCTGACGTTTCAGAGTCTCGGCGGCGCTCCACTGCCTCATGACGCGGCTGACTGTGTGGTGGACGTGGTGGCGCGTGAGGTCTGGCGACGTTCGCGTCTGCCGCAAGAGGAGTTGGCTGAGGTGTGGGATGCCGTGGACCGGAGCCATCGAGGGATGCTGGGCAAGGCTGAGTTCGTGGTTGGCCTTTGGTTGATTGATCAGAGGCTGAGGGGGCGCAAGATCCCTGCGAGGGTGAGTGCCAGTGTGTGGGATAGTGCGCAGGGTGTGAAGGTGCTTTCGCCCAAGGTAAAGAAGTAAACCCGGATTAGAATCCTGAACCAAACAGTGGGAATTCTGAAAAGGGGGCATGGGATTTTGAGGGAAGAGTCGGAAACGAAGGCGAGGAGGAGAGTGGATTTAACGCGGCATAGCGCAGCATGGCATAGCACAGCATGGCATTTCTCTGTTTTTCTTCTTTTGCTTTGCATGCTTGTATCGATACCCATGATGTAGACACAACTGACTTGGAGGAAAAAAAAACCCCTTTTCACAAATGCTGCGTGGCGTATATAAAACTTAGCTTCTCCTTTATGCCATCTCACCCTGGTACTATTTCCTGCTAGGGGTAGCTTTTCGGGAACAGCTTCAGAGGGAGAGCTCCTGAGACGTGATGTCGAGCTTTAATCCTTGGGTGTTTTTTGTTCTTGACATTTGTAAGAGTAGTTCATCCCATCCAGCAGGAGTTCCAACTTTTGACTTGGGACGTGGACTTTTTCAGCGATGTTCCTGGTTGGTGAATATGGTGGAAGATACATCGGATGGGTCATCAATATGGACGTCTGTGCCCCCCTTTGGATCTTTGCAGATTTGGTATCTATAGCTGTCTAAGGTAGGGCTGGGTCTAGTTGGAGAATTAGTGTGATTGCGCTTGACATGATGCTACGGAACTATCCGAGGGTGTCGATGGCGCCTGATGGCGGGGAATCTTTCCGGTGTTGGTGGGGCCAAACGTTTTTTATTCTCCGGTGAAATCACCACGGCACTCCCAAGGTCCTTGAAACGAAATGAAAAGCAGGTCTGGTCTTAAGGATGTAGATGAATGAACAGGAAACACGAGCCAAATGTTTCGTATTGTTGGTATTCCTTTCACAGGGAATTTGGTTCGAACCGTAGGGTCCTGGGGGTGACGAAGTATCAATATCTCTGTATTGATTGATTCTGCGTAAGGAGTAGAAGGGAGATTCCAACCGGAGGTTGGGTGGGTAGTCGAGGTCTAAGTGTACCACCTCGAGGTGGCCCATGCTCTGCCCCTACTCGCGGCCGAATTGGACTTCCAATCCGACACGTATCGTTTCTTGGGGGGGGGGTTTGTTTTAATTTTTTTTTAGGCAATTCCATCATGGCAAACATTTCACTGAATCGATGTTTGCGAGGTTTTCTTGGACCACCACTCTGGCTTGAACCTTTTGGAACATGTCATCGGCACTTTGAATAATCGATGAGATGATGCTATTCAGCTATTAGTATGTAGAAAACGGTCAACCCAGTAATATCTAATCGAGTGCTGGAAAACGTCAACAAATACCCCTTCATTCTTTTTCAAGCTGACCTGTTTCGGCGAAAGGTTCTTCAATCAAATACATAACTCAAAAATAACACAAGATTAATCCGGAAATCTCCAAAGAAGGACGTGATTCATTTCTAGTCTTGGTTGCAATGTAATGCTACATGTTTGACGTCGATGAGATGTAAATTATAGTACCTCTTTGCTTCCAATTCCTGGGCCGTCAATGATATCCATAGTTCTGAACCACGAGGATTAAATGTACGGAGGCCAGCACCGAACCCTGACAAAGAAGAAGAGTCAGCGTCTCATGAAGACTAAGAAGATTTCTCGAGCATGAATGCGGTAAAGAAGAGAAGCTTCCCGCGTGAAAAGAATATTACCCGCGGCGGAGACTTTGCTTCGCCGTGGGAGGGTCCAGTAGGACCACGCGTAGCTTTTTGCGATGTCCAGCATATCGACGTCATTGCGCCCTTTACACGACAAGAGACCGAATGAAAATAAGGAGAGATTGACAAGCAGTTGTCCCTACGGAAACTTGTCTGACGAGAATAAGATCATTCAAGTCGAGGAGGAATGTGTCCGTTGTCTCCGGGCCGGAGACTAAATCTAGACCCCCCAGAGGATCTACGGCCGACGTCCATCTTTGCGCCTTAAATGTGGATGTCACTCTCGTATTCCGTTCTTTCTGATTGGATATCCCTTCTACTGTCACTAATAGCTCGAAGCCCTCCACTTACCGGGAACGGGACCGTCTCTTAAGGTAGCTGGCATTCGCGTATACGATGCAACTACAACACTCTAGACTTGCTCGGAGCCCTTCCGGGGTACGAGTCCCATTGCAATAAGTACTGCCTTGGCTATAAGTAAGTCAAGATGTTGTAAGACTTAAACAAGTTGTCGGACCAATCGAAAAGAAAATTGAGTTTGATCTGCTATTAAACATCACGATTGAGCATTTCTCGTCAACCAACCCACACATTTCATGTTGGCAAAACCTTCCTACCATGCACGTCGAAACGAAACCCGAGACCACCACCACACCCCTCCCAGACCAAGAACCTTCACAATCCCCAACACCCCCAACACACCCGGACACCGCTCCCGATGGCGGCTACGGCTGGATCGTCACAGCCTCAATGGCAATCATATACGGGCACTCCTGGGGCATCAGCGCAGCCTACTCCGTCTTCCTAGCCCACTACATCAAAGCAGACATCTTCCCCGGCACGAGCGCTCTAGTATACGCCGCCATCGGTTCCCTGTCCATAGGCGTTACCCCCGTCATATCACCGCTGGCCACAATCATGGCGCGCGAGATGGGCACCAGACCGACGATGCTTCTAGGCGCCGTATTGCAGTCTGCCAGCCTCGTGTGCGTAAGCTTCTCGACTAGCATATGGCATCTGTTTCTTTCGCAGGGGTTGCTCTTCGGCATTGGTATGCATTCGTATGGTATCGTAGCGCAATGGTTCACCGCTCGCCGCGCATTAGCCAACGGCGTAGCCATCGCAGGTGCGGGACTAGGCGGATTGACGTACTCGCTTGCCGTGGGCGCCATGATGGACAGTATGGGGCTCCTCTGGGCCTACCGCGTTCTCGCCATCGTCTCTGGAGTGGCGAACGTCGTGTCAACACTCCTAATCCGAACCCGGTATGGAGAGACGCGGGCAAAGAGGCTGGCGCTCGACGTCTCCCTCTTCAAGAAAGTGGAGTATCTTCTGGTTCTCGGATTTGGCGCGTTTAGCATGCTGGGGTACTTCATTCTTACTTTCACGTTGGCAAACTACGCAAACGTCATCGGGTTGGACCCGTCTCAAGCTTCCCAAGTCTCGGCGGTCTTCATGCTCGGTCAGGCTGTTGGGCGTCCCGCCATCGGATGGCTCAGCGATCGATTCGGACGCATCAATGTCACGTTCTTAATGACGTTGGTGACGGGGATACTCTCCCTCGCGTTCTGGATTAATGCAACTTCGTTTGGGGCGTTGATTGCGTTTGCGCTCGTCGTAGGCCTCCCGTCGGGTGTGTTCTGGGCCAATGCGGCGCCCGTGATAGCTGAGGTTCTGGGTGCGGAGAATCTGGCGTCGGGGCTGAGTCTGTTATGGTTGATGATGGTTGTTCCTTCGACGGTTAGTGCGCCTGTTGAGTTGGTGATTTATATGAGGACGGGGACGTATCTTGGGGCTCAGGTGTTTACGGGGTTGATGTTTATTGCTGCTGCGGTTTGTGTCTTTGTTCTACGCAAGCATCAGATCAAACTTAGGAAGAAGGCTGGAGAATCTTCTAATGATTCTTCGGAAGAAAAGAGAACCGACACGCAAGCCTTCAGGAGAGGGCAGGGGTCTATGGGACTATCTAGTTGGGTAGTGGTGTAATTCTGATGGAGGTTTCACACATCGTATTAGTTGTTTCGATGGAAGTTTTCGGCAAGTTCAATACTTTGCTTACAAGAAATCAGGGGTCGCAAAGGAAACTGTTGGATTCACAGGTGGAAAAGGAAAATACTCGAGTATCGTGGGTAGCAACGATCACCGACTGTAGTGGTGATATTGCTTGTTCTTGTTGTTGTTGAGTGGAAGTCTAACCAGGTGCCAGCGGCGGCAGGAAGTCTGGGGTATACCACCCTCGTGTGGCTGAGCCACACGGACAACCGTGGCTGGAACGGACCGCGGCAGCAACCTCCTGCTGCCTAATGTAGGCCTATTCCAACAGAAACAATAAATTCTGCTTAAACATTTGCTCACTGTATCATCCGAGCACATTGTTCAGAACAATTATGATTATTATTTGGACTGCCATCGAAGGCACGTCTAAGTCTATGATCACACTCTTATCCAAGCCTTCATTTTATGCAATTTTGCCCCGCCAGTCCATCAGCACAAACCAATGCGAATAAGAAGAACCCAAAACATCTGACCTCTTCTCTAATAGCGCCGGAGGAAACAACTCTGAGTAGGAAATGAGAAGCCACAGAGAAAATCACGGGCACCACATCTCAAACTTGACGCGACGAAGCTCGTCCATGATACCAAAGTCCAACCCGTGTTGACGGAAAGCGACGATGATCATATCAAACGTTTCGAGAGTCTCCCGGTTCCACTTCTCATCAGCTAGGCGAGGCGCAACAGGCACCGTGCTCTGCTTGACGAGGGGATCCGCATACATGACATCGACCTCGCCGGAGCGAACGAAGGCTTGGACGAGGTCGACACCCGGTGAGTTGCTCAGGACAGATTGGCCAGTTTTGAAGCCCACACCGACGACAAGGACACGAGGACGAACCAGAGCCGAGGCAGCCCCAGTTTTGGCGTCTCTCGTCAACGAATCGATAGCGCGGCGGGCAATAGCGGCCGGGCGTGCAGCCATCTTCTCGGCGGCGGCTTCCAGCAAGGGGAAAGCGCTGTTGGAAAGGAGGTAGTACGGGTTGACGGGGATGCTGTGGCCGCCAACGCCGAGGGAAGGGGTGTAGGGCATGTAGCCAAAGGGCTTGGAGGACGCGGCGGCGACGACCTCGTAGAGATCGATGCTGTGCGGGATGCAGGCGTCTGCCATTTCGTTGGCAAAGGCGATGCACATCATGCGCTGGCAGTTCTCGTAGAGCTTCATCATCTCGGCGACCTCTGTGCGGCTGACGGGCACGAGACGGTCAAATATCTGGTTGTAGAGACGCATGACCGAGGCCAGCGACCCGGGGATCTCGTCGTCGAGGCCCGAGACGGATTTGGGGATCGCGTGGCAGGGGGGCTCGATGCGTCCTGGGTCGACGCGCTCTGGGGACATGCCGGCGTAGAAGCCGTGGGCGGTGGCGACGGGGCCGAGGAGGCTGCGTGTCATGCCCACTGCGACGGAGCTCTCTATCACGACGGTGGAGCCTGGTCGTGCGTGCTGGGCAACTGTGGCGATGGCGGACTGGAGGTAGGAGGTGTCGATGGACTTGTCCGCCTTGAGGAGGGTCGGGACGGAGATGAGGAAGTGGGTAGCTTCGTGGAGGTCTGGCTTGGAGGTTGTGAAGCGGATGCGGTCGCTTGGGAGCTCTGCGCGGATCTCGCTGATTCTCTTTTCTGACACATCGAAGCCGAGGACGTCGTAGTGGGCGGAGAATGACTCGACGAGGTGAGTGCCGACGTAGCCGACGCCAATGACGGCCACGAGGGGTTGATCATTTGGGTCGACGACGGGAGAGAGGTCGAGGACGCAGTCGTTGTGAGAGAAAGGGTGCTCCTTGTACTCTGGCGGCGGTGTAACAGGTGTGAGGGGGAGGTCAAAGTTGGCCTTGAAGGTATCGAAACCGGGGAAATTGAGGCCCAATGCTTCGGGGGGAGGTGTAGGAGGTGCCGGCACAGAGAGGCTGCGGCTGTGGAAAGATGGCTTGTCGATGGTGACCCTCATTTTGAAGAAAGTTGTGAGACTGAGGAAGAGAAGGATGTGAGGTCGAAGGGATGGAGATAGATGAGGAAGAAATATCACAGCTAGATGATTCTGTGTCGATCTCAAGATAATGCTCCTTTATGTTATAGTGTGAGTGGATGAGGAATAAGAGGGTGTAGATGCAGACTTTCAGATGGGATTATATGGAAATCTTCGAAGCCGAAAAAAGGAGTGAATTCAGATGCAAATTGAAGTTGCGTAAACATCTCCATCAAACTTTTCCAACTCTGCCCCGTCCTGCCAAGATGTGCCGCAAATTTCCTCTTCCACGTACTCAGTCGAAAAGATGAACGTATCGAGCAGCTTCGGAAGACGATGGCGGAATACCTAGTATGCAGGCTGTCGCCATTCCCAATACGGAATACCAGACCGAGAAAACGCCATGAAGTTGAAAACTTCTGCATCGTGAAATGAAGGGGGCAAAAGAAAATAACGCTGTTCAGCCTCATGGCCCAATTCCGTCAGTCTTTCTTGGCAGAATGGCACGCACATTGTTCGCGTAGCGTACCGCCAATGATCGAGGAACTGACAATGGTGGTTGTGTCAACCGTCAACGGTTGACGGACTCAATAACATCTGAGCACACTTCACCTCTTGTTTCTTTTCCTTATCTGAGTGGACCGTATTAGTGGTATTCGCGGTATTCGAAACCATATTGCCTGCCCCAACCATGGAAAACCGAATTCTCGATCGGGCACTACCGAATTCCACTCTACCAGGGGTGTTTTCGGGGACCACGCAGGCATATTCTCAGCCTCATTGCCTCTTTGGGAGGCGGCAGTTGATGGTGCGGAGGAAAATACTAATCAAAGTCCACATGAAGTTTATTAGTGTTGTTCTAGTCGGGGGTGTGGGCGGAAGCATTTGGCGTGAAGGAAGTTGAAAGAGCGGATGTTGGAGGGTGTGAAGTCGGGAGGAAGTCGTCTAAGCGAGGAGGGAAGTGATAGACCGTAGCACTAAGTACGGGGAAATAGATTTTTCGCGACAAGTGCGGCAGGCAAGCCACATGGCGCCCCTATCTTGTCTTTTTCTGCCTCGTTCCTGCGTCAACTCCTTTTCTCTGCAGGTATCTTCATGCAACGTTTGTTGACCAAGGACATGTGTCTTGACAAACTGGAGGCTTACGGCTACGCCGTCGACCGTTGATTCAACTTGTTCGATCTCATTGTTCTTGAGCTCTTTGAACTCCTGATGACTCTTGAACCTAGGTTCGATATTACATACATCCTCAACGGCACTGAGAACTTGGACATCAGCACCAGGGTGAATAATTCAGCTACCATCAACCCTTGAAGCATAGCCCGGCACTGTCAGCTGCCAAGACTGCATGGACCAAGCTGAATCTCCCTGGTCCGTGGACGAGTAAAAGATATTCAGGTGTAGGGCTGCCAGCTAGCCAGGCACAGCTTTCGCAACTAGCAGACGCTAAAGGCAAAAGGTTTAATGACACTTGGCATCCCGGCAGTAAAACACTGTCCCCCGGATAACCCATTCCCAGAATTTTGGGGCCCGTCCCGAATCCTTCGTCCCTTTCCTGGAGGGTCTTGTCTCACGTCTATCCCAGCAAAGGATATGATCAGCGCAGTTAAGAGATCCCCCAAGATCTAGCCAAGCTTCAGGGTCCAGATTTGATTCTGGGGTCTAGATTTCTTTACTTTCACGTCGAATGTTCTTCTGTGTCGAGAAACACACCCTTAACAAATTCATTGTTGAATCTTAACATGTATTATCTAGGCCCCTACAAGACAACCTAGGTAGACAGCATACCTATGCCATCGGAGAATCTCGGCCGACTGACTGCGCGCTTTGACATATGTGTACTGGCGTCAAACACAACGCTGCGTAAGTTTCCTTCCTTTGCTTCCCGACTGGTTGCTACCAGACCCCGGGAAGTGGGCCAAATCACACTAGCAAGACGTCGACAGCAACAGACACCAGACTCCTCATGGCATTGTGTAAAACGATTTCGCAATTGCAGCAAATTTTCACAACTCTTTTCGTCGGGGAAGCTAATGTGGTTCGAGATTGGGGGCTGGAAGTCACATGCGGGACCCC
Source organism: Colletotrichum phormii (assembly GCF_030913505.1). NCBI lineage: Eukaryota > Fungi > Ascomycota > Sordariomycetes > Glomerellales > Glomerellaceae > Colletotrichum > Colletotrichum phormii. Next base: position 298,647 of record NW_026851456.1, read on the forward strand.
TGGACGTTGCTTAGGGTTGCCATATCCCATCGGCCATGGCTTGACTTAGGGCCTTGGCATTTAAACTTAATACAAGTTTGGTGGCGTGGATTGCGGAAAGTTTTCTCGACGCTGCTTTGGACCCCTACCAACATATTGGTGCTAACGGGGAAGGACTACACAGATCCTTATTGATGCATAGTGCCTCAGCCGCCTGCGGCTAACTTGTGTCCAGCGTCTCAACATGAGCAATCCCGGGGCTAACACCAGGGACCGGACTTGAGATGTTTACCTTATGCACTTCCCAAGATTGTATACTACTGCCGACGTTATTACCTGATCTCGTCGAGTCGTTGGCTGGAGCTAGTCTGTGTTGGGGAATTTGCACAATCTTGGCTGGCTCTCTACCAGATATTGCCTGAGTATAGCTTCACAGGCTACAAGCATCTTGTCAGGCGCTCAGACATTTGGCTGACGAAGATATTTCGATGCCGTACTGTAGCCAATCAGCTGCCCTGGAGGGAACCTCTTTGCCGGCTCAAGCGTTGAAAGATGAGGTATATTCCTAGATTGACAGCGGTGGAAGAGCTATGGCCGCGAGTATGGAGTCCTAACTTTGACACAATCGGCTTCTTGGACTCATTAGGAATCGATCATGTTCCTGTCCCACGGTCTTGGGTCAACTACACGTTGGCAGTCCAAGCTACTAGAAAGAAGTACCTGACTTGGTCCTCGCCGTCCACCGACGTTCTGCCGCGTCACGCCTCCTCTGCACCAGCAAAGATGGCAACACCAAACGACCGAGCCCACGTGCTCCCCTCGCCATCCTTGATGCTGATTTCGAGATGATCGATACCAGCCTCAGCGCCAGCAGCATACGTAGCCTTGCCCCCGCTAACAGTAACCTCTCCCTTCTTCGCTCCAGAAACCGTAAACGTAGGCTCCTTGAATCCTAAAGCCAAGGCAGCAAGGTCAACCTCCACAGACTTGGAAGGCGACACGTACGCGTGGGGATCAGCCATGAAGTTGAGGTACCCCTCGATAGGAGTATACCCATCACCGCCAGTCGATCCATCCCACCAATCCGCGATACCATCCCCATCAGCATCCCACCTCGCGGCGCGCGTAACAGTAGGGAAGTCCTCGAGCCCGCCAGCGTCCTTTGGGTCGTCAATGAGGCCCTTCTTCCCCGACACAGAGCCGACGTAGGCAGCGGTTCCCGTGGCCGTCTCGTTGACGATGCGCGCGTCGTGGATGTCGCGTACAGGCTGGCTAGCACCGCTGTCGGAGAGCACGCGCTTGTAGGCCTCAGTCGAGGGCTGGGTCTCGACGTGGGGCTCGAAGAATTGTTCGGTAAAGAACTTTTGGTAGGTCGGGGCCGGGTCGAAGCTGACGTCGGCCCAGCAGGCGATTGTGGTGTTCTTTGTGGCGGTGCCGTCGCCGGAGGGGTACTGGACCGAGTCTTGGTCGAAAAAGCCGGGCATGGAGTTGCCGGCGCAGTAGTATTGTTGCATGCCAGGCATGTTGTCCTCGTACTGTGATACATGTCATTAGCATTGTGATTGCGCATAATGGTGAAGACCCTTATACCTGTGCTCTGAGGGCGTAGGTGAGCGTGGAGGCCGGCCCATGCTTGTAGTAATTTCCGACAAAGTTCACCTTTTTTGCACCGCCATCGGTAGCACGGCCGCCTGTACATGTTAGAATAACCACTCCCTCTTCATGCCTAATGTGTTACATACCGAAGTTGTAGACGACGTTGTTGCGGATATCAAGCTGACCGGCAAACGCAGCATTGTCGTCAACACCACCACCCATGCTCCAGCTACGGCCCTCGGCGTGGGCGAGCAGGTTGTGATGAAAAGATCCGACGTCGCCGCCAATCGTGGCACTGTAGCCGTGAGCCGTGCCGTTGGGGTAGTTCTTGTGACCAGCGACGTTGAGAGGTTCAGAGATCATGTTGCGCTGGAAGGTGATGTTCCAAGCAGACCGCGAGCTGAAAGCCTCGTCGATGGTCCAGCCCTATTTCTCGTACTTAGCATCGAGTATCCTCCCACATCGCATCATCCGCAGGGGAACATACCATAGAGCAGCGGTCAAAGATGCAGTGGTTCGAACCCTGCATACCCATTCCGTCAATAGTCTGCCCAGAGACCTTGCCGGGCCGCACGCGCATGTGGCGGAAGATGATGTCGGACGCGCCGGTCAGGCCGAGCGGGTTGCCCTGGATGACGATGCCCTTGCCCGGAGCGGTCTGGCCGGCGAGGGTGATGTATTGGTCATTGACGGACATGCGCGAGGTGGTCGTGATGACGCCGCCGACGTCGAAGACGACGATGCGCGGGCCCTTTGCGATGGTCAGGGCATAGCGCAGAGTGCCTTCATCTGTGGTGTCTTCGAGGCTGGTCACCTTGATGACTTTGCCGCCGCGGCCACCGCGGGCGAACCGACTGTAGATGGTGTTAGTGAATTCCGCCATGAGGAGAGGGTCTGAAGTCTTACCCCCAACCTTCGGCGCCGGGGAAGGCCAGCTGGGCGACACGGAAGAAGAAGACGCGGCCGGTGTAGGTTGTCGATCCGGAAACGACATCGACGCGCCAGTAGAAGCTGTCGACAGTGTTGAGGCCTGAAACAAGATCAGATAAATTGCTCGGCAATGCAAAAAAAGACATCAAGACCTACCAGAAAGCTTGGCGCTCGTCTCTGTCACACCCTCAGCAACGCTCTTCAAGTCGTTCTGCGACGTGCCGAGGTACACATTGTACTTGACGCCCTCAGCAGAGGGAGGAGCCTGCCAAGTAGCAATGACGCTGTCGTCCGCCGCAACCTCGATGCGCTCGTCGCGGTGCTTGGGCGTAGGGAAGCTGATCTGGTTTTGCAACGACGGGGCGTCGACCTCAAATCCATTGAGGAAAGCCCGCTTGTCGCCGCCGCTGCTGGGGGTGTAGACGATCTTGGTCTCCTCCGTGGCGGACGTGACCTCGAAGGTCAGGTACGAGCTCGCGGCCTGCCAAATGTTGTCCACTCGCGCGGACTGCTTGGTGGCAGTCAGATCCGTCTGTCCATTGACGGAAACATCGAGCGTCGCAGTCTCGTTGAGGGCGTCCCACGCGTTGTGCCATGCCAGCAGGCTGTGGTTGCCCGGCACGAGACCCTTGATCGTGAGCGTGATCGGCGAGCCGTCCTTGTTGGAGCTGCTGATGCCCTCGTTGACGACGCGCTCGCCCAGGGAGGAGAGGAAGCGGGTGTACTGGTACTTGTAGTAGTTACCCGCCAATTCGGAACCGTTGCTAGCGGAGAGGGTGAAGGTGACGTCGCTTTCGGTGATGTTAGCGACGGTGATGTTGGCCTTGGAGGAGCCTGGGATCGTCCAGGTGACGAAGTCCGAGTCGATGAGGTTCCGGACATTGGCCGGATTGAGACGAAGCCGGATGGGCGCTACGGCCGGAAGGACGCCCGAAGACGGCTGCGGTGACCCGGCAGACGCCGAAGCTGAGGCCGAGAGCGGGGCCGATTCCTGGGCCAGTGAGGCCGTCGCGAGTACCGCCGTGGCCAGGGCCTTGAGTATGCCCTTCATGATATGTACAAGGGTGTGTTTAATAATCGAGGAAAAGACTGACGAAAACGAATGAAAGAGAGGTACGCAAAGAGGTCCCTGAGAGCGCCCGAGGGGTTCGCGGGAGAGAGTCTTGGGCTACCTAATATGTAAGAGACTGTGACGGACGGTCTCTCGCGCCATGTTTGCCCCGAACCCACCAGTTCTCTGCCCTTCATTTCCCCGTGAGGCTGATCGTCCTCTGTAGTCAAAATGTCCCATTTACATGCAGCTGCATCCCCAGATTGGAAAGAGATGGAGGGATACCCCCTCGGATGAACCGCCCGGGAACATGAGACCAAGATTAGTGGGGTGGCCTGCTCGTGCATGCGCGCCCTAAAAGACTGCCTGGAGGAAGAGGTGGCTGCAGAACCGGGAAAATTCAGCACGAACCTGTTTCCACGAGTAGTGTGATACCCTTGCCTTGACCTGCTGTGCCTGCGTCGCATCCGCTGACATGACGGTGCGGACCCGGTTGCCGCTGTCTTGCAGGTCTTGGCATCTTTGTACGAGTGGACTCGGCGGGTATGAGGTGTGTTTAGGCTTGATGAGGCAGCTCGGAAAACGAGCTGCAGCCCGCAGGGCGGCTGCTAAGGCGTGAAATTGCAAAGGGGTTCGTAAACGGTAAAAAGAGGGAACCTTGGATCTGTAGCCGCAAAGTGTGGGCAGTACACACTGCTCATCTGGACCAACGAGGCAAGCAATGAGGCAATACGACTGGTATTGACGGTTGGCTGGTGATGTTCTGGTGAAGGTGAAAGGTGGCTGTGGTGGGCTGGATCAACCAGGAAGTGGATCGGGCAGCTGGTGCCTGGGGCACCAGCCACTGCCTCAGGTATCCACAGTCCCATACAAAGTGACATTTGTTCTCCGTAAGAATTCCCCTCAGACGTGCTTCAACCATAGTTTAGACCCTAAGAGAGTTGGTTTAGTTTTTCCGGAGCAGTCCGGTCTGGTCTGGTGGGCAAAATGACTGGGGTGACATGAGCCCAGTTAGAGTGGGATGAAGACCCTGTAGTTTCTTGCAATCTGGCGTTGTTCCTGGAGCATCTCTGATACTCGGTACCAATTTTCCATCTTGGAGAGATCAAAAGGACATGCTCTTAGTCAGGCCAAGTTGGCCGACCGCAATAGAGTCCACGAAATATTTCGCCGACGGCTTGAGAGACATTGAGATATCATGTATGTGTTGGAACAGCAAAGGCTGATAAGGAGTAATAGGCAGGTACCATGGGCTGGCTGGCACCTGCCCTGGGCGAAGTGGGACAACTGGCTTAGTCATCACGGCCGGATAAAGGTGGGGCAACCACCCAGGCCGTCACTACCTACTTCGACCGACTCCTGCCTACAATGTAAGATAGAAGAACAACAAGAAGAACAAGAAGAACAAGCAATAGGATCACCAACAGACGAGTGATAATTGCTACCACTATTTGTCGTATACGACCCCGTGAACCAACAGTATGATTGCGTCCTGAGTCAAGCTCCACTATGTTGACATGATCAAAGTTCAAGCCGTCAAATTGCTCAGTGACAGAATTCGGAATTGTACCGTTGCGCCATATACAAAAGAGAGATCCCTCTACTGCATTTAGGTAGTTGTGGGTACATATAGTTTCCGTCACTCAGCTTCAAGCTACCTTGGCATAGCGCACTGACACTATCTGAGTTTGTCGCTTTCAGAAATCGTTCCCGAAGCTTCTCTTTACCAAAGCCGAAGCTCTTTGAATCAATATCTCATGCTTTGCTTTTCAATTGACTATCATAGTAAATTGCTTAGAGACTGTCAGAGCCTCAACAATCCTTTCATCGTAAACACTAACGTGGAGCAATTCTGCGCCTGTGCCCAGTCTTCCGTTCATCGAGTTAGTTATGATGATGATGATGATGTATTTAACGTCTGTGTTGGTTTGCGTGTATCACAGGTTAGTCACACAGGTATTCCTGGTATCGCGATCGGTAGCAATATCGTTGGGTTAATCTGGTGTTCTTGTTGTTGTTCTTAAGGAGAGTATCTAAACGCGAAGGCTCGTGATATGGAAGGAGGGAGCTGAGGTGTGTCACGTGCCGAAGGCACGTGACATAGCTCGGCTCCGTGTATACCTAGCGATTGCCGTTTGTTCCCACAGTCTGGTAAGACCTTCTCCTGTAAAAACCTTTTCTTGGCACCCAGTGTTAAGAATTGTTAGGTTTTTGCAGGGCTTCGGCCCGTACCCCTAACGGGTCTTATTATTTCCGTCTTCACTTTCGGACTCGTCTCTCAACACCACCACAGCAACCCTCCCCCTCATTCCTTTCACAACACCAAACACGACGAGACCTCCCCCGAAAGTGAAGCAGGGCGAGGGTTTAGAAGCTTTGAAGGTCACTCTCGCCCTCGCCGATCCGCGCGTCCGCTATCCTGCGGCGCGCTGTGCCCGCCGCGTGCGGGCCACCACTCAAACAAGGCACCAAAGCCCCGGCACAGCAGTTAGGCTATTTTCTGTCTTCGTGCCAGACCTTCTATCTGGAAGGTCTTGAACACTTTCGCTCCCGCCAGAGCCTGACTTGTTCAGGCAGTAACGGAGAGCGTTTGTTGCGGGCTCCTGTATCGCCATCGGCTAGGAGCTGACTTGCTGTACGCCTTCCTTGCTTCGCTCCAATGCAAAGTGGAGAGAAGAAAGGCGTAGAACCACACCACGACCGGCCGTGCTAGGTTTTTCCCCCTTGCGGTTTTTCCTAGTACTATCCGAACTACCTTTCTTGTGGATGAAGCGACCCGGGAAAAGGATGGCGGATAAGAGAATTCTGGTCAGGTGAGAAGATCTGCTTCATTTTGGAGCGGTTTGAACAGGAGCGTTAGGTGAAGACGTAGCCCTGTAACATAATTTGGATTAGCATAGACCATGTCGGCATCGCGCCCAACACGTCTCTCGTCGCTCGAGACGTTAAATATACCACCACCACCACCACCACAGTCTGGTAACAAAAGGACGTGCCGGGCGCTATGCCGACATGGTCTATGCTAATCTAAACTATGTTACAGGCTACCGTCTTTACTTAACGTTCCTGTTCAATGACTCGGCCAAATTTCGGAAAAGAAATTGGTCTCCTCTATCTATTCGTATAGAAGAGAGGCTCCCTTAGCAAAACCTAATAAGAAATCAATACTTGCTTTGGCCATATGTTGGCGGAGGTAGCGCGGTGTAGCCTTGCGTCCACGCTTATAGAAGTAGAAATGGACTGGTGTCTTGGGTTTCCTATAGCTGCAGTTGAGTAACGCATCTTGATGAGCGAATCTCTCGTGGTATGCTATAAAGTCTCCATGATGGGATCTTGCTGCGTATAGCCTTCCTAGTAAGTGCCGAGGGAGGCGGAGTTCGGGCGGCTTGGGGTGAAGAATTATCTCGAGGTCGGTATATTGCCGAGGGCATTGGGACAGCCATTTTCTGGCAAAGGCTTGGAAGGTAGCTACTTTAGCTTGCCTTTCTAGGTGCGCTAATGAGGGCTGTGGTTGTGATTTTGGGATTAGTTTGCAGGCTTCCTTGGCTAGAGCATCCGCTTCTTCATTTCCTGGTACTCCCGTGTGCCTAGGGCACCACTAAACATAAACCCTGCCGGGGGTTGTCCAGCTCTCTCTTTATCTCCGAGTCCAGGAGGAAGAGAGCCTATTGAAGGCCCTGAATCTAGCCTGGCTGCTTCCTATGCTCTGGGAGTATAGTCTAGCCGCGACTATAAGGTTATCGAGGTAGATATGGACGTTATCTGCCATACGAGCCGTAAGAGCCCGGGTAGCATCCATTAGGCCGTAATACGCAGTATGTACCTCCGCGTTATATACCTTAGTTTAGGAGCCGAGTAGTTCGGATCTGCGGAAGATCTGCCGTATAGCTTAGTACCCTACCTAGCCTGCTCCGGCGGAGGTGCTGCTGCCGTCCGATATCTAGGACCCGTTAGTATAGATAATAATGTCCCGCTTAGAGAAAGTTACTATCCTGCCTGTAAAGGAGAGGGCCTGTTCTTCTTTGGTCTTATTAGGTTCGTAGCCGACCCTGGCGAGGGCTATCTGCCAGTCCGCTAGTTGCTCCTAAGGGGGGAGTTCTAACGGATCGATGTATTCGGTATTTTTGCTTACGAGGCTTGCTATTCGTCGTAGCCGTGAGTCTGGTCCTGATTTGTCCCTGAGTCTCGTTCGGAGAGGGTGTCGCTCGTCCAGACGATGGATTCTGGTGGATGCTGTGTAGAGCTTCGCGTCCAGTATCACCTCTGCTGGGGGTAGAGCCGCCTCGCGCTGTAGGATCGGTACAGGCGTCGTTCTGTATACGGGGACCATCGCTCTGATGGCTTTGGTTTGCGTCGCGTCCAGTTGGTGTAGCAGACTACCAACCCCGTTTGAGATAGTACGTCCATTCTTTATCCGGCTCTTGCCGGGCCACCATGCTTCAGATGCATAGTACTGAGTGGGTAATACACAAGAGGTGATCGCTCGACGAAGTAAGTACGCAGGCGCGCCCCAGACAGTATTCCCTAGTCCCCGTAGTCCATTGACTACTTGGTATGCTTTTGTAGAGAGGTTTCTTACGTGACTCTTGAATGTGAGTTTACGGTCGAAGTAAACGCCGAGCCAGCGTAGAGAAGAGCCTTCTTTAATAGCCTGAACTGTATAATACCTCCCATCCGGCAAACCTACTGTGATTGATGGGTTTCCGTCTTTTCGTCTCTTAGTGAAGTGGGTTAGTTCGGACTTATCGAGGTCAAAAATGATTCCTTCCGTCGCGCCCCATCCTAAGGTTTCTTTCCATTCCTTGGTTAGGATATCATAGTTGTTCTCTAGTGATGTTGAGCTTGCTAAGATAGCGACGTTATCGGCGTAGCCGAAACGAGATCGCTTCCTTCCTAGGCGAGCTATGCCTAGCTTAAAAAGAGGTTCAATATAGAGCATAAATAGAATGGGAGACACGGGTGAGCCTTGTAGTAGTCCGCATTCGAGACCGAAGACGTCTCCTACCTCCCCATCAAGCCTTATTCTTGCTCTCCTTCCGGTAACAAAACTTGAGACCCAGCGTACGAGGTTCTCCGGCCATCCTTGTTCGCAGAGGCGTCGGACCAGTCGTCCTGGGAGCACGGCGTCGAAAGCCCCTTTTATATCGAGCGTAAGCATAGAGGTAACCAGGCCTCTTTGCCAGGCGCACTCGATGTCGTGGATGGCCGCTGCGATGAGGTCGCTGCAAGAGCGAAGAGGGAGTGCTCCAAACTGTTGATCGTGCAGAACACGATGTTTAACTGCGATCCAGGCAAGTCGTCTGGCGATGAGTCTCTCCAAGCCTTTTCCGAGGACGGCCAAGAGCGCAATTGGCCTATAGGAGCGCGGGAGTGTCTTGTCTCTTTTTCCCGGTTTTGCTAGGATCACGAGAGTTGCTTCTTTAAAACAAGTAGGATGCCAACCCTCGCGTATACACCCGCTATAAAGTGAGAGGACAATATCCTCAATAACTGGCCATGCTATTTTCAAAGCAGTCGTAGTGATTCCGTCGGTCCCAGGGGTCGTGTTTCCCGCGGTGAGAACCGAAGACCGTACCTCGTCCTTCGTAACCTGCGGGAAAGGAAGCGTAGCTTGCCTTTGTAGGACTGGGCTTTCTGTTGGTATGTCCTCGGAGATTGCAGCGTTTCTAAGGAGGACGCGGGTAAATAAGTCGCGCTTCTCTTTTGGTTGTGAGACAAGCGTGTCTTGGTTGTCTACATCTCGGAGTGGCGGGGTCTGAAAGGATCCTGTGGCTTTGTGCCAACCGACCATTTCAAATATGTCTTTGCTTGAGGAGGCTGAGGAGATCTTATCTTTCCAAAAGGCATCCTTGGAGCGTTTAAACTCATAGAGGAAGTCCTGTTTTAGAGCTTCGACCTCCTCTTCTTCCCATTGGCAGTTCACTCCGGCTGCGCAGAGTCTTGCTAACATCGCTCGCTTACTCGCATAGGCTCGGTATTTACGTATACAGCTCTCGCTCCAGTATGGTCTCCCTGTACCTTTCCCGAGCGTGCGCTTTGTGGAAGCCGTAAGTGCTTTAATAAGACAGTCCGTAAGCTGTTATGCTAGGAGATCTAAAGACTGTGGGTCTTGGATGTTGCTTGCAGTGCGGCGCATGGGTTGTAAGTTGCGTTTAATGATGCCGAGGAAAAGCTCCTCGTCCATCGTGTCGAGCCGAAACCTTCCCGGGGTCTGGCTGGGTAAATCGATCAGGGCCAAGGGGACCCGGGTAAGCAGAGATTCGTGGTCTGATGTCGTGTGTAGTGACGTTTCTATGCTGGTGGAAGCCCCATGGAGGTTGCTGGACGCCCAGCATAAATCTAGGGTGTTGCCGCCTTTGTGCGTGGGTTCACATATAGGTGACATTAGGACAAGGCTAGCGGCTTCTGCCCATTCTACTAGGTTTTCAGCGTCCGGGGAACTCGTGGCCTCGGGCTGCCACGTCCAATGGTGTAAGTTAAAATCCCCCGCAATCAGTACTCGATCCTCAGGTTTGGGTTGCCAGGCCGCTAGGATGTTCCTGAGAGCCTGGCCAGATCGCAGAGAGCCACGAGGGGCGTTGTATACGTTGATGACTGTGAGGACCTCCTTCGTTCCTGAGAGGAGTCATAAGAAGAGCAGGTCTGTGGATGGATCGGGTAGAGGCCGTATTTGTACGCCTCGTACCCCAGTTCCTCTGCGGAGGTAGGTAAGTACCCTGGGACGGTCTTCGGTCCAGTTATCTACTGGGGTGAAAGTCTCAAAACCTGGGTGGTGTCTTGTGAGCCTCCTCTCTTCCGAACGGATAGACGGCTCTTGTATTAGGAGTATATCGATCTGGGCTGCGTAAGCCAGGTTCAGTGCTGTTTCGTGGGCGGATGCCCGCCTGCCCATATTCGCTTATATGATTTGTAGGGTTTTAGAGGGCTGTATTCTTTTTTTGTGTCTCATTCGCCGGGGTACAGTCCATCGCTTGTTCTTCTTTACGGGAATGTCGATGCGACTGCTAGGTCGCATTTCTCCATAATCTTTCTCCCTCAGCTCGGATGGCCCGTAGCTGAGCCTTATCCCTCCTCTGGACTACCCCCTTCACCACTTTGGGTTGGATAGGGCAAGTCGCATCGAAGGCGGCGTGAGGCCCGTTACACGACGGGCATTTAAAGGGGCAGTCGCAGCCATCGTGACCCTCAGTGCCGCCGCAGGGTGCCCGGTGTTGATCAGTTGTGTGGGAAGGAGAGCTGCACTTGAGGCATCTCTTCCTTCTGGTGCACGTTCGTTCGCTGTGAAAGCCGCCGCAGCGGAGACATTGAGGAGACCTCTTCTCCTTCGGGAACTGCAGGTTTACAAAAACGCTGGCCCCATCAAACGGAGGCGTCTTGGTAGTTGCCTTACGGCTTCCGCCTTGAACCAGGCTGTCACCGTGCCTAGCCTTTCGACTTCGTCCTTCCTAGAGAAGTGTGCTTTTTCAGGCTTGAGTTTCGTCGAGACCTGGATCTCTTCAAGGAGCTCCTCGGTCGTGATTTCCAGCTCAGTGTTGGTTACCAGACAATACCTGGTGTAAGGGACGTTTGCGATATAGGCTCGGATCCAGGTATCGCGTTGCTCGATCGCTTGCGCTTGGAGAAGGGCAGCGATCTGTTCTCTATTCTCTAGCAGGACTTTTGCACCATCCATTGACGAAGGTAGGAGTACTAATCCTATCTTGACATGGTCGATCCCTTTGAGGGCTTCTCGGGCTTGGGGACTTAGCCTTTCCCGAACGAAGATGTAAATGTCGTAGGCTTTCTCGTTCCGAAGCGGGCTTTCAGGCGATAGACGCGCGAAGACGCGTAGATCCTTTAAGGCCGCCCGGTTTGTAGCTTGTTTTGCGGCTTGTTTGGCTGGCGTTGGTTCATCCTGTCTTCTGGACAGTGGCTGGCTCGCCGCCGCCGCGTATGAACGGACTGGGGGCGGCTGGTTCTGGGTTGTGTGCGAGGGGTGCCCCTGGGAACTCAGGTCAGTCTCGCTAGGCCCTGTGCCAATAGCGTGCATAGACCTTGCTAGACCACGTTGATGCCGGTTTGAACGCTGTTTCTCCTCCTGAAGCTCTCTCTCCAAGGATTCGATCTTCGTCAAACAGTCTTTTAAAAACTGTTCCCTCTCGGCGTCCCGACGCAGGAGGTCCTGGACCAGATTCGAAAGCTTATTGATCTCGTCTTTGAGCTCAGAATTGTCCTGGTGGTTGACCTGCTCAACCACTCTGACCTTTGCAGTCGGCTTCCGGACTCGTCCCGACCGCCGAGATATACCGGCGTCCCCGTGAACCGTGATCGATGGCCCTACATCTAGGGAGACCGCCATGGTCGTGGAATTCAGCTCGTATGGGCTGATGTTGAGAGATGATAGTGCAGTGGGCCGTAGCCCTCTATAACCTTAACAATTACTAACAGTGGGTACCTTTCGAGGTATGTATCGAGTTAGATAGTGTCACGAAATAGGAATAGCATCAGCACTCTGTAATCATCATATCACGTGCGCCATCACGTGATTCTCTCATTTGTTCCTATCCCATCGACTGCGAGATGACGTCGGTACATAAGCCTCCAGTTTTCTCCAATAGCCGAATTATTCGATTGGGTGCATCGGCCGGAATTAAAACGGATTCTAATCGGAATATCATGGAATAATGTGTGATTTGCTGCTTCCTCTCATGAACGGTACGTAGCTATGTACCGACGTCATCTCGCAGTCGATGGGATAGCACCTTTCCTTGCTCCATTCTATTGTTACGGCCAGCTAGTCGTAGGGGTATGTTTGCAGAAGTTGAGGCTGCGGAACTGGTAACAGTAATCGTAGTCGAGGATAGCTTCAGGGAAGCTATGTCTGTCAATCGTAGGATAAGGTATGGCTTCGGTGATCAATCGTAGTCTTGTCAAGGTGATAGCTGAAAGCGGATGTTAATCCTGATACGAAGTTAATTGCTGAAGAAGCTATGGGAAGTCTGTCCTAGAGCCCGGCTCGAGTCCATCCTATATACAAGTCCTGATCCTGAACATATCCTTTGTTGCCTGATCACCATGTTCGTTGGTGATCACTAAGTGGATACTGGTGAGCGCTCACTTTGGGTGATCACTGTGATCACCTTATCGTGTGCTCACTTTCCTTATCGTCACGTGACTTGTTCCATAGTTCTTCCGTTCCATGAGGAGTCACCTGAGTTCCCGGATTCTCTGCGTATATCAGGTAGATAGCCGCCGCAGGCCTGTGGGGCGGGCCCCCTGGCCTTGTTATGCATGTTGGGTTGTAACATCTATTTGGGTTAATACAACAAGGTTAAGCTTCAAGGCTAACGCTTCGAAAGGTACCCACTATTAGCAATTGTTAAGGTTATAGAGTGCTACGGCCCACTACACTATCATCTCTTATTAGCCCATGCGAGCTAAATTCCACGACTATAGCAGTCTCCCTAGATATAGGGCTATCGATCACGGTTCACGGGAACGCCGGTATATCTCGGCGGTCGGAACGAGTCCGGAAGCCGACTGTAAAGGTCAGAATAGTTAAGTAGGTCAACTACCAGGACAATTCTAAACTTAAAAACGAGATTAACAAGGTTTCAAATCTTGTCCAGGACCTCCTACGTCGAGACGCCGAGAGGGAATAGTTTTTAAAAGACTGTTTAATAAAGATCGAATCCTTGAAGAGAGAGCTTTAGGAGGAGAAACAGCGTTCAACCCGGCATTAACGTGGTCTAACAAGGTCTATATATGCTGTTAGCACAGGACCCAGCGAGACTAACCTGAGTCCCCAAGGGCATCCTTTACACACAGCCCAGAACTAGCCGCCCCTAGTCCGTTTATACACGGGGGCGGTGAGCCAGCCACTGTCCAGAAAACAGGATAAACCAACGCTGACTAAATAAGCTACAAAATAAGCCGCAAAATAAGCTATAAACCGGGCGGCTTTAAAGGATCTTGTCAGGCCCATCCCAGTACACTCGTTACAACGATTGTCACACTATGCCTATGAGACAATATAGTCTTACACAAGCATGACTAAGTTTGCCAAGGATATGCCAGTATAAAGGGTCTTCTACTCACTATATAGATAGTCGGGATATTCCCATAGCCACTCGTTCTTCATACTCATCAATACATCCCATTGACCCCCTACCTGATAATCGCTGCCCAACAGATCTATACGTCTTCGCACGTCTATTACCTAAAAGCCCGCTTTAGAACGACAAAGCTTACGATATATATATCTTCGTCCGGGAAAGGCTAAGTCCCCAAGTGTTACGAGCTGGACAAGGCAACCAACTGTGGCACAAAGCAAAAGCTTCGATGATGATGACTCCGGCATCATTGTCCCTTGTTCTGCATTATATAGCTACGCGCCCACAGTGACAAGTTGCGGCGGGCGTAACACCAAGCTCGAGAAGCCCTCAAGGGGATCGACCATATCAAGACAGGATTAGCACTCCTACCTTCGTCAATAGATAGCGCAAAAGTCCTACTAAATAATAGAGAATAGATCGCTACCCTTCTCCAGGCGCAAACGATCAAGCAACGTGATACCTAGATCCGAGCTTATATCGTAAACGTCCCTTATACTAGGTATTATTTAATAACCAATACTAAGCTAGAAATCAGGACCGAAGAGCTCCTTAAAGAGATCTAGGTCTTAACAAAACTTAAGCCTAAAAAAGCACACTTCTCCAGGAGAAACGAAGTCGAAAGACTAGGCACGGTAATAGCCCGGTTCAAGGTGGAAGCCGTAAAGCAACTACCAAGACGCCTCCGTTTAATAGGAGCCAGCGTTTTTATAAACCTATAGTTCCCAAAGGAGAAGAGGTCTCCTCAATACCACCGCTACGGCGGCTTTCACAGCAAACGAACGTACACTGGAAGGAAGAGATGCCTCAAATACAGCTCTCCTTCCCACACAACCAATCAACACCGGGCACCCTACGGCGGCACTAAGGGTCACGATAGCTACGACTACCCCTTTAAATACCTATCATATAACGGGCCTTACGCCGCCTTCGATACGACTTGCCCTATCTAACCTAAAGTAATAAAGGGCATAGTCCAGAGGAGGGATAAGGCTCAGCTACAGGCCATCCGAGCTAAGGGAAAGAGATCGTAAAGAACGACGACCTAGCAGTCGCATCAATAATCCCGTAAAAAAGAATAAAAAATAGACTATACCCCGGCAAAGTGCCCTAAAACCTAATTCCGTTGCATTAGTAGACGTGTGAATACCGAAGATATCCGTATTTTGCGGGTGTATGACTCGATTATGGAAATTGTATCGTACTGTTGGTATCACAGGCGTGATACATTTTCTCATGAGTCCTCATGAGGGTGTATCTTCGGCAACAACCACGTCGATGTCCGTGATAATTGCTGTTGTTGTTCTTCTTCCTATTTACATTGTGGGCAGGGGCCGATCGAAGTAGGTGGGGACGGCCTGGGTGGTTGCCCCACCTTAACCGGCCGTGCTGACTAAGCCGGTTGTCCCACTTCGCCCAGGGCAGGCGCCAGCCAGCCCACGATACCTGCCCATTGCTCCTTATCAGCCTTGCCGTTCCGACACGTACATTACCGATTAATTGACGGATGCCTACGGATATCTATAAAGAGAAAACTTAACTCGTTGAAAGCCACGCCGAACACTGTGCGCGAAAAACCATGACCTCTCCTGGCCATCATAAGTGCGACGTCTGTTTTAGTGACATGGAGCAACAACGCCTAATATATGACTGCCCCCCGTCCCTCCATTTTTCTGTTCACGGAGCATCGTACGGATGGGAGGTAAAGACGTTTGTTCTGCTTCATATGCATCTTGAATCAGACATGGAGCCTGTGCAGTCATTTGAACCAATATTGAATCTTCAGTAACTTAGTACCTGTTTTCGCGTTCCTTTTTACTCTTCATGTCAATTTTTTGGAGCGAAACCACTAAGTCTCTAGGCTTCTTCATCGCAGCGAATTAAGTAGTTTGGGTAGCTGCATAGGTAACTGAGAATTTTGATACCGGACTTTTCACGCCATTTTTGGATGTTCAATCGCAGCCTCCCTACAGGTTTTAAGTGTCAATACACTTCGAGGACTCAATGAAGTCAAGGCAAGGCAGTTGAGCCAAAGATTCAACTGTCAGAGGCTGCCGAGTGTGAACGTGGCTTCGGCACTCATCGCACTTATAGGTACATGCCGGGTCAGCATCCATATGTCGATGCACGAGACTCCGGTCAACCCGAAGCATGATCAGTCCCAGAGTCCAAAGATCGCGATGAAAACTCTGACAAAATATAACAACAAAGTAAGCAGGGTCCAAAGTAGAAAGAAATCGATCGAGGGACGGCAATCCCGTCGTCGTAGAAAAGCACGCCGCAATGACTCAGATCGCGATCTCAAGTCCTCAAGGGCCGGTGGGATAGCGGTGATATCGGTAACTTTGTGGGATGCCGTCTACCACCGCTATTCAATCAATGCGTGGAGGCGTAGCAATCTTAGAACAGATTGGTAACAGCGCGATTAGAGATATGGAGGCCACGAACCCGACGCAGTGGTTATTAGGCACAGAAGCGGGGAGAAGGAACTCTCGCAGCTGGATGCGCCCGAGTTCCGCCGAATCACGTCAGACTATCTGAATCAATTGCTCCCCGCCGTTCGTTTGTACATGTCGGCACTTGCTGCTGTGCCACCTTGGCGCAGCGGTTCTTCGAAGGAACATTCCAGAGCCTGAAAGCTCACAGCTTCCATAGCAAGCCGGATCCGGCATAGAAACAGCTGCTACGGACGCAACGAGGAGGCAATTCCCATGACCGAGGCTTTGGAACAAGAAGTCCTTCCGTAACGGCCGGTAGATAGCCTCTAGCGAACAAAGGAGCCGAACCTAGTGTCGGTAAGGGCCAGGTGAGCATGGCTCGCGTGCGCTAAAGATATTATAACACCATGTTCTTGGCTGCTAGATTGTAAAAAGCTCGCTCCCATTGGCATACCGCGGAAACGAGTGGGGGTTTGACCGATATGACGGGCTGCTATCACTGCGGGGTCTTTCACGAAACAAAGAAACGCGAAAGCTTAAAGAAGTTCTCGAGGCCCGGCAGACCTTGACCATCTTCGTCCTCTTGCCTGGGAAGTCTTCGGACCACCGAGCCATGCACAATCACCGTGAACATCCAGCATAGCAGTTCGGTGATCATGTTCCTGCTCCAAAGCTTCGTCGACCCATACCTGACCGCCGGGGCCGCGATCCTTTTCGCGATCCTCTACCTCGTCCTCAGCCCGAAGAAGCCGACCCTTCCGCCGGGGACAACCCTCCCGCCAGGCCCCAAACCCAAACCCCTCATCGGCAACCTCCTCTCGATCCCGCCGGTGCACTCCTGGCTGGCCTTTCACGAGCTCATCAAGGAGCACGGCCCCGTCGTCCGCCTTGCCCTCCCGGGCGGCCAGGAGCACGTCCTCCTCGGCACCGAGGCCGCCGCCAACGAACTCCTCCGTCAGCGGGGCAACATCTACAGCGATCGGCACTATGCGCCGGCGTCCTCGCACTTCTTGACTGATGATCACATGCTTCTACTACTACCTTACGACGAGAAATGGCGAAACTACCGCAGGTTCTTGCATCAGGTGACCATGTCGCCCGTCGCGCCGCAGTATGAAACGGAGCAGCGCATCGAGGCGGTACGACTGATCCGCGATCTGATCCGCAAGCCGCGCGGCTACGAAGTCCTCTTTGAGCGGTTCAGCGTCGGGCTGGGCATGCGGATCATCTACGGCCTGCGCGCGGAGACCGGCCACGACCGCGAGGTGCGGATGTTGCTTGACATCGTCCACGAGCTGGAGCGCGTGGGCTCGCCCGGCGCATACCTCGTCGACATCTTCCCGTTACTGAAGTATCTGCCAGAGTGGCTGGCGCCCTGGAAGAAGTACCTCCGAGCCAGGAGGCGCCGCGACGAGGATTTCTTCCAGGAACTCATCGACCGTAGCAAATCGCCGTCCTGGGCGCGGACGTGGCGGGAAACTCAAGACCAGTGGGGGCTCACACGGCGGGAGGCAAATTGGATGCTAGGATCTGTCTTTCAGGCTGCGGGCACAACGTCTGGGTCGGCCCTTGCGTCGTTTATCCTCTGCGTTGTGCGGAATCCCGGGTGGTTTGAGAGGCTTCAGGCTGAGGTCGACTCTGTTGTTGGACCGGACAGGTTGCCTACTTTTGAGGATATGCCTCGGCTTCCGCTTGTGAGGGCGTGCGTAAAGGAAACGCTGCGGTACTACCCGATCACGGCCGGCGGTTTCCCTCACCGTCTAACGGAAGACGACACTTACAACGGGTATTACTTGAAGAAGGGTACCGTGGTGCATGCAGTGCAATGGGCTATCCAACGCGACCCTGAAACTTATCCCGATCCTGAAGCATTTAACCCCGACCGCTGGCTGGATCCCAAGTACCCGACATACAAGGAACCTCTCACCGTCTATCCAAACCTGCAGCAGTTCACGGCGTTTGGCCACGGCCGCCGGATTTGTCAGGGGATCAATATTGCTGAGCGGAGTCTCAACCTCAAGATCGCACTGCTTGCTTGGGCTTGTAACATTTCCCGGGCTACGGATGGTAATGGGAAAGAGATCATACCGCCACTGTATGACTTTGCTGCGGGTTTCAATGTGCAGCCAAAAGAGTTTGATTTCGACCTGCAGCCCAGAAGTCAACAGCGAGTAGACTTGTTGGAGAGCGTATATGAGCACACGCTGAGGGAGGATCCGTTGTTGTCATAGATATTATCGAATGGTAATGATTAATGCTGAAGCGTAATTGAATACATCAATAACGTGAATGATAAGCGAGTGAGACAGACAAGCGAGTGAGACACAAAACTGCGCCGATGATGCTTCAACACAAATGGAGACGTTTCTTCCACAACACATCATGGCATCCAGAAGTAATGAGTCAGGCATACAGCTGGCCCTTCAAGCTATCAGAATCAATCCAGAGCTTAGTGCACGGGCTGCAGCTACGATCTACTCGGTCAGCCATGCAACATTGAGTCGACGATTGAAGGGCTCTACATCTCGAAGCGACAGGATACCGAACTCGAGGAATCTTACTTTGCTAGAAGAGCAGACGTTAGTTGATCACATTCTCGATCTAGATGCCCGATCATTCCCTCCCCGGATCCGTGGTGTGGAAGAAATGGCTGATCGACTGCTTGCTGATCGCGACGCGCCTCCGGTTGGGAAGCGCTGGGCCTTAAACTTCGTCAAACGACAACCACAATTGCGGACGCGGTTTTTTCGGAGGTACGACTACAAGAGGGCCCAATGCGAGGATGCAGAGGCTATTCGCGGCTGGTTCGCTCTTGTGAAGAACACAATCGCGAAGTATGGTATCGATGAGTTTGATATCTACAACTTTGATGAGACTGGCTTTATGATGGGCCAGATTGCATCTGGCATGGTTGTCACAAGTACTGAAAGGCGTTCAAACACAAAAATGGCACAGCCTGGTAATCGAGAATGGGTTACAGTGATTCAAGCCATCAACTCGCAAGGCTATAACGTCCCGCCGTACATCATCGTTGCAGGCCAATATCACCTCTCAACCTGGTATACAGAGTCAGGTTTCCCGGACGACTGGGTCATTGCGACGTCAGAAAACGGATGGACAACAAATGAAAAAGGCCTAGATTGGATCCAGCACTATGATCGTCATACGAAACCACGTTTGAGAGGCCAATATCGCCTCCTCGTCGTCGACGGGCACGAAAGTCACCACTCAACAGACTTTGAGCTATATTGCAAGGCAAACAAGATCGTTACACTTTGTATGCCGCCTCATTCGTCTCATCTACTCCAGCCCCTTGACGTTGGGTGCTTTGGTCCGCTAAAGACGGCGTATGGGCAACAAATTGAGGATAAGATGCGGCGGGGCGTAACCCACATCTCAAAGGAGGACTTCTTTCCTGCATATCGCAGCGCATTTAGTCAAGCGATGACTGAAAAAAACATCCAAGGGGGTTTTAGAGGAGCTGGGCTTGTTCCTCTGAGTGCAGAAAGCGTCCTATCAAAGCTGGATATCCGGCTACACACTCCAACGCCTCCAGCATCACTACCACAGACACCTCCGCCTTGGGTTTCAAGGACACCAAACAACCCAGTAGAGGCAAGCTCTCAATCCAACTTTATTAAGAGTCGGATCACTCGTCACCAAAACAGCTCCCCAACCTCTATTTGCGAGGCTGTTGAACGACTTTCTAAAGGTACAAGAGGCATCATGCACCAAGTAGCCTTACTTAGATCTGAGGTACAGATTCTTAGAGACGAGAATAACCAACTCAGTCGACGACGGAGAACTAAGAAAACACGCCTACAACATGGAGGAAGTCTTACTGTAGCTGACGCAGCAGATATACAGTCACAGAAAGATGTGACTGCGCAGGTTCAGGAGGAAATGCGTCGTACTAGTGGTCGCAAACTGAGGGCCGAGACAGGTCAGCGACGGTGTGGCGTTTGTGGTTACCCGGGACACAATTCACGAACGTGCCAGTTTATTGAAGAGATGTCTGAAGATGAGGATTATGAGTAGTTTGAATTGAATTGATGCTGTTGATGTTGATATGGAAGCCAGTTTATCTCATCGGCGCAGTTTTGTGTCTCACTCACTTGTCTGTCTCACTCGCTTATCATTCACGTTACTTGATTATTTCACGATGTAATCAAACTTGCCTTTGCTGTCTGTGTTTATGGCGAAAAGTTTACAGCCAGGCCACTCGTCGCAAATGCTGGAATTATTGTGGCACACCATGTGGAAGTCGAAGGAATGAGCCGAGGTCATGAATCTTATCTTTTATATGGCAAGTTTCTAGACACGTGACAATGAAAATAGGCTCGGCGAATGTCTTGCCTTCTCTTAGTTCGTCACGAATGGTCTTTTCTGCTAGCCACTGATGGATATAAGGCACTCGGAACACATTAAATTTTTCAGCCGTTATAATCTCATCGCAACAGTCAATTCCTCGCAAAGTATTACGTAGTACTTTTATCACATAATCATCATCTCAACGCGACCGGCCCAATCCATACAACTTACAAAAGCAAAAGCTCTGCACTACGGCGAGCCAACAAGTTCAGTCATATCGTTTTGACACCCATCCGAACGCGAACATGGAGGCAGTCTCCCCATCAACATCCAGCGCCAACCCCCAGAGACTCAACCCCTGTACTCATCACCGGAGTCAAAGCATTCGCAACTGAACCCGTAGCCGCAACATCATTCAGCCTCCTCTTGACCTCCATGCCAAGACTCTGTATAGCCCTCAACAACGGCACAAAGTCCCGATCGTCTCTGGACCCCTTGAGCATCACCTCGCCAATCCCTTCCAACAGCTCAATGTCGTCGTAGTGGCTCCTTACGTCGACGGCCCGCAGAACCTGGTCCAGGAGGCAAGCGTACGAGACGTAGGCGCGGTAGATGCCTAGTATCACACACATGGTTTCAGGATATGGGTTATGCTCAAGGATGGCCCGCACGACTCTGAGCATGCCCCTCGAGGCCTCGACGGCTAGTGGGGAGTCGGGGATATCGGCATCGCAGGACACGGGGCGCGGCGAATTGGAGGTGAGGACGGCGAGCTTGCGCAGGATGAAGATGATGTAGGTGTAACCGGTCATGGCTACGTCGCCGAGCAACCAGCCGTCGGTTTTTGCGCCTGTTGCTACTGTTCTTTGGATCCAGTCTTCCTGTTTGAGGGATCAGTAAGCCTACAATAATCATATTCCGAAAGGAGTCATACGATTTGGTATTCATCAAAGAGCTGGCCAATTTCTCGACAGTACTCCTCAGCTTTGGGCCGAATGGTCTCCTCGTTGCAATCCGGTGACTCAAGATCCTGGAAGAAGTGCGACAAAATGAACGTAAGTCTTGAGCCCATCAGGAACGTCACCGTCGGGACGGCATTGAGGTCCGGCGGCGCGCTACCCGACGATAGCCAAGGTAAGTTGACCTTCCACGTATTCATGCTGTCTGTGATGGCTGGCGGGCGGTTGAACAGCAACCTGAAGAAGAAGTCAATTTGGATCAACTCCCAGAAGCCCTTCCGATCGGCATCGAGTTTGCTCTCGTCCTGGCCGATCGCCGCCATGTAGGCATCGAGATTGTGCAGGTTGAGTGCTTGCGCGTACTCGCAAGCGTAGGTGTACATTCTCCAAGCCAGTTCTTCATCGAAGCACTCGGCTGCGGTGCGGCACTGTTGTCTCGGAATGACGGTTAGTCTGGGACAGGCTTCTTAGATTGGAGCGAGAGAGCGCTGCCTACCATGGTGAGAGCGGCAATAAGGTCGGTCGTGGACCCTGTTGCCTCACGTTGCCAAAGTGGTAGAGTTCGAAGACAGCATATGTAGAGCGTCCGGATGTACCTTAGGCCTTCATCGATTTCCCGCATCGTCGGGCCTAGACCACAGCCGTGATACAGGACTCCATAGTACACTACAAGAATAGCTGGATCGAGATGGACGTGCGGTATGCCAAGAAGGTCCGGAATCATCTCTATGAGTTTTGGGTTCACAAGACTGAGGAACATGTCTGTATGCATGTGCGTGAAGTAGTCTAGCAGTGGCGTTAGAAGAAAACCGATAGACTTTGTTCCATGACCACATCTTCTTTGACTGGGAGAGAAAGAGAAGACTCACTTTTGATCCATTGCTTGGCCAACTCAGGAGGGATCTTGACATTCTGAGTGATGACCGAAGCAGACACAGTCTGCAATCTCAATCGTTGCACTTGATCAACGGCATCCTTGAGAATAGCCGCGACATCGAGTTCAGGAATCGCACTCGGCGTGGCAAATGACGTCCACGGCGAAGTTGCCTGCCCACCGGCAACATTCGAGGGAGCGGGAGAGGATAGGTTGGATGGGGCGCTGTTGGAGCTTGAAGTACGTTGTCGGAGCGGCGGGGCGGCGGCGGGCGGATCAGCAGCCACGGAAGCAGGGGGCCCGTCTCGGGATTCCGGATCTTGGTTTCCATTCGGGAGGGTGGTGCAGTGCTTCTCGACGCGCTGTAACCTTTCGAGTATGGCCGACAGGGCGTCATCCGTCGTGCTGGATTCGCCAAGGCTATGTCTTGAGCCAACGATTCTCTTACGGAAATCTCGTGCAGATTCGCGGGTGGAGGAGGGACATGGAGGAAAGAGGGGGGGCGGAGGCTTACGATAGACGGTCCGTCAATGTCCGAGTGACCTTTCTCTTGACTCTTTGAGGATAGACGCATTCTGTCTCGTGGGTTTTGCATCTTTCGCATGTTGGCATCCCACGACTACACCGGACCTGATGTCGTGGACAGAAACGTCAGTCAACCACCTCTAACATGGTCAAAGAAACACGGCGACGACTAACCTTTCTGTGTTTGCATCTTTTGCACTACTCAAGCGAAGTTTGCCAACCAAGTCAGCCATGAACAACGACAGGCGAAGGATCCATTGCCCGAAAGCCAAGTCTGTAGGATCTGGAACCAGGTAGCGGACTATGGAGCTATAGCAACCTCCGTTGTACTCACCGAAAGCGGATTCAACTGGGCGGACTGGTCAGGCATGATTACCTAAGTGGTCAAAGGGATCTCGGAGAACGGAGAAATCGGTTTGTTGGTGGTGCAGCGAGCTGTGCTACAATAAGAGAGGGGGGGGACTTTGAAGGACAAATGCACCATGCCAGGCCCGCGACGATCCCACCCGAGCCGTTATGATGCATCATGATCTCGATTCTTCGGGGGTCAAGAATTGGTTTTAGCTCGCAAAGTCTAATTAGGTGCCGTCTGGTTTGCTTGGCAAGGGGGTTACTTGGGGTTGCTGGAGCTGTCCGGCGTGACGCACCACAGCACAAACCTCACAGAGCTGAGTCGCGGGGGCCGCGGGCCACGTTCTGAGGGGGGCCGAGATCGCCGGACGCCCTCTCTGGAGCAGCAACAACAGTTCTTCCGGCTTGTCTCTCTTCGTATTCAGTTCAATCAAAGGTTCTTCCCAGCTGCTTCCAGCTGGGCACGGTTTATGCGTCTTAGTCCGCGGCAAGTTCCTTTGTTTAAGCTTCTTAAGCTTGGCGAGGACGTGGCTAGTAGATCAGGTTATAAAGAAGTAAAAGCTCGATCGAGGCTTGTCGACCCTAACAGAAGTCTTGGCAAAGTTCGAAACCACGTCTCAACTGAGCGCCATAGGGCTGAAGAAACCCCTAATCGCGGACATTCGGACTCTCATCGACGTCTCGAAGTTGAGATGGCATGATGTTTTCCAACTTCCGTTTCAGTCAACTCATCCCATTTCTTAGATTCCATCTTCCTAATATTTTCCACTTACACCAACTATCACCGCCTCAAACTTGACAACTTTTTGGTTATTTTCGTCGTCTGGTCTGAGTGACCGTCAAAGCGACAATGCGGTCTGATAGCGACACGGATAGTGGCACTCTGCCACCTCCATCGACCAACGAGAAGAAGGCTCTTCCGCCGAGCTCTGGGTCTTATTCAGCTGGCACGACCACCGAGAAAGAATGGACGAAGCATGAAGATGCTGCTGATCAGGAAACTCGAATGAACGACGAGGTTCTGCAGCTCGCCCGCAGATACACGACGCAATCGAACGCCGCCCCTGGTTCTCTCTTCCCAGTCCCCGCCGAAGGCCCTTTGAACCCCAGCAGCCCCGACTTCAACGCAAGAAAGTGGGCAAAGGCGTTCTACAACATCCGTACCGATACCTCGGAGGGCAACCCACCAAAGACAACGGGAATCGCCTTCAAGAACCTCAATGTCTTTGGCTATGGCACATCCACCGACTACCAGAAGAGCGTTGGCAACGTCTTCCTCGAGGCGGCGAGCTTGGTGAAGAAGCTCACGGGTGCAAAAGAGCAACGCATTGATATCCTCCACGACCTCGAGGGCGTCGTCCACAGCGGCGAGATGCTTGCCGTTCTCGGCCCCCGCCCGGGTCCGGTTGTTCGACCCTGCTTAAGACGATCGCCGGTGACACGCACGGATTCTACATCAGCGACGACGCAACCATCAACTATCAGGGCATCCAGCCCAAGGATATGCGCACTGCTTTCAGGGGCGAGGCCATTTACACCGCCGAGGTCGACGAGCATTTTGCCCATTTGACTGTTGGAGACACCTTGTACTTTGCAGCCCGTGCCAGATGCCCGAAGAACATCCCCGAGGGCATATCCAGACGGGAGTACGTCGAGCACCTCCGCGATGTGACTATGGCCATGTTTGGCATCCACCATACGAAGAACACCCGGGTTGGAGACGACTTCGTTCGTGGAGTCTCAGGAGGAGAGAGGAAGCGAGTCACCATCGCGGAGGCTGCTTTGAGTTATTCGCCGCTGCAGTGCTGGGATAACAGCACGAGAGGTCTTGACAGCGCCAACGCCCTCGAGTTCTGCCGCACTTTGAGAACGCAAGCTGATACTATGGGCTGCACGTCGTGCGTTGCCATCTATCAAGCTTCCCAAGATGCCTACGATGTAAGTCATTGAGCTTGATTATGGGAAACTAAGCATTCAGACTAACAAACCCCAAGGTCTTTGACAAGGTCGTCGTCCTATATGAAGGCCGCCAAATTTACTTCGGCAAGACAACCGAAGCCCAAGCCTACTTCGAGGGCTTAGGCTTCATCTGCCCAGAGCAACAAACAACAGCCGACTTCCTCACCTCAATGACCAGCCACCAGGAGCGCGTCATCCGCCCCGGCTGGGAGGGCAAGACGCCGCGCAGCCCCGACGACTTTGCCCGCGCCTGGAAAGCAAGCCAGCACCGCGCCCGCCTCCTCGAAGACGTCGAAGACTACCTCCAGCGTCACCCCTTTGGTGGCGAGCACTACCAAAAGTTCCTCGCATCCCGCCGCCGGTGCGCAGCAGAGAAGCGAGGATGACTCTGAGGGTGTTGCGGGCATGGAGAAGCAGACTTCGGTCTTCCACTGGAAGGATGTCTGCTACGATATCAAGATCAAGGGCGAGCCTCGACGGATTCTGGACCACGTAGACGGCCGGGTTAAGCCTGGAACTCTGACTGCACTTATGGTAAGTTTTGTGACCTAGCGTATGATTCCAACTTTCAAGAAGACGGCGGCTAACATCACCAACAGGGCGTTTCTGGAGCTGGCAAGACCACCTTGCTCGATGTCCTCGCGACCCGCGTAACAGTGGGCGTCATCTCCGGCGACATGCTAGTCAACGGCCAACCCCGTGACGACTCCTTCCAGCGAAAAACGGGCTACGTCCAACAACAAGATCTCCACCTCCATACCTCCACCGTCCGCGAAGCCCTCAACTTCAGCGCCCTCCTCCGCCAGCCAGCCAACTACACCCGCAAGGAAAAGCTCGAGTACGTCGACACCGTCATCGGCCTCCTCGGTATGGAAGAATACTCCGACGCTGTCATCGGCGTGCCCGGCGAAGGCCTCAACGTCGAGCAGAGGAAGCGTCTCACCATTGACGTCGAATTTGCCGCTCGCCCGCAGCTCCTCTTACTCCTCGACGAGCCTACTTCCGGTCTCGATAGCCAGACCTCGTGGTCGATTTGCAACCTCATGGAGAAGCTTACCAAGAGCGGCCAGGCTATCTTGTGCACCATCCATCAGCCCTCGGCGATGCTGTTCCAGCGTTTCGACAGGCTGATTCTGCTCGCCCGTGGTGGCCGTACCGTTTACTTTAGAGAGATTGGCAAGAATTCGCAGACGTTGGTTGATTACTTTGTCCGCAACGGTGGGCTGGAGTGCCCGCCTGGCGCGAATCCCGCAGAGTACATGCTCGAGGTCATCGGTGCCGCGCCCGGTGCTCATACCGACATTGACTGGCCCGCCGTCTGGCGTCAAACACCCGAGTACCAGTCTGTTCAGTATGAGCTGACCAGATTGTGCTCGGGTGGTCCTGCGCGACCTGCCCTGGCTGATGGTCAAGACCAGTCTACTTACAAGGAGTTTGCCGCCGGCTTTAGTACGCAGTTCATGGAGGTCACGAAGCGCGTTGTCCAGCAATACTGGAGAAGCCCTGCCTATATCTACTCACCATTTCCATGATATCCGATAGCTAACAACTCATTCACCAGAATTCTTGCCGGGCCAAACGACCTTCCAGGTTTTTGGATCTTCATGTACCGCGTCAACCCCTTCACCTACGTGGTGGAAGGCTTCCTGGGCACATCGCTTGCCAACGCCGCGGTGCACTGCGCCTCCAACGAGTTCGTCTCTTTTGCGGCGCCGAGCGGGCAGACGTGCGGCCAGTACATGTCCGACTACATCTCCGCTGCCGGCGGCTACCTCTCAAACCCGGATGCCGTCAACGGGGCCGAGGAGTGCCAGTACTGCGCCGTGTCAGATACCAACACGTTTTTGAAGGGGATCAATGTCGACTTTGACCACCGATGGAGGAACTTTGGGCTGATGTGGGCGTACTGCATCTTCAACATTGTCGTGGCTGCGCTCGTGTACTGGCTGGTGCGCATGCCTAAGAACAAGAAGGTCAAGAAGGAGTAGTTGTGGCGTGACTAGTGTTTCTTTTGTGGTAGAAACTGGACGGAATGTACATTTCCAAGTTATTAGAGAGGAGGAACATTGTTAGATCCAGGGTTGGCGCTAGAGGTTTTCTTGCTGCGCTTTGCAGGGCATTTCAGATCGCTACAGACTTAATCGCAATATTTAATAGACATAGAATCTGCTTCAATTTTCATCATCACCGTGCTCACGGAACTCGACAAAAAAACATGGCTACTGAAGCCTGCCTTAGCACCTACCTACCTACCTACCCACGGAGAATAGTAGACTCCCCATCGATTACCTGCACGCCAAGGGGAAATCCACGTTGACGGAGTCGTCCGATGTAATCCTCCGGCCTAGTGTGCGTCTCGGGGACCGAAGTCCGTAAATGCAGGCGCGGAGGGCCGGACATGGGCACGGGAAGACTGCAGACAATCCTTCGAGTCCCTGAGTCAAGATGGACAATGACGTACTGGAGTTCTCTGATGGCCTATACGGATAGACAGACCGCCAACGTGCGCTGCATAACTTTCAAGTTGGGGACAATGGCCTGGTCGTAGCGTAGGGCGCGCGTAAACTAAGGTACTAAAGCTACCGACTGGAACGTCAACGTCACAATCAGCCAAAGTCTTGGGACAGCCTAGAAGCATGTCAACAACAGTCTTAAAGCGGCTATCGGTTGTATCTGTTTGTTCATCTACTCCAAAGCTATTCCGAAGTCTGGGGTAAGAGGAAAGATGAAGGAAATGTTTCTGGAATCTGGATAGGTCTTGGAGTGGTTTGAGCGGGAATTGCGCACAGTCTCACTACCAACAGGGCCCGTTGACGGCCTGTTTCAGGTTTCGTTCCTTCTGGAATGCGACGCTCAGTTGGCTGTTGGAGAGTGAGCGGAAAATCGCGTGGTCGAACAAGCAAACGTTCTTTAAGTGCTGGACTTTCTTTTCTTATTCAATGTCTCTCCGTCTGTGATCATTTGTGATCATCTGTTCTTGGAAGCCTTGCTTTCACTATACAATATGTTGTTGTTCCAATATTCCAGCTATCCACAGCACAGCTCAACTTAGGCCCCATACGTTTCTCAGCAACACTGCAGGGAGAGACCAGAGCAGCAACCCGAATCTCGTTGGGGCATGGCTCGGGGCGCTTTGGTCTCTAATAGCGCCGTTTGTCATGTCCCTGGATGCTTGTGTCTGCTTAGATAATATGGTCAACAAGTTGATCTTCCCTTACATTGTACCTTGCGGTAAAAGGGTCCAGTGCCAATACTTTTGGCGCCCAGGTATCATAACAGGGAGCTCGTCTGGCGCGGAATGCCTGAAAGCTTCCATGGATCCATGCTGTTTACGCTGTCCATGCTGTGTTTGTCAACTTTGCCCCCGCCACCCAACCTTTGGTCCCAACTTTGTCCCATGCCAACCACCATGTCTCGCCCAATCCAGCCTCTGATCAGGGCCATAAGATAGTCTGTCTCATTGATACTTTTGTCAAGCTCTCTTCCTTGTCGGGACTCGGCTATTGCTTGGTTGAATGGTGACCTTACTTCATCCCGCCCTCCGCTCGACGATCGGAAACGACGCCGGCCTGGACCTCTCCACGGTCCATCATCCCTTTCGGACCCTTTTTCTGAAATTCTGACTGCCGGTCTTACCGCCGGGTCCTGTTGATGATTGGGCGTCAGATGGCTTCGTCCTGAAGCACGCACACTGGCACGTCCTGGATCTGCAGGACAAGTGCTTCGCCCTGAGTGGTCGCATGGCCACATGCACGCGGTCCAGCCCCCCTTCATGTTCCCTCCAACTTCCTCTGTGACTTGTGTCCCATGGTTCGCGACCACTGGCAACCTCCGAAGCCTAAGCACCGTGGCAGCTAAGGTAGGTAGTGTGCATGTAGACGAAGGCAAAAAAAAAAAGGGCCAAAAGGGAGATCGATCACCTTACCTCGACTTGTTTGGGTTCCGGGCTGCAGCGAGTAAGCCTAGCTTTACTCCAAGCTCAAGCTCTGTCCGCCGCCGCCTCGCCGTTTCTTTCTCACCACCAACGATCCACACCTTTCTTTTCGCCTCGTTTCGGTCTTGCAACCCTCCCCATCCAAAATCAGGAACCAGGACAAGCTCCAACCGGCAACCCGTTCCCAAGGCAGCTCAGGTGTGGTGGCCACAAGGAGGGAGGGGTCTTCTGCGTGGCTTACTCCGAACCATCTCATTCTCACTTTCTCACTCGCCTCAACTCACTTTAATCTTTCTCCAAAGCGACGTGCAGTGGGAAAAAAGAAGGGCTCGGGAACTGGCCAGACTTGGCTTCTCAGGGAGGACAGCCACTGGTCTGGCTCGCTCAGCTCACTGCACACGTTCACCGGGCTCATCAAATTTTGACTCACTCTCATCTCACTTGGCCGACCTCTCACCTAAACGGCCGCATTCCTCACCTTTTTCATTCGTCTGCTTCACCATTGCGACACTTACTCGGCTTCAAGCCCATAGACTTCACTGTCCCGACGACACCCGCGACCCCCCCCCGACGCCGACGACGCCGACGACGCCGACGACGCCGACGACAGAGAGCGAAACACGATCAAGTTCTTTCGAGGGGGCGACATCCCCCAACAGCGAAACCCCCCGACGCGGTGAGCCAGCCCGAAACCCCCAAGAAGACCATCCGCCATGCGCCCGAACAAGGCTACGCGATGGGGGGCGGTGAGCCGCACCTCCGACAAAGCCTCCATCCTCACCCTCCTCGGCACCTCAGAGCTCCTCAAGCTCCGCGGGAAATGGCGCATGGCCCTGCGCCTCGGCACCTTCGCCCTCCGCCAGTCCCAAGGCCTGGGGACGCTGACCGAAGGCCTCGCCCTGCTGAGCGTCGGCCACGCCTACCGCAACCAGACCCCCGAGGACTGGATATCGGCCCAGCACCACCTGCGCATGGCGAAACTCCTCCTCGAGGGTCTCCCGACGAGTGAGGACCAGACCTTCTACCTCATGCGCGCCGTCTTGCTCCTCGGCGACACCCTCGTGCGCCGCGAGGACCTGGGCGATATTGCCGAGGCCGAAGAGCTGGCTCACCTCGCCGAGCGCCTGCTGCGCCAGAGCCGCGAGGGGCGGTCGTCGGGTTCGGGCAGCAGTAGGGGCAGATCATTCCGCTGGACGCTCTTCACAGGCTCATGGCGCGACTTTTGCCTGCACTCCATGGTCGAGCTGGGCGAGATCTACTACTACACGAGTCGCTGGGCCGAAGGGGAGAAGCTGCTGCGCGAGCTGGTGCCCACGCTGGTGCGGCGGAGGGGAAAACGCCACGTCACGACGATCGAAGCGCAGCGCGACCTGGCAAGCATGCTCGTCAACCAGGACAAGTACGAAGAGGCTGAGATCGCGTATCGCATCGCGCGGGATTGGAACGAGGAGGTGCCCGTATTCGGGCACGAAGAGAAGGCCGCCATCGACTACAACATTGCAATGTGTCTCTCAGAGCGGGGCCGAGACGAGGAGGCCCGCGTGGAAATTGGCAACATGGACCTGGCCGCCGATCTGCTGCACTACGCCAACGGCGAGTGGACGCTGAAGCTGGCGCGGCTTACGAGCCTGCGGCTGAAAAAGTACGACGAGGTCATTGGTCTCTGCCGACGGTTCCAGCGCGTGCTGGACGAGCACAGGGCCCGGTTTGGGGTCTGCAGCACCGTGACGCTGCGTAACATGGAGGATCACGTCACGGCGCTCAAGGCTCTGAGGAGGTGGGACGAGGCGATTGTCATCCTGCGCGACATGTGCCGGCGCGAGGCGAGCGACGTCGCGCGCGTGGTCGAGCAGACGCTCGAGACGCGGCTGAACCTCGCGCATACGCTGCGGTGCGCGGGGCTCCATGAGGAGGCGGCGTACGAGTACCGCAAGTGTCTCGAGATCGAGAGGGCGGCGTCAAACGACTTTCAGGACGAGGCGCAGATACGGAATATTCTAAAGTATCTCGCGTACCTGTACGAGCTGGCGGGCGACAAGACGAATGCGTTGATTGCGTATTCGCAGCTTCAGAGGGAGTACTGGGGCCGGCCGAGCCATCATCGAAATTTCATAAAGTACGAGTGGTGCCGGGGCAAGATGTTTATGCTGCAGGGCCGGTGGGAACATGCGCTGAAGCTACTGCTCGGCGCGCTTGCTGTCAAGAGGGGGATCGAGACGGCTGTCTCTATCATCACGGGGTTGCCGATCGAGGCGGTGCATGCGATGCAACCTGGCAAGAGGGTCCCCGAACCGACGCAGCAGGACATATTAGAAGTCGATGACGAGACGGACGAAGAGGAGCAAGATCTCAAGGAGCTGGAAAAGGTGGACACCCATGGCCAGGTTCAGGTCCAAGAGCTGGATGGTTCGGAAGATACCTCTGATGACGAAGCAGAGCAGCAGTCGTGGGACGAGGTTGACTGGTGGGAGGAAGTCATCAAAGACGCCGTGGACGCAGTGCGGCGCGAGGAGCCGTTCCAGGCGTGCACGCCGCTCGACGAGGCTGACTCAGAGGTGGATGACGATGAGATCGAGGAGACGGTGGACGCTGTCCTCACGTTGAAGAGTGGATATCCTGCCGTGCCTGCGGGCGACGAGTGGTCGCAGCCGCAGTGGCCGCGGCTCCCGGACACGTATGAGGAGTTGGTGATGCAGCAGCGGAGTGTTGTTGAGGAGAGTAGGCCGTGGGTGCCATGAGGGCATTCAGGGACGATGATGAGAGAGCTTTTGAGGTGTCTGTTGCGTAAAACTTGTTTGATGATATCCGGAGTTGGGCATGATGCTTGCTACCAGACGGTTTGGAGGTGTGTCTTTGGGCACTTGGTTGGTTCCACGGAGAACGTAAATACAGGTTGGACAGGACTGGATATAATGACTTTTACGCCCCCTTGACTATAAAATAATGACATTGCATATTACTCCTCATAACCAATTGATTGTACATGTGACTAGACTTGAGACAGTTGCCAAATAAGAGGGCGGTTGTATTCGTCGACCCCTTCGTCTTGTCCGGATCTGGGGCCGCCCACGGAGCTCCACAGCCGGGTTTAGCCGCCGTAACGCCGGTGCTTACTCAGGCCCAGGCTCCGTGGAAGGCTCCGTGGAAGACTCCGCACCGCTCCCGATCAACGCAAGGTTACATGCGGGCTTTCTCATGTATTCGCCACTTCGAAACCAGGCTCATTTTGTTACTTTGACAATGAACTCCGCGAGAATGTGGTAACACGTCAAGCAGGCCGCAATAAATATAACAACATCCTCACCTCCTCAAATCCTGAATGTGGGCGTTTTGAAACACAGTTTACCATCATTACAACAGCTTGTCCAGAACACTATTTGTCTGTAGCTGCACTATCCAAGTCATCTCTCACAATTCTCACCAAGATGTCGATCCTCGTCCTCGGAGCAGGCGAACTCGGTACAGCCATCCTCAACGCCTTGACATCACACCCCTCACGTCCTCCAAGCTCCCCAATCTCTGTCCTCCTCCGCCCCTCCACCATATCTTCATCCGACCCATCCAAAACTAAATCCATTGCACACTTCACATCCCTCGGCATCTCCCTCGAACCCGGCGACGTCGTACACGACTCCCTCCAATCCCTCGCCTCCATCTTTGCAAAATATGACACCGTCATAAGCTGCACAGGCTTCGTCAGTCCTTTTGGAACACAACTACGCATCTGCGAAGCTGTTCTCTTGGCCAAGGTCCGTCGGTACTTTCCTTGGCAATTTGGCGTCGATTATGATGTTATTGGACGGGGGAGCACGCAGGCGCTGTTTGACGAGCAGCTTGATGTCAGGGACATGCTGAGGGCTCAGAGAGGGACAGAGTGGGTTATTGTCAGCACTGGTCTGTTTATGAGCTTCTTGTTTGTCAAGGAATTTGGTGTTGTGGATTTTCAAGAAAGAAAGTTGCGGGCCCTTGGGGGCTGGGATGTTGAGGTTACGCTTACGCAGCCGGATGATATTGCAAAGATGACGTCTGAGGTGGTCTTTGAGCCCCGTGGTATTCCTGGTGAAGGTCGGAATGTGGTGTATGTTGCTGGGGATACGGTTTCGTACGGGACCGCGGCAGATTTGGTGGAAGAGCGGTTTCCTGGGGTTGAGTTTAGCAGGGAAGTGTGGAATACGGGCTTGATCAGGGAGAGTCTTGTAAGAGACCCGGGCAATAACTGGAACAAGTACCGCGGAATCTTTGGTTCGGGTAAGGGAATCTCTTGGCCGTTAGAGAAGACGTTGAACAGCGATCGACGCATTGCTCTAGAGGATCTACGAACTTTTCTTGGAAGGATGGAGACGCCAGCTCCAATCGGGTAGGAGAGTTCATTATGTAAACTTAACAGATGGAAGATGATTTTTTAAATGAAGAGGAAGATAATTCTGAACAAGCCAATTCTATAAACCCGATAACATGCTAGTCTACAACTTTTAATCTAAATCATGGTGTGTCCTTGCCGAAGTATGCCCCTCAGACTCCCAAGTTCCCAAATTTTTATTCACACCAATGATTCAGCCAATGTCAGATTCATCCACCCTCTACCAAAGCCCGCGAGAAGAGCCCGCAATCTATTCAGGCTTGTGAAATTTGACTCAGGCATACTCTAGCAGTAGAGTATCATCGCAAGGGCAACCTGCACAGCCAAGAACATCGACCACCCAGCAAAGGGCCCCTTCATCCCAGCCGCATTACGATTACGACCATTATCGTCATCGTCGTCGTCGTTGTCATTATCGTCATCATCATCTTCGCTTAGAGTCTGAGGCACATCGCTCCCCGAAACGACATCTTTCGCGCGGACGCAGTGCAGAGTAGCCCGGCTCTCCGCAGCATCGGCAGAGCCGCCCCAGGTCAGCATCACGGGCCAAATCATCCGGCTCGCAATGGCATATTCGCCTCCGCGCCGGCGGTCGTCGTTGTTGTTGTCGTTGTTGCCCCAGTTGTAGGCTTGGGATCCGTAGGCGAAGATTTGGGATCCAGAGGCAATATTGGGAGCTACAGCAGTTACTGCGTAAGCCACCAATCTTTGATAACATCAACTAGTGGGATGGAAACTTACAGAAACCAAAACGTTCATCGTTGGCATCCTCGAGGAAATCCTTGCATGCGCTGGGCAAATCTGCAACCCCGCATGACCCAAATTGGCCAGATGATGTCTCCAAGAGCTTCTGGCGACACTCGGCAGAGAGGAAAGCACCGCAGTCGCCGCTGTCATCTTGAGATCCGCTTCTAGCCACCCGGTCTAGTCTTGGTATGAACATGTTAACGCAAAGCTTCCAGCCTGCGCTGACGGTTTGTTGTCCATCGACTTGTTTGAGGTTTATCGAGGAACCCGTAAAATAGTTACGATTTCTGTTCTTGTTTCTGTTGTTGTCATTATCGTCATCATCATTGTCGTCATCATCGTCATCTCTGCTCCGAAGCCGGTATGATAGCTGTTGTAATTGGCGCTTATCGTTGCGAGTGGTGTGGACTCGCGCGGCGACGTTGATGCTGAGGTCAAAGGGGCCCGCCTTCCATGCGGAATCGTTGGTTGGCGGGAAGGCGGCCGATACATCTGGGCCGTCGAAGCGGTATGAGGTAGTCAAGTTGGGATTCTCCATTGCCGAGTTCCAGCCTGAGGTGCTAATGCCGTGAGGTGCGCCTGTGCCTATGATGACGGAGAAGTCCCTATCTGCGAGGGATGGGCCCGCCGCGGCGATGATGGCGAGTGCTGTTTGGAGGTAATGCATGGTGTTTAAATGCTGAAGTTATGACTCTATTTGAAGGCCGGTGATGACTTATTGAAACAGGTTCTTTTGAAAGTTCGTAAAATGAGAACTGTTTGCTGTTTTAATACTCGATGGAATCCCATACAATGCCTTTCCATCCGAAGACATCTGGCTCCCCTCCGGTGACTTTGCCAAGACTTTCAATGTCTTCGGCGACTATCATTCAAGTTGGGAACACACGTCACACAACAAAATCATTCGACAGCCAATCGGCGAACTCCCGAAACTTTCTGTGCTCGTTGATGAGGTACGAGTCTGCGAGAGTGATCCTGATAGTATGGCGCCTTCCAATCCTCCGAGAGCGGGCGGAGATCGCTACCGAAGTCGCGGCGACGGCGACGATGTATGCCAAGGCGCAGAATGACCAACCCCCAAGTCAAAATAAGATTGAAAACAGAGGGGATAAACTTTTGATTAAGCTTAGGCTGGGATTGTTTCCACAATGGTGGTTCTGGTGATCCATCATGATCGCGGGTTTGCCGACC
The DNA here is from genome assembly GCF_030913505.1 of Colletotrichum phormii. Lineage (NCBI taxonomy): Eukaryota > Fungi > Ascomycota > Sordariomycetes > Glomerellales > Glomerellaceae > Colletotrichum > Colletotrichum phormii. Next base: position 333,943 of record NW_026851456.1, read on the forward strand.
TAACCGGCCGTTAGCCGGCTTGGTGTTGAGGACCTTGGCTTCGTTTGACTACACCTCATCGCGAAATAGAAGCTTCAGCAAACAGAAGTGCTATTGAAACAGCATTATAAAAACTCAAAAGAAGCGAAAACGGGATTAGAATGGTCCTGTATTCTGATTGCAACAAGACTCTTGCAGTCGAGCTGCGTGAATTTTGATGGCGCTTTCATGTTGTTTCAACAATGGATAAGCCTCAAACAAGTTATTGCGTATTTGCATGACGCGACGAACTTGTAAGGTGTTGAAAGACTTTACCAATATCTATCTATTTAGCTCAACTGACTGTAATTTGCACGTCCTCCTTCGTTTCATCAGTTGGATATCCAGTCCGAAGTTATCATCGGTAAGTTTGTTCGAGCATGATGATAACCAAGGCATCATATTAAGCCTGGATCAACTTAGCAAGCAATGTCCATCAATAAAGATATGCCGCCTCCTGCCCGACGAGCAGGACCATTGAAAGATGTTGCATCAATACATGTACTTTGTCAAAGTAACTCTAAATGCTTCGACAAGTGGCTCAATCTTGGTTTTCTGGTCATACATGCATGCATGCACTCGACGTCTCGGACTTTTTGGACTTCGTCACACCCGTATACTCTATCTGCCATTTGAGCTGTCCTGCTGTTGCTATGTTGCAGTGATTGCAGTACGAGAATCGCGGCATCGTAGGCTATGTTCTATAAATTTACCAGCTGTTCAGTGACGTTGATCGCGGGCAGTAATTAGAATTGTAACTTTTGCGACAACTGCAGCAAACAATTTCCGAAACCCATCCGGAGAAGAGCAGAATTTGTCCGGAACAGAGGCGCAGACATCCGCAGGGGCATGACAGGCAGATTAACCGATTCTTAGGGAATTGGTACGGAGCGGCGGCGGAGTGGCCCGGGAAGCCCGGAGGAAGGTTCGCGGTAATAAACAAGTCAGACCGAGACGGGGTCAGGCGATGACGTGGATATTGGGGGATGCGTAAGTCGCAAACTCGCAAACTCGCAATTGACTCGGCTTAGTCCCTCTCATTTCCCGCGGTCGCCAAATGGCTCATCAGTACCGCAAGCGACAGAGGTCTCAAGAGCCTGGACTGTTCATCCCGTCAAAGGATTAAAGATGTACGAATACAGCTCCCTGCCAAGAAATGAGAGTGCTGTTGGGGCAAATGCGAGACTACAGAGTATCTCGTTTTCGTTCGGATCCTATGCCCTCCCATATTACTTGGGCAGCGGCTGTCGCAGGGTAAGGTAGCCGTTGATCAGTACTTTAGGTATCCGATTTTCTATAGTGGTTAAAACAAGTTAATGACGGAAAATGTGTTTTCCAAAGATCGTCGCTCAACTAGAAATAGCTGCGATGGTCGGGAATATCTCCAATTGGCCCCTCAGCAGTCGGTCACGAAAGTTGATCGATCTACAAACGGGTGCAGGCTGCCCGCGGCATTGACTCTGGTATTGAGTTTCGCCCAGCTTTGACGACTGGCCACATGTTCGACACTTTGAAAGACTCGAATTGAGTTTTCTATTGTTTCGAGAGACGGCAGTACGCACAAACCAGTCTTGGCCCCAAGGACCAATTCTTAATGGTTCTCCTGGCTGTTAAGTGACAGAGTTTCGGGAAGACTGAGCTTGAGTCAATCGCCCCAACAGAGATTTGGTAAGTGGCACTCAGGGCAAACCTAGTTACCCAGTCGCCAGCTTTGCAGCACAGGCAAAATACAGAATCTTCTGCCCCCATTTCCTCCTGATGTTTCGTTCCGAATTCCAAGGGCTCGGCGCCAAGGTACGCAATGATAGCAGAGATGTGCTCCGGGCGTAGTCTGCTGAACTTGGCGTCTGCGAAAGGATGAACGGGTTCGAAGTGTCCCAAAGAGTGAACCTGGAATGCATTGGCAATAGATCAGATAGAGAATCCGTACCTTGCAGCCGGCGACACGCTCAAAATCGGTGAACTTCAACATCCGAGGAGCCGCTAAGAAGACTGCCAAGCATCCCGTCATTAGATCGATACCGAACTTCCCATACCGCTTCTATTCTTGTTCGTCGCGCGACATTCGGGCGGGTAGTGCGACACGGCCTATGGGGCATCAGGGGCGCGGGAGCTGCAGGGTGATCGCAATCTTCCTGGCGCAAACAAGTCGTCAACAACAGTCAAGATACGGTGACGGCTTTCAAGATCTGAATCATACAATCTTTTTGACAGTGTCGGAGGTCCTCCGTCACCCCGTCAGAAAAATTGTTGCATGAAGCCTGATGCACAGGATTAATGTTGCACCTTATCCCGCCTCTATTAGTCAGTAACAGTAACGAAGGCGGCAATCCTGGGCTGTGGCAACATGGTGACCCCGAGACGGCATTGAAAGCTCTATGTTCAAGACATCTTTGACAAAGGCTAGACCACTCCGTGATCAGCGTTCCCTTGGATGATTCGAGATTCCACGAATCACCACATCAGACGAATTCGATTCTGCTAGGCATCCGAAAACGATTTGGGGGCTGATGTTGCAGTGCGGAGGCAACCACGTCGACCCAAAATCTTTATCCTCGACAAGCGGGATGCCACAACCAGGCTTCTGCCGAACCTGCTCAACAGAAAACACGGCAGAAAACCACGGCCTTGGGTGGCAGAAGCGGGAGGCAAACCGTGAGCATTCGTCGACCAGGTTGGGCTGGCCCCCACCTGGCACAGAGCGGCCGGCACACGTCCGGTCTCTTGTAAATGACCCTCTGCTCAGCAAAGGGTCCGGACTCCGGAAGGGTGGGCGAGACACTCCGATCGCCCTCCGGCAGGCAAGATAATCATACCAAAAATCAGTACCAACAGCCTTGTCAGCTACAATGTGAGTGCTGCTTCAGAATTTTCTGTTTGAATGGGTTTCTTTTCGTCTCTGCAGACCGCACGGATTCAGGCCCGCCCCCCCCCCAATGGTCCAGTCGGTCTGTGGCCTCACCATCACATCACGTACCCCCCATAATAGGGGCCAATATATGCGGCTGCATCACCGGTATTGGCCTGCAGCGTGTCTTTGCAAGGCCACCCTTGGCATATATCCGATGACATATAGTTCTCTCACGCACTGATTCTCGAGCTTTCATGATACGATTTACCAATGCCGCGGTTCAATACGAAGCCAGCCTAAGGACAAAGTTGTTATGCATCTCCAGTACGGCTGACGATCAGAGACAGATATCAGATGGGATTCTCCATAATGCAGACTCTATATCGTCTGATCCGAAGAGACCGGCGTCGCGCCAGCCTGATGCTACGTGAACAAACAAAAACTCATCGAGACCACTCAGAAAGTACTTGGCGACCGACCTGCGAGGTGATAGCCTGCCCAGACATCAGCGGGCGATGGAAAAGCAGGGGAAGGCTCCATGTTGCTCTATCCGTACGGATACCGTCATCGCCATCAATATTCCGTAGATTGACCGACCATTCTGTCCCGCCAAGGCCCTTGCCCATCTCCTTTCTCGCTCTTTCGCCCGCGCGACCGCGCCAGCAGTGCGTCCTGACACGGGAAGAGCAATATGGGATTATGGGCATCATGAAGTTTTTTCGTCTGAGAAAGTCTTGGCACTGCATTGGAAAACTGGAGATGGTGGAGTTGTCAAGATAGACGCCTTCGCGGTGGTTGGCTTGGCTGACTTGTCACCCCCTTGGAGAAGTTGGCGCTGGACACGACTGTTTCGAAACGTCCTGCAAGGGGCAAGTTCGACATTGAGATGTTGGAGTTGGGCCCCCCAGATGTCTGACAGGGGAAGTGGGCAGCAAGAAATCCCGTGTGTGGGTGTGTGTGTGGTGACTTTGGGTGAGAAGGAATGCGAGAAGCCTCCATGTTGGTGTGGGCGCGTGGCTTAGCAGCAGTTGCCAGGGGCTCTTCGAGTCCACGCATCTGGACGATCACTTTATTCCAGACTTGGGATTTGTCTGTGTTCAAGCTTCCCAGCCAAGAAAGATCGAATTAAAGGGTGGGCCTGGCTAGTCAGGAACCCGGGGTCCCCAGTCGAGCTGTCCGATGCCACAAGAGACTGTCACTCGAGTCTCTGCTGCCCTCTTTGGGCAACGACCTGCGCGCAGACAATCAAGTTGGGATGAGTCCATGTCCCAACTCGGGCGTTGGCTCCGTTCCTGCGATGCTCCCGATGACAACTCCATGAGCATGGAATGCCACCCAAACTCGACAAGCCCACACGCACGTCGTTGGCGCCGTTGACAGCGTAACAGCACAAGATTCTGCTCTACATGAGCCCACTTTACGAAACCTGGTGGATTCTGTGGCTCTAGTGCGATCTTCACTGCCTGCATCGACGCTTTCATTTCCTCCGCGTCGCTTGTTGATTGATGCTGTATTCACTGCGGAGGAGATGGAGCACCTGGTCTTGGCATGGGTTGAAGCAGGATTGGGCCTCTTCGAATACACTACCGGAGTAGCCTGGACGAGCCTCTGGGCCCACGAGGGCGTTCGGTAGTAGTGTAACTCCAAGGTTGACTTTGATATGGACCCGGGCAGAAAGAATTCGTCTCCCCCGAACATCTCACTTGATATAAGTAACCTCGAGGTGTCCGGCCAAGAGCTGTTTCTGTTCTCATTACTTTCACCTCATCAACCTTTCCAACTTCTTTGTTCATTACACTCTTTCAAGCAGGCTTGAACTATTTCTTCATTCTCTCAAGTAGACAAGCCTTTTTCTCTCTCTATCTTCAACCTCGCCCTCTCTTACACCAACACCACCAACAACCCATTCAACCAAATTCACAATGAAGTACTCTTTCGCCATCGCCCTCAGCACCCTCGTGCTCGGCATCGCCGCCGCCCCCGCGGCCAACGGCGCCGCTCAGGGCAACGCCATCGCCCACGCTGAGCGCGGCTACTTCGACTTCCTCCACCACGCCGCCCGCGCCGAAAACCCTACCAAGACCAAGTCCTCCAAGGCGGCCAAGAAGACCAAGCACGCCACCAAGACCCGTCACGGCGGCTCCATCATCACCTCCGCCCCTGGCGCACCCGGCAACGGCACCTACAGCCAGTTCGGAATCCGCGCCAGAAACGGCACCGCCGCCGCCGGCCTCCCCGCCTCTTCCGGTACCTCGGTCCTCAAGGCCGCCCAGACTGTCGCCGCTGGCGCCTCCTTCGATGGTGGCATGAAGGCTTTCGACCGCGGTGTCTCCTGCACTGGCCAGGCTGAAGGTGACGACTCTGACGCCGTCTTCATCCTCGAGAAGGGCGCTACGCTCTCCAACGTCATTATCGGACCCAACCAGATCGAGGGCGTCCACTGCAACGGTGGCTGCACTCTCAAAAACGTCTGGTGGTCTGCCGTCTGCGAGGACGCCTTCACCATCAAGAACCAGGATGCCGGCGAGACCACCACCATCACCTCTGGCGGCGCCTTCGGGGCCGAGGACAAGGTTCTTCAGCACAACGGTGCCGGTACCCTCTCCGTCAGCGGATTCACCGTTGAGACCTTCGGCAAGCTGTACCGCAGCTGCGGCAACTGCAAGTCCATGTACGAGCGTCACATCATCCTCGACAACATCAACGCCTCCTCTGGAAAGCTCCTTGCTGGTAAGTTTCTCATTGGGATCTGGTTCTCTTGTTTACATCAATGCTAATATGTCGCTCACAGGTATCAACTCCAACTACGGTGACACTGCCACCTTCACCAACATTGTCGCCAAGAGCGTCAAGGAGGTCTGCACTGAGTTCAAGGGCACCACCCCCGGCAACGAGCCCACCGAGATCTCCAGCGGCCCCTCTACTTACTGCAAGTACGCCACCTCTGACATCCAGAGCTCCTAAGCGCGAACAACAATTATCGCGAGATTTGACCGGGCGCTTTTTGTCCCGAGTTGAGAGATCATACGTGCCCTATATTCCGTGAAAAGGACATTCGAAACGTAGGCTTGTTTACTTGTAGATATTCTTCATTCTTGTACATTCCAGAAAAGCGTGTGTATCTAGAATCCAAAATCCCAAGCCCTGCGGGCAATTATCATCGTCTACTGCTGCTGCATGCTCGTTGCTTTGCCAATGCCTTAAATCGGATTGTCCGTGATTTGCAATGGTGTGACTTGTGGTGCGGTGAACCCTAAATGAGGGGAGTTCATAGAGCCCAACAGAATCACAAACCATGTCTGCAATTATGATCGACCTTGAGATGCTCAAAGTCTTCTCTGTTAGTTGCTTGAATCTGTGTCAAAAAGATCGCATGCCACTGCTGCAGTCACAAGCTGACCTTTTCTAGGAATTAGTACATAGCATGTAAGGAAAAGATCCAGACCACAGTGAGTAGAAACATGGGAAGTCCCATACCTTTGAGAGCCTTTACGAAGCCGAATGCGTTCGAAAATCTGTCTAGTGCATTTACCGCTACCTTCAGCTGTGTCTTGCACTTGTGTTGTACGTAGAGTATCGCTGAAGACGACATGGCATGATCCGCTGCGTTCGCCGAGGTCTGGAAATGCGATATCATCATCAGGGTGAAACCAGCCAAGTTGGCCGAACATGCCGCTGGTGTTGCTGAGCAAAGTCAATAAGTCTTCTGTAAGAGAAGAAACGGACACAAAAGTCTCTTCACTTACTGTGAATGCCTATACCTGCGAGGGTTTCGAGTTCTGCAGCAATGCCTGTAGCAGATTCAAGACAAATCTCGTGCGAATGATTGTTTGAGAAAGGAAACACCAGGCTAGCCTTCTGAGATATACCACTGTTACCATGCATGACCTGCCCTTGTGCCAGGCCAATTGAAGTGTCCGAAGGGGGTATCGATTCAAACCTTAGTATCTGGGGATGGTCCATAAAGGCACGATACCTGTGTAGCTTGATACGTGCGCTGTGTCTATTAGTCAGTCCGACGTACTGAGTGTCTCTTCCTAGTTCCGATCAAACATACCTCATCAGCCTAGCTCGAGTTGTGATGCGAAGGCAAATGACAAGTTTGGACTCAGGATTATCCACCGTCGCTAGTAACTCCGGCGCCTGAGGTTGGCCCAAGCTGGGTTGATTCAACTGAGCTCCAATGTTCCGGTTGGAAGACGACGCGGTAGCCTCAGAATTAAACCCTTTGAGTAATTCTGCAAGCGTCAAAGTGGCCGCAACAAGGCTTTCTTCGGCTCGGATGTATTGTGCCCATAACTATGGTTATTAGGTCAGAGAACTAAAGAAATCTACCCAGTAGTGATTGTAGGCCAAGCTTACCTCTGACACCTCTCCACTGGAAGGGTACGGTGTCTTGAAACTGCTGCTATCGATAGGCTCGTCGAATGGCTGGCGGGACTGGAAGTCAGCCTTTACAAGTTGACCCAGAGCTGTTGGGCAGTATGATCACTTACCGCACAGCTCACAATCGAGGCGTTGCATCGGCAAAGATACTAGATTTGACGAACTCAATTTCAGTCTTGCATGCCAAAGGAAGTTGTTTGCTATCCCAAAAACTTACGCTCATCCACGTTGCCCTATGCATGGACTCTGAGAATTGACCGAGGTCCGACGCGTTGTGACTTTTCAACATCCGTTTCGAAAGATTGAGCCCTTTGTTGGCAAGGGCCGCCATCTTTTGGAAGTTTCCACAGTGGAGGTATCGGTATAGACTTAACGCGCAACATGCCAAGGGTGCTTCGGCTTTTATCGGAACGTTTGGGTGAAAGCTCGAGGCCCGAATCGGTTGTACTAGGAAAACACCTGATGCAGCAGTCTCAATAATCTCCAAGTGAAGATGACTCGCTACTTCGGGCTTGAAGATTTTCCTCGTTAGATTCAAGTCCCGCGTCTTCCTGATCTACGTGGATCAAAAGAGCCTGAAGTGCCAGGATGAGAGGGGATGAAGATAGATCCGTATCCGAGGACGAGACCTGCTCAACTTCAACAGGAGGTGGGAGGAGGGGAAACAGAGGATGTAAAAGGCGATAATAAGCTTCAATTATAGTTCTCAATGAGTTGCCTCCCCTAAATAACCTGCGAAGGAGCATGTGAAAGACTGCACTGGAACAACTATACTAGAAGGAAATCTTTAGGTACTTTAATTATAATAAACTAGGATATATGTCCCGTAATTACTGACTACTTAAGAGAATTTAATAACGGCCTATTCCTAAGAAACAGATTAGAATCGCTACTAAGGAAATTCCTTATAAATAACTCTCTTAAATAGTATATTATGACGATAACTACCTTACTGTTACGGCCAGCTAGTCGTAGGGGTAGTTTGCAGAAGTTGAGGCTGCGGAACTGGTAACAGTAATCGTAGTCGTGGAATAGTTTCAAGGAAACTATGTCTGTCAATCGTAAGGGCAGGTAAGGCTTCGGTGATCAATCGTAGTCTTGTCAAGGTAGTAGCTGAAAGCGGATGTTAATCCTGATACGAAGTTAATTGCTGAAGAGCTATGGAAAGTCTGTCCTAGAGCCCAGCTCGAGTCCATCCTTATATACAAGTCCGATCCTAACTGAACAGTGCTGTACAGTCCACTTTGTCTGGATATGTTGGATATGCCGAATATCCAACATATCCTTGATTCGGTTGGATATGTCGAATATCCAACATATCCTTGACTCGGTTGGATATGTCGCATATCCAACATATCCTTATCCCTTATCATATCTCTTATCATCACGTGACTTGTACCATAGTTCTTCCGTTCCTGGGGTTTCCCCAATGTTCCGTCCCGTCCTGCATATATGATGCGCCGTAGCCGCTAGGCGTCAGCGGGGCACGCCCTGGTCTTCATGTTGGGTCGTAACATCAGCTCTCCCCTCAAAGGTCTTGTCCTCAAGGCCAATATAAGTAAGTAGTTGTTCCCAGGTTGGGGAATCTGCAAGCTTGCTTCTTTGTTCATATTGACTCGTAATGTCAGGTTACGTTCAAAAACGAAAGGCCGTATCGTCGCCTGAAGTTCGTCCTGCAAAGAAGACTGAACAACGGAATTCTCTTTTAAGTCTCATCTTAGGCAATCGGACCATCATGCCTGTTTGTTCTTCCTGCGAGATTCGGGGTTTTTCCTCGTGTGAGGCTTCGCTTTCTGATTCTTCTCGGTGCGCTGAATGCGTACGCGGTGGGAAGTCTTATTGCGATCTCTAGGGTTTATCTTCTCAACAGCTTCGTCGAATTGGTGATCAACACCAGAAGCTAGAGGATGCTCTAGAGCAGGCCGAAGAGCAGCGCCGTACTTTAGATGCTAAGGTGGAGCGTCTTCGAAAGCAAAAGAAGGTGTGGTTTGAAAAAATGATGCGCGCGGTGCGTCGTGGTATCGACAGTGTGGAGGAGTTGGAGCGTGTCGAAAAGGAGGAGGCGGTGGCGGAGCAGCATCGACAAGAGGGGGTGCGTCCTCCTTCCGCTGGTTCCGATCGTCTTCCTGCGGACTTTATCGGGGAGTGGGATACGGTTTATCCCGACGTCGTTTTGTCTCCGTCCTTGTTGGCTGAGTTTGGTTTATTGGATTCGGGTTCGTTAGTGCCGACTTCCGGTAGTCCTCGAGGAGTTGCCGGGAGTTCTGGAGATTCGTAATGGGTTCCCATGTATTTTCCTCGTGTCCGTAGTTTTTCCATTTAATCAAGAATTCTCGTGTCTCGTTCCTGACTCTGTGGTCGATGATTCGTTCGACTTCATACTCTGGTTGATTTGATTCCACAACGATGTAATCGTTCGTGTGCGAGCCTCGTGGTGCTGGCTCGAGGAGTGAGATGTGGAATACCGGGTGACACTTCATTGTGTCTGGTAGTCTCGATTCGTAATTGACTGGTGAGACTTTCTTGATGATCTCAAAGGGTCCAAGCTTTTTATAGTCCAATTTGTCGCTTGGTCGTTTCGTTTTGATGTTGCGTCGAAGGAGATAGGCGCTATCCCCCTCTTCTAAGGTTGGTCCTCCAATCCTTGATCTGTCGGCGTTTTTCTTCATACGCTGCCGTACAAATTCGAGGTCCTGAGAAGCCTTCTTCTGGAGCTCTCTGAGTTTCGTCACGTCGGCCACGGCTTTCACGGCCTGTGGTCCCTGTCGTGCTTCTCCGTACGCTGTTGGCTGGAATCCATAGTTAAGATAGAACGGGGATTCTCTCGTGCTCTCGCCAACTGCGCTATTATATGCGAATTGGGCCATTGGTAGTAGCGATACCCAATTATTCTGGTCGTAGTTCACATAACAACGAAGGTATGTTTCGAGGATTTGATTAATCCTTTCTGTCTGTCCGTCGGTCTGCGGGTGGAAAGAGGTTGACAGCTTATGGTCTGCACCGAGTTGCGAGATCAGGGATCTCCAAAACTTAGCGGTGAACAGCTTATCTCTGTCAGAGACAATTTCCTTGGGTAGACCGTGGTTGGCAACAATAGTCTTGAGGAAGGTATATGCTAGTTCCTCTGTATTGCTTGCTTCTTTGTATGGTACGAAGTAGGCGAACTTGGTAAGTCGATCGACGATAACCAAGATACTGTCGTACAGTACGTTCGTGAGTGGCTCTCTGGACTTTGGTAGTTTGACGATAAAGTCCCATGAGATTGAGTGCCATGCTTCGGGTGGTATCGGAAGCGGTTGCAGCTCTCCATAGGGCTTATGGGGGCTGTTCTTGCTTTTCTTACAGATGTCGCAATCCTTGATTGCTTCGGCGACTTCTGCTCGCGTGGCAGACTTGTCGTAATGTTGTCGAATTCGTTTCCATGTCTTTGTGACGCCTTGGTGACCATGTGCCTTAGCACTATGAATTTCCATGATGAGCTCAGGGGTCATTCTTCCAGTCGGGCTGGTATTGACCTTCCTAGCTATCGTAAGGAGCTTCGTAGTAGGTACAAGGTTGCCATCGTCGTCGTGTTTGAGGATAACCAGTGTTTCCTCGGGGACCTTGACTTCGTGGTCAGGTCTTCTGCTGAGAGCGTCGGCTCTGCTATTCTCTGAACCTTTTCTGTAGATGATTCGGAAGTTGAATTCGGAGAGGAATTCGCTCCATCTAACTTGTCGTTTATTTAGGTTCTTGTTCGTTGTGAAGTTTGCAAGATTCTTGTGGTCTGTGTAGACCGTGACTTCATGCTTGGTTCCTGATAACTGTGGCTTCCATTCTCGAAAGGCTTCGATTATGGCCATCAGTTCCTTGTCGTGGATTTGCCAATTCAATTCTGCTCCGTGGAATGCTTTGGAGTAGAATGCGCAAGGGTGAAGTTTTCCTTGCTCGTCTCGTTGTCCTAGGACCGCTCCCATGGCGAAGTCTGAGGCATCGGTCTCAACTTCGAATGGTGTCCTTGGATCTGGGATCATAGTGGTTGGTTCGGAAACCACCATGTTCTTGACTTTGACGAATGCTTCTTCGCATTTGTCGTCCCATACAAATGGCGTATCCTTTCGTGTCAGGTTGTTGAGAGGTCTAACTATGCTGGCATAGTCTTTGAGGAATCGTCGATAGAAATTGACGAATCCTAAGAATTCTTGAACGTTCTTGACGTTCTGAGGTGTAGGCCAGTCCTTGACTGCTTCTACCTTCGATTCTTGCATGTGGATTTCTCCGGGTGTGATCGTGTATCCGAGGAAGTCGACTCGTTGCGTATGGAATTCGCATTTGTCAGGTTCAGCGAAGAGTTTCGCGTCCTGTAGTTTCTGGAATACCTTATGGACGTGTTCCTTATGTATGTCTATATTCGGGGAGAATATGAGGACGTCGTCGATGTAGACGACAACGAAGATGTCTACATATTCTCTGAGGACATGGTTTGCCATTGTCTGGAACGTGGCGGGTGCATTGGTGAGTCCAAAGGGCATGACGAGGTACTCGAAGAGTCCTCTGCGGGTTCGGAATGCTGTTTTCCATTCGTCTCCTTCCTTGATTCGAATCTGGTTGAATGCTTCCTTGAGATCTATCTTGGTGAACCATTGGGCTCCGTGTAATAGATCTCTAAGCTCTGTGATGAGGGGTAGGGGGTAGCAATTCTTTCTAGTAATTGCGTTGAGTCCTCTGTAGTCGATTACAGGTCTCAGTTTCTTCTTCCCCTTCTTCGGGACGAAAAAGAGTGGTGCTCCAGCGGGTGATGATGAGGGTCTAATGTGCCCTTTTGCGAGCTTTTCGTCGATATATTCGTTAAGCTCTTCCTGCTCTTGTTGGTTCATAGGGTACAGTGGGTAGAACTTTGGTTGCATTCCTTCTTTGAGTTCGATCTCCATGTCCCAGCTGCTGTGTTCTGGCAGTCCTGTTCCTTCCTTGGAAACGAACAGTTTGCTGTACTTCCGGTACCCTCGGGTATAGTCTGGAGTGGGTTCGATCCTTGATCGTCCGTGCCGGGTGCTAACGACCTGGTAGGCTCTACGTGTCTGACGTAGGCAATGTATTTCGTCTGTTCGTCAGGTGTTGCGTAAGACTCGTTTGAACCCTGTTTCTTAGGTCGTTCAGTGACTGAATCTGTCCATTGGATGTGGCCATTCACCCAATCTATCCGTGGATTGTGCTTTCGTAACCACGAGATTCCTAGGATGACGTCGATGTCTCCGATCTCCGTGATGTCGTACTGGAGTTGTTCTGGATGATTGTTGACGTGTGTCGTGAGGTGTACGGTCTCGCGAGTGACAAGTCCTTCGTCATACCCAACTCTTTCTCCTTCTACATTCTGTAGGGTATAAGGTTCTTCCTTCTGTACCCATGGAAGGTCTAACTTGTTCACTATCTTTGGTGATATGAAGGTTCGTTGAGCGCCGCTGTCGATAATCGCGCGCATATCGTGTCCGTTTATCTGGAGTCTCACTCTCAGATGTTCGTCGTTGAGACATGTTGTTGAGCATAGGCGCTTGTCCTTGCTCTCCGCCTTTCGGTGTCTCTTGTCGATTGGCGTTTCTAGTTTTTTGTCATTCTGTTCCTCAGTCTGACGTCTTGTTCGATTCGTTCTTGATGTTCTCTCCAGGCCTTTGCCTTGGGTACGTAGTGGATCTGGCACTGGTCGTGTCTGCAGTCGTCCCATTCTACGTATTCGCTGTTCAAGCATTGCATAGGAAAGTTTGGATTAATATATTTGCATCGGGGTTCGTCGAGATCCTCTTCAGAACTGGTGTCGTCAACGCTAGGCGGTGCCTTGTGATCGATCTCCGTCTGAGCACGTCGCGAGCGACGTCACGAGGTTCGTCCGAATCGTAAGGTGAATTTTCACCTTCGTCGAGTGTGTGTGAGCTAGAGCCGAAGGTCGGTTCTTGGCTATCTGTTCGGAAGTCGATTTTTCCGTTCTCGTCCATTCCGAAATCGAGGTTCTTTCCCTTGATGATTTCGATTCTGTGTTCGCGGTCGAGGTCTTCGAGCTGCCCGAGGACCTTGCGTTGGAACTTGTTGTTCGGGGTTTGTCGCATCATGTAGATGGACTTGGTGGGAATTCGTATTTCCCTGGCTGGGATCTCTTCTTCTAGTTGAAGTAGGGATTTCTTGTCCTTCGCAGTCATTCTTTTCTGGAGTCTTCCTCCGACTGCTGCGAGTGTTTGAGCTCGTCTCGGATGGCTGCTGGGTTGTGTCCTGACGGCTTCGTAGGTCGTGGACAATGTCTGAATGCATTCCTTGTTATGATCCTCGAGGGTCTTCGGTCGTTGCGTGACCTCTTGCCTGCTTGTCATAGCGAGGGTCTTGATGCTGGCGGGCTCCTTAGGGTACCATCCCGTGTTTTCCTTACTGTCTTGATGGGTAAGGCAGTTGTCGTCGTAGCATGCTGTCCAAGAGAGTTGCTTATGCGGAATTTCCTTGGTAGCGATCCTGATCTGTTTCTCGGGCACAGGTCGCTGCTGGATCCTTCTGGGTTGTTGACAGTTGCGGGACATGTGTCCTGGCTTGTCGCAGTTGTAGCACCTGAAGACTTCCTTCTGGTACGGTTGTTCTCGTTTGGCCATGCTGAGGTCCATCGGTCCACTATGGTGTCCATAGGCCGTGGTTTGTCGGTTCTGCCAATGGTTGTTTCTAGGGCGGTTCTGTCCTTGGAAGCGCGGTTGATAGCGTTTCCCAGTGTTTGTTTGCGGGACTTGTTTCCTTTCCCTTTGTCGTTCGTAAAGTCGATTGTCAAGCTTGATCGCTAGTTCGACATATTTCAAGAAGTCGTTGGGTCTGTCTTGTCGAGACAGTTCGTCCTTGACTTCCTCCTTGAGCCCTTCATAGAACATGAAGATCTTAGCGTTGTCGGAGTAGTTAAGTCGAGCGCAGATTCGTCTGAAATCTGCAGCATAATGCGAGGCTGATCCCTTCTGTCGAAGGTTGGAGAGTTCTCTCTCGTGTTGTCGTTCCTCGTCTGGTTCTTGGAACAGAGACAGAAGTGCACTTTCGAATCCGTGCAGTCCTTCGAAGATACCTTGGGTCTCTGGCTTGAGAGTGTCCCAGTCGTTGGTTATCATAAAGTCGGTAAGATGTGGTTCGAACCATGCGAGGGCTTTTCCCTTTAAAAAGGAGGCGGCATGGATGACCTTCTCGGCTTCGTCCTTAAAGTTCATTCCGTGGAAGCGTTGGTAGGCTCTGACTTGCGTGAGGAATCCCTTCAGTTGTCCTGGGGTTCCGTCAAAGGCTTGAGGTGAGTTGAGCCTGAGCTTCTCTCGTCCGTCATGCGGCGTAGCGATGATGTTAGCGGTACCGTGGGGAGTATTGACCTTCTCCGTAAGGTAGTCCGCTTCCTTGGTCTTGTTCTCAAGTCGCTCCATAGCGTCATTGAACATCTGTTGCATTATGGCGATGTCGGAGTCGTTCTTCTTGATCTTCTTCTGTAGGTTTTCATAGACCTTACGAGTGAAGTCAAGTTCTTCTTCCGAGTCTTCGACGTCCTTCATTTCTTCGTCCACGGTTTTGGCGGGCATAGGGGCCTTACCCTTGGAGTCGTTGGAAGTGGACGGGGTGGCTTGGGAAGACATCGTCGTTCTTACTGTTAGTGAGTTTCGTAGGGTCAACTTACTGAACAGGAGCAATTAAAGTGTTACGGCCAGCTAGTCGTAGGGGTAGTTTGCAGAAGTTGAGGCTGCGGAACTGGTAACAGTAATCGTAGTCGTGGAATAGTTTCAAGGAAACTATGTCTGTCAATCGTAAGGGCAGGTAAGGCTTCGGTGATCAATCGTAGTCTTGTCAAGGTAGTAGCTGAAAGCGGATGTTAATCCTGATACGAAGTTAATTGCTGAAGAGCTATGGAAAGTCTGTCCTAGAGCCCAGCTCGAGTCCATCCTTATATACAAGTCCGATCCTAACTGAACAGTGCTGTACAGTCCACTTTGTCTGGATATGTTGGATATGCCGAATATCCAACATATCCTTGATTCGGTTGGATATGTCGAATATCCAACATATCCTTGACTCGGTTGGATATGTCGCATATCCAACATATCCTTATCCCTTATCATATCTCTTATCATCACGTGACTTGTACCATAGTTCTTCCGTTCCTGGGGTTTCCCCAATGTTCCGTCCCGTCCTGCATATATGATGCGCCGTAGCCGCTAGGCGTCAGCGGGGCACGCCCTGGTCTTCATGTTGGGTCGTAACACTTACCTATTAAGATAGTAAGGAAAATATAGGATATGTTACGCCCGCCGCAACTTGTCACTGTGGGCGCGTAGCTATATAATGCAGAACAAGGGACAATGATGCCGGAGTCATCATTATCGAAGCTTTTGCTTTGTGCCACAGTTGGTTGCCTTGTCCAGCTCGTAACAGGATAGTACCCTAAGGCGCCCGCTAGCAATAAGACTCTCGCTATAATAAGCAAGTAAGAGGTCACGTAATAACTAAAGACCCTCGAGGATTATAATAAAGAATATATATAGAAATTATCTACGGCCTATAAAGCCATTAGGGCATAACCTATTAGCTATCTAGGACGAGCCTAAACACTTATTACTTCTGTAACGTGGGATTATTCCAGAAGACCCCGTCCAAGATCTAGTACATAAGCAGCTACTGTAGCACGCCGTCGCCGTCCGCAGTGCTCACTCGACCCTTAGCGACTTTAGCAACAGCATCCTTTACACTATCATCTTTAATATTTAGCGAGTCAAGCCAGGATGTAGCAACTTAAGTGTTCTGCAATAAGGTCAAAACAACTTCCGCCACCCAGCTTCAACTAATGTTATTGACCTTTTGCTTTGTATACTAGGTATTTACCGAGCTCAACCCCGCCTGCCGAATCATCGGAAGGCAATCCAGGCCGTAAAGTAACGGCGTGAAGGATAAGGTAGGCCTTCCTTCTCTCTAGCACTGTGACGTAAGATAACCTTCGGCGTTAGCAAAAGGGCAAAACTGATCACTAATATCATATTCATACCACGACCATGTCTGAACTCTGATTGGTTTGTAATCCTGCATTCCTTCGAGAGCATACATCGGGGTTCAAGGCTTTGTCGGCATTTGAAGAAGCAAGGAGAGAAACTTTGCGCCCTAAGATCGTCACCGGAACATTGCCGCTTGTTTCTAATGGACTTTGGCGGGCACGATCTGGTTAATATTTTGTCATTGGAGTCCAGCTGAGGAGTTACAGATATAAGTTGGCCTGGAAGCATCATCAATCGTTTGCGAAGATGAAATAATATACAATCACCTTCTTCCTCCACACGAAGTCTATTAAATCTCCCTTGTTCCAACCCACCGACCTCACTACTTAGTCGTCTGCCTTGCTATCACCATAAAAGATGCCTTCCGCAATTGTCACTGGTGCGACAGGTGAGTAACTTCCCATCCCCACGTCAGTTTCCCTCCATTTTCTCTCGTATCCGAGATCAGCTTCTCTGATTATTGTCATGTACCGGATCAGGTATTCTCGGACAAGAAATCTTCAAGGAGCTTTCGAAATGTGGCGATAGATGGGACCAGATCTATGCCCTATCACGTCCAGGTCAGACGCATTTGGGGCTCGTGTTCAACATTTGAAGCTGACTACGTCTTCTTCGCTGCTTATATGCAGAAGGATGACGAAGTGGAAGCGACAAGAGTCAATGGTGAGCTGCGATCCTGTCTACTAAGTACCTAGGTATGAGACCACGCCGCTAAACCAGATTAGGCGACATGCTGGCAGCATTTTGCAAGGCTCTCGAGATCAATGGCTGTGCCACCAAGATCAAGCGATTTATCCTAGTTACTGGGGCCAAAAACTACGGAGTCCATCTCGGTTGTGTCAAGATTCCCATGGAAGAAACTGATCCCTGGTAAACCCGGCCTCTAAGTCCATGGCTCTCTCCCCGCTAACCCGTGTCAAGGCTTCCAGAACCACTGTTCCTTCCCAACTTTGACTACCGCCAGCAGCGCATCCTGCAGGACTTTGCTCGGCGGAACAGCGTCGAGTGGGTGGTAACCTATTCTGGTGAAGTCTTCGGTTTTGCCAAGGGCAACTTCATGAACTTGGCCATCGCGATTGGTATATATGCTGCTGTCTCCAAGGAGCTTGGCAACGAGCTCGTTTTTCCAGGAGCTGAGGAGTTCTACTCCAACGTCACCATGTTCACTGATGCCGGACTCCATGCTCAGTTCTGCAACTGGGCAGCTCTTGAGCCCAAAGCCGCGAACCAGGCGTTCAACACCGTCAACGGCGATGCCGAGTCATGGATGAACCTCTGGCCCAAGGTCGCTCGAGACTTTGGATTGTCCGTCCCAGCCGATCAGTTCTCCAGGCCCGCGCCGTTGGCTTCAGAGAAAGCCTTGCAAGCCCAGCCTCCTCTCTCAGTTGCAGCCAAAACTGCTGGGCTGGAGGGTACATGTAATTTGCCGCAAAGTTACATCCGCCAAAGAATTGACCTGGTGAAATGGGCCAAGACAAGAAGAGGTCCAACAGGTCTGGAAGGCCATGGCTGAGAAGCATGGTCTGGATGCCAGTGCTCTTGAAAAGGCTTCCTGGGCATTCGCGGGCTTTGCGTGGGGAAGAGATTATAATGTCGTACAGAGCATGAGCAGGGCGCGCAAGCTCGGATGGACTGATTACAAGGATAGTTGGGACAACTTGAAGGGGGTTTTGGATGGGTTGAGAGAGGCAAAGGTGATTCCCTCTGCCTAAAAAGTGGCATGCTCGTTAGAGTGGTACACTAAGAAAGGTTTGAAACTTCTCATGACGAAGCTTTCCATTTTAGCTCCTCAGAATCATAAGGTCATCCGGGCTTCAACGTCGATCAAGGCGGCCCGGACCGGTGGAACGGGAATGCGTACTCGGCCGAGGTCTCCACTCCGTCGGTGAAAGGCTCCGGCTTTGTCTTCGGTTTGCTATCTCAACTTCAATTGCATCCAATAGTCTCAAAGAATTTCGGCTATTACAGACGAAAATCGCACTGACACGTATTCATTGATGAATGTTGTTTGCCCAAGCTCAGTTGAGATATCGACCCGACTATCACTCTTAGAGGTAGTTAGTCCTGGTCATTTTTGATTTTATCCTGCGGAAAGGTGTCTCCGCTGCATAGTAGAAGACTCAACTAATTCAGAATGAGAACATAAAAGACGGAAGTGGTTTTGCTTGGGGCGCGGGGTGTGGGTTGTTATCATAAGGTAAGACCAATGGCTTGATTACGCGGGCTCTCACATCTAACACCATTGAGACCATTAAGCACGTCATTATTGGCCTGCCGGTCAACGGCGCAGACAAGGGACAACTGCAGCGGGTACTCCGCTATTATCACTTGAAATCTTTTGGAAGACTCAGCTGCCAGCTCTATTTTCCACCCTAGATCAAGCTGGCATCGGCACAACTCAATTTTCATACGACTTTAGGCCGGCTTGAGCCAAACTCATCGAGTCTGGACACACCACACCCTCATGCCAGCCACGCGCCCCACCCGCATCCCTTTCTTTGGGTAGACCCCCGCGCCATAATCAGGATGTCGGCCAACTCCCGGTAGGGTCTTTTCATATGTAGCCACTCTAACCACGAGGTCCCCCGGAAAAAAGAGTTCGTTTGGTGTTGTCGGATGCTCCCCGACTTCCGGGAATGCTCGGCGGGCGGGACTCTTCCCTCAAATACAGGTATGGCTTATGGTCGATTCGCATGGCACAAGTCCGAGATACTCTGGCGCAATAGATAGTGAGGTTGGATTTTGACAGGCAGGGGGGTCTGCAGCCGGCAACAATTCTGCAAATATTTATCGACCAGACCCAGGGACTTGGATGATCTTGGAATAGAGTTTCTAGTGTTCAACTTGGTTCTTTGAGTTCTTTCGAGTCAACTTGAAGATAGTTGGACAAAAAAGGGTGTTCACAAGTGTCTGTCAACTATGGCGACAGCAGACAATACCGTCCCCAGGAAGAAATGGTGGAAGATCCAGTGGTACTCCGACGATGACACCCCTGAAGAGCGCATGCTCATCATCAAACTCGACCTCATCGTCGTTCCCTACGCAGTTCTGGCGTACTGGGTCAAGTACATTGGTAAGACAACAGTCTTTTTCTTCCATCTACCTATCGCCAGCTTGCTAACACATTCCAATAGATCAAGCAAACTTGAGTACGTCTACGATCGCTACCCCGATTTTTGATGCCATGCTAATCCAACCAGATAATGCCTACGTCGGGGGTATGAAGGAGGAGCTCGGCTTCAAAGGAAACGAACTCGTTGAACTCCAGACGATGTACACAGTCGGTGCAGTTGTTGGCATGGTGCCCTTCATGTTCTTATTCACCTACATTCCCATGTACTGGACGATACCCGCAATGGATATCCTTTGGGGTCTCTTCACCCTGCTGCAATACCGAGCAAACTCGTTTGGGGAGCTGGCGGCTTACCGCTTTATGGTAGGCTTCTTCGAAGCAGCTTTCTTCCCCGCCATGCACTACGTATTCGGTAGGAACTATCAGTGTCAGCCCTTTTGTTGAGGGAACATCAAAAGCTGACCTCGACACAGGCTCCTGGTATCGCGGACACGAAATCGCACGACGAGGCGGCATCTTCTACACCGGACTCAATCTCGGCACCCTAACAGCAGGCCTCATCGCAGCCGGAGCATCGCACCGCCTCGAAGGCGTCAACGGAATGGCAGGCTGGCGCTGGATGTATATCATCTGCGCAATCATCACTGTCCCCGTCGGTGTTCTTGGATACTTTCTCCTCCCGGGGACTGTAGAGCAACCGAACCGCTGGATCCTCAACGACCACGATATCAAGATTGCAAAGTCGCGCCTCGAGCGCGGTGGGCATGTCACCCGCGGCAAGTTCAAGCTCGGACATCTCAAGCAGATCTTCCTTAGCCCTCAGTTCTGGACTGTTGTGCTTGTCGATGTGCTGTTTTGGAACGCTGGTATCCATAAGAGCACGGGAAGCTTCCTGCTGTGGATCAAGAGCCTGGGTCGCTACAGTCCGGCACAGGTCAATGAGATGGGGACCATTGCGCCAGCTTTGGGAATCCTCTACAACATTGTGGCGTGCTTCCTGTCTGACTTGGTACTTGGTCCCGCGTGGGCCATTACCTTTTCCTCGCTATGGAATGTCACAGGCCTGATTATGCTCGTGGTCTGGGACGTACCCGAGGGTGCCAAGTGGTTCGCCTTCTCGACGATGTATTGGTCCAACGCGCTTTCCAGCGTCCTGCATGGCTGGGTCAACACCATCCTCAGAGACTCTCCGGAACAGCGATCATTCACCCTCGTCATGATCACCATTATTGCCCAGTCATCAACAGCCTGGACACCACTGTTGACGTTCCCGACTGTCGAGTCTCCAAGCTATCCTAAAGGATTCTCATTCTGTCTGGGGTGTGCTGTTGCGCTTATCGTTGCGACGCACGTTCTCGATGTTTATATCAAACGCAAAGAGTAGGTCTTGCTCCACAACTTCAGGAGAATGGACAATCTCACATGTGCATAACAGGAAAGCGAAACATGCGCAACTCGAAAGCGGTAGCAGCCATGGAGGCAGCTATGTCGATGCTCCTGCAGACGCTAGCGGGAAGACAACAAATGCTGAAGTGACGGCAGTGGTCAATACTTCAGAAGAGTCCATAGCACGACACTGAACGGACAACACATTGATGGGAGGAGTTCACCCATGGTACAATGGTACCGTAGAGTTCAGATGTTGATAATTTGTATTTAGTTGTGGGAAATGTGTGCTATCTAGCTATCATGAGTGCATCATTATTGTCAAAAATTAATATCCACGAAGCATGCATATAGAGATCATTGTTGTCGATAGCTCTGAAAAGTGAGTTTACCACTCGCTCTTAAGCCATTGTAATCCTTCGCTGTCATAAGGGGTAGGAACGTGCTCGCGACATTGATGGGTCCAAAGGGTTATATTAGTGTCTTGCAACTTCATGGTCAAGGTGTTCATGGCGATGTACGGTGGTGGCAGGCTTCTCAAATTTTCTCCCCATCTCCAGTCGCTGTCCCAAGACTCTTAGACTGCGGCGCATAGCGTCGAGTACAAGGCTGAGGTAATTCAGGTGAACAATCCGCAACGGTTGCTAGGGCAGCCACCATCCACATCACCAACGTCGCACCTTCCTCAGGTTTACCCAGCCACATCACAAACTTTTCATCCGATGACCTTTGTTTACTACCTGAATACACAACAAGTCCTCATATACCCCTCCAACCCAATTCCTGTCACCAGCACAGCAGGCGCCCCCTAGGCCTGGGGTCAGGTCAAACTGTGGCGTGGTGGTGGAATGGTTAATGGTCAACACCAATTATCTTCGCCAACCAGCCTACTCGACGACAGGCTTAGCGACCGAGTTCGAATCCCAGCATGAGCACCAAGAGATGTAACCCCCAGTCCAGCACCGTGGGGGTGAACTCTTTTGCCTTTTTGACCTTTTGATTTTCATCCTATTCGTCTTTTTTGTATGTCGCGCTAATGATTTTCTTCTATAAAGTGAATATCCTGAAAAATACGTGACACGCGATGGGAGAAGTATTGACGTTGAGAATTGTCGTGATAGTATCAAGTCCTTGATGTCTCACCGAGACCACGTGGCCTTGGTGAGGCAACCGCTGAGCATCACCCATGGTGGGTCCCACTTGACCGACAGTATTTCGGAACGATCCCGGCCTGTACTTCATAATCGATGTGTATCAATCAGCGAATGACTCTATGGACTCTGTGACAAGGATCAAGTCGCCGTAGTCGATGATTGTCGTTGCATTTGTAGCATTCGCACTTCCGACAGTATCAATCTATCCAGAGTTCTTGAGGCAGACCATCCCATCGAGTCCACACTTAGCCGGAGGATCCCGCTTAGTATCTCGAAAATCCTCTATTAAGTAATTACTGTTCCATTGAGGTGCTGAACCGCTGACCGTGTCTCGAGGTACCAAAGAAACGCCTTACGTAAAGATGAAGATAGTCGAAGAGATGGGGAAGAAGGAAAGGTACCCTCTCCGAGGAGGCAGATACAACGGAAAATAATGGTAAGTGTTGGTATACACGTCAGCAGGGCAACCGTACGGTTGGAACGAAGGGTCAACAATGATCTATTATTGCTGCGTATGGAGGTGGAAGGAGGAGGTTGTGGGCAGAGCCCACGATCTCTCAGAAGTGGTAAGTAAGTGAAAGGGCCATTTGTAAGTGCCCATACCACCTTCCAGATCCACCCTTTCTGCCGACTGCTCAGAGATCCAACAGTAAGGTAGAAAAAAGTAGGAAGCATTATGTTTAAGTAATCATCCCAAACCTGTTTACCTAGAATGGGCTGAATGACTTGAAATGGTAAATGAGGCATTGAGCCTTGGAGACACTGAGGAGGAGATGGGCCTGCCTTGGCCAAGCCTAAATGCTGATCTGCAAGACCTTTGAAAGATTGAATGATACTCTATGAAATTGAACGTTCTGGAGTGAGGAAGTGTCAAAAGACTCGGACCCGAGCGACGCCTTCAGGGGCACTAGGTTTGTAGGGGCTAGCACATGTAAGTACATGAGCCTTCCCCTGTGAAGATTACATGTACAAAACACGAAAATGAGAAACACATCGGCTGTTCTGAGGCCTACATAATCCATCCTACACGTAATAAAAAGTTCAACATGATACAAACCCCTTTAATTCCGCAAAAGAGACGTCTGTTGTTCCAGAGAGAAGGAATAACACCACGTAACGAAAAAGTACATGTACCTACAAGTAATACATGTGCAGCATGCCCTTATCCACCACGTTCTCCAGTCCCAGTGCAAGTTGCGTACCCCGTTTGTCGAGTCGCTCTTGTTGGCTTTGGCTGAGGGGAGCTAGGCACTTGATGGCTACTGCTGTTACGCTGCGTGCATTCGCTAACTCATCCTGGAACATTTTCTGGCAGTTGGCGCAAGCCGAGTTTTGTATCTTGATTGCAGCCAGATGGTCCACAATCTGCTTAACCTTCCCAGAAAATGTAACAGGCAGCTGTGAGTCCCATATGTTGAAAGAGTCTGTGATGCCGGCAATAACCAAGGAACCGACGCCGGTTGGAATGCAGAATTTCATACAATTATCCTTCAGTCGTGCTGATGGATTTTGGGTCAAAGGGTTGGCTTTGATTCTCATCTGTGACAGAATACGGCAATACGGTCTGACGGTAGATTCTATCATCAGTATCCGAGCACGAGAGATGGTTTCTAGCATTGCGTGAAATGTATTAGCATGAAGTCTCTCCGGACAAAGACATAGTTATGTCTTTGCTGTGCAAATAGTGTTGAGGTAGAGAGAGCCAGCGTATTACCTGAAAATTTATCTTCGCTCACGCCCCTGAAAAAGTCGAGGGGAATCATCGGAATATGAGTCGCATAGCGATGTCCAGGTGTCCAGTGTGTCCGTGAGGGTCCAAACTGCACCGCCCTTTCAGAGTTTTCGTTATCGAGAGACTGAAATGACACGCCTTCGGCTATTTGGACAACCATGTCGCGGTACAACAAGGTATCGCCCATTTCCCAGGCGATCCAGAGTACATATGGCTCGTCCATCTTCATGCGCACCGCATTCAGCCAATGCATTTCCCAGGGTCGCAGAAGAGACAGTGTGTCGTATTCGTTACAGAGGACGAGAAAGTTATGAAGCCTGTTGATTTCCAGACTGAACGGCACCTTTTCGAAGCGGCTTCACCTCCTCGATCCCGTCCTCTGGCAACTCAATGATCCAGTCTTTTGCCTTTTTCTTCTCAGCTGCTTCGCCTTCGCTTGCTTCGCCTTCGGTGGCGCTTCCAGTTTCTGTCTTCTTGTCTGCAATTTGTGGACGGGACTCCTTCCATGCGCCGTAGAGCATTTTGGCGAAGACTGGACAGGCCCGGGCTAGCGATCTTGAACATACCCGGAGCGGCACTGGTGGGGTGCCGACGTGCAAGTATAAATCGCCGCGTTCATCAAAGATGACGAGCTCCGGCAGCGGGGGCTGCGGACTCTTTGGTAATTTTGGAAGTTCCACGAGTTGGTTGGGTTGTGCCATTGCCGGGTTTGGCCGCGGAGAACGAGAAGATGCTTTTCTCGACCTTCGGCAATATGCTAGGCGCCTGACCGTCTGCCATTTTGGGTTAAGAATAAATCGCCAAACGTTCTTCTTTGACTGGGTTCTGGCTGTACGTGTGTTGCAGATACTGATTGCTTTGAGTGTTAATTTCAAAGTTGCCTTGCGAAAGATGAAAAACCGAATCTGGCGTTCCCCTGTTTTCCTCCTAGGTAGGTTGACACGGAGACGTAATTTCCGGGCTTTAGCCGACTATTATTGCTTTTTCCTCTAGTTATCTCTGTTCAAGTTAGTAGATTGGAATACATGTAACTCCGATCTGGCATCTGGAGGAAGAAGGACCGTCTAGTTTATCTAAATTTCAAGAGAAAGCTTCTTGAAAGGCTCGCAACACCTTAAATTAATATGCCACAAAACTGGAAGTGTCAGACTCCCAAAGCAGAACCAAGCCAGCCCAAGTCGGCCGTCTCGGAGCCGAATAAGCGGGGCCGACTTACTCAGGCTCCAAGGCAAGATGCCTTGTGAAGGACTTTCAATTCTATCAACTCAACTCTCTAATATTCACAACGGTTTCTTTTGACGTTGAAGATTTTCATTTATCATCCAGATTCGAAATATTTACTCCAGACAATTGAACCACTAACCTTTGTCTGAAGTTATGTCTCTAAGCAGGCATCATGCCGCAAGACTCATCCCATGCCACTCACCCTATCTTATTCCCAGTAAGCAAGTGAACATGAACGAGACATGTTGAGGCTTGCAAACCCATATTGAATAATTACGTCTAGACATGGTGAGCAGTCCCGTGATCAAGGAAAAAATTGGGGAGAGTGACAACTTTTTTGTTCTGCGACAAAAAAGTTGTGCGCCCACTGCAGTCAAGGCCAGAGTTGGGATAAGCAAAGAGGTGTTTCACGCACTTTTGGTCTACCTCTCTATCACCTTGAGAACGTGACCTGGTCGCATGACCAGCTTACTGAGACGATCGCGCCGAATTGATGCCGCCAGTGCCGAATCTCAAGACCGCGGGGAATTGTGGGGTTAGTGCCGGCTTACGGGTCGGGAGGTCCACCAGGTGCCGGCCCAGTGACCGGGAGCTGCTGACATGCACTGTCATGAAGCAAGATGCTCTTTGGTAATGAGAAGTCGACTACATGAATCATGAGGCTTTTCCCATGACGCGCTTTGTCTGAATTTTCTCAATCGTCAGATTCTTCCATCCCTTTTTTTTTTCTTCTATTGCAACCCTATGTCGATGCCACGCACTCGTCCAGTCCAATCCGCACACTCACCCCCACACCAAAAGAGATTTCACCTTCAGGATCACGGTCCCCCCTTGCACTTTTAACCCCAACCAATCAGACTCCGAATCACATCCAACCTAGGGAGTTATTTGCCTTGGCTTAGGCGCCTCACCCGCACTAAAGCCGTGTTGGCAAGGTGCCATCGAGCCTTTTTCACATGCCCTTTTAATCCCCCAATGTGGACGAATAGCCAGTCAGAGAAGAACTCTTCGGGCTGGCTGATTGATGTGTTCCCTGAAACTGGCCTTGTTTGGACACAAGTAATGTCAGGTGCATAGAGGGTTATGCCCAAGAACCCCATCTTTCCCCCTTTTCCCAAGAGGAAGAGTGACTGGCTAAGACACTGAGCCTGTCAAAAGCGCAGCTGTCCACATTTGCTACCTCGTGCAGTCTTTTGGAGCCTGCAACGTCACCTTTCCAACACCAAGCACTTGGTCTATCGCGCCGAACACGACAAGAAGTAAAAGGGGGGCAACAACTAATGTTCGCAGTGCAGGTGTCTAGATCTTGCAGCTTACTAGACTGATTTGCACAACTGCCGCTAGCGCGGTGGCGTTCAGGTACCGCCATTCCCATATGTCCTCGCTGGGCCCGTCGCACAAAGGTCACCAATATCTCTCGCCTGATGTCTCTCCGTGAGTCTTGGGGTCCTTCTGCAAAATCACTGGACGTGACGAAAACGATATCCCGCTTGGCGACGGATCCACCTCCAAGACCCCAAGACCGTAGACGAGAAGGGAGTCAATATGACAATTGCAAAGGTCTGCAGAAGCGAAGCAGGCCCAGACCTTGAAATCATCTGCGGGTTCCTGAGGGTCTCCTCTGCCATGGATCAGGGAGGGCGGCCGAATGCCACTTCCCGCGTGGCCGTCGCCATGGTCAGTATGTCGAGCCCACAACCAACCACAACCGCAAGAAACGCCTTGGGGCCGCGCCGCTGGTACCGATCCCTTTACATCCCCGTGGCCCCCTCCTCTCCGTCCGCGGGGCACATTTTAAAGCCTTGCCATCTCCCGTCACCGATTGGCAGATGCCCGAGATGAAACGAAGCCTCTCCCGAGAGGGGGCCAGGTGGTAAAAAGCCACCCCAGTCCTCCCGGTGTTTCCTAGAACAGGGACATACTCGGTACAGTTGGTCCTTCTTGACTTCTATTGGCCACCCTTAAGGAGCCTTAATCTTTCTTTTCTCCCCAAACTACATGTATGCACGTTTGTCAAGCCAGCCACAAGTCTCTGCGCTCCGCTTATGCGCCCGCCTCATCTCGGAATATTGGCCGTGCCAACCGCGATTTACAGACTGGCCGGGCCGTGATCGTGCACACTTGAGCGCAAGGGGGACACCACCGTCCGAGATATTGGAGCCACCGAGGCTGTGGATGTGTGTCCCGCGGCGGACTATGTCTCAGAGGAGCACGCTTCCTCCGTCCATCGCTCTTACACCGCGTGGTGCACCCATTCTCGTGGGCTTGGGGCACGGTCTTTGATGTGAGTAGCGGGACGTACATGTGCCATCTGATATTCTAGACCGGACACCCAAGTCCGACTTTCCCTACCCTGTGCAACACTAGACGACGGAGAGAGCACAGGGGGTAAGCATATATGAACCAGACTACCATCCACCCTCCTTGAGACCTCCGTTCTCTGCTGAAGATTGGACGCAGCTCTGAGACCCAGGGACTCTTTTCATTAAACAGGAAAGAAAAAAGGGACAACTCGCCTCCCCGTAGCCCACCGGGCAGCGGTGACTTCGGTTCAGTAACACTACGCTGTGCAGATGCAGGTTCTAGATTCAACATGCGGGTTGCTCCCGCCGTTGATGTGGCCCTGCCGCCCTTCTTTGTTGCAAGGGCTGGGCAGAAGAGACCCTTGGTCCTTGGCCAACGCGGCACGCATCGTTCAATGTTACATCTGCATGCTCACACTTGGGCTTTCCCCTATTGTATATATACAGTAAGTCCCATGATGAATGCTTCCCGTCCTGTCCTCATGGTCCTTCAACCCGCTCCTCGTGCAACCACACCCCGACGACAACATCCACCATCGTGATCTAGTGCCCCTCCCCAAGACATGCCTTTCCTTTCCGAATAGCTACAGTCTCTCTTCTCTTATAAACCTTCTTCATCACAGTCCTTTCAGTTTCACTTTGGATAAGTAGTTTGCTTCAAACTCTATTCACTCCTTGAAGTCACTTTGCAAACCAGACATCTAGAACACCAACTACGTTCCTTAGCTCCAAGAGCTTTGCATCATCGCAACAATGTACTCAAAGTCCATCCTGTCAAACCTCCTCCTCCTCCTCCCAGCCGCCACCCGGGCCTGGGACTCTCCCAACTACTCCGGCCTCACCCGCCTCTGGCAAGACAGCTTCCCCGGCGCCTCAGGCGACCCCATCAACACCGGTAACTGGAACATCATCACCAACCTCCACGTCAACAACGAGATCCAGGAATACGCAACCTCCCGCTCTAACCTCCAAATCTCAGGCGGCGGCACCGTCCAAATCGTGCCCCAAAAGGACGGCAACGGCGCCTGGACCTCGGGCCGCATAGAGTCTCGCTACGTCTTCACCCCCGCCGCCGGCCGCCTCACCGTCGCCGAGGCCCAGATCCGCTTCGGCGACAACGCCATCGCCAACAAGAAGGGCATCTGGCCCGCCTTCTGGATCCTCGGCGACGCCATCCGCAACGGCGTCAGCTGGCCTCGCTGCGGCGAGCTCGACATTCTTGAGACTGTCAACGGGCAGCTGACGGGGTACGGCACTGTTCACTGCGATATCCTCCCCGGCGGTGCGTGCAACGAGCCCAACGGCATCGGCGGGAACATTGGTATCCCGGACCAGGGATGGCACACGTGGCGTCTGCAGATTGATCGTCGGTCCGGCAACTGGCAGACGGAGACGATTACATGGTTCCGTGACGGGCAGCAGTTTCATCAGATTAGCGGTGCTAGAATCGGGAGTGAGGGTATCTGGAATACTCTGGCACGCGCGCCGTTGTTTTTCATTTTAAATGTTGCCGTCGGAGGTAACTGGGTAAGTCGATGCCTTTGTAGATTTCGTATAAAGACCGTTTGACTGACTGTTTACAGCCCGGAAACCCGGATGGCTCTACCATTGGCGGCTGGGGAAGCATGATGGAGACCGCCTATGTTGCCGTCTACCGTTCCACTTAATCTAGCCCTTCATCAGTTGGGCCCCTGAACCCATATCGAATATCGTCTTGTTGCTGCTCCTGCAACTACGCCGTTCGCTGTACATATGCAACCAGCATACTTAGATACCCCTTGTCATTCTTATGGCATATGCACACACCCACGCTCGCTAGATAATCTCCATAATCTCAAAGTCAATATCAATCATCATACCATCTGCATGGTTTTTCTAGATAATGCATTGCTTAGCTTCATTTGACTTGTACATGTAATTTTCATGGCTCATAACAACTTATCTCTCCTGACCTAGATACCCTGAGTCCTGTAAATGACCTATAAGTAATCTACCTACAGGAGGTACAACGGCAAGAATGTCCGTGCTCCGATAAAAAGTCTCTACTCATAAAACACCAAGCATCTAACCTCTATGCTTTGTCTTCCCTTCGCATCTGCGGGGGTATTGGGGTCAATGAAGGCCGTGTGAGGCGTGTAATCGGCCCGTCCCGGCTTGCCGCCAGGCTGGCCCTGGCTCCTCGAGTCGAAGCACTTGATGAACATGGCTTCATCAGGGGTCATATCTTTGGCGTAGTACAGCTTGTGCTTGTCGCTTGGTGCAACAGAAAAAGTCTCGCCTAAATGGTTTTAGCAAAGAAACACATTTCTTATAGAATCGGCCAGGCTGTACTCACCCTTGACATCGTAATTCACCGTCGACCGCGCCAAAGCCGGATCGGGAAGCACTTCCTTGCCCCGATCGTCGTCTTCGGTATCCGTCCGTCTGGGGTAAAGCAAATCCACAGCGATCAGATCCTTGGGCTCCGTCGTCCGCCAGTCAATCACCGCAAGCGGGAAATCACTCGCCGGGTGCCCAATCGGTCTCCAGACGTTGATAATCTGGTACCGCCCCTTGACCAGCTCATCCGCCTCGCTCCCCGGAACATGCCTTCTCACGCGAGCTTCTGCCGCACCGGGCGTCTGGTCAACATGCACCTGCTGCACCGGCTGTCTGGGGCTGTTCTTCTCCCTCCTCCGAATCGTGTGGTCGAAAGTCACAACCTTCTTCACGCCGGGCAGCTTATCCCGCAAGAGGGACTCAACTTCAGCATAGTAGCCGCTCCTCACCGCGTTATCGTCGGTGAAGTCCTTCTCTTTGGCCGGGGAGTTGTACACGGCGAACCCGGAAACGTCGGTGCCGAACTCTTCCGCCGACTCGCGGATGTTGACTACGGAGCGGCGGCGCTCGAGCCGGCTGAAGGAGGTTACATCCGTGTCGACCTTGGCCCAGGGCTTGCTGTCGTACAGAGTCGCCGGGTCCAGATAGCGGAAGTTGCCGGTGGTCATTGTTGCGAGGGATCTGCTGTGGATGATGCGGGGAACGATGGTGTTTCTAAGACTGGGTTTGACAAATGTGAGAATTGGGAATCGACGTAAGATTGTGTTCATAATAATACTTTCAGACAATGTCAAATTGCAGGGCTGATGTTGAAATACACAACGCCGTGCGGGGGACCGGGGGATGTGAGTTTAAAAGCAGCGCTCGAAGGGCGTAGGTGAGGCACGAATGAGACGACTGGATGATTGCATCACCACGCAACCCGCAGCAGTGGCACCATTAGTCATTCAGTATTTCTAAGCCGTTTCTCGCAGTGTCCGTGACCCACACCCGGGCTCGGCATCGATTGTGGGGCCCCTTGATTTCCAATCGCCGACATTCCGCGATCCGAATTGCTGCCGTCCCGAATGACATGCTCTATTCCCGCGGGGTATGCATCGCTCGGCGACGGAAGAGTCAGCACAGCGCACGGCGTTTAGATCATTTGCCCGATTTGCCAGCACACCATCAGCGGCGTTCTGATTTACGCCAAACAGTAGAATGTCAAACAGTACAGAGTGAATGCGTCTTGAACTTGAGCTTCGTAATCACAGGCACGACAAGGTAAGACACTTGCTACTAATAATGGGCACATCGTGTCATATACGACTTCCAGATGACTAGAGAGTTCGGTCAATCGAGCTAGGCAAGTGACGGGTAAAGTTATGGGGAGAAAACCGGGTTGGATGGAAAGACAAGATATTGCTGCCATCGCAAAAAGTCAAAAGGAAATCAATCCCACCTAGGCGGGCGCTAACGTTTTCCGAAACCGAGAATCGAACTCGGGGCTATGCCTAACCTCTCGCAGGATGAGAGGGCATCATGTTGGCCACTACACCATATCGGATGTTGTTGAATTTACCAGGCTAGCAATGAGCAAATGGACCGATTGCTGTTGTGCGTATCCACAGCGGGGACGCAATCATTCCGACTACCTTACCCTAACGACCCCGCAAGGTCTTGATACATGTAGCTACGAGTACCAATGACAGCAGATCATCCAAGAGCCCTGCTAGTTCATATCACTAAGAACTGGTGCAGAGAATCCGTATCGACATAGATCGGTAAAGCATGAAAAGACGCATTGTTTCTGTTGGAACAGCAAAGGCTGATAAGGAGTAATAGGCAGGTACCATGGGCTGGCTGGCACCTGCCCTGGGCGAAGTGGGACAACTGGCTTAGTCATCACGGCCGGATAAAGGTGGGGCAACCACCCAGGCCGTCACTACCTACTTCGACCGACTCCTGCCTACAATGTAAGATAGAACAACAACAAGAAGAACAAGCAATAGGATCACCAACAGACGAGTGATAATTGCTACCACTATTTGTCGTATACGACCCCGTGAACCAACAGTTTCTATCCGCATGTGGGTACACGTACTCAGTGTCGCCATGCTTACATGTAGACCTCGCTCACCTGAGAGCAAACCAGAGTGTCATCCATAGGCTTTGGCAACTGTGCATCTCAATACACAACAGACCATTTCACATGCCCCGAGTCCTCCCGCCTACTGATTCTAACCCTTAATTCCGGCCCGGGCTCTGGCCTCCCTATGCCAGTCGTTGCCCAGGGCACCTTTGCTTTTGGCATCCGAATAGGGCCGCCGTCCATCCCCTTGAGGTCAACTTTGAGTATCGATTGCGCAGCAATGCCTAGAAGAAGTCCATTTGCAAGATGACGGCCGGGGCTATCACATGAACGGTCAGTATGGCTCATCCACCAAAGAGAAACCATCCACATACCAAATATGCTTGCCCCCTCCAAAGGGGAGAAAACCAGGTGGTGACGACGTATTGTAGCCCAAGTTCAGAAATCGGTCGCCTTGCCAACTTTCAGGTTCGTCGTCCCATACTTTCGCATCGCTATGGAGAATACTAAGCGGCATCTGGACGTTGTTCCCTTTCTTGAGGAGGTACGAGCGGTCGCCGTTTGATATTGTCGTGTCTGTCATGACCGTTCGGGTAATGTTGTCAACAATGTTGCACCGCTCTGTCTCTTGCGCGCACGACAGCAGTAGAGGGCAATGCTCCTTGATTTTCCCTAGATGAAGCGTCATCTCGACCCCGTTCTCATCAGTTTGGTTCTCGGTAACCGCTGCACTGAGAAGCTCGTGTCGAATCTTGGCCAAAAGATCTGGCTGACTATAGATATTTGACAGAAGCCAGAAGACTAGCGTAGAAATATTGGCGAGAGCCGTAGCTAGAAGAATCTCAATTTTGGCGCTGTTATGGATGGACATTCCAAACTTCCGTTCTGCGGCGAATCTGTCCCTAGTAAATAGAGGGACTTCGGCGCCAAAGTTCTCTTCATGTCTGATGTATGACTCCAACGCTGCAATGACCTCGGTTCTCGCTTTGAATTCTTTGGAGGCGATGACAGAGGGGGCAACTCCGGGGAAGAGTTTGTGCATGTCATCATGATAGACCCTGCATGTTGAGTATCAGCATAGCTTCAGTGAGGGAACATACACCAGACGTGATGATGACGTAGAAGCGTAGGAGGCGCCTACTTACCAAAAGCTCCGCATCACAGCACTGTCTTCCCAAGGACTCAACTTCCCATAGAAGCCCCCCATTATGGCCCTTGATACTCTGTCTCATGTCCAACAATGAAAGTCTTTCAATTCGAGCTGGTCGAGCGGCATTCTGTTGAGAGAACTAGCTACATTACTGACCCCCGATATCGTTAAATCATTCAAGGAAGGCCCTGTAAGTCCTTTGTAGAGAACTTTAAAGATGGCGGTACGAAACTCCGGGTTCGTCCACAACTCCAACCCATGGCCTTCCATGCCTACCAAAGTTCGCACAAAGGTGTCAATTAGGGGCTCGAAGCTAAGCGTCCGTTTCTGGAAGATTGATGATGCCAATTGCGGTGAAGATGCTATGTAAAGCTTGCTTCCAAGGATGGGCAGCGAGTATGCCGTCATATTGAACTTCTCACTAGTAACTTGTCAGCCCACTATCAAGTTGCACCTTAGTCGCTCGTCCAGCTTGATCATTTGCTAAACTTTCGGGCTGGATGGCTTAAGAGTCAAGACTTACTGGTTCTTGACATGCTGTTTGTATCCCATCTGAATTAGATCAATCAAATGACCTATGAGAGGTATCTTTGGCCGCAGAGTAGGGGGCTCTTGCAAGTCTAGGACCGTCGGCCAGAGAACCTTGCGGACAAGGAATAGGACCAGAAAACAAGCCACAGGAAACCATATTATTGGGCTTTCGTCTAACTTGCTTGTTAGCATCTTGAATGGGGGCTTCTTTCTCTATTTCCGTTCCCTCAACTTCGGTTGAACATTCGAGTCATCGTGCATTCGAGAGCAAATTTGAGCATTCTCTTCCAGCTTCTTAAGTATGCTCTTCTTCGGGCCCATTGACGCATGCAGCATATGATTCCGTTATCATCAGCTGCATCAAATTTGCAATTGACTCCGCCACGTCTAATCATCGATGGTTCATTGCATTATCGTAACAGCCTCACGTTTCTAACTGCAGTGCAGTAAACCTCCTCCTGGAGACGTACGTCGAGCTGCAGCGCTAACGTACAGTAAGCAAGCAATATTGTCGTGAAAAACTACAAGCACCAATCAGGTCAGCAACTAACTTGCAGGTGATTTGAGCTGAAAACCAGTTCGGTACTAGCACAGTGAAATAATAGACGTGCGGCACGGGGGACGTGAGATTATGTGGTGAGCTTTTAGTACAAGTGTTGACTTGAGTTCTAACTGAGTAATTATGGGAAAGACAAGCGAGGTCTTAGTGGACGGTACGTTAAAGCCCCTGGCCCTCGGGTGTTGCTGACAGCAGGGGCCAGCCTTCAGTTACATCGCTTGTATTACTGTCACACAGATACATACTTGAGGCCTTGAGGGTAAGTCCACGCGGCTTGCATGTGAGACTCTGAGATGATCCAGTATATGCAAGATTAAAATAAACTATTGTTGCTTTAGTTCTGGACGGATGTAGTAAGAAGAAGTATCGAGCAAATATTTCATCGTTATTGGGCACCAACCGTGGTATCAGGACATATTTCGACTCCAATGCGCTTTATCTTACTCGAAACAAAGCCCAATCAAATCGACAATGGCAAAACAGTAAAGAGTATGTTTCTCTTTCGTTTTAAGAGGCAAGAAAGAGGCAAGAGATGCAAAAACAATCAAAAGTAATGACCAACGTGGGGCTCGAACCCACAACCCCCAGATACCCACATCTCGAAGGACGAGAAGATAGAAGTCTGATGCGCTACCATTGCGCCAGCCGGCCAGATGCTGGGATGATATTCTCGGCCAGAAACGCATCCATCTTTCCCCAGCCAGCGGGGTCGCGCAAAAAAGCGCTCCCTGACTCGCCTTGCCCAGGGTGGCGCACATCAAAGCAAACGCGAATTTTGCAAGGACACACGTCGTTCGCCGGCTGGTGGAGCCCTGACGCAATGATTCGCTACTGGGATCAATGCTCCGTCTGATTTTTTTAGTGTTTGCATGCAAATTTCTTCTTTCTGTAAGCGTCCCGCACCCGCTGCTCACATCAAGGCACACAAAAGCACACCCAAGGAAAACCCAAAATTCAGAGACCCCCCAGTGGCGATCCATCGGAGAATGGGGTCTGGCGCGGTTGGAGAAAAACTCACAGAAAGTGTTGGACCTAGTGATGGGGCAAGCGGGTTCGATGTGGGCGTCGGTTCGAGGCAAGCTTCAAGAATGAATGAGAGAAAATTCTTCAGCAAAATTCTTTCTTCTACGGTACCTTGAGTGCTGACGACCGGTTCCAAGGAATATGAAGCAAGCGTAACAGCACAGGTAGGCACGCATAGACGCCGAAACTGTGACGAGCCTCCACTCCTCCGTCTTACACGGAGGAGCAACCAGGAAGTAGATACGAAGTAGAAACATGGAATCTGCCAGATGCTCATGAGACCTCAGAACATGAACGATACACTCTGAGCAGGCTCGGAGCTCCACCAAGCGCGCCGATATTCATCGCTCAGTGCCGCCGGCCAGATGATAGCACGCCGAGCACGCCTTGGTCCTGCCCGTCCGTTCTTCGCCCTTCAAGGTTGGTGTTTGCAAGTCCAGCCAGGCGTGTCACTGTCAGGCCCGCCCCTGGGCAAGTGATCCTGCCTTCCGGGAGCGCCTCCGGCCAGCCCCATCAATCACGTAAGAAAAACCACCTCTTCCGTCGTCCGCAACTTGCCTCTGCCACCCCGGGGGCGCCCTCCAACACACCCCTCCTCCCTCCCCTCCTCTGGATCCGGGTGTCACCGATCCCGATAAGCCCTGGAGCGCGCTCTCTCGGGCTCTACCTCCTAGGCTCCTACGGCTCCTTTCGCACATTCGCATCTTGCGAGACGCCCTATGAACCATCCCAAAACGGGCCGGCTCCGATGTTCGCACACCGTCCTTCTGACACGGCTCTCGCATGACTTTAGGCCTGGCTTGACTCATAGAAAAGGCACCAAGCCAACACTGATGATTGACTTTTGAGCCCGCCTCCTGCCCGCTACCTACCGGATTGACATCCGAAGGTGCGTGGGCGGGCTGGCCACGACACACCCGGGCCGGTGCGCCGGTTACACATCACCCCCTTCTCCTGCACCCTACACCGGTTCACATCACACAGCGCACGGGAAACCGCCCACCGCCCACCGTCCACCGGGGTGCGCTTAAGAGCTCCTCCGCACACCGCACTATCGTGAGATGAACTTGGGAGTTGAATCATCCATTTCGAGACTATTATGGCGCCATCAAACACGGGGCGGGCGTGAGCTGCCCTTCCAAGCGACGTGGCACTGCTGCTCCGGGGAAACATGCCGAGCAGGGAATTACTTTCCGTTTCGACTGCCTATCACGCGGGGGACAGTTTAGATCGCCCTTTTCAGGCGCCCTTTCTCTATGTATCATCGATTATTTTCCGCCCAAAAAGCCCTCTAAGTACTTATTAAAAAAATACGAAAGTGTAGAGAAATGACTTGGGTAAATTTTTTTTTGAACATTTTGGTATTATTTAATGACTTTTTCTTAGGATATGGTAGAGGTATGTTGATTGATGGTGCTTCTTCGTGAGCGGCGGTCTAAACTGTCCCCCGCATGCCTATGTAGTAATACTATGCGTGCGAGTGAGCAAGTTTAGGAAACTCAGAGCAGCGAATTCACACCCGGCAAGCCGCAACTCAACTCTATAGACCGTAAACTCACGATACTCACAAGTGCTACCGCCCCGGTACTCCATGTCCCGAACAGACCCTTCATTAAATCACTCTAAAGCTCAGATCAACCGCTCGCCAAGGATATTCGCCGTTCGTCGGCGCGGCGTTCTAGACTCTCTGAAATTCAGATTCCCGTCCCAAAATTTCTCCAACTTACCACCCCAACAGGCCCAACTAGTAGTTTTCGTCAAGTAATTGTTGGCTAAGATTAACTCAATAGCCTCAAGCTCGGGACATCCCCGTCCCAAAAAACCTTGCATTCGAGTGAGTCTTGCAGCACCCGCAGCGGGTAAACCCAATGCGAAAACAAAACTAGCGACAGAAAACGTGGGATGAGCCGCAAGGAAGTAGTGTACACATCGGACAAGTACCTGCCAATAGCCTATAATTATCAAGGGTCGTGACTCGAAGGGGATTTCACATGTTACCATCCCACGCGTCGTGGGTCGCATAGTCTGTGGTTTCGTTGGTGAGGGGCAAATTCTGTTTGAAGTTGTCTCTATATCCACTGAGTAGAAATACAGCGGCACATTTTGCCGCTGAAGCGCGCTCAAAGCATCTGGTCTAAGTAACTAAGTCATTCGCAAAGTCAGTTCCAACAAGTCACGTTGAAAGATGAAAGGGAGTTGCAAAGGAGTTTTGTAGTGATTTGTGTATTAAATTCTTGCTTCAATTGTATGTTTCGTCTTTGAGCTAGCTACTGAGAAGCCAAAATGACGGGAACCTTGGCATCATCGATGATGTGCCTCTTCCATCAGCTCTGTTCTCAAAGTCCCCGTAAAACGCCTCGCAATGCAGAACACTTTCTCATGGTCATTTCACTCAATGCCATGCATCTCTTCAAAAGTCAATAGTAAATCCAATTGAGTTGTGACAATGTTTTTCCCGCCAAAAAAAGTTATAGTCCTATAAGAAAACAAGCGCCCGGTTCGTAAACCAGGGGGTATAATGCGGTTGAAAAAAAGCAAATCCTAAATGCAAAAACTTTTTGTTTTCCCTTTCATCCCGTCTCTTGAATTATGGTAAGTGTTTTTTTTTGTGTTGATTAATCTTCATGACTCTCATCCTCTAGTGGTGGTGTCATGATGTGGTAGAACCGCCGGTAACGGATCCCTCCCGGCTATGCGCTAGGCCGTTGTGTGCTTGGCCATCGAGGTGCTCAAGGCTCATGTAGTCGACGGGAGCCGCTTCGTCGGGGTACGCGGGCGGCGAGGGGGGAACGTCCTGGTAGACGGGCGGCGCCTCATTATCCCAGCTGACGCCGAGACCGGGGCACTCGGTGAGCATCACGTGGTAGTGCATCCTCAAGATGCGTCCGGTGCCCGTCTGCGTCGCGAGGTGGGGCTTGCCGACGGGCGCCCACTCCTTGGAGACAACCATCTCGATCATGAGTGCGTGGGAGACCTCGGTGCCGTCGCTCGACTTCATGTCGCAGGCGTATCGCGGGCCGTGGCTGTGCTTGCTGGCGACGACGCCGTAGTCGAACTCGAACTCGACGTGGCCGTCGGTGCTGGTGTAGTCTGACTTCCAGCCGTCGTGCATGTACTTCTCGCCGAGGACGCGGGTCTCGGTGCGGGCCACGCCCTTTTGCTGAGGCTGCGTGGTGTTGTTGGTGTTGCCGGGGACCGGGGCGTGCTTCTCGCAGGCTGGGGCCACGGTCTTGATGGTCTCCTCGAGCTTCCACGTAACCTTCTTGAGCTTCCAGAACTCGACCGTCTTGTTGGTGGCGTTTGCGCTGGTGAGGCCGTCGAGGCGGAAGGAGACGTTGTGGGTGCCGGCCGGGTGGATCACCTGGTTGTAGTGGGCGCTGGCCTTGATGTTGGTGGGGGGGAAGACGCGGACCGAGTGGTGCGGGAACTCGGGCTGGGGGAGGGAGCGCTTGACGTCGAAGTTCTGCTCAAACTTGATTGGCGTCTGGGAGCCGGGCGT
Organism: Colletotrichum phormii; assembly: GCF_030913505.1. NCBI lineage: Eukaryota > Fungi > Ascomycota > Sordariomycetes > Glomerellales > Glomerellaceae > Colletotrichum > Colletotrichum phormii. The sequence goes on from NW_026851456.1 coordinate 372,236, forward strand.
GCCCTTGACGAGGGTGGCCTCAGCCTTGAACTCGTAGGCGATGGAGGTGATGGGCGTGTCCATGGACGCGGGGAGGTGGCCCTCGAGGAGGATGGAGAAGGGGAACTGGTGAACGCCCTTCTTAAGCGTGGTGGGGTGCGTGAGGAACGTCCAGCGCTTCAGCTCGGTGTACTGGTTGGTGCACTCGCCGCAGTGGTTGGTGAAGGGGCGCTTCTGTTGGACGTGGATGTTGAGTTTGGCGCCAAAGGCCTCGACCTGCAGCTGCTCGTCCTTGACCTCGAGCTGCATCTGGCCCGAGACGAGGGCGCCGGAGGAGGACTCGGCATCACCAAAGAAGACGATGGGCGGGCTCTCGATCTTCAAGTTGAGGCCTGCGTGGGAGTTGTCGTGCGAGTCCTTGTTAGAGCGGCCAAAAGGCAGAGAGAGGCGGTGGTGGTGGTGCTTCTTCTCCTTGAGGTGGTCTGCGGGATCTGCTGCGAACATGTTGTGGTAAGGGATGTGCTCGCCGTCATCGGAGGAGTAGGAAGAGTGGCGGTCGAGAGGTACTCTGCGCAACAAGCCTTCGTCCTGGACGTTGTTGTGACGGGGTTGGTGATGTTGTTGGTGTTGCTTGGTCTTAGTCTTGAGGTTTGCAATGGCAGAAACACTGAAGTTCTCAGTGGAATTCCGCAGGAAGTTTGCTACGCGGTGGGGCATGATTGGATGCGTTGTGTGGTGCGTTCCCCGGATTTCGAGGGCTTGCTGGATCTTGGAATGTTCGGTTGCGGCCCTCAAGTCTTCTTTTGTAAATCTTGGCTGGCTAAGATGGGCCAACAAGATGGACAGGGGTTAAAGGGTGTGAGGGGGGGCGGGTGAACCGCAAAATAAGGGAGGTGGTGTGACGTTTTTAGACGTAGGGTCGTCCAAGATCCAAGAGGATAATGGGTTCCGTCAGAATTTTTTTTTTGGAAACCAAAAAGGACAAAAAGAGTCGATTCGCCGGATCCCGAAGGATAGGCGAGGTTGATACGGGCGCGCGCAGGATCTTTTGGGCGGGCGTGTGGTGGTAAGGGTGTAAGGCGCGAGGCCGAGGGCGAGCGGCGGTGTGTGTGTAAGTGCGCGTTGATGAGCTGATGGGCGGAATACGGCAGGTCTGCTGATGTTCCCTGACTGACTGATGAGTGATGTGTGGTATGGGTCTGATGGGCAGTCTAGACGATGATGTGTCCGGGGGCCCTTTTCTCTTTGTACTTGGACAGAGACTTGGAAAATGAGAGAAGAGAGGGAGTGTGGAGCGCGATGACTTTTTTTCTCTTGCTATTCTCGAATCTTTGCAAGAAAGGTCCAGGTGATGTGGGTGGTAGGAGCACAAGGTCTGATTCTCGTTCTGTCCTTTGCCCGTTTTGGTTTTTCTTTCTTTATGGCGTCGAATAGCCAAGAACGAAACAAGTTTGGGCTGGGTTGCGGTGGTGGTGGACGGGATCTACTTCCGCTGTGCGCGCTGAGAGGAAGAAAGATGGGATAAAAGCGACCAAAGCGATGGATGGTAGTATGGTGCGGGGTGTGGGAGAGCTGATGATGTCGTCCCTTTTCGTTTGCTCGTTCGCAACAGGCGTGGAAGAGGCGAAGTTGGCTTTAAGAGAAAGCCAAGTGTTTTGGGATCTCGGGTTGATTGAAGTCGAGATCGTAGAGTGGAGGGGTATGGGAAATGAACAAACGGAGACCTTTTGCGACTGCGATGACTCCTTCTCTTGTGAATTTCCCCTTTTGAATTTTCCCGTTCCTTCGTGTAAGTCGTTTGTTGACCGGGGTGGTAGGTAGGGCGCAGGAAAAGTGTGCTAATGTGGGATGGATGCAGCTGCAGCGTTGCGCTTAACGGCGGGCTTTTCGGGTGAGATGAGATGCAGAGTGCGGAGGAGGCAAAAGTGGCCGGGGTTCTCCAGAAAGATTGCAGGAATTCTTTTCGGCTTCTCGAACGAAAGGTATCGTGAGGTTATCGTCAAGTTGGAGATGTCAACGAGAGAAGACCAGGAGAAAAGTAGGCCACGGTGGTAGTAGACTCTTGTAATAGCAGCCTCTTATTACGCAAGACGTGAAGCAGGACCGTCGCGTTATTATGTCTTGCCAGCTCGTGATGGTCAAGCTTTTCATAGGGTAATTATGTGTCATGAGTTGGAAGGGTACCTGGCGACACATGCTCCGCTCCAGCGTTTTGACACGGCCCAGCCAGCGCGGCATCGTGTACATCAGCTATTCATCAGACACCCACATGGGAACTGTGACTGATCGAGACGCAGTACTGTTACTGGAAGTGGACGTGGATCCAGCAGAGAGGTGTGTGTGAATCAACCAAGGATGGGAAGAAAGAAAAAAAAGTGTGAAAAAAAGAGCCTGGACCATCTCCACCAGATGGGTCCATTGCGCGAAGTACCTGCTCCAGTTTGTTCCAAGCGCAGCTGTACATTGCGCCAACTGACACTTCTCAAACATGACCAACGCCAACCAGTGACTGAGCCCACCAGCTCCCTTCGACTGGCTGAGAAGGACGGATGCTGGCCCGAGCTGGTTCATTGTTGCAACATTTGCAAGGCATGGCGTAGCCTGCCATGGCATGGGTCGAGTTCCTTGGTGGCCGCCTGACCATGCGCCTGGCTCCAAAGTCGCAACCTCTGTTCTGAGCCATGACACTGAGAAATAGTCCTGGCGGGCCCACGTGTAGGTACGTAGGGCATCCGTAACTTGTATTCTATTCCTAGGAAGTTAGGAACCAACCTCACGTTTGAGGGCCGTCCACCGCAAGAGACGGCGCTGTTTGGGAGGAGATGCCGCCGCCTGATCGCGGTCCTGTAGCGCGGCGATCAGGTAAACTCGGTACGTATATCTCATCCCGGAGCACCATCGCCGGAACCTGGGAAGAGAGCCACCAAAGAGCCAAGACAACCTGGACAAGAGACAGGCGGTAGGTACTTGTAACTACGGTATTGTACAGTCTGTACCTGACCGCTACGGGGAACAACCAGCCTCAGCTTTCATTCTCCCTCTCGCCGCCATCACGATTTGCGAACCCTTGAGGTCGTGCTCGGTAGTCCACAATGGCGCAAGGCCAGGGGCACGGCGTCGTACTGGATGATGCAACGGAGGGGAAACCAATTCTTGCTGCGTCCACAAGCCAGACACGTGTAGCAGCAGTAGCAGCAAGAGGAAACAAACGCAATGGAGACAAAGGGGTGCGCAGTTACAGCTAGTTACAGGCTTACAAGTTACAGCACACCAGCTAACATGTGGATGGCATCATGCTGCTGCGACCGTCCGCAACAGAGCCGGTTACGGCCCATGGAGCCGCCAACCATCCAGGTGTTTCCAGCGCATCGCAGTAATAACGCAAGACGGGAGGATGATGCCAGCATCTCCCAGATTGATGCCAGAGAGCAGATCGGGCGGCACCTTAAACTTAGCACTGACCGAACTAGGTTGTAGCCGCCGCCAGCATAGTCCTGGGAAATGACACCATTGGCCAAGAGCATGAGAAAACCAGCAGAACCAAACCGCATCCTCTTCCCTCAGATGCAGTCGCACGATGCCATGTGGTACGATTTTCTATTGTTGCCCAGGAATCGCGCTGCGGGGTCCCTCCAACCTCTCAACCTGTACCAAGAACCGGAGCTCTCCACGAGGTGTGTTCGTGCCAGATGACATTGCAGGTGACTTGGTCGATAAGGCCATCACAATGCACCTGTCGGCAGAAGCAAGCTGCAAACCTGATGTTCTCCGGTTTCCTCTGGGGAAGGTGTCCACGGCCCACGGGGCATCTGCCCCGGGTGCCCAGCCGGTGACATATCGTGAGATGCAGAAACGGGCCACAACGGCAACGGACCAGACATGACGATTGAACGGGCAACGATTTGAGTACATCGGCGTTCTGGCTCATCTTGCCATCGCAAGTGATGGCATCAGTCATTAGCGCCATCTGCTCGTTCTCAAACTGACACGCATGCCTAGTGGCTTCGGGGCGTGGAACACGTATTCAACGCCGGTGTAAGTCGAGTTCGGCAAGTGGCAAGCAGCCTAGCAGTCTGCAGTAAACACACACGTAAGCAGCTCATACCGAGGCGCAACCCGCGAAAAGGAATAGAGCAGACAACGAGGCTTCTCGTCACATCTCGTAAACCAGTCAACGGCATCACCGTAACCCACACATCACCGCCACAGCATCGTAGTTGAAACCTCGTGTTGCAACTCTACTCCGAGACAAGATAGATCTAAGATCCCTATTCGATCGTACCACCGGATCTGCAGTCCGGACCAAGCCGCAATAGAAAAGGGTCGACACTGTCAACCCGACCGTCCGACCGGCCGATCGGGGTACGTCTCTCAGCCTCTCCTATTGCTCGCGGTCAACACTTTTGAGGCTCTGGACTATTAGGTCTGCTTGACCGACGGAGCGCACCGTCACCGTCTTTCTGTCTGTGCCGATACTCAGCAGTGAGCCGCGCGATTCCCCACCATCACCAACATCAACCATTCTCAAAAGTGCTCTTCCGTCCCCGTAACGGATGGCCATCCCGGGCTCTACTGTATCTCAGCTTGGTCTATTCCTAAATCGAGGGAAAGTGGTGCGGTCCGGTGCGGTGCGGGAAGAAGTCCATCCATTCGCCTGCCCGCAAAGGTTGTCATTTAGCCGCGTTGACCTGCCAAGCCATCGTCTTTTCCATAATGGAGCCGCCATCTTGAAGTTTTTTCTTTCAAAGTCTGCTCGATTGCGTGCGAGTGAAATTCCTGGCTAGGAAAACGTGCTTCTAGACTTGGCCTAGGATCGTGAATGGAAACGAACCGCAAGCCAAAATTCCCACTTTAGGGAAACAAAAACGGAGAAAACGGGGACCGGAAGCAGGGGGGCCAAATATCCACTTCCAAGGCCACCGGGCCACTCATGAAGTTTCTCTTACGTATAACTAACCGGAGTCACCTGCCCATCCCATTTTCGACGGCTTTTTTTCTTCATTCTTCTTTTACCCAGGCGCATATTCTTTTCGAAAATTTTCGTCTCTTTCGGTAAACTCCAATAGCACGTCTCCAATAAGCCAGGAGCCAAGAACCCCTCCTACAGGCGGTTACAGCGTACCCAGTGAGGCTAGTATCCGTATACGTGCCTTTCGTAGCCCCCCCTGACGCCGCTTGGGCGCTCACTTCTCTGTCCCTTTTCAGACAAGGAAAACGTAGCTCCAAGGGGGGTGTAGGGTTGGAGTACCCCATGGCTTCATGCCGGTGGCCGCTGGCATTCACATTTGATTCCATCGTGGGATCTCCAAAAGGGAACGAAGCCGCAGCAAGCAGCCAGCTGAAAATTTCTTTCCAACCCCGTGGGCAGAAAGAATCCATTCATCATCCATTAGCCACCTCGGCGGGCGCAGGCATTGATCTCCACTGATTTCCCACACATGTCACTGCCACAGCTGCAGACTGGATGGAGCTTCGAGCTGGAGAATTTGCTCCATCTTCCAACATGCCCATGGGAAAAGTTCTCGATGGACAAACGCCGCACGCCCACGACGCCCTGGGCAGCAGGAGACCAAAGTCGGATGACCTAAGCTCAGAGAAAAGAGATGGAACACTTCCATCGCGATCCAGAGCGGTCGTTCGGACCCACGATCTTGGCCACCTTTTCCAACTTGGGCAAAGGACCACAGTTCCTGCAGCCCTGCTACGAGTGTGGATACTCGTCGTAAATGTACATTTGTAGCCCAGCATATTTTTTCTTGTGAACCGGTACATCGTGCCAGGAGGTCGCTAACATGATGTCAACAACGAACTCACGAACATTGTTCCTGAGTTTCTATGGAGTTTTCTCACTCATAGCCTTGGTTTTTATGTGGTGTCTTCTCCATGAGCATGTTTCGAGATCGCCCAGCTCCACTGTTTAATGTTTTCCATATTGTACACCTCCTCTACGACAGTAATTAACCGCTCACACGCCAACAGTCGTCATCTAACGCAGAGGTGTCATCCAGGGGAAGAATGTTTCCGTGGAGAGTCATCACCGATTCACCGCTAGCCGGCGGTCCTCATCGGCGACCGTCGCCTCCAATGCCCAAAAACCGAGCAAGACATTCCCACCCCTCCCTAGCTTAGCCCCCGTGGCCCCTTGCGCTTCAGGGTCCTTCTCGGTGATCCGGGAACCATCCCGAACCCCTCCAACCACCCCCACCTCGTCACGCTCGCCGACTTGGCTCGAGGGGAGTCATACTGTCATACTCTTGGCCGGCATTCTGTTGCGCTTGCCGGTCACATCGTGACATTTACCCAATTTCGCTTCATTTGCTGTCCTTTCCTGATTCATGAAAGATTGTGCAAACTTTGCCGCAACAGAAAACCTTTTGCCCATCCCCCCGATACCGGCGCCGCGCCCGCACGCTCACGGCTCCCTCAGCGGCAGCGCGGACGGCACTGGGACGGACGCGGTCAGGCCGATCTCACGGACCGTTTTAGAAGCCTACCAGAACAGCCAAAGCCACATGCATCCCCAAGGGTAAAAAGCTCCTCGCAGGCTCACAGGATCCTTGGAGAGTCATTCGTCCCATGATTTCTACAAGTAGGGACGGCAACAGCCAACGGCAACGGTGAAAGACAGGGCAGCCATGCTTCTCGAAACATGCGGCAAGCGCAAGTCTGAACTTGTCAGTTGGGATTTCTAGAAAATCTTAAATGAGCTGACTTGAGCGTCACCCAAGCCCGTCGTCAAACACGCCAACGGGCGGGCGCGGCAAGTCAAAATCTACAGCAAGGTTCATACCTGTGCCCATATACACACGTGTTGCTTCAATGTTCATTGCTCCTTTGGACGTGCAACCCTCGAGACAGGGCAAAATCCGAGCTCGAGTTCTCAAGCCAAGAGTTCGTCGTTTTGCTCTCAGATCATTCTTTGTCTTCGCATTTTGTAGATAGATACTGAATCGGGACATTGGGCCTGGACGCTCAGTCCATCCCAAATCGCAAGGAGAAAACGAGGCCACGGCTAACCAGCCATTCGTCAACTCTAAGCAATCATCAGACAACAACATCTCGTGTTTGCCCCTACTCACGTCACTGAGCCCCGGGCAGAGGAAACAGAAACAAGCGGTCACGAACACAAGCATCAGGCTCGAAGCAAAGAGATAATCGATTGATATCAACACGTTACGAGGCTGATAACGCTTGGCCTCTTTCATCTTCCCCGGCATGGCACCGGGTGCAGCAAGATCCAAGTGAAACCCCGCGCGGACGGGACCAAGACCCCTTTAACCACTCAACCTCGAGATCCTTATCGCGAGCAAACTATTTCATGTTTCCCCAGGTTCTCCTTTTCCAACACAACCTTTCCACCCCCGCATTCTACTAAAACTGAGGCGGGAGATCGCTAGACGGCCAGCCTCAACTACATGCATCTATTTTGTCCACACCATCGAGCATCGCAGGTTCATGGCTTTCATTGGTGTAGTGGTGGCAGTTGTGCCGCAAGATCAATATGGCATGAACTCGCGCCCTTTCGATGATTGTATCTCCGCGGGATGAGACGTCGCGTCACATGAGCGCTGTTCACGTGGACATTTCTTTGGGACGGTCGACTACACCAAATACACTTTAATCCAGAGAGGTGAGGGGTAATAAAGGAGACATCGTCATAATCACGCTTCATGCCAAGGGCTGATCGCAGGCATCGTCGACAAGTGTAAGTTGCGAATAGGACGAAACCCCCTCATTGAAAAAGGACAAAATCGACAATCCCTTTGGTGGCCCGTTCCCCGCGGATCGATCAGGTCCCAGTTCCCAGCACAGCTCTGAGCTCCTACTGCCCCGCCACGGCGTCGCCCGGCGGCTGAAGCTCTCGGTGCTCTAGCCATGACTTCAACCTCTCTCTCACTGCTCCAGTCCCCTTCTCCCTCGGAGATGTCCCAGACAGAGCCAACCACGAGAAACGCAGCACAACCTCGTTTGCCGAAAATGTTGTCATCCCTAGCGATGACGCCTCATTTTCTTGGCTGTCTTCAAATGGATTTATTCAGCTTCGCTGTCTAATCTCCAGACCCAGTCTGGCCCGCCTTGGCCGCCCAATCTCAATCATCCTCACCAACGTCCCAAAAGTCTCCAAAGAGCCTCCTCCACCCGCCGCCGCTCCGCATCGTGCTTTCTCCATCCCGCCCCATTCTCGCTTACCAGCAAAAAGCTTTTGGAGAGTCTAGAACATTTTGCATGCCTGCCGCACTCACACCTGTCTAGCTTGACGGGCCATAAGAATCTCTTACATAATGGCGTCGGAATGCACAGACAAAGATGGAAAAGGCGTGAGAGTAAGTACCAGTCGTCCCAGTGAAACAATTTTTTCTTTTCCTTCCTTTGTGATCCAGTATGCTTACCTTACTAGCTTAGCCGCGGTGGTGAACGAGGGAAGAGCCGCTGCCGCCGCTAGCTATCACAAAGAACATGGGTAATGTCCACTAGCTAGCGGAGAGCTACATGGAGCGCAAAGCTGCATGTCTATGGAGAACGGCGAACAGCGGAAGATGGGGTATCGGAGGATGCCCATTCTTGATGGGAATCCTGTGCTCTATGCCGAGGTATTCGTATGCTCGATGAGAAATGGTAAAATGGCAAATCTGGAATTCCGAATTTCGAAGTTTCCACCGAGTCAAGTGTTCTCCTCCTTGGCCTTGGCTCTCGTTAATTGAAACGAAACAATTGACGATGAACTCGTTATTCGGTGCTTGGACCGCACATGGCCTTTCGCAAAAGTGGCAAAAGTCTTGGTCTTCGAGTCCATAGCGAACGGGACTGATATGTCTCTGTGTGTTGAGACGCAACTCCCAACGAGGAAAGCGGTTCCGCCGTGAATGTAGCGTTCTCGTCGTCTCAACTTTGCCTCAGCAAAAGCCCTACCTACTTGACTACCGTCCGTGTGACGTGTTGCGGATCCATCTGATCATCACTTCTTGTCTTTTGGTGAGGCCAGGAACCGCAAGGCTGTCTTCTGCACGCTCCAGCTCGGACGTTTCTAGGCGTTTGGGGAAGGGAAGTCTTTGCTCCTGCGCCTGGAAGCTAAGTTAGCCAAGATATTGAACTCTGATAACGGTCTTGAGGAGGCGTGATTGGTTGTTTTGCAGGATCATGTCCCGTGAGTCTTCCGGAAGCTTTCGACATCTCTTCCCGTGACCGGCCTCGAGACCCATAAAACACGGGATGATCGGGTGGCGAAACTCGAGACATCGGAGACGGAGCCGGCAACCGAATATATAGCGAAGACCCGCTTCGGAGAAATCTTCCGCCTCTCAGAGAATCCATCACTCGGATGTCACCCCGTGCGGCCTCGTGGCCTTATCGGAGGCGCAATCGCACATCTTCATATCCGTCCACCAGCCCTTCTCGGGCCGAAAATGCTTTCCGAGTCCGCCGGCTCGATCGTTCTGGGCCCAACGGCAATAGGGACTGCATTCCGACGGAGAAATCCCAAGAATGCGGTTCAATGATCCATTGTCGTGCAGATAAATTCCAGTCGCATCGGCCAATCTCACATCGCGCGGAGCGATAATCACGCAAAAGTAGCTTAAGTAAGGTGGCCGACGAACTGCCCGTCGTCGCTCGTATCCGTGTCTGCGGTCCTGGTGATCTCAATTATTCGGTATCCCGCAAGGCTTCCGACAAGTCAGGGTCCCTCCACAGATAAATTGAGTCGGGGGATTTTCCAACGCCAGCGGCACCTCGGCAGTAGGCGAGGGCATTCCAAAAAAAGGGACACGGGGAGAAAACCCTGGCGGGGCGCTGTCTCAGGGTTGGTTCTATTATTAACAAACTTCCAATGGTCTGTCTTGCTTTTCCCTGGTCAGTGCGTCCCTCTGGTCGGCGGTCACGCATGGGATCTGAGTGGAAGCTCGAGCACCACAAGGCTCATTAGGCGAAATGAAAGGTGCGTCGGTTGGCTCTTCCCGTCGGCCATATCGCCGGGATAACTCGTTACAATTCATGCGGTGAGTTGTCTGAAGCATGTCACAAGACGTGGTTGTTAGTAGGCGGTCGCTGAGTCGCTGCCGCTGCCTCGGTGAGGGGGGGACGGCAGAGGGGAAAGGGAGATTAAGATTGTGCCGCGGTTCCGGGTTGAGAAGTAGGTAGCAGAGGAAAACGTCTGGTGTAAAGAAAAATGTCAATTGACGTCGCTGTCGTCATGAACTTTAATAGAGAGCTGTTGATTGCCCGGGTGCTCAGTCATCAATGTTATGCCGAGTCTTCTACACTATGGCGGGATGAACGCCCTCGCAGAGTTCACGCTGCCAAACCCATCAAATTCGAGGGCCGTCGCGCGCGCAACGCAACAGTCTTGTCTGCCACAGTGTCACCCGACCTCGAAAGAAGGGGATGACATGCCAATTTCTCACCGGACACAGCGAACAGGGAGTTTGGAATGTGAAACACGAGACAAGCATTTCCCCGCAAGACCAATTCTTTGGCAGCCACTCTAATCCCGAGGCTCCCACTCTATCAATTGGCGATGCCCACGATAGCCCACGAAAGACTCCAAAAGCCCCTCTCGAACCCTTCTTTGGCAGTGTCATCAGTAATGCGTTTGGGTCATGCAGTTTGTAGGGAGGCAAAGCCAGAGTCGAGGCGACTGACTGCGGCAGTATTGTCGCCCGTGTTGGCTGTCCATTGGCCGTATTCGGTTGACTCGGATCGTGTTTGTTAGGACCGTTTTAAGGGGAGGCCTTTTTAGGGGGGGGTTCAATGAGCCAATCACGACGGCCAATTTCGGCACTCTCGGCCTCATTGAAAACGAAGCTGAGTGAGACACAGCCACATTCTTCCCCCAGTTTGGAACCATGTCTTTCCTCGCAAATGCAGAATATGCAGAATGCGCAGCCGCTAAATCAACTGATGGATCGAATGCGTTCCTGATGGGGGATGGTATGGAAGGAATGGTTGAAAATAGAGACATTTGACGCAGGCACGTTGTTGTCGAATGAGGGAGGAGGGGTTACGGGTTCCTTCCTGTTCCTGCGCCTGCTCCTGTCGTACCTGCGTCGGGCGTACGTGCGGTGGTGCCTGCCTCTTTTCCCCCTGGACCCTGAGACGGCCGGCCGCCCCTCCCCTGAATAGGTAGGCAGGTTGCCTCACCTTTCTTCCCTCCACTTTCCCCGTGTTTTCAAGGTGTCGGGTCCCTTCCCAAATTCCATCAGTTCCTTCCATTCCTTCCAGGTTGCTTTCCCGTCCCTGCCCGCCTCAATCTCGCGCTCTTTCCCTCCTCGCCGCCCCCTTCCTGTTTTCCCTCTCCAACAAACGCAAACCTTCCGGTTATTCACTCTTTTGTTCCATCCTTCCTTCCTGCATCTCCTCTTGGCATCGACCACTTTTTTTGTGTCTCTATTCACAAACTGTTTTCTCTCTTCACTACAGTCACTCCTTGCATAAAAAACCGTTGGCAACTAGAGAAAGCGATAACAGGGGCTCCGAATCCGGTTTCACACAAGCGACACAGGGGCGAATCCACTCATTACAGACGAGCCAGCCGCAACCCGCTCGCCGCAACCCGCTCGCCGCAACCGAACGATAAGAATTCGAGGACGAGCATTGCGATAGTCGCGACAAGACGCAGACAGCTCAAGTCAGGGAATTAAATACGAAAGGGAGAAGTCTACCGTACTTGACGCGACGTGACGAACTCTGCGATTCTATCGGAAATCGAGGGAAATCCATCGTGGATACAAACGATAATCCAACCCACTAACGAACCGTTACATCATATCCACAATAATCCGATCCCTCCTCTGTCGCATCATGAGTTCTTCAACAACCGCCTCGAGCCTCCTGGCACCCGTCGCCCGCGCCGTGCACTACCTCGCTGCGCGCGATGACTGCGCGGATGGCGACAACAGCTCTCGCTGCGAAAAGCCCTTCCAGTCCTCCAAAATTATCGGCATCACCATCGGCGTTACTGCGTAGGTCTATCCGAACAGTCCCGCATTCTGCCCTACCTGGATTCCCTACGAGTCTTGTTTGCATTCGCATCTCGCCCATTTGCCCCATGGCCTACCTTGGCATTCATCGTTCAGCCAAAACTAACATGAATGCTTTTCCAGTGCTGTGCTCATCTGCGGTACCCTTGGTGTCTTGACTGTGTTGCACATGAGAAGACAAAAGCAAGAGCGCAAGGAGGACGACATCGACCTCGAGATCGACGGCGATGTCTACGATCACTCGACCATGGGCAAGCCCCCGCGTGCCTGGCAGCCGCATGGCCAAAATAACCAACCCGGAAACGACAACCCCTTCGAAGCCGAGCGCCAGCCTCACCAGCGAGCCGAGAACCCTTTCGAGCCAGAGCGCCGGTAGTCATCCCAGGTCGTCCCGTGATAGGGACCCCTTCGGATTCAAATACCGCACTTTAGCTGCACTTTTACATGAATGAAAGAATTCGTCAACAATTATTATGGGTTTCGGCATATGTCGGATTGGAAACTTTCTTCTGCTCGTCGGGTGAGGGGATTGTACATAAGTCCCCCGAGGACCTGATTTTCGTCAGCCACATTTGCGAGCATGGCACTGCATCTTCGATACTGTTATTTTTCTTCGCTGAAAGGGTCGGATACGTCACGAAGTCATGGTTTCCGATGTTTCACGTCACTCGGACCCGCAGCCTGCACTTCGGGGAACGCGGCAAACGACTGGAAGGGTCGAATGAGCAGAGGGCATAGCCTCGGCACAAGTGGTCAAGGTTCAACTATACTGCTTGACAGCCTTGGAGGAGAGAGCTGGTTGTGGGGAGGTAACTTGCATACAGGGCTTGGTGAGGCTCCAGCCCACCAACCCATGGGAGGATTCTTGTCTTTCGAGAGATGGTCACCAGGCATCCGTAATGCTGGCTAGCCCAGCATAATACAAACATGTTAAGCCAACCTTCTCGACATGTTGAATGGGAAGCTCATGATCGCGGGGGACTTAATCAGTCTTGTCATTGTCCCAGAGTTCCGCCCTACATCACGTCGGTCTCAGCCAGCAGTACTGGAATCGCTAAGGTTATGGTCTGCGGGCGGAGGTATCGTTGCATGGGAGCTTCCGATGCGAAGTTCGTAGCGTTTGCCCAGTTTTCGGCCAGGGGGCTTGTCGTTGCTTGTGATCTGCGAACCATCCGAAGTTTTGCCAAACTTTGGCATATGCACGACTGAACTGGGCCATCTGATGTCGGCTCCGCCCGGTCTGTGATGTCAATCATGCTGAACTTCCAGATCGGGCATACTCATGGTCTGTCGAGAGAGAGGTCCGTTCGCAGGGCGTCAGTTTGGTACCCATCATGGATTGATTGAGGTGCTTGAACATTGCTTCGCTGACGCGTGTTTTGGATAACATGGCTCCTAGATGAATATCACATTCCGCTCCTTGGAGGATGGAGATGGGCTAATGCTATCATCTTCACTTTTAGTGATCCGTAGCGGCTTTCAGTACCTCACTCACGCCGTTGCACGCCTCTAATATGAACTTTCCATTCTTGCTATGAGTGACTTTTCTTCTGGTTTTAGGACAGACGAAGAAGTATTCGTTTACGTATACCATCCTCAATTCTGCATACTCTTGCCCACGGAGGGGTAAACCACTAGGCAAATCTTGACTCCTCGTATTCTCAAGCGACGGCCGCATGATGGGCCGGAGCGCTACATGATGTGGACGGCTTGATTTGGACATGTACAACGCTGTGCAGGCACTCATCGGACCGGTCTGACGCGGGACGACATGATCCTGCTACGCCGATGCGGGATGAAGTCGGGGTAGCAGTACCGGGCCGTGAAGCCCAGCAACACAGATATCAACCGATTTGCACACTGCATACCACTACAGCTCGACAGATGCAGGCCACGCCCAACGGGAAACGTTCCTATGCGAACCCCGCCTTGCTGTGACATTTTCCGGGCGGCTCGTCCCGTTGCGATCGACGCAGCCCACTATGATCGTCACACTTGTTGCCTACCGGATTGAGCTTCATAGGATCTATGGACTGCATATCACAAGATCTGGGTTTTCAAGCCATTTAGACATTCACCGAGCTCTGCTCTCGATCATTGACACCCTCTCACTCTCTCCGCCATAGCATCACAGTGGCATCAGGGTGCATCCGACAGCTGTCGGCGGGAATGTACACTAGTTTCGGAGTACTACTTACCTGAGTGGTAACTAGATATTGTGAGACTGCGCGAAATTGTCCAGAGCGAACTTAGAGTCCTAAATTAACATAAAAGCTCTCTTCTTCTGGCCCTTCAACTGACTTTCCCGTTGTCTCCAACTCAAGCTTTGTCCTCTCAGCGCTATCATATCCTTTCATCATCGATTTTCAACTTAATCATCCAACACAATGGCCTCCTACTTTCCCGAAGGCGAATGCTTCTTCGTCAGGTCGTCCCTGAAATACGGTAACAACTGGTCTGCAGACAATGCGGAGCAGTTCTACAGCCACGTCCTCATAGAATACCAGGTATGGCCCTCCTTCTCATGCCTCAACTTTAAGCATCAGGTAGTTCACCCATTCCATCCAGTGGAACGGCTGGGTCGGCAGCGGAAACGTCGCGCCGACACACCCGCGATCTCGAATCGAGGGCGGGTATGCCAACCTCTACAACACCCGCTTCGTACAATGGGACAGATTCTTTGTCGGCGAGAGCAAGACCACGGATCCCGGTAGCATGCTCGCCATCACCAGCCACCCAAACAGTCTGAACTGGAACGAGATGCGTGACCGCGACAAGGGTGGACCGAGAAAGTACATCCTGCGTCCCGTCAGGATTCGCAACAAAGACACGCAGTGGCTATGGATCGAGTAAGTGTTGCCCGCTCAGCCGGCTATGCGCGAGGTGCTGACCGTGACAACCCCTAGTGCCACGATTCCGATCCGGGCAATCTACTTCCCCGTCTGCCAGCAGACCGACGAAGCTTACAAGCAGTATTGCACTTACGTCGTCATCGACTTCAAGGCCCGCGACACGATCAACTGCTTCAACACCGCAGGAGAGCCAAGGACCTACCCGTCTACCCGTGAGGCAGGTCTCGGCCTTGATCGGGGCCTGACATGGCTCTTCAAGGTCCCGGACCTGGTAACCTACCTGACTATCCCTCACAAGGTGCGCAATCCCGAGTACGGCGTGTATAATGCAAAGACCAAGACCGATGCGCTGTTCCTCGTTGCGTACGCGGGGCTCAACTGGAGGTCCAACGATAATTTGGCTGCGGAAGGCTTCCATCGCGAGATTGATCTGGCCAACATCATCAGCGCGACGTTTGGGGTTGAAGTTGGCTGGCGTCCGTACAAGTACTCTTCTTTCATCCTAGACCTGGTCACGCACGTGGTTCAGCTCGGACTCGGCTTTATTCCTGGGGCTGGACCCCTTTTGTCGGTGGCCTTTGGGATTGGGCTGCAACTCCTCAACGACCCTGACACGTTCAAGGCGGACAATGTCCTAGACATTGGCGCCGCGGTGCTGTCTACTTTGATTGCATCGGCCGGGAAGTCGAAGAAGTACGTTGCTCCGGGATTCCTTCCGAGTACGGCTGCGCCCTCTTCTTCGATGAGGATGGCGAGGATGCGGATGGCCCCCATGGCTTCGACTTCGGCTTCGGAGGCTGATGATATGATGGCTGATGGGGTGGAGAATATCGGTGAGGGTGATGTCGCTGAGAAGAAAAGGGCTGGAGAGGAGGAGAATGCGCGGATCACGGCGAGTGTTCAGGCTCAGCGGCAGGTTCTTGAGTTGAAGCTGGATGAAGCGTTCCGCAGAGCAGGATATTGAGACCCGTATAGTCATCAATGCAGGTGGTGTTCTACGGAACTTCCTTCCAGGTATATGATCAAAGAAGCCTGGTTGGAAATTAGGGAAAAGGGTCGAGTGACACGCTCAGTCTGATGGGATGAGTAATATGAGCTACATGTGAGTCGCAATTGACCATATGGCCAGTTTTGGAGACTAGATTGAATTATTCCGATGTTCTGAGGCCAAAGAATTCGCAACATGGGAGGACAGAGAAAAGGCCAAACTAAGAATTGACTAGCTGCATGAAACTTATCAGGAACAGTCTTCAGGACGGACGGCTTTGTCAAAGGGCTTGATATTTCTTGAAAACCCCAAGGTGTAGAGCTCGCCAGTGGGACCGACCCATGCAACAACAAAGTCGCCAGCGGCCACTTGATATCGCCTTTCATTGTCATCCCAGCGAGGACGTTTCAAATTCGATGAAGGGTCGATATCAGCCGGCAGTAACACGATATTGGCGCCATTCCAATTGATCCATTTACCACCCACATCCAATCCGTAGCCTTGCCAACGTGAATTTTGCGGTACAATAGACGCGTTTTCAAGTTGCCCATCCCCTGAGGTCAGATTGACTACTCGGGCTGTAACGGGACGCTTGCCGATGGAAATATCCCCGAAAGGTGTCCTCAAGTGTACATCGTCGGGAGAGAAGGATAGGCTGGTGAGGCTATATCCCATATCAATGATTTGTGTACACAGCCCTGAAATGATCGACCAGATCCGTACAGTTTGAGCTTTGTCCGCCAATGCCAGCAGAT
This sequence comes from Colletotrichum phormii, assembly GCF_030913505.1. Taxonomy (NCBI): domain Eukaryota; kingdom Fungi; phylum Ascomycota; class Sordariomycetes; order Glomerellales; family Glomerellaceae; genus Colletotrichum; species Colletotrichum phormii. Next base: position 388,785 of record NW_026851456.1, read on the forward strand.
CTGGCTTTGCCGAAAACTCAATGGCAGTGATGCGACTTTCGAGACTGTAGAGGGCTTTTTGGGAGCGTTTTCTAGTTGACCAAAGGGTTATTGTCGGAACGGCAAGGCTGATAAGGAGCAATGGGCAGGTATCATGGGCTGGCTGGCGCCTGCCCTGGGTCCTGCTCGTAACACTTGCGCGCGACGTACGAGGGGCAGGGGACCTAACGACGGGAGCTAGCCTTGACGAGCTTCTTATTCTTACTGTACTTCTTCTTAGGAGTCTGATATGATCAGTAAGAGCACCAGCAGAGCACCGACAGAGCATATACCTCGGGACGTGAATAGGGCGTCTTCTTAGGCGGATCACCGCCGCCGTTCGGGGGCTACGCGCCCGAGCCGCCAATGATAGTACCCCCGGAGATAATAGCGACGTTACTAGTTTACTAAGGATGTATATTATGGAACTAGAGTAGAGAAGATTTAGAAAACTTATTAATAAATAGGGATAATGTAACGAGGGAATAACGAATGTGCTAATAAAACTAATTAATAATTTATAAATCAAGTAATTATAACTAGATGAGAAGAGGAAAAAGAATTAAAAGACCTATATAATAATAATAGAGTTAATATTAGTGAAGAAAAGTAGGGGTACTGACTATTTAACGGCCGGAGGAGGTAGCGACGGCCTAGAGGTCGCCGATGTAGGGCCGGGTAATAATTATTATTTTATGTACGGGACTTATACCTGGATAAATGGTCGGTATCTCTACGAACGTATCGATACCGCCATAATAAAGGGTAATATTACCGTAGGGAGATAACGTAGTACGTTTATTACTACTAAGCTTCGAGGACGAAGCCTAGTTAGAAGGGGCGCCCTGTTAGAGCCCTCCTGGATGGGGGCTAGTTAGAGGTAGTAAAGAGTCTAAGCAATAAAGGAGTAGCTTAGATATATATATAGCGCAGTGAGTATACGTCGAGGGAGGAGCAGATTTCAGTAATTCATCATTCTACCCCTAACTGTAGTTGGCCTCTGAGAGCTTCCACCCTGCGTCAACACCCCAACTTGACACTACCTTAGGTGCAAAATATTCCTAAGCACCTTCCGACTACTTGAGAAGTGATGTGGGAAGACGCTTGACTGAGCAATCTCATTCATACCATTTTCGACTTACAATGAAAGACTTGACAGCGCATGCCTTTCATGGACTTGGATGAAGGGATGGAAGACAATTGGCGAGTGCATAATTGCGCAGTGAACAAGGCAGATTCGTCCCTTGGACCCCTATTTAAGGTTTCATCTTTTTTTAAGGTCATCACAGGCACGTGGCGGGTCTGATCGGGCGCTTTGGCGAATCGCAAGCGTCAATTAAGCGAGATGAGATGAGCATCTTGTACCAGGAATCCCGGGGGAAGGATCGGATGGGATGCACTGAGTCTCGGGGTGCACGCGCCCAACGTTCGCGATCCGAATTCCCCATCTTCTCTCTTTTCTTTGCAACCCACACACCACCACTATCACACACCAGCCGGCGCAAGCTGCAGATCATCGATGACCTCACTCCTTTGAGTCGCATATCGGCCGCATTTGCGGCTGGCCACGATCATTATTGCTACCTTACTCTATACCAAAGTCACTCATTAGTTTGGCGAGGGGCATCCTATTGGGACCCCTCCCTTCCCACTCTCTCTAACAATGCGCAGCGCCACTCTTTCATCGCTGTCGCAATTACTTCTTCTGCTGATCGCATCTTCGCCGAAATGTGTCGCCGCCGACGGCACCGTCTGGGCGACGCCCCACGATAGCTACTCCTCCTCAGTCGGCGTCCTCGGCTGCAAAATCAATACCGACCGTGTCGCCTACTGGCCTGGCTCCGTAGACTGCAACAACCTATGCATATCCCTCACCTACGACGACGGCACCTCCGAACGCAAGCGCACCGTGAAGCTCCTCCGAATCGACCAGTCCCAGGGCGCCTACGACGTCAGCTACGATGCTTGGAACTACCTATACACGGGCAAGTCCGCGAAGAAGGCGCCCGTCGCGGGTGGGCCGCTGGCCATGACATACAAGGAGCTGCCGGCGGACGACTGCAAGGAACTCCTCAAGACCAAGAACAAGAAGCTGCCCCTCAGCGCGTCCAACAGCATGAACTTCCTCGCCAGCTGCCTCGACCAGCCGAACAGCTGGGTGGCCAAGAATTTTGGGTTGTACAACGCACTCGACTCGGTGTGTGCTTGGGGATACGACGAGGAGTGCGAGCTGGATTGGCCTGCGGCGAATCAGCCTACGTGCAAGCACTCGCTCGGCATGCCGGTCGAACTCAAGAATGCCCCAGTGTACAATGTGCAGTATCCTACGGGGGAGGTCGTAGTCGCGTCGACGGGCGAGAAGGTGTCGAGTCCCGGGGATAGTACCAGCCTGGCGGCGCCTTCGCCGACGCAGAATGGGGCCCCGAGCCGCGGGATGTTGACATTGTTGATGGCTGGTTCTCTAGTATGGACGTGCCTCATGATAGGTTCATGCCAACGTTGATGAAAAAGGGGCAGGAAATGCTGTTGATATATACCACACGAGATACCATGTAATGCCCCCCACGTCTTACGACAATAATGTCAAATACCACCAACATATTCTACCTCATCTCATCCCCGCATGCCACTCAGGTCAGCCGGCTCCAGAGGGAACGCCCGCGGGACCACCCGCATTGTTCAAGATTGAACGTTTAGCATCGTCCGAGACAGCTGTCTCTTGGGAAATGAACAACATTTCTTCTGTTGCTGTGGACCATGAGCCATGTCTCAACCCATGGACCCTGAGGAGGTATTTGCTTGCCTAGTTCATTAAATGATCGACCGTCAGACCCGATTGAGGAGCGGGCTGAACCTTGATAACCTGCATAGATCACTATCGAAGCAACATTGGCGTCATCACCATGGCCATATATCAAGGTATGACGTATTTGTGCATGGCCCAAAAGCCTCAGCAGGGCTGAAGAGTCTCTCGAATCCATTGTATGCCCCTCAAGACATTTATTTTTTGTCTATCGTCTAATGATCCGAACTTTTTTTTTGTTGCTATTCAGAATTCGCTTGCGCCATGTATGCAATGAAAAGGAAGAGATGCTGACACGCTCATGTGAAAGCCGCGCCGGGAAGAATTACTTTCCTCCTCTAGGGCCCTCAACATCCCGGCGCGACTCTCAAGTGCCAAAAGCCATGTCTTGAGAAAAGGAAAAAGACAGGACCTGACCTCATTTGGTCTTATAGTCCCGGAACTTTTCACGAATCTCAGCCTCCTCAAACTTCCTCGTATGCCGCTGCAGCATCGTCGCCCGCTCCTCCATCGTCATGCCAATCTGCTCACCGACCGGCACCAGGCACTTTGCCAGGTGCAGGTAGTCCTTCTGGAGCAGCTTGACCGTCACCATGAGGTAGTCGATATTGTGGAACACGAGCGCCTTTTCGCGAATGTACGTCTCCTTCTGCTGCAGGAAGGATGTGGGGTGATCGCGCCAGTGACGGCGGGGGTTGAGGTGATGCGATGTGTGGTATCCGTCATTGTAGCAGTAGCGGTTGCTCTGTGGGATATCATTGTCAGCGATCGTGCTTCTTGGCATGTGGGGGGAGGATCCATCTTGGCAAATGCTTACCGGCACATCAATCAGGGTGATGCTGGAGCGGAAGTCTGAATCCGGCTCGTCGGCGTCGACGAAGGCGTGTTGGCCCCAGTTACCGACCATCAGACCCAACCTCATGAGCGCGAGGGGCCCGAGGAAGACGAAGGTCGTTGCCTTGCTGTGGAGGCAGTACATGGTGTACAGGAAGGCGTAGTTGCCGAGCTCCCAGAATCCCGTCTTGAGGCCGTTCTTCGTCTGGCCCTTGCGGAAGAAGTACCGCGGCAGGTCAAACCAGACCAGGAAGATGAAGCGGCCAACGTAGTGCAGGAAGTGGAAGATATCGTCGCGCTGGTAGCGGATGGTGGACGACAAATCGTGGGGCCCGTTGCCCTCGACGTGGTGGTGCTTGACGTGGTGGTAAAAGTACGTGTTCCAGGTGTGGCCCATGAGCGGGTCGGTGATGTAGGGGAACGCGGCGTCGAAGAAGCGCAAGACGGACCAGTTCTTTGAGAGGATGCCGTTCATGTGGATGTGCTGGTGCATCATGAGGGTGTAGGTGCCGGTGAACCAGAACTGCATAATCATGTGCACGACGCCGTGGACGTAGTTGAAGTTCCGGAAGAGCATGATGGCGCTCGGTACTGAGAGGGTGAAGTAGAGGATGAGATGCGTGAGCATGATGACGTCTGTTTCGTGGCGGACGATTTTGCGCCCCCAGGCGACGTAGGGGACGATGACATTTTGATAGATGACGGCTGGGAGCTTGTGGGGGAGGTCGCGCAGGTCGAATGATGAGAAGACGGACGGCTCAAAGTCTTGGCTTGTTGCGTCGTTTAGGCCCTTTAGCTTGCGGATGTCCTTGGCGTCTCTCTGGGCTGAAACTCCGCGGCAGGCTGAATTTCTTTGTTAATTGAGATGCTCGCCGAAAAATAACGAGACGATGTTGGATGAGGGGGGTGAGTGGGAAAACGCATGAGTGAGAGTGAGAGTGAAAGTGAGATGGGGTAAGACAAAAGGGGAATGGAAAAGCTAGCTCACGTTCATCATCCTTAGACTTCTCACCCAAGGATTCCTGACTGGCATACCCCTCGTCGCCATCGGTGGGTGCGAGATGTTTGTCGTCGTAGCGTTCGATGTCGTCGATAAGGTTCTGCAGAACGATAGTATCGTGAACCGTCAGGTCTGGGGCGACGATGAGATTACTCATTGCATGTGTGGATTTGGAACAAAAGTCGCGGATCTCAAGTCTCAATTGCCAAGGCCCCGCGCGACGAGAAGGAGTATATTGAGAGGCGGAAGAACGGAAAGAGAAGGAGGAGCGGCGGTCAAACAAATGAAATCCCGTCTGCTCAACCCATTTGAATCTGGACGAGGACAGGTAAGAAAGGGATTTTTTTTAGGGGCTTCAAAACGGGGAAAGAATCCAAAATAAAAAAGTGGGAAGACACGATGCCGTTAAAGGAGGTGACCAGTGCTTTATTACGGGGTACCCAATCTCTTCAACCCATGTCGCGTTTCCGTTTCGCTTGCACTGGGAAACCGGCAGTGTCTCCAAAAGTCACTGACTAACCGCAATAGAACCTCATGCTCCCCCAATGCTTCTTCTTCCAGGAGACTGTTTTCCGAAGGGAGCACGAGCTCTGTCTTTTGGAGTTTCTGATTGGCTCGGAATTCGGTTCTGCCTCTGTCAATTGGGGGGTTTTTTTTTTGTTCCTTTCCGTCTTCACCCCAAAGAAAAAAGCATGTGCCAAAGCTCTGAAAACAGCCATTTGCGACACCTTGACAGAGACTCGAGAGACCGTGGCTGCATGATAGATCGAAGTCACTTTTGCAATCAAAACCACATTGTTGTAGGAACTCAATTCCTCCACAGAAGATATCGATTTTTCCAATTTTTCCAATTTTTCCATTTGAGAGAGAAAACAAAAGGCGGTCAGACAATATCGGCGTGTGAGGTCCTGTTAGTGCAGGACTTTTCACCAGTGTCGCGCATTTCTCACCTCAAGTGTCGCGTCATTCCAACAAAGCGCAGCAAGGAGCTTGAGAGATAATAAACCCAATGGGAACCAACAATTGGAGCCAAGATCGGCAAAATTTCCCTTCCCATCTGATTTCCCATTTTCTTCAGCCTCTCCAGCCAACGGGCTGCATCAGTGCATGGCCAACTTTCCTCTCCTTTTCCTGCATGCGCAACCACAATTGCCCTGCTCGAACCCCCGCACAACCCAGTTCTAGAGCGTCACTAACCACTAGCAGGCAACCGGGGGGGGCGAAAGCTTGCGTTGACAGCGTGGGTGGGTACTTTTGGACCCTGAATCGATACCCTGAAGCAGTGAAGGTGAAACAGGCAGATTGCACAGCTCGAAGTTGTGGGAACATGGATCGAATGCGACAATATGCTCACAGATAACCGATAGCCAGGGGCTCTGCATAGAAGCACAGACAGCCAGCCTGCCGTAACGTGTACGAGTATCTAACGCCTTTGGATCTCGACAGCTGTACGTCGTATCTTGTACGAGAGAGATGATCAAAAGTTGCTGGACCAATTGGAACTCTGCCCTTTGAATTTGGAACCTTGATGTTTAAGCTTGTCCCAGCCGATGAGCCCCAACCACCGAGTACACTGTACACTATCTCCGAGATTGAACATGGGCACCTCGCGGCTCCAGCACTTTTTTGGCGCGCGCTCACCGGTCCGGCTCGTAATTGCACGGGCCGATGCACTCGCCTGGATGACTCTTCCACCGCAACGAATCCTCAGAACACGTGATGCGAGCGAAGTATTCTCCTCGACAAGTCGTATTCCTTACATCTGAAGAAAGCTGTACGTCCTTTTGTTACCAGACGTTAAATACATCATCATCATCATTATCATCATCGAAGAAAGCTGTTAACCAGATAACATCGAGCGCTAGATGGCATTGGTGTACATGTTCTCAAGTTGTTCTCTAATATTTCTAGTTCCCTTTTTAATTTGAAAATTCAAATAGGGATGAATCATCGTCCGTTTTGCTGATACCCCCGATAGAAGTGCGTACGCATTTAGCAACGCCAGTACACCTACCTTAGCATGGTGGGATAATCCTCAAATTGCTCAACGTACGGCGAAGTCGATAGCTTGTTCTTCTGACGATCATCAAGCAAATCTAGCCAAAACAGAAGAGGCGGTCTGACCCAGTTCCTGACCCAGATCGACGGATTATCGGCAAGTCAAAAAGCGCCCTTCGTCTTGGTCGCGACAAACCGGCCGTGGGATCTGGACGAGGCATTCCACCGTCGGTTACCGCATAAGATTCTCTTCAAGCTTCCCGACGAGGAATGCCGCCGGCGTATCCCATCGAGTGCCAGATAGCTCCATTTTTGCCAAGGGCGGGGTAGAGCCAATAGGGACTTGTGAATCTGTCGAGTCAACCAATAGGGTAACAGTACCTCTGTTCCCAATATATTTTGGGTATGCCATAGGTACCAGCAATCTCCCTTGGTACATAAAGCTACATTACAGTCTAAGCAGCCCTTCCGCGTCCCTTTCTTCTGTATGAGGCTATTCCTAGATATCTCAGCTAGGGTCTGGCGGGCCCTTAATGCTTACTTATTACTACAGTACGAACAAAGTGAATTAGCCCCCCTTGATCCCTTCCTGTGGTTTTCCCATGGAATAGAGGTATTCCTTTTGTCTGTAGCCCGTCTAGGCCGTGACCGGAGGTTCGTGGGGCCGGACTGTTGCCGCGTCACAGCGCTCTGGCGTACAGCTTGTATTACAAGCAGTAGTAAGGTCTTCTGGAAGGACCTCAACTACTATACAGCTGCGTACAGAAGTAATAGAGGTATCAGAATCACTAGAAGACATCGCAGCATCAATCAAAATGGTAGTAATAGTAGCGATAACAGGTAAAAGAGCATAGAGGTAAATGACGTATCGTCAAGTACCCCTTTCAATGCGGGGTAATAATGGGTAAATAGTGGGTATCTTGAGCCTTGGCAAAAATGGAGCTATCTGGCACTCGATGGGATACTCTGGACGTTCCTGAACAAGGATGACCTCGACGACGATGTTGACGTCACCAAGTTGGCGAAACAAACCGCAGGTTACTCTGGATCTGATCTGCGCAGTGTATGCGCCCAGGCAGCGCTGATGTGGTCCCTGGAGAATGTGAAACTTGAACACCCCGAGCGTAAGCTGAGGTTGAAACGTAAACATTTTGCAAGAGTTACCGGCAAGATTCGACCAAGCAATGCGCCACAAGCATCATGTCAAATGCAAGAGTTTGTGGACAGATTCAATCCAACCTTTAAGGAAGTAAAAAGTGTTCTGAATATAGAGAAGGGCCTCGACGCAGCGTCCGAACGTAGGAAGTCAAGAGCACGTATCTTGAAGGCTTTTCATTTATGTTTTGGGGGTAAAAACGCTTAGGCGATCCAAGACAGAAATTTTATCATACAGCCTAGGCACGAATCAGGCAAGTTGTAATTAGATTCGATTAGATGTTTAGTAAAGAGTGTTTATTAAAAAGCCCACTTCATGACGACTCACAGCACGTACTTCAGTTAATGTAAAATTTTCATGGGTTGGGCAGCCCGAATAGCACCTGCAATAGGGGATATCACAAACACTTTGCTGACATTCTCAGAACTTGCTGTTGGAGCAAACGTAACAGTGGTCTACCATGTTGAAAAAGAGACCAGTCTCACTGCTAAGTGAGGAAGAAGTGAACCACCAAGCACTGGGAACTGAAGGCCGCATACGGCGCAAAGTAGTCTTTGTAATCACGATACAATGTGTCATAGACTCCAGGAACGAGTCCGGTCCTGGATCCAGCAGCTTCTCCCTCCGTTTCCGAAGACCCCTTTCCGAAACAAGCCATGCTCATCACAACTACTTACAAAATTCGAGATATCTGGGACAGAATCATACCGAGTGCCTCATCTCCAGCTGTCAGGCCGGCTCAAGGCATCCACTAGTCTCATGACTTGGAACGCTCCTCAATCTGAGCAGCCTCGATATTTGCCTCGTATTTCTCGTCGGTGATAGAGGGAGACCTGGCACGACCAGGGGCTACCACAGCCCTACCTCTCATTTGAGCCCACACTGTCTTGTGGGTGGGTTGCGTGAATAGAGCGTCCATGTCCTCAAGGGTCAGGCCTAGGCACATCCTGATTAGCAATCATACTGGCTGTCATATAGCGAATAAACATACCCTTGGTTTCTGGCACAAAGAAGAATGCCCAGATTCCCATGAGCATCAATATGCTGCTGAAGAAGAAGTACGCGCCGTAGCCCAGGTCGGAAATCATATAGGGTGTGGAGCGAGCGATGATGAAGCTTCCGAGCCAGGTTGTGGCGGTTGTGATAGAGACTGCCAGCATTCTGATTTCCAGCGTCTGCACTTCAGAAGCGTAAAGCCAAGTGATCCCTTGCCACGTTGCGCAGATGATGAGCTGTGATCATAGTGTTAGTGCTGTTCTTACAGTGTGTATCACGGCATGAAGTGACTTACTCCATTAATGTATACACAAGCCATGGCGAGATAGCCCCAGCCATCCCGGGTGACCTCGCCTGCTGCGGCAGCTGTAGTGGGGTCTGCTTTCTACAGATGTTGTCAGTACCAAAGTTTGAAGGAGGCCATCTGGCTTCGACCATTTATCTCGAGACAGAACAGCCAGGAAGGAATCGTCAGTTACCATGACATAGCCCCCAATATACCACATCGGAATGCACCCGAGTGCAGATCCCCACAACAAACCCTTTCGTCGGCCGACTCTCTCAGCAACCCAGAAGGTGAAGAGGAACATTCCAAAGGTCTTTGCGATGCCGTAGAAACCAGTAGAAAAGAGCTTCGTTGATGTTCCAGTGATCCCAAGACTCTCGAAAATCCCTTGAATGATGTTAATGATTTGCTATTCAATCAGGGGAAGTATTGTACGGACGAGGCGCGTAGTATGTGATTATATTAACTCCTATTTTCGGCTTTAGTCAGACATTGCAGTCGAAAAAAGGGGTGTAGATACATACCAGTGAAACTCTGAAGGAACATGAGCGCCATGCCTAAGCCCATACGGTTGCGAATGCCCTTTTGGAAGAGCTTTTGGAACATTTGCTTCTTCGTCATGCGTTGAGACGTGCGCTGCTCGACCTGGGTGCGGATATCGTTCATCTCACGACGAATGTACTCGTGATCGGCCGGCAGGCCACGAATCTGAGTCAAAATTCTCTCTGCAGAGTCAAAGTGGTCACCACGAGCGAGCCAACGGGGAGATTCTGGGCACCAGATCATGCCTAGCGCAAGTCCCAGGCCTGGCACTAGCTGAATTCCGAGAGGTACGATCCACTGGGCTCTTGAGTTGACATCAATCGTCCTGTCAGTCGCATACTGTAATTCTCAAGTCAGCTCTGAATCCTGCCTCTGAGAATATTGCGAGGAGTGTGCCTACATTAATCCAGAAGCCCAACATGCCGCCTCCCTGGGAGGCTATTTCGAAGATGCCGACTAGTCGACCACGGATCGAAGGCGGGGCTGTCTCTGCGATGTAAACGGGGACTGTCAATGATGATCCGCCGATACCCAAACCAGCAATAGCACGACCTGCGTATATCAGGTTCAGGTTTCCGCTGGCTGCTGTCATGATGGTGCCACCGATGAGAAACACGGTTCCGGCGAGCATGACGGTTTTCCTGCGACCGAATTTCTCGGCGATGGGGAATGTGAGGAGAGAACCAAAAAAGCAGCCGGCCTAGAATTTCCATGTCAACTCAGTGACAACATAAATGTGTTCTTTCGAGTATGCACATACCTGGAATGTTGAGACGATGTTGCCCTGGATGGTATCACGGGTGGTCGTGCTAACTTCGTCGAGGTGGAAATCACGTCGGAACGAGTCCAGTGCCATGGTTCCTCCGATGACAGCAGTATCATATCCCACTGAAAGCTCGAGTCAGTAAATGACCTACAAAGATTTAGGGTGACCTTAGGCTCGCCCCGGTTGTTTCTGGAGCCTTGCCAGTCGCGAGTTTGTACGGTGCTGTCCACAAGAGGTGGCATAGTATGCCCAGAGAGGCATGATTTGTCTCCCTGTTTTCAAGGAACTGTAATGAATGATTTGGAGAAGAAACGTACTAGCCAAAGCCGACATGCTGGCAACTAAGGCGATCAAGTGGATGCGCCAGTTCCGCACCTCTGGGGGATCTAGCGTCCCGGACGCGTGGGTGCTGAAGAAGCCCATGTTGGGCTTTGTGAGTCAAAATGCCGATGGTACCAGTAGAGTGAGTTATTGAGTATGGCGAAGCCGGAGCGCAACACGCGGGAGGGATGGCGGAACAACCTGAGAGTTGTGTAGGAAAGGGACCCGGCAGAACAATTCATCGTGGGGACCCGGCGGGGAGGCAAGCTTTATCTAGACCAGCATGACGTCCCACCCTACAATAAGCTTGAACTGCACTCCATCGAATGGAAAGCTCATGTTTGGAACAGCTTTGTGGAACGGTCGAGGATCGGCGGTGTTTACCCCGCGAGACCCCCATGGGGAAAAACTGGGTGGTAGTCGTTTAAACTTGCCTGGGACCCGTAACAAAGAGTCGGGTTTGTGGAGGGGATAACAGAAGAGGTTCATCCTCCCGGTCCAACCAACCATTCATCAGTAATGAATGTGATCACATCTTGCCCCTGCACAATTGGACAGACTGGGCAGCAAACACTTGGCGTCAGCAGATGTGTGGAGTAGCCAAGAAAGGCTCCAAAGAGGGGGGTAGAGGGCGCACGAAATGTGCATCTCTCTTCATGTCTTTTGGCTTACTTTTCCGCGTTGACTTGAATATTTCTTGACAGAAACCCTGGGCTACTTCCGCCATTCACCACTCCCAAACGCAAGTGTGCCAAGTTTTCTTCCGTTGCACTTACTTACACAGCCCACTGACTACCTATAGTATGCATAATCCACGCGAGAATGAGGGGTAACAACGTCCAAGATATAAGCTCCAGCAGAAATATTAGAAAGGAAGAAAGCATGGGCTGTAATGGTTGATGGTAAGGATGAATGTCCTGATACTTCTGTCATGTTAGGCGTTATTTCCTTTCTATTCACATCGGCTTGAGTAGCAGGAGACTTATATGCACGACCTTATCCATGGCCTTTGCCTTCAAAGAGCCAGTTAACCGGACTGTTGGTCAACTTTTTCGTATCTGCTTCAATGCAACGGATACCTAGACTTTCCCAACGAAATTATTGTACGAGATTTAGGGTCAGAACCATGGAAAGGCCAGCTAAGTAATACGCTAGTTTAAAAGGAATGCCGAGACGATAACATACGGGGAGAACCGGACGCATTGAGTCGAATGTGCATCCAAGTTGATATAATGAGCTGAAACCCGACGTATGATTACCGAGAGCGACCTCAGATCCCAAAGAACCGGAAGGTGCAAGATGGCATTTCTTCCCTGGAGTTGGATCAAGGTAGGGGTGACAAGCCATGACGGGACCGGGGTAATCCCCCCGTCTGGCAGTTCATCTGTACCCGGCGCGGGCCTGGATCTACCCCCCAACCTCCTCATCGGTAGTCAAGTTTGAGTCCCGAGACCACGCGAGCCGCTGCGCTGTCACTAAGCGGCTCCATGAGGAACCACTCATAACCCCCGATGACCTCGGCGGAACAGCCCAAAACTGCTGATGGCTTCTTGGTCTGGCTTGGCTCCTGTCTATCTCGTATGCGCCGCGTCGCCCCAGATCTCACTGGCATGCAGGGCTGTTTCTGCGGCGAGATGCTTCTCGGGCTCCCAATACTCAAAACTTCCATGTCTATCTATCCATAAACCGCCAGCAGCGCTCATGTGATGTTACGGCACATACAGAGAGACTCCCCACATTGAAGGAATCTCCATTATTTCAGTCGCTGACGCCGAATCATTTCACCACCACTCAACTTGATTCGTGACATCGTCGACTTAGGAATATCGGCTATACCTTCCAGACTGCTGGGTATCATACATTTCCACAATTTTAGCTGTGCTCAGCCACCCCCGGCCTGGGGTTCAAGGCCCCCGTGAAGCTAGTGATGGAGGACTGGACGACTTGGCGCGGAATTCTCACCGGTCACGGGGGTGCTTTTCCGTCGGTTGACCAGTCCATCTCATCATCGAACTTTTCATTCAACGCGAGAAAATTGCACTCAAATTGAGTCTTGCATTGAAGCACGATATCTTAGACCGGCGTCGCAGGACATCAGGGATTTCCATGAGTGACTCAACTTCAAAGTTAGGGTCAGATTGCATTATTTAGATATTGGCGCGGGGATGAGAATACCAAGTCTTCAAAATAAGATAAAGATCACGTATCACGACTCTCTGGACAGGTTGAGTTGGGTTAGGTTCAAAGTGGCTGATGTATTTTAGTGGTGGCGCATGGCGCTACACCCCGCGGCCTACATCTGCAATGCTCCGAATGAAGTCAACCACGTTATTGGCTGTCACACACAGTCGGACAACTTCCGTGAGGGGCATAGACGGCTCGAAAATCAAAGGTTGAACATCTGATCAAAGAATATCGATATGAGAGGCACTCAGAGTTTCGCTGTCGGTTTGATCTGCCGTGTGATTGCGTCTTGTCGACATAAGATCTGTGCCACATTAGCGATCATGAATCTTCAACTCTGTTAACTCTCATCCGATTCCCGTCGTCTGTTTTTGGCCTCTGTTGAGTGGTGCTCGTTGTAAGCTCAGGAAAACGACGAGCTATTGTTTACTTTGGAATCGTATCATGACCGGAATTCGAAGCTAATGATTGTATGTGTCCTGAGCTGACAACATCAAGATAGACACAAGAGATCTGCCATGTCCACTCCTTCCAACTGTGGCTTGTGGGGGGGAAGTCCATCCTCAAAGACTCGGGAGATGCGTTCATGCTTGGCCTCTAGAAAGTGCGCTAGAATCTCCATAGCTGTTCGAGTTGGCATTACTAACATCGGTCTGGAAACTGACTCTTAAGACCACCGAGCGGTGCAGAACATTTGGACGTACGAGTCAGCCGAAAATTTTCAGGGGGAGGAATTTGACCCCCTCCGCGACCCCCCACATCGTGGAGTTGAAAGGGGGGGAAATATCCCCGCGCTCCATTCCCCCAGCTTTGGACAGAACATTGCGCGCTCATCCACACACTCCAAGCCAGCGCAGCAACGACCACACCAAACCATTACAGGCAGGCAGACAAGGCAGTGCGAGCAACAGTCAGTGGCAGTAGGGAAAAACTTGAAGGGGGCCAAAGGGAGAGGATGTCCGCCACTGCCAAAGAGCCCGCACGCGATCGCAACCGCCAGCATGCAGGAGAATAGTGGGACGTCGGCTCTGCCAAGTTACTCCCGACCAGCGAGAAGATCGGTCAGGTCCAGGGAAGGGTGTTTGACTTGCAAGTAAGTTTCTCTCATATATTTTGCCCTGGCTGCCTTGAGACTCCGGTCCGGCCGCCGATGTTACGATCCTCGGGCAATCTCCCGACGGCGCTGCCGAGGGGATTCAGCCAACGACCCGACATCACCAGCAAGACTCCTTACCGAAGAATGATCATCTCGCTGACGCTCGACCCACAGACGCCGCAAAGTCAAATGTGATGAGAGTCGGCCTCGGTGCAGTCATTGCGAGCGCTTGAACCTTGAGTGCAAGTGGCGGCCACAACCGAGCAGTTTCGCCGCCCACGCAATGCTAGCAGCCGCGGGGTCCTCCGGATCTGGTCGTAGTCCGGCTATCCCGTCCCATGCTACCGATGCCTCCGTGTCGCCGGCGGCGTCCGTGTTCCAGCCTATGCAGGCCGTCGATGAGATATTCGACTATGCCAACTTCTTGTGGGATGCTGGCGATGCCTGGCAGCAGGTTAACCCAGAACCTGGTCAGCAGATGAGCCTTGATGGGCAAGTTCTTGTGAGACATCCTTTACTCAAACTCAGTCTCGTCTCGTGGACTCATGATACTGACTATCCACAGAGAAATCAGTTCGGGGGCCAGCCTCTTGGAAGCCGGCCACCGCCACTAATGAGTAGCCCACCCAATCTCACCTTCCCAGATCGAACGGCTATGGATGAGCTGCCAGACCCATCGCCAATTCCGGATGCTAGCAGTCAGTCAGAGCAGGCTATGGCATTGCAGGTTCCGACTGAGGATGATAGACTCATGGACTACTTTAGCCGTGTCGTCGTTCCCCCTATCCTTGCTGAGGTAGAGACGCAGAAGAAGTGGCTGGCCGTTCGACAGGTTGTCGTCGATATGGCGGGCGCGTCACAGATGGTCAAGTGGTCGGTACTTGCTTTCTCGAACCTGATGCTATCGCGGCGCGAAGGATCTTGGCTGGCAAGTCCGGAGGATCATTATCAGAAAGCCGTGTCAGAAGTGGCTACCTGCGGGGATGAGTCGTCGCCCGCTACCGACAACCCGAGCTCACGCAGGGAACACCTCCTCGCGACACTCTTCTTCCTAAGTTATGTCGACATCCTCCGAGGTCAGATCAAGGCTGCAGACTCATTCCTCAAACGGGCCTATGGGCTATTCCAGCAAGGAGAGAAGAGCAGCTTTGCCGCTATCGAGAAGCAATTTCTCCAGTGGATGCGCTTACTCGATGCCCGTGCCGTTTCCGCCGGGGGGCAGGGCTTGCTCCTCTCCAAAGACGACGAGCTGCTTCTAGTCGAAGCATCACCAGCCAGCTTCGATGGAGGGGGCGCCGACTCAACAAGGGAAGATTTCGGAGACGGTGATATTGAGGATGTACTATTCCAAGTCCTGTACCAGCCCGGAATCGTCTTCTTCCAAAAGGTCCAGAGCTTTATGGGTCGGATATCAAAGATCGATCCTTGGCATAGGTCACGTGGTACCGTCGAGGATGAGACAGAGGTCATGAACATCGGGGCCGCCATCGCAGCAGATCTGCGGACCTTGTACGAGCAGCGGCCCCCGCTCATGGACTATGCCGTGGCGGGGAAACTGACGGAGCCTCACGTTTCACAGCACCTCGCGTTTGTCATCACGCGTGCCTTTCGAACCTATCTTGCCAACTATCACGCAAGTAAAGTCCACCTACATAGAGTGGCATACAAATCGTTTCCGCTGACTAAAGAAGCCAACGAGGCTCTCAATCAGATTCGACGTCTGGCTCGACTACTGGTAGATTCGCTGGATGCAGACAACTCATTACCGGTCAACATGCTCTGGCCTCTGCTAATGCTGGGGTCGGAAGAGCAAGACCCCCAGGAGAGGATATGGATCAAGACCCAGATATTGCGAATGGAAAGCGTTGCCGGCAATGCAAAGATAACAGCTCAGGTCCTAGAGGAGGTACAAGCTAGGCAGGATGCTGAGAAGGTCCGGGTTGACATTCGATCCGTTATGCACGCCATCTTCAACTCATGTTTTGCCATCGTCTGAGCTGCCTTCAACCGCTTCAGCAGACCCCATCACCGATCTCTACTTGCCCAATCGGTCTTCGCGAGCTGTCTTAAGTCGAAACTCTCCCCTTGGATAGCTCTGCATTGGAAGCGTTCGCTCGCGTCGTAGCTAGCTCAAGTCGCGGGAAGCATTAGATACCCCTTTTATTGTTCACCTCAATCAAATCAACTTCACCATACTATGCTACATCTACGTCTCCATTAATTCATGAATTTCTCTCCCACGCCACCGGAGCCGTTCTCTTCCTAGCTAGAGAGCTAGATCCCGAGCTGACAAGCTGCGTGATCAGATCCATCGGCTGCAACCGACGGGCGACACTAGCGTACCCGACAAGTGTGGATCCCGATCGGAAGGCCCACATCCGGCCGCGACACCGATCCACTCCGATCGGTTACTCTCTGCTCCCAGGTGCTTTGTCCGAATCCGACATGGTTTCCTGGAAAAGTCTGGAGTTCTCCAACCAGATGACCTTGACATTGTGGCCCGTGGGGAAGACGGAGTAAGCAGGCCACGACTCATGACCCTGTCCGCTTCCTGAGACTCCAACTCCACAACAAACCCGTCCTGCATGCTCGGTTCATGCCCGTGGGGAAGGTCGGCTTGTCGGAAACATGCCACCTTGAAGAGCCCCGCGCCTCAATGCCCACCGCGGGGTTGAGCGCTCCGAGCCACGGAGTTCAGGAGATACTTGTATCGACTGTTGCCATTCAAAACTGTTGGTCCTCTTTGCTGGTTATTCCAAGTTTCCAACCGATACGCCAAACTCTCTTGCGTCTACTTTGCCAACTTCATCCCACTTCCCATCACAACTTTCACGATGGCTGCTAAGACTTTCCCCGCCGGTATCCACGTGCCGAGTTTGACCTGGTTTGGCAACGATGCCAGCCAAGAGATCGACTGGGACGTGCAGACCAAGCACCTGGAGTTCCTGGTGAAGTCTGGCCTCCACGGAGGTAAGTAGCAATCCACAACCAGAATCCTCGACAAAGCCAAATCTGACAAGTGTCGCAGTGGTACTTGCCGGAACCAACGGTGAGGCTGTTACCCTCACCAACGAGGAGAAGACCAGACTCGTCCAGGCCACAAGAGAGGTTGCCGTCAAGGCCGGCCGCCCCGACCTCACCATCACCATGGGCTGCGGTGGCCAGTCCACTCGCGCTGTCATCGACGAGACCAAGCTCGCCAAGGCCGCTGGCGCTGACTACGCCCTCGTTCTCGTCCCCAGCTACTTCCACTTCGCTATGAACGAGGAGGCCATCGTCGGCTTCTTCGAGGAGCTCGCCGACGCCAGCCCCATCCCCATCATCATCTACAACTTTCCAGGTGTCGCTGCCGGCCTGGACGTCAACTCTGACATGCTCTCTCGCCTGGGCAAGCACGCCAACATCGTCGGTGTCAAGCTCACCTGCGGTGGTATCGCCAAGGTTGCCCGCGTCCGCGCCGAGTTCGACCCCTCCGAGTTCTTCGCCCTCGCGGGTCAGAGCGATTGGCTCGTGCCCGCCATGTCTGTCGGCAGCAACGGTACCATCACCGGCGTCGCCAACCTTTTCCCCAAGTACTGCATCAAGATCTTTGACCTCTACAACGCCGGCAAGATCCAGGAGGCATCCGCTGCTCAGCTCAAGCTGGCTCAGATGGAGTGGGCTTTCGGCAAGGGCGGCATCAACGGCACCAAGTGGGTTGTTGCCAAGTCGCACGGATACCCCTTGACCAGTTGCCACTGCAGACGCCCCTACCCTCAGTACACCGACGAGAAGAAGCAGGCCTGGATATCGGACTTGGTTGCGCCTTTGGCTGTCGAGGAGGCCAAGCTCAACTAGAGAGCTGGTTTGAGTTCATTTGCGGGGCTACGACTACGTTTTATGAAGTGGTGCATATAATGGCATGGACAGGCGTTTAGGTAACTTTGGTTAGAATGGCACAAAAGCTTTGTCAGAAAATATCAAGACTTGCTTAGTCTTCACAGCAAGGATAATTGGATGGCTTTGATCATATCAAATCGATGCATTGTTGATGGGTGCAAGTGAAATGTCTCATGTCGACCAACTCGTTACCAAATTGCGCGAACAAGCATTGAAGGTGGGGGAAATTTTGAGTATATTGATCAGGTAATGAATGAAAGACTATCGATCTATACATGAAATGACTGACGAAACCCCTCTGGGTAAGTGATGGCAAGTTCTCCGTAGAGTGGCTAGGAAGAATTGCAGATGGAAGTCAGATGAGAAGTTGCACAAGGCATGTCGCCAGCAGCCTGGCCATTGAACGTGACCACCAAAACTTGCAGGCTCTGGGTACGGAGGGTGGTCAAAGCATACGAGTTGCTGGCTCCTATTCATTCTGTTGGGCAGCGATTATCAGGTAGGGGGTCAATGGGATGTATTGATGAGTATGAAGAACGAGTGGCTATGGGAATATCCCGACTATCTATATAGTGAGTGGAAGACCCTTTATACTGGCATATCCTTGGCAAACTTAGTCATGCTTGGGTAAGACCATATTGTTTCATAGGCATAGTGTGACAATCGTTTAACGAGTGTACTGGGATGGGCCTGACAGTTCTGAAAAAGCTGCAGAAGAGCTTCTACGACGTAATCGAAACCATTACGATTGCTTTCTTCACCTTTGTTGTCGACGAAGGCTTGCCACCGCAACAAAGATGGATTTATCAGACACTCTTACTGCAGTCTCGACAAACTCTCAGCAACAAGATATATCCTTGGACTTATCTCAATGCTTTTCTCGCTTGGTATTTTCCGAACATCAACTTTCATGCATACACCTTAGCCATCTTCGCCGACAGTCATATCCGTGGCAAGTACGCCAACATGAACTTACCGGATGAACTTGGGCTCATCTTGAAGCCCTGTATCTTTGGACGGGCACGTATCATTTTTCGGAGATTGTTCGACTTTCGCGATATTGCCGCTGGTTTGGAAACAGTGTTGGGTCCTTAGGAATTCTGCACGACTACTGTTGCGCCAATCTTACCCGGCTTAATACTCAGTGCCCCGAGGGATACAATCAATGGATTTGTTCCGGAGGGAAGGCAGGGAGTCATCATGGCTATAGTCGTATGGACGTGTGTTGCTACTCTTCCCGACATTCTCCACTACCCATTCTAGTTATGGTTTACCGGGCCGGATCCCTGTTTGCAGCCGGTGATGGCTGTCGAAGTAGTAGTAGTAGTAGTAGTAGTAGTAGTAGTAGTAGTAGTAGTAGTAGTAGTAGTAGTAGTAGTAGTAGTAGTAGTAGTAGTAGTAGTAGTAGTAGTAGTAGTAGTAGTAGTAGTAGTAGTAGTAGTAGTAGTAGTAGTATTTAACATCATCAGGGACAGGAGCCTAGCTATCTAACGAACTAAGCCCGATCAACCAGAGCGCCCTTTGGGCATATATCTAAACAGCGTACGACAAGTCAGATAATCTATAATGTACACTTTTCTTCTCGTACCTAGAGTAGTGGAGATTATTAGCTAATCCCTAGGGTCCGTTTAGTTCCAAAAAGCACGCCAGTAGGGGTTTCCTGACTCGGTAGAAGCGAATGGGCCTTGAGTAGCCCTACATCGTCCACAGACGACGGGCTATAACGAAAAGGCCGGCCCTCGTAGGCGTAATTACCCACGAGTGCATTTTTTTGTTTTCCAGTATTATCTCAAGTAGATCGGGAAAAATAGAGGAGGGAGAGGGAGGGTAGAGGTAGGGCTATAGCCTAAGAGGTGTCGGTAGGTGTATGATAAAGTGTGAGGCGTGGTATCTCGGGCTCGCTATCCCCTCACAGGGAGTGCGTTTCGAAGTACCGCGTTAAGCGCTCGAATTGTTCAAAGGCGCCCGGATCTCTAATCAGGGCGTACCAGTAGGCTTTGGCCTGGCCCTTCGGGGGCGGTAAGGGGCCCGGATCCTTTTTAATCCTAGCAATCGGCCATAGTGCCGCCGTACGGCGGTTCTTCGCGTAGTATACTGGATAGGTAGGTAATAATTTCCGTCCGTAGTTACATTTGAAGTCCCCGTCGTGCTGAAAGTGCTTGTGGTAGGCGAAGAAGTAGCCATGGCTAGAGCGGGCAGCGAGCAGGTAGTGCAATAGTAGACAAGGTAGGTCTAACTCCGGTAAGTAATAAAGGGCGGCGTTAGTATTCCTATAGCTAAACTTGAGTTTCTACTCAGATATATGCCACCACCTCGAATAGTATCCGCGGGCTCTATCGTAAGTTATCTTCGCTATTCTAGCGTAGGAGGCCTGCGGTAGGGGGTATAGTAGCGGGAGTGTGGCTCCTTCCTTAGCGAGCTTATTAGCTAATTCGTTTCCAGGTATCCCGGTATACCCGGGCGTCTAGTAGTATTTAATATCCCTTGCCTGCTGAGCGTCGATTATCTCTAGTATAGCTGCTTACGAGCTAGCTGGAGAGAGTCCGAACCCTGAGATATAGTTAAGAACTCTAGTATTATTAAGATAGAGGTGGATAGTAGTAGGGGAGGTAGTAGCTAGGTATAGTACTCGCCGTAGGCCCTCACGGGCCCCCTTAGCTTCGGCGTCGAATACTTCGGTATGTTCGCCGAGGCGCCTACGACCTTTCGCGATGACTTTAGGTCCACGGTAGATCGTATAGCCATATCCTATAGCGCCCTCGAGCAACATAGACCCATCTGAGTAGATCACTAGATCAGAGCGCGACAGCGCCTTGATCATCCGCAGAAATGCGATAGAGACTTCCTCTTTGGTGCCTCGCTCGGGCGCGGGGGGATCCGGGAAGACTGGGGTTGGGCGGGGGCACGGAGGTAGTAGCGCGTAGGTTCGCTGGAGTCTCGTACTCCGTCCAGAGCGTCCAGGGGTGCGTTCCTCCAGCCTAGGGACCAGTGGGTGTTGGGGGTCAAGACGGCGTAGTCTTGCGGCAAAGCGTAGTCTAGCCCCTTCGAACGCCGCGACAGCGGCTAATAGTCCTGACTCCTTGAGTAAGATATCCGTGGGTGTGGTACGCCATACCGGGAGCACGGCCCGGGCCGCGGCGGCGATAGCCTTATTAATAACGGTGAAGAGGCCCTTCTGGCCAGTGTTCACAGGGATTACGGAGGGCAGTGCCTATTCTGGATAGCTGATGGCTGTCGAGTGGTTGCTGTGCTCTGTCTTCTGGTTCTCAAACGGCGTTCCCTTCCAGGCAGCTTATGCCATGCACCTCTTCACCAATCAGTACCCTCATCAGGAATTTTGGCTACGGCACCACGGCGGTGAGGCCTCACCAATTCTTCAAATGGAGCGTCGCGGGTGCCGTTGGTTCGCAATTACAAGCTTTTTTATCAAAGCCATCGTGATGGATCCAGACTGGCCAAGGCCTGGGCCTTTGGTGCTCCCAATTGGCACTTTGCTAAAGGTTGCTGCTGTCATCGGAATGGGCGTATATCTGGTGCGATATGGAATGACGATGCGAATGACAAAATTCAAGCACAAGCCACTGCGACGATCGAATGAGTTTCGCATTCTCCGACTCCGGGCCCAACCCTGCTTCAGCAACTCACCAGTGCAATGCGATATTATTCACTCAACATTGGACTCTCCTCCCTCGTACCGAGCCGTTTCCCACCGCTGGGCGTCTACGGGAGACGAAACTCAGATAATTCTTGTTGATGGGGCGCCGTTTCCGGTTTCTACAAGTATTTACGATCTTCTCGTGGAGCTACGGCAGCAGCGGTTTTCTCAGCTTTTGTGGATTGACTCCATTTGCATTAACCAGGCCGACGCTGAAGAGAAGAGTCGGCAAGTAGAGCTGATGCGAGAAATATTCGAAGAGGCCACATCAACCATTGGGTGGCTAGGCAAAAGCCCAGTGGCGGCGAAAGCATTTGACCTGGTACGAAGAATTGTGACGACAGAAAAGATGGACCAGAAAGAGCTCGTCAGGCTGAAGTCATCCCCTTCTTCTGGGTGGGAGGAACTACTTTCTCTGTTGACTGACAGCTGGTTTGAAAGAGTCTGGATCATTCAGGAAATCGCCGCTTCTACAAACACTGTACTTCAGAGCGGAAATACGACGATGATACATTGGGAATCCTTCGCAGAAGGTCTGGGCCGGATCCTGACCCTTGGAGCAGGAGGCGACGAAGACCTGTCCATCCTGACCAACGAGCACCTCATGAATGCGCTCATCATGGAGAATATGCGTTTCCAACTTGACGAGATTGATCGTCTCGCTCTTAAAGATGTTTTGACGCTCGGGTTCAGGTTCAAAGCAACACTTTCGGTCGATAGTGTGTTTGCTTTGCTGGGAGTCAGCAAAGAACGGAACGCGCCGCTGTTTCATCCAAACTTTCGTCATAGTGAATGAAGTCTTTACAGAAGAAATCTTCTCTCGGGGAGGGGTTGCCAAAGACTTGATGGACACATTAGATTTAGTCAGTGAGTTTGCCGATGGGCTAAGAAAGACAAATCCACTTCAGAGCTGAAAGACTATCAGATTGATGGAGTCTGTACCCAAGGCGAAACGGTCTTTCAGGGAAATGGTGGACGGGATGCACAGCATTCTAGATCGAAAAAAAAGTCCAAAGACAGTCCTCATCACATCAAGCCGGACTACACCGACAAGAGCACACCCGAGATTGTTTACACTATGGTCGCATTACCAGAATCAGAGACGCTTTCGCCTTTCTTCCATACGCAGGAATCGGCAATTCTAGGAACCCTTCGTTTGAGAACCTGCCATCATGGGTTCCGGACTGGTCAGCTAACATCAACGTGTACATTCTGCCCCAAGATTTCAAACCGCCGATGAAGGAACAAAATTCGAAGTCGGTCGATGAAGCTGAAAGCGACGACAAGCAACAATCTTCAGTTTCAGATGGCGGGTTCAATCTACTTCACGTCAAGGGAAGGGTGGTCGGCAAGGTTGTCTTTGCAAACAAGTTGCGAGACAACCTCGGAAAGTCTAGAGGAAATAGTCTGGAGGTTGCAAAAAGAGATTTGGAACTTATGGTTTCCAATCTTGATTTGGCACTGAACGCAGCTAAGAGAATTGCTCTCTCATGCAATCAGTCGGATGACGACTTGCCCGATATCTTCCTGCATGCTCTTCTAGCAAAATCAACAGACGAGGTTCAGGAGAACGTGTCCAAGAAGAGCGTTAAGTTGTTAGGAGATGCGATTCAAAATGACCGGAAGCTTCTCGAACAACTTAAAAGAAGCGAGTTGGAAGACGGCATGAGCCCGGATACATCTGTACCCGACAGGCCTTCATCGATGGCATTGGAGGCCATGACAAGAGAGTATCTTATGAAACGAAAGGTCCAGTCCTCTTCCAACAGCAAGTTTGCACATCTCATGAAAACGAATGTCCTACCTAGTTTCGAACAGTACCGGTGGCAAGAGGAAAACATCATAGAGTCAGCGAAAAATCCGTTGCGAATGTTTGACAAGCGCATTACCAGCGTTCTGGCAGCATCGATCATTACGTGAACTACACTCTGGGAAGACAGTTTGTGGTACTGGATACGGGGCATATGGGCTTGGCCCCAGCAGGGGTTGCGGTTGGCGACTTGATCATCAGGGTGAAAGAACAGGCAGTCTTTTTGGCTATAAGGGCGGCCCCTGTTTCAACGCGTGTGAAAGAAGAACTGAAGCTTGAAGAGTTGCGAAAGAAAAGGTTCCTGGAAAAAAATGGCTATGAAAGAGAAAGCCAGGAAGGAAAAGATTGGCAAGAATGGCGTCGAACAGAAGGAGGATCCCCGAGCAGATCCAGCAAACAAGGATGAACAGGGGACCAGCGAAGCTGGCAACAGCAGGTCATCCAGATAAGACCTTTCGGTTAGTGGGAGAAGCGTTTGTCAGCAACGTAACAGATAGGCCAGACACAGGAGCTACGGCAGTGGATGGTGATCAGAGATGGTTCAGCATATGGTAGTGTTAGATTTGACACCCATTGTATGCACTGAAAGGGCCTCAGTAGTTGTCCTCTTCCGCTATAAACATTATCTCTTCGTCTCATAAACCACAATCACGCTTAATATTATCTCCGCAACTACTCTGCCTCTGTTCCTAAACCTCCTCGGTGTGTTCGCTCGATTTCGCCTTATTGTCATCGAATGTCGCGTCGACGAACTTGGATGAAGGCTCAGGGCGGGCATCGTGAGCATAGCCACTATTGGAAGAAGAGTCAGCATTGATTCAGTGCAATGTTCACTTGATGTAGGAGCAACGTACAAGATGACATCCATCTGGTCCATGGTGAGACCCTTGGTCTCAGGCAAGAAGAAGTAGCCCCACAACGTGGCGACAATCATCCACGAGGCAAAGAAAAACCAGGTTCCGTAGCCGAAAGAGCTGAAGATGTAAGGCATAGCCTTGGTGATGGCGAACTGAGTAGCCCTGGATGTGTGTTAGTCAAGCGTCAGGCTATTTAAGGGGAAGAGTAGTTGACGTACCAGACAACGAGGGCAGCGTAGGTACCGGTGAAGTTACGGAGAGCACCAGGGAAAATTTCGGCACTGACAATCCAGGGGATACCGTTCAAGCCGAAAGACCAGCTATGGACGACGTTAGTGGTGGTCGTAATAAGAGTGTTTTCTTCAATGTGGTACTTACCAGATGGAGTAGATCATGATCATGCCAGTAGCCGTCTTACCACCGGCAGCGGTAGAGGCAGACAGCTCCTTGCCAGCGGCGATGATATCGGCAGGATGACCAATCTTCACGTAGGCACCGACGATGAAGAGGCACAACGAGCAGATGAACGAGGAGATGATGGCGGGCCAACGTCTTCCAAGAAGGTCGATGAGGAAGATGAAGTAGATGATAGAGGCGATAGCTGTAGTTCTAGTTAGCAAACGGTCCCTGGTCTTGAAGGCAATTATAGCTCACCCTTGATCAGTCCGTAAATACCGGTGTAGAGAGAAACGTCCGTGATGCCAATCGACGCGAAGAGTGTAGGCTAACAACAGACTTAGTAACTGAAACTTTCAAGGCTTCCCTATTGGAAGAGGTGGATCTTACCGAGTAGTAGTTAATGGCAGCAGCTCCGGAAAGGTTGTTAAGAGCGAAGGCGCAGAAGACGAGGACAAGGCGGTTCCACATGCCCTTGCGGCCCAACATGTTGGCGACGCCGCGTAGGTATGCCCATTGCCCGGTTCCATACTGGGATGAAACGGCTTTTTCTTCATCGAGCTTTTTCTGGAATTGATCGAGTTCTTCTTGCATGTCTGTATACATCCTTGCATTAGTCCTTTTTCTTTTCTACGGCAAGATACCGAGAATCAAGGTGGGAGAGTGCTTACACTTATGGTCGATCGGCAGTCCTCTGAGACCTTCGAGAACCTTGTGAGCACGTTCCGTCTTATTCTTACGAAGGAGCCAGAGCGGAGACTCGTGGATGAAGAAGACTCCGACGAAGAGGATGCCGGCGGGAACGAGTTGGAATGCCATCGGTATTCTCCAGCTGACAGGCAGGTTCGGGTCGATGGTTTGCGTGATGCCGTACTAATCGAACGATTAGGCCATGCTCTTCAAGATTTCCATATGTATTCAAGGTGGATGCAACTCACATTAATCCAGAAACCAATGACACTGCCGATCTGGTATGCGACTTCGAAGAGACCGGTGAGGATACCGCGGATGGAAGGAATCGACAATTCTCCGATGTAGGATGGGACCGTAGCTGTGATACCACCACATCCGATGCCGGTAAGGGCGCGACCCGCGTCTGTGCAAAGCGTCTTAGCTGGAGTCCTCTTGAAATTCTAGTACGCGAGGAGTTGACTTACAGATGAATGACAACTGGTTTGTAGCGGCAGTCATCAGGATTGCGCCAACAAGGAAGATCATAACATTAGCCTGGAGAGTCCACTTTCTACCCAAGCGCTCGGTAACTAGACTCAAGTCAGTGTGCCGCAAACAACTCCTATTCGGATGTCGTACTGAAGAAGCAAAGCACTGCGCCGCCCAAGGCTCCAGCCTGAAATGCTGATGTGATGTTACTCGAGATGTTATTCGAGTTTCCGGAGTTGATCCCAAAGTCTCTCTTAAAACTGTTGCGGGCAATGGTTGTTCCGATGAACGCCGAGTCGTAGCCGAAACTACTAATGATTAGTTGCTGGCCGTAGCCATACTAGCTATCAGCAGTATCGAGACCTACAGGAAAGATCCCATTGCAATGATTGCGGCCTCGATGTAGAGCTTCCAGTTGTACACCTCCTTCGGCGTCGGCCGATCCTCAACAGCCTTGAAGCCACCCATGATTGCGATGAAACCGTGCGTCTGTTGGTAACTGTTCGGTAGAGCTCGAGCGGCGGAGCTGTTTGCAATGGTTGCTTTATATGTTCGATGACACGCGCACACACTATAGTCACATTCATCAAACTTCCGGCTGTCAAAGAGTATTTATCCTGCCCTCCTTTACCACCACGTCGGATGGCACATCCCCACGGGGTACCTGGTGGAGAAACATGGAGGATTTAGGAGCTGCTCATTCGCGCCGCCGTCTCTGCCCGGGCATTGGGGTGTGTGGGAAGATGGGGGAATGCTTGCTAGTTTGACTCGCGCTGGTGCGCCCTGCGCCAGAAGAATTCATGGGTGCGCTCCTCGGAAGTCGTCCGTGGGACGATGTCATGAACGGATTTCTTATCCGATCAAGTGGATCTAACTCTTCACGCTAGAGAGCACGCAGGAAAAGTCTTTGTCCCAAGTAGCAACTGTTAGCGCCACCCGCTGCTTTCTGCTGTGATTTCCCATCTGGCAGTACTGTTGCTAGAGACTCTAGTGAAGCTGTCAGGTGGTCTTGCTGACATTCGATCAGGAACTGTTTATGCCGGCCCCACCAATTTTGGCTGACGATGGTTCCATGGTTGCGCGCCATGGCTTCCGACATGCGAGCCGAGAAGCGACCCGACGCAAACTACCGGTTTAGACCCCACTCCGCACGTGGGAATGCGATGAGTATTGATGAAAGAACCGAGTTGTCGGGCCCAAGGAGCATGAGGGTGATCTCGCCAGTTCTCTAAAGCGACATGAGGACCGAGGCCAGTCGAGGGTGCTTCAGCTTACCTAATGAACGCGGACTGGATAGGCGACGCATGATTCTCCTCGAATAGGAGCCGATTGGGCGACAAGTTCGTCAAGAACTTCCTGTGAAGTGTTTTCAAGAAGTTATACAACCAGGCTCAACTCACGGGGTTGCTATGGCTATAGAGGTGGCCTCGGGAAGATTACTGGGCTAAAGAGGGTATTAGAACCATGTATGGACAACATCGCCTCAAGCTTCATTTAGAGTTGCGCATGGTGCACTATGAAAAGGCCCGAAGTTGCTCTTCATACCCTGCGCTGCAACCAAATTTGGCCAAAGTTGGAGGCCCACCTCAACCATATCACCACCAGATGCACAAGAGTGTTGCGGGGGTTCCCTGAATATCCGGGGAAGAAGGGCCGGTTGCAGAATCCCCAACTTCCAAGTCCCCGGATTCCTCTAGTAGCTCTTGCTTTTTGAGAGAATGGAATGTACACATGGCTCTCTTATTGGATGAGTCACGATCAAGAAACTGACAATGAGTCATAACTCTGATACGGGCACTTTTGGGATTTCGGAACGGTTTCTCAGTGTTGAACCGTCTTTGTTTAAGACCAGACTGATGATGCCGGCTTCTGCATATATATACAACTAAGGTGTTGAAGTATTTGTACACTATTACGAGGTAGGTGCGTCTTTGTGCGCTAATTAAGTATGGGCAACGCTCAAAAGGTCCCCCATCAATTCCAGATCCAGCTGACGAACCGTATAGGGCCAGTCTCTTGCTTTTCAGGCTCTTCGGGATAGGCGTCAGCCTGCTCAAAAGCATCATGAAGCGGGATGTTTTCAAGGACAACACCCTTGGTCTTCTTGAAGAATTTCCAGAACAGGAAAGCACCAGCAACCAGAGGAATATCCCTGCAAGATGATTAGTAAACTCGATCCTCGTCTAAGATTTGAAAGTGGAGGGTAGACTAACAGATAAGACGAAACGAAGCCACTGGCGTCCCAGTTGCCCTTGGTAAAAACTTCGAAGCCACTGGTGAAGAGAATGACGATACACAAGACCAAGGCGACGTAAGAGCTGTATACTAAATCCCCATCTTTGTCAGCAAGTTTCCATCAGGTAATTCAAGACATTTCAACTTACAGGTCCACGAGTTGTTCCACGGCAACCTGCTGAACTCGATGCCCTGCTTTTTCATCGCCGTCTTAAGACGGATATGGTTCAAGAGAATGGCCGACCACGACACCAAAACACCAGCCGCAGTCAAGTCAACCAGCCACCAGAAGACAGTCAATGCGCCGTTGGACAAGCTCATGAAGCTGAGGAACATGAAAGCGGTGAACAGCAGGACGCAAACGTAAGGTGTACCCCAGGCGGTTGTACGGAGGAAGATCTTCGGGGCTTGCCCCTTGAGTGCAAGACCGAAAAGAACACGGGTGCCGGCGAGAAGACTCTGGTTAGACGCAGACCAGGCAGAGGTGATGACGACGGCATTCACTACGCTTGGGATGGCAGGAATTCCGGCAGCAGAGGCAGCGATGACAAAGGGACTCTGAGCAGCGGTACCGTAGGCGTCGTCGAGGCGGGAATCGTCGCTGGAGACGAGCATACCGACGACCAGAACCGCGAGCATGTAGAAGAGCACGATACGCGCAAAGACTCGCTTGCAAGCGCGGGGGATGGCGCGGCGGGGGTTCTGGGTTTCGGCAGCGGCCATAGCGAGGGACTCGACGCCGGCGAAGGAGAAGACGGCGCTGGTCATGACGCCCCAGTAACCCAGGAACTTGCCCCAGTCGCCGGTCGCGATGTGCTCCACGAAGGGGCCGGGGCTCTGCCAGTACCTGAACCCGATGCGGGGGGTGCCGGGAACGCCGCCGAGGTCGATGACGAGACCGAGGATGATGAGGAAGATGACCAGGAGGATCTTGAGCAAAGCGAAGACGAACTCGACCTCTCCGAAGACGCGCACGAAGGCGATGCCGACGACGAACGTCAAGATGATGAAGATGACGATGAAGACGGAGGGGTTCAGGTCTGTCCAGAACTCAAAGAGTACGCAAATGGCCGTGAGCTCGGAGGGAATGGACAAAATGTTGCCGTAAACCAAATTCCATCCGATCGCGAATCCCCAGGCCGGATCGACAAGAAACTCGGCATGGCGGACGAACGAACCGGTGACGGGGAGGAGCGCCGAAACTTCTCCGAGAGCAAACTGCACGGCGCAGACAATCAGACCGACTGTCGCATAGCCAAGCAATGCGCCAAGAGGACCGCCGGTCTGGATAGCGCCGCCGAGACCCAAGAAAAGACCGGTGCCGATGGCGCCCGCGATACCCAACATTGACAAGTGGCGCTGCTCCAAGCCGCGCTTCAGGTCGCGGTCCTCGGTGGTGGTGACAAAATCGCCGTTGTGGTCGTCGTGAGGCTCAAATGGGCCGCGCCGAGAGGCCTCGGCGGCCTCGACGTCGTCGGACGTGATCCAGGCGTGGCGGGTGACATCGGTGATGCCAGGCGACTTGGCGCCGGGGAACGGGATGGTGTCGGTACTCGTCGCTTTCGCCATGATTCCCCTTTGTCCTCAACTCGTGCACTTTGTGCTTCCTTCACCGAGGTCGGGGTTGGAGAGAAGGTGAGGGAAATAAAGCTGACGGCGAGCGATAAGAAAGAACCGCGATTGATGAGAACCCCGTTTGCCCTCCTCTCGCGAACTCGGTGAGATTACCTAATGTAATCGTCTGAACCTGTAGGGAGACAAGAGAGTTCGATGCTGAGGTATCAAACGACGAGATTGACAACCAATTCTTCACCTCATTGGAATGCTGGACAACCGTTGAATACAGCGCTGAAACCTAGATCATGCTGATATGGGCCATGGCTCGCTCAAAGAATCGCGAAAGGGGTTCGGATGGATAATCGGCGGACGGGGGAGGGAATCGAAGAGATTTTGTCGTCTTATCGCGAACTCGATTTGGGAAGGTGAGATTTCTCATTCGATGATGCCATTGCGCTAAGCGGGTCCCGATCCACATGCACTGCGAGCACGTTACGTTACTGGTGGCGTACGCGTTATCTTTCTCGCAGACCGAGGCTCTCGAGGTTAACTCTCCCGTTCAATCTTTCGACAACTGACTCGCGTTCTCAATCTCGTAGGAAATACATAGATTCAGCTGCCGTGCCTCACGTTGCAAATCGTTGTTGTCCTATCCGTACTTGCGAGTCGAATGACAGAATTGGGGTTCCTGATATGTGCCACTACAATACACGATGTCCATAAGGTAAGGTAGGATCAATACCTTACTAGGGCAATTCGGTGAGGCCTCGGCCTGGGCTAGACCATTGCATCTAGGCCTACCCTCGTTCTCCATCATTCTTGGTTTTCGAAATGTGTTACAAACAGTGTTCTGTGCCTTAAAGTTAACATGTTATGAAAAAGTTAGGGGTTATTAGTGGAAGGGCGAGTTTATATACCTATTAGGTCAATCCGACAGAAACTCTGAACAGGCCAGCCGCCGCAACTCAGCATGCGCCAAGTTATTGTCATGTTGGCCAGGCTGCGCCCGCGCAATACTTTTTCTTTGATACTCTCTTGCTCAGTCTACTGCAGACAGGAGCGCCCGTTCGTGCCTACTGGGGCTCGCCAGGCACCTTCAATCTTATCGTACATCGCGACGTCCGTTATTCGATCAAACAGATTGAGCCGCCATCACCAAATGCCTCGACTACGTGTACTCAATCTTAACCCGCTCCATCAGTCGATATGTCTGATCCATCACTGTATACGATCGGCTGGATCTTCGCCATCGTTCCTGAGTTCGTCGCAGCCCGGCTCTTCCTCGACGAGGTCCACGAAGAGCTTAGATCGCAGTCCAAGAACGACAATAACTCGTACAAGCTCGGACGCATGGGCAAGCACAACGTCGCAATCGCGGCCCTTCCTCATGGCGAATACGGGGAAAGCTCGGCGGCATTTGTCGCTCGGGATATGATCCGCACATTCGAGAACATACGGGTCGGGCTCATGGTTGGCATCGGCGGCGGAGCCCCAAGTCTAGAGAAAAATATCCGTCTGGGCGATATTGTCGTCAGTTCTCCGACTGGTGGGTACGGCGGTGTGCTCCAGTACGATTTTGGCAAGTCTATGGCGGATGTGTTGGTATGCACGTCAGCAGGGCAACCGTACGATTGGAACGAAGTGTCAATAATGGTCTATTATTGCTGCGTATGAAGGTGGAAGGAGGAGATTATGGGCAGAGCCCACGATCTCCTAGAAGTGGTATATAAGTGAAAGGGCCGTTTATAAGTCCCTATACCGTGTTACGACCCAACATGAGACCAGGGCGTGCCCCGCTGACGCCTGGCGGCTACGGCGCATCATATATGCAGGACGGGACGGAACATTGGGGAAACCCCAGGAACGGAAGAACTATGGTACAGGTCACGTGATGATAAGAGATATGATAAGGGATAAGGATATGTTGGATATGCGACATATCCAACCGAGTCAAGGATATGTTGGATATTCGACATATCCAGAAAAAGTGGACTGTTCAGCACTGTTCAGTTAGGATCGGACTTGTATATAAGGATGGACTCGAGCTGGGCTCTAGGACAGACTTTCCATAGCTTCTTCAGCAATTAACTTCGTATCAGGATTAACATCCGCTTTCAGCTACTACCTTGACAAGACTACGACTGATCACCGAAGCCTTACCCACCCTTACGATTGACAGACATAGTTTCCTTGAAACTATTCCACGACTACGATTACTGTTACCAGTTCCGCAGCCTCAACTTCTGCAAACAAACCTCACTACGACTAGCTGGCCGTAACAGTAATTTATATTATAGTTCTTCCGTTCCGTAGAGAGTTATGTTACGCCCGCCGCAACTTGTCACTGTGTTACGGCCAGCTAGTCGTAGGGGTAGTTTGCAGAAGTTGAGGCTGCGGAACTGGTAACAGTAATCGTAGTCGTGGAATAGTTTCAAGGAAACTATGTCTGTCAATCGTAAGGGCAGGTAAGGTTTCGGTGATCAATCGTAGTCTTGTCAAGGTAGTAGCTGAAAGCGGATGTTAATCCTGATACGAAGTTAATTGCTGAAGAAGCTATGGGAAGTCTGTCCTAGAGCCCGGCTCGAGTCCATCCTATATACAAGTCCTGATCCTGAACATATCCTTTGTTGCCTGATCACCATGTTCGTTGGTGATTACTAAGTGGATACTGGTGAGCGCTCACTTTGGGTGATCACTGTGATCACCTTATCGTGTGCTCACTTTGGGTGATCACTGTAATCACCTTATCGTGTGCTCACTTTCCTTATCGTCACGTGACTTGTTCCATAGTTCTTCCGTTCCATGAGGAGTCACCTGAGTTCCCGGATTCTCTGCGTATATCAGGTAGATAGCCGCCGCAGGCCTGTGGGGCGGGCCCCCTGGCCTTGTTATGCATGTTGGGTTGTAACACACTGTGGGCGCGTAGCTATATAATGCAGAACAAGGGACAATGATGCGGAGTCATCATTATCGAAGCTTTTGCTTTGTGCCATAGTTGGTTGCCTTGACCTGCTCGTAACAAGTTACTAGTATTTTTATTTTATTTATATATATAGTGCGCTATAGCCGCTATCGCCTGCACTTGATCATACATGTTGAATCGTAACAAACGAGTAAAGAAAAGTGCTATATAGTAATAAATAAGAGAATTACGTGACATCGTACGTGACAAGCTGCTTACAGAGTGCTGGTGATATTCCTATTTCGTGACAATATTGAACTGTGTTCCTTACATCATTCGGCACCTACAGGCTACGTTGGGTCGTTTCTCAGGCACACAGCACAAAATGTTTACATAAGTTCAGTATTCAGTGCGCACGCATCCTCGGAGTAGCGCAGGGCGAACAAGTGAGTGAAGTTCCAGGTTCTCCGCTCCAGGCCCTTTGCGACGATCTCAGACCTGAGTCATTCGGACCTTTCGATGGAATGCTAACGGCCCATCACGGTGCAGTCGAAAATTTTCCGCAAGGGGTCTAATGGGGGTGTCTACTACGTAGCCTTGTCGCATTCTTTGGC
This sequence comes from Colletotrichum phormii, assembly GCF_030913505.1. Lineage (NCBI taxonomy): Eukaryota > Fungi > Ascomycota > Sordariomycetes > Glomerellales > Glomerellaceae > Colletotrichum > Colletotrichum phormii. The sequence goes on from NW_026851456.1 coordinate 421,852, forward strand.
GGATACGGAAAATTGGGGGTTCTCAGAGAGCTGCAAGCTGCAAGCGGAGCGGGCCAACATTCTGAATCGACAGGATGATGTGGACGACGGATGAACCGTTGCTCGGACGCTTGGGCAGACTGAACACAGTCCTGAAGTTTAAAGTGTCTAGCCGCGGGAGCTAGGGTCACGGCGCAAAACCTGCCCACACGTGGGGGATGATCCCCGATGTTGATGTGGTTAACAGTTGTCAAGAGAATGCATTGGTTGTTGTTTTGTCCATCATTAAGTTGACATCTGCGGCACTAAGCTTCTTCGGCAAAACTTGCGAGTTTCACTGGCTCTTCGATTGAGGCTCGGCCGCTTGATAAGGGTTCGGACCTCTACATTAGCTCGCCGGCTTCAGGACCACTCCCGTAGCAAATTTCTTGAACTTCTCAACAATTGCGGATACCAATGGTCTCTGCACGAGGGATTTCATGCCCGAGCAAGGATTTCGAGGATACAAGGGAATTTCCAGAAGATCAGAGGCGGCCCAGGGCTCCTGCTAGAAATGGGATAATTCCATCTCTCGAGCAGGGAATAACTTGATTTTGCCCAGAATACCGGCTCCACATCTGTTGAGAAGCCGGCAATCTCATTATCCCCGCAACATAATATCAACTACTTTATGGGCGGTGAAAGATGGTAAACCGGGGGTCTTTCTCGCTCGCGAAGATAATCCCACTTTACAAGCTTGCGCGCAGCGTGAGGAAGATCATGCACAACACATTTCTTCTTTCCGCCCCCTCGACAGCAACGGACGCCGCACTATGGCTTTTGAGCATGGCAGACACATGCTTGAAGATGTCAAAGCATACGAGCCGCATCTGTGTGTAAGACTATTCGTCGATTACTAGTAGTCCGGCCGAGGCATTCGGACGTTTTCAACGTCCCGTCACGAGCTAAGTTCCAAATTCGGACGGAGAATGCTTCGAGAGCTGACTTTGACGTGCCTAGCGCTCTCTGGTCGCCTCGTGTCCGCGGCCGTCCGAAGAGTAGATATTGCCCTTTTTGGACCGCAGACACTGACCCTCCCAGATCGTCAGCTCGTTTCTCTCGTTCCTCGCTTTCGGGAACCTCCATAACCTCATTCGACCAGTAAACATCTTTGAGAATGAGAGGTGTGTGTGCGTCTATGTGTGTGTGTGTGTGTGTGTGATCAGACTCGCACTAAAGCACCCCACCGAGATGCTAGTGTCATCCTGTATGATCCCCCCGTTGCAAACATCGTTCGAGTGGATTCTGTTTTTGAGCTAAGATACTGGTGGAATATCCCGACCTATCCGCCCCTTCAACGGTTTTTGTGTGCGTTGCTTGCCTGCTTTGTGAATTGTATGCGCGGAATTCACGGCTGCCTCTCAACTCGAAGAATCCAACTTCGATTCTTTCGCACATCTCTCGATCCGGAGCCCCACGCATCTCGGGCCCATTACCGTGGTAGGATACCAAATCCGAAAGACTCAAGCCTCGTGGATGGCTGGCTCCAGTGCCGGTGCAAGGATCCAGGTTGGCGATCTACATCAGCCGACCTCGTTCGGGGTGGGTCCTTTTGGTGCTACTCCAACTGCTTAACAGAGATGGATGCGCATCAAATCTTGAACTTTCACCCCGCATTCCCCGATTAACACGAAAACTCACGCACTATTGGGAACATACAGCTTGGCCCTGCCGCCCGCGCCGTTTGTCGTGCAGCAAACACCAGCTGTCCAGGGCGCTTATGCCCTCCCTGGGCAGCCACCATCACGGCCGAACACACGACAGCTTCACACCCACAAGTCCAAGATCAGAGGAACATCAATGCCTGATTGGGACAGAGTTCCTGGTTCCTGGTGTCCGTCGACGGGCTGTCTCACAATCACATGCGCTTTAGGAGCACTATTCTCACGCCGTTCCGTTCGACCAGACCGCCTTTATTCAGCAGTATCTCTCCCCCCTTGTTCCCCTGCGCTTACATGCTTTCGACGTGCGCGACTAAGCTTAAGAATACCACCATTTTCTGCCGCCCGACATACCGAGGCGGGAACGCGGGGCACGATTGTGACTCTGCATATTCCCATGTGAAATTCGAGTCTTGTCCTACGTCAATAAGACTGTTTCGTTTCGTTTGCTGTGCCGCAGCGGGATCACTGACATCCCCGAGCAATGGGTATCTTGAACTGCCGTGGTCATTCGGCCATCTCTTCCCGCGCAGAAGCGACCCAGATACGTCTTCACATCCCGGCAATAAGCCCCGCTACCCCATGGGGAACGTTGCATTCCCGGTTTGTCCATTTCCAATATTTCTTATGCTGGGTTCACTTGAGGAGTCGAGCACGAGTACGATACCCGCTCGACTAGTGAGGCCCACGACTCGGTCGGCGGGGACTGAGCTTCTCCTTTTGCCCAAGCTCGTTCTAAGCTCGCAAGTGCCCCCATTCGTAATTAACAATCGCGCGGGCCACACACAGACTAGAATACATGCCAGGGGTGTTCAACCCGATTGTGGGTGCGGCTTTGAAGTTCACCGGTCAATCCACACTAGATCAAATTTTGCGCTGGACTGTCGTTCCTGGATCGTCGTGGAGAATTGACTTAAATAGACCGCGGGAAGCCCCCTCTACAAAGGGATCATCTTTTGAGTCGTTCGAGGCAGCTCATCCAGATCGTCTTCAGCCAAGCTCCAACGACTGGGTCTATCCTGCAGCTCGCACCTAGCTCCATCCCCCCTTCGGTCTTCTCAGTTTGTTCTGTGGATCTATTAGACGAACGTTTGTCTCTTCACGATGCAGCCTCCCACTCTCGTATCGTCCCTCTCCCTCCTGGGAGCCGCCTTGGCGGTGTCGGACCATGTCCAGCCTTTGGAAGATAGGGCTGTGGCCAACGCGACGGTTGTTCTTAAGACAGCAACTGTCGTCGGAAACGTCATGAACAATGTCGAATCTTTCGGCGGCATTCCCTACGCCAAGCCACCTACCGGGCAACTGCGATTGAAGCCTCCCGTGCGCCTCACAGACAACATTGGAACCTTTGACGCCACCGGCCCGGCGGCTGCTTGCCCGCAGATGGTCTCATCCTCCGACAGCGACAACATTCTGTTCAACTTACTGGGAGACATTGCGAACCTTCCCTTTGTCCAAAAGGCGACTGGACAGACCGAGGACTGCCTTACCATCACGGTGGCCCGTCCCCAGGGCACTACGGCAGATGCGAAGCTGCCGGTGCTCTACTGGATCTTTGGAGGTGGATTCGAGGTATGCCGGGCGTCATCCGAACTTTTGACCCATCCGTCCAATGTACTGACAAGGATTTGAACAGCTCGGATGGTCCTCCATGTACGACGGAACTGGCCTCGTCCAGCATGGTGTCGACATTAGCAAGCCCTTCGTTTTCGTCGCTGTCAACTACCGTGTTGCTGGCTTTGGTTTCATGCCTGGCAAAGAGATCCTAGCCGACGGCTCGGCAAACCTCGGTCTCCTCGACCAGAGAATGGGCCTCGAGTGGGTTGCAGACAACATCGCAGCTTTCGGTGGTGATCCGGACAAGGTCACCATCTGGGGCGAGTCTGCGGGTGCAATCTCCGTCTTCGACCAAATGGCTCTCTACAACGGAAACAACAAGTACAACGGCAAGGCGCTTTTCCGCGGTGCCATCATGAACTCCGGCAGTATCGTCCCTACTGACCCCATAGATTGCCCCAAGGGACAGGCTGTGTACGACAAAGTTGTCTCGCAGGCAGGATGCGCTGGCAAGGCCGACACGCTCGCCTGCCTGCGCGGGGTCGACTACACTACGTTCCTCAACGCCGTCACGTCTGTCCCTGGAATTCTCTCCTACAACTCTCTCGCCCTGTCCTACTTGCCCCGTCCGGATGGCAAGACTCTCACCGCGAGCCCCGACGTGCTGGCCAAGAACGGCCAGTACGCAGCTGTGCCCATGATCATTGGAGATCAAGAGGATGAAGGCACCCTCTTCGGCATCTTCCAGCCCAACCTGACCACCACTGACAAGCTGGTCACCTACCTCAAGAACTACTACTTCGCAACAGCTACCACAGCCCAGATCACTGCCTACGTCGCCACCTATGATGACGGCGTGACTGCCGTCATCAACGGTAGCCCGCATCGCACTGGTCTCTTGAACGAGATCTTCCCTGGCTTCAAACGTCGATCTGCCATTCTCGGCGACCTGGTCTTCACGCTGACCCGCCGCGTCTTCCTCAACCTTGCTACCTCCGTGCAGCCCACTGTGCCCTCGTGGTCCTACCTCTCGTCGTACGACTACGGAACCCCGATTCTGGGTACTTTCCACGGATCCGACTTGCTGCAGGTCTTCTACGGCATCAAGGATAACTACGCTGCGCGAAGCATCCGCACCTACTACACCAACTTTGTCTATGCCTCGGACCCCAACGTCGGCCTCAACGGAGCGTACCCGGCCTGGCCCCAGTGGTCGCAGGGCCAGAACTTGATGCAGTTCTTCGCGGACAAGGCTAGCACCCTGAAAGACGACTTTAGAAAGACGAGCTCTGACTGGATCTTGAACAACGCTGGAAGCCTATACTTCTAGTGCAGTCAGGCCATGCTGGGAGCTATAGGTAGTTGATGGGGATGAGCAAAATAGTGCGATGATTTATGATTATTGATGAAATGGATTGGCAACTTAGGCTACTACATAATGGAATCCAAACTTTAATTCTTAACCGGGCATACAAAATCAATTAATTGTCGTTCTGTTCTTCAATTTCGCAGCATTTCACAAACGGTGATTGCACTGAGGTCACTTCCCACACGCATCACCCGCGTGAGACACCCACTGTTAGTGTCTTGCCTGGGCCTACACCCACCCACTAACACCACTTCCTGCACCCAAGTTACGAATTATCGCCCGCGATGGCCTCGCAGCCAGACGCAGGCGCGCCGCCCGCAAGGCCTCAGGGAGGCCTCGCAAGCTCTCAGCATGCCGACAGCTCGCTGCCGGACCCCATTTTGACCCTATCGCGCACGCGCACGCTACCGCCGCGCCCATTAGCGCCGCTCCCATCCCGTCCTCGTACATCACAGGGAAGCAAAGCACCCTCCACCGCCGCCGCGGCGCTTCAACGCACCAATACGGCCCAATCTAAGTACGACGCAATACACCGCATCCTTACCAATATCCTAGATAACCTTGTTTCCTCCTACAACGAGGAACTAAAGCCGTATGTACGGTCTATTATCCAGAGCTTCACCTCCTACCTCTCCCCTAGCCCGGGCCGACCCGGCCCTAAGGGGACATACATCTCCTACGCTAGTACGGCAACCCAGGGCCAGTCAGCTAACATGCCCCGGTCCATAGAAGGCCTACGGAGCCCACGCCAAGCAAACCCGGGTCCGGATCTCCGGCTCCTTGCTCGCATCGGGGCCGAACGACTTCTAAATACCAGACTACATAGCTCCTTCGCCCTGAGGCAGGCCATCTCCCACGACCTCGGCCTACCCTTATCAGACATAGCAGACTGAAAGCACACCGCCACGGGCCTCTCGATCCGCCCTAGCACAGACAACGTCAAACAACAACTCCTACAGCAAAAACAGCAGCTCCAGCGCTACCTTAACGCTAACAGCATCGACGTACCCCTAAAATAGCAAACATATCTCGTTCCACGCTGCCCAGTCAGAGTCTCACGGGCCCGCCTCGATAACCACGGGCCGCCAAAGCTCCAGGATACGGAGACTGAGAGTAATATAGCTGAAGAAATCAAGGCCCAGACTGGCCACACCCCCCGAACCTGGCATATCACCAGGCCCGGCCCGGCCACACATAAGGACTACCCAGCCCCAAGAAACGGAGCCCCAGCGCCCTGGCACCGCTGGTACTATCACGGTCAACCTAGACCCAGTTCAGTCCATCACTTCCGGCTCGTCTACAGCTGGGAGCGAGCCAGACTTAGACATGACGGAGGCAGACGACGCAGCTTCAGCACTGGACAAGCCAAGACAGACACCTGCTATGCTTTTCTCCCCCACTAAGGCGCGTAGTGTCGGGGCCCAACGCCGGCTCAGTGGCACCAAGTCGCCCGTTAGGCCACCACGCTTTACGTTAACGCAATATAAAGACGGTACTATCTCACCAGTCCGTACGCCTCTGAACGCTAGGATGAGAGCAGCGAAGTCCAAAACGGTTGACTATAACGTCCAGAATCATGCCACGTTCTCGCAATTGGACGAAGAGGAGGCCTAGTGCCTCCTTGACTGCGGACCCTGAACCAAATCTGTTAGTTGCCCAGTGCAATATTAATAGGGGGTCCGCAGCGAACACCAACCTTCTTTAGGCCTGCTGGGAGCATGACATTGATGTTATACTTGCCCAGGAGCCCTGGACGATGGAAAAGAAGCAGGCCAAGCTTAATACACACCCAGGCTACGATATCTTCAGCCCCGTAGACCACTGGAATGATACGGACTCAAGGCCACGGGTGCTCACCTATATCCAAAAGCACCTAGAAGCCCAACAACTCCGCCCTACACCAACCAGAGACATACTATAGATCCAGGTTCGTAAATATAACATAATTAATATCTATCGGCCTGGCGAGAGGGCTCATAACCCAACCACTACGGCACTACTCAACTATTCACCTCCAGCGCACTCTCTTATTACGGGCGACTTTAACTCCCGCCATAAGACTTAGGAGCCCGGCACCCAGTCAGAGAGGGCCGGCTCCTCTATCTCTCAATGGGCACAGAAGGCTAGACTCGCCTATATGAGAGAAGCTAGGGAGGTAACGCACGCCAATAAGAACGGGATAGGCCATATCATAGACCTCTCCTTCTTAAATATCCCCCTAGCTAGAGCCCAGGTGTACAAGCAGCTACACACAGGTTCCGATCATAAAGCTATACTTATTACGCTCCCCTCACTCCGGCTACCGCCGCCGAACCTCTGGAGCCGGTCTCGGGTACCAGAGCACTTACTTGAGCGCTTTGCCACTCTAATCAGCCAAGGGCCACTCACTATCGTCGACAGACAGGCTACCCCCGAGCAACTAGACGAGGCAGCCAGCACCATCGTGAGCACGCTTATGGCGGCCCTAGATACCACAAGTGCTAAAGGAGGCCAACACGGCCGTAGAACGCCCTGGTGGACGACAGAATGCGCTAAAGCACGCACAGCACACCTCGAGGCAAGGCGCCGACAGCGAACTAGCTACCCCCCCTCTAGGTACTTAAGCTATATATACTACTCGCACGCCCAAGAAGCCCAGCTGGAATGGCTGAGCACTTCGAAATGCGCCAAGCGTGCATACTAGGCAGAGAAGATAACTACGGCGGATAACGCAGAAGCTCTTTTCTCTATCACTAAGTGGCGTAATTCCAACCTTGCTATCAAAGACCCCCCCTTAGAGGTTAATAGGGCCAAGATAACCGATACCCAAGGCAAAATCGATGCCTTCCGGTACGCACTTTTAGAGCGCTTCACTCCAGACGACGATATAAAAGACCTAGACTTCTACCCTGGCGGACTACGGTCACTCAAGCTGATATTATATAATATACGCTCATGCGGAGCACGTCTCCAGGCTCGGATAAAATCACTACGAAGTTATTAGCAGCGGTCTAGGGGCACATCGGAGAACCTGTTAAAGCCCTGTTTAAAGCCTACCTCACCTCTGGGCATCATCCAACTCCCTTCAAGCAGGCAGAAATCGTCATTATTCGGAAGGCCGGCAAGTGGAAGCTCGCAGACCCTAGCTCATAGACCCATCTTTCTCCTCTCATACCTAAGAAAGGGTCTTAAGCGCATCTTTGCGCGGCGTACTACATACTATATAATACAAAATACGGTTATTAACCCGCAACAGTTTGGTACGCTGCCTAGCCGGAATGCTGTCGATCTAACCTCATGCGCCGCGCATGATATAGAGGAAGCACTTGAAAGTAGACTTACTGTGGGCAGTACACACTGCTCATCTGGACCAACGAGGCAAGCAATGAGGCAATACGACTGGTATTGACCGTTGGTTGGTGATGTTGTGGTGAAGGTGAAAGGTGGCTGCGGTGGGCTGGATCAACCAGGAAGTGGATCGGGCAGCTGGTGCCTGGGGCACCAGCCACTGCCTCAGGTATCCACAGTCCCACACTTACTACGACCCTAGTTATAATAGATATAAAAGGAAGGTTTGATACCACGCTTCGTGACAGAATTCGGAATTGTACCGTTGCGCCATATACAAAAGAGAGATCCCTCTACTGCATTTAGGTAGTTGTGGGTACATATAGTTTCCGTCACTTCGCAACAGACTCATACTCAAACTTCGCTAATAAGGCTGGCCGGAGGTATTTATCCGCTTTATAAGGTCCTTTATGACCTACCGCATGGCTACCATTAGAATAGACAAGAGACTCTCGGAGGGTTTCCCTCTACGCTGCGGTCTGCTATAAGGCTCCCCTACCTCCCTAATCCTCTATATCTTATACCTGGTAGATACGCTCCTAGATAATCCTAGGTACCGCTTCGGGTATACGGATGATATAGGGCTACTTACGATCTCCCCAACGCTGGAAAAGAACGCTCGGATATTGGGTGGCAAAATTAGCTCTATACTCGAATAGGGCGCCGAGAATAAAGTCACCTTTGACCCTGCTAAGTATGAAGCAGTATACTTTATACAAAAACATCGCAAGAACAGGCCAACTGAATAGCCTGCTATCCACGCTACGGGGCTTACTATTACGCTCGTGACACCTACTAAGGCCGTATGCTAGCTAGTTGTCTAGTTCGACCGCACACTATCCTTCCATATCCACGTCGGTCATCAAGTTACCGCAGCAGAGCGGGTCGCCAATTTCCTCCGTAGCCTCAGTGCTATCCTTAAGGGCCTCCCTCCCCGCCAAGCCCGTCTTGTCGTTACGGCCTATATACTACCGTTAGCTCTATATAGTACCGAAATATAGTTTTCGGGCCGTACTAGGCCGGCTATACTACCAAAGCTATCTAGAATAGGCACTACCCTCCGTAATCCCTCTATAAACACTGGCCAGAAGGGCCTCTTCACCGTTATTAATAAGGCTATCGCCGCCGCGGCCCGGGCCGTACTCCCGGTATAGCGTACCATACCTACGGATATCTTACTTAAGGAGTCAGGACTATTAGCCGCTGTCGCGGCGTTCGAAGGGGCTAGACTACGCTTTGCCGCAAGGCTATGCCGTCTTGACCCCTAATACCTACTGGTCCCTAGGCTGGAGGAACGCACCCCTGGACGTTCTGGACGGAGTAAGAGACTCTTGCGAACCTACGCGCTATTACCTCCGTGCCCCCGCCCAACCCCAGTCTTCCCGGATCCCCCCGCGCCCGAGCGAGGCACCAAAGAGGAAGTCTCTATCGCATTTCTGCGGATGATCAAGGCGCTACCGCGCTCTGATCTAGTGATCTACTCAGATGGGTCTATGTTGCTCGAGGGCGCTATAGGATATGGCTATACGATCTACCGTGGACCTAAAGTCATCGCGAAAGGTCGTAGGCGCCTCGGCGAACATACCGAAGTATTCGACGCCGAAGCTAAGGGGGCCCGTGAGGGCCTACGGCGAGTACTATACCTAGCTACTACCTCCCCTACTACTATCCACCTCTATCTTAATAATACTAGAGTTCTTAACTATATCTCAGGGTTCGGACTCTCTCCAGCTAGCTCGTAAGCAGCTATACTAGAGATAATCGACGCTCAGCAGGCAAGGGATATTAAATACTACTAGACGCCCGGGTATACCGGGATACCTGGAAACGAATTAGCTAATAAGCTCGCTAAGGAAGGAGCCACACTCCCGCTACTATACCCCCTACCGCAGGCCTCCTACGCTAGAATAGCGAAGATAACTTACGATAGAGCCCGCGGATACCACTCGAGTTAGTAGCATATATCTAAGCAGAAACTCAAGTTTAGCTATAGGAATACTAACGCCGCCCTTTATTACTTACCGGAGTTAGACCTACCTTGTCTACTATTGCACTACCTGCTCGCTGCCCGCTCTAGCCATGGCTACTTCTTCGCCTACCACAAGCACTTTCAGCACGACGGGGACTTCAAATGTAACTACGGACGGAAATTATTACCTACCTATCCAGTATACTACGCGAAGAACCGCCGTACGGCGGCACTATGGCCGATTGCTAGGATTAAAAAGGATCCGGGCCCCTTACCGCCCCCGAAGGGCCAGGCCAAAGCCTACTGGTACGCCCTGATTAGAGATCCGGGCGCCTTTGAACAATTCGAGCGCTTAACGCGGTACTTCGAAACGCACTCCCTGTGAGGGGATAGCGAGCCCGAGATACCACGCCTCACACTTTATCATACACCTACCGACACCTCTTAGGCTATAGCCCTACCTCTACCCTCCCTCTCCCTCCTCTATTTTTCCCGATCTACTTGAGATAATACTGGAAAACAAAAAAATGCACTCGTGGGTAATTACGCCTACGAGGGCCGGCCTTTTCGTTATAGCCCGTCGTCTGTGGACGATGTAGGGCTACTCAAGGCCCATTCGCTTCTACCGAGTCAGGAAACCCCTACTGGCGTGCTTTTTGGAACTAAACGGACCCTAGGGATTAGCTAATAATCTCCACTACTCTAGGTACGAGAAGAAAAGTGTACATTATAGATTATCTGACTTGTCGTACGCTGTTTAGATATATGCCCAAAGGGCGCTCTGGTTGATCGGGCTTAGTTCGTTAGATAGCTAGGCTCCTGTCCCTGATGATGTTAAATACTACTACTACTACTAGATTGGACTGAGGTCTCTCAATTGGGTCTGCATCGGCACTCGTTAGCCCGAACCCCCGAGCACACGACATCAACTTCTCATCACCTGGACGTCGATCATCTCCTCGGTGGTCTTTTTAAAGCAACATTTTCCCTTCATACCTACGACCCTGGTGGAAATTGACATTGTCCCTCGGTTACTGGGGGAGAAAGAAGTGACCTCTATGCCGATCAGTGCTCGAATTTGGGTTTATTGTTAAGAAGTTGAAATGGCACAGGAACCATTCCTGTTGAGGTGGAGAATAATGGCCACCGGAGCCATGTCCGAGTGTACGTCAGCTTTAATTGATCCCTTGACGAGATGAACCAGTCTCATCTTCTCGCGTGAAACGAAGTTACTTACACACTCCAGATTTCTGCAAAGACCTCTTGACAAACCCAGATACCCGCGGCGTGACCGACGTTCAACATGCCATTACCGCAGTCTCGTCGTCTAAAGACCACCTCAAATCTGTCGAATTCCTCGCCCGCATCGGCCACCCTTCGACTGCTGGAGTTTCCACATATGGATCTTATGCAGCACTTGTACAGGACCGAAATGTTGACATCATTTACGTCGCCACCCCACATAGTCACCATTTCCAGAACGCGATGCTAGTGCTACAGGCAGGAAAGAGCGTTCTTTGCGAGAAGGCGCTTACTGTCACTGCTGTCCAAGCGCGACGACTGTACGACACTGCGAGAGAGAAGAAGCTCTTCTTCTTGGAGGGTGTGTGGACGAGAATCTTCCCGCTAAGTGTGAAGATACGACAGCTCGTCAGCAGCGGAACAATCGGCCAGGTTTACCGTGTTACTGCGGACTTGTCTCGGGCGGACGGCAGCAAAGATACCGAAAGCAAAAGACTCAATTACGAAGATTCGCATCGCATGGTCAACCCTGACTTGGCTGGCGGCGTCCTGCTGGGACTTGGCATCTACCCGCTGACCTGGGTTTTCCAAATTCTCTACCATCTTCAACCGGAGGACGAGAAAGAACAACCACAGGTACTGTCTGCTGTTCAGAAGTATTCCACGGGAGTTGATGAGTCGACCACAATCATCCTCAACTTTCTAAAGCATGGTACAGTGGGCATAGCCACATCATCGCTGCGGGTTGCGACAGATCCTGGCAATTTCAACACACCAGCGATACGAATCCAGGGCTCACATGGCGAGATACAAGTAGACCACCCAGCGTATAAGCCTCAATCCTTCAAAATGATTACTACATCGGAAGAAGGAGTTGTCGAAAAGGTTGTCAAATGCCCTCAGCCGCAAGACAGCGAAAGGAGTTGGGGAGATGGTACATTTTGGGAGGCAGACGAGGCTGCACTTTGTATTAGAGACGGTCAATTGGAGAGTAATATTATGCCGTGGTCCGAGAGTATACTAATCATGGAAACTATGGATAAGGTGTTGAAGGACGCCGGAATTTTCTATCCCGAGTTGATCGCTACACACGAGTTTGACCTTCTTAGTCCGCTCAATACCGGGGGTTGATTGAAAGGGAACAATTTCGGTCACACATTGGTTTAGAGATCAACAAAATAACCAGTAATTATCTGCAGTACAGCTCTAAGTCTTCTACGTGTGAGTGTTAGAGGGAAATAGAATGCCGCACTTTCACGGAGCTGTCTTCCACGTTGGTTATCTAGGACTCATGTAGAGCAGTGTTTCAAGACAAATTGAAATGTTCTACATAAAGGCCCAACTAAATCAGCCGATCGCTGACTGAGTGTATCACCTGAAATCCATAAGCAGCATGTCAAACTTTGATGTGACCTAGGTAGCCCAGATCATTCGAACTCTCAAGGTCTAGCCAAATTGTCGTGACAAAGACAGCCTACAAAACCAGAAAATCACTGAGCGCCCCAAGTCTTCTGCAAGTATTCCTCAATGGTGGTTGGTTTGAATTCAGGAAGCAACTTGTTCCACTCATCAGAAGTTGCCCAGGTGCCTTGAGCAGTGGAGATCGTCGCTCCAATGACGACGACGTTTCTGAAATGCTCGCGCTGCTCCACTGGAACACCAGGAAAGTCAATGGCGGGGAAGTAGTTCGTCTTGACAATGCCTGCCTTGAGATCCTCGAGCTTCAATCTGTCGATCTCGAAGGGGTTTCCTGGAATGTTATGTCAGTAATTCGAAGCAGATAACTAGAGGTTCAGTGAAATTAGATAATCGACGAACCTCTGCACTTTTCACCCAACTTGATGAGTTCTCCGATAGTGACTCTATCGCCTGTGATACCGCCTACAACAGGCCATTCGCCGTCGTAATCGACAGCTCGTGTAGCCACCTCCGCAATGTCTTCAATGGTTGTGATTGACATTTCAGCATTCTCAGATCCCTCAAGAATAAAGGCCGTGGCCTTCTCAAGGTCAATGAAGGTAGCATAATCGATCTGGTAGTGCTTGGTGGTTTGATGAGGATACCCCAAGTAGTTCATGAAGGCGCCAGGCTGAAACAGACTGTACTCAATCACCTAAAATTTGGTCAAAATGTGAGGCCCCAGATATTTCGAACGCTCAAAGTTTACCAACCTTCTTGCTCTTGTTGACGTCTTCCAAGTACTTCTTGACTTCCAGCTTGTTGGCGTACCAAGAGGTGTACTCAATCACATCTGATAGGTTATTGTTACTTAAACCCGGACCGTTAGCGACGGGTCAGAACGTCGATGACAAGGCGGATAAGAAGCAGAAATACTCACGTCGCCCACTCACTTGGAGCAAAGCGCTTCACTCCAGCCTTGATTGATGCATCAATAAGACGCTTGGCTGTCTCCGCATTCGGGTCGGTGTGAGCCACAATGAAAGAGAGAACAGTCTCAACGTCGGTGAGAATCTCTACTAGCTCCTTCTCATCTTGGTAGGAAGTCTGGATGTACTTCACGCCCTGAAACTGGGGTAGAGATGAAGGTTCCTGAAGCTGTGGTCAGAACATCAGAATTGGAAACTTGTATACACCCTGCCAGACTGTAATGTGGACCGATTGCGAGTTCGCCCAGGGAGATCGATAGCTTACCTTGCGGACCAATCCAAGGACTTCATGTTTACCGGCGGCAGCCAATTTGTCAATGACCTCGAGGGCGAGCTCTGAGACGCATCACTTGTCAGCCATGGCACTCACACTCATACTCATACTCAGAGATGCGAGCTCTGTGTCTAGCGAGAAACTTGGAGAGCTCCAACGCTCGATATGATCTTTTAACTCACTTCCCGAAGCACCAGCAATAGCAACTCTGACCATCTTGATGACTGTGAATTTGGGTAGAAAAAGGCTTCGGGTTGTAGATAGACTGAGGACGATTGTGTTGAAATATGGATGGCTTATGTTCGAATGTCAGACTGGAGCCTTCAATGCTCCGAAGATCTTTTTAAACTTGACAAAATTACAGAGATACCAAAGTCCGTCGACTTCATGAGACATTTCGCGAACATCTCCGCTCGAAAACCCGACGTACGTGTCTTATCGACTTCATCTCCAGTCGCAATGGTGCCTCGTATGGACAAAATGGGACAATATAGAGGATTTACTTCAAAGCAAACGGCACAGCAAGCCACTTCATCCGTTTTGGGACGTTTCCCAAAACTCCCGCCAATAGTAGAATGGAGTTGGTGAAAAGCCACTGCGGAAGGATGCGCTACGCTCCACGCTCCTGGCTGGCGGGGTTCCGCAATTCCGCAGCCGTTCAAACTCCGCCGTCATACCCGGCCTATCTCCCCGGCGCGCCGCTGAGGTGGCCTTCAATTCTTGCGCACCGGCGGACCTTACGTACTACATACCGCTGTTAGATGGTGCAATTCCAAGGCAACGAGAGTGAACAAAATTTGCACGTGGCTTGCTCAACGCGTTTCCCTCGTCTTCATCATCGCAATTGAATACATTTTGTTCCTGCTTTGGCACTCAAATTGCATTGCCGACATATCGGGGGAAAGAGCGGTCTCTGGTCTAGATTTTGCACCAGTTTCAGCCCTACGACCTGTTCATGTTCTCTTCAAACCATCTTCCCTTTACAAGAAATAATTACTCCGACAGTGTTCCTTTGATTCATTGTCTTACAAGCTTTGAAGTGTAGCTGGCGTGGCGATCGAGGTATATAACATTGAGATCTTGACTGAATCCAACACATCTCACCCATACCACGTCGGGCTACGAGATAAATTACTTCAGCGATGCGCCAAAATCTGGGCAGTGAGAGCGGCAAAGTTGATATTTCTGGTGTTTGCTGAAAACCTCCAAGCCAATCGGGTGTAGGCGGCGATGAAAGGGACAAAGAACGCGCGATTCCCGTCGGAGATTGGTAGAACAAGCCTCAACAATATGTCTAAAAAGCATTCTACTATAGCACTTTCCACTACAGAGGCTGAATTCAATGGACTTCAAGAAGCTATTCGAGAAGCTATTTGGCTACAAAATTCATTATCGGAAATAGGTTATCAAATCAAACCTAGTTATTACTATTAAAACCGATAATAATGGGGCCTTATGTCACGAGTTATGGCACGCAGCAATGGGCATATGAAGTGGGTTAAAGTGGCTTGAAGTAACCCATCTAGAATGAGCACATGAGAGCAGTCTATATACTAAGAGAGTGTGATATCCACGTGAGAAAGCACGTGGCAAGATGCTTGACAAGTGCTGATACCATTCCTGTTTCATGACACCTTATCTCTTGCTTATAATCCTGAATACCATCAAAGGACTAAGCATACGGCTCTATATTATTATTATACTCGACAGGAAGTAGAAAAAGGAAATATTAAAGTTGAATATCTTCCTTCTACTATAATGCCTGCCGATGGGCTAACTAAGCCCTTACCATGGTGTTACGGCCAGCTAGTCGTAGTGAGGTATGTTTGCAGAAGTTGAGGCTGCGGAACTGGTAACAGTAATCGTAGTCGTGGATAGCTTCAGGGAAGCTATGTCTGTAAGTCGTAAGGTAAGGGAAGGCTGCGGTGATCAATCGTAGTCTTATCAAAGAGGTTCTTAGGAAAGATAGCTGAAAGCGATCATAAGATCTGATACGAAGTTAATTGCTGAAGAGCTATGGAAAGTCTGTCCTAGAGTCCGGCTCGAGTCCATCCTATATACAAGTCCTGGTCCTGAACATATCCCTTGTCAATGATCAGTTCCTCTGATCGGGTGAGCGCTCATCGTTCGGCATGAGCGTTCATTGTTCGGCATGAGCGCTCATTACTTGGCATGAGCGCTCATGGCCCCACCATGGTCGCTCATGGCCCCACCATGGCCGCTCATGTCTTATCTTATCATCACGTGACTTGTACCATAGTTCTTCCGTTCCGTGAGAGGGTGCCTAGTGTCCCTTATCTCCTGCATATGTGGTGTATTATAACCGCCGCGAGCCTGCGGGGCAGGCCCTGTTCTTGGTCATGCATGTTGGGTTGTAACAGGTCGCCCTAGATCATTTTAATCTAAAATAATCGCTTAGCCCCCAGATTATATTAGATTATTCTAATCCCGAATAATCATTATTTTATCATTACGTAATTTATACTATAGTTCTTTCGTTCTATAAGGTAATGCTAGTATTTCTATTTTATTTGTTATAACGTGGTTCATCAGTCAGCCGGACGTTTTTTCCCACGTCCACAACAACATCTAGTATTTCTCAACCACAACGCGTTAAATCAATTATTGGTTGTCGCTATCAGAATCTCCTGATGATTCGACATCTTTGGAACAGGTTCGTGCATTATGCCCAGTCTTACCACACGCACCACAGCGTCTCCGAGTCGGCTGGGCTCTCTTTGATGGACCCCCCTCCTCATCCTCTCGAGGTGCTGGACGTTTACCTTTTTGTTTCTCTTCCAGCAAACCCTGAGATTCCTCTATACTAAGTGCCCCTCCAAGCTGCACACGCGACCTTTTAGCCCTCCGACGCTTAGCAAGTGCTACATTCGCATCCTCAAGGGTACGAAGCCGATCAGTTAAAATAGTGATTGAGTGCGCCATTGCCTGCGCACCCTTTAACAATTGCTCAACTACAGCAATAATTGGTGCCGGTGAGCTTCCTTTATGAGCAGAGATCCGGCTTTTAATAAAGTTGGACTGCAAGACGGCTTGTTGTGGGTTAGAGGGCGTTTGCGACTGCCAAGGTGGTGGTGTTGAAGGGTTGGCCATAGGAGGCATAGGCGTCCGTAAATGCACGTCAAGCTTTTTGATGACATAGTCTGGGTCCCATGGTGAAATTCCAGCGCCTTGGAAAGCAGACCTGATGTCTTCCTCATTAAAAACCTTGTTGTGGGCCTGGTGGAAGGCAATAAAGAACTCAGATTTAGTAATATGATTTATGGAGGCTCTGATAAATAGGTTGATTTCATCACCGTATGCGCGTTTCAAAGGCGAATAAAGCGCAATATCCAATGGCTGTAATAGATGCGACGAATGTGCAGGCATACTGACCGTTGCAATATTGTTCTACTTGCAGTAATCGTCGAATTCGGCCGATAAATGGCTCTCATGGCCGTCGATAATGAGCATCCGGTAGACGCCCTTCGTTTGGTTCTTAGTATGTTTGTCGAAGTGTTTAATCCAGTCAAGACCCGTCTAATTATCCATCCATCCATTATTAGTAGGTTTGATAACCCAGTCGCTAGGAAAACCTGATTCCGTGGTCCAACTAGCAAGGTGATATACGCCTTTAACAATCACGAACGGAGGGATGCACCACCCGCCCGAATTGATACATTCAATAACTATAGCCCATTCACGGTTACCCGGCTAGACAGACTTTGCTTTGCCGCGTCGATCGGCGCGTGTTACCACCATTGACGCGGTGATTATGCCCATCATGAAGCCAGTCTCGTCGAAATTGTATAGGTCCTCCTCTTGGATTCCATACTTGGTCATTATGTTGCGTAATAACACAAAGCACTTTGAAATAACCTCTGGGTCTTCTTGAAGAGCCCTTTGATAATCGTATGGACGATTAAACTTTGTTTTCAGAGCAGGCTGTGAGTCCACAAACCGCCTGGCCCATCGCTTGCCAACAGGCTCGGCATTACGCGCTCGCAGCAGGAGATTGGCCATATCTTCCACACCGCCAAGGCGCAAAGGAAATCCTCTGGAATCCTGTTCAATAACGTATTAGAGAAGTGTTTTCTCTTCGATCGGATCGAGTTTATGTCGTTGGGGTTGAGTTTGTTCGCGTCGCGGTCGGTTGTTCATTCTATCGGCTAAGGTGCTCTTCGGGATACCGTAGGTCTTTGCGGCACGCGAAATGCTCAAGTTACTACCTGCAGCGCGTGTCGATCGGATCGCTTCAATCGCAAGAATGACTTTGTCTTCTTGGGTGTAGATTGGCATTATGGTTGTTGAGATTTTACGCGTCAAAGGTTTAAGTGGTTTGGACATAAGTGTGTTTAGAAAAAAACGTCCGGCTGACTGGTCCGGCCGGCTGAATGATGAACCACGTTATATATAGCGCGCTATAGCCGCTATAGTCCTACGGGGCAGGCCCTAAACTTAATTATATATGTTAGGTCGTAATAGTTAAGTCGTAATAGTTAACGTGAATGATAAGCGAGTGAGACAGACAAGTGAGTGAGACACAAAACTGCGCCGATGAGATAAACTGGCTTCCATATCAACATCAACAGCATCAATTCAATTCAAACTACTCATAATCCTCATCTTCAGACATCTCTTCAATAAACTGGCACGTTCGTGAATTGTGTCCCGGGTGACCACAAACGCCACACCGTCGCTGACCTGTCTCGGCCCTCAGTTTGCGACCACTAGTACGACGCATTTCCTCCTGAACCTGCGCAGTCACATCTTTCTGTGACTGTATATCTGCTGCGTCAGCTACAGTAAGACTTCCTCCATGTTGTAGGCGTGTTTTCTTAGTTCTCCGTCGTCGACTGAGTTGGTTATTCTCGTCTCTAAGAATCTGTACCTCAGATCTAAGTAAGGCTACTTGGTGCATGATGCCTCTTGTACCTTTAGAAAGTCGTTCAACAGCCTCGCAAATAGAGGTTGGGGAGCTGCTTTGGTGACGAGTGATCCGACTCTTAATAAAGTTGGATTGAGAGCTTGCCTCTACTGGGTTGTTTGGTGTCCTTGAAACCCAAGGCGGAAGTGTCTGTGGTAGTGATGCTGGAGGCGTTGGAGTGTGTAGCCGGATATCCAGCTTTGATAGGACGCTTTCTGCACTCAGAGGAACAAGCCCAGCTCCTCTAAAACTCCCTTGGATGTTTTTTTCAGTCATCGCTTGACTAAATGCGCTGCGATATGCAGGAAAGAAGTCCTCCTTTGAGATGTGGGTTACGCCCCGCCGCATCTTATCCTCAATTTGTTGCCCATACGCCGTCTTTAGCGGACCAAAGCACCCAAAGTCAAGGGGCTGGAGTAGATGAGACGAATGAGGCGGCATACAAAGTGTAACGATCTTGTTTGCCTTGCAATATAGCTCAAAGTCTGTTGAGTGGTGACTTTCGTGCCCGTCGACGACGAGGAGGCGATATTGGCCTCTCAAAAGTGGTTTCGTATGACGATCATAGTGCTGGATCCAATCTAGGCCTCTTTCATTTGTTGTCCATCCGTTTTCTGACGTCGCAATGACCCAGTCGTCCGGGAAACCTGACTCTGTATACCAGGTTGAGAGGTGATATTGGCCTGCAACGATGATGTACGGCGGGACGTTATAGCCTTGCGAGTTGATGGCTTGAATCACTGTAACCCATTCTCGATTACCAGGCTGCGCCATTTTTGTGTTTGAACGCCTTTCAGTACTTGTGACAACCATGCCAGATGCAATCTGGCCCATCATAAAGCCAGTCTCATCAAAGTTGTAGATATCAAACTCATCGATACCATACTTCGCGATTGTGTTCTTCACAAGAGCGAACCAGCCGCGAATAGCCTCTGTATCCTCGCATTGGGCCCTCTTGTAGTCGTACCTCCGAAAAAACCGCGTCCGCAATTGTGGTTGTCGTTTGACGAAGTTTAAGGCCCAGCGCTTCCTAACCGGAGGCGCGTCGCGATCAGCAAGTAGTCGATCAGCCATTTCTTCTACACCACGGATCCGGGGAGGGAATGATCGGGCATCTAGATCGAGAATGTGATCAACTAACGTCTGCTCTTCTACCAAAGTAAGATTCCTCGAGTTCGGTATCCTGTCGCTTCGAGATGTAGAGCCCTTCAATCGTCGACTCAATGTTGCATGGCTGACCGAGTAGATCGTAGCTGCAGCCCGTGCACTAAGCTCTGGATTGATTCTGATAGCTTGAAGGGCCAGCTGTATGCCTGACTCATTACTTCTGGATGCCATGATGTGTTGTGGAAGAAACGTCTCCATTTGTGTTGAAGCATCATCGGCGCAGTTTTGTGTCTCACTCGCTTGTCTGTCTCACTCGCTTGTCTGTCTCACTCGCTTATCATTCACGTTAGGTCGTAAGATAAGTAGTTAATTAAAATATTACTATAACCACCTTTACCGTCTTTGTAGAAATGTACTAAAACTTTGAGCTAATTATAACGGCAAACGTGCAGGCCGCTGTAAGTTGCATGCATTTATATTAATTCTGAATGCCTCCATATCAATTCCCTATAAATTAGTCGTTAATATTTTAATACAATAATATAATAATTATAAATTTAACTAAGTTAACGTACTTGATAAGCGACCTGCCCACCTAACCATAATCACATTATAAATCTAACTAAGGAGCAACACTAAAAACATAAAATCAATTGAAACTAGTTACTCTAAATCCTATTCCTCAGATATTTCTGCATTAAACTGACATGTTCGCGCATTGTGGCCAGTGTTTCCGCAGACGTCACATCGCCGTTGACCTGTTTCTATCCTCGGCCGACGACCACTACTCTGGCGCGTTTCCTCCTCAATCTGGGCCGTAGCCTCTCTCTACGACTGAATGTCCTCTGTCTCAGCTACAGTAAGACTTCCTCCTTATCTGAGACGTGTTTTCTTAGCCCTCCTACGTCGGCTAAGTAGGTTAATTTCCTCCCGGAGGATCTGGACCTCCGACCTTAATAAGGCAATCTGGTGCATAAATCCCCGCGCTCCCTTTAATAAATGCTCTACAGCTTCAATGATTGAAGTTAGGGAGCTATTTTGATAGCGGGAGATCCTCCTTTTGATGAGTTCGGACTAAGAAGAGGCCTCTGTTGGGTTATTTGGCGTCTAAGAAGTCCACGCGGGGGGTGTTGTTGGTAGGGACCCTGGGGGTGTTGGAGTGTATAACTTGACATCAAGCTTCGAAAGCATACTTTCGGCACTCAAAGGAACAAGCCCGGCCCCTCTGAAGCCTCCCTAGATGTTTTTTACTATTAGGGCTTGCGTGAAAGCGTTGTGAAATGCAGGGAAGAAGTCCTCCTTCGTAATATGGGTATTACCCCGGCGCATCTTATCCTCAATTTATCGACCATAAGCCGTCTTTAGTGGCCCAAAACACCCAACGTCTAAGGGCTGAAGTAGATGAGACGAATGGGCCGGCATGCAGAGTATAACGATATTATTTTCCTTACAATATATCTTAAAGTCTACAACCATAAGCAGCCACCATAATAACATTTGGTGATATCGAATCATGCTCAAGCTATACTGCTGTTGGTGCACGACGGGAAAACCCATCAATCATCATTAACATACTTCTCAAAAACATCCGCGTAAAACTTCCTCCCAACGTCCCTATGACTCCTAACCTTCGTCCTCAACTGACTCTCTCCCCACGTATCATACTTTCCCTTCAAAAATGCCGAATCAATCTCCTTCCCTTCCTCCGACTCCGCCACCAACCCCCGAATCTCAGGCCTGGCAAAATGCTCCCTCAGTGACCCAATCGCCTCTTCCTTGGTAAGATCCCTCCTCACGCCCTGAAAGAACGGCAAACTGAACCTCTCCAGGTGTCCACAGAGTACGCGGTGCGTCGTAGCCTTACACACCCCATTCGTAACCACCTCAAATGCCTGACCGATGTTGACGACGAAGGAGCCCGGTAGCACTGGTACGTTTATCCATTCGCCTGTCTTGTTGAGGGCTTGTAAGCCCTTGATATGCGGCGGTGAAGCTTGGAGGAGGAAGGTCCACCATCCGGATGAATCTTTGTGTGGGCCTACGCCTTGGGTACCTGCTTCATCTTCTGGGAGGCCAGGGTAGTGGACTAGCTTCAAACGGTGTTGGTCCGAGAGGTAGGGGAGAAATGTATCTGGCGGGAGCCAGAGGGCTTTGGCTACCAAGACAAGGAAGCGGTTTCCTTGATTGGTCATCTCTGAGATATACGATTCAACAATAGAACGTAGCGCTGGGTATGAAGACGGCCACTGCAACTGATCAGACTAGCCACAAGAAATACGCATTAAGACAGCCATCAACTCTCACCTGATTCGGCCCTCTTAGTCGATCTCTCAGCGGCAAACCCTGCTCCAACCCACTGGGTAACTCCGTAGCAAACTCAACCTGTTCTCTGCGATCGCTCTTCCCCGCCGTCGTCTCCGCGCCATCACCGCTGTAACCCAGAAAGTGCGGGGAATTGCTCAGCGCGATCTCGGCTTTTGCTTCTGGTGGAAGTGCAAACAACTTTGGCAGTGCATCGACTACATCGGAAATTATGTGTTCGGGAACTCCATGGTTGATGATGTACAGGAAGCCGACCCTGGTGAGAGCGTGGCGTAGGTCGTTGAGTAAGTCGGCTTCTGTTGCGGGGTCTTGGGCGAGGGAGAGGTCTATTGTGGGTATTTCGCTGAAGCTACTCGTGGACGGCATGGTGAATCAAGCTCAGACCCAGCTCTGATTCAAAAGTTAGTTGCTTGCTTGGTAAATGAGATTGACTTGACATACTCTCGTGGTAGCGGTGACGTCCGAAGGCTTCGAGGTTCCTGGTTTGGGCCCGTTGCCGGCGCCGGAACCCGGGGCGTACGCGCGGGGATGGCGCAAATTCGAGGGATGCGCACGTCATGCACATTGGAAGACTAAGCTTGTTTACTAAGTATCAATCGCGCGGCAAATAAACTGCAAAGTATTGCTATATCGAGAAGCAGATGTACGTGGGGTGAGGGGTAATTGGGGACAATTCAAGTCGCCTTTACAAGACATTTAGCTACATGTGCCTGAACAGCCATCATTATCAAAACTTGATCGGTTTATCAATCAACTTCTCCTCAATCGCACAATTGGTCACCTAGTAACACTGATAGCAACGGCACTTACTTCGTTGTCATACCTGACTAACTACATAGGGCTCAATTTCACATGAGATCTCACACCATCTCCAATCACGGCCCCTCAACTGCCCACCCAGTCTTTCAGCAAAACCTCAAAAATCACAACTCAAGTAACATCACGGGACGGCAAAAGGTTTCAATGCCCAGAGGCGGATTCGAACCGCCGTCAACACGGATCGCTGTATAGAAGAACCACAACGTATCATCCTAACCAACTAGACGATCTGGGCTATTGATCATGATGATTTTATAAAGATTCCGGCGTGGGAACGGGTTCATTAGCCCTAAGCGGCCCCGCAGCGGGACTGCATTGCATCGAGTCACGGCAGAACCCCACGTTGGCGGGCCTCGATCATGCATGAGAAACTTCAGAAACGCCGTATTAGGTAAATACTTGATTGACGATGTTGGAAACGGTAAGAATGCCGGTATATGTGTTTTCCCTGGCGCAAGTAAACTCCTCATGACTTGGTCACCTGGCACTCCGCTGTCGCAGCAGCAGACGGATCGGACTCCGACGTCGCCTTTAGTGTCACCACCGCCGTGCTCGCCGCGTCGGACGCGGCGCCGACCGAAACGTACGCCGTCTTGATCTCGCCGAACTTGGCCGTGACGAGAGCGTTGGGCAACTCCACACGCCAGCCGGTACCCTCAACCTCGGCGCTCAGCCTGTAGACGTCTGAACCCAGGAAGGCAGAGACATCCTCGGGGTGCTGGGCCGCATCGGGATCGACGGCGACGTAGGTGCCGCTGTTGGTCAGCTGGAATGAGCATGTGACGCCCTGGCTGGTGGCCGTGCCATTCTTGGCACCCGTGACGGCACCGTTCTCCAGTGAGACGTCGTGCGTGCTCGCGCCGCCTTCACCGGTCAGTGAGCGAATGGCAACGGTGTATGAGAGGATGCCCTCGTCATCGCGGTGACGATCGACGATGTAGAAGTGCAAGCTGTTGGGCACGTCGATGAACTCGAACTCGCTGCCCGAGTTCGTGCCTGCGTGGAAGAGCGCATCAGCGAGCTGACGATAGTCGCCGAGGGTGATCATCGCCACGGAGCCGTTGGGTCGGTAGAAGTCGATGAGCTCAATGTCCTCCGGGTTCGCGTCAATGACCCACTGGAAGGGCTGGTTATCGACGTTCTTGGACTTGCTGAGCAGCACGCCGGAATCGGGCTGGAAAGAGTCCGAACCCATGCGGTCCACGACTTCAATATCGTAGTTGTCCCAGCTACCGCCGTCGCAGAGCACTTCAGTAGTGATGTTGCAGGCTGGGGATCGGTCGCCGTCCATGATGATGCGGACACCCATCAATCCATCGCCCGGATCGACGGACCGAGCAACCAGGTTAGCAACAGCAATTCCAGAGGTTGCCAACCCCTCGCGTGACAGCCACAAAATGTCAGTCTTGTCAATCAACCCGAGCTGGAACTTGTCGCGCAGCGTGTGCAATGAGCCCATCGACGCACCCTGCAGCGCCGGGATCTGCCAGCGTGTATGGGGACCACCGGGACCGTTGAACGAGCCACGCGACATCATGGACCACGGCCCAGTGTATGCTCTGCGCAGAGGGAGGCCGTACGGGTTGTTGTAGTTGTCGCCGATATCGAGCAAGTGGCTCAGCTCGTGAGCGTAGACTGCCATGCCAGAGCTCTCGCCCTGAGTAGACGAGCCGCCGCCAGCGTTGGGCCAGAGCGTCGACGCCGCCGCCCAGGATGTCCAGGGAACGTAACGCGTGCGCGCATAGTTGGTCTGCGAGCTGTTCGCCTTCTTCGGCGGGCCAAATCCATCCGGTACGTCCTCGGGGCCGTTGAACTTCATCTCACCAAACTCTTGCCATGTGGAAGATTCATCTTGGCCAGCAGAGAGGATGAATACGAGCTCAAAAGCATCGGCGGTGGTATTTCCGACCTCGGCGCGCCAGGCAGCAAGCGCATCGGTACGGATGTTCAGATCACAAGTCTCCCCCTCGGGACAGGCGCCGGGATTAAAGCCGCCATCGATTCCGTATTGGTAGCCATTGCCAGAGAGCTGGTACGCGCCGAAAGCTGTCAGATCGACTCCGAAGCGGCCCACTGAGTCCTCCATCCAGTACTCATGAAGGGTGTGGCCATTGTTCAGCTCAATCGGCGTGTTGAGGAGGTCGCGATAGAAGGTCGGCACGTTCTCCCGAGCAATATCGGCACCTGCGGGCTGCGGGTTGTTGAAGATGGTCGAGTGCATCGGCTGAGTGATGACGAATGGTCTATCGGGGTAGTCGACGACGACGAGGGCGATATTGAAGTTGCGGCTGGAGCCCTTGCGCGCCGGGTCCGACCAGTTCGTGCCTGGCGGCGGGATGAAGTCACCCCAAGTCATGTTGTCCGGGTTGACCCAGTTCTGGGGATCAATCGGCGCGAAAGGCGTGTACGGGCTGCACGACGCCGCCACGACTGGGCCGGCGATGAAGGCACCGAGGGTGGCTCCCAGGACGGCCTGGAGGCCACTGTTGCCATCGCGAAATTGCATGTCGCCCAAGACTGAATGGAAGTTGACAGGTGACGTTCGAACCAGCCACCAGCAGAAGCTCACAGAAGCCAGCAAAGCAAGAGAAGAAAGCAGACGACGGGGGAGACTGTTGATAGATAAGTAATTGAACAGTAGACGCGACGCGGTCATTGAGGTAAGGTAGTACCGACCTTGCGTCTCTGACCTCATGATTGCTCTTCCCCCGCCGCAACGTTATCTCATTGCGGATCTTCATTAATGTATCGTTCTGCTCTTGACGAGAGAAAGAGTGACTTGTGGTTTGCCAAGAAGTCTTAATCTTGTCGTTGGTCTTGTGCGATGGCACCTGCTCCTTCAGGAAAGAGTCCATGTCCACTTGGACGCGCTGATCAGTCACCACATGGGGCTCTTGGCGAGTGACTTTCGGGAGGCTCGGTTGCACCTCACGATCTGATACGATGATTCCTCAGACGCAAGCTTTGAACGACAAAGCTAAGACGGCGAGTTTGCTTGAGTGATCAAGCTCAATGACTCCATAAGGTTGTAAGCTGTAGAGCGTGATCGTTGCGCAACTGCAATCGATGAACGGGTGTGGGGGTTTTACGAGATAAAATCCAGGAACCACCGCGGCCCGGTTGGGGTAATCGGATTTAGGTGGCGGGGTAGGCCGACCTGTGGGTCCCCAATTTCGGCACGGACGCGACCCAACTGGCTGATGTAAGCATCCGCTTGAATTCCGGCATCCGAAAGCGAGCCCCTTTATCTGTATGTTTCTTGGGTACATGCAACTCAGGGATTTGATCTTTTCTGCCAAGTGAGCGAGAGATGATTCCACTGCTAAGATATCTTCAAAACTTCTGACGCCGATATAACTAACCACTTTTCACCTGAGCCGTCCACTGAATGTGTTTCTCGGGATATTAGTAGACAAGTAGCATGGTAGGGGTGATATGGAGGATAAATCCGATACATTTGATGCTGAAGGTGCCAAATTTTCAACCTAGAGCTGTCCATCTCATCTCCGGCGACGTCCGCTGTAGCTTCTGCCTCCGACACGCATCATCTCATCCAGCACCATCCAAAACAGCCAGCCCTTGACGTTCTCATAGGCCCATCGTCTTGTAGATTCGGGAGTCGCATGATACCCAACCAGCCACAGCCCAGCAATGATACCACACACGATCCCCCGTCTCACCAACTCGTTACCGCCAAATTCGGCAACGCCCAAGAGCATCGCCTCACAAATGACATAAGGCCAGTAATTGCTGGGGTGCCACACAAATCCCATGCTCGAGCCGGTCTCGATGCGTCCGTTCCGAATAGTCGTATTGCTAGGACCAGGAAGGAAGACGGCGAGAGGCGACGTCAGCCCTGCGATGCGCCATTGGAAATAGCAGGCCGACAGCATAATGATGCCGGCGAAGAGGCGGTCGAAGAGGGAGCTTCCATCAATGTTGAGGACCCATACAACTGGCGTGAATGGCACGGCGGCGGTGTAGAGGAGGGCGATGAGGGGTAGAGCGACGAATCGGCGGGTGAGGATGTTGGCTTTACCCGGGGGGCCGGACCAGGCCGTGGATGGCGCCGATTGTGGGGCCGATCGCGGGCCCTTGGACGGCGGATCGTCCATCGGGGTTCCGTCGACTTTGAAAGACACCATGTTGATAACGAGAATGGGATATGTAAAGTTTCTTACGAAATTTTCCCTTTGTTGTTTCAATCTAGTTCGGATCTGAGAGTGCGAGTTTTTGCGTGTGATTGAAACGAGCGGTAGGATGACTGAATGTTTCAAGACAATAGCGACCGTCAATGAGTCTTCGACAGAAATATCAAAATATCATCTGCCATTTATACTTGTCGTCCTAAGCTGTGCCACCGTCAACGGGGGCCTGCTGCCTACTCTGCCTGAACCAAACTTTGAAGGGATTCGGACCACGACATTGCTTACGGTTAGTTTCTAGAGCCTTCGACAGGGATCCTCAGCCACCACCAGGCAGCATACCCGTTTAGAGCCCCCCGCGGTGACACCAAATCTGGCCGTTGCACCATGGTGACACGATGCACCCGACACCGGCCCCCAGCCTGAGGAACTTTGTTGGGAGCTTTTCTTCTAGTCAGGTACTCTGTTGGTTTGGTTTCTTGCACAAATTTTGTTATTGGTCGGTGGTGTGGCTGTACCTGCATGGGCGATTTCCCCGTGCATTAGCCCGGGCTACATCAACCATTCCATCTGCATCGTGAAGGACTTTGGTATTTTAGCTGATCTCCAAAAAGCTTGAAGAAGACTTGTTAGAGGCATTGAAGAGTAACTAAGAGAGTGAGCACCTTCTGCATCCGGTAGCATCCGATCATAAGGTAAGGAATGAGAAGGCGCGCTGAATGGGCACCGGAATGGTTTGCCTGTCAACACAGTTATGAATTGAATTGTTAAATACAAGAATTGAAATATTTGGTTGCGCTGGAATCTCCCATCGTTCGGCGTTGTGATCATGTAGTCGGCTGGGGTGAAGCGGCATGTGCGGCCCCTGGATGGTTGAAGCCATCGCGACATCTCAAGCCATCAGCCCTGAGCCACAGTCCCAACCAGCCGCTCTGGAATGTTCTAAAAGCCGTTTACTTTATACAGAAGAAATAAAATCAACTTCTTTGAGTTGATGCAGCCGCCTTGGGCCTTGAAAATTGTATCACCCCCTCTACTGGTAGGTCTTCAACAACTCGTTGTAGTAGTTGTATCCAGTGCCCGTCTCGGGCTCAAATGAGAACATGTACGAGCCCCACATCGCGCCCGCGGCCCAGAATGTCGCCCCCTGCCACACGTCGCTGTTCTCCTGGAGGTAGTCGAGCAGACCGGCGACGGCCTCCTTGCACTGGGCGTTGGCGCCGCCAGCGAACTCGCCGAGAACACCGACCTTCTTGTTGGTGCGGAGCCACGCGGTGGCGTCCTTGACACGCTCAACACCAATGGTGGCGGAAACGCAGTCGGCGGAAGTACCGCTGCTGTCGCTGTCGAGGTACTGGTGCATCTCGTAGACGGTCTTGTCGAGGGGATCCGTCAGGCCCTTCATGTTGTCGTTGACGCTCGTCCAGCTGTGGGCACCGGTCCAGGAGTTACCCTCGGCCCAGATCCAGTTTGTGGAGCCGGTGGCACGGATACCGTCAATGGCGGCCTGGTTGAGCTTCAGGACGAGGTCCTGGTCCATGGAGTTGTACTCGTTGTTGGTGTCGAAAACGACGTTGGCGTTGGACTTGAACTGCGTCGCCAGGTTGGTGAAGTAGGTCTTGAAGGCGGCGGTGTCGGTGATGATGTTGTTCTGGAAGCGGCCGTAGTTGTGGGCGTCGAGGACGGCGTAGCCGCCGGAGGAGGTGATGTGCTCAATGGCCTTGGTCAGGCCGGCGAGGTAGGCGGCGTCGAATGAGCCAGTGAGACCGCTGGGGACGAGACGCTCCATGAGGTAGCTGACACGGAAGGTCGTGTATCCATCGTTCATCAGTGTCTAAGGTATCAGGTGTAAGTCAATCATCAGACCTATAATCTACCTCCAGTTCTTCTTGACTCACCGTGATGGAGTTGGTGTCGGGAAAGATGTAGTCCTTGCCAACGACACCGGGAATAGCACCGGTACCGAACTCAGCACCGGACTGGTTGACACCGAACCACCTGAACTTTCCGCTCTTGACGGGGGTTGAAGAAGCAGACGCAGCAGGGGCGGACGCGGACGTAGGGGCAGCAGCCTTCGAGGACGAAGCAGCCTTGGTGGTGAAGGCAGCAGCGGTAGTCGAGGGCTTGGCAGCAGTGGTGGTAGGCTTCACCTCAGCGGCAGAGGGCTTGGCGGAAGTAGCCGAAGACTTGACGGGAGCAGCCGAAGAGGACTTGACGGGGACGACGATGGAGGCGGCGTGAGTAGACGTCGACGAAGCTGGCTTGGTGTCAACGGGCTTCGCGGAGTATGACACGACAACGACCGGGGCCGAGTTCGAAGAAGGCGAGCTAGTCGTCGTGGTCACATGAGGCGCGACGTCGCTGGCGTAAGCCGGTTTGGACTTACAAGAGCGTCTCGTCGATGTCTTCATGGTGGTGGCCTGAGCCTGGGCGCTGACGGCGCCGCCGGCGCTTCCTTGGACGCACTGGCTGTAGTAATCGTTCTGGACTGTGCACGTGTAACCGGACACGCAGGTCGTCTCGCCAGTGAATCCCTTGCCGCCGCAGGGCATGTAGGGGCCGGCCGCGGCCATGGCTCCGCTGACGAGAGCGGTACTGAGGATGAGTCCCTTCATGATGAATTCCAGATTCAGGGTTAAAAGAGTGTGTAAAAAGTCTGAAAAAAGAGTGACTAAAGTTTGTGAATGAATGTGGTGATGCAAAAGGCCCTGAACGAGGGAAAGAAGAAACTTGGTGGGATGCAACAAACAGCGGTATTCCTCCTCTCAGCACACAAGTCTGGCTTGAGGTCTTATATCTGCGTTACTCCTGGAGTTGAAATTACCGCCCCAATGCAACCTAGACCGATCATGGTGCCGACTGGCCGGAACGGTGAAGGTCGAGATCCCTGCTACGTTGACGGGACTCGTGGGGCCACTGCATCCGCTGAATCGCCCCATCGCCCTCTCGCACCGGTTTGGCCCCCGTGGGTTGTGACGTGAGGAGCAGAATTGCTTGTTTGTGGACACGCGAGGCACGATCTAGTGGTGTTACCGGGATATTGCCTGCTCTCCCTTCATTTGGTTCCTCCTCCTTCATTTCCTTGGCGGCGTTCTAGAGTGGTTCCTTTGGCGATTCGCCACTTCGACTGGCGGTTCGTCTGATGTTTGTGACTCTGTTGGTTAGACTTCCTGGGGAGGTAAAGGGATGGGATGCGGCGCAGTGGATAAATTTTGGGCCAACCACGCGTGTAAATGAGCACGTTACTTTTTGAAATCAGCGCACTCCCTGGATTGTGTCATTTAACCATCTCAAAGGATTAGGTTAAGGTTCGACCATGGCAATTTCAGATTTGGTTGCGACGGTCAACGATACTTAACTCAAAATCTTGTCGTCGGTTCCACCTCGATGTTTTCGAGAATCGAAACTCCCTCTCCAGACATGTAGTCGATTTGTTTCCTTCATCCAAGCTGCCAAAGTCTTGGCTTTGCCTGGGTAAGGACGATCTTTCTGGGGCAGAGCCTGGCCAGGTCAACGTGCCGTTTACGCCGTGCCGGATCCGAAAAAACAAGTGGGGGCTCGCTGAGCCGGGTATCCGAAGTGTTTCGGATTTAGAGTGCTTGATTCTTTTTGACTTTTTTGCTGTGAGCTCCCACGGCTCACACACCATATCGGGAGAAGCCGCACTAGCCCTACAAGGGAGCCCCCCTAGATAGTATTTCATCTCCGTTCTATCTCTTCATTGAGCTTAAGCAGCTTCTATCCCTGCCTTCTCCTAGCAAGCCGCAGCGGCTTTTATCAGATTACTTATCTGCGCGACAACAAATTGCGTCCAGACTCCAAAGGGCTTATTGCCCCATGGCGCTGTACGATGAATCAGCTAGACAGGTGGGGTTGGCTTCATTTTTACTTACACGGGCTCTTCCTCACCACTCAAGAAAGACGCAGCTTAGAAATTTAAAGTCGGACGTTCGCACAGATGCTCATCAATTGCTTCCATGAAACCATATTTGATCATACATACCAACCCATATGAAATAGCACATATTTCATCAAGGTGCTTGTAATCAGAACTGAGATCTGCATTGGGCAGAGAGATCTTGTTATCTCTTGGGCTGTCTCCCTTGAGTCTCATGTTCATAATTCTTTCGCTCGTTTGTGATAAGTAAGCGAAAGGAAAATTGACAAGCCTCGAATGAGATAAGTTCGCACGGCTAGAGTGACCTCTATAACTTAATTGTCCGGATGACAGCATTGCCCCCTAGAAAGCACTAAGCAGATAATCCCCGGGACCTGAGAATTGGTCAAGTGCTGTAGTCCACGTGCCTATCGTGATGCAACACGTGCTGTTTATATGCAACTGACCAGGCGTTGGTGACTTTTACGTATGTAGGTACGTGTGTTACGGCGAATAATCGTGGACTTGGCATAAAGCTCGATTGAGAGCATGTCGGTGTTACGCCCGCCGCAACTTGTCACTGTGGGCGCGTAGCTATATAATGCAGAACAAGGGACAATGATGCCGGAGTCATCATTATCGAAGCTTTTGCTTTGTGCCACAGTTGGTTGCCTTGTCCAGCTCGTAACAGTCGGTTGCCAACTTCCATCTGTACTGTTATTGGCCCAGCCTCCGCATCAGAACCAACAGTCAACTGGAATGGAGCAGAGATGGAGTGACTTTTCGTAATTTTTAACGGCTGAAGTTATAGTCATTGAAATGATGATAGCGCTTTCGGATCATCCTCAACTTTTGTCGAACGGGGTCATGCTGTGCTCTCATGTCCGCATCATTAGGTCCCCGCCCGTTTCTTTCGTCCCTGTCACAGCTTCTACATTGGTGAGCAAGGTATAAATAATTCATTCCGTATGGAAACTTAATCTTACCAAGACGCTCAAAACTTTCATGGTCTTATTGTTTTGGGAGGCCAATGAGAAACCCTTACTTACTGAGAGGTCATCAGCAAATCAACAATGGTGTAGGCGCCGTTCACCCTTGACGGAACCGGCGTTAAAGAGTCAAACAAACAAATAGAAACGCAGGTGGGTTAGAATCTTAGAAAGAAATATATTTATCGTATACCAAAAGGAAAGACATTGTGTACTGGATCAATGTGACGTCTTACGAACAGTTCTTAGCCATGTAGTTAAGCCCTACTAAATGTGGCCTGGACTTCACAATTTGCCTATCAGGTTTTCGACGATCCCGTGCCGAACTTTCGATGTGAAATTCTTACACTTCTCTCCGGAGCAGCGAAAATCAGTGTGTTCAGTGTACAATACGACATGACCAGTTGAAATATATGTACAATAAGTAAGAAGTAAGATATGTGAAGATAATTTTATAGGGATTACGTATTGATCTCTTTAAACAAAGCACTCTAAGGCCCTCGCCCAGTCGCCAACATTTAGCAGGTGGAATCCGGGGGACCATCTGTGCTGCATTCGATGACGCCATTCGCTAGTTTAACCGAACCTTCTCTTGTAACTAGAATAATCTGTTCAGTACGGGTTATACGCCTAGCGCGCAGTTGCTTGTGGGAAGGTAAAAGTTGAGAGCACTCAAACAACCAACTCTGAAATATGTAATGTCGAAGGCGGATCTGATCACTTACTGCTGGGTGTCGTAAGGACAGCAACCTCCTTAGGGCTATTCTCAGGGTCGATACATGTTTTCCAGCGGTACGAAAATTTGGTGCCTCCAGGAATGCCTAACTCAGTCGGCCGGTTCTTAATTGCATACTCAATATCGCCCTTGTTGATGGGCGAGGGAACTCCGGTGCCGTAGCAGACTAGATCGACAGCTGAAGCAGTGCCCAGAAAGAAGAAAATGAAAGCAGAAATGGTTGTGGACTTCATGTTGTTGGTGATAACAATTTCAAAGCTGTTAAGCGAGAGTAGTGCAAAAGAATGGGTGAGTTGGATGGGCACTGGGACATATGATAGTAGTAGAGATTGCAATACTCTTCTTAAATGATTTTATTCGATATTGAAGTAAGTCGACCAATGCAGTCTAGTACCACTCAGAGGCAACTTGAGACGGATCACGGTCCTCATCGCGGTCGTAGAAAAGTCAAAGTCTTTGAGTCATGATAGTACCTTGACTTGATAGTTCGGCGACTCCTTCGCAGCTGCACATGGCTTTGGTATCATGACTCAGCGAGCGCACTGCGCCTCTGATAGTGTGCTTCACATCGGTTTGCGCTTTAATATGAGCTCAAGAGGAACCGCGACTTGTCTTCGATTGATGAAAATGCTGTCTCAGACCTCCGAGGTAGAACAATGACTTTTGAGATGTCTACAGACTACAAGCACCTTAGTCGGGGAATTGATGCCAAGAACTTCCTGCACATTTTAAACTTCTCGCTCATTCCAGTGTTTCTGATACCTTAGTACTTTGGCTAATAATTGCTGCCTAAAAAGTCTAGTCATATTGACAGCCGCCTTAGACTGAACTTGTTGAAGTCGATCGTCCTAGAGTACGATCAACTTAGCCTTTTTGAACTCACAAATTACCCGCCTACCGGGCCGTCCGACTTAAGAGGCAAGCCTCTCGCTCTACCCACAACCCCCAATCTCTCATGTCCGCTTACCTCCCTCGTATCGACCACAGGACCACATAGTCCTAACCCACAGTAACGGCAGGCGGCTAGGTGAAGCCGTCATGCGAGGTTCACAGGACAGAACATACTTTACCATAGAAGAATTGAAACTTGGAACTAAGCGAGACGTCGCCAATAATTCTTATTTTTCTGGCATTCCATTTGCGGAGAATGTAAGATATTCGAAATCTGGGGCTATGGGCCCGAGCCGAATGACTTTAGAGAGACCACGATAAATCTACTAATCAGCCAACAATGCTAATAGGCGCCAGTTTTGGCGAGATGAGAACGATCTAAGGTAAAGCAACAACCGGATAAGCTAATAAGCGGCCACTGCCTTAGTATGTTCGGCATCCTTGAGTCAATGATTAAATTGGCAATTTTTCTATCGAATAGAAGCATAATTGCGTGATTCAGCCTACATGGTTGATGTAACTTCAGCCACAAGCGGGCGCGAGATTCTGTGGGGATCTAACCGACTAGCACGTCCTCGTGGCATGAGTCCTTGCACGTAAAACGATGTGGTCATTCGGTGCCTTGATCTAGCGTGTCTAGGTAATTAAAAAAAAAAAAAAAAAAAAAAAAAAAAGAGAGTTCTACTTGATCGTTGCCCATCATTTGTGTTGTCGGATGTGCTGTATGTCCTAGTGCATGCGCTCCGTAATTACCTGCCACTCCTGCCTACTGTTCAGACAAGTGCCCCTGTGAGGTTGGGCAGAGTTACGTAATCCACCCCCACGCTCAAATGTCATACGTAAATGCCCAGCTACTCCCAGCCTTCCGACCTAAAGGATCACAATTGCTAAGTTGCCCCCATAGGGATCAAAAGACTACCATGCCGCCGACACGGACCACTAAATCGTATGAGGGCAAGAAGGCGGCAGATGCTGCAGTGTATGGGGTGAAGCCGGGCTTCAAACATGAAGGCAGGCTATCAGCTGTTCCCGGCATGTCCGACGAGACGACGGTGAGCCGCTTCGCGACTGGCTCATACGCACAGGTACCCCATTCATTCACCCAGAGCAGCGTCAAGGCAGAATCTCCCATCTCGGTGAAGTCTGAGCCACAGTCCGATCAAGAAATGTCGAGACCTCAATCTGTTCAAAATGCCGCAGCTGCTGTGCACTTTGACGCCGATGACTTCAGTGACGATGAGGATCTCAGCTTTAATGAAGCACCACCGGCACCGAAGCAAACCCGAAAGCCAAAGACTGCAAGAGCACCGCGACCCACGGGACCTAAGGGATCTACCAGCGTTTGCTTCCAGTATGATTTCGAATGGGAAAAACATCGTGTCGAGTGGCTCGGCCATGCGACAAGGGCGGTCACATTCAAAGACAAACTGACGCCGTGAGTTGTCTCTACCCACAGACTCAGGAATATCTGAGATACTGGGGCTTAGTCAAAGCTGGGTGGCACCCACAACGAAACTGACGACATTGCCAGGGCACACATTGACACGCTGCTCTCCTTCACGGAAACCTGCGAACGCCTCACCTCATTCTCGTTCGTCTATCACGACGTCGACTACGACGCTACCAACTCGGCCGAGGAGCTGACTGACGATGATATCATCAAAATCGCCCGCGCCTGTCCCAAGCTGAAAGGCTTTTACCTCCCAGGCGCATCGGGCCTCACAGAAAAGGCGTTCCTTGCGCTGTGCGAACATTGCCCTGACCTCTCGACTCTGCAAATTAGCAAAGCCTCAAGAGGCCCAGGTAACACAGGCCACGATATCGTCTTCGAGGCATTAAGAAATCATCCGGAGTGGGTGCCAAAGCTGAAGGAGCTTCGCATCGCGAAGATGAGCTGGACAAGCAAAGTACTGCGAGAGCTGTCGAAGGCGCGGCCGAAGCTCCACATTATACTGATCTCAACTAGTGAGGTCAAGAAATGGGGCGACTGGCAGTTGGAAACCTACCAGTCTGAGTGGTGGAGAGGGAAGTGCCAAGACAGGGATGGAGTGGCTAAGAGGAATCAGAGGAGATGGGAGAAGTATGACGGGTACGGTTTCTACTAGGTAGTATCAGCAGGAAAACTTAACTCAGGTTGAGGCGTTGACGAAGAGGCCTGCCCCCGAAATGCTCAGGCGGTTTGGACAGGCACGGTTTACAGGCAGTCACGTGGCGGAAGAAGAGTGCGGCCGTCAAAATCACCTGGCGAGCCCGCCACTTACCAAGGTAGATCGAATCGCAGTCAAAGAACCCGTGAAACAGCGACTAGTACGAAGAGAACCCCCACTGGTCCAGACTAAGCAAAGCATTCGCCGAGCAACACAAGACACATCCCATCAACGAGCTGAACGTGAATGGCCCTTGGGTGCTGCATACGAGACATGGAGTGGATAGACGAATGACTAACCGGCATGATCTAGCATTCACCCTCTGTGATCAATGGTACTCTCATACATTCCCCTCAAAGAACGACGCAATGACACCGACATTGCTAGCCTCATACTCCACCAACTCCACATCGCCGTCCGCTTTCAGGAACGTGTTTGGCTGCACAAACTTCCATTTCGGCTCAGGCTTCGAGGCGATAATGGATCTCCAGACCTCGTACTCGCCATCAACGACACTGAGGCTCTCGTAGAATGGCTAGCAAGCCTTTACATCGGCTGTGGAATGCTAGATATGAATCTTGTTCAGCATACGTCCAATGGATGGCTTTCCGTAAGATAGGATCTTGGATCGGTCGACGCGCACGTGAAGGGTGCCGGCCTCAGGGTTATGTTCCACACGCAAGACGCCTCCGCCGTCTTGGAGAATGTGTTTCAGAATTTCGAACTGAGCCTTGGTATGGTGTAAGCTACTTGACCAACGGTGCGGCGAGGAGATGTTTTAGTTGAGCTTACTCGGTCATGATCACCTCCCCAGACTTTATCGTCAGAGTCGAAGCTGCTCAACGCAGAGAGGCCTTGAACACCAAAGTGAAGGTATGAATAGTAGATGACTATTCCTAGTTAGATTCGTAGATATCATTTCAGAGAGATTCTTAGAGTCATCTGCGGTCAGTGTGCTGTCCTCATTGTAGCCAAACAAGGCTAGAATGTCCTCGTTATCAGCGAGGTAGGATGACACGAGAAAAGCCCTGCATTCCTCTACACTCGGAGCGAGCTTTCCAAAGACACTGTTCCAGGACTCTCCCGGCTTATACCAAGTTTGGACCGGCTGGCCTGTCACCGGACTTATCCGAGGATTTTCGTGGTCGAAGTTGTACTTGCCAGGAGCAGTCTCCGAGAGCATTTTTCCGGTACCATGACCAAGAAGTTCGTGGATAGCGGTCCCAACAAATCTTACTGAGTGAGCGCATGCCATATAGGCATCGGCTTCTGAAGGGTGGACATAGTAACACGGCCGTCCCGGGCTGCTTTTCAGCTGCATACGATTGCCATAGACCATGTTCTTGACGCCGTGACGTTTTCCATCCTCGTCATCTTACGAAAAGTGCTAATTAGTGCGCGACTTCTCCAAAGTAAGAGTGAAACATTGTGCATGGCTCATACAATGGTAATATTAGTGGCTTCCCACACAGTGCTCGACACATTCGCAATGACTAGAAGATGTCAGATACCAAGCTGTTGATATTAGTTGGAGTGTGGCTATTATTCACCATGGATGATTGCAAAGTCTGGAACATCCAGTTCGCTCGGCTCGAATGGCCCTTTCCCATCATTCACATCAGGGACTGCCCATGGAAGCGCCCGAATGAGTTCAGTAGACCTTGCCACGAGCCGGCTCATTTTGTTTGTCTCCTCTCGATCCGCAATACCTACCGCTGCCTGCCACTCAGCTCTTGCGCCACAAGGGTCGCGATAGCCGAATAGAAAGCCCATGCAGTGTTCAACTTTGGGGGCTCTATCCTTGACCCAGGTCTTATGAGCATCTCGGAAGGATTCATAATTCCCGGTACGGAAGCTGTGTATTAGCTGGGATATCGCAGTCTTCTGCTCTTGAGTAGATGCAATGTCACGCGCCTGGCTGAGCTCCTCGCACATCTTCGTCATTTCAACGACATGATCACCCCTGCGAAGGAAGATCTTCGCCCGACGGTCACCAATTTCGATAACGTCCAATAGTCGCGGTTCGGGGTCGGTTTCTGAAGACGCTTGAAGAATCTCGTAAATGTCAGAGTTCTCAGCACTGATCTCCCCATCTCCGATTTTCTGGAGACGCGTATTTTCTGGAGCAAGCTTATGTTTTTCCATCAAGGTAGAAATTGCTTCGGTCTCGACCTTTGTGATGCGTTTCCCGCCTGGGTAGTAGCTTGATTGACTTCTCTCACTTGGATATCCCAAAGATGATGGTTGAGGATTTATCATCGGCGCCGAAACTGGTGCAGACTTTCTCCTCTTCTTATTTGAAAAAAAGTGTCGGCAGAGACATGCATTCCGAGGGCTTGTCTGCCCGTACTCTGTCTGAGAGGTTGAGCGGCCACGAACTGGCAATCTTCAACATGGCAGGCCTGATCTACGACGACGGTTACTCTATACAGGAGTTCACCGACATGTTCCTGGAGGACCCCAGCTCGGCTCATGGCATGGATGAGCTTGCAACGCTGTGGGATCTGACTTTTCGATCTCTTGACCCAAACAGTCTCTGCCACCTAGGGGTGGTCTCTTTTCTGATGCCCGACAGTATATCGTCGAAGCTGTTTGAACCTGAGAACGCTGAAGATTTACCACCAGACCTTCACTTTTTCAAGCAAAGATTCAGGTAAGCAAACCATCACAGTTGGCACGATCTGGAGTTTCACGCTCATGTCCCAATAGTTTCTCCAATTCTCTGCGCAAGCTTACCACGCGCTCGCTGGTCAAACGTGACAAAGATTCAGGCATCCTGACTGTCCATCGTTTAGTTCAGACTCAGTTCCGCCATTTCCTTGGACCAGCAAGACGCCAAGAAATGTTCAATAATACCATGGCACTCGTGTCATCTGTTCTACCACGTGGCGACATGGAGAAGGGTCAACTTTACGATAGCTGGGATTGGTATGATCGCTTTGTGTAGCATGTTCTGAATCTCGGGGATGTTTTTGAGGAGAGGAAATGTTGGTATACACGTCAGCAGGGCAACCGTACGGTTGGAACGAAGTGTCAATAATGGTCTATTATTGCTGCGTCTGGAGGTGGAAGGAGGAGATTGTGGGCAGAGCCCACGATCTCCCAGAAGTGGTATGTAAGTGAAAGGGCCGTTTGTAAGTGCCCATACCGCCTTCCAGATCCATCTTTTCTGCCGACTGCTCATAGATCCAACAGCCCTAAAGCATGGGACACGTATAAAGGACCCCCGCAACATACCCGTAGTTTTGGCCGAAACTGCTTCGTCGTAAACCCTTCCAATCTCGACACAAGCTTCGTCACCTGCGACATGTCTCCGGAGCGGCGGGGTGGACGCGGCCGGAGCGGCGACCGCAAACGCCGCAAAAGGTAGAGTTCGTGCGAAGACCGACGTAAGCTGCACCATCGTTTCCGCAACCAACGCTTAGAAATAGCAGCTCAAGAGGTCGAAAAAGACAGTTGGCGATTCCCACGATGCTTGTTATGGTGGGTTGCCGCCGACCTTAAGAGGACGCGCGCTTCCAAGACATTTAGTGACACATCATAATTAGCGGTGCTTCCTTCTGTGGCACCAACAAGCATACCAAAGTCCCCAACTGAGGCGATGCGCGAGCTGGCAAGGCTGGGTTGCATTGGCGTTGCTTGGCAACATCCAACGAGTTAAGAAGGAGACGGCCCATCGAGACTTTCGAAGTCTCTGAAAACAACAAATGAGCCCCGATTCTCTTCAGCCCGCCAAAAGCCCCTGAACTAGGAAAATCTACCTTTTGAAGACAACATGGAGTCATCAAAGGGTAATGGAGGGGGCGACATCAGCATACTCAACTTGGTCGCAAGCTGAACTTTGGTCGTGACTTCTTGAAGATAATCTACAGCCCTAGGCATTACGTAGGGGTTCCCAAGCTGTTGGTTGGCATGTCTTAGAAATGGGGCGCCGTCTGTGGAGGCTGCCAAGACGGTAGGATGCACTGCAAACCCCCATCCGGGCCACAGATCGAAAACAGTTCATCGAGTAGAACAGCCATCCCAGCCATCCACGACAACGGCTCGCCTCAAGCGACCAGCCCTCAGATCGAGCTAATTCGTCTATGAAAACTATCAGTTCATCCATATCTATACAGGCCATTGAGGGACAACTACACAGTAGCTGAGTAGATGAAGCTGCCCCGCTATGCACCCCCGCTGCAGCCATTGCGCGGAACAGAATATGACTGTCATCGCCCTTATTGTCCTTATTATCCTTATTTCCCCCACATTTATACTACTTATGCTTTTTGCTACGAGAACCCTTCTTGCGTGTCTGGGACTTTTGGCTCATGATGTTCAAGTTGGTTCGTACGACGTGGTGAAAATTTTCCTAATTCGGTAATCGGAGCCGTTGAACGTGTTGTCTCAAAATTCGGGACCGGGGATGTGGGGCAAGAGCGGCGACTCAAAGACTCTTTGTTCGCCGCTTTCCTCGGCCACATTACTCCGGTCCATCTGCAGGGACCAACAGCGATGGCTAGATCATGTCATCGCCTAAGCTTACCCTAAGCTTCATCAAGTAAACATTGAGAAGCATGACCGACCCATTTGGAAGACAGGGCGCACTTTTACTTTTGGTAAACTTGCTCATAACTGGTGGGCGTAGAGCACCATGCAATAGATAACACGGACCAAGCTTCTTTTCATTACTAATTACATGGATTCGGGGCGCCTCGTGATTAACGTTCCAGCGTCCGATTCCCGGAGATGGTGTGAAGTGGATGCTCCGAGTTTAGCCGGGCCACCTTGCCGGGCTGGTGGAGCGCGCTTTAGCTTATCTATGAGTCCGAAACTCCGACGGCATTGACTCAAAAACACGGAGCAATCCACTTCGTTCTTATCAAGAGTGTCCCGCACCACAACACCTACCTACACATCTCGAACGTAACTTCACTCCTCATAGACATTACACTACACCAAAGAATAAACACTCAGCTATAATACACATTACGCATCAATATGGGTTCATTACCCCAAGCAACTCCGTTTAGGGTCGCCATCGTCAAGGCCTACGAGATCGACGAGCCAAAGCACAGGGGGATGCTACAGTCGTTCCGAGATAACGTCCTGCACCAAGTTCCAGATGCAATCATCGACGCATACCGACCGATGAAGGAAGACGGTCACCTCCCTGCGCCTGCGGACTACGATCTCATCGTCATCACCGGCGGACTGAGCAACCTATGCCAGGCGACTTATGAGCCTTGGGTCGACACCACGCTAGAATGGATTCGCCAAGTGGTGGGGCAGCAACACATCACCAGGACGAAGCTGCTCGGCATCTGCTGGGGTCACCAGGCAATCGCAACAGCTCTTTCTGGCAAAGTCGGGAGTTTTGAACATCCAAGAGTGAGTGACGAGCAACAGCGCGAGAAACGTGCAGGCCTTCCAAGGCAAATGCTAAGCGGAAACCCTAGGTTGGCGTCGAGGACCTTGCTCTGAACGATGACGGCAAAGCAGTCTTTGGAAAGGAGTCGCTAGTAAGTCCCCTTCTATTGAGATATACTAGCTGTAATCAGCCCCCGGTTTCCGGCCATTGACGCCCCAATCCCATTAGAAAATCACAAAATTCCACAAGCGCTTCGTGCAGGACGTTCCGAGTGGCTTCAAGCCACTGGCGCCGGACAATGAGATTCTTGTGTCCGATTCTGGGCTCATTCTGTCGCTTCAAGGCCATCCCGAGATTTACGGAGAGCTGTCCAGACAAATTTTCAACATGAACGTGCCGTATTACAGAGCGACACTGCCAACCGAGGACGATCTTCAGCGATACTACTCTGAGATGTCCTCGAGTGAGCAAGATGCCAAGCTGATTTTCCAGAAGGTTACTCAGTGGGCCCAGTCATGACCTCTGTGAACACAGGCCAAGTTTTCAGTTCCGACATGGATACATTTACTTATGATTTGCTTGAAGCGTAGATTCTGTCAATAGATGCCCCAATTGTCCATATTGGAAAGGTCAAATACAATACGAATTACTTGAACAGATGCAATATCTTGATTTAGGTCTATCATCTGGGGGGTTTAATGCAGGAACTAACTCAA
Organism: Colletotrichum phormii; assembly: GCF_030913505.1. Taxonomy (NCBI): domain Eukaryota; kingdom Fungi; phylum Ascomycota; class Sordariomycetes; order Glomerellales; family Glomerellaceae; genus Colletotrichum; species Colletotrichum phormii. Next base: position 463,682 of record NW_026851456.1, read on the forward strand.
GAAGTTCCAGGTCCCAAGTTGTTATCCTCTATTCTAGAGTACTCTTGTTAAGCTTTGGTAGCAACGTGATGTCCCCAAGGCCCACCTGCCGACTTCAGTAAAGCAATGACTCGACTGTGGATTTCGAAATGACGACAGTAAGCAGCGGTGTAAAAGAAGAGCGCAACCGCTCCTATGTCGATTGATATCTTCCTGTTCTCAATGTCATCCAGGAAGGTAGAGAGTTGCATAACCAGCTCATGCGGTGAGCCCTCATCCGAAGAGAAATGTGACAGAGAGATCAGCTCTGTAACTATGCGCCATACTTTGAGTATCTTTACGCGGGGATCGGAGGCCAGGTGAGGCTGTTGTGAGAGGAAGTGTGCAAAGTTGTCGGACCATTGGCGTAAAGGTCCGGCTACGATCGGGGGGGTTCTTTCTTTGGTTCCTGCGCTTTTTGGCGAGACCACGAGGACATATGTCAAGATGTCGAGCTGAACATTTCGAGCGTGTGCGACGTTAGCAAACTCGGGCAGGGTTTGCTCCGGTGTTTGGACTACCCTAGGCGGAACACTTGGTGGTATCGGTAACATTCTTGATTGCACAACCAAAATATGGAAGATTGGCTTTATTTGACTCCGTATCAGATGGCCGCCTGGTGACCCAAAGGAGGTGGTAGTTGATGACGGTGCGTTGTGGGATAACCATGTTGATAGGATTTTGAAGCTGCTTGTGAGATGTCGAACAGCATCCTGATAGCCACCCCGTAGCCACTCAAACATGATACCTAGAATAGAGCACACGAGTGTTACCTCGAGAGCTGACCATCCTCGATGGGTCATGTGCGTATTGAGAAGACTGACAGCTCTCGTATACTCTGCTTCGGCGACTTTGTACAGATTGACGGCATTCGGCTCTGAGTGTTGGACTAAGCCAGACTTCAGACACTCGTGGAGGGAACCAATTGCAACGAGCATTTGATGGACACACTGTTCTCGATAGCTGAGCTGCAAGATGGTGGTGCTCCAGAACTCAACGTCGAAGTATCCAGCAAACTCTGGAGCCGAGTGGCCTTGATAAAAAATGATCCAGCGGCCAGTTTGCGGGGCTGTTTGGTAGATGGCATCATTAGGGTTCGGCCGGGGCGTAATTGATACGTATGCGCTCTTTGCTAACAGTGAATCGCGTCGCTCATTGTTTGAGTCTACAATGAAGTCGCAGACTCTTCCTGTAGAGCTACATCGTAGGCATGCAGGCCGTTCCATGCTACATCTCACATGGCGAAATCTGTGCCCGAAGAAGATTCACTCAGCTTGCTACTCTCACTGTCCACAAGCCTCTTGTAGCACTTGGACTGTATTGATAGAAAGGCCCATATTGGCACTGTGTTTGGATGTTGCAGCCAACGATTCACTTACCGACAAGTCCCGCAGCCAAGGCGAGTGCGGGTGTGTTTGGCCCTCTTTCGTGTCACCGTTGTGACGAGTCGATCGTTGTTGGTACTTTCATTGGGGGCCGAGATTGCGTTGGTTGGCGCGGGACTGTGCCTTTTCAGGGGCGATAATAACACCATGTTGGTTGCGCAGGTAATTGTGCGGCGTGAAAGTAACCGCGATCAGGGCTCACTTTCATTGAGGCCCGAGATCCAGTAGTACTTGCCTCTCCTTCCTTACGAAAGAATCGGAATTGAGACTCGGTCACAGGAGCAAGTGAAGATGCTGAAGACACGATCGAAGCCGAGTTACTCTCGACGAGCCGAAGCAATGATTCAGCCCCGCTTCTTCCGCAGACAAATTGGTTATCGGCCAAACGTTACTTTTCATTGGTCAGGACGCGTCTTCTGTTCAATCATGGTTATGAACCGACAATACCAAGATCCACACCTCGTTAGATGGCTTTCGATCCTGCACAACCTAGGACCGGGGCAAAACACTCTCTACCACGGACATGGCCGTCACTTCCAGGCCCATGAGAGTGAATATTTCGCCAAGAGTACATAACAATCCACTGTGCTGTGCCTCCTCTCTAGGAACTAAGCCGGATGAGGTGAGATAGATTCCCAAGCATGCGGTATGGGAGGCACGCTGCACGTGAAAGACGAACCTCGGGCGTGTGATGCATCGAATCATTAGCATTTCGACGTGAAGATGCTGACCAGCATTACTTTGAATCTCCGAAGGATTGAGCTCGTTATTCCGAATAAGAAATCTGCCCAAAGAATGTTGATGCCTACGCTGCATCAGAGAGCTGTTGATGCGTATGTCTCTCGAATTGATTTGTGAGAAATTCAACGAAGTAAATCACCCCTGCTCGCGATTGTATGCCGAAATCTTTAAAGTTGGTCGTTTGATAATTCGGGTAAAAGCAGGCGATCTTAGTCTTGAGGTAATTCACGGGACAGAAGAGGTCGTGGCGGACTGTCTCACAAGATACGGGACTCCCTCACATGATCGGGTGTCAATGCAAGCCCATCTTATCCATATCGCCAGCAGCAGTAAGGTGACAAGGTCCTGTTTATGGAGTTGACGGTCAAGGCCACCAATCGGGGCGCGGCCTTTCAATCCTTTTCGCACATGGAGCTGCTCGCAGATAAGGTGGACCAAGGAAGACATGATACTGGCTTGTTCTTGAACATCCCCCCTGACCACGGCAAACAAGACATTGAAATCCAAATATTGTGCCTTAATCGGCATCCAATTACCACTCAGCGAAGTTGTTACGAGCTACCTTTTGTCCTTGAGCTGATTGCTGAAGTAAGATACTTCCCGGGCACCGAAGAAAAACCTGGTTATGTAATCGAAAAGCTCCGGACCCGCTCCGAGGGGCCGGTGATGCCAGAACTTACCCGGAATCAAAGCAGCCGACATGGGAGCTACATCCGGCATCAATCCGCGAAACACCCCACGGCGCTCTCAAGCAAATGTCCCGGCAACAATAGCAAGTCGCGAGCACGTTGCCTTGTGAGGCAACCTTGAACATCCGCCCACCATGCGCGAGTTCATGAGCTACGTGCAGAGCGCGTTCTACGACGCCACCGGCTGGAACCGCGACAACTCGTACTCGACGCTCAACGCAACTGCAGATGGTAGGCTTGATGAATGGCGCAGGGCTCATTCGCGATACTCCACGTTTGACAAACACTGACACATTACGGCATCGGCAGCACTCCTCAACTTCCCAACACCGCAGGGCCTACGCCTCACACTCTCCTCTCTCGCGACCCCTCACTTTGCGACATCATACCAACTCGGCTCCGTAGGTGTAGTCGACGGCTCCATCTCCTACCTCTACTCCTCCGTGCCCCTCCGCGCGCACCTCACCCCGCAATCCGATGCCATACCGCTGCCGGCGCTGCTGCGCTCCTACCGACCGCTCGCCGACCTCCCACCCCGAACCGACTGGAAGCCATACCCCCTCCTTAGTCCGGCCGCCGCCTCCCTGCTATACGGCCGCCTGTACCTCCCCGAGTCTATGCTCGAGGCCCTAGTCGTCAAGAGGATATCCCCCGCGCTGCAACTCCAGCTCAGCGCCGTCTCGGGAAAGTTTCTGCGCAACGGAGGCACGGTCCTGGGAATGGCTCAGTACGACGTCGGCAGGTACGCCATCGAAGGTCTGGGCTCGTCTGATGGTGGTCTGCTGGGTTTCAGAGGCGCATACAACTTCGGTGGTGACACAGAAGATATACAAGCTCTACGAGCTGGCGGGAAGCTGGGCGGACCCACGGACGAAGCGAAAGAACGAATCTACGGACGCTTCAGCGCCGGTGGAGAGATCTACTACGGCCTGCTTAACAAGTCTGGCGGCGTCAGTTTCGGCGGGCGCTTTGCGACGCTCCCGGAGCACCGCGGCACCCCTCTGACGGCGACGATGACGATCAACCCCCTGATGGGCAATATCAGCGCTAGCTACGCGGTGGTGGCCGGCAAGCACTGCAGTCTCGCGACGAGGATGGACTTCAACGTGTATAGCTACGAGAGCGATTGGTCCGTGGGCATGGAGCTGTGGCGTAAGAACTTGACCCGCAACCTCGAGCCCGCTCTCTCGGCCGAGAGCTTTGTCAAAAAGGACCGCAGTTTCCAGGCCAAGCTGGAGTGGAGGCTGGACGAGGAGCCCGAGGCTCCCAAGCTGCAGCCGAGGCTTGTCGTGGAAGAGCCAGAGCAGGAGCGGAAGAATAAGCCGAGAGACCGCAGCTTTCAGGCGAAGATGGAGTGGAGACTGGACGACGATCCTGCTGCGGTGGATGGGACGAAGGAGGCGGCGGATGCCGGCACGGCTGGGTCACCCAGAGGCGCGGATGAATACGGCAGCGTCATCAAGGCACGGCTGGATCAGAACATGAAGATTGGGGTCTTGTGGGAGGGGAGGGTCAAGTCCCTCCTGTTCAGTCTCGGCAGCGCCATCGACCTGCGCAAGCTCGACTCGCCGTTCCGCACGGTGGGCGTGGAAATCCAATTTTCATCATGAGATGGAGTTAATTGGGCCTTTTTTTTTTTTTTTTTGCCATATTACACGTACCCACCGGTAATCTTCCCCGATGCGACGTTCTTCCCGACGTCTCGGTCGCAGAATCAGGCAGTCGGCGCGTGGCAGAAGTTCCCGGCATCCTGACACGCCTGCATGTAGGAGTTCCTTAGCACCTGAGCAGCCACCGCCTGTCAAGGTTGGACTCGACAGATACCGGCTTCATGGCTATGGGTCTCCTTGGACGCAACCCGAGGTGACGCCGTAACTATCGATGCAGGATGGCGTCGGAAGAGCCGTGGTAGCTGCATGAAAAGGGACAAGAGAATGCAACGTCGCCTGTGACGCTTGTTCTCTCGGAAATGGAAGCCGGGAGGGACCAACCAAAACTCAGTAGCGGCCGAGTGTCGGGTCGGCTCTCGATGTCTTTGATGACTTGCGAGAATTATCCCACCTTGATCTTTTGGGGTCTTCATGACGAGATCATGGACGGAAGCAAGCGAGCGGCTTGGCTGAAGCTTGACTAGCAGAAACGGCTTGGGCCAAGCTTTCTTGGCGTTGCGGTGATCAACGATGGAAGACACCCGCATTCAAAGTGCCACCGGGCGTACAATCATCTGTACTACACTTGAAGATGTATCGAAGACTTTACAGAGCACTTGACAGACACAACACGTGCTCCTGCTTGTCTAAGATTTGTGGCAGATCGGAGGAGAGCTGAACATCAGTTTTCTCTTAGATTATCTCAACTCATTCAGCCGTAACATATTACACGAGAATTGATCCCCAATCATTATTCAGAATTATGGTTTAACTGTGTCGGTATTTTTGCCCCTTTCGAGCAACACAGCAAAATCAGAGATACCACTCACCATTGGGTGAGTATCTAATAATGAGCGCATTCCTCGCGACGTCAAGACATCCCACCTCATTCCTGGATCCAACTGGCACCATCCTTGGTCCGTCGCGCTAGCTGGCCGCGGGTGCCCCACGCCATCAGATTTTGTGCCTATTTACTCGGCCTCTCATTGGTCCGCAAGCTGGCCATCAAGGTTCTCCGCACTAGCTTAACCATCAAGGTCCTCACTCTGATAGTCAGTCAGCGCAGGTGCGTTGGCCAACCTCCAGTCGTTCTTGCACGATGGCGACAGCTGCTTGTATTTATGGTACACGTAGCTGATTTAGCAATGATGCTTCGCGATCACGGATTGTATGATTCTGCTCATGATGGAGGATACAGCTGAGGGCAATTACAGCATTCATCATGTACATATTGCCCGATTTGCGCTGCTCTATCTTTGTTTCATGAATGCGGAAGCTGCAGGGGAGCAGGTGTTGGGTTGTCTTTGATAAGAGACCCGTGAGGTAAGAACAAGGTGCGAAAGTGGATCTGCATCGACGTTTGGCCATCAAGGTCCTCATTTTCCCATTTTGCGCATCCGTCTGTGCCCGTCCCTGCGCCTGCCGTCCGCGCCTGACACCCGTGTGTCGCTCTGGTCAACCGTTCCTGGATCTTTCCAGGTTCTCTCCGAGTTTGCAAAGCTCGTTTCTTCAAAGGTACCTCTTGCTCGGTATCACCGTCAACTTCGACAAAGTGAACCGTCGAAACTCTAAAGATTAGACAGCCTTTCGTGTCCGCTCCGAGGCCATCGACTTGTCCAAACGGGTTCCCTGCAAGTCAGGATATTCTTTTCGTCCCTCATAGTCCAATAATTCCATCTCGTAAATCTTTTTCTTAGTACCTATCTATCTAGGTATCAGACGGCCTGCGATAGAACATCGATCGAGAGTCCCAAAGAAAATCAGCACATAACAATCCACCTTGACGTCTCCCTTTGATCAGCCACGCCATCCCAAAGAACCACAGAAAAAACCACCACCGGACGGTAGAACCGAAACAAGATCTTTTCTCTTTCTTTGGTCTGCAAGGTGCCGGGTTTCCCGTTTGCTTTTGTGGTTCCTCCGTCCTCGTCGAGTCCACCCTTGTTGCTTAAGCGGGGGTTCCCTCCGTCCTCTTATGCCCTCCTAACCCCCCTCCGCGACCGACGACCATCCGGGTTCTCGACACATCTTGCAACGCCGTACGCCGCGCAACCACCGCAGCCCACTCACCCTTCCCCCCTTTGAGAATCGTCAAAGATATTTCCACCTCTTCATCGATTCCATCAGAGTATCCCCTGCATTCGGCGCATAATATATACTGCCCAGCGCCTGTCTTGGAGCCTCAATCCTCTCCATCTACCAAGACGCCAAGCTGCGAGCCAAGACCTGCGAGGATCCATCTTCCAGCACGCACACCTCTCTCCCGCGCCCTACAGCTCATCGTTGTTCCTCCCTGTCGCCATCTCATTGCGACTCTCCGACGACTTTGGCCTGTCGTATGACCTTGGTACACGCATCTAGCCGCCGGTCGAACCAGTTCCTCGGAGACGCACAGGCTTCGAATCCATTCCGCCGGCACTTGACGCATACTTCCGGTCGATCAAAAAGCCGTTGCTCCAACCTGTACCACCGTTTGTACCTCGAGCTCGTCCACCTTGCTGTCACAGCCTTCCGGGTGTATACCTATTTTCGGTGACCAAGGCCAGAGCCTTAAAGCAAGCACCCGTCGCAAGATCTCTGCAACGCAATCAGCAAGAATCCAGCAAAGATGAATCCTCTGGAAATCTCAGCAGCGAAGCTCCTCGCCCTCCGCCAGGATGATGGCTCAGGTGCCGATGCCGTCAACGAGTGCGGCGCCGCCGCCGTCGATCTCAGCAACAAGGGACTGCGTATCGCCTCCATCTTCATCATCATGGTTGCTTCGCTTTTCGGTGGTTTCCTCCCCATCTTCCTGGCCAGGACCACCAGAATGCACGTTCCCAAGATGACCTTCTTCATCTTCAAGTACGTCGGTACCGGTGTCATTATCGCAACCGCTTGGATGCATCTGCTGTCACCTGGTGTCGAGGCTCTGCACAATGAGTGCTTGGAGCCAATGCTGGGCAGCTACGACTGGGCTTTTGCCATCGGCCTGATGACTGTCATGGTCATGTTCCTGATTGAGATGATCGCATCCAACGTCGCCCAGTCAGCATTCGGCAGCCATGACCACGAACTTGGCCACAGCTCAAGCATGACCAACAAGACCAAGGACATTGGAACCGATGGGACGAGCGCTACCGAGGTTTGCCCCCACGACGACGCTGAGAGGGGCGTTGGCTTTGTAGACCCCAAGAAGGTGCCTGGACTTCCCGACGACGTTAGCTACCCGCCCGGTGGAAGGGATCATCTAGGCCACGCTCGTGACCACACTGAGGGAGACACTCACAATGGCCTCGCCGGCCAGCTGATTGCCATCTTCATCCTCGAATTCGGTGTCGTGTTCCACTCCATCTTCATTGGACTCGTCCTCGCCACTAGCGACGAGCTCGTCGTCCTTCTCATCGTTCTCACTTTCCACCAGTTCTTCGAGGGTCTCGGTTTGGGCTCTCGACTTGCCACTGCCACTTGGCCTTCCCACGGCCGATACTGGCCTCACATTCTCGCCATCATCTACGGCCTGTCGACTCCCATCGCTATTGCCGTTGGTATTGCCGCTCAGCCGAACAGCGCCAAGACACAGACTCTTGTCAACGGAATCTTCGACTCTATCAGTGCCGGTATTCTGATGTACACGGGTTTGGTCGAGCTGCTGGCACACGAGTTCATGTTCAACCCGCAGATGAGAAACTCACCGCTCAAGGTGCAGCTCTTTGCGTTCGGCTGTGTCGCGCTCGGTGCTTGTGTGATGGCTGTCTTGGCCAACTGGGCCTAGGTGTGACGGACTGACCATGACGGACGTTGTGTGCAAACGGAAGATGTAGAACTGGTGAAAAAAGAACTGGAAATGGGAAACGAATTCTGGTAAAGGGGCAATGGGTGAAAATGATACCTGGGTCGGTGAGCCTGTGTTTGTTGCACGGTGTGGAGAATATTCCCTTCGGAGACATTTTGGATTTTGCATTAGGAGGAGTTTTGCATACGCCTCTCGGTCAGGCATATAATAGGGATAGTGATAGAATGAATGTATGCGATCGCAACTGCTTTGAATGAAAATTGACAAATGGTGACACTGTGATAGCATGTTAGCCTGCTTCTCAAGATGGGATAACTATTGACCATTATGATTGATGATGCTACTGTATAAGGCCGCTTGGTCATGACAGCCAAAACATGATGCGAGGCTCGAAGCTTCGGTGACCATAGAGTCAAGGAGATGTTATCTTTTTGATGTATCCGGAACAGTATCAAGTCATGAGAGTGAAGCTCTAATGTCCTGAGCGTGAGCCCCTCATTGACTCGAGCGTTTGCCCCACTTGGGGTGGCCCTTGAACTCGAAATCTTAGATAATCAGCGTTCGGACCTGATGTAGAGGCTCGGTGGCAGCCCGGTGACCGGTGTGGTCGAGAAAAAAACCCCATTTTGGCTGGGTGACACACGTGACATGCCGCCCCGCAGGGCAGAAAGCCCTGCGCCAAGCTCTGAGAACCACCAAAAATTTACCATCGCAACTTTCGTGCATTTGCGCCTCTCGACCTGTTGAACGACCGACCGACCTCATCGCCAAATTTTATCGCCCAGCGCCGCACCCAGTCCACCCTTCTCCCCCCAATACCCAACCAATACCGCAAAAATGGCCGGTGGAATCAACGTTCGCGATGTCGATGTAGGTTAACACCACGTTCTTGTCCGTCTGGAGACCTCTCAGCCCGAACACAAAACAAGAACCGCAAGATTTCTTCGAACCCTCGAATTGCGACCAAGATCAACACAAGAGTACTCTCCGATGACACCGTACTGTCCGCGCCACATCCTCGAAAGCCCATTGCGCCAAACTGCACTCCGGTCACGATCTCGCGAGTACACCCCGAAGCCTGATCACATTTTGAGGTTGTTGAAACAGACCCTCAGTGCATCTCGCGGATGTCGCGATCATGACACATGGGGAAAGGAAAAAGAGATACAAAGTGACCGACAGGAGGTGCAAAGCAGGCCGGGCTCGTCGAGTTGTCAAGGACATGTCGGCGAGGAATACAATTGGGAGAACAGGGATACACAATTTGAGGAAACGGAGCAGGCGCGAGGGAGTCGAAAGACTTCTGATGACGGAATCATGCTAATTGGTAATTTTTCTCCGGTGCAGGCGCAGAAGTTCATCAACGCGTACGCCGCTTTCTTGAAGCGTCAGGGCAAGCTGCCCATCCCCGGTACGTCTAACCTCCACACAAATATCCTTCTTGTGTAACGCCTCATCGCTAACCAATGACTGCCATCAGGTTGGGTTGATATTGTCAAGACCGGCCCCGCCAAGGAGCTCCCTCCCCAGAACATTGACTGGTTCTACGTCCGCGCCGCCTCCGTCGCCCGCCACATCTACGTCCGCAAGACCGTCGGCGTCGGCCGCCTCCGCAAGGTCCACGGCTCCGCCAAGAACCGCGGTGTCCGCCCCTCCCACCACGTTGACGCCTCCGGCTCCGTCGACCGCAAGATCTGCCAGGCTCTTGAGAAGATCGGTGTCCTCGAGAAGGACGAGGAGAAGGGTGGCCGCCGCATCACCCAGTCCGGCCAGCGTGATTTGGACCGTAAGTTGCCATCTACATGTCCAACTCTCTCAGAGCACTTATGCTAACGCACCACAAAGGTATCGCCCAGACCACCGCTGAGGCTGAGGAGGAGGAGGATGACGAGTAAATTATTCCCTCAACACGATTTAAAAGTTGTTTGCGGTAAAATAAAATGAGGTTCCGGGTCATGGCTACGGCAATGGGCATTGGGTTAGGCGTCTGAAAATGGATTACGGGTTTCATGATTGCAACATTTGGAACCACACCCAAATTCAAGTTCCGTCTTTACCTGGTGTTTCGATATCTTGACATGTAGTGTGTGTGCTACACGCCCCGCAGAATTCACGTCGGACCTCACGTCGTCTCACTGCTGTCGCTCCTTCCCAATGAGATGCTGCCTCGTGAGTTGCTGCGTATCTGCCTTGTCGTGATTGGATTCCATACCCACCTCACCAACCCGTCTCTGGTGCTCATCCACTTCCTCGCCGACATCACGATATTCAGCTACCCGGCCATCACCCGTGATTCACACGTTCTCAGACACCTTCTGTACAGCGAGTGTTCCTTCCGATACTCATCAATCGTGTGAGTTAGACTACCTTAGACTACTTATCACGCTCTTTCTCCGATCAACACCAGGTCCACGGTCATTCAATGCTTCAAGATTGACTACCGCGCGCCACCTACCATTCACTTCTTTGCTTCATTCACACCTCACTTCAGTCTCACATCTTCCCAGCCCTTCTCTTTCCCAACAGGCTACGATATCCTTCTTACCTTAACAGTCTTTCCCGGAACGCATCGCGACTACACGCAAACACGAGTTTGAGTTTCATTTCAGCAGTCGCAGCTGCTCACTGAGCTCGTTCCTTTCAACTACACTCTTTCTCCATTCTGCCTCGGGGTTTTTTTTACACACGACCTGGCCGCTTCTGCTTCACTCACGGATCTTCTGCAACTTCAACTCTCCGCGGCTCGTTCCAGTTGGAAGACCGATTTATCGCTGCTTCAACATCTCATACCCTTTTCGCGAATCACGGTTTCTTCATCACTCACTTCGTCGGTCTCCTCGGTAAGCTCTCTCATGCCCTATACGCACCTTCCGTCGTCTAGCTCTCCCAACAATCGCGTTCGCGACGCGTCTCACTTTTCCACTCACAGCTTTCTGTGTACCATGTTTCTCGCCACTGACTTGACGAAAGGGCGCAAGTAGAAATCTTCTTTCGAAGTTTGAGCCTCCAGAACGTCTGTGGTTCCAACCTTAGTATCTCGAAGTCAGAAGCCTTCTCACCAGACTTCACTTTCCGAGTCTCAAATCCTCAGCGTCACTAACCGAACGAAGAGAACGGCATGGATTATATAGTCCGTTCGATCAATCAAGGTGCTGCCAGCACTGGGGAGAAGCGGCGCTTTCCTAGTCCTGGTAACACAGCCTGTCCTTGTTACGCGAACGCACCTGGCTAAACACCTCATCTAGTTATTGCCCTGGCGCGACGATCATGTGACGTCGCGTTGCCCACCGTCGAGCCTCGTACTTCAAGCCAACTTAATCTCGGCACGCACCGCGCGCCTTCCGCAACCCGAAGTCCAACGTCTACAAACACCAACGAGGGTCACGTCGAGATCAAGAGAGAAGCATCAGTGCTCGAACATGTCGTCATCTCTGACAGACCAAAAGAGAAGATCTTTTTCCTCAAGAGGATGGTAGAGGGCCGTCCGCATTTCGATGCTTTGATTGAAGTCGGCCGAGGGCAAATGCGTCTCAACGCCGAGCAAGCCAAGATTGAGTATGCTATCTGGGAGGCGAGTGATGACCTCTTCATCTATCGGCAGGCTGGACCAGATTTCCGGATCCTACAGTCTATGGGCAGCATCGAGTACCATGGTGCCAACAACGAGAAGTACGTCAAGTACACCTTTACCATCAAGACTTGTGGTTTCATTTGCCAGCGGGATGCGAATAACCAGCTCAACGTCGTGAAGCTCACAGTGAGCGGGAAGTCATTCCTCCCTCATCGAGAGATAGACAAGAAGAACTTTCTCCACCACGCCAAGTGGCATAAACGCGTCAAGAACATGGCCCGTCACCTGGGCTTGAATCTGCGAACCTTCTACGACGGGGGAGGAAAGCCAATGACGGCGAAGAATTGCGGCGATTGGCGGGCGGGGCACATCGAGAAGAAGTTGGCTACCCATGTAGCATACGCCATGCTGAAATATTTCGACATCAAGATCGATAAGAAGCATAACGCCTCGCTCAAAGACCTCGATCGCCTTCGTCAACATCTCAAAACCCAAGGCGCAGCGCCTCACTTTGAGATTCATCTCAGTCGAGGCCCCTGTGGGACTTTCAAGCGTCCTGGTCAATGCCTTCCATTCGTCAGAAAACTAGGAGCGGCATCGGGCATCAAGTTTACCATTCATTCTTAGGAGGAGAATGTTATTCTCGATGGCTCGGTTCCCCCCAAACCCGAAGCAAGAAAGGTGAACAACGAGCTCTGCGCACTTAACCACAGGGAGAATCTTCCCAGCTCCGGTATTGACGATGTCGACTATGACAGTGAGGAGGAGGATCTTCGGCTTCACCTTGCTGATGCCGGGGGCCAGAAAGACGACATTGTGTTTGACGGCTTCGATCACGCAGATGACGAGCGCACTCATCATGATCGAGCCAACATTGATGATGACACAGCCGACGCGGGATCCTCTCCCCTGCCTCAACTACAGGTACCCGCAGAAGTAGCGGCCAAGTTTGGCGAGAACCTACGCTCCAAATACACTCGGAAAGAGAAGCGCCCTGCAGAGCCAACCATTGATTTAACCACCGAGACAGCCATAGAGGCTGCGGAAGACACCGAGAGCGTCGAACAAATCGAGCGAGATCTGTCACACATCGACATCCACCGCGCTCCATCCCAAAGCCAATACTGGGAGGCACCTGCTGCCGCGGCCACCGATACGGTACCGCCGGTACGTAGAGGGTCAGGCACTGCCAAAGCGGACTCTAAGAAGAGACGCGTACACAAGCTGGAGAAGAGAAAAGCAAGAGCGCTCGGGAAGAAAAATCCAGGTAAACCACAGACACAAAACGCCGTGCTATTGGGGTGCTGGCTGACAGCGTGTTGGCTAAGGGGGTTCTGTGTATGCGGCTCGCCTGGGGGCGATGCTCGGCTCCAGTCAGCGGATTGGCTGATGGCGTTATCAGCAGATTAAGTGGGCTGTGAGCCAGATGTTGAGAGGTGGTTCTAAGGATTAAGAATTTGAGACTGGTTTTTGGGGATGCTTTTGGCATTTGGAGTTGGGATTCGAATCATTTAGTCCCCGTGCCGCTCTGGCGGTTTGATATTGGGCCATGAAACGACGAGAAGATATGGAGATCGTCTCGAAAAAGCATGAGGATGGGTTTCCTTAGGGCTCGTGAAGAAGACTGGAACAAGCGATGGCATTACAGTCCAGCAGACCGAAAAGAACATTCTGTCAACAATTTTCGCATCAAATCTACAACACTCTACGTATGATTTTGTTTGCTACGCCTTCTCAACGATCAGTCGCTTTGTGGGCAAGCAACTAGTGTCTAGACCCGAGAACTCAACCTGAGTCGTTCTCCAAACCTGTACAACAGCCACACGGCAGGAATAAAAGTAACTCCAATAAACCCCAGAATTGAATTACCCCATCCATCACCCACGGCTTCATACAACTTACCTCCGCAAAGCGGAAGCAGTCCTCCACCTAAGCTACGCAACACAGTGCTCGCAGCAACCGCGCTGGCCGCGTGCTCGGTGAATGCATCGACCAAGTAGGAGTTGATAGACATGAAGATGAGAATGGTACCGACTCCCACCAAAAGGGTGCCAGCCAGAGGCACCATGAAGTGAACGTTGTACTGCAGGGTCCAGCTGTACAGGAATAATCCGACGGGTACTAGGAGACTGCCTGGTATCAGTGGCGGGAGTCGGTACTCGGGCTTCATCTCTCCTTTGCGGGCCATGGCTTTTACAAGCTTGTCGGAAAGAGCGCCAAGAGTTACGTTTCCCACGATGTTTCCTATTCCGAATCCCAGGTAAGTCAGGCCGACGTCGCCGTGGCTTAGACCGTATCGGCTCATGAACGTCGAGGTCATGGTGGTGAAGATGATGTAGACGAAGCCGTAGTTCACTGCAGCACAGATAGAGAGTGTGAGAACGATAGGTGAGTAGACGAGAAGCCTGGTCGGTCGAACAATCGCGTTGAGAAAGGTGGCCCGCGGAGACTTTTTTGATGCCAAGATGGATGAGATCTCTGGATTTCCGTACTTCTTGCGCAGTCTTCGAGCTTTCCACTCTAGCAGAGTTGGCAAATGAGTTTCTCGGAGAAGTAACAGCGTAGGGATATAAATCGCTCCCATCTGTTAGACATCTTGTTAGTTCTGAGTTACAGCTGACCAGAATTTGATGCGTAAGGTAGAGTGCATACCGCAATTGCTAGAAACCAAAAGTTCCATCTCCACCCCGTGGCCGCTGATAAGTAACTTCCTGTTGGGCAGCGATTATCAGGTAGGGGGTCAATGGGATGTATTGATGAGTATGAAGAACGAGTGGCTATGGGAATATCCCGACTATCTATATAGTGAGTGGAAGACCCTTTATACTGGCATATCCTTGGCAAACTTAGTCATGCTTGTGTAAGACCATATTGTTTCATAGGCATAGTGTGACAATCGTTATAACGAGTGTACTGGGATGGGCCTGACACTTCCAACCAACGGCCCCATGGCAGGGCCGAGAAGTACCGGGAGGTTCCAGACAGCAAGCCCCTTGCCTCGTTCCTCCTGGACGAACAAGTCCGAGACGCTAGCTGGACCGATAGCTAACGGGCAAGAACCAACGAGGCTGGTGATGAGACGGAAGACGATTAGCATCGGCAGAGAAACCGACAATGCGCAAGCGACATTGGCTAGGATGAAGAGGAGAGAGTTGACGTGGTATAGAATGAGCCGGCCATAAAGCTCGCTTAGTGGTCCGTGAATCAAAGGTCCGAAGGCATAGCCGAGGACGAAGATGGAAACACTGAAGGATTTGAGGTCGACGTTGGTGGAGTGGAATTCTTTCATTGTCTCACTTGTGCTGGGTGCGAACATTGAAGAGCCGAAAGGACTGCGAGGAATTATTAATATCGAACAATCACCATGACTCAAGCCGTAAATACGGTAGGTCAAACTCACGAGATCAGAGTGAGTGTCGATATGAGAAGGACGTTGGCCCATTTCTTGGAGACCGACCAATTTGTCGGTTTCTCAACATCATTTTCTCCTTCCCAGTCAACGATAAATGGTATGCTCGCCCCTTCAGCACCATCTTCGTCAATCGCAAAAGTTGCTGGTGCTGTGTCTGATTTTGCCATCTTGTCAGCAGAACGTATAAGGAACGAAATGACACTACAAACGGAAGTCCTACAAACCACCAAATTGTCCAGAGAATCGTGAATATCCTCTTCACTTATACCAAACGTCGGTTAATGTCAACATACACATCGGCTCTCCAAGTGGGTCTCACAATGGCATCTTGACCGGCCGGACATAACGGCCTCAAAGGAATCCCTGCTTGCTGACACGGAACTGGCTCCACGCTGCCGAAACCAGCCCAATGATCATGTTGCTAATTGTTCCACACAACGGCTAGGGCAAATCTGCAGTTGACGCCAGCCCAAGTTGGACAGAGCAGCGCCATGCGAATGTCGTCACTTCGAGCAATGTCGCGATTGCATTACTCGCTTTGCAGTCGCGACAATTGATCCGAGTATATTGGGGCGCATTCCATCTCGTGCTGTCCTTATTGGTCGCAATTGCTGACGGCAGACGAGCCATATTTCTGGTGTCAGCTTCCACATTGCCTTGTCAGTTGCTGTTCTGCCAGCTACAAGACCAAGTGCATCTCATCTCAAGATGGGTACGCGTTCCGGGTGACACGATCCGTTTCAATTAGTATTGCTGCTTGCATTCGATCAGCTCCTAACCACTTGCTGGGAGTTGTCAAGGGTATCTCATAACGGTCATCTTCATATAAGAAACTTCGATTTCTATTCCATCGGTAGTTCTTGATCGCTTTGCTTGCGACGTCCAGTGTTGAGCATCGTTCACAACCTTCAGTTCTTCCGCATCGACGGCAAAAGTGGGACCGTCCGGGCCGACTTCGGACGGAGTCCGCCCGACCGCAAAGAAATCTTTGGCGCACGTGCCTCCGCTCCCGGATTGTGTCACTCAACAACTCAACAGTGTCGTTGACCTCCGGCATCTTGAATGACTTCTGCAAATAACCTCACATTCTGTCATTACCAATAACAGCAGTCAGAAACTCACCAAAGGCTTCACAATGTCTTCCACACCATCTCAGCCACCACCCGCTACCGGCCCCTCTGCGCAGTCGGACCCCGCCACCTTCGCTCACATCGAGAACTACATCTCAACCCGCTGCAACGCATCCCCAATCTACGCCTTCCTCTTCAACCCCGGCCTGAAGCTCACTCACGCCTCAAAAGGCCTCATCATCGCGCGCCTACCTGTTACTGCCAATCACCTGAACACATCCGGCAGCATCCACGGCAGTGTGTCGGCGACTATCGTGGACTGGGCTGGCGGCTTGGCGATCGCGGCGTGGGACCTCCGTGAAGCGACGGGTGTGAGCGTCGATATCAACATCAGCTACCTCTCAGGCGCCAAGTTGGGTGACGAGATTGAGATCGAGGGCAAGATTGAGAAGGTCGGAGGCAGCTTGGCGTTCACCCACGTCAACATCTACAAGGTGAACCCAGCCGATGGGACGAGGGGTGCTACGGTGGCGAATGGAAGGCACACCAAGTTTGTGAGAAGTCGATAGTCACTCGCGTGGAGTAAGGGAACTGCGGCCTATGCTCGGAGGTTGGGGACGTTGTCCAGGGCCCTCAGGCGGGGTTCATGATCCATCAAAACACGGCTGATTCTTGGCTGCTGCTGCTGTTGTTGTTATCAGTTTTCAGTTTCCAAGCTGGAACCACGTTGACTGGCGCAAAGAATTAGACGGAAGATGAATAGAAAGACAGATTCTTGAAGGGCAAGGTTCGTGGTAGCTGCCTAAACAAAGTAAGTATCTTAATTCGCTGTTGGGCGTGCCGCGGTTGAAGTTCACCGGTGGGCAGATCCCGGAGTTGGCTCCAGCATGTCGATGTATCGTCAGTTTAGCTAACCGTCAGGATCATAGAATGTGACATTGATACGGCCGTTATTGAGGGAGCTAGGATCATCACATGTTGAGGCCAATGACGTCTGGTTAGCCTAATGTCAATCTACTGGCTGAGGGCTCTCTCTCACTAGGATCATGTTGGATACAACTCTAAGTCTCTGGCCCCACATGATTCGGACTCTGATTCTGTTGTCGGAATTGAAGTCGACATGGGTGAGAGAAACCTGGCAACGTGGGAAGAATCGAATTGGGCGCCAGAGTTGAAAGACATCTCCTCATTCGGATCTCAGTACAGGTATGAGAGGTGTTATATCCAGGTGATTCAAATGGCTGTTGGACAGAAGTTGGGTCCGGAGTTCGAGTGATTTTAAGCGAGCCAGGCAGCAAAATAAAGAGACCCGTTACATCGTTGCTATCGTGGTGTGTGCATGGCAATAAAGAATTGATCTGGCCAGACATGCGCTAGTGCTTACGTCGGAGGTAACCCTGGCAAGTCCCTACCGGTGAACCGAAAATGTTAACATCACCCGCTTCAGGATTGTCATCCCAGCTGACATTTCGCTTTTCACTCGACATCATTCTGTCATTTCGAAACTACCAATGGTCCATATAATGAAAGTGTTTTGCACCACCTGTCCTCCATTCGATTAGACTGGAACGGCAGAAGATTCAGCTGCGGGCTTTCAATACACGTTACCATGAGAGATCTCAGCCCCATGATCACCAAGTTCGCCCTCGAATCAAAACCACAACAGGTCCGAGCCAGCAAGCCAAAGGTTCGCAGTGGCTGCGTAACCTGCAAGTAAGCCTCATATAGAGGGTTAACCTCACACAATATCAGTGGTGATACTGATCATTTCTAGGCTTCGCCGCGTCAAATGTGACGAGGGCAGACCAGCATGCGCACCTTGCTTGAAGTATCAAGGCCATTGTGGAGGATATAAAGCAAGCAAAGCTCAGTCCTCCAAGCTTCCACCTAAACATCGGCTGTTGTATCCCAAGCCCAAACAAGGACAGAACCAAGCCCTCGATGTCGTACTCATGGAGCCAAACTACTCGGCTCTCGTCTTCTCGAGCCAGCTGGAGAAGGACCACTTTGACTACTGGCTATCCTTCACCAACACCGCCATCCTGTTCCGATCCGATCTACTCACTCAAATTATCCCACAACTCTCATGGAATGATCCGGCCATCAAACACGCAGCTTTGGCCGTAGGCGCCGCGGCCGTGGGGGCTACTATACGAGAACAACGTCTCCTCGGGCGAGGGAGGTTCAACTCGGATGCTCTATTCCACTACACGAAGTCGATGAATATCCTCTACTCAACACCGATGTCCCTCGAACGCACATTACTAGCATGTCTCTTGTTCATCATCTTCGAATGTTTCCGAGGCAACAAGGCAGCTGGACTGAACCACATCAACCATGGGTCCCGAATCCTTGACCAATGCCCACAAATTCAAGGCGCGCAACCGAGCCCTCTGCTGGAAGAAGTGATAACTAGTTTCCAGCATCTGAGTCTTCAATCCTGGACCCCCGGCGGAGATCATCCCAAGGAGACGAAGAGCCGAGTACCGTGGTGTTGCCGCGGACGCAAGGCGCAATACGCTGTCGACGAGATGCCCACGACGTTTGAGACGCTAGAAGCGGCCCGCCGTTGGTGGAATGTCGTCCGCCACCATGTCGAGCACCATGCACCGCTTTACACTGGGTTCGTAGTCGAGGGATCGACGGCGCCTTTACCAGAGAAACCGCCGCACGAATACAGCTCGCCTAGCTCTCAGGCACGTGTCCGGAGCTTTGTACGCTTCACTGACGCCTGGTATCTTGCTTTTCAGCCACTCGCCGTCGAAGCAGAGGATGATAAAATATGGAACCCCCGGGGCTATTACCAGGCTCTGAGCCTCAGAATACATTACTTGTACCTCTGGAGCGTGATACGCTGTGCCGGGTGGACTGATCTGGAGGAAACCAAGCGCATCACTCTGGCGTTCATGGATATTATATCGATGAGCAGGCAGATCCTCGAGGCGCACGATGCTGACCAACGTAGTTGCAAAGAGGCAGCAGAGGTCTTTACGATCGAGTACGGCCCGACCTGGCCTCTGGGTACTGTGTTTCTCATGTGCACATTGCCTGAGGTGAGACATGCCATTGTCCAGCTCTTCAAGGACTTTCCTCGGCGTGACGGACTCTGGGATACGAGTGCGTTCCTGGTCATTATGGAGTGGGTGAATACGATGGCGGACAAAGGTCGCATCACGAATGACCAACGGCATGTTGTCGACTGTAAGGTTGTCTTTGGCGAGGCATCGGTGACCCTCGAGAAGCAGCTTTGGGACCCTGTGGAGTTGAATTGGGAAAGCCGCAGTGTATGCTTTAGCTACTAAGTACCTATTGTTACCGAACAGTTGTTGACATTTGGGTGTCAGCTTAGCGTAACTACACGCCAACAGGGAGGGGGGCCGTTGCACCTCATGGGGAATGTAAATGCTTACTACTTTACTACGATAGGGTACTAGTATGTGCCAATATTAGTAGCCATCTTCAACAGCGTCTTATTTTGACGTTGTCCATTGCTCACGCAGTGTGTCTGATGCCCAGGTGGGCTGCCGGTCGGTGTTGATCTGCTAAAACTCGCTTGGCTTCCGCGGGATCCACGGACATGCGAAACCAACACAACTGTGTCAGTTTTCCAACTGCATACCAACGTTGACTCAATCGAGAAAGCATCCCGTGGTAAGGCAAACCCTGTATCCTGAACGATGGACCATATTTGTTTCTTCTATCAGCATCATCCCGATACATTAGGTGTAATCCAGTCACGAAAGCTCAGGATAGAAGAAACAAGACAGCAACGCCGCGTAGTTGTAGCAGCCGCATTGGGCCTGATACTTCCTCTCCATTGTTTGATAAGGTAAGGGATGCAGCAAGGAGTTTCTATCCAACAGAAGAATTGCCCGAACATTATTATCGTGAACAAAGACCATGGTACTGTACATACCTAAGGTACAGATGGGCACATTGGCTGTTTGATGCATCGACGTTTTCGGGGTTCTATCGGACAGGAAGGATTTAGCGGTAGTTTAGCCCAGAAGAGCCAGCGATCACCCAGATTCCCCAGTTCCCTGCGCTGATTGACACCGAAACCGAGAAGCTGAACAACGGGCCCATCGCCCTATCCATCCCTTGTCTATAAGACAACAAGTATCAACAGTAGGTCAAACTCACTGTCGCGGATGTCAGGCGTCTCAACATCGTTTGAGAAAGTAAGCGCTGCAACTCCACGAGAACTGGAGAAAGGAAAGAAATTAAGAATTAAGCTTAGAATGCATATGTTATAGTGCACGAGAGTCATATTGCCTTGACGTGGCTGCGTATAAAGGCAACTTATTTCCGATTATTCAACATTGATCTTCAACAAACAACTTCCAATCATCGCATTCCGTCTTTTCTCTTCTACAGCTGCCAGGTGCACTTCAACTACCTTATTATAATCAACATATACCTTTGATCCTTGGACAATTCACAACTACTACCGCCACCATGCAGATCTCCGCTATCTTCCTGACCGTCGCTGCCTTCGCCGTTGACAATGCTTTCGCAGGTAAGCACTTCCTTGTCGACTCTGAATTGCCTACACAGCGCACGAATTACTTCATGTTATTACCGTCCGTTGACCATATGAAAATGATAGCTACGGTGCCGCGAAACTTCATCGACGGAAAGGGCAATGCCCTGTTTGGAAACGTGGGAACGGCTTGCTCCGTTGGCTCACAAGATGGCGAATGCGATCGATTCGGTCGCTGCGTCCAGGAGATTCCTCCCAACGAGGTGTCTGCTCTCAACCAGGGAAAGACCGTAGCTACGTGTACTGCAGGTGGACAGACCGGCACGCCCTGAAGGGAGTTTCGACGACAAATGCCCCATGATCAAAGCTTTAGAGGATACTTGAAGCTTAAGCAACCCAATCCAATCTCAGACAATTTGTCGCAAAAACGACGCCGTTAATTACGGGCAGCAATTAACGCCATAAATACCCTACGACACAATTCAATTGTGGTGCTCCAACAAAAGCATACATGTACCGGTGCAACCACAAAAGAGCCTCTCGGTGGCTGCACGGCTATCAAATAAGCCAAGTTTTGCCATTCATACGTGCCTACTATTGGAGCCTGAGTACTGAAATTTTGAGAATAAGCAGTGCATATTTCATGAGACTATGAAAATTGTGGACCGTACAGGCAGTAAGGCTGGCAGGTTGCAGGTGTATGGCGTTGGCGGTGGCAGTGCCTAGGAGGGAATGACAAGGGGAGTAGCTTCGTCACGTCTTCTCTAGGTGCATCCCAAAGGAAGAACAAATTGTTCTACCCGGCATATCGACCTGAACCATTCGTACTAGAACCAATCAAAAACCAACTTGGACGCCCACCTCACCTGCCTATCAGTCGGTTGGTTGCCGCCGCTGACTGTGTTTTGGCCTGTGACTAGTTGCATGTATAAAGTCTCGCAGTCTCCGTTGAAATATCTGCCGCTGACAGATTTCCTCCTCTTCATTGCCTTATCATTTATTAGCCATTAAGGTACTACTACTTGTGGTTGTCAGACACAAGGCAATATCATCCTGGAAGATGTTATGCTCGGCTTGCCAAGAGTTCATAGACTCTATACTGACAAAGGCAGAGATGCAGCCGTTAGCTCATCACGAAACCTGCCGAAGTCTCGAGTGTGCCGTCAAAGCTGGTTGTTATGCGTGTAATCGGCTCTGGGCAATTTTGCCTTCTGACGCAAGAGACTGGATCCGTACTGAAGCTTCCACATCTTCGATTCTTCCTCACAGTGCAATCCTTACAGCTGGCAGTACCGCGGAAACGGATGACCAAAAATGGATTCTTGGTCCAATGACAATCACACACGCTTTACGGCCTTACCAGATACGCGGACACGAGGGAGAAGAGTTATTTCAAATCGTTGTCAATCCACGAGCCTTTCCATTTTGGATTTCTCCCAGATTGCGGCCGGATGACCACATCGTACACTTAAGACCCATTCCGTGCACTGGTACTTGGGAAACCTTATAAAGCTATTTCATTGACAAAAGAACCGCCATGTGTATCTCATCAGTCTTTACTGAAATGAACATCACAGTCTCATTGTAGTAGCTAAAGAGGGGGTTGACTGATCACTTTCTAGGCTCCTATCAACCCTACTCACACAAGACATATTCCACAAGCACGTCATCACAGCAGACTTTGGCTCAGGCGGAGTCGTGGTTCCAGAATTGCAAGCATAATCATGAGAAGTGCAAAGAAGTTGCCACAGATCCGAGATGGTATCCGACACGCCTCATTGAAATCGGTCCATTGAATGCATCGAAATTCGTCTGCCGCATAATCAATACCGACGATGAAGCTCCTGATGGCCCCTACATGACTTTGAGTCATTGTTGGGGAAGCACAAATAGTCTCATTCTGACCAAGAGCAACGCCGCCCAGCTTCTTGAGGGCATTTCTTCAGAGAATCTACCACGTCTTTACCGAGATGCAGCTTATGTTGTTCGGAAACTCGGTGTACGATACCTCCGGATCGATGCTCTTTGTATCATCCAAGCGGGAGATAACTTGGCCGACTGGCAACACGAATCGGTCCTCATGGATAAGGTGTACTCACACGCATTCTGCAACCTGTCCGCTCTGTCTGCACTGGACAGTACACATTCCCTATTTTAATGATCGTGATACCGATGCCTGCCGACTACCACTTATTCACCAAGCTATAAGAGGCCAGGCAACCCCAGCCTCTTTGGTCGATGGACTTTTCTGGGCGGAAGAGGTTAGGCGAGGACATGTCAACACGAGGGCATGGGTACTTCAAGAACTCCTTCTTTCTCGACGAGTTTTGTTTTTCGGCGAGCGCCAGGTGTTTTGGGATTGCCGGTCCGGTCGTGCGGCCGAGATATGGTTATTAAATACTCCCGTCGAGGATTCCTACGAAGGTCCCCGCATCGAGGATCTCCAGCTTGACCACGGCAGAACCCGCGGAGAGGCGGAAGACACACGAAAAGCATACGACTGCTGGTCCAATATCGTCTCCACGTATACTCGCTGCAATATCACGTTTCCTAGCGACAGAATGATTGCTCTCTCTGCAGTGGCAAAGGAGATGAAGGAGGTGCTCGGAGATGACTACATCGCCGGCATGTGGCGTCGCTATTTGGAGTCAGAACTCCTTTGGAGAGTGCTTACTGTGCCTGACTCTCCTAGCTCGCTGCCTAAGACCTATAGGGCTCCGAGTTGGTCTTGGGCCGCCGCAGACGGTGCGGTCATAGCAGGCTGGCCCTATACACGCAATAGTCCGCTCATCGAGGTTGAGGATTTCCATATCGAATACGTCACTGGCGACAAAACCGGCCTAATCTCCGGCGGATGGCTACGTCTATGGGGTAAATTGAAGCCAATGAAACTTTTCCGTTACGAAGGGCCGCGCAGCAGGGACAATGACCATGATGGCCAAGTCTGGAACATAGTCGTCAACGGGCTGAACACCAAAGAGGGGCAGGTCCAAAATGTCGTTGAGCTGGATATGTTCCATAACAACTTCGACGAACAGAACAATAAGTCTTTTCTATACTGCATGCCAGCTAAGTGGCATGAGGTCGGAGTGATTGACTCTGAAACTCGCGAGGTAAGTGGCAAGATGAGTATGTACGAACTTTCGTTGTTATTATTCGAGTTACAAGATAGCGAAGGACAACTCTTTAGACGCCTTGGAATTGCTCGCATTTCAGTTGGATCGACAAAGGAAGACTTTGTGATTCAGCAAGAAGGAGAGAGCGGATATCCTTGTGAAGACTATCGAGAAGGAGAACACTTGATACGTGTAATCTGACATGTGCTGTGGGCTTTTCTTCGTTTACTTTCTACAGATATATTCAGAATCTATTACTCTTTCAGGTTTTCTCGCGAACTTTATGAGTACTCCAACTCACCCCTTGTACATTTATGGCTTCTTTATTCTTTCATTCCTCTTTTATTCACGTGATACTCGTCAACACTCTAGCCTAGCTTGCAAACCATGTCTTTTTGTTGGAATATTGGCAGAAAAGGTGGATTTGGAAGGTGGTCTGGGCTGTGCAAACGGCTCTTCTACCTACTTACACCCAACGGAGGGATCATAGGCTACGCCCACCAGCCTCCTCCTTCTGCATATACATACGCAGTTCAATACCAGATTATTAAGCTTTGCACCGGCCGAAAGGTCTTGATATGTGTACCAACGCTTTTCGCGAGCCATCACTAAGTATGGTAGATCACATACTGAAATTTAACATTTATAATAACAAACTGCTTATGGCCTTGACTAGCATAGCAAGAAACAAAGGGTGATCTGTCATCAACAAAACCTTTGGTGCGACTCCTTCGGTGCGAACCCATCACCAAAGCGAGGACTTATGAAGATACTGAGCTATCATCTTCGCTCTCCAAGCCAACGGTTCTCGTTCAAGCTTCCGCAATACGACGCAGTCAACTTGTTCTCTCTCATACTAGGTACCACGAGAAAGGCTCTGCTGAACTAGCATCCTTGACGTCCTTCTTGCCATCCTAATACATGGTACACCGGAGCAGTGAGCTGGCGGGAAGCAGCGTACACCCTAGCTCCATGGTCAGCACACTCGACATCTCGCCGATCTGAGTGGCGTGAGACATGTGTCAGAGAGCACATGGAAATCGGGATCCTGACGGGTCAGATTCCTTCCAAGCCACCAGGAACCGCGCATTAGCTCTGCGATGGGTGCGTGGATAGAATCAGGCTGTAAAGCAGCTAAGAGCCACAAGTTTATTTCTCAATGCTCCTTCTCTACGAATGAAATACCATGTCCCAAGATTACTTATCGCTCATTTACCTTCCCTATGTGTACTGGCGTAGCCCCATGGGCTCTCATGGGCTCAAGAATAAGGACCCCCTAGCCGCGTAGAGCTGGGGACAAGGCAATTACATAAAGGCGCTATTTGGGGGGGCTTCCTCGCAAACCAATGCAATGTTTCAGACAAAGGGAAGGTTAAAGTCAATCAACCGATAGACTTCCCGCAACACCATCACAATCTAAAAGTCTGTTTAGACCCTTCTGAGGACACGATCTCTCACTGCCTCACAAAAAAAGAAAATTCAAGTCACCCAAATGCTGACGCCAGGTAGTACTTGATCAATTCGATCCAGACGGGACTCGAACCCGCAATCTTCTGATAAAATTCCGAAAATCCAGAGGATTTCTCTTGATGAAATCAATCGAAGTCAGACGCCCTACCAATTGAGCCACCGGACCGAAGCGAACTGAGATAATTGCTTACTCATCGATGAAAGTGGAACAATACACGATAGTCTCATAAGGTACCTACGGGTAGAGTGAGATGGCAAGTTGTGGGGGTCGTGTTCTAAAGGTGGGTGTTGTGAAGACGGCGTGGTGGGGCTGCCTCATATGACTTACACGAGGTTGAGACCATCTGTCACGAGTTATGGCACGCAGCAATGGGCATATGAAGTGGGTTAAAGTGGCTTGAAGTAACCCATCTAGAATGAGCACATGAGAGCAGTCTATATACTAAGAGAGTGTGATATCCACGTGAGAAAGCACGTGGCAAGATGCTTGACAAGTGCTGATACCATTCCTGTTTCGTGACACCATCGATCCGGATGAGAGAGATCTGGTGAGAGGCGGGGGGTATTTGGGATCGAGAAACAACACGAACACTTCAAAAGATTCATATCAAGTACTAGTAATTTGATTAGACATTGGTATCTCCGTGCAATGACTTGCGCCGATGGGGTGTTCCTGGTATATCCACCCATGATTGTATGTACGTATAGCCGGAGAGAACAAGCAGTGTAATCCAACGAAACCTTCCCAAGAAACCCGCAGTGCGATACTCCATGCTATTTTCATCTCCTTCTCGCTCTCCTCCCGAACTTTCACCACCAGCCACCGAGACTCTAGGCCTTGTACCAGTTTTCGGGAGCGTCGCCAAGGCACTCGCCGACGGTGACGGCGCGGTAACCCTTGGACTTAAGGTTGTCAATCATCTTCTGGACGAGAGAGACAACAGTTTGCTCATGGACGTCGTGCGAGAGGACAATGTAGCTGTTGCCCGCGGCGTCGGCGCTGAGCTCGTTGTTGAACTTCTCAGCCGAGATGTGCGTGGTGTCGGGGGTATCGTTCTCGTAGTCCTTGGTATCGAGGCTGGTGTCGATGACGTGGTAGCCCAGGCCGGCCATATCGCTCAGGCACGCGGCGTCGCAGGACAGGAACGGCGCGCGCATGTACTTGGGTGCGAAGCCGGCGATGCGGCGGGTGGCGTCCTCGAGCTGGGTCATCTGGGAGATGCGGTCCGCCGAGGAGAGGGTGCTCAGGTCCGGGTGGGAGTAGGTGTGGGAGCCGACGAGGTGGCCCTCGGCCTTCATACGGCGGATGTTGTCCGGGCCCGGGGCCGTCTCGATGTTGCCCCAGTTGTTGCCGTTGACGAAGAATGTGGCCTTGACGTTGTTGGAGGCGAGAGTGTCGAGGAGCTGGGAGGTGTAGGTGAAGGGGCCGTCGTCAAAGGTGAGGGCGACGACACCGTTCTGTGTGCACTTTGAGATAACCTGGCCGACTGCGGGACCTTGACGGCGGACGAGAGGGCTGTAAGAGTGATGTTAGTTTCATGTCTGTGTCCGAGGCCAAGAAGGGCGAGCGGGAACGTACCTTGCGTTGGCGAGGGTAGCCAGTGCAGCGGCGCCAAGGACAGTTGAGAAATGCATGGTAACGGTTGGTTGAGGGAAGTTGAAGTGACAGGGAAATGTGAAGGTCAGTGAGACTGTGTGACTCGGACGTGAGTAGATATGAAGCTACAAGATGCTTGATTAATCTTGGCCGGGGAAGCTGGATGCAGGATGAAGCAGAGTTGAGAGGTCGGGCAGAAGGGGAGGGGGAAGACGACTTATATGACCCAAACTTGGGACGCAACGGAGATAGGTCTGAACAGGGAAACATGGAACAGTTGACGGTCAGAGTCGAAGATGGGCCCAAGCCAAGAGTTCACGTATGGGTCGACCCATCCCCGTACCTAGAATAGAGTCTAATGAGAAATCCCGCTAGAAGGTAGAGAACCCGCACCGCACAGCCTGGCGGCGGGGTGGTGGACGGACTGGATAGCTCAACCTGCCTCATCGTGGGAGTGGGTTTGGGAAAACGGGACGACTGCGGATCAAAGACGGTGCCCCATCCATCCCGCCTTTCGCATCGCGCAGCAGCAGCAGGACTTGCTTGCCCCTCGTCCTTCGCGTGTCCTCTTTCTTACGACGGACTGGCCGCTCAGCCCTAGGCCCGCCATAGAGCCTTGGCGGGCACGAGGAATAGCACCCGATGAGGCTCCGATACGAACCACGGTACTTTGGTCACGATGATGGGCAGGGTAAGTTAATAGCAACGACGGGAGAGATGATGTGCCGTGGGGGGGAGAGGATCCGCGGCGCGTTTTGACGTCAAGAGGCTTAGAGGCATGTAAGCTGACTGGACGGAGGGATCACCCTCCTCGCATGAGGGCGAGAAAATGGCCTGTAGGCAGACGCAGAACAGGGTATTTTGCAAAAGAAGAGGCGACCAACAAGAAAAAGGAAAATCGTAACGCATGTAGGTAGGTACTTCGGGATGTGGATGGAAGGGAACAGCTCGAGCGCTGTCTCGAGACGTCTGTCATTCTGTCATCCTCGACCAGGTTTCCTCGCTCGAGAAATGTACCAGTTGCTCTCGCCCGAACGACGGCACAACCAGACGCCATGTAGCAGGGGAGAAGGTGGTAAAAGCAGGCAGGTTGGGCAGTACATCGGAGATGGCTGGGATGTGGTGTGAACGGTACCAGTCAAAACGGTGAGTTTTGGTGCGAACCAGTGAGGTACCTAAAGTATCACCCACGAAGAAGCAAGTTGCGAAGGGTTCAGCCAAACGTAAACGGGGTGGAGTCAGCCACAAGCGCCGCTCGATACTGTCTCGGGATGGGCCTTTGAGGTTTGTTTTGCCTTGGTTGCGAAGCTATTGGGGCGCCGTTGCGGGACAAGGGCCGCGCCGGTGGTTTTTTTTTCTGAGGCTGGTAAGTTTTCCCCCATCCAGAAGAAGAAGACGACGCCCAAATGGACAGAAACGTGGTGCGCGTCCTCGATGAGAAAAGAATTGTTTCTGATACTGTAACGAGGGGTTCCTCTCGAAGAGACCCCCTTTCGTCGCTGCACGGGAACCAGGTCCTTGTCGCAGAAGGCGTGTGCTTTCTGCAGATGGAAAGTAAACAGCCCGAGATTCGTGAGAAAGGCGACTCGACTTGACTGAAGGCAGCAGCAACAACACAGACAGTTGCATTGTGGCGCGGTACTGCTGATGCTGAGGTGATCCGGCACTAGAAATGAAGGAGAAATGCCGAACAAGGCTCTCACCCTCTCTCTCTATCCAGACTACTAGTCTCTGGGGCTCAATTGCCCCTAGGGCGTCAAGCGTCTCCAGGATTTCCAGGAATACCACCACGGGCTGCGGATTCGCGGAAGCGTGGAGGCTGGGGGTGAGAATTTGGGGAAAGACGAGGATCCCAGGGTTGAAAAAAAGTATATTTAAGTAAGTATTAGACAGTACTAATACTAATTAGTCTAGTATTAGTATACCCTAATACTAAACTAGGTTAGTATTAGTATACTAAGAATACTAAGCTTAATTAAGTATACTCATAGTATACTAAAAGTATTAAATATTATGTAATCATATATAAAAGATTAAAAATAAGAAAAAAATAAGAAAAAAGAAATCTAAATTTTTTAAAAGTATTATGTAAGAACTTATTTTTATAATATTTTATATATAATTAACTACGTTAACTAAGTTATATAAGGATACTAATTAGTATATTAATAATTAGTTAGTTACTTAAATATATTAGAACTTTTCTCTTGAATATTAATACTTACTAATACTAGGTCTAGTATCGATTTTATTGTACTAATACTATACTTACTTTAGTATACTTATACTAGACTAAATACTAGTAACTAGTATTTTTTTTCAACCCTGGAGGATCCAGATGCCTGCCAACCTCTCCACTCTCGCGGATAACCATAGATCGTCCCGCCGATTATCTTGACGTCGCTTCCCAGTAGGGCGGGCTCTGCGCTAAGGATTAAGTTACATCGTGCTAGTGCGAATTGTTGTCCGTCTGCCTGGGGCGGAATACGGTAAGGGAAGCGCTTAGCAGTAGCAGCAGCAGCTCACGGCTTTTGTCTCGCACACACACGCGCGGGAGGAGGAGGAACTTGGAAGAGGAGGGACGGAAGTGGACGAAAGAGAAGAGGACGACCCCTGGCTGGTGTGGTAAGACGACAACGGAAGCTGAGCTGCTGAGTCGCTGAGCAAAAGGATGAACCTGTTCGCACGCTCTCACTCTGTCTTCCATCTGTCGACTTCGAACTCAGGCCAGGATGCCCAATGCACCAGGGACGTGTGCCAAGGCCCAACCGCTGACTGCAACTGGCTCGCAGTTGGGCTCTCTGGAGTCTCTATGGATGACGATCGTCCAAAGCTCTCTGGGAAGCCCTCTCGGCCGGGCGTGGAATACGAGGACGTCGTGGAACTCCTGCGATGCTGCTGCGATGCAGGAACTAGGGGTGTTGGTCAATTCTCGTAGGATGGACCTCATGGCCCCATGAATGCCGTACAGCGTGACCTCGAGAACCCTGAAATATTGGAATGGCTCCGCGTAAGACGACGATATCTTGGCCCTTTTTTCTTCCCCTTCCCGACGAGTGCACTTCCCGCCTTCAGAACTTGTCATGGTGTGACGACGAAGCTTGGCCTGTCGTGGTCTCGTCCGTCAGCTGCCGCAGTTGCCGTCGCTGTTGCTCACCCCCCAAAAAATCGGAAAAAAATGCGCAGACAACAAGCCAAGTCTCGGCGGCCCAGGCCTTCCTTGACAGTTTCCTTCTCGTGGTCCCCTGTCATGATCGGGTCTCTCGGTTTATAGTGGCTTGGCATTGCGACCGGCGGACTCTGTTGAATAGGAACTTGAGAAAGGTTGAGTGAGAGAAGAGACAGCGCTCCCATGATGCAGCTGCTGACAAGACCGGTCAGAAAAGGACCCCTGTCCACACATTGCGCCCCGTGGAAGCGCATGTTCTCGAGGCCCGTCGGGAGTTGTTCATGTTGGCTTTCTTGCTCTATTGCTGCAGACCTATGCAGAGTCCGCTCCATCGTCATCCATACATAGAAACTATAGAGAGCGAGAATAAAATGGCCGGTGCTCGGAGACGGAGGCTGAAACAAGCATAGTGCAGCGCCACGATTCACGGCGCAACAAAGGGACGAACTCGTTTCTGCTGTGAAGGTTGATCAAGGTCTGGTGCAGTGGTGCCGAACTGGCTTGAGCCGCTTAGAGTCTCTTGGGACTGTCCTGAGTTCTGACTGACTGACTGACTGACTGACTGACTGGGGGGTTGTTGCTTAATCAATCTGGTCTTGGAGAGTCTTGGAGAGACAGGCCCGGTAGAACAGGAACCATGATGCTGGGACCAACCCAGGCAATGTCCCGTCCCCATGAGAAGTCTTCGACGCCGCCGCAACCCGTATCCTACAGGCTACGTGGGATCCCGATCTTTCATCTTTTCCATCTTTAGGAGGGCCAAGAGTCTTGGGTCTTGGCTGTAAAAAGCTAGAGATCCCCATACGGACCCAGTAAACCCAGGAGACTAGGAAGACCCCAGCCTGCCGGAACCCCGCGTCGTGTCGTACGTCGCATCGCGGCGTCGTTGTGTTGGTTCTCTCAACCGCAACTTCGGTCTCTTTGAGGTACGTATTAATTAGTCGTCGGGCGCAAAGGAGGCAAAAGAGACGAGAAGACGGAGGTTTGTGCTGACCCGGCGCGGCATCTCATCTTGCCCACCTTCCCACCTCCCGGCTGCCTGACCGCTTGACTGACCGCAGAGTACATTGCCGATGCAAGTCGCTGAGCTCAGGTTCATGATCGACGGCTAGAAGCACAACCAACGGAAGAGGCTTTTTTTCTGCTCTGTATGTACATTGCCAGTTGTGCAGATAAATCAGCCGACATTTTTATACCAACTACACCAAACGCTCGTCAGCCCGCAGGCCCAGTGACAGGTCCCTGTTTTTTTTTTTTTTTTTTTCAGACCACCTTTAGGCTTGAAGCAAACACTTCTCAGCTGCAATGCGACGCTGAAGGTGCACGATGATATCTGGGGAGGTGATGCTCGTCGCCTTGGAGCGGGCCCGGTGTGGGACACCCCAAGACAGCAGCGGCACACACCAGCTCCAGGATAACTATTCTTCTGAAATTCAGACCGAGACATGGAGCAACCCGTGAGCTGACGAGACATGGTTTCTCCCGCGGGGCGACGGCCTTGACGTCAGCCGGAAAGTTGTAGCGATGTTCCCTGCTCTTCGTCACGATGCATGGCCACGTCAGGCGGCGCATCGTCAAAGGTCTGGTCTCGTAAGAGTTTTTGGTGTTTTGCCCCAGCTGAACTGCTAAAGTCCCTTTGGCAAAGACGGAGATACGGATTGCGCGCACTGAGAACGGCGCCGCCGTGCTAGACCGCTTGGCCAACGCCGTCGCATCGTATTCAAGAAACGGAACCCCCAGAGTGGCACTCGGAATACGGAGGACTATCGACGCCCGAGATCGACGGCCGGGGGCCAAATTTGGGTGAGGGGAGTCTCTCATCGTCTCCATCTTCCAAGAGCTTCTCGAGGCGGACAACTCCAAAAGGTCCCAATTCTTTCAGAGTCCCGCCGAAATTCACTCCATAGCTGTCTAACATCCTTTCGCAGCCTCATCTTTCTCCTTCATGTTCCGCCGGATTCCCCGATGGGACGCCAAGACCGTTGTACCTGAAGCATGGGCGATGGAAGGTTTCAAGATCCGCAACAGCATTGAGTTGCCAAGACGTCGTCTCCTCTGCACCTGCGACTTGCGAGTGACAGCAGTCAAACACGAGTGAAGAACCCCCTTTACGAGTCAAGCGCCGAGCTGACGCTGCCGAATTGAATGATGGTACGGACGCGCGTGTGTTGCTAATTGAACCGGCCGGTCATTGCGACGCTGCTGTCAAAGACGAAGTTTCAACGTTTCGACGTTTTGCCCAATGTCTCGACAGAACCGTCCGGACTTCACCTGAGCTACGCGACATCACCTAAAGGTACAGAGCCCAATCCGAACCGCGTGATCGGATGTCTCCTCTTTTCATCCAACACCATTGGAAGCGAAGCCATTGCGAATTGGCTACCGAGTCGCCGGGTAAGATCAAAAGCTTTATTCGGAGACGAGTTGCAGGAAGCCAACGCAGGGCCAAAGTAGTTTGAAATCTGTTCCCTGGAATCAATGTAGTCTACAGACTTAGTGCGTGTGAAGAGAAGGTTGGAACACATCCATTGGCGATAGTCCATAACCGCGGCAGATCATTCTCGCGGGAAGAGAGACCACCACACCGGGCAAGTCGGCAGGAAGTGCTTGCGTCCTTGGAAATTTAGAACTCTCCGCTTCCACGGCGCCTGCGCCGATGCTCTTCCGCTGCATTGGACCGGTAGGTATCCGTGGGGCTGGCTCCTTTGGCTTCTCGTGTAGGGACCTGAAAAGACCCCTCGTGGTAATGGGTTATGCTTAAGCTCCTCATACTTTCCTCCTCTGGGGATGACATCACCTGAAGCGCTTGCGTTCTACGCGCGAGCTAGCTCGTAGTGTCGTCTGCGCCCTCGTTTTCCACCAATCCCTAGGCCGTGATTGCAACGTGGGTGGCTGTCATTCTCCCTTGCCTCCCGCCAGCCATGTTGAGCTCATCACGCCATTTTAAGGGATAGGTAGTGTTAATTGAGGCTAGGTAGGGGAGGAGAGGGGGAGGAAGAGGCAACGCGGGGTTTGCCTCTGGTGGTCCATCAGAAATGTCCTAGATGTTATTTTGGGCTGTCTCGAGCATGAAGTGATGTCCCATAACCAACCTCTCTGAAGGTATTGTATTCCCAGAGGTTGTCGACTCAATGGAAGAAATCAACGGTCTACAGACCATGGATCAATATGGTCTAGGAGGTCTTGGATCTCCGAGACGGAAGTCTGATGCCCGGGCGAGCGGTGAGGATTCAGCAAACCGGTGGGCTCTAGGTTCTCACGAATCGTGGACAACTGTAATCGTAAGTAGGCGTTGAAATCAAGATGGCTGTCTCTACGAGAAGATTAATCCACGAGGCGTCGCTTTCATGATCCTGTGAGGTTGAAAATCGTGTCCATAGAGCCGATGACCTATGTGGCTCCTTGCTCTTTCCAAGCTTCCACCTAACGCTCACGCTTTGTCCCTGAACATGCTCGCATTTGTAGAAAGAGATTCGAAGAGCGTTTTGAGGTGCTTCTGCCCTGAAGCTTCATCCACGTACGAGGCTTGGAAGTTGGAATCACTGACACAGAATCAATGCCGGACCCATCCAGCCACGTCATCTGGATGGGCTCCTCATTACAGTGGCTGATCGCGCGGATAGGCTTCCTCGTGCAAAGAGGCTACTTTCAAAAGTCGGTAGACGATCAATCGAAGCGATCTAGGTAGATGGTTCTGATGCTGTGAGCCTGCGGTGCTCCATCATCAAAAAGGCATTCCTTTGTCCTTGTGTACTCCTGCCGAGGCCTTCGAGCCATGTTGACCCAGCTGAAGGAAATGAGACATGTCTGGGGCCTTCCAAAGGTTTGTTGATGCGGCTGAGAAGCAGCTCCAGAGAGGAATCCCGAGACACTTGATTTGGTCCGAAGGTCAAGTTCCCTCAGTTCAACTTCCACGCTGCATCTGTCCGCTGCCAACGGCTGATCTCTGCGAAAGGCCGTCTTGGCCCTGCAGTCGACCAGATGTCGTGCTTCATTCCGTGGCAGCTGCTCGGACTCGATAGAGGTCCAGTTGGCAGAAATCAACGTATAGCAATGATGTGATGAGCTTTGCCAAGTCGACTCTCCACACTGAATGAAGCTTGACGGCCATCCGTCCGCATGCGTCCGATTACGCCGGAGCGCGAAGATGTCTCGGGCCGCCGCGACCGCATTCATCTTGGTCTTTCCTTGTCGCTCATCGGCCAAGGCCATCCGTCCGATGCCTTGCCGCCAAGCGGTAGCCATGCGTGCCATGGAAATGCTCTCTTCGCCGGCTGAAAGACTCCGATGAAGGGTTGATCGCGATGCGAGTCCTCCGGGATATCGGTCCCCGTCCCCGCGGTCGATGCCATTCGATATGAGCCTTGCGGCCACATGTGCCTTGATAAAGGCCTCCTTCCTCCCTAGGTAATCAGCCGGTCAGCGTGCCCTTGCAGTCTTCAATCCGCGACGACTTTGCTGTTTGCCGCGCGGTCCTTGGCGGCAGAAATTGGATGCAGGGCGAGCCAAGCTAAAGGGAGTTCTGTTTTCCTCCAGTCCCCTTCCGCATCTTTCCCTCTCCTCCCCCGGGAGCCCGCTGTCGAACGGGATTCTCGCCGCTCGATCGAGAACGCGGTCGACATTCCTCCGGACACATAGCTATTACAGCTGCTCCCCGTCTGCAGGTGTAGATTGCTCCGAATGGTGAAGAGTGGGGGAACCTGCAACTCTTTAATGCAACGGCCTGGCTAAAAAGACGTGCATGGTCGCATTCTCCGAGAAGAACCAGGCTTACGAATCGTCCACATATTTGTCGAGTGGCCTATCGAACAAGACCGCCAAGGAATTAATCGTATCCCTCCAGAATTCCCCTGGAATTCGAGAACTTAGCCAATGTCCGATGCAGTCGGTATAAGAACTCGCCTAGGTTCAGGCACGAAAGGGAGATCAGGTAGATCAGGAACCGGAAAGAGTTGTTTTCTCCCCAGTCGCAAGTCGCGTGCGGTGTCTCTCTTCTTTTAGGAACAAGGACCAGCACCGGAAGCAGGTTGTCTCGATGACCTGAGATCTGTTTCTCCTGTTTGTTGTTGTTTTTTCTTCCGGTCGTCGTCAGTTCAATCGTGGCAAAGCGAAAAGAAAAAGATAGAGAAGTCTACGGAGAGAATACGAAGGCAGAAGAGGAGGAAACTTGCACCCAATACAGCACCTGCCTTGGCTGTCTTCAGCTCCCCAATAGCGATTGAGCTGGGCGCCTTGCAGCGGCATCTACGGCAAGCACAGCCCCCGGGGGCCTCCACGTAAGCGAACTGGGCCACCCCGCCGCACCCGGACGGGCCCTAAGCTACAAAATGGCCCGAGAACGAACCCTCCCCCGCGCCGTCCCGCCGTCAGCCTCAGCATTGACATCAACAAACACCTACAGCTCGATCTCGACTTCGACATCGACCTCACCGAGACGACTATCCTTTCTAATCTTGAAGCTCATCGCCATCACAGCATTCATCCAGCCCGTCATGTCTCAAGGCTGGGTCAACGCCGTCTACTACCCCAACTGGCGGGTGTACAAGGGCCAGACACCCGCCTCGATGCCTGTCAATGCGGTCACTCACGTCATGTACGCATTTATCAAAGTCAACACCGACGGCTCACTAAAGCTCATTGACGAGTGGGCCGATACACAAATCCCAGTCGACGGGACAAAGGGCTGTCTCTCGGCCACCGCAAAGCTCAAGGCCTCGAAGCCGAGCATCCGCACCCTCGTCTCCGTGGGTGGTGGCACGGGCAGCGCCGAGTTCCCTGCCCTGGCCGCCAATCCTACCGCCCGCGCTCGTTTTGCCAAGGAGATCAAGGCCTTTTGCGACAAGTGGCAGCTCAATGGCGTTGATAGTAAGTCTCTCCTCTTGCCTCGTATTCTCCCTGATGATCTCGCTCTGACACTTGTCCAAGTTGATTGGGAACACCCAAGCGACGCCAAGCAGGGCAAAGACTACATCAGCCTCCTCAGCGACGTCCGCCAACAGATGCCAGCGGGCAGGTACCTCATCACATCAGCCCTCCCGCCAGGGCAATGGGTCCTCAAGAACATCGACCTCAGACGAGCCGCATCCCTCCTCGACTACCTGAACCTAATGTGCTACGACCTCACGGGACCCTGGACCGACGTCTCGGGCAACCACGCGCAGCTGCTGGCCTCCAAGACGCTGGCGAGCAACAACCCGAACCTCAAGATCGCCTGCGCCGACGGCATCACCTACGTCACGAGCAACGGGTTCCCGAGCCGGAAAGTCCTGCTCGGGATTCCGGCCTACGCGCGCACCTTTCCTAATGCGAAAGGGCCGGGTGGATCGACGAAGGGGTCGGCTGAGGTTGATTACTGCGACATGTCGAATGATAGTGTTGATAAGGCGGCTGTGGATACGGCTGCCGCCGCTGCCACGTATGTTGATCCCAGGTACGGGTTCATGACTTTTGATGTGCCGAGATCGGTGGCCATTAAGGCTCAGTATGCGAAGAGCAAGGCTCTTGGGGGGTTGTTTTACTGGACTGGTGTGGGAGACCGGAAGGGGAGGCAGAGTTTGGTCCAGGCCGGGTTTAATGAGTTGAATGGCATCAAATAAGCCCGATTAATGTGGTGGTGGGTTGAAAAAGACTCTCGGCGTACTTGGCTCTGAATTCAGGTACATATCCTAGCTACCTTGTGCATGCGGCATGTAAAGACAGCCGAGGGCGGGAAGCCATGAATACGAATAATGAACATACAATCTCTTGACACGGTGATTGATTTCCCTAGGGTTATGATGGATTGCTATGATGAGTTCTACGGCCGAATGTATATCTTAGTTACCTCGTGAGCGATCAGGAAAGGGGAGCTCAAGACAATCTCGAAACCAAGAGGGAACGGAACAGCTTGTGGCCCTAAGTCGTACGAGGATCCGTCGTGAGACGTGAGCCCAGTACGACAGCAAATTGAAGGGATGGAAAACAAGAAGAGGCGCTCGTGAGACATTAGTATCTAGAAGTTGAGCATGAATTTAAGCTTGAAATCTGGGTTTCTCAAAGGACTTAGACACATCCCCCGATGGGATTGCCCGGCAAGCGCCCACATGGGCTCCACCCGGCCGGTACAGGAGGGGCCGTGTAGCCCCACTCGGTAGCCGGCAGCGCTCCCATCCAATCACCGGCCCGCCGTGCAGGGGCCAACAAGCGCGGACCTCTTCTTATTTCTCTCCTCGGAGTCCCTGAGTCTCCGAGTCCCTGTCTTTTTCCCCCCTTGCTGCACATACACACACCAACTAACAGCTTTAACAGCTCCTTTTTCCCACGATTTCGTCTCATCTTCCCCCCACGATCCCCGCGCCATCCCTTCAGGATCTGCCGCCCTGCTACACGAGCCGTTTCACGCGCCGGGCCATCCCAACCAACCGGAGGCTGATTCTCTCATTAGCTGCATTCGAACTCTGGCAGCTCCTTGCCATGCGGTTGCATAGCCAGAGGCTTTTGAGTTCAATCTCCACCGACTTATCCGTTGAACGAGTGTTCGGACGGCACTCTGTCATCTTGTCACTTGCACGGCACGGCAGGGAAGAAGGATGCGCAGCAGGGGTGGCTTAGCCGAGGGAGCATTCCCATATCTCTTCGGGCCCAGGCCGCCAAATTCGAAACCTCGCTGCAGGATGGGAAGCTCGTGAAACCATGTTCAGACCCTGGCGCTCGCGCTTCTGGGGAGAAAAGGAAGAGGACAAGATTGCATGGGACTGATGATGGCTTTTGGCGTCAATCGGATGGCGCTTGGATGGTCAATGACGGATGATGGATGACGGATGAGAGACGACAGGCGACAGGCGACAGGCGACAGGCGATAGATGGACTGGTCTTCGTGATGGGCCGAGTATAAGGGTCCATCTGCCGCCGTGTTCACTTTCAAGAAGTATACGCATTCTCTATCGCTGCATCGACCTTGGTGTTCTCGTGGTTTCTTTCCGTCTTTCCTCTTTCCATTTCCCTTCGTTTCATTTGACAACACACACCCTGCTGTGCAGGCTTTCATTCTTTTCTCCCTCGTTCATTAACCAAAGCTTTCTCCTATTATCACCATGATTCCTCAAGCAGCAACCTTTCTGGCTTACGCCACGCTTCTCGTGTCCGCCAGCCCTCTCGCCCTTCAACGCAGAGCCGTGACGGAGC
Organism: Colletotrichum phormii; assembly: GCF_030913505.1. NCBI lineage: Eukaryota > Fungi > Ascomycota > Sordariomycetes > Glomerellales > Glomerellaceae > Colletotrichum > Colletotrichum phormii. Next base: position 501,990 of record NW_026851456.1, read on the forward strand.
TCAACGAGGAGGCCACGAAGGAGGCGCAACCCCGCGACGACACCGCCACGCGAGCCTTTTCCGACGTCCAGATCAAGACGGCCGACGGGAAGTGTCTGTTCGTCGACAAGCTGTCCGGAGACTTCCGGGCCAACCTCACCCCGATTCAGGTAGCCGAGTGCGGCGCGACGGACGGCCAAGGTTGGGACGTCATCACGGCTGGAAAGCACAATGACCAGCTCAACTCGATGCTCATCGTCAGCACCCTGGTACGTTACATTCCCTGTGCACCTTAGCTTCGCTGGTGTATATACCGGGAGAAGAGAGATGTTTGGCTGACTCGATGATGCCAGACGCAAGCTTGCTTCAACTTTGACCCCCGTCGCGCGGCGGGTAACCAGGTCAACCTCTTCTCCTGCGGCGGACGCGCAGCAGGCGAGGGCCTCGTCACAGATTCCCAGCTCTTTGCCGTAGACAGCGGAGCGGGACCCTCAACCTTCCAGCCCAACAATGAAAAGGGCAAGTGTTTCGCGGTCAAAGGCAAGGTGGTGGACATTGCGGACTGCAACGCCGATGACAAGGCCCAGTCCTTTGCCTTTGGCGGCAAGCCTGCGGCAGTTGGCGGAGGGAACGGAGGCGGTAATGGAGCGGATATCGGCGCTCAGCAGCCTGCGCCGACCACGACCGCGGCGGCCGTTGTCACGGGAAAGCCTGCTGCCGGATGTGATGATGGCGACGAGACCGTCACCATGACGCTGACGACCACGGTCAAGCCCGGCCAGGGTAACGGCGGCGGCAATGCCAACGCTCCCGTCGCGACCGCCAAGCCCGAGGCGACATCCGCTCCGGCGGTAGCACAGCCCGCCGCATCTTCAACCTCAGCTGCCGGAAACGGCCAGCAGGGAAACATCTCCGCCGCCAATCCCACCACACCCGTCTCCGTCTCTCGCGCCGGTGGCACCCTCAACCCAACTGCCGCAGCCGAGGCCAACGCCTTTGACGCTACGGCCACCCGCGCTTTTACAAAGGTAGCTATCCAGGCGCCCAACGGGCAGTGTCTCTCGGTTGATCCTACTGCCGGCGACTTCCGTCAGAATCTCATCCCCGTCGCCGTGGCGGCATGCGACAAGGCTTCGCCCAACCAGCAGTTTGACATCATTTCCAAGGGAAAGCACAACGACGGAAAAGACGGGGCGATGCTGATTGTGAGCAGCCTAACCAACGGGTGCGTCAGCACTGACGGGCGACGGGCGGACGGGGATACGGTCACGCTGTTTTCGTGCGGTGGTCGCGCCGCGGGCGAGGGGCTTACGAATACCGGACAGCTGGTCAAGGTTTTCGGGGACAGCTTTTTGTGGTCGCCTGTGAATGATGCGGCTACGTGTGTTGTTCCTGGGACTCAGGGTCGTTTGGTCACGGCGGCTTGTAAGGAGGATAACAGCGAGACGTACAAGATTGTTGCTTAGAGCACAAGACTGTATGTACTCTTTGTCCTAGGGCAGCTTCGTCTTTTTGTGTGATTTTTTGGACATTTGGTATACCTCTTTTCTTCGTCGTTGACGACTTTTATATTTGGGAATTGGGGTATCTGGGCATGGTTATGAGTGAAATTGGTCAAGGGGGGGAGGAGAGTGCATGGAATTAGACGATCACCAGCACTGTACGGATGGCGTAGGCGGAATAGGACACGATTCTCCAAATGCTGAAGTCTGCCAACACCAGACGGCACTCAAGTTCCGAGATATCAATCACGACCGCTAGTGAAAAGCTTGACACTTTGTTCCGGTGTGATGGGTCAAGCCTAGAGTCTAGACTGGGTCATCTAGAGGTGATCGTTGCAGCAGGGGAAGCTTGACGCGGATAACCGGCACCGGCCGAGAGCTTAATCGCTATCACTCACTGTACTGTCCAATGGCGGATGCTACAAGTAATGAGTGGAGTTCTTACCTGTATCTGTAAGGAGTACAATTTGCTGCCAAGCGACGTCATTAGGGGGTTCATCGCGAATGTCCGTAACGGCGTAACCTGCCCTGCTTTGCGTTGATTTCTCCTGGAATATGTGCCGAGGAAGAAGGGGAGGGGGGAAGGGGGGGGGGGGGGGGGGGGGGGGGGCTCGTGTTTTCCACGTTCACTTTCGCTTCGCTTCTCTTCCCGGCGTCACACAACATCAAACCATCCCACGTTCTGCAGCCACCAAAATCTCTCAGTTCATCCATCCATCCATTTTCATCCAGTCTCACCTTGTGGTCAGCCATCACAACTCGTCGCCCAATTGAGATGCTCGGACTAGATCTCACCTATCCGTACACTGCCAGAGACAACGACCTTGCTAGATGCGGCTGAGGAACGCCATTCTGTGACGCTCGGTGCTGATTCGACGATCCCACGCCACGACCACCGCGAAACTTGCCGTCTTTCCTTTTCTTGTTTCCTCCGTCCGAGCCAAGCCAAGCTTTACGCCGTTGGGGTCCCTGAACCCCTAGCGCATCAAGCGCCACGCGACGAAAAGCTTCGTTTCTCGAAATGTTAATGTCTTGAACTACCTACCTACCTACCGACTCGCCGATCTCTCCCATCTCTGCTTTCCTCCCGTCACCACACCTACTCCATCTATCTTCCCCAGGGGGGAAGTGTGCGACCATCATGTCACCCGACAGCGACTCCTTCGGCGCACCAATGTCCAAGACCATCAGCGAACCCGACGACCACGCGCGCACCGTCCGATTCCCTTCCTTACAGATCGACACCCGCGACCATGCCGTCTCTCCCACCTCGCCCACCGCGCGCGTTCGTGTCGCCGTTCCTAACGACGTCGGCGCACCTCTGACCCGCGCCTCTACCGATCAGAACATATCCCCGATGCGACGTCGCGCAGGCACCTTCAAGCCGGTAGAAGACTACGGGGACTTTGAAATGTCCCGCCCCGGCTGGCAACCCGGCTCCGAGCCCGGCTTCGACCCAAACAAGTCTGACGGCGGCCACGCTTCCATGCCCGCCCTCCGCGCCGACTGCGACATCTCCGTCTTCGACTTCAGCCAGGGCAACATGGTCCAACACAAGCTTAGGAACGAAGAGTTTGTCGACTTTCTGCGGAAACCCCAGGAGCCGTGGGTCCAGAGCCGCTGGATCAACGTCAACGGTCTCAGCTGGGACGTCATCCAGGCCTGCGGAAAGTACTACAAGCTGCACAAGCTCGCCATCGAAGACATCATGAACACGAGGAACCGCACAAAGGCCGACTGGTACGCCAACCACGCCTTCATCGTCATGACGCTGCAGAAGCTCGTCCTCCTCCTCGACGACGACAGCAGCAGTAGCAGTAGCAGCAGCGACGACGACTCGGATGACGTTGCGAGCGTCAAGACGGCCAAGTCCGCCAAGGGTATGAAGAAGCTGAAGCGCGCCTTTACCATGGGCGGCAAGCCGAGACCAGACCCCGAGACGGGGAGGCAGAGGGCCGGCAGACCGACCATTGTCACGCAGGGCGACGGCAGCGGCTACGGAACCGGGACACTGAACCGCAACATGAGCGAGCTCTCCCAACTCAAGGAAACGGCCTTTGTCCGCACCCTCCAGCGCTATCACGCCTCGGCCAACGAGGTCCGCACAGAGTACATGGAGCGCCACTCCTCCCTCATGTCCCGTGGCCTCGCCGTCTCCGCCGAGCAGGTCGCCATCTTCCTAACCTCAGACAACACCGTAATCTCCTTCTTCGAGATGTCAGCCGAAGACATCGAGCGTCCCATCACCGTCCGCCTCGGCGACCCCTCCACCATCCTCCGCCAGTCCTGCGACGCCTCCCTCGTCGTCCAGGCCATCATCGACGCCATCATCGACCTCGCTATCCCCTTGACGGCCGTCTACAGCGACGTCATCGGCGACCTCGAGCTCGACGTCCTCACGAGCCCGAGTATCAAGCAGACACGCAGCCTCTACATCTGCGTCAGCGAGATCAACAAGATGCTCACCTTTCTCAACCCCATTGACAACCTCGTCAACGTCCTGCGCGACCACCGCACCGAGCTGTCGCAGGACGAGGCACAGCGCCAGCTGCGCAATCCGGCCAGCGGCGTCATCGTCACGCCGCTCACGCACACGTACCTCGGCGACGTGCTCGATCACTGCGTCATCATCACCGAGTCTATGCAGCAGATCAAGCGGTCCGCCGATAACTTGATTGACCTCATTTTCAACACCATTTCGGCGAACCAGAACGAGAGCATGAAGCAGCTGACCATTATCACCATTATCTTCTTGCCCCTGACCTTCTTGACTGGGTACTTTGGACAGAACTTTGAATCGTTTCCGGATATCCAGAATCCCATGGGCATTAAATTCTTGTAAGTCGAGACCTACTTCATGAACCTCGACATTACGCTGACAAAGAAAACAGCTGGGTCATTGCTTGCCCTGTAGTCTTTTGCACAATCATCATCATGATGCGCTCCTGGATTTGGGCCTGGCTCGAGTCGTTTTGGCAAAAGAGGAAAATCAGCGCCGAGCGGAAGAAGCAGAGCAAGAAGAGGGCGCGGAGGGCCAAGAGGAGGGCCAAGAGGGATTAGGAACCCCGCCCCCGCCCCCGCTTTCCTTCGAGGTCGAGGCCTATGTCGAGGCTTGGGTCGTGACTGTTGGTTTCCTGTCATCCTTGTGTGTTGTGATACCCCCCCCCCCCCCCCCCCCCAAATTTTCTGTATTAGACCCCATTTAGATCTTTCTTGTATACCACTCTCGTATGCTAGCAATACGAGCAATCAGGAATTCCGAGCGTTAACAGTCAAGCTGACCCCTATGTCGCGAATGCGTTTTACTGAGATACTCCACGCAAGGTGCCAATAGTAACAGGGTACTTCACCATGCACTTCTCTTGATGCTCACACATGTGAACCGGTCAAGGGTCTGGGATTTCTCTATTCAACATCGAAAGTCTATCTAATCCAAGGTGCGTCTCCCCGTTTCGTCCGATCCTCGCAGCCACCCGCCTTACGCGACAGGTCCACCAGCCTCCGGAAGGCCGCACTAAAACAGCACATATCAGCATCGTCTCACAAACCAATCCATCAATCGCATAGTCAGGGAGGGTGTGCGAAAAGACTCACATAGTAAACAACCAAACTGCCCCCATCAAAAATCGTCTCCAGCGAAACCGTCTCGCCCTCCTTGGGCGCAACAGTCACGTCGCTCCGCGTGTTCCAAGCAATCTGCGCCACGGAAGCCGGCTGGCCGACACCAGGCTTCACCGTCGCGATCGCCCACGCGCCGGGGTCGCCGGCCGTCGCGGCGGCGAAGACCTCGACGCCGACCTGCTGGGGCTGATAGGGCGAGCCGTAGCCGACTGCGCCGGCGACCTTGATGACGAGGGAGCCGGAGAAAGGGGCGGGGATGGAGAAGTCTGTGATGTTGGGGGAGGGGGAGGAGTGGCTGGCTGCGCCGTCGAGGACGACTTCTAGGGGGGTTGTGGAGTCGCAGCCTGTGTTGGGGGTTTGGTTAGTGAGTTTTTGGTGCTGGGATGGGAAGAGATTGACCCAAGTTTCCTCCCCGTAATCATTCTTCCTTCCCTTCCTCCGCTGAGCGGGCCGGGAGGTCGGAGTTCGGATGAAGGGTCTTGGATTTTAGTGTCACTTACGGGAGTAGTCTGCGCGAACGCCCCATGAGCCCTGCGCTACGGCGGCATGGGCACCGCCCGCGGCGAGAAGAGAGGTCAGAAGAATAGAGGCGTACATGTTGACGAATGTTTGGTCATGTATGCTGGTGCGAAGAGCCGGGCTATCTTCAACCCACTTGGATGCAACAACGGATCTTTATATATTCTTTTTCCTCCCACGGGGTAAAATCCACGCTGTCCGGTACGCCCGGGAGGCGATCATGGTTTATAATGGCATCAAAAAACCTAGAGATCCTCTGCCAAGCAAACCAAATCTAAAGAGGATTTATCAAGTATAAACTCTATATGCGCACGCTGTGGAAGTTGAGTGGAACCAAGTAATTGGCAATTCGTCACTGCTCCCTCGTATGCAATATATATTGAGTTGGGCTGCCCGCGGCAAACGAGTTAGGTTTATAAATGTTGGCCATAGCCGTCATAAGGGGGTGAAAGGAGTAAAGCAAAGTCAAGTCCTTCATACTTTTACTTTTTTTTCTTCTTCGTATCTCAATTTCCAAAAGGGCAAAATGCACGCGGGTATGTCTGTTGATTGCGCTCCAGAGTTGAACATCGCTGGGCGTCTTGGCCTATCTCCCATTTGACTTGCTATCACACACGGCAACTTGGATAACACGGCCGGCGTCTTTTCCAAGAACTTTTGAGTAGGATTGTCGACCGACGACAGCCAGCAAACACAAAATCGTAAACTTCATTACGTTTCATCTTACTTCCTCTTCTCTCCATCCGCGGTTGAATCCCGGCCAGCATGCGGCTGCTGCTGCTGCTGCTGCTGCTGCTGCTGCTGGTGATAATCACACTCCTGCCTCCCAGCATTCACCTCCCAACTCAAAGCACTAAACTTCCACTCACCCCAACCAAGCCGCAGGTCGAAACTGCTGTGGAAACCTCGGATTTGTCCCTGTGGTTGTTCATCTTGAGGATTCTTGACAATCTCCCAATCCTCTTCGCTCCCCGTCTTCTTCTCGTCGCATCGACTTTGCGCCGGGGGACCGGAGCTGGAGCTGGATCTCTCCTTGGCAGGCGACTTTTGCTCTGTATTCCAACTGTCAGTCGCATGGTTTCTCTCGAGAAGCAGTCAAGACAGGAAGAGTGAGATGCGGGAGACGTGCCTGGCGAGATGCGATATGTGCCTCCTTGTTGTGCCATTTTCTATCCCATTCGCCTTTTGAAGGTACGTGAAGATTGAGGATGACGAATGTTAGTTTAGGCAACTATCAGCCCATCCTCTGTGGTCTCGAAACCTCTATGGCGGAGCATTCGGCCTAGGGTCTACTAGTTGATCGACAACGAAAGATCTCTTTGATTGGTTGATCGTCATTCAGTCGTCAGTGAGCCTCTTCGGCGCCTTATCATGTCGTAGAAGTATCTCCTGGTCGGTATCGCTTGAATGAAGGCTATCACCTATCTTGGGTGTTTTATTGACTATTTCTAGCTGTGTACGGGTATGTATGGTGACATCTCTCTACGATGCTTCCGCGTTGCTGAAGAAGATTGAAGCTCGGCTCAAGAACACCCCTCCTCATTTGACAAAGATTCCGAACAGTCGCTCTGGGCTCTGGGTATCTTGAGCAGAAGTTGCGATTTCCAGAACAACTCTCCTCCCGCTAAATTTGGACGACGCATCCCCGTTTCGTGATAGAAACTGTACTCTTTCGGCAGTACTCTCAGCCCGCCAAGGCCATCATTGCCACTCTCTGTATCATCGGATCGCATAGCAATGTAATAAGAGTTGCTTGCCTTATCAGCCTCATATCTATCCGAGATTGTCTTGGGTGCGGGCCCTCCGGCAGGCGTATGTATCGAATTGAAGTGTCGCTGAGATGGAAGGTTCGCCTCTTGTTCAATAATCATCCTCAACTACCTGAATTGGTTTCATGTATCCCAAGCCTTCTGACTCATGATCCCATCACTACTTCTTGAACTGCCGGAGATAGGGCCATGTTGGACTTCGACGTGGTTCTTTGGCGTCTTCGGAGGGTCTGCCTCCATCGGGCTCGCATCGCTGAGGTTATTGAGGTCGATGTTGTTGAAATCTCCAACGAGATGAGCTATCGAAGACTCCTCGTAGGACAAAACTTGTGAACGGTCATTGGGGTCCACTGCCGATCGCGAGGCTTGGCTGGCAGAGTGTGAACCCTTTGCTGACCTAGACATTCTAGCTGATCTCGAAGACAGGTGTGTTACTTCGAGGATCTTGGGGAACAGTTTCCTCCAGACTTGACGTGTACTTGGGAGACAAGACACGAAGATACCAACACATAGCTCGATGTGGGACCAGAGAGAGCATTGAAACGAGTCGGCTACGGTTGATGTTAGAGTTGTTCGTAGTAGACGGCGAGTCTCCATGCGATCTTACCTGTGACGTTGTATGATGTCGCAAAAATGAGAAGGGCCTTGATGCGATAGGCACTGACTGCGGTGAGACTTTGAACCATTAGCAAGATCCCCACATCACAGAATCATCTTACTTACAATACTCCGACGCCGAACATCAGCATCACACCCAACTTCTTCTTGGGTTGCATTCTCAGCGAGTAGACTTGAGTCGCAGGGAGGACAAGCATCCAGGCATCTAGAGCCACGTTCAACACGCCATGGCAGATGGCGAAGGCGTTCAAGTTGAAGCACTTGCCCTCCATATCCCTCTTCCACCCATGCCAGAAAAAGTGCAAGGGCTGACAAGAGCCAAAGATACCGGCGATGAAAGCGATCCAAAGAAGGAGGTTGAACAGCTGAGTACACCATAGGACTCGGCGGAACGTTTCGTCGGGAAAGATTCGAAGGTATAGAAATATGATCGAGGCCTTGATGAAGGCTAGGCAGGTCATATATAGCATGCCGAATATTATGAATAGCTGGTCTTGGTCAGTGTTACTCCATGAGGTGAGGAAGCAGAGATGCATTGATATTGCGGCCATCCCAAAAGAAAATATGTGATTTGGTCTTCTGATAGAACCCAGATATCCCTCCCTGCACCAGTTGCTTCAGCTATACGAAGACTATTAGTAAGAGTTGTACTTCAGTCGTAATCCGAGTCTTACCTAGATAGGCTGCTGGAAGGAAAGCTGCTAGTACGGCCTTTTTAATTGTCAGAGAGATTCATCAAGAGCAAGAGTGAAAGGGTAAACATACATATGCTATGACGATGGTCGTGTCGTCCCAACCCCAAGGCGACAGCTTTATACACTTGTTCACCATTCGCACAATGATGAAAAAAGTCGGAAGGGCGAATAGGAGCGCCTTAAACCACGCCATTACGGTGTCCTGCTGAGTGACGGGTACGCCACAGGCAGCCAATGACTGATTTCGTGCCGCTGTAGATGTTTGATGAGCCTCGATCTTGTTCACTTCGACGGTACCGAAGAGCCAAAAGGAATTGGTTGTTCGAAGCAGTCAATTGGTCTCAAGAACCCTCTGAAGGTCACCAACGCGAACCAACTACTATACTGCAGCTCATCATGGCCAGCGGACACGATGCTTCAGACAGTTCTCCGCGGATGTCTGAAGTTCATCACATCAAAATGGAGCGCACGGGCGTACTCTCATGTCGTTGTACATCGTTGCGATGCTTAAACCTTGGTCGGAAGTTTGTGGCCAGAGACAAGAATTATAGACTTTGAGGCTTGCAAAAGCAACCTTAGCGCTCGACAGTGGTGGTGCTGAAGTCATCATCGTAAATCATCGTACGGATAAATAAACACAGGCACATCGGCCAGCGAATCAATATGCAAAATTGGCAAAACAAAGTGTTCCCAGGTGGATTTTAACCACTGCATCTCCCCGAGGTGGGCTCGAACCACCAACCTCCAGATTAACAGTCTGACGCGCTAGCCAATTGTGCCATCGGGGATTAGCTCGAGACGAGCTGTTGGGCTGTTGTTGGAGCGGAGGCCGAGTTGAGCAATTATGTTTTTTTTGTCTGGGAGCTGGGAGCTGTGCGTTGTTTCAAGCCCTAGAGAGCGGGCCTAAGATGCGCGTCTTCGAGCGATTGCTGTCATGGTGTGAATGGGACAGAGTGATGATTGGTGGTGACTCGATTTGTTGACCCACGTTGTGGACAAGATGGAGTAGCTCGGGCGGGCTGGGTTTGGAGACATATCCGGGTCAGTCAATCTTGGGGAACGTCACGGTCAGGTTGTCGAAGACGTCGATTCTGAAAGAGTATGAGCCAATGTGACGTGTCTCTATTTAATTGTCGAAGAGCATGAATTAGGCGTTCGAAATCCTGGTTCCGGAGACTGTAGACGCACTTCTTGTCTTGCTAAATTCGCGGCGTGGTTAGGCAGCCAATGTCGGCTCGACATTCACAAGGCGAAAGCTTAAGTTACCTGAGAATGCCGCACCATGAAACTCATGAGAATTGCGAGAGAACACATGATTGCCGACTGTGAGGACTGGGCAACTCATACAGATTTTGCTTCTTTCTCTTGAAAAATAAAGTCATGAAGATAAGACCTCATTGGCCTGGCAATAACATTCTCCTCGATGCAGCGGCAAAAATAATGCTTGTAAGCTGAGCTGAGCTGAGCCCTTCAGGCATGTAAGCCATTTAGTGGACGCCTTTCCCTCCCATCAACACCATGCGAAGAGGCAGTCTCCATGACGAAACCATTCAAACCCAAGAACCCATCTCGACACCCTGTAAACAGACACCTGAATTGGCGGGCCGCAAGTGTCTAATGCTCTTAGTGGACAAAAACCCACCGTTTCTCTTTCTCATTGAACCACCACCACCCTTGTCTTCCAGGTGGGGGGCCCGCAATCTCACGATATCTGTCCTTTCTGTAGGGCTTCAAGCCCAATCTCCTTCAACAAATCAACTGGTCGGTTAGCTCAGTTGGTTAGAGCGTGGTACTAATATTTCATCAGAAATGTTCTGTAATGCCAAGGCCGGGAGTTCAAGCCTCCCACTGATCATTCTCTTTTGTCCCTGGTGATGAGAACCTTGGGAGACTTTTTTGTGCCTGCGCACTCATTTCCTGTTGTATGCAGGATGTGTATATACTGCCAGTGCTTGCGCAACCTTGTCGGGCAGACGTGACTGAAGCGATGATGTGAGTAGCAGAGTTGACTTACGAAGGCTCCAGAGACGGAGTCGTGGCTTTGTACTTAAGTTCCCCCGCCTGCGGAGTACGGGTTGTTGGAGAAGTTACAAAAGAGTGTGGGCTTGAGACAGGCAACAGGTCTTGGCTGGCGTAAAGAGAATTGAGTATACTGTAATGCGTAGGTCAAGATTCTTTCGAGATGCACTCCTCAGTTTACCGTGTGATGTAGGATGAGCGCGGAAAGGAGATCGTGGGGTAGGTAGGAAGACACTTTGCAACTCATTGTGAGCGAGTACGTGGCAGAAAAGCGAAGCCATGGCGTATGGCCCCGCGAGTCCTCGAGGAGCGTGGACTAAGTACCATGGACAAGTTCGACTTTGGGAGGGACGATGTGCACGTGGGGATGTTGTTGAATGTCATTGTTGGAGAACCGTCCTACACCTACCAGTGCATTATGTGGACGTCACTTTTCCCAGCCACACGTAGCAACAAGAGGAGCCTCAGAAGGAAGTGAAATTAAAAAGAAACACGGCACACGCATAGCTCGAGCCCAGAACGCCGTGTCATGAAGTTTCAATGTTTCATTTGCCTGCCTGACCCTTTACAAACCAAGCCAAGCAGAGATACCGCGAGGCATGCCATGCAATTGCATCGACCCGGAAATCGAATGCTTTCTCTGGGCCGTCCCTTATGTCGAAAGTCTTGTTGTCTTTAAAAGACGAACGAGAAAGGAAACGGAACCCAGATCTTTTGATCCACGTTTGACTCCCCCGTAAAACAGTAACTGCCAAATTTTTCGCGGGAAACACCAAAAGCTGACCGGACCCGGGAAACCCGACAGTTTTCCTTCCCAAGGCTTTTTTTTTGACTGCCGTATAATCCCCCATTTCCCCAGGCTGTTCCACACCTCCCAGAAACCAAACAAGACACACCGTTTAACGGTAAGACTTCTGGAATCTGGAGCGGGCACCCTTACCACCGAACTTCTTGGGCTCGCACCGGCGGTTGTCGGCGACGAGAAGGGTACGGTCGAACTGGACGAGGGCCTGCTTGAGCATGTTCTTGGAGTGCTCATCGACGAACTTCTGGTAGTAGGCGACGACGGACTTGGCAATGGCCTGACGGATGGCGTAGATCTGGGAAGTGTGACCACCACCGGTGACGCGGACGCGGATGTCGATGTTGGCGAACTTATCGAGGCCAAGGACGAGGAGGGGCTCGTAGACCTGTGGTGCGGGAGACGGGTTAGTTCTTCTCGTTCGGGATTCTTGGTTTTTGATGTGCGGTTTTCTCGTATAGACCCTGGTCGCCTTGTCTTCTCGAACCGATTTCGCGAATTGAACAGGCAAAGAGCAAGCGCTGCGCTGCGCACGACTCTTCGCGTCCATAGACAGAACGTGACATCGCAGCGCTCACTCCATGCGTCCCTTCCCTTGATACCAAGGGTTCCATTCCAGATTTCCATCTCTTGCCGACCAAGTCTTCAACGAGTTTCGCGCGGGATTATAATCGTACCTTGAAGCGGAGGATCTCAGGCTGGACAAGCGAGAGGGGCTTGCCGTTGACCTTGACGAGGCCCTTGCCAGCCTATTCACAATACAGTCAGCCTTCCATATTCCAAAGTATCCAGATATCGTTCGCCCCCTCCTTCGCAATCTTGGTTTCGGAGCTCTCTCTTTCTTCGGGGGAGGAAATTGATCGGTATCGTACCTTGCACTGGGCAACGGCGGTGGCGGTTCTCTTCTTGCCGAAGCACTGGACGCTCTGGGTGGACGACATGGTTGCTGCGGGATGGAGGGGGGACTGTTAGGAAATTCGCAACGCGATCGTGAGGCAGGCGTCTATGGTGCTTTGGGGGACAGACTCAGACCGTAAATTTTGCGAGTTGGATTTCAGTAAGGGTTGTGCCCTTTCCGCTGGGGGTTTGGGCCCGTTTAGTGGCTGGTGCGGCCGGTGATTCTCCGGGTGGGGAGGGTGAAGCACGTGATGTGGAATTGTGCTCGATTGTGGAAATCGCTTAGGTGGGCCCCGTGGCACAGCCGAGTCCAGCTTGAGACTAAAATGGACTAGTGGGGTGTCTCTCAAAGATTATGTCATCTTTCGAGATTGAGCGCGGAGTGTCCGCCGGCAAACCGAACCGCATTGGATGTCACTCACCGGCTTCGATAACCTTCCGATACGGCATCCACCAAGACCACCGAACGCCCCTCTATTCGCAGCCTCCACCTTCTTCCGCGACTACAGTGACATATCCCCCCGACCGGACCTCAACCTCCACCATCCTACCTTACACATTCGATCATCCTACACACTCGATCCGACAGACGAAACACTGCAAAGGATGTCGCGCAAGGGCGTCGGCCTCGCGGCCTTCGACCGCTCCCGCATCACCTCGGCGCAATACGCATCCCACGGCTCCAACCTCCGCACAACCAACTCCCAAGCCCTCGAGACCCAGCTCTCCGTCTTCCGCTCCCTCCTCCAACAGTTTGCACAGACTCACGCAAAAGATATCCGCTCAAATCCGTCCTTCCGCGCCCAGTTCGCTCGCATGTGTTCCGCCATCGGCGTCGACCCGCTCGCGTCCTCCTCATCGTCCTCGGGCGGGGGTGGATCGTCGTCGATATGGGCGCAGCTGCTCGGCCGGTCGGTCAACGACTTCTACTTTGAGCTGGCCGTGCGCGTGGTGGAGGTATGCAGCGCGACGCGCGACGAGAACGGCGGGTTGATTGGCGTCCGCGAGGTGCGGGAGCGAATCATGAAGGGACGCATGGAAGGCGCCAGCGAGGTGACGGAGGACGACGTGTTAAGAGCTGTCGGTACTTTGAAGCCGCTGGGTAGCTCGCACAGTGTTATCAAAGTCGGAAGCAAGTCATACATCCGGAGTGTACCCAAGGAGCTCAATACGGATCAGAGCGCCGTGCTGGAGGCTGTCCAAGTGCTGGGATATGTGAGCATCTCGATGCTAATGGTTAATCTTCGATGGCCGAGGGCACGAGCCCAGACTGCCTTGGAGGATCTTCTTGGTGAGGGTATGTTGTGGGTAGACAAGCAGTGTCCCGAATGGGAGTACTGGAGCCCCGGCTTCATGGTTGACACCGGCGAGGCGACAACGGGGGAGTGAAGCAAGCCATCTATCACTCAACAAAGACACTCAGACACATGCGGGAGGAACGAGTCGTTGCGATACAAGCAACGTTAGCAGTGCCCAACAGCTACCGAGGCAGTCAGCCCTAAAAGACAAAAAAAGAGTTCACCTCGGTAGGCTACATCTCTTGGTGCACTTGCTGGGAATCGAACTCGAACTCGTAGCCTGTCGTCGAGTAGGCTGTGGGCGTATTTGTTTGTTGACCATGAACCACTCCACCACCCAGCCAGTTTGACCTGACCCGTCGACCTAGACGGGCGCCTCCTGGCTGGTGACAGGAATGGAATTGACGGGCCCTATATAGGCTTCTCTCATGGCGTCAAGGCATCGGATGAAAGGGTACCTCAGGTTGATCCCGAGCAAGAATACGTCTGAAATACGCAGGCCAGCCACGGCCAAATCTGCTGAGTGGGCCGCTGTAGAACAAGGCGATATATCACCAGAACGCGTGATGCAAATTCATCTCACATCACGCAGCAGATAGCCTTAGGGAGATGGGCCTCGGACAAAAATACCAATCATAGTGAACCTAAAATCTAAGCGCGTTTGAACCTATCTACCGACACATGGGACATATAACATGATAGCAACATTTGAAGCAAGCAAATTGTACAGGGATATTGGGCGGTTGTTTGCGGTCCATCCAAGCCGCTTGCTCCCAGCTCGCGTATCTTCACACTGCCTCCACGCCCCTCAACTCCAGAAATCCGCCCCAAAGGACTGATATCGTTTTCGTATTAGATGTTACCAGATTTCTCATCAACTGGGCGTTATTTTGCTGTCATCTCTCAACCATCTCACCATAGAAGAGTCGTTTAGTAAGCGGGGTTGGGACCTCCCATCGGGCCCGGGTAGTCCTTAGGGCCAGGGTAGTCCTTGGGGCCCGGGTAGTCCTCAGGGCGGCCTCCCATGGAGGGAGAACGGCCGTCACCGAAGTGCTTCTTGCGCAGGGCAGCGAGACGCTTCTTCTTGGTGATGGTGTTGATGTAGGTGCCGATGATGAAGGACACCAGGTTGAAGAAGGGCACCCAGAGTTGATCAGGGAGGAACTTCTGAGCGAAGGCCAAGCACAGCGGGGAGGTGACCCAGCTGACCTTCATGACCTTCCAGAACCCAACCTTGACGGTCGCGCGGACCTGGTGGTACGTCTTGGCACCGGCAATGAGGGCCATCGCGGTGAGGTAGATGGAGTTTTGGATGGGCGCAATCTACGGAATTTGGGTCAGCATGCTCATCATGGACGGCTCTCGCTAGGTCATGCCACTCACAATCAAGTTGCTGACGATAATCTGCAGGATCTTGGCGCGCAAGCTGGTGCGGCCAGCAAAGGTCTTCTGCAAGGCCCAGATGAGGAAGTGGCCGAGAGGCGCGCTGACGAGGGCGCCGTAGGCGGCCATCTTGGGTACACGCGAGGTGAAGTAGTTGCCATGCTTGTTGCGGTCCTTGGCGAGGAAGGATGCGATCAGCTCCTGAGCACCGGCGAGGGTACCAGCAGTGAGCATCTTGGTGCGCAGAGGGTTCTGCTCGAGCTGCTTGATGTAGGCCTGGGTTGCACAGCGTCAGCATTTCGGCCTGGCATATTCCATATTCCCGACCATGATGCAGCGAGCGATTCTATCGTATCGCCCACACATGACGGACCAGAGTGGAGGTATTGGAGGACGAACCGCAAGATAGCCCTTGGATCCCGCATTTTTCTTGCCGCCGGTGATGGCGGTGCCGATGGCCTCGGAGATGGGGTGCTTCCCGCTGGTGCCAGGCAGAGGTTCCCCGATGAGGCCCTTCTTGACCTCCTCGACACCCTTCTTTATCGTGTCCTTCTCGAACTTGACCGACATGGTGGGCTAAAGCTTCCGGGGTATCGCTAACGTAATCGAGAAAATCGCGGGGGAAACTGCGGTGAAGGGAGGAGTATCAGCTTGGGAGGCCCGTCTTTGAGGGTGTTTGCGATGGGTTTTCCGGGGGGTGTTCGTCAATTGAATTGCGGCTCCAGAGTGGGAGTGGCAGCGCCGGGGGCCAATGGTTTGTGTACCGCGTCGCTCTGCCGACCGACCCAGGTGCGATTGGTTGATTGCGCGCGACTGGAGCTTGGCTCACTGGAGACCCTCAATTCACAATGACACGAACAAGTCCGTAGGAGGTGAAGGAATCAGGGCAACATACCAACTTTACTTCGAGATCGCAGGACGTGAAGAGAGCGTCTGAGCCGTCGTTAGGAGGGGAGGTTGGGCGGCAGCGATAGAGAGAGGGAGCGACGGAGTGGGTTGTTGATGTGTGGTGGTGGTCGAATGGTCGAGGTGGTTGACACAATCGGGGGCCCTGGGGGGCGTACGGATACGACCTAGACACGGCAGACTTCCACTAGAGGCACTTATGGGCCGTAAAAGGGTGTGGCAGGCCAGAACAAGCACGACAAGACAGGCCTCGGGTTGGGGGGGGAGGGAATTGACTGAATTGATGGGGTGTGGTTCCGACGCTGGACCAGAAAGACCAGAGCTTCGCTGCTGCGAAATGCTCATTCGTCGTCCTCCGCGCAACACAACCGGGATGTTGCATGACGGGCTAGAGCTGGACGGAGCTGCAGGGGTGTGTTCAAGAAGGACGTCTCATTGGCTGCCCTCTACCAATGGCCCGAGGTCTGTTTTTTTTTCACCTTGGTCCATTTTGGAGCCTGAGAGTAGGGGACGGCAGACAGCCCATGGAATGACGGGCGGCACCGAACAGACAGACGCACGTCGCACGCCAGCTCATCCTCTCTCATGCACTCACGCACTTTACACTATTACTTTTCATCCTAACCGAGTGGGAGAGAATTTCAACTCTGTTTCTCTGTGTGCAGCTGCCGACCATCTTACCGCAGTGCCGGGTTGACCCCGTCCAGCCGTCCCCTCACTTCAACTAGTTTAATGACGAAGCTTCACGCCCTGCCCTCCCGGATCGTCCGAAGGTCATCCGAACGACATTCTTTCTGCATGCATACCAATGCCACACTTTGCAGCTCAAAATCTGGACAGAGGGTGTTTGTAGGATCCGGTGAAAAGGTTTCGTCAAACATCCTCGGTCTGTGCCGGGCATTATCAGATGAGCCATGTCAAGTTGTGTTGTTCCAAACACGCTTTACCTCCAAGGCCCTGCATACTTCTAGTAGGGACGTGCCTTGAATATGTAGATGTAGAGGCAGTCCTATGCTGCCTCATTTCACTATCATGATAAATCAGAAGCGGCTCTTGCTCACGTATACTCATGAACGATATGGAATCAGTGTCTTCATGAGTTCGCACCAAATTTGACCTGCATATCCAATATCTGACAGATGCAGTGAGAATACGAGATAAGATTTGAATCGTACAGGGTCTAATAAACGTGGGCTGGTTGATTCAAAGCGTGTTTTGCACCTTCATCCTCAACCATGGGCCAGAAAGCTAGCATTCAACTCACGATTCTAAGACCAAGTATCAAATCAATTCAATTTTCGACCATGATCTAGACATCTCCCCCCTAATAAGTTGTGAGATGCATCAAACAAGATAAACTTATTCAAAACGGCAAGTTGTGGCGCCTAGTGACCGTTATTCATTTTGACGCCTTTGTTCGTCAAGACACGGAACAACTAAAAGTGATCCATCCTATAAAACAACAGCTTTGACAAAGCTCATCGAACGACTACAATACAACGAAAATAGTATGTAGTGAGGCAAGACAGCACGACCGTGTTGCATACCAAGATGGACGCAGGCTTCATAAAAAGCAAGGCCACGGAAACATGAGGCTGCAGACACGGCTAACTGTAGATGATGAAGGAGTGGGAGCTTGAGGTACAAATCGCGCCTTCCAGTTCCTATGTGAAAACTCATTATGGCGGCAATCTCATTGGCTGTTCCTTCATCTCATGCATCTCACGGTGAATGTTGAGATGAAAGCTGAGTGAATCAGGCGCTCCTTCCCACCGTGACCAGCAGCCGCACCTTCCTCCCAAGTGCAATCACCCACATGAACTCTCCCAGGTCCTCAACATACACAGTGCAGAGCCAGGTTCACCTCCTACGACACCTTACTCCATGACCGCCGCACCTAGGAGTATCTTCTAAACACCCATCCTCATCATCGGGCGGCTATCTCCTCGAGAATTGTGTGCCGCCACTTGGGCTGCCCGATATCAATATGGCACCCCAACCCACACACCGCCTGGCGCGTCCCTACGGCGCTTGTACACACGTCACAATGGTTCGAGTGTACAGCTACATCCTCAGATGCGATTCTTGTGGTAACTACGGTCACTTCGGATGGTTGTACCGGTGTAGCCAAGACCAGGAGGAAATATTGCGCAACTCCATCTCAAATGGCGAAGAGGTTAGCATCACGCAGCATCACGATACGGATATGGCACTGACATTGCAGGTCACCTTTGACGATATCGGTAAGCAGTTGGTCACTGCTGTTCAGCCAAGGAACCGCGGTCCAGAGAAACGATCAGGGAACGCCGCCAGCTTTCTCGAGGAGATGCCCCCGAGGGATATTACGACCACCTACACGACCGACCAGCTCATGACCATCTTCAACCAACGGAAACACGTAAGATGATTGAACGCCAAAGACCCTATTACATATGCTGATGAATCCTCTTCCGTCTAGCTCGGAGACGTTCTTCGTCGAGAATCATTTCGAATGAAGCCGGCACCTACCCAAGGCCACGATGGCACGCATTCGTCCAGCACCTACGACTTGGACGACATTCTAGAGACCAACATATCCGCTCCTTGGGTTCCCAAGTCGAAAGACGAGTGCCAATACAAGATCTGCTCCTATTGTCGCCCCGGCGGAGCAGACCGAGCGTATATTAGTCTGGATGGTATCGCTAAGGGCAACATTCCCGCTACCGCTGCTACCGGATACGGCTTCCACCTCTTTCGCGAGAGACCTGTGTGCAACTCTCAACTGCTTGCCAACATCGGTCTTCGATCATCTTCAGGGGCAAGTAGATTTTCCTTGCTTCCGGAGAGAATTATATCTGTTTGATTTATGGACAATACCTGACATTCCTTCCAGTCCTCAACCGGATCCTCCGCATCATCAGTAGATACAAGCAGATACATCAGCGATGCTCAGCTAGCGAGCCACTTGGCCTCACAGCTTAACATAACCGGCGCGTCGACACTCGAACCGAGACCAACGACCCCTTACTCCCTTCTCCTCCCCCACGGCCACCTGCCTCGATCCCCGGGGACCCCGAACCTCGCCACCCAAGTCGAGAAGCCCCTCGAGCCCAATGAAGACGACTCTTCGTGGCAGGATACCACGGCTTCAACCATGAGCCTTGCGGCCGGCGTCAGTGGCCATATCGGCGACGCCGCCACGGAGATGGAGGAACAAGAGGAGGAGCAGGGGAGTTTCCTCGCCCAGCCCCTCACCGTCGCGAACGGTGTGGCCGTCTTGGAACAGAGCGTCGAGATGCATGAGCCTGACTTGGTCACCCAGGTTTAAGAGAGGCATGGCGAAAGGAGTAGCGGCGCTGTGGCCAGTGGCGTTGGTTCATGAAGGCGTTGGATTGCACAAAAGGATCCCCGCCCCCGGTTGCGAACAGGAATTGTCTGCATTGTTCTCCGGTACGGCATATACCCCTATAGAGAGGTGGACAGTAGACAAGTGTAGGACGAGCCAAGCTTCTCAAGGCTCTGCCAATCAAATTAAAAAATCATCCATCATAACTGCATTCATGAAATTCTATCTCCAATCCCAAACCACACTTCAATCCTTGGTGCTCTCCAGCACAGCCTTCATCATGGCATTGCCCACAGCCACAGCATCCTTGAACCGCGGCTGGAAGAACTGCTGCGTCGTCTCGAACCGGTTCTTCCACGTCTCAAAGTGACCCAGCGAAACGCACTCGGCCCACCCCCTCGCCGCGAACGTGAACTCGAGGTCGTCGGAGCGGTACGTGTGGTCCTCCACCGCCGTCCGCAGCGCGTCGTCGAGCAGCTCCCGGCTGCGGAAGAGGTGTTCCGCGACGCCGAGCCACAGCCGGAACAGCGGCGTCGAGCAAATCATGTGGTCGTAGGGTACGATGCCCAGCTGCGCCCAGCAGTCTACCATGGCCAGCAGGCTGAGGTGGTTGTTTGCGCGCTGCGGCTCCGTCTGGTCTTCCTTTTTGCCGAGGGAGAAGCGCTCCAGCAGGTCCGGGTTCAGCAGGGGGCGGTCCGCCCACTTGGGGCTGCCGTCGTGGCCGAATACTTTTTCCTTTGCGGCGAGGACGCGGGCGCGGAGAGCCTCGGTGTTGCCTTCGAGCATGAGCTTGTACAGGTCCGTGACGGAGCGGGCGAACTGGGAAATCTGCTTGCGGGCCTCGGGGTTGAGGATCGCGAGGCCGGCGTAGACGTGCCATTTCTGGGAGTAGATGCGCAGCATGATGTTGATCTTTACATTCTCCACGCCGCCGACGTAGCGCGACATCTCCCAGGGGAACTGGGTGTTTGCGTGCCAGGCTTTGCCCATGGAGAGGAAGGCGGCGTGAGTGACGGCCTGGGTGTCGGCGGTGATGCGGTCGTGCTCGAGGGCCGTGAGGTGGACGTGCTTGGAGCCGAGGACGGAGAGGACGGTCTCGACTTTTGCGACGGCGGAGGGGGCGGCGCGGTGGCCGATGATGACGAGGGGTTGGTTGCGCGGGTCGACGTTGGGGCCGTGGAGGGAGTGGCAGGAGACGATCTCGACGTCGGTGGGGAGGTGACGCTCAAAGGCTGTGATCTCGGGGGCTTTGCAGGAGGTTTGGCCGCCTACGATGGCGCCGAGCTTGGTTGCTAGAGACGGGCATGATGGTTAGACGATGATGATCCTCTCGTGGGAGAGTAGGCTCAGGGGCTGTGGGCAGAGATGGCGGGAGGCATTGGAGGGAAAAAGTCATACATGGTCCATACTGGGCGATCACGCGGTCAATGGCGGCAGCTTCAACGCTGTAAATGATGTAGTCGCTGGCGCGAGAGACGTAATGGCCATTTCGGCAGATTTGTACATTGTTCTATCAAGAAACTGCTCAGCCGGGGTTGAACAACGAGGGGTTTCCACGCTAGAAAACGCGCGGCAGGGCAGGTCTGGTGGCATTCCCATACATTTCCAGAGAACTCTTCTTTCAGGCTCTCGTACTTTTCTTCCTGGTCACAAGCCATGATCCTGCCGACACCCGGGACGTCAGCCATATTTTTCCTATTCTCGCTGTTCCTCCTCTTCTTTCTAGCACAGCGCAGACTGTACAGTTGGTATAGCAATGATACGGCATGAAGCTATTGCAGGTTCCTGAAAAGCTTTGTTAGCTTCGCTGTTCTCCAAGAACGAGTCGTAGAAAAGAACAGAATGATCGTGATGGTTCAGACAGGTAAAGTTTAAGGTAGCTAGGTGTATCATCATGGAAGGCCCTCAGCGGTACCCGGGGCCAGAATGGTTACCCGAGAATGCCTTGGGCGATACTCTAGCCAAATGCGCTCTTGTCATCATGACCAATGGGGGAATGTGATGGTGAAGGAGGATGAGAACAGAAAGAGAAAAGCTTACCAGAAGAACCGAATAGCGCAGAGGCCCAGCTGGGGAATGAACAATTACTCACTTCCATCCAGCGGCAGAGAGCCTCTGCGCGTACATCTTCCCCATGTCTCCCATACCAATCAGGCCGACCACGAAATTTTCCATTCCGGCGGGGACGGCTGCGGTGGCCTGCGGTGAAGGGAGAGCAGAAGAAGATGCCATCGTGCTGTCGCGTAGTATGCGCTTTCTCTGTCAGGTTAGAAAATTTTCTCTTTCCCCCGGTGAATCTGAGCTTCTGTTCGAGTGGCTGCAAAAGGTTTCTACTCGAAGTAAAAAGACCTCTCACATCCTCACAAGCGGCGGAAAACTCTGCAACAGTCAAGAGAATCGAGTCCGCGACGCTGTCTGCAAGTTCTGTTGTGCGAGAGTGTTGTGATGCGAATGGTGAGAAGAATAAAAGTTGTCGGTTCAAGTTCTGCTTTTTGATCTTCGCGGCGCCCGCCTGGGCGGATCCATTGGCGGAGGCGCGGGAAAGATTGGCCGAAAGGCCCCTCCACGGTATTGCTTAGGTGCATACGAGAAACTGGTGGGGGACGAATTTGCTTACTATGATATTTCGCGGGGGTCCACCAAAGCTCCGAAGCTCAGGTCGTCGAGAGAGAGCTCATCCCGCTGCATATGAAAGAGATAATCAGAATCGACAGATCAAGGCATAAGCTCTCGACATGTCTGTGCTCTTCGCCGTTGGTTCCAACGGATCGGGCCAACTCGGCATCGGCCACAAAGAAGACGTATCCGTCCCCAAACAAGCCATCTTCTTCCCAGAGGACACCGAATCGCCAGTCGTCAAAATCGCAGCAGGCGGAAACCACACGCTTCTCCTCACGGAATCAGGACAAATCTGGTGGAGCGGCGACGCCACCAGCGGCGCATGCGGCCTCACATCAGCAGCAGAGACTGACGAGCCCGTGTTCCAAAAGGACCAGCTCAGCAAGGATGAAGCAAACGCCGCCGCAGTCAACACCACAGCAACAACGACAACACCAGTCCTAATCGCAGCAACCTGGGAAGCTTCCTTTGTCGTCCAGAAGGACGCGGATGGAAAGAAGACCAAGATCTCCAGCTTCGGCGCCGGACAGAAGGGCGAGCTGGGCCTCGGAGAACTCCTCGTCCGCTCGCCGTCCGCCACCCTCTTCAAGGAATTCCCGCCGGCCGGGACTGAGATCGTGGACCTGGCGGCGTGTATGGGTCACGCCGTGGCGGTCCTGAGTAACGGCGACGCCTACGCCTGGGGCAATGTGCGCAAAGGGCAAGGTGGAATCCCAGAGGCGGTCGTCTACTCGCCGAGGAAGATTGAGGGTGTCGACTTTAAAGTTGAGAGGGCTGTCTGCGGGAAGGACTTTACCTGCCTGTTTGGAGCACCGGACTCGGGCAAACTGCTCGTCCTGGGGTCTGATAAGTGGAATATCAAGTCCTCTGCGCCCAGGTCCGCACCAGAGTGGGCAGATGTGGCCGCTAGCTGGGGTAATATCTACGTCTTGAAGAAGGACGGCGAGCTCTTGGCGTGGGGAAGAGACGACCATGGACAGCTCCCGCCACCGAGCATACCCAAATTATCAAAAATTGCCATTGGCAGCGAACACGTCATTGCATTCACGGAGACGGGCGATGTGCTCGCTTGGGGATGGGGAGAGCACGGCAACTGCGGCCCGCAAGTTGAGAACAACGACGTCAAGGGGCGGTGGAATGTCATTGCATCGTCAAGATTTATTCCCCCCGGTTCTAAAATTGCGGGTATCGGCGCGGGCTGCGCGACTAGCTGGGTGACTATCATCACCGGTTGAGCAAATGGTGCAAACATGGTTCAGCCGGCTGGCTATTTGAACTCGGACAGGCAGCAACATCATCCCCCCCCACCCATTTTAACAAATCACGGGCCTTGATAGAACAGGCCCAGGCGCCTAACATCGTCAAGGCGCTGCGTGGGCTCCAATCCTGCGCTACTGGCTGGAGTCGGGTCGAATTCGGCATTCTCCTCAGCGACGTTGCGGTCAAGATGCATGGAAGACGCGGTCTGCAGAGAAATGCGCGTTAAGATCATGACCCTAGGTAGAGTGATTGGGCCAGGGAGACTTACAGGCTGATTACTATGATCCCACCCAAGTCTTGCATCCAAGTCTGGATCATCGTCCTCTTCGTACCTGACAGGCTCCCACGCCTGTTCGTCCTGGTCATCCACAAAAAGGCTTTGGGAAGCCATTGTTGCGGGAGGCGGTCGCTGTGACGGCCGCAAATCGAAGAGGGAAGTTCGCGCGGCAATTCCACTCCGTGATGCAGACGCCGACAGCGGTGGAGGCGGCATGCTCTGCGCGGGTGGCTTCTCCTGGGGCTGCGGAGTCTCAGACGGCGCGGTACTTTGTCTTCTAGACGCGGCTTCGAGCTGCTGTTGCGGCGCGGCTTGAGCTCCCTTCGCCTTGCCCTTCTTCGTCTTCTGGGCCGGGTTGCCCTTCTCGCCGACTGTCATCAGCAGGAACTCGCAACTTATGCCGTCGCCGGGGTAGGTGAACAGTATCGGGCGCGCCGGGTCGGAGTACCGAGCGGAGATGTGGTTGCCGGTGATGCCGGCATGCTGGATGATGGCTCGGAAGTCCTTGACGCTGATAACGATGCGGAGCTTATCCTCGACTTCTATGTCTTCGAACTCGTCGACTTCGATGGCGATTGATGTGTGTAGTGGTTTCTTGAGGACCTCTGTGTCTGATATTAGCATTCATAGGTACCCAAGAAGGTTCAAAGCCAACCGTCTCCGTTTGTCGTCTTCTCCGTGAAGCATGTGAAGTTGACATGTTCGCCGTCTGAGTTGATGTCCAGAAGCTCGACACCGGGACCAAAATGTTCCATCAATTGTCTCAAAGTCCGCGACGGGATGGTCCAATGATGGATCGCTTCATCGCGATCGAATTTGGCGTGCACTGGCACCGCAACCTCGAACGGCAGGCGATGTGTAGATGTGACACCTGGGTCATTGATCAGTGGTTGAATCCGAGTCGTGCCAATCCAAGATTGAGAAACGAACCATTCCGGAATACTAGTTTCACAATGAAGCGACTCTTGACACCCGGGCCGTCCTCAATAGCGACATCACAACGATCGATCGTGCTCTCTTTCTCGCGATCACGTTGCGGATCGCCACCTGCGCGGCTTCTGAAGATGGAGGCGAGTGACTATAGAACAATGAGACTCTGGCGGCATGCATGTCAAAGCATCAAGGGGCATCATACCCTGATATACAGAGTGCAGTAAAACTTGTCCCGGTACTGCGCACTCCCCTCAAACTGGTAGCGGGAGCAGAAGCGATTGGTGGTGAATGTGAAGCAGGAGTAGGCCGACTTGGATGCATTGAGTGCGGTGAGGACCAACTGCATGTAAACCGGTCAATATTCAGGTCTGTAAATTGCGGTGCTTAGACGGTAGGTGACTGACCTTGTCCTTCTTGGCTTCTAGGGAGACCTCATCGCTGAATTTGTTCAAGCAGGCGAGGACGTCGCGGAAGGCGGCGACGGCTTCCTCGCTTAGCGTGAAGTTGAGTACGGCCATCTTTGCACCGCAGATTCCGAGGTCGATATCATGAAGTCATTGAAGCTATCGCCATGGATGTCGAGTTCAATCTTGGTTCACTGCGTTAAGGTTGCTTCGAAGAGAGAGGGGCGGTCGTCATAGGCGAAGCGCGTCGGGGCGCGTAAAGTGGCCGTCTGGGTACCTAAAGTAGGTACTGCGGGGCGCCTCAGGGCAGAAATAAGGTGCAGCAAACAAAGCGGGTGCAGTGCACCCAATAACAGCTGCTCTTACGCCTGATTTAACCTCACCACATGCTTCATCTCGTCATTCATTATGAACTCATGTTTTATTTAACTACTGACTTACCCCAGCTACCAGAATTACTTCCCTTACAGTGGGTCAATGCAAGACGCTCCAAGCAAGGGGCACGCCCTTGTTCTCCATCAAACCCGTCCACGGCTCATACGGCCCCGAACCCCTCAGAAGCTGCAGCCCCCCGGCTGGGCCCGTGATCTCGGCCCAGAGATGCACGAACATGCGCTCCTCGTCGGCCTCGTAGTCGTTGCCTCGCCAGATGTCTTCCCTTGATAATACAATCAGATAATTCAACATCTCCCTCAGGCTTGCCGTCGCCGGGTCGTTACGGTCGTGGATTGTGTTATCTGCGGCCCTAACTCCCCGGTACCAAGATTGTCGGTCTTGTGCGGGCAGGAACAGACTGAAGCCGCCAAGGCGCTGATGGCATTTTAAGTAATCGACCCAGTAGAGTATCTCGCGCGCCGAGAACTTAGTGTGGCCAAGTACTGTCAGGCTGGTGAGGTATCTGAAGCTCTCAAGAGCGCGCAGCGTCCAGGTCGAATTTTCCTCTTTCCGGCTGACAAAGGAGAGAGTTTCGAGCCTCGGCACATGTTTTGCAATTTTCTCGAGCTCACTGCAGTCTAGAGAAGAATATGTGTGCAGCCGTAAGTCCCGAAGACATGGCATGGCCATCACTGCTTTGATGACAAGCTCGCCGCGTTCCTTCTGTTCCGGATTAGGGTCGACAAGGCCTTCGTCAGAGCACTCGGCTAGGAAGAGATACTCGAGCTGCTGCGTCCCGAGTTTTTTGTAGAAGTCTTTGTAGCATCCTGTCGAGAAAACATGTAACCTGTGAAGATGTAGGTAGGGAAGAGCATCAGCGACTGCAGGAACGAGGTCCGGAAAGCGGAAGAGATGGATACTACGAAGCGCCTGGCAAGATTTTAGCCAGGCTGCAACCTTGCTGCGGTTCTCTTCTGCCCAGCGTCTGAATCTCGAACGATTTTGAGGTGATGGCTGGAAGTTAAAACTGAGAGTCAGTGAGGTCAAACTTGTTAGCCCGAAGAGTAGACATGTATCGAAAGGAGGGCGAACTAGGAAGTTCAAGGTTAGTTCCTGGAGATGAGTCTGCTTCGCGATTGCTTCCAAAAGCGGCAACTGTATGTTATTGAGAGAGCATTCCAACGAACGCAGCTGATTCGGCAGTAGATTTGAGACGAAGTCTGCAAAGGAAGAAGCATTCAAGTCGTCAGCCTGTACCACTGAAAGCTTTGTTAATATCGGCAGATGGCTCGTGATCATTGCGGCTGCGGGCTTATCCAAGTCATCGAGAAAGACGAGGGAGAGACTTTCCAACTTCCGAAAGAGATGGATGACGGGCCGGACGTTAATCCACCAGTCTGCCGTCAAGCTCCTGATCATGACATGCAAGCCTCGTGTCTCAGACATGGAACATATCTTGCGAAGAAGACGGTGGCCAAAGCATACAATGCTCGGGGCTTCGGTACAGATGTGGTTCGCCGCAGCGATGCTTCGATCAGTTATGGGACCGAGGTTTTGCTGGGCAGCCACAGCAGCGTGACGGTTTTCCGCAATGAACTGCTCGCCAGGAAAGGCTACGCACCCAAAGTTCGAGAGGAAGTTGAGAAGGTCCAGGTGACGTATGTAGAGCAGGCATGGGTGGTATGTCGCAGGAAAGACCATTTCACCTGGGTGCTCTGTGCATACCATCATGTCGGCAGACAGAGTCTCCCAAAGACCCTCCGTAGCCTCCCCACCCCAGGATTCAGCTGGATCAAACTGCATACTATTGTCTGGTTAATAAAAAAAAAGTCTCTAAAGACGAAAGGAGAGAATGGATATCGTCGAGCTGACGATGTAACTCTATTTCCATTCTGAGGCTCTGCTTACCCATAGAGCTGTCGAGAAGCTAGCTCAGACAGCTCCTTATTGAGAAGAGCGCAATTTGCCAGAGTACGATAGTCCCCTCACAGAACAAGCTGCTGAAAGATAGTGTCCCAAATAACAATGTGGAGGGCTGGCTTAGCAGTAGTCGGTGTCATCGCTAGAGCGCTGGAACTTGCGTTCATGGTTGTGTGAGGTCCTGTGAGGGCGTGTGAAGCCGTAGTATCTTTGAAAGATGATGGAATGTTCTGTGTAATGGTCGAGGGTTCTTTCTTCTGCACCGTCATTGTAAACGTTCTTTTATATTTCTAACTCCTGCTACCTCATGCAAAGTGAATAGGTGACGGCGTTCGAAAGTCCATCCCATGACATAGAAATGAATGCTGAAATAGATGTGAATAAATATACTTTATGGGAACTGACAGAACTCATAAGCTTGCAGTGAATTGAATATAATTTTCTCTACTTCTCAATCATACGATCAAGGTTCTGTACATATATCGTGTACATTACCCACGAGATATGGCGGCCTACCTTCCCGTGGCCCCATAGCCAGCTGTCTGGTCGAGGCCATTCAAACAACACATCACAGCGGAAATCAAGTTATCCACTGCTCAGTGCTCTTGATTATTGTATTCTGGCAGCTCATGTGACACGAATCACTCGTGTGTATTGGCTGAATATTATCTGGCCCGGGGTGGCACGGTTCGGGCACTCTGAAAGGAATCTCAAAGAGGGCACTTCCCTCCCAAGCGGCAGGCTTGTTTATACGCTGTAACTCTTTGAGTACTAGATGACAAGAGGTTTCAAAGAGAAGAATAGGATTGTGCTGACATATGGGAACAAGGAGAACATAATTACACATGGTGGTGGTGAACTAGTCCGACCCTAGAATGCTCATATGGGGCCTGGACTGTCTAACACAGGTAGAGATGCGGATTGCAAGAAATTCTAGAGGAAGTGAGCATGTAAGGAGTTCGCTTGATAGATCAAGGCCTGATAGGATTTGCTGAGCTTCGAGGCTCTGAAATAGGTTGAACCAAACACAACGCATAGTCACCGAGGTTTGTGACTCTATTCTTCATACAAAGTTTGTGACACACCGCAAGAGATAATGCCAGCAGAAAGCCGCCAAACAATCTGACTCCGAAGACATCTACGGTCATAGAGGTTGATCTGTTGATATCCGGGATACTTACTTCTCACTCTTAGCTCAGAGGTGCCACACGATCGGCACGGGTGGGAGGAACATGCTTCCAGCTTGATCTCTCCCATCACATACGTGCTGTTTTAATGGGAACCAGAAATGAATTTGGATAGTCAGTTGAAGAAGGCATATGGTACCTTGTGTAAAAGTAGACTAACCCCTCATCAATCTAGATGGTAGACACTCCCCCAGAGACAGGGTGAGAGAGATGATCAGAGACATCCGCAACAAGGTTTCATCGGCCCCAAACTTCAAACCACGAAAATGCCATGTGAATCAGACAAAAGCTCCTTTTTCCATCCCCCGATATTTACGACCCAATGAGCTATCGATAATGACCAACGGCAGCTAGTTGCTCCTAACCATGTTGGGGATCCCGAGCATGAAAATGTGTGTATCCCCCAACCTTTCCCCGCAGATGCTCGCCCACCTGATCGCGTCTAAGCCAACGACAAGCAGTCCAGCTGACAGCGCGGGCGAGACCCTTGGAGATCAAGTTTGTGTGAGGCTCACCCAGACCGCAACGCGGGACCAATCCCCAAGCTCGCAAAAGTTATCCAATGTGTCTGTCCAACGTAAGGTGGTAAGGTTCTGTGGGTGAGATGGCACCTGTGACCACGGGATGACAAGGCGGGCGTGATGTCACAGCACATGGCCGGAATGGTGGGGTCCCCTGGGGGGAGGAGCCACTCAACCACTCACATCTCTCACAGATACTCCAAACGATCCTCCAAAGCTCCAAATGAGCGCGTCGGGATTGGTAGGATGCGGTGAAGCCCTGCAGCGAAGAAGGAGACCGTGACCCATTTCCCGAAGTGGACGAGAGTCGCCAAGGTCATCAAGGTCGTCAAGCTTATCGTACCTTCTGTGCTCAGTGCTGCAGGGCACGGAACTTGGAAGAGATAGTGGAGGGCTGCCTTGCTCGGTTCCGTCATCTGAAAAAGGAACCCAGCCCCCCGTCACCTACCTCAGGTACCCGACCTTATCAACCTGGACAAGAGTCAGCTCCCAAACCATCCCGGCTTCACCTGCGACAGGAACTGAAGCGACGCGAAATCCCTACCCTGCTTGCGTTCGCCACGCAATAGAGGACATAGAGACATTTCCAAGATGGTAAGCATAAACTTTCCCCAAACTTATTCCTCAAGACAACCGCGTCGCAAACACTTTGAGCTTAAATCGCAAACTGGGAAAAGGTGTTGAAAACCATGGCTAACACCGCAAACGCGCAGTCCTCCGAACGGACACCCCTCATCAACGACCGCCGCGACGGCGAAGACAGCGACGACTCCTCCCGCACTCCCCCGGGCCCTTCGCGCCTCCGCGAAATCGTCCTCTTCGCCTGGGCCCTCCTCGCCACGGCAGCCCTCATCGTCCTGGCAGTATGGACCCAGCACCGGAGCTCGACAAAGTTCCCAACGCCGTCTGAGAGCAAGCGCAACCTCATCTTCATGGTCTCGGACGGCATGGGCCCGGCCTCCCTCTCCCTGACGCGCAGCTTCCGCCAGCACGTCGAGGGCCTCCCCGAAGACGACGTCCTCACCCTCGACAGGCACTTCTGGGGCTCCTCCCGCACCCGCTCCTCAAACTCCCTCGTCACCGACAGCGCCGCCGGCGCCACCGCCTTCTCCTGCGGGAAAAAGAGCTACAACGGCGCCATCTCCGTCCTCCCCGACTACGAGCCCTGCGGCACCGTCCTCGAGGCCGCCAAGCGCGCGGGCTTCATGACCGGCCTCGTCGTCACCACCGACATCACGGACGCCACACCCGCCTGCTTCGCCAGCCACGTCCTCACCCGCGCCATGAACGACGACATCGCCCTCCAGGAGGTCGGCGACGGTCCCCTCGGCCGCGTCGTCGACATCATGCTCGGCGGAGGCCGCTGCCACTTCCTCCCCAACGGCACCGACGGCAGCTGCAGGCTCGACAACACCGACGTCGTGAAAAAGGCCCAGGACGAGTTCGGCTGGACCTATGCCGGCGACCGCGCGGGATTCGACGCCCTCGAGGGCGGCGAAAAGGTCTCGTTCCCGCAGCTCGGCCTCTTTGCCCACTACGATATCCCCTTTGAGATTGACCGCCGCAACATGAGCGACGTCTACCCCAGCCTGAGCGAGATGGCCGCCACGGCCCTGCGCGCCCTCGAAAAGGCCACGGAGAACAGCGAAAAGGGCTTCTTCCTCATGATTGAGGGCAGCAGGATTGACCACGCCGGCCACATCAACGATCCCGCCGCCCAGGTCCGGGAGGTCCTCGAGTACGACAAGGCTTTCAAGCTCGTCTCCGACTTTGTCAAGGATAGCAAGACCGAGTCCCTCTTGGTAGCCACCAGCGATCACGAAACCGGTGGCCTCGCTACTGCTCTGCGTAAGTCTTCAACTTTTGTCCCGACCCTCATAAAAAGCATGCCTGCAGCCAGCTAACTCGTGATTAACAGAGGAGCCCGGACACCTCCCCGTCTACAACTGGTACCCCAAAGCCCTCGCAAAGGCCTCAGCATCCGCCGAACTGCTCTCCAAGAAATTCCTGCAAAAGATCGCCGCCAACAGCGGCAAGACTCAGAACAAGGAGGAGCTCAAGCAATGGGTCAACAAGGAACTCGTCGTCCCCGGCCTCGGCATCGACAACGCCCACCCGGAGGAACTCCAGGCCCTCGTCGACCACCCTGAGGTGTCCGTCCAGACGTTCGCCGCCATGATCAGCCTCCGTGCCCACATCGGCTGGAGCACCCACGGTCACACGGCGCTCGACGTAAACGTCTACAGCACCGGCGGCGACGAGGCCCAGAAGATCCGTGGCAACATTGAGAACACGGACGTTGGCAAGTTCCTCCGCGGGTACCTCAACGTCGACGTCGACGCCATCACCGAGGAGTTGAAGGAGAAGATGAACCAGAAGCAGCTTGGCGCCATGAACCTCCAGCAGGAGCAGATGTCGGCCATGGCCGAGGACCCCAGCCGCTGGAGTCAAAGCCAGAGCTTGGAGTACGCCCACTTGGTGAAGGCCGGAGCTGCCTAAGCTTGAGGTTTCTTAGCATTGAGAGATGGTAGGCCAGAGTCACCAAGTGGATGGGTTGGGAAGGGGGCATGTGGCATTACTGGAGTTAACGGAAGTATTGATTTTTGAGCATCGGGGCTGATGGTCCCCATTCGCTAGAACACAATCTAATCATAGCAACAAACGCGCAGCTATAGAGCAATGTATACATATCACATCAACCAAGACATCAAAGTCGATTGTTTGCTCGGCGCAACGTGCGTAGTTGAGAGGACCCTCAGCAGGTCCCCGGGGCCCAAGCACGGGAACATCCATACACGCCGTGAGCCATGGCCCCGACGTGGCTCAAACTCGACGGTGAATGCATGAGGGCGCGATCACGTTCCGTGGAAGACTTGTCAACTCCAAAAATGGCCACTGCCCTGCATCAGACTCTTCGGGTGCATGACCCGGGGTCGAGTTCAGCCCTGTCAGGCCGAATGAACAAAGACGGGTGGCCTGATTCCTACCGCCGCCCTCCGATCTTTTGCGGTAGGTAGATTACATGAGTGATGCTGTCTCTTGATTTCCCTTCCCTCACCTGAGCTGTGTGCATCCAGCCACCGGAGGTGATTGGAGGGGTCGTATTTTTGGCGGTTGGCTCGCTCGTTCTGTGACATCAAGGAGTCTTTGAAAACTTTGCAGCTAGCCGCAAAAACACCGCGAGACGACAGAAAGTGCGCGGAGGCGGCCGCTTTCGCCTAACCATGAAGGTTTGGATATGTGATGTGATTTATTATTGGCGCAGCAAATGTGATGAACCGTGCTTGTGGACCAGCCGCTCTTGCTCTTTTGGCTTTACCCCTGCCATCAACCTGGGGGGGTCGTTGTGTACGTAGTATGTTTGTTTGTCAATCGTGCTAGCCGAATGCGAGATGCGAAGGTGGCTAGGGCCACGCCGATGGCTGCTGTTGGTGGAGAGTTGGGCGAGGGAGAGAAGAGACAAGACCGTTAGTTGTGGGTTCCCTGGCACCCTGGGTACACGATCCATGGTTACCATTGTTTCCGGATCTTCGCTGCATTGACAAAGCAAGGACCAGAATTGTATGATATAGCCTTGGTGCAGAGCCTCTTTCCTTCGGCCGTATGCCAGGTAGGCGTGATGATGTGATGAAGTGCACTGCAGGTAAGCGGTTGAGCAAGAAAATCTAAACCTTCGGACGGTGGCATTCTTTACCGAGTCTCAATTCCAAGGATTTCCGGAGTTTTCTCCATGTTGCGGACGGAGCACTGCATTGAACGTCGCCTCGCCATGCAATTTAACTCTGTCGATGGTGGGCGATTTCAGCAACTCCGCGTTCTTTGGCTGACCTTACGGCCGTTGTTATCGACAATGGGCGGGAATCGACGTGTCGTCGAATCCTATCATTCGCAGCCAACCGAGGTGCATTGTCCACGTACGGCCTACCTATGCCTGTATGTGGTTCATCCAACCCGGCTGGCTTTCGGGGACAATGGCGAGTGGCTTGCAAACCCGTTGTCAAAATGGAACACGAACACCCTTTCGTAATGAAGACCCTGCCTGCCGGAAAATCTCTTGTTTGAAGCTCCGTCAGCTACTTGAACAGGTATGCAGAGTCCGAGATGACCCCTGTCGACGAGGAGGAAATGCGGCATATGCCTAGACCGCGATCGTGAAAGTTGCTCCGATAGATGCTGCAGTTGAAAGCGTTACGGATAGGCAAGGTATTAGAGATCAGTGGCTGTTCTTGTGTGACCCAACCTCGTTCCCCCTAAACCCGAGGCTATGGACGCACTATGCCAAGGGAACAGGCATGGAAGGATCGGGTAGGAATCCATGTGTGTCCGTATAGTATCTTTAGTCGACAAACAAAGCCGTTGCCGACCGTCCCCTGGGATAGAAGCCCTTTCGTTGGGAGGTTCCATAGATGGACTGTGCGTCTTGACCGGTTGGGCTAAGCCTGGAGGAAATGACAATGAGCCTTGGCGACAGGATGCAATCTGACGGCAAGTAAGGCGGTATCGCCAAAGCTATCAGGCTGCTTAGCATGTGAGATGCATGTGCCAGTGAGCGCCCCGATCGATTTCAACGGAAGAAAGGTGGGTGGTGGTGGCCGCTGCACTGAACAAATCTGCTTGCAGCATTTTCGGATGAACGTTAGCCAAGGTAGCCAACAGGCATGCCAATCCCCGGCTTGCCAACGTAATGCGTCGAAGCATTTTGCGTCCAGAAGAAGAATGTCCCAAAGTCGGAGACTCGTAATATGTACGTTGATCCAGCCAGAGCAGTTTGGCCCGAGCAACGACATGGGGTCTTCTCGTGAGGAATCGTCAGGATTCTAGGAGCAAGCCGAAGAGCGCGGGGAGCGGAGACTGGGAGTGGGCGGAGAGGGCTCCGCGGTCCGTAACTTCATAACGCTGCCTTGAGGGCCATGGATTACAAAACGAATCTGGTGGCGTTTTCTGCCGGCCGGCGCGCATGTCTTGATTAGGAACATTGTTTGCTTGCACCGAGAGAGGAAACCAACCGGAGCTTGTCATGGGTGTGTGTGGGATCTGGCCTCACAGTGTGTGCGTTGCGGACGTGCGAAGTTGGATTCCGATGTGGGAGTTGATACTGTGTCCGCGGACTCGTCTCCATTCCGGGGTGAGGCAGCTCGTGTAAGTCGTCGAGATGCGGGTTCTAGATTCTGGGAGGAAATTTGGCGGAAGACTGAACAAAGTACACATGATTGTCGAGGCAAAAAAATGCAAATGAAGTCAGTTTTGCGAGGCATTGACTAAAGGGCAGAGTCCGAGAAGGTGTTCAATGCCTGCTCCTGTTACGTCATCCTTCGGTATGTCGCTCTGCTACGAGGAAGGCGGACCCGGATACAATGAGGATGGGAAAGAGCAATGATCACGAACTGGAACCTTGATATCCCGAATAACACTCCAACTGGAGCCGTGTGTGCAAGGTAACGCTGAAATGCGATGATCCTATGACGAACCCAAAAGGGCACTGCTCACTATAAGTTTTGGACCTTGATGTCCGCCAAACGTGCCTGAACCGCAAAACAAAAAAGCCGCCCTCCCGTAATATCGCACAGTTTTCAGGAAGAAAGGCACCCTCTGAGAGCCTGACTTCCAAACCTGCGACCAATGCCGCCCCTTCGCACTAGAAACATGGCAAAATGAGGATGAATGTGTCCGAAACGCCCTGGCCGCCGTCCAACGCCCTGATAACATGATTTGTCCTGCCAATTCTACCCTGGCTCATCTCCTTAACCATAACCACTCTCTGCGAGAAGCGAGTCTCTTGCAGTTATCGGCTCGTTACCCTTTTCCTGATCCTTCGCATGTTGAGGGCGGACGCCAGTGACCAGGGCTTTTTGTGGTGCCGAGGCGTGGTCAGTCATTAGACGCCCATACATAGTCCTCGGATCCATTCGAGGCCGTGAAGCCCGACTCGTCAACCGGGTCATTCTCCTACATAACCGAAGATGATAGGAGTCGAGCGTCGACATCGTCCATGGGCAGCTCCATGCTTCCACGGGCCTCCATGCCTTGCAACCGCGACTCCATATTCTGGAAACGAGGCTCGTACCCTCCCGCACGATTCTCAAGATTCTCTAGGCGCTTGTTCATCGTGTCAAGAGCTTGCTCGATGCGAACGAAGCCTTGGTTCATGTCGTGGTTGAGGCGATCAATCTTGTTGGTGAAGGAGCGGATCGATTGGGCGAGGGGGGTGTTTTCCTGGCCGGGAGGGGCGGTCGCGATGCGAGGCTCGTGGTTGTGACTGCCTTCCTGAACAGCAAAACGCCACTGGTTTCCGAGCTGGACCTCACAAACGGCCTTTGCGCGCCATGGGCAGTCGACCTTGCGCGTCGATGGGTTGCGCTTCTTAGCGGTGCTGCTGTACTTGACGCCGCCGCGGTCGCAAACCAAGTCGTAGCGGGTAGGCTTGCCATCGCGGTAATTGGAGGCGCGCAGCTTGACAACTCCATATCCCTGGTCTTTTGCGACGCGCTGGACCGATGTCAAAAGGTCTTCGAAGGTCCGGAAGATGCCCTCAGGCGGTGGTAAGAGCGCAGGCGGAGGCGCATTCGACATGACGACGGAGGAGTCCAGCTTGGCGGTTGTGAAGGGTAAGTGGGGGAATGGAATCGGTGGTTGACGGATCCGGGGGAGCGACGGACGCGTCGAGAAATCGAAATGGAGGGGCGGAGAAATGAAGATGAGGATAGTGCGACAGCTTTTTGTTGGCGATAATACGTCTTTTGGGTGAAGGGCTCTCCTCAGAAGGGCTACTGCTAGTATCTGGTGACGAAACGGCAGGAAACACGGAGAGGTTGGAGTCAGAGAATTCCAATCCGCACGGTCTGAACTAGGTTGGCAGTTAATCCGCTCTCCGGCTAACCTTTTTAGCGAGGGTCAGCATCCAGGATCCAGCTGCAAGCCTAGCGTCCAGGGCTTGGCGTTCGCGTTGCACGTACCTGTCCAGCGTTTGTATTGAGTATCTGGTAGAAGTGTGAGGGATGCTGTTATGGCAATGCACAATCTTTTTTCTTGCTGGGTTGATTGATGGTGATGGATCATGTGGGGGAATGAGAATGACTGGAGGTCAAGGACATGCGCTTTTATGTATTCCGCTTCTTTTCTCTTTTCTTCCAGAGGTTGATTGCCTGGCCGGAAAGCAAGCTGCACCTTCCGCCTCGGACTCGACATACATGTTCACGTGACCAATCATCGGCCGGGTAGAGTGAAGGTCGGGAAGTGGTAAGGAACCTGGCACGCCTGGCAAGGTGTCCTGGGTGCCTTGCACCAGCAACACCGTGATAGGTAGGCGAGATGTACTGACCCGGCGGGAATACCTAGTGGAGAAAGGTACTCCAGGGAATAACGCACCAACCACCTTGACGCGCTGCTGGGAAAGTCTGCTGGGACCCGATTCTGGCCCTGGCCCATGCTTTCATGGATGTGCTGCACCTGCGCCGCGTACCAGACGTTGAAGACATCACCCCAATCAATACACACAGTATCTCCGGCTTGTCTCTCGTACTCCTTTTTGGACCCCAAGTAGCAGCGCGCATGACAGTGTGAGTGGCACGTTTGCCTTGTGGACTGTGTCATTTGAAGTGTTCGCAAACAAGGACCCAGCATTTGCCTTTCTTGGACCTTCTTCCGGCTGTGATTGCGCGTTGCGCCTCAAGCCCTCGCTCGGCATTCATCCATCCAACCTCGCCGGTCTGGTCGTGGAAACGCCTCGGTCCGTCAACTCGACCTTCGACTCTCGATTTTCGAAACCCGACCCAAACATACCACACCGCCTGCTCGCTGGTCTACCGGCCGATTTGACCCTTCCTTCCTTTCCTTCTCCTGCGCCATGGTCTGATAGACCCCTGTGCGTCCCCCGACCAACTTGCACTACCATGGCAAACAACGGCCCATCTATCAAGAGTGAGCCTGGTGTTCCAGGCTCCGAGGCGTGGGATGAGGAACGTCTGGAACAGGCTCTGAACGAGCTCAAGCTCTTACATGTCAAGGTTTGTTGTCCTCATGGCGCAGACTGATACCTCAAATCACGACACTGAACTTTTGCAAAGCTTCGCGGTTTGCGAACGACGATACCACGAATGATGGAACCTTTGTCCGTCAAACAGCCAAGCCGTACGTCTGAAGCCTGTCATAACATGTTTCGTTCACTGATTTCCTGCTATCCAGCCCAAATTACCTTCCAAGCGTACATGGAGTCGGTCGCTGCGGCTAAGAAGGAAGTGCAAGACTTTCAGGACCTAAGGAAGAGCGAAAAGATAACGAACATCATGGAACATGCCACACAACGTCGGCAAGAGGAGCCTAATGGTATAAAGGCATGGCGAACGACAGACCATCCTGACTGGACAACGACAGACTCCTAGAACTCTCTTTGATTTTGGGCGGATATTTCAGTACTCATGGCGTTATGGCGACTGTTACGCGGAAAAGGGGGTTTTGTTTTTGGGTACATCATGGCTTAGTGGTGCATACATGAGCAGATGCCTTGGGGCATGGGGTTAGAAACCCCGTTTCAAAAAGCCAAAGGATATATTCAAGAAAATGACGGAGAAGGTGCAATTGGAACACCAGTCCAAATCGAAACTCGATGACAGGATGCTAGCCCCTACCTTCGAAGCAGAGATCCGGAGACGTGGCTGGCTAGAGTTAGGCTGGCTATCGGACTCGTCGAGCTCATGAAATATCTGGGTTTCTGCCGTATGGCACCTTCAGCTGGCGGGCAGCGGGTCGCATTCCACCCTTCCATCCAATTGGCCGTCTACAGTGACTGTCAACGATTTCTTATCCAAAAAATTGTTAGCGTGTCTGGCACGTGAGCTGGGCTCAGTCCGGGGCTTTCCAGCTGGCATTAGCCACATGTGGCTTGACATCCACCGCCCCCACCTCATTGGTCGCCTAAGCGGGCTCTATCTCATCTTTCCACCCACACAAAATTTCGAGAAAGCACGAAAATCCGCTCGCGATCCTCGACTCTCAACTAACCAACCCGCAGCCCGCAGCAAATCAGTCACAATGGCCGGAAACCGTGTCCAGTACCGCCGCCGTAACGGGTGAGTGAATCTTCCTAGAGATATCGCATACGATCAAGTCAACGACCGAACGACATTCTTCTTTCCCCGCGATCGCGAAAATTGTACTTGGTGGATAGACTGGGAAAAAGAGGCTGACCTGGGAAAATTTCCGTGTGCAGCTACAACACCTCCTCCAACCTCACCCGCATCGTCAAGACCCCGGGTGGTGAGCTGAGAATCCTTCACATCAAGAAGCGCGGTACTGCCCCCAAGTGCGGTGACTGCGGTGTCAAGCTCCCTGGCGTAAGTTCGAACCCACCAACGAAGCCGAAACGAACGATCCGAGAAGCCATCTGAGAGAGTACGGAACTATGGGAATGCTATTCGGTCATGGTCATAGATGTCCTTGGAGAGAGGCGCATCTTGTCTCGGAGGTCACATTGAAGCTGGTTGGGAACGAGGATGCATGACTAGAGGAACCGGCGCTCTCAGATGGCAACGATGAACTTTCGACTTCGACTTCGACTTCGACTGTACCAGAGTCAAGCAGACGGCATGCTAACATGACCGCCATAGGTCCCCGCCCTCCGCCCCCGCGAGTACTCCCAGATCTCCAAGCCCAAGAAGACCGTCCAGCGCGCGTACGGTGGCTCGAGATGCGGTAACTGCGTCCGTGACCGTATCGTTCGTGCCTTCCTCATTGAGGAGCAGAAGATCGTCAAGAAGGTTCTCAAGGAGCAGAGCCAGAGCGAGAAGAAGAAATAAACCCGACGCATCTCTTCTTGGTCACGTCAAACACAACACTGGCAGGAATGGGGAATAAGGGGTTGGTTCATTGCTTCGGTGTTCATTAGGGCAAAAACAGCATGATACAAAGGATCGTCGGGCCACGAGGCGGATTGAAACGGTTCTTCTTGCCGACGCTGTCGTTAGGGCACTGTTAGGCCTCGATACCTGAATGAAAACGGAAATCGAGCCCTTCAACAACAACACAATTCTTATTGGTCATGTGGGATTCCCGTTCGTTTTTCTGTGACGGACGACAACCCCGCGGTGTCTGGTCGTGGCGCCCAAAAAAAGTGGTTTACTCCCGAGATCTGGATTATGACAGCGAAATTGAACTTTTCCCGCCTTTACGGATGACAACTATGTCTGAATCGCAAAATCCACGTCCATGTCCAACGCAAGTAATAATTGGTGGCTATCCATCATGGTGGCGCCCGTCTCGTGTTTCCCTCGTCAACGTTGTTCGTTAGCCCAGCATCTCACCTACCTTAACCTAGTAATCATGACGTTCAAGATGCTGAGGCATCACTACCGGAAAAAAAGTCCCAGCTTCCTAGCTCTTCCAAACACAACCACACCACGACCAAACAACCTTGCATGAGTAAAAATTGACCGTAGCAATCGAATTGCCCAACTTCTTCCCTTCAAGCGAAGCACGCAAGCGAACCGATGAACACCTCCGCGACAACCCGCGCTCTCCGCGCATACGCGCGCACCCAGCGCACCGTCTCCCGATCCATCCCTCGAGCTTCGCCGACATCACTACGACCTTCTGCCGCTGCCGCCCAGCCATTATGCATGCGCAGTCAATTCCACACGACTCCCTTCAGATCAAAAAATGAGAAACCCAAGGATTACCAGGGGGCGACCGACTTCAGCGAGATGGACGTGCTAGCCAACACGCCCATCCCCTCAACCTCAATCGACGCCTGCGTATGGGATGGCTTCCACCTGAACAGCGGTGTCAAGATCATGGACGGCGATGCGGCACTACTCATCGGCGGCGAGGCATTCGAGTGGAGGCCCTGGGAGGCGAAAGGATCCAAGAATTTGATCAATGCCAAGGGCCAGTTCGAGCTGCCCGCGGAAGCATTCGGGCTCCTGGATCTGGTCTGGCCGAGACCTGGTGCGCATCTCCCACGCTCTACTCTCTTCTTCTAAATTCCAGGGTAGCCAGTTTACTAATGATTGCTCTTTACAGATCTTCTCATCATCGGTGTTGGTCCCAAGATCGTACCCCTTAGCCCGTCGACGAGGAAGCACCTCAGCTCGCTTGGCATCCGCGTCGAGGTGCTGGACACAAGAAACGCCGCCTCCCAGTTCAACCTTCTTGCTACAGAGAGAGGCGTCGATGTTGTTGCGGGCGCGATGATTCCCATCGGATGGAAGGAGGGTAAGGGAGCTGTATGAAGCGCAGGCGGCGGACCGGGAAACCTTCAATTCGAGTCATGATGAGTCGAATTTGGGCTGGCTATCTAGAGAGAGACACACGTATGCCACCCGGATTACAGTCAATTGCACTGCAGTTTCACGGCGATCCATGGGACGCAACGGGGTATGACAGAGGTGTCAGGCTCCTCTCGCCCAAGGCAAACTCTCGATTGATTCCACCAGGGAGTCCATCTGCATTTTCTTTTGGCCCCGCCAAAAGTCCCACCTCTTGGCTGTGACTGCCAGAGCTGTACTATCACAACCCTTCAATGCTGATTCGGAAACACTCCGCAACCAACATTAAAAGCTTTCGCCAGCAGAGGATGACTTGTAATACATAGAATATTAGTTACCTAAACACAATGTACAATACCCAGAATTCAACTTCATCTGATACGTAATCAGCCTTGCAGCACCGTGGACCCTGGACAATCCAGGATCAACATGCCAATACAATTGGCCAGAAAAATCTAGATGCAAGAGACCAATGACAGTGTTTTCCCGTGCCCAGGTGGAGGAGAGATGACGAACTGTTGGCTGAAAATGAGCAGTGACATAAAATTGCCAAAAAGGCAAAGGTTTGCCGTGCCCGCCGAATGCACCTGCGCTGCGGCCTGTCCCACCTTAACTGTCCACCTATCGAGGCGGCTCATCGCTCACTCACCAGCGCGTGTCTCTCACTCACACCTTATCTCTTCCCGCTCTTACTCACTCAACTCCGATTCGAACCCCAGTGACAGATCTTGCCTTACGAACGGCCTGTTCCGACCACGTTTTCGCCTGCCTCTTGTTCAGTCGACCTTCTCACGACGATACCTGCCCCGCCGCGTGTGTCCCTCACAATTTGAGAAGGCGGAAACAAAACCAAAAGAAGCATCCGCTTTTGTTTCTCCTGCAGTGCTTCTGGGCCTCGCGCCCAGCAGCACCAGGTGCGACAGACCCAAAGTCAACGAGAGGACCGCTTTCCCGCCTCAAACTGACATTCCTGCCCAGTGTCACCGACCACGTCGCCGCTAATCTTGTCGCTCTTTCTTTCTTTCTTGTTATTCTGTTCGAACACGGCGTATTCAGAGATCAACGCTCTCGCGTCCCGACCAACAAAAAACGACCTGGCATTTTCTTATAGCGCACTACGTTCAGAGATACCCGCGCATTATCCGGTTTCCATCATTAATCACACGTCACGTTGTTTAACTTGAATTTATCACATTCACTATACAATACTGGCGGTACTGCTACCTAGTACGCGCTCGAATCCCGGCATATCAGAACCATCCTTCCGTGGTCAATATGTCGGATCAACAACAGGGCGCCGGCTGGCTGAGCTTCGCCAACCCTCATGACCCTGGAGCTACCGATCCGACCTTGCTGAAGGAGAACTCGGAGAGTCGCTCATACACTACGGCGCGCTATACCTATTCTGGCATCAGGACGTTCTACAAACGACACCTCCAAGCTGACCAGCTGCCCAACCCACCACTTCCCCTGCTTGTCTGTATCCACGGTCTGGGAGGATCAGTCGCTCAGTTTCACCCGCTGTTGACGAGCCTGGTCCACATTTCATCATGTCTGGCCATCGACTTGCCCGGTTGTGGTCGTTCCGAGTTCACCCAGCAGGCATGGGATGCCTATACCCCGGAAGCACTGTGCGAGCTGTTGGAGGTCATCATTGATGAGTATCGTCAGAAGGAGCCCGACCGCAGCGTCGTACTAATTGGCCATAGCATGGGAACTACCATGTGCGCACAGCTGGCGAGTCGCAATGCGCCGCACAAGACGGACCTTCGTAAGTACGTCGTTGGATTGGTCGCCATCTGTCCCGTAGCCGGCCCGCCCACGGAAGACAAGACGACGCTGTTCAAAAGGCTGCTTTGGGTACCCGGCTGGATCTTTGATTTATGGAGGGCCTACGATCGGTGGGGAGGCCCGCAAAGTGCCAGCGTCAGTCGATTCGTTGGCCCCGGTGCTGACCTCGAGCTCCGCAAACTCCAAGACCGCTTCAACAACCAAAGCCGGACGCCCGTCTGGCGCAGGATGGCCTGGGGATCACTCCCGAACTATGAGAAAGGAATTGCGAAAGGCGGCGTCCCTGGCAAGGACGTTTGGGCCGGCGTTGACGTGCCGGTTTACCTAGTTGGCGGAAAGGAGGATAAGCTGACGAAGCCTGAGGAGGTGGACAAGATCAAGGAGTATCTCTCTGGCAAAGCGCCTCTATCGCCCGAGACTGGGTCAGACGACGGCCATGAAACCATCGTCGACGCGGTGGCACCGGTCAACACATCAAAGAACCCAACGGACCACGGGCCCGAGAGTATAGATGATATTCGAGACGAGGACTTCTGTCGAGATCGCAAGCTCAACGAAGACGCGGACAACGCTCTCGAAGATCCATCGACACCGCAAGAGTCACCCGCAAACGTCCCACCTCAGCCCCGGCATCCTACCAAGGTCGTCAGGTCTATCATCATGCCTGCGCCTGCCAACCATGCGCTTCTTTTCATGCCTGCTACAGTCAGAATTCTGGCTGGTCTGATCTCCGACTTCCTTGCCAACCATGTCACTGGGCGTCTGTCTCTCGGATGGCAACTGCAGTATCTCTCGCGGGAAGGCAAGTGGGATGTGAAGAACTTGGCCAAATGGAAGGGAGTCGTTCCGGTTTCCCACCCCATCGGTCCAGCAGGCAGCCCACCAGTCTTCAGAGCGATGAAGACTCTGCGAGAAGCAGATGAAACGCACTGTCCTGCCGAGTTTGTCAAGAACTGGGGAGGAATCATCAAGGACGTGATTGACATAAGTCACGACAAGCCGGTGTACGACCCGCGGAGCATGGAAAAGGGCGGCGTGCGATATCACAAGTTTGCGACAGTCTCAAAGATTCCGCCCAAGGATTCCGAAGTGGCTCACTTCATTGCGCTCGTGGATAAGTTGCGAGAGCAGCAGAAGGCCCGGGCCGAGGAGGAGAAGTGGGCAGAGGTGGACGGCCAGACGCAGGTCATTGGAGTCCACTGCCACTACGGCTTCAACCGCACCGGATACTTTATTGTGTGTTATCTAGTCGACCGATGCGGAATGTCAGTAAAGGACGCGATTGAGACGTTCAAGGAGGCGAGGCCTAACGGGATTCGCCACCAGCACTTCAGAGATCGGCTATATCTGCGGTATTCGGGACTGCAGGAGGAGGAGGCTGTGGAACAGCAGCAGAACGGTTCATGATCCTCCGTGGGCTGTTTGAAGATGAGGTTTTCGTGGATATGGAGGAGGAGTGAAAGGGTTTCAACAGGCAGCGTCACTGATTAATGATAAATATACTTATTCAGCCTCACGGTTGACAGCATAATGAAGTTTCCCATACCCTGAGGGTTTCCATGGCCATGCCAAAGAACACCTCTCAAGTACCAAGCAGTGATAATCCTGGGTGGCCGTGACTTGCAAAGTACGGAACGGTTTGACTTCACTTCGTTCCTCGGTGACGTACATCAATGTAGGAGGCGACTCTTAGAAGGCGTGACACAAACATCGAGCTCTTTTCCGGCTGCAACAAGGACGCAGAAGAGAGGTTCTCTAGTAAGCTACCTACTTGCCTTGATTCTAGACTTTTCTCTAAACGCACTTTAAACCCCAACAACTATCCACACACCGAGTCTGGGCAGAAACCCTCCATGAAGCGAGCCGCTTCCTCCCCTTTCTCGCACTGCTATGAACATCGCAGCCCCCCAAAGCAAATGATGTTGGCGGGTATAGATTTTTACCCCAACTATCGTCGCGTGGCTGACCTTGGCCAATCCCAGGCGAGCTCTCTTTCGTCTTCTTGTATCTGGATTGCTGCTGCCCCGGCGGATGGCATCAGCCAGGGCGCATACATACACAAACGCCCCTTTTGAGTGCGACAACGGGATAAATATCTCCACCAGAGCTATTCCATCAGTATGAGATGAACTAGAGATTCTTTCAGGGGTGCGGCGTGTAGTGAAGTGGTATGTTCCAGCCCATCCAGAGGCTATTCCCAGCGTCAGACAAACCACCCCTCAACATCCAAAAATCTCATCTACCTCGACACCACACGCATCCGTACCCAGCCTTGCTCTCAGATTTTCCTAGCTTACCTTCACAGAGCATCAAAAAACAGTCAAAAGCACATACATCATCATCCAAGTCCATTCGTTCCTGGAAGACTCATCTCCAACAGCAAAAGAAATCAATGATCAGTGGGAGGCTTGAACTCCCGGCCTTGGCATTACACAACATTTCAGGGTGAAATATTAGTACCACGCTCTAACCAACTGAGCTAACCGACCCCATCCCGAACCGAATGTGGTTTTTGGGTGTGTGATGCTGTGGTGCGGAAATTTGCCCTAAGTTGAGGCCCACGATGATGGCGGGTCGCGGGTCTGCGGAGGGTCCCGGAGGGGCGGCCGGCTTTGGCCCCGCTGAGGAGTCGGTGGGACTTCCGGTGTTGACGGATGGGTTGGTGACGACGTGTTTACGAGTACTGGAAATCTAGGGGCGGTTTAGGGGTGAATAAAGGCTACAGGGAGTTGTAGGAGAATCTAAACAGAGTCTAAGATATTGTGGATAATGCTGTGTAGGACCAACGTCGTCAGCACTTTTCTCACTTTTGCTACAGATCTCATCTATAAACCCCGGATATCATGAAGGACGACTTCGAGTTGCCCTGGACTCAAAAGCTTTGAGATATATTTCAATGAGCACTTGAGATGGGTACCGAATCAACTTTGGTTTCGTCGGAGGAAAGACGTTCTCATATTTGA
Source organism: Colletotrichum phormii (assembly GCF_030913505.1). Taxonomy (NCBI): domain Eukaryota; kingdom Fungi; phylum Ascomycota; class Sordariomycetes; order Glomerellales; family Glomerellaceae; genus Colletotrichum; species Colletotrichum phormii. Next base: position 546,831 of record NW_026851456.1, read on the forward strand.
CTCCCAGCCGTGGACGCCATTCTTAATCTATTGTCAGCTTCATTTAAAAACTATATTCATATAACATCAATGCCAAGAATAATGTGGACAGTGACGGAACGGCCTTTACCTTTTCGCAAAAAGCCTCTCCGCGAACTTTCCTCGTCGGGTTTATACTAGGTCCAAAGGCGCAAACTCGTATCACTCGGCTCTTCTGCAGGCATCTGAGACCGGCCTCTAACTCTGATCTATGTGGTTCAATGGACGACAGGATAGCTCCTGAACGAGGGGTACTGCGGCAATGAGACGACTACATGCTTCGAGAGGCCATACACTCGGAACAAAAGCTGATAGTTACTGTTCTAAATTCCTTAGAGCCAAGACAAAGTTATCGACCTGGAGCGCGGGGCAGCATGATATGGGAAGACTGTGACTGCGTTTCTCGTGACCAGCGGTTTCCGTTGGGCGAGGAGGTCCAGGCCGGCTGGGTCAAATCATTCAAATACTGAGTAATTATTGTCGTCTGAGTCTCAGTGATTTCTATGGGTCTCTTGCGCCGATGAGTTCGTGAACTGGTTGTACGCGTTCCCAGAGGCGCCTCTGATCGGTTAACACAGTGGGAGTTGCACCAGTTCGTGTCTCCGCCAGAAAGAAACACCAGTGCAAGCTGGAGTGCTTCTCAATCCGTCTCTTCGCGCGTATTCAGCCAGGTATACCGAAGGCATCGGGCTGGTAGATAGCAGTGCGACCGATTTTCCTCTCCACGCCTTTTTCAATATGGAGTTAGTCCCTTTCACTGCTTTCAATTGCGCCCTCTTTCTCGCTGTACGCCTCCTGCTAATTGCCGCGAATTCGCGACTTGAGGCGTATAGTTTCAGCTCAAACTGCACGTTCAGGCTTCTTATTATGCCCCTGAGTAGGATATTTGATAACCACAGAATCCACTGAAAGCTTCTGGTAAACACTTCTATACTCGAAGGATGGAGATAGTTGGTCAGATAGATGTGATGAACTGGTATACTTTGTGCTCTTCTTCTATCTGGTTTCCCCGCTCACATCTCCAAAGAACGTATGTATGGTGATTACATATTCCTGCCATGATACTTTATGCTATTCTCACCAGGCGCAACTCGGCTTGTCTTCGCCTTCGGCATATATGTGACGACGAATTGAGATCAGGAAACACCGATATGAGCACCGCACCAAAATATCGGGCTGAATACTGGCCTGTTGACAAGGACTCGGGTGTCCATGACTCCAAAACGATTGCATTCAGGGGCTGAATAGTAAGAAACATGATAAACCGTCGATAGCCACGTATGAGGGCCTTCTTTACTGCGAAAATCCTTCGTCCTGGTAGATCATCACAATGAGGACGAGATTAGTTCACCACGAGACCGCAGATGAGAAGCTTCCATCTCCGCGTTGCAGTTCACTGGGTTCTGTGTATGCCCCTTTTTCTCAGAGACGTACAGCTACAGTTGATATCATAATTTCTGGAGTCCCTTATGAATTCGAAACTTTCCTCCGCTCTTGTGAGTTTCCACGGTAATCTCAACGATCCTCATGGTCTTACGTAGGGAAGTTCGTAGTCGTGTCGAGAAGCTGAGCAGCAGTGTTCGTATCTGATCCCGCAGCAGCTTCACAGCTCCGATAGAACAACCAGGCCAACATTGACTTTAAGGTAACTCGAGATTATTGCCCCTCTCCCCGTAGCCCCTGAGTTCCCTTGTTCATCACATTATTCGGAGCGAGGTCTCCTTCCTTCAGACGCTGGGTACAAATGCATTCGAGCAAGGCAGACAATCTCCATTCACATCACCAATCGTCTTCTTCTCCAGGTTTGTGGCCCCCCTCTAAAGCTTCTAGATCCAAAACCCAACGCCGTCCAAAAACTTCATGCTCGACATCGCACGCCGTCAAAATCAAATTAAACTTCTCCGCAAGCGCAAGAAATATCGCCGGCGTGCCGCGATCTGGAACTACGGGGAGAACTGGTAGCTTCCACGGCGGAGGACGTTACTGGCGGCGCGGCCTTGGATAGCTTCGCGATCTCAAAATGACGGACATTCGAACGGCTCGTTCAACGGATCTGTCTCCTAGACGCCACCTACCATTCCTCCCTCCCTCCATCGCTCCCTACACCGAATCAACTCCCTCACAGTACGCAGCCAAACCCACACAAATCCAAATAAACATCGACTTCGTCTCTACGAACCGCGGACCGGCTCGCCCATACCCACGTGGGGTTCGATAATGGCGGATAGTAGGCGGCCTCCCGGGAGCCAGATTCGACACGAGATGCCGCGGGACGAAGAGAACGGCTCGATCTTCATCTGCGTAGTTCGTTCATCCTTCGTGTTGATCTCTCCAGGCACGAATGCACATTCATTGGACATCTCGGCCAGCCCGTTTCTTCAAACTCTGTTTTACGAGATATTGCTGCCCCTGCGTCTTTCGCAAGTTAATCCCAGTTGAGGAGCTGAACTGCAGAGGCAGTACACTACAATCACAATCGTGACATGCACGTAAGCTTCACATCACAATCACATTCCCACGCATCCACAACGAACACCAGATCTACAAAACCTTCATCCTCCATGCTCACCCTGATCCAACCTGAAATTGCCCGATTTGACCCTCTCATATCCATCGTAACCTTTGTCACCCACAGGACAAACCAACCCCCCCTAATCACTCGCAAGTCAGAAGACCGACGAACCGCCGCTCAGGCAATTCTCGTGAAAAGAAATAACAGGCAACCACACGGGCACGCAATGAACAGGGCAATCAGACAAGGGGGGGGTCAGCACCCTCCCCCTTCTCAATACGGACATCGTCCACGAAAAGCGCGAACCAGCGAGTGAATTAGCAATCTCGGAATCTCTTCTCCTGCAAGCAGCAGGCAGCCAAGTCTTCGGTCCAGGCCCCCAGGCCCCCCAGTCAACGACTCCGCGAACACAAGGCACGCACGAGAAATTTATCTTTGCATCAGAAACCTGCTTTTCGTGCTTCGTGTCTGTAATGTGACGAGATCCCAACAGTTCAGAACACCGGGCACCTCAAGCGGATCCCGCATTGCTTGCTCCTGGCCTCCTCCATTCCGTACATACCATCCACCCATCAGCCTCCGCCCCTTGCGCGTCCTCAATCCCATCGTGAAGAGTGCAAAACCCAAAATCAGATGATCAAACCTGGCATGTACGCTCCCATCAAGCGGCCGCAGTTCGACTGCTTCCCTCTTTTCGAACGAAAATCACACGGGCTAGGGCCATGCAAGCGCACGAGCAAATTGGAAAGAGACAAGACAAGTCAGAACAAGACAGACCTTTCTCCAATACTTCCTGCTGACCGTTTCCCCCCTCCCCCCAGCCATCACAATCACATCCCATCAATGATCACGGGCGTCAGTTCAGCCCGAAAGGAAGCGCCCATCTGACAACACGCAGACCAAACGCCCCAGCACCAGCACCAGCACCAGCACCAGCCCGGCCCAGCCCAAGGCTCCGCAGACTGCGGGAACAGCAAAGACCCTCAAGACCGGACTGCGGCAGCTACTTTCTTGGGGGGGGCAGACCAGACGCGGGCTTCTGCATGGCATCAGCACCAGCACCAAGAAAGCACTGTTCATCGTCGAGTCCAGTCAGGTGGCCGGGGATGGTGGGATGAGGGAGGGAGGGGAGCACGATAAACCCTCAACGTTTAGTTCGGTGGCTGACTTGCAACTGGCTAAGCTACGTGTTCTACCTCCGTGGGAGAGAGAGAGACCGCACCACACGGCACGACGCGTCCACATCTTCAACACGCGCCGGGAACTAACCCTCTCGAGGTTCCGTGATGTTCCAACAAAATAGCTTCATCCTTTACCCGTCACTACTTGAAATCCTTCTCACAGAACACACAGAGATTGCAACACACCCCCTTTCACTAGTCTCCTCGTCCACCTGTTCCCAAATCTTTCTGGGTTAATCTTGGTTCCAACTTGCTCACGGCCCCCAAGCCAAGAAGAAAGGAAAACCAGATGACAAGCCCGCAGGAAAGAAAAAAAGGTCGAGCGCGAGAAAGCTCAGAACAGGAGCGCAGAAGTGTCATAGCACACCTTCCCGGGAACAACTAAGACCGGTGGAGAGGCGGGACAAAGTAGAGAACAGAAGACGAGGACCTCGGACAGTGAACTAGCTTGGCACACCACCACGGGTGCGGGCTTTCGTGTCTCTCTCACTCTCTCATCCGTCTCGTCTGTCGCGCATGAGGTCTAACGCGCGTCATGTCCCATCAGCTCGCTCGCTGGTTCACCAGTTTGTGTCGCGAGAGAAGGTAAGCTAAGGCCGTGTATCGTGTCGATGGAGACAAATAGAGATATGATGTCGCGACACTTTTGCCTTTCCCCCTACTGTATAGTAGCGGTCGTAGTCTCCTTTTTCCCTACTCCCTACTTGCCACGCCCCCCTCCCCCTTTTTTCTCGTTTCGTTCTTCCGGCCCCTTCTTCACCTTGTCTCCATCGTGGGCCCCTCATTTTGTTTCTCCGCCAGTCTTACCGCATGACGCCGGTTGATCATAGGTGAAAAGCTGGCTCGTGTACCCTCCAGTGCCTGTCCTTCCATCCTCCCACCCCCATACCGGGGGGCTAATCAAGTGCCTCTTCCTCTTTCTCACCTACCGGTATCCCTCTTTCTCTATCATGACATGTATGAACAACGAAACAAGATGTAGAAAAGAGTAGTCCACACGCCCTGTATCTGACCTGGCCTAGCCCAAGAGGGTAAACTAGTCCCATAGAGACAGCGAGAAGAAAAGAGAGAGAGAGAGTAAGAGAGCAACAGAGAAACCCTAATCCTCCAAAATCGACGCCGTCTCGAGTACCAAAGGAGGCGCCCGCTAGGGCGATGTTGCGCCATTTGGGCCAACAAGAGAATAGGTAGCGTAGAGCAACAAGGCAAGCTCTCCAAAAAAGAACGCTACAATCGTCCGCTAGACACGTCTCCCATATCAAATCAATGGCACGAGAAGAGGAACAAGATAATCCCATCACAAGCAAAAGAAGAAGAAGAAGAACTAGGCTTGGCTAAAGGGTGTGTGTTTTGCGTGCTGCTTGCCCGTGTGGAAAAGAAGATCCCACGCCAAAAAGACGCCCGACATCCAGCGCCAACACCAACACCAGCACCAGCACCAGTCATCGGCTGACGGCGTGAGCGTTGGAGGGGGGAAAAGGGGACCCGGGGGGTTAGGGAATATGCCAAACCATCAAAGGAAGGAAACCAACAGGAATTTTAAGACGAGACGGGAGGAACAAAGTACGCTGTCTGTTGAGCACGTTCCGGGGACGAACATGGCACCGCCGTTTGGTCTCTGGTCGACCGGACCTGTCATCCTATGGCTATGGCGTTAACCCGGCGTATCTGTCACGGAGTCGACTCCGGGAAAGACGGCCGGCCGCCAGACTGGAGTGTTTCCGAAACGACAATCGGCCAGCTAACTACCTACCTTAACTAATTGACAGAGTCCAAACCGGAGAAGCGGGAGGGCGGATGAGGGACGGACGACCTGACGACCGATGATGACTGATAGTCACCAGGTATCCGTGATGGAAAAATTTGTCATTGTTGCTCCTCGTTCTTCACCCCCTGAACAATCAAATGAGGATAGAACGTCGAGGAGGCTTGCGAACAAACGCCCGCCAAGTTACGCAATGCGCCTTTCTCTCTTTCTCCGCTTCAAACTTCATCCACCTGCGGCTGGTCCGCCCTCCCCCGCCTCCCCCGCCTCCCGCGACTGGTATTGATTCCAAAGAGTACCAATTTGACACGATCGTGCGCCATGTCACGGGGAGAGGGGGGGAAGGGAACGGTAAGTACGGTACGGAGTACCTAGGTCAGGTACCGTACAAGGCAAAAGGCAAAAGGCAAGGTAAGGCAAATCTTACCCATTGAGAAGACAGTCACACCCCCTGCCTCCTCTGTCTCTACAACTCACACAGCTCTCTCCGAGTCGTCGCATCCGATACGCCCTATGCAAGCAGTATCAGATGAGGGAATTGCACGGAGCAAAGAAGAAACAGAAAAAAGGCAGATATGGAGACCTTGGGAAAGCAACAAATCAAAGAGAGATCAGCGCTCTTTCCGCACTGCCACCGGGTGTCCTCGGATGGCGTCGAGGAATAAAAGATATTCGAACCTAGCGCGGCGGGGAAAGGGGAGGCGGGAGGGGAGGGGGCCAAAAACGTAAGTAGGTAGGTAGCAATCCGCAGCCATGTAGATAGGTCGTGAGAGGAAGGGTGGGAGAGAGCAGTGTAGGCATCCGTAGAGCTGTACAGAGTAGAGGGGGCCAAGATGGGAACCCTGCCCTTGGATAGCCCGTCCATTCTCTCTCTCTCTCTCTCTGTTTTTGGTCACTTCGTTGACCCTCCATCGCTCCCGCCGCCGCCCTACCGAAAGAACAGACCACAAGGAAATCAAGACCCGGAACTTGGAAGAGCCTCTTGGACGCTTGTCGGATGGAAACGACGTGGATCCCCACTAGACTGGAGATGCAGCAAGACGGGCTAGCACGAATCATTCAAGTGCGCCACTACATGCGACGTTGGGGGAAATTTGCTTGGGGATTTTCGGGTTAATTACCCAAGATCCCGTGCATTACGCCGAGAAGGGGATGAAGGGAACGCCACAAAAAGAAAGAGAGAGGAGAGGATGGATACTCGGGGGCGTGTGAGTGTGAGTGTGAGAACGTGTGAGTGTGTGTGTGTGTGTCTGGGTCTACCATAGTACAGCCTGGGTCTGGCCAGACAAGTCTTGATACCTCCAATCCACCCTTTCACTTGGTAGGTGTGGTGGGCTCTACCAGTCAACCAGAGGCCGTGTGCCTGAGAAGGCAGGGTTTATCACGTCTCGTTGGGTTTATTGCATTGACAGAGTGGCTTGTCTCCTGTCCGCTGTTGCCGCGTTTGGATGAACGAATGTGCCGTCTCAAAACAGACATGGATGGGTTTCTGCGGGGAGAACAGACATTGAAGGAGGATAGAACTCAGGAGGAGGAGGAGGAGGAGGAGGAGGAGTAGGAGTGTACGGTGTTCCAATGTTCTAGACTGAGTAGAGACGATACCCAAGGATGGCTTTCTCCTCGAGTCATTCGAATGAGGAGGTCCTGCAGGTTGCTTATGCTGTTGGGAAGGACTATACCGTGGTTGCGGATAGAGACGCTCCCTCTACATAAGATGTTTGAGGAAGTGGGCTGGGGGGGGGGGAGGCGGAACGAAGAGAAGCGATCCTGAGGCCCGGAAGGAGTGGTGAAAGACGCCAATCTAGGGTTGGGGCTGTATCCGTAGGACCGTAGCTCTCTCCATCTTTCATCACCATCTTTCTCTGTGTCCCTCCTCAAAAGTAAAAGTGAGCTCGGGCTTCCCGCTGGGGGAAGGGAGTGTGCCAAAGGAAGAGAAGGGGGCATTGGTAAGGGGAAGGAGAGAGGGGGTGCGTTTGGAGACGAACAAGCGTCCGTGTGGGCGTGGGATGCAATACCGAACTTGGTTGTCATTGATAGCTCCTCCTGTGCCTGTGCAAATGTGCCCAGCTCTTCGTCCAAAGGGCATCGTTACGGACGTTGTCGAGTACGGTGAAAGGGAGAGAGCGCCACGGGTGAGAAAGTTTATTTCGGCGTGATGTCTTAGAGCTGCCATTGTGATTGGACACACAATCGGCAGGGGAGATGAAGGTCCTGCGCGGTCTGAGACCTCTCTGGTGAGTAGATTACGTATACGTATGAGACTCTTTTCTGGGAGCCTGTATCCGTAGGGATGAGTGAAAAGATCGTGGTCGTGGTTGAATACCATACCCACACGTGCCATGCTCGATTCGTATTCATCCTTGCGTTTGTGCCTCTTGTCTCATGGTGAGTTATTGTTGCATTCAAGCCCAGGCAGGGCTCAATTTTTTCTGAACCATTGACTGGCGCGCCAAAATCGCGCTTCCAAGATTTCTAGGCCCGATTAGGCATGATGGCAAATTTGGACGTGTGGTTGTATTCGTAGTAGGTATACACCTACGGACGCCTAGAGTGAACCAGCAAGCATGCACCGCCGCGGCTTCTGGTGAGCGGGAGAGCATCAGCTAGCCTGCCGTAGGTCGCAATGGCGAGAAACAGAGCGAGCCGCCAACCGATGCTGAAGAATCGCTAACTGGATAGAGGCCATGTCGACGTGTGTGGCGCGCTCTGGACCCAAAGTCTGTCGGGGACCTTTGACATCCAGATATGCCTGGTATCCGTATCTTTGCAAGGAAAGAAAAGTCTGTAACTTTGTGGGTGCAAAACTTGCGAGCAGGGAGCAGGGAGTCGGGACACCAATACCAATTCGAATACCAGATGGAACCCGATTCGACGCGCATCTTTGGTTCTGCCCTCACTGTCAGTGCCCATATGTCCCGACGTTGAGACGAGGAACATTGCTCACCAGATGTCCCGCGACAAGAGGCTGAGGACAAGGCTTGCGTCATCTTCTCATCTTTGAAAGGGGTCGCGAGCTATGTAAAACCCGTCTCGTTCGGTTGAGTTTTGCTTGACCTGCATAAGGTACGCGGCATGGAAGCTTCCCCGTTCTCCCCAGAGGGAACACCATGACCGCAGTCTCGGGACACTGTTGTGCGCCTTTCTCTTTTTTGTGTGCCTCGAGCTTCTGCCACAATCCGATGTTTACAGTTTCAAGACTTCTTCCCAAAGAAGTGCGGCTTCAAGACAGAGAAAAGGGAGTGTCCGTCTTACATTCAAGGCTTAGCTCCCCTTCTGCCCCCCCCCCCCCCCCCCCCCCCCCCGTTTGCCCGCTTCAAAGCCAGGTACCTACCTGGTGCCGCCGTCCCAACTGAAAGGGTGGACTATTGCCGCACCATGTTACCTCCCATTTGGCGTTATTCTTTGTGCAACTTGGCTGCGCGCGAAAGCTCGGAGAAAAGCAAGGCTCCCCAATTGAATTCGCGTACGACCCAGGGCCAGGTGCTTGGGGCTTAGAGAGCGGCGAGACAGCAGCAATAAACAACGTGGTGTTCTGATCGACGGATGATGTTCACAAGGATCGGCGCAGCCCCGGTCGTGCGAGGCCCACCCGGGAATATGCAACCCAAAACCCCTTTTTCAACGACATTCAAGCGCGAGTCGTGCAATTCCATGTCATCACCGCCGCCTTTCGAATAGGCGCAAATCACGCCTTAGGCCCGGATTTCGTACCAGAGTATCCGTACGATCCATCTGTGATGCTTTGATGACCACCTCAATCGCATTGTCGATGCAACCTTGGGGTTCCATTGACGGGAAGCGTATCGGCGCTTCTGCTCCGGTATTGCTCCCACGCCGCTGATTATTGCTTGTCCATTGGGAACGCAGCAGAGCGGTGCCAGCCACTTCTGCAAGCGCAGGCAGAAGCTGAACCATAGATAGTAGTAACAGGCACCGAGACGACTTATTGAATACAGAACTACATCGGTTGCTGCTTCTGATGCAAGCCAAACTTGTTCTTGATTTCTAGCACATGGCACGTGGCACAACGGCCGTTAAACACGCCGGAAATCTCATTGGTTCCAGTCAAGGCCTTTCGAGGCTTCAAGTCCAGAAACGCTTTCCCGTCCCTCTTCCGCGCGATGCTTCCCTACGGATGCCAAGCCGGTTGGAGAGAGTGAGATGGAGGAGCACTTACACCAAGAGGATCAAGAACTGCAATCGTGAGAACTAGTCACAATCCGCTAGCCATGGAAAGGTTGATGCTCCCTGGTCGTATCACACGCCTGGCTCAAGGGTCGATTGCTGCATCTTCTCTAGCGCATGTACACCATCGGGCTTTTCAGTCGTATGTTTCTTGTATCGCAACTAGCGAGGGAGTCGGCACCGTTGTGAGTACGTTGGAGCACTCATCCGCCACTATCCCTTTCAATAGATCGCCGAGGACAAAGGATGTCACCAACTAGTTGATAGACAGTCGTTGGTGAAGTACACTGGTGTCGTCTTCTTTCTCCGCGGGAGCTATAGTAGGGCAACCATTAGTGCTGAGAATCAAGCAAGGACGAATTAGTGGCGTGGGCGAGAGTGTCGCTACTGTAACTTGCTACTATAGTCATGTCGTCGAATGTTTGTCGTTCTATCTCCTTCACCAAGCTGCCTTGCCCCTAGTAGCATTTTGGGCGGCGACGGCGGCTTTTGGATCTCTGTAGTCTTTGGTCATGCCATTCGGAAGCTGCTGGCCGAACAGGCAGACCTCCCAAGTCAATTTCATACTATCCAGCAGCCTCAACGGTTGTACGAGAACCCAAAAGACAGTCGTATGCGGTTTGCCGGCGCATGTCGGTTTGCGGGAGGAATGCGACTCTTAGACTGTGGTCTCGCACGGACAACGTTCACTGACAAGATCAACCTGTTGTTGGGATGAGTTGCTTAGCTTTGTAAACATCGAGGCGGTTTCAACGCCCATCTTCTTTGAGCTCGCATCTGACCCAGGTCGCATCTTGTCTGGCCGCCAACTAAAGTTTCGCCACTCAGGGGTTCGACATCATCTGGATGAAGCATACGCAGCGAGAATGGCCGTCATCCTACCAAGGTGAATGTCCATGGACTTGGGCCTAAAGAATAAATGCCAAAGGAAGCAAGGATGGGCATACTTGAGGCTGTATCATCCGATGTTTCTTCTTGAGTTTGACTCACGGTGGTATAGTTCTTCGCAATAGTACGCGCGGTTTGCAGGAGGAATACTCAAACCAGCCTTTCCAGCACAGGCATTATCGATGCGACTTTGACTGGTGATCCGGGGATGATGAGCATCGCTAGAGAACCATGATTTGCGTCGGCTCGCAGGGTAACCGCAGGACATATTGCCGCCCACATGCTCTAGACTCTGTCGAGACTGAGCCGGACCTTGTCAGATATCGGCGAATGCAAATCATCGGCCATGGGAAAGACGACGACCTCTCTTCGCCGGCCCTCTCGCCGGCGAGAACAGGTTTCGTCTGCCCAAGCCCCTATCGTATCTCATTGTTCCGGCCGGGTTGAGAGGTTCGGGAATGTCGAGCTTGGAGAGACTGGTCAACGCAGGTTTTTCCATGAGAGCCATCGGAGTATTCATGTTATGGACAGAGTTCTGTACGAGTCGGGAGTGAAAATGATGCGCTGGCCCGAGTATGGCCCCTCTCCGGTTATGGCGGCACAATGATGAAGTCTTTCCGGTAAACCCCCAAATGAGAGGTTGGCGTGGTGAGGCTCAAGTCGAAGTCCCAATGTGTACCGCAACCACACGACGGTCGGTAGATTTCACTGATTGAGTAGCGAGGCCGATCTAAGCCGACACCAATGCAACTAGGCTGTATGGTGGTCAACCTGCCACGCTTGCTCACGCCAGCCCGCAGCTAGAGCTCATCATGTGCCGTGCGGTCGAGCATGAATTGCCGGATTTGATTGGACATGGCTCAAATGCGGATGGCCATGGCACGCAGGATGCGTCTCTAGTATTACTCGGAAGAACCGTCGTACTTGGTTTCTCGGTTGTCCTCCGAACGCTAGACGCAGAAGCATTCCAGCACACTCGGGAATGTGCTTGGTCGGCCGAGATGATTACTCAGCTTGTCTTGTACAGTTGTACCGCTGCCTGCGGCACCACGTAACCGATCTTCGATTGATCCTCCATCGGTCTTGGGTTTTCAAGGCTTTTAGCGGAGGCGCCAGTTTCTTCAGTGATCATCATTGCCCGTAGCTCGCTCTTTTCCGCCTAGGGATGGGCGCGTGGAGCGTCTTTTGTCGATCAGTGACAGGCAAAAGAAGCAGCCGATCGACAGGGCAAAAATCCCTGGCTATGCGTAAGACGAGCGCTCTTCCAAGCCACTGATGAGAGGTCGCGAGTCAGGTTCTGCGGTGTCGATGCAGAAGACAATCTGCAGAAGGGCCAGTCATAATACGGTGGTGAGGCAGCCGTATTAGCTGGTGAAGAAAGAAACACTGGCCGGGCTGAAGGGGTTTGATGCTCCCTTCGTGTTGCGAGTTTCGCTTCAACGAGAGTTGACTCCCCCAAGTCTTCCCGCGAAACAAAGAAGGCTGTTTGCGTGGAGACCTAGAGTGTTTCTGGCCGCGCCTCCAGTATAACACACCTCCTCTTTATGGCAGGATCACCAAGTAGGCTCAACCATCGTGGCGGATCGCTGAGCTAGTAAGCGGGGGGAGGTATCCGTAGTGTGCAATTGACGCACGCGTCGGCCAACAGCTGAAGCGCCTGGTAGCATCTTCTCTGCGTATTGGACGTTTTGCAGCGAAGACAGCACCGATAGCTGCAAGGGAGGGTTGGGTTGTGGGGATGCGGTGCTCGATGGGCCGCTCGCCTAGACCAGGCCGGACAGCGGAAAGGAACCTGCCCCCCTCGTGGAATTCGCGCGATGATACATCATAAAGGTATGGAACTGCAGTGTGCAAGCATGCATCACGAACGAGGCGGATTGGCCCAATGGGGATAGCCGAGTGTTCAGGGCTGCCTTGCCTGAGAGACTATCGAGTAGGTATCGACGTCTGTCTGTCTGTCTGTCTGGGGTGGACATGTGCGCATCGTGTGTAAAAGTGAGCACTGTCTGGATCCGTGTGGTGAAGATTATCAGGTAGACCGTACTGTAGATGAACAGCTGAAGCAGTGGATCCGAAGCAAGAGGACGATCTTCATGTCCATGTGAACCATTGCCAGGAAAATTGGCCCACGGCAACTGGGGAGATGGGAAAATCGACTTTCCCACTGCCGCCGGTCGACTGAGTGTCTTTTCGCCTCCTCGCCTCGTACCTCCACTTGGATTGCTCCGCTGCCGGCCGTGTTTCTCGGAATCTGGCGTGTCCGATCTCGACTGTTCCCGTATGCTCGTACACACGGATGCTGATAGGCGCGGCGTAAGCAGCGGAGCCGTCGTGATAGGTGCCTCAATTTGCTGCAGCCTGGAGCCGGAAGCCCTTTTTTCTCCTTGGAATCCTTTCCACTCCATTCCCTTTCCCTCACCCGTAGGGCAGACGTCTCAGCCGTCCGGCTCTAGCGGGTATGCACGGCCTTCCCACGCTCTCCTCTGTGGTCCCTTCACCGCTAACTCGCCCTTCTTCGAACAGAGAGAGGCATGTGGGAATGGCTTTGATGGCCTGCTTGTTGTCCACATGCGCATGTCTCCTTGGCCGTGGTTCGGGTACCGCTTTTGACCATCGTCACTTGCCGCTGTGGATGTGTGATACTCGACCAACTGGCGGCGAGTGAAATAAGCCGTTTTCCCAGCATCCAGGTTGCACTTTATCCATGCGCGTTACCTAAGGACATGCAGGTCGTACCAATTGCGATCACAGTGTCAATGTCGACCTCTTAATCACTGTCTGCTGAGCCAGCGCAACCCACCCACCCCAATTCGACCAGGGGAATGAAGCATCCTTGCGCGTTGGGGGCTTGAAATTGGCGGCACTCTGCTTGACACCATCGGGACCTGCCAGGAAGTCGACGACACCTCCGAGGGGGACTGACCGCTTGGTGGCCTCATGACTTCATCCATCAGGGGTGCCATATGCCATTGTCGCATAATGTCCTTGATGGTCTGGCCTCGCGGAATTTCCAGCAACATGTGAGACGTATCGGCTAGAGCAACTTGTCAACGGGGGATCATTGTCGGCGGTCGAATAGCTCGAAAGAGGTGCCTTTCCGGGTTGGTTCTGAACCTAATGATTCCATCATCATTTTAGCGGCACTTGAGGCGTCCGTCCCTTCTGCCCTCGCTGCTGCTGCTGCTGCACAAGCCTCGAAGCGTTGGGAGTCAGGTATCCGTAGTCAGGAATATATGTCTCAGAGAAGCCTTGAAACTTGGTTCTTGGCCTTGCTGGAAAGAGTGCTGACACCTGCTCATTGCGGCGATCCATATCCATCAATTGATCCCTTTGGTGCACGGGACCTGTTCTTTCCAGAGCAGCTCTATGCAGACCACGATACCTGACACTTGGCATGCTGCATGGCTCTCCCATTCGAATCGTGGTGGCATTGAGTTCCCATTGGACGAGGCCGTGCACACATTCCCTCCTGTGCTGCGAGATGGGGTCAAACGACCATGATATGTTCATGAGGATCCGTAACTGACCAGACATCGATTCAATGGGGGAGAAGACGGCCGAGGTCGAATGCTGAAAGATTCCGTGGGCAGTATTCATCCGCCGGTGAATTGTTCGAATCCGAGTAATATCCAAAAGGTCCACCCGTATTCGATCGAATTAGCAACCTCTCGTTCTGCAGCCTGAAAGAGGCACAAAGGCGGTGTGAGTAAGACACTTGCCCTGTGTAGACAATGCTGCATGCTGCGAGATTGGTTCCAGCCTCACGAAAAACTCGAAATCCCACCTCTGGCTTGGGCATCAAATGACAGACGCGAATGCCTCCCGAAATGCAAAGAACAGCCGAAAGTGACCCCGTTCTAACCACCGGTGGGCCTGTTTGATGACAGAAATCCTTGCTGCCGAGGTATGCTTCCGATATTGGCTGGGAAGTCGTGCGGCGAGGGATCAGAAGAGGGCACAGGCTTGTCGAGAGAGAGAGAGAGGAGTCGTACACGACCAGACAGGGGATGATAAGAAGGGAAATGAGGAGGAATGCATACGGCAACGACCAAAACTGAAGTCGAATGAAGAACCGCTTCAAGCCTTCAAGTCGCCGCCATCCGCGATAAAGACGCAGAGGTAAATCGAGGTACCACGCGATATTACCTTGCGGCTGTGAGGTTAGCACGATGACAACCTTGTCCAGCTGCCCTTGGTCTGGGGCCATTTCCCGTCTCTTCTGACTACCTTGTATCCCTAACGACGCTCATAGCGTTCATCAACAGCACCGGAGATGATTAACCAGTAACTTGTTGCCAGCATAACTTCCATTGAGTATGTCTGTGGTTGTGCAACATTGTCCACCAAGCTATGCGACAGCCCACGATGGCTGACATGGGCTCGTCCAGGCGAGACGGTATGTACATCGAAGGCGCTCATACGATAGTTGCACAGGGTCAAGCCATTGTCCTATGGCGTGGGTTATGCGGTAGGACTGTCGTGCTCTGAACGGCATGGTCTGCACATCAGTGGATACTTCCACGTGAGGCAGTATCGGCCAGAGTGCAGACATCGGGGGCGTACAAAGTTTTAGTCTGCACGTGGAGTGCCTCGCTGAGGTGGTATTTGAGCTTGTCAAGGGACGTGCGAGCAGAATCCTAGGCCCATGTGAGGAGGGGTAGACAGGCCCCAAAATCGCAGAGGCTTCGGTGACTGGCTTCTCTCGCCTCGATCCAGTTCTGGTCTAACTGAGTGTCGCAGCAGTACTGTATGTACTCGGTCGTCCGCTGGGGCATGACACGAATCCAGCCATGTCAGGGCCAAGGTACTCCGTAAGCTCAGGGGGTCTTGACTGGCAACCGTCCAGACAGATTCGACGACGAGAGAAAAAAGAGCGGCAGTGAGATGGCTAACCAGCAGCAGCCGACATGGATGTTAGCCAAGGGAAGAGGAGTAGGATAGACCTGCGAGTGGCTGTTATTTCTCAGGTACTGCATACTTCAGGCAATTGGAATCACGGCATGGATAATGCGGTCAGAAACTTTGGGTCTGATGACCTTGTCCTGCTGCTTGTCGTCCCGAGGTATCCGGGCGACCTCGTTCCGACTTCTCGTGTTCCTCTGGGATCCGCGACCCAATACGGGTCTATCCTGTCTGAATGTTGTTTCTGTCGTTATTCTTGCCGTACTGCGCATAGCTAAAGGTGAGGGGACCTCTGGTTGCTATCTCTCTCTCTTCCAGTGGCGCTAATAAAATGCCGGCTATGGGGTTATACCTCACTGGGAAGAGGGTCAAATTATGCGCCGAAATGAAATGGGCGAATGCTGCAAAAAGACGGCAAGAGGTTAATTGTCGTCGGGCAAAGCGGTTGACGGCCCTGCTGCGGTCGTCGGCGAGATGACAGGTGGTTGTCAAATTCATGATTCGGAGAAACGCATGATTTAGACCGATGCAAAGGATGATGCCGATACCGTGGGTCATGACGGCGACAATTCTAAGCATCGATTGTTTGGACGGCTCAGGGGAGTGTGGCTGTGGGCTGACGGGCGCTTGACGCTGTCGAGTTTGGTAGTCAGGCGAAATGTACGGATGGATATTTGGTGTGCGCGCTGATGTGCCGCTTTGACTGGCCGCAGCTCAGGATTTGGTGACAGTTGAGAGCGTGCGTACACATACCCAACGTCGCACGCCTAGACGTCAAAAGTTGACATGTTGCATGCTGAAGTGAATTCTGGGCGGGTGTTTTCCTCGTGTATCCGTACACTAGCTTCGTGGAGGCTCTTCCTGGGCGTGACTGAAGGGCGGCGTAGCAACTAGTTGTTCCGGAACACTGGGCCGGGCGGCTTGTCGTTGGAACAAACGTGTAAGCTTGTACACATGGCCGCTAACATGTTTGGTGGTCGTCCCAAGGATAGATTGGCGTTGAGCATCCATACGGCGTATGGGCTTGTGTGAACGGATACGGAGTACTCTGTAGGGACGTGGTATGTAGGTGCGAGGTCAAGGGCGAGAGAAAACGGCTGTTGGACTGGGTTTGGTTTGGTTTGGTTTAGACTGGTTCCCGTTCCTTCGCGTAGGCGACCAACAAGTTTTGAGAAGAAGCAGACACTGTGCCCCTCCGGGGCATTAACGCTTGCTTAGTCGAATCCCAGCGGTTTGGGTCGCTTGAGATCTGTCGACGCCCTAACCTTCGCGACAGATCACTCTAGCAGCGGGCAGCGTTTCTTGGTGAACCCCCAAACCAGGGTGTCGGGATTTGCCTAGTTCATTCGAGTATAGCCCGTAGATTGGGAATTGGGGGACCTGAGCTTCTTGAGCACGCAGTAGCCCTAAGAAGTACTTTGGCGTCGGTTCCTGGCCTGGCGCTGACGCCGGTGTTTTTGAAGGAGCCGCGGCCACATTGGCATTAACTTAGGCAAGGCTGTGTCGACATGTCTGGACATGGGACGGTCGGTCGGTAGCACGTAGGTTATGGGTAGAAAAGAGGCTCGAATAGTTGGTGAGCCTGGCGATAGTAGCAAGCAAGCTCGCAAGTGCGGCAACATCGACAACGGTGACATCGGCGGCAATTGCGCTGTGATGATATTGGAATTTGTGACGCATTCAATTGCGTGCAGGACCGGGGGTATTCAAATTCGTATCGGACGCCGACCGACTCGGCCGTGAAGCGAGCGGTGAGAGGTGTGATTTGAGCGTGAGCATGAGCATCCTAGCGACCGGGGAGGGGGGATGGTTTCGAAGTCGAAAGGCGGGCATGCATTCGTAGACGATGATTTAGACATGGAAGACAGGCAGGGCGCAGGCATTGTAGCGGTAGGTGGCGGTTAAGTTGTTAATTCGCAAGCAGGGACATGACAGACTGAGGTGCTGAGGTGCCCACGGTGCCGTGGCATGCGTGGCCCGGTGAGGTGCATCCCGTAATAGACGGACTCGCGGAGGATGGATGTTCCATTGGGCGAGTGGCGAAGCGGGCGACAAGAGGCGGGCACGGCGGGAAAGAGGGACCCATCATCCATCATCCAAGAACGGGATGCAAAATGTCACTGCGGGATTTCCCCGAGGTCCCGCCACTGGAAGGTCCTGCGCAGCTTCGAAGACAAATGGAAGGAATCGCGAAGACGACTGTAAGCACTCCTTCCCCGCTGTTGCGCAAATTGAACCCGGGAAAGAGGACAATGCCCGTGGTTCGCATCTGTACTTGCCTTTTTGCTCTTGTTATCCGCTTACCAACATGGGAGTTTCTACGATGGGACAATTTATCTGTGGTCATGTTCCCAACTTAAAAAGTACCTACCTTCCAGATTATGTGAGGTACTTCTCGAGTCAGAAGGCACGGAGGATATCGCTTTTGTGACGTGGAAGGTGTCTCTGCGCCAAAGTGGTTGTGTTGTGCAGGCAAGTGGCAGGAACGCACCGAAGTTGAAGGTGCCTGCCGTGCCTGCTTCGTAGAAGGCGAGGTGCCCTGGTACATAGGTAGGACCGAGGAAGGTACGAATGCCTAAGGTAAAGTAGCCACAAGATGTCGTTTTGGTCCAATCAAACGTGAACGGCTGTATGCCCGTGGAAGTACACCTCACCTTGATTTAGGTACCTACCTCAGAGCGAGCTCACCGAGAGAAGGTGCCGGGCAGGCTGCGAGGGCAGGCGCGACCGCTTCCCAGCGGCCACTTCCGGCCGAGACCGTGCCACGGTCCTCCGTCCACCTTCACCGTCACCGTCGCCATCGCCGTTGTTACTCGACACGAGCGCCAGCAGTCGCTTCTAGCCCTTTCTCACAGTAAGGTACCGAGTATGGATGCCTCCTTGTCCAAAGTTCCACTTCAACTTTGGATAACCACACTTTTGTTTTCATTCCACCGAGGCATGTGTAATTGATATGTGCCATTGTTACTGCCCAGTGTCCGCCTGCTCCGATTCTCGACTCCGCATGCGTCTTTTGGGTATCTTGGAAGGCATCTTCGGTATGGAGTCGCGGAGTACCCACTTCCCACCACTTTGCAGTGCAAATTAGCCTGGACGGCAAGGTACTTGCGACTGTCGAATACCTACCTAGTCGTCGCCGCCGCAGTCAGACAGGGTCGCAGGCTGTCACAATTAAGCGAGGGGTAGCCAGGAGGGAAAAGGAACATGCCCTCACATCACATCCCCTGCTCTCTACGCAAGTCGCTTGGGATTTTGGGAAGCCTTCCAGGGTCTCCCGGTGCTCCAGCCCTCTGGAAATTCTCTGAAGCAAGGAGAAGGGAACTAGTGGGCTACCGGCCTTGCAAACAGGGCGGGGGAAGCAGCACACTGTGGTGATTGACATGGTGGAGGGGGGAAAAGGAGAGGGGGGTGGGGGACATGGTAGGTCCATCATCCATGGATGGGATGCAGGGCAAGCTGGATGCTGCAGCTGCTTGCAAGGAACTCAACGAAGGTTGCCTAGAGGGCTGGGCCACCCCTTCCCATCTTTACCCCCCAATTGCCCCCCCTTTTACCTTGACTTCAGTGCTTCACTGACTGAGCGTTTGACCAGGACCTCACCAAAGCAAAGCAGTACGAAGTACGGATACAGAAAACCTCGAATCTGGTCGTCCTCCCCCCAGTCTCGCGTTTGGCTCGGTATTCCTGGTAAATCCGCCCCCGGCAGATCTCAGCTGCGACAATATCGACGTGGAGGGGTGGCCCGTTCGTCCGTCGTCCCTCGCCCGGCCTCGAGGTGCCCGATGACAGGGGGATAGACAAGCGAAGGGAAAATCCCATTTCCAATATCGAAGCAGCGGATGCCGCTAGCTGCCTTTCCAGTCAGCACGAAACAGCCCTCATCCCCGAGGCTATTTTTCCCAAGCGAGTTCTGACCCTCTGCTCTCCAGGAACCCACCCTTCACGAAATGGAAGCCAACAGGGTGTCGATTGTCGATTGTCGAATCTCCGGCTTCCCAAGGACCTCGTCGTAACGATTTGTGATGCCTTATCACTATCTACACGCGGTATCCGCACGGGTTCTCTGTATCCGTACCGAGTATCTCTGCCCAGGTGGTGCACAGGAGCCCCATCATAGATCGAGCTTCGCCGCGAAGCGAGTGACGGTTCGTCGACGGATTTCGGCAAATCGATCGGAATTCCGCCCTCGTGTCAAGAAGCATACCTCCCGAGATCGATGTTCCAAGATCTCAAAGATGACATGAGCTTTCGTGTCCGCACTGAGAGGCACGGATAGATTGGGTTCATCAGGCTAGCAGTGTCCAGCTGTCGTCTCAAGAGCTGCCGCCATCACGATTGTCCAAACGTCCAACCATCTCTTACTTCCACGACTGCGTCGCGTCGCGTCTCGCTCGCTCGCCCCTGGCGGATGGGAAGCTCGAGACAGGATGAGCCAGCCTCAGCGTTCCCGTCTGCACCAGCGCCAGCGCACCTCTAGGCCCTAGCTTGGGGATTCGTTTGACAAGTCGAACTTGCGGGGAAAACGCTAAGATAGCCCCCGAACCACTGGTGGGTGACAGGGACAAGCTCGACATCAGACACTTTGTGTCAGGAGACACGTGCCGTCTCAAGCAATAGGACTTACAAAATTACAACTTATATCACTTCAGGGGAATTATTCTCCAGACTCCAGAGTGAGTATCAAGGCGAGACGATTAATCTCGTGTGATAGATGGAATCTTTCGGGCAACATCCATCCCCGTTTCTTGGTGGCGCACTTCGTCAGCTCAAGGGGGGGCTGGCTCACACAACGTCCGCTGATCAACGAGATTTCTACATCGCAAATACGGCGGTGGCTTCTTCTGCTACAGTCCGAGCCCCTCGTTTTCAACCTAGTCATCCACCAAGCCGTTGGAAACGTCCGATATTCCGTCCTCGAGGCTTGACCTCTATCGGGACGGGAGGTAAGGGAACCAGAGAATAAGTTGCGCTTTCGTCCCATCAGCAGTTATTCTTGTCGCAACCCCGTATAGAGACGCAGCTCAGAAAACGACCTATTGGTCTCCACACCAGTTGACAGATCAAGTGTAGGAAACCGCCGAACCCCTAAACATCATAGTCTTGGGGTGATCGCCAGACCAGAAAGTTCAGACCACCGTTTGATCCCAAGCCCTGGACCGGCGCGCCAAAATAACCTTTGCGACGCGACCGAGGCACCAGCAAGATCCTCGATGACTATACAAACCTATAGAACTTTATCGAAGTGCGATGCTGCAGACTGCTACGCGGTACTTCATGAGGAAACGCACAGGTTCGCGCAGCACATGTACAGATAGAATTACCGCGCAGAAACGGAGCAAAGTCTGTACGGATAGTAAAGCAGCTGTACACTAGACCGAGCCAGGAGATACCGTCAAATGGCCGCCGGTGCCAGAGGTAGTGAGGAGAAGGGAGGGGATGTCGGTTCTCATTTCGTCGCTGCCCACAGACCACAGCCCACAACCCACAGCCCACCCGAATCCACTCGTTTGTATTTCGTAGCACAATCTCTGTCGCGGCGGAGAATATTTTGGTAGCAGAGCCCCGTCACGGGCGCCGGGGCTAGTGTTGTGTTCAAGGCGCCGGGCTCAGAAGTCCCCGAGGCGTCTATGCTGTTTTCGTCCATCTGGATCGACTCCAGCGCAAGCATTCCCTCAATTCCGCCCGAGTCAGGGTCCCACACTCGCGGAGTCTAGATCGCGGGCACCACACGGCAAGTCCCTCGTCAATGTCTTCCCCTTGGCCGGCACCATGAAAGGCGGCCTTTGCTTTCTTTGTTCTTTGTCCGTCGGAAGAGGACACGGACAAGCTACGGGGACGCGTCCAGACAACCGGCTGCTCCTTGCCCGATGCAGTCGAGTCTCTTTCGCAATGGTCATTCCTCAGCTGCCGTGCCGAGACGGGCCCGGCGTTCGCGATGACGGATCCGACAGTATACAATGGCACCGGCAGACGGCAGTATTCGTACAGCTTCCTTACAGTTCCTGGCCATGGTCAGCGAACATGTACTCCGTATGCACGATTCACGAATGAGGTAGCCCACGCATCTAGGCTCCCATCTGCAACTTGGGGCCTCTACGAAGTACTCGGTAGGGTCTGGTAGTCTGGGTCGCTGGGACGGGTGCATCTCGTCGGGTTTGGGTTTTGGTGATTCGGATGTCCAATTTTGCAGGTGCTGGCGGTGTTTCTGCAGATGCCAATGCAACCGCAACTGAGCATCTCGACGATCGACAAGGGATTCAAGCTGAGTGGCCAGTGATAGATGGAAGAGTCGGCACATCAGCCCCCTCCCAAGCCCTCAAAGCCAAGGCGAGGCAAGGTGCAGGGGAGGGGGGGGGAGCATCAATCTTCACCTTGCATCGCTCGACCTGGTTCGCCGCGACGCCGATGGCATGGGGGAAAAAATTGAAGGGGAAAAAAATGTGAGAGAGAAGGAGGTGGATCCGGCCACGGACTCCTTCCCAGTTCCCACCCACTTCATCATTTATCAGGCTAGCGCAGAAAAATGGCGCAGATCTCTGTTCTCTGGGGCCTAGGCTCTTGGTATCCACTTTGGGTCCAGAGCAGAAGGAAAGACCCCACTGTCTCGCGTTCCTACCTTCACTCATCGCAGACCCCAGCATCCATGCCCCGTCCCCAAGTTCCAATGGAAGTCACCCCCCAAGTCCAAAGAGCAAAGCAAAGCACCAACCTGAAGTCGACATATCCCTCTTTTCGCGAGTCTGCATCTCACGAGACCTCGCAGCTCTTCGTCTTGTGGTGGGAGCCAATGTTCATATACAAGCCCCACATTCAGATATACCTCTCTCCGCGAATATCCACTCTGGGCCGCCGCCGGGCCACCTGCCTTACCTACCGCAACACACACCAGATCCGACATTCCCACCTCACATGCTTGTCGCCGGGGTGGGTGGTCCTTTTTTTTTTTTGCCTTTCCTCTTGACTTCCAATTCTCTGTTTCTTTGCGCCAGATGTTCGATGCCATTGGAGGTGAGTGAAGTGGCTGCTCGAGAATCTTTGTTTTGCAGCTCGTCAGCTCACGTAGACACAGGGGCCCCCGATTATTCATCACGATCCACGACCATATCCGTAGACGAACACAGGCACTCAGTCCCACTTGTCGGTATTTCCCTCGCGCCCAGCTGTCTGTCTGCATCTCAATTCCCGGTACGGTGTGCCACAGCACGAGCGAGCAGGGCGAGCAGGCCACGCAGGCCACGCCGCACCAAAGACCGTCAGCGGCTGCTCCCAGAACCCAACGTCAGGGAACCCCAAACCAGCCGTGGGCATCCCAATGCACACCACACACACACACTACAGGGCCACAGAGTCCACAATGCCACAAAGACCACGTCTACGACCAGGGGAAAGGAAAAATTTCAACCCACGGTGCCGCTTCTCTCAGCAAGCAAGGTCCAGGGCTGGAAGACCGCGGCCGCGGAGCTGATGCCTCGACCTGCCCTGATCTCCTCTCACCAGAGACTCGACTTTCAGCTTGAGCGCTGTTTGCTCGGTACCGAGGCACACGTTACCTTCAATTGCGCACGCCGTACGGAGTACAGACCACAGAGTACGCCTGCGGCCTACCTACCAAAGGTACGTCGATCCGTACGGTCTTGCACACCTACGACACCGCACGCTCATTTCAGCCCACGCTCCCGTTCCGCGACGCGGCTGTCAGTCTCCTATTCTGGCTCTATCTCCTTGTTCCCTATCCATGTATGATGTGCCGTATGGTGTGCCGTATGGTGTGCCTACCTAGTACTGTACCTACACTTACCAAGCTCTGTAGCGAGAACCTTACCCGCTGCCCTTTCCCAAACTCCAGGTTGTCTATGCAAGACCCAGGCTCAGCAGCCGTCGTCGGCTTGTCTTCCTGGCGCTACCCGTACGCATGATCAAGATCAACGCATCCTGGAGCTCCTGCGAACTGTCGATTCGATGTGTACCGCAGCCAATGCCCCCACCGTTTTCTCCTACGCTTGCCTGTACGAGAATACAAAACACAAGAGGGTATACTCGTTGTGCGCCCAGGCATGCTTCCAGGAACAATGGCATTGCGCAGGTTTTGGCCTTGCTCGAAATCATGGCCAAGACCATGTCCAAGCCTTGGAATTTGCCGTCTACACAGTAGAGGGAGTGCCACGCATCCGGAGGTGCAGGAGCAGGTCGTGCAGCATCCAGCTCGGCATGTCGTCGTGTTCTGGAGACTGGCTGTGCCGTACCGCGGACAGCATGTCTTGGGAGTGCGTGCGGATGTCATGTCAGCCAGTCAGATGGCTTGCCACGCCCTTCACCGGCCACACGCCCCCCTTTCGCCGCCACAGCTATTTGATTCCCATCCGCTGGGAACCTCGACCGCAAAAATCCCAAAGGTTGAGCAGGGAACAAGGGCTCTCGAGTCTCATGGTTGGGGCCCTGCTCGCTGGCTGCCACGCTCTCGTGGCTCTCTGGGTTTCTGCTTCCTCAACTGCGGCGGTCGACGGTCCGCTACCGCTACGCGGCTTTGCTCGCTGGCCAGGACTGCACAACCACGACCACGGCCCTTAGTATTGACCAGCCCTTCGTGTGCGAGGAAATATTGCACAGCAATACGGTAATGACTGCGTAGGTACTGAGTACGGAGCACTCACATACTCGAAAAGACTGGGATCAGGCCCGAATGCGTTCCCCAATGGACCATCCGGCACCACCCATCTTGTTCCCTTCTGTCCAAGCATTTGGTGTGGCGTCGTGGAAGGGGAGGGGCGGTCTCAACTATCATTCCTCCATTGAGAAATGGAAATCCAATTACCAGTACAATCCACACACCAACCGCTGCATCACGGAATAAGTCATCGTCGACCCATACTATCCCATACACACACGGCATCCTGGAACAGCCCTCGAGTGCTCGGTGAGTACGGAGTACAGAAGACGGTACGTTACGTTTGGTACATTGCTCTCTGACCAGGCATTTGCCCATGATCTAGCTCTCAGGTTCTTTGTTTGTGTGTTTCTCCTCAACCCCTGCTCGCGAGTCAAGACGGCGGATCCGGCACCGGGCAGCTGCAATAGCTCTCGGGAAGGGGTCCCGATCTTTAGGTCTAGGTAGCGACCAAGTTGGGGGCAAAGAAAAGAAGCTTTTCGCGCTTTTCCAGTGGGATCCTTTAATCAACTACTTTCGGTAGCCTCCGTCACGCTGAGCCGGGAACAACACCGAATGCCATTGTGCGATTCTGATAGTCATTGACTTGAATCGACCACCTGAAGTCGACGCCTTGGGACAGTCAACGAGACATTGGTCACGGGAGCCCGGTCAGGCATTTTTCGCATCAAGTTTTCGGTTTTCGACGGGCCACACCCTGGACTCGGCATCTCGTCAATTCCAGGTCGGATAATATCATTATTATATGACATTTCTCTTCCTTCTTTGATGGCCGATAAGCATTACGTGCATAGAATTCCAAGGGCATTAGCAAATTTCCCGGTACCTGCGAGCATCCCAGGAGGATTGGAGTACTCCGTACCAAAGATTAATAAGACGACGAGCAAAATAAGTGCATGGAAGGCGCACGTTCCAGCCAGTTCAACGGCAGACAGCTTCATCGAGCCCGTGGGCGAGCAATCGTGGGGGAGCAACATCAATCTGACACGCGACGCGGCAAGTAATCTCTAGGTTGTTGCTAATAATCTAGAGTCATTTGGAGTCTAGTCTCCAGAGTCCAGAGTCTAGACAAGAAAGGAGTTTGGTCATTTCATTGATTCAATCGTTTCACCCGTTGCGGTCGAATTGAGCGGTCGTCCAATGCAAGATGAGGATATGACAAAACTGGTTGAGGATCAAGGTGCTGACCAAGAAAACGCGAAGCAAGCAGTGAAAGAAGAAGCGACGCCATACGCACAGCCAAGGTCTCAAGTCATTCAGTCAAGCCACCGTACTTTTGGCTAGTCCCGGCATCCAGAAAGCGGCGTCGCCAAGCTAAGGGATCCTCAGCTAGTGACTTAGTGCGCAAAGGACATGCGTGCCCAAGATGGTTTAGCTGCGAAGGGCACCTTCATCATCCCCCATTATCAGCATCATCATCATCATCATCACCACCACCATTATTCATCTCCTGTACCCGGTATCCGTAGCGTAGCGTTGCCAGCGCCCGCGCCGGCACCAATGTTCAGACACTGCAGTCAAAGGCCTCGGAGAAGCACCTGCCATCTGCCACCTCATCTGCCATCTGCCAGGTCATATGACGGCCAGCCACCTTTTGTAGATGCTTGGTGTTTCCCATGCGTACGTTCTGCTGTCCAATTCTAGTATGTCTAGGTGTAGACTGCGGTATGAGGAGGGGGGAGGGGCAGGTAGGCACGTACTCCATACTCTCCGTACCGCAGAAAGCATTGGAAGCCAACAGTACGTAGTTACGTACCGAGGTACGCTTTTGCTAGGTACCTTCCTGAGTACGGATACAGCCAGGATGCTTTTAGCAGTAAGGAAAGTTCCCAGGAAGGCACGAGATGCATACCCCTGCAAAGCGAGCTCTGAACCTCACCCTCACCTTTTACCTCACCCCCCGGTCCCCGACGTAAGCAGCCCTGTGGCAGACAGGAAAGAAGCACATGGAAGATTCTCACCTGCCGCCTATCTTTTTTGGGGGGATATTTCCAGTCTCCAAACTTTTGTATCAGGGGTGTCGGTACGTACCGATTTCTACACCGTGTCCCCGGGACCGCAGTCCTCATTCACACCCACCTTCACAGGGCGCGTCCTCTTCCCATCTTTTCACGGCCGCAGTCACCTATCAACTCACATACCTCGAAGACGAGGGACGACGACGACACAACTGACGACTACTTACGTCTGTACCTCGGAGGATACGTACCTTTTACTCTCCTCTTCCTTCTGAGTAGTCCTTACTCCTCATAGGCTCACTCACACCTGTCCTTCCCTCTATCTGTACGGATACTTGGGTATTTGCAAAAGAAAAGGGGAGTAGAAAAGTAGTTACGGGGACGGGGAAATCCAGAGTAAGGTACGGAGTAGACTGAGAGGGCAAAAAAAGTGCTCCCCCCTCCCCTCCTGTCTCTTCTCTTGATCGGCTCCTCCTCTCTTCTGGGTGTGTGGTTTTCCATGACCATCTTGTGCCAAATCACCAATCACTGCTCGCACTCCCCCCGGACTCGGTCGTCTGCCCAGTCACATTTCGGACCAGTCTCGTCGTCAATCTTCCATTTCCTAGCCTAAAATTATTGCTGCCCTGACTGCTCAGTCTGAGGTGCCTGCCTCCCTGATACTTCCGCACTCCGTAGATACTTACCTTACTACCTGGACAAGGTACAGAGTAAAGGTAGCCAGCCCCTCTGGACCTCTGCTCTGGCATCTGGGTTGTGTTGTAGTATACGGATACTCCGTAAGCATTGCCAATTGGGCAGGGCAGAAGAGCAACAACCTTGGAAAAGGCAACCACGACTTGAGCCTGGAAGTGTCAATCCGTACTTCGTACCGGGTCTTCACCCTTCCACCTCATCCATCACCTTCACCCCTTCACTTCACAACTTCACCCCCTTCACCCTTCATCCTTCCACTCTCTCCAACGCATCCTTGCCCACCGCACTCACAGGCCCGTCGACGCGTCTCCACCCTGCTGCAAATCAGCCCTCGCGCTGACCCGTCACTCAGGCGTTCCATTATTTCCTCTCCTCCAAGCTTACCCCATTCTTCCTATCCCTCTTCCGTCGCAAGTATTAAATTCGTCTTCCTCCCGGGAACGGCGCTAAGATCGAACTCCCCTCGTCATAAACCTTCATTGGGTTTACCCCCTTACCCCCTTCCCTTAGCTTCGCCTTCCCCCTTCACATTTCCCACACACTGGTGCTTCACCGAGCTGAGCGAGAAAGAGAAAGAGAGAAAGAAAGGACCCAGCCGCGCCAGAAGATCTGAGAGACTGAGGGAGAGAGAGAGACTCGACAACAAAAAAAAAATTACCCCATCTTCATCTCGCTCTTTCTTTCATCTCACCACACAACACACACTACCTACCTACACGCTCCGCCCGCGCTACTTCTCTTTCCTCTAGCACCACGGGAAAACCGCACTACGCAAGACGCACGCACATACGCACGCACGCTCTTTGCTTCAAGCATTCGGCAGCGGCAGCACGAGCACGTACCTCACACACGTCGACGTCGTCAAGTCGAGTAAAGTCGGAAAGACCAGAGGAAGGAGAATCCACCCTCCGCCACCACTCGTGCCCACCAGCCCACTCACCCACCCACCTTGCCTTCCAGTACGGATACTGGGCTTTCTTTCGTACCAAGGCCAAGGTCAACCACGCCCCCTACCGCACGAGCATCGAAGCATCAGCACCCACCACCACCCAGCTAGCTACCTACCGTACATCCAGTCTACGGAGTATTCGCACACCTCTCACCCGACACTACCTCAACCCCAGCCTGTCGAAAGCTGTGCTGGCTGTACCTACCTACCAGTCTACCAGATTCTCTCGCTGTTGCTGCGTGTGAGTGCTGCACCAACCAACGCATCACCCAACTCATCACCACCACCCTCCGCATACTGCAGCACGGCGCTCAGTCGCTTCTTCTGCGTTGCAGCACCTGCATCCCACAGTCTCCTGCATCCCGCAAGCCAGATCAGACAAGAGTCAGTTGCTTTCTCGGGACTCCCATCTGCCACCTCGTCAAGTCAGGTCCCGACCTCTACACCAGGCCAAATCCAGATACACGCCAACCCCGATCAAAGAAGAGGCACACCCTACGCTATACGCAAAGAGGAACCCTTCGACATCCCATCCTCCTCATCAACCCCACCCAACCTTTGGCCTTCTCCCTCTCCTCGGTGTACGGAATACCTACCCTCTCATACGCCTACGGCACTGTTCGCCGCCTTTGGTCCAGGTTCCATACACACACCCAGCTCGTGGGCCTGCCCACCCCTGTCCTATCTCCGATCCAGACGCTAAGGACTCGCTCGGCCTGAACTCAAGCGGAGAGCCCAGCCCAGCCATTACCTACTTAGCGCACTATTTTAGTGTCGCTCTCCCCAGGCAATACCGTCAACCTCTTCTCAGCCAAAGCGAGTAAGAGCCAGAGGGGAAAAAAAAAAAAAAAAAAAGAGGCGTCCTTTCCGTGATCTGGCAAAGACAACGCTATCCTTGCCACTTTGAGAGATCCTCGCTCAGGGCCGTGGCTAGCGACTTTGTTGTCATCACATCCCCATTTAACCATAAACCCGAGCCCTTGGGTGGCCCGCGCTATCTTGGCCGCCATCTTTATACACCATCGTCGCGCCGCCTCAAGTCCCATTTCACTCCCGGCATCAGTCGTCTACTACTATTACTTCTTCCATTATCCTTCTTTTCATTCTTCAAGTGCAAGCCCAACCCGCTACCGCTACTTGAAAGACCGCTTCTTGAGCCATCCCATCGACCGCTCTTGCATCCGGAAGAAAAGAAAAGGAACCGCCTACCACGAACCTGCGAACCACCTACCCGTTGGCTTGAGAACTAAGGACTCTCCGGCCATTCTTTGCGACTCAAGACGTTTATCTGAACTGTAGCATGTTCTTGGTCCCAACGCAACACCAGTTCGTTGACAACCACGCATCACTGCTCTCTTCAGGCTCGCCACAGCTTGGAGGTTCCCGCCCAGAAGCCGCTGCCATCAGCTCGCTCCTGACCTCGCTCAGCACCTCTATGGAACGCAGTGCTACCGAGTACTCGCAGTCAGGTTTGCCTTCGCCTTACCCAAGCAACTGCGGCGACACCCGTTCTGAAGGTTCATCTGCAGATCACGCATCTGCTGCGCAATACGCGACCCAACAAGAGGTTCGCCCAAGCAACTACTCTACCTCAGCGACGCCCACCTCCGAGTACAGCGTCTACCCGCCTTCTGCGCGGTCAGGATCCTTCCCTGAACACATTCAGCGATCATACCATCCTGCTAGCAACCACAACGGTGGCAGCGGAGGCATGGCGCAACAAGCAAGCAGTCCGTCTTTGCCCCAGCAAGATGGTCGTAACCATCAGGTCTCTCTGGCCAAGTCTGACCACGATGTACCCATAGATCCGTCGATAGCGGCGCCGAGTCCTACCTACGCGTACGGACAGCACTCTCCCTACGGTCCCCCTCCGGGAGACATGTCGCACTCCTACCAGCATCCCGCCTACCAACCCCGTCCCGATTGGACCGGCTACGGCCAACACAGCGCCGGTCCCCTGACTCCCGCAAGTCACGTTTTCCCGCCGACACCGAGCTCTGCCCCTCCCCAGGGACGACCCAGCCAGGTAAGTGAAGCTAGCAGACGATGATTTTCCAAGTGTGCCAGCGCGTCAGGGAAGGTTTGCGCTGCCCAAGGGACTCTTTTTACGGCAACTCATCCGAGCAGTGCTCTGCGCTGCAGAATATGTGAGGCGACTGTCCAAAGAGGAGGGGGCTCTAGAACTAACTTGGCAGCACGGCCGTTGACGCACAATCGGAGGCTGGCACGCGCATATTTTCGTCCATTGAAGGCAATAGTGTGTACTGACGTAACAGTTTGGCAACCAGGTTTACTCTTTCGTTCCGATTCCCGGTGCCCAGCAGCACAAGCGGCCCCGTCGACGATATGAGGAGATCGAGCGCATGTACAAGTGTGGTTGGAACGGCTGCGAGAAGGCCTACGGCACATTGAACCATCTGAACGCACACGTCACAATGCAGTCTCATGGACAAAAGAGAACACCCGAAGGTACGTGGTTGCAGCACAATTGCAATTCTGATTTGTCGCTGGGTGCGGATTTCATCGAAAATCAGGGTCGCGTTTGCGTTGCCAAGCGGTACGCGGGACTAGCGTCCTACATCCCGTGATTTAGCGAGCCGTGATTTTTAGCTTGTTTGACCCAGCACCATGCACATGGCTTAGTCTCCGCGACAAACTTGCAACAGTCGCGCCAAGGCAATTTTGTCGCATGGAAGCTAATATTTTGAGCAACAGAGTTCAAGGAAATCCGCAAGGAATGGAAGCAACGCAAGAAGGAGGAGGAAGCGGCTCGCAAGGCCGAGGACGAACGTCAGCGTCAAGCTGCGGCCGCTGCACAGGCCGCGGCCCAGAACGGTTCAGGTGATCCTCAATCTGCACCCGACGGTTCATCGTCGGCATCTGCGTACGCGACTGGCCGCCAGGTTCAGTTGCCGCCCATCGGATATCAGCCTTCGCAGTACCCTGCGCCCCCATCCGCTGGAGGTGTTGCGCAGCAGCCCCTTCCTGAGTACAACGGCTCCCACATGTACTCGGCCAACTACCAACCTCAGTCTCCTTACGGCCAGCCGAACCAGAGCATGTACAACTCACGTGAGTATCATATTCCCTGGACAAATGACCTCGGCGAACTAACTGTATAGGCAGATAACGGAGCCCAGGCTTCAAGCCACTGAAGACGGCTGATCCGCCATCGAAAAGGACCCAACCGTAATGATGAAAGGGGGGATGAACTTGTACATTATCGGGTTCCCTTTCGCACGACGACAGCCGCACATCAGTCAATGTCCATACTACGAACTTTCAACTTCGTTTCCTTCGGCTACTAGACGCGCGGCAAAATTCTGGTTTACGAAGCGATATCCGCCTATTGATGGCTTTGGGATTTTCACGTTTCGATCGAGTACACGCACAGCATGGTTTCGATGCGTTACCTTGACCATTTTCACTGGCGCCTCAGGCACACCCGTCTGAGGCTTGATCATTCACATCGCGATCCGATGCTGATGTTTCTTCCTCGGTTTTCTTTTCTCCACATAAGATGATGCATTGGGCAACGGCTTTTCCTTGGACCGGTGTAGTTTCTGCATTTACGAGGACGGTTGAGGGGGGTCATGATTTGACGAAATGGGTGGAGGTTCGCTTTGGTTGGCCATTTTATGGCCTCATTTTGGAGAGGGTTTCTCGACATGGGCGGCGAGCCGGCTTCGATTTGGACGACGTCACGAGCTCGACATTGATTGCAGAGCGTTCTGGTCCCCAGCCAACGAGGATGGGAGCTCAAGATGCTCTGTGATGCTATGGAAACAAGTGATGATTGGGAAAATGAGGACCGGCATGCATGCCTGGGTGCCAAGCGCGATCGAGGCTATGACACCATCCTTTGCAGACGATACCTTTTTCCTTTTCAGACTTGGGTCCCTCGAGGGAGCTACTCTTCTCGGACGGCGATAAGGATTTTCGGAAAACGTGGACTTTTTCTCGGTAGAGGGCGAAAGCACAGGATTGGCAAGGACTGACCTTTGGAGTGGCCGAGATACCTATACATACACGGACGTTCAGGGCGTCGACAGAATGCGTTTGATAGTTGATTTGCTTTTCACGTCGTTGCGGAAAAGGAAATGTAAAAGATTCTCGAGAAAATACACCTCTTTCACAGCATTTTACTTGGCAATGGTGATTCACGGTGAATGCAGCAGACAAGCTTTGGGTGATGATGGTAATGATGAATCAACCAAAAACCTACCATGATTAAACCAAGTAGTCAAAAATGGAAGAACACCGTGTGGAGTGAGGCTGAAAAGCTGAAAAAGCCAAACTGATTTGTTGCAGAACTGGCATTTCTGAACAAGGGTATATCGATGTTGGAAAATGTCTGATGACGCAGATGGGCAAGTGTGTGAGAGAGTAATGGTTGGTAACACCATTCCTTTGCAAGCTTAGACTATGTTTTTGAACCCTCTTTTTTTCTTCTGGTTCTTTAACAGCGAGCGAGCGGCACTGCACCAGCGTGCTTCTCACATGCATTGGGGAACAAAGGATTTGTAAAAGAAGAAAAAAAAGACAAGGGTACAGTTTAGGGATCTTTTGTGTTGTTGGCTCCCTTTGTGTTGGTAAGGTTGGTTGGTGTTTGATTTCTCGCCAACGGTGTTGAGCTAGCGTAGGCGGAGATGGAGGGGAGGGGAGAGGGCCAAGGTGCGGGGGAGGGAGGAGGAGGGGGCAGAGGGAGCTAAGCTAGGTTTTGCTTAGTAGGTTGAAAAATTTGTTTTTTCCTTCGGAGAGAAAGGATCTATGTGTAACTGACGCTACGGGAGTCGCCAGCAGCGGTCTGTCGGTCGGGTTCGCTCGCGTGCGTTCCCATGTCACAGGTGTAGTGTGTGTGTGTGTGTGTGGTGGAAGAAGTGTGTGGGAGGGGTTGTTGGACATGGGGGATGGATGAGTGGCGCTGCTTATTTTTTCTTTCTGTGATACGTTGGATGTAGATGAGGGGAGGGGGTTTGTTTGTAGCAGTTTGCGGATAGTTGCATATCAGGTAAGAAAAGGACGTTGACGAATGACAATGGTATTGTTATCTCATTGGTATTTGGAATTGAGGACCTGGTTAAGTGAAGCTTCTCGGGATGGCATCTTGGTTTTCCCTCATTGTCCTCAAGGGTTTCTGTCTGGGTTTCAAGGTGCCTCGTAGCAAGAGGGAGAAAACGCAGAAACAGAGGAAAGGAGGAAAGGAGAAGAAGGAAAAGGCCGAGGACGGGCTTTTGAGTTGCGGGACCGGAGATATATGTGCTTTCGGGAGGTTTGTTGGCCAATACACTTCCAAGGTTCCCGGTCTTATTTGAAGGGTATGTCCGGAGGAGGAGGGGAAAAAAGGTAAGCAGGTACGGATAAGTAAGGTAAGGTAAGGGTAGAGTTTGAATAAGTGACGGGAGATTGACAGGGGCCGCTGCTTCTTCTTTTTTCGGAAAAAAGCTTGTTCAAACTTTTTGGCACTTTTGCCCCTTTCCTTCCCTTCCTGCTTCTATCGATGTTTCCTTTCGAGTTTCTGTGCATATGCAGGATTGGGGGGCTGAGTGAGAACAGACTTGCTGGTGACGACGAGGCGTTGTTGCCCCCTCCTTTCAAGAGGTTTGGAGAAGTGGGATGCCGTAGGATGCGTCGTGAATGCTCAGAGAAAAGAGTCGGTGAGCACTGCTTGTCGTATTTAACACGATTCGCAGTATGACACGGGAACGTCTTTCCGGCGGACGCCGGTTGGGCTTGGATGCGACGACGACGACGAGGTGGGAAGGGAACACAACCTTATGGGAGGATTGATGCAGTTGGTGTTACTTGTGCAAGGGGTGTATAAGAGAACAGAGCACAGCACCTCAGTGTCTGTGTACGGACATTTTTTTTGGCGGCGAAATGAGTATTGTGCCAATTATTGAAGTCACCTCACTCAAGGTTATAGGTTACACGTAACACACACTCGCAAGTATACGCGAGTTACCGAGCAAATCCGAGTACCAGTTCTTTCGAGACCTTAAAAACGCGTGGAGGGGGCAAACCCAGCCCGCCGGGTTGTTGTATAAAGATTAAATATACGCACCTTTGTAGTTTTAAACAGGACGGCACAGCGGAACCCCTCTTTTCCTTTTTTTTGGTGGCCGTTGTTGGCGGTTGTATTGGGGACTGCGCCAAATCCGCGAAGTCCCTGCATATGGGCGCTTTTGATTGAGTTTGCTATTTTCCCGCCCTTTGGTGCCGATGCGGTTGTGGAGTTTTTATGGTTTGGAAAGTGAGAAACCCGAGTGAATGGAACGGCGGGGTGTGACGGCAGGGCACAGGGTTAAAGACTTGGTGTGGAAAAAAGAAGAAGAAAAAAAAGAGTAAGGTAGGTAGGTACCTGCAGGAGAAGAAAATGCTTCTTCTTTTTTTCTTTCCGCATTTAATCCTTGGTGTCGATGATACTAGCGTTCCTGTTTAGTTTATTGCGTTTAAACTACTCTCCGTAGGCCTGCTTTTCTCTTAATGTACGTACACGTGTCAAGCACACATTCTTCTTTTGGTTGGGGGATTTTTTTGGCCCCCAATTGTAACGTGAAGGGACCGTGGGATGCATGGCATGGGAAAGTCGGGGGTGCCGGGAGTGGATTCTCTTACGGATATCGTGGACGGGTTGGGTGGTGGTGGGGATTTTTTTTCTCTGGTGGTTTGTTTTTTGGGATGCGGGTTTCCCGAGTTCCGGAGGAAATTGTGGGGATAGGGATTACTGATGTCGCTTCGGGGCGGGGCGGGGGGGAGAAGAAGAGAGAAGACGTTGGTTGCTTTACGGAACCCGAACGGCGGGTGGTGCTCCACTGTGTGGACGGTGGGCATTTTTGGGTGTGTTTGTTGGTTTTTACCTTGGACGTATCCGTACCGGTCGGTGTTCGTCCTCCGTACCTTAGCCCGATTCTTGGGACGGTTGACGGGATGGCAGGCTTGTTTTGACATCCATGAGCTAAGATAAGGTAAAGAACGGGTAGGACAAGCCCATTTTCGCTCAAGTTGCGACCGAGGCGTTTTCCCCGTTGGCTTGGTTCCGTCCCCCATGACACGGATGTTGGTTGGGGGCCTTCAGTGCAGGGGACTTGGAAAGGATCATGGTCAATGACATGTACGAATTGGTGGTCGCCTGGAACGATCGATGGGTGCAAATATCGCGATGCTGTCCTGGGGCTCGCTAATCGCTATCGTGATCGCCAGTTGCTTATGTCCACTGAAGATTCGAGAGGACAACATCCCTTAAGACTCCCGTCCGTAAGGTAGGTAGGTACCTTACACTCGGACGAGTACTGAGGTGCTCCAACAGTTGAGACCTACGGACCTTGGAATTACAGTGCTGATCCATCAGGCTTGCCGCCCTACCGGTACCTACGGCATTGCCGTCCCGCGTCTCCCACCTTCCACCACCACGACAATCAGGTGAGATGGGTAATCTTAGAAGAGGTTACGCATGACGTAGTATGCAGTCCTCAAACCTGGAACGTGTACCGCGGGCAAACGGCAACAGCATACGAGCAGCTAAGGTATCGCTCTCGCCCCCTCTTTCCTTTTGTTTTCGCCGGGCTGCCGCATTGTCTCGAACGGAAACGAAGCTAGGTGAGGGGATGGGCCAGGCCCGTTTGTGGTTGTTGGAAAATGTTGCTGTCGTCCTACTGTTGTCTGAGGGAAGGAATCCCCCGGGTGAGATGGAGGGGGAAGGAAGGGGGAAGGAAGGGGGAAGGGACGTCAAGATGGATAAGCATGGGAAGGAAGGAGGTAGGCCGCGCCAGACAATAATAAATCTTGGTTGCTGCCTCTACAGGGTCGCATTCCTCGATCTTTCTCTCTCTCTCTCTCTCCTTCCACTGCTCTTGAGGTCTTTTTTTTTTTGGTTCCTTCCAAGTCTTGCAATTCGGTCGCGTCAGGGCTTGCTTTGCTGCCCCGCGTACCCTCTGTCGCGTCTTTTGGCCGGCACAACCTCACCCTTCCTTACCTTACCTCCTTGACTGCTACCTACGACCTGCTCGACTTTTCTCACCTGCACCTTGTTTTTCCATCTTCTTCGGCGTCTACCTACGGATACCTTCTTTCCGACCGAAAGTTTATTTCCAGAGGCTGGATTTGTCCAACGGCAATATCAGGCAGCCCCGAGCTGCTTTATCGTCACTCGTTGTTCCCTCGTCTTTTGTTCTCGCCAACTCTTCTTCCCCGCGCCAATCCGTCGCTAGTACAACCCAAAAAAAAAACAACCTCGCAACGCAATTCTTTCGACGACGCCTTGCTCTTCCTCGAGAATCGTCAGCAACACGCCGCCTTCGTAATCGTTATCCAGCTATACCAATCGCTCGATACCCATCAGAATTAGGTCGTATCCTCTCCGCGCCTCGCTTTATCCGACGATTCTCAACTTCGGACGGTAGTGGGGACCATTCCCACCATCTCCAAAAAAAAAATTATGACCGCCGGCGCCTCCATCGACGCCCCTCTCCGGCCCGCCCTCTTCAAAAATTCGGGCCTGCCAAAGTCCGACTCTTCCGTCTCCACCAGAGCTCCATCCTGCAAATCCATCCGCGTCACCGGCGCTCATCCTCTCGGCTCTCTGCACGTACACCAGCCCGTCGACTCCTCCCTGTCGCAACAAGTCGCCATGGACCCCAACACCGTCCCCGACGACGATGAGCCCCCGCCTCTGGCCCCCATCGAGACTCTCGACGTCGCCGCCAGCACCACCCAGCAGGTCTCGCCTCAGCATGAGCATCGCCTTGGCGGAGGAGATATGGTCCTCGTCATGGACTTGCCTGCTCACTTCACCGTAGGCTACGATTCTGTCTCCTTCACGGCCCGCGAATTTGTCGGCGTCAGAGACATTCCTCTCGGTTCGCACTTCTTCTGGGTCTCGGAGACGGAGGCCAGCACCACGCGCTCCGGTTTCTGGATCATCAGCACGGCCGCCGAGAAGATCCACGTCATGCAGTGGGACAAGTTCAACGAGGTCATCGGCGAGCCCGCCAGCCAGGTCGAAGCCCGTTTCCAAAAGGATAACATCCAGGACATTTACCCCAAGATGGCACCCTACCAGTTCCGCGCTCTCAATGCTACTGTCAAATCGGCTACGTCCGGTTCTTCTAGCCCCGAACCCGAGTTCGCAAGAAACACCAACATCTGGCAGCAGCTCACCAATGCCATCACCGCGCCTCTCTTGAGCAGAATTACCACCCGCCAGGCCAGTGACTGGGTTGTGCATACCTCGGACCGCGTGAGGGGTGCGCTTATGCTTCCCGCCGAGCTCGAGCTCGAAAAGAGAATGCCCAGTGTTGTCGCGAGCACAGAGTTGAACTTTACCTTTAGCCAGGGCGCAAAAACATACGATGCAGAAAGTGTTGGCGCTCAGCGTACTGAGCAGGCAGTTGATGCGACTGCTCACTTGCTTTCCATCGGTGCCAGCGACGATGACGTTGTCGGCGAGCTTCAATTCGCCTTCATCGTCGGTATGCATCTTGGCAACGAGGCGTGTATCCAGCAGTGGTGGCACATGCTGGTCTCCATCATCTTGAAGAGCTACACACTGCCCCTCCAGCGCCCGGAGCTGGCCCGCTCGCTCCTGCAGACTATCACGGCTCAGCTTGTCTACAACGAACGCTACCTCGATGGCTCTGTTCTCGACTACGGTCCTTCGTATGCCCGTGACATTCGCATGGCCCTGATCGTCTACAAGCGGCGACTCAACGAAGTACTCCTCGGCCTCAACTCGCTTGCCACTCCTGAACAGGCTGCCGTCGGTCAGGCCTTCTCTGAGCTCGAGACGTGGGTTTGGAAGTTTGGTTGGGATATCAGAAGCGACTACCTCAGAAAGGGGAAGACTATGCTGGAGGACGGCGAGGAGGTGGAGCTTGAAATGGACGACTTTGAGGCTGAAGATGAGCGTGGCGAGTTTGCTGCCGTGGTTGTTGAACTGGACGAGAGCGGAAAGCAGAAAGATCTTGTCTCGTGGGATTAGGGTTCCGGGGTCAGGCGCTGGTTGGAAGCAAAGGAGAAGCGACGTCGACACTCACAGTCATGTGCCAGCAGCAGTAACGGCACTCGGGGGGTCAGCACCTTTGGCACGGGTACAAGCACCACCGATACGAGCACTTTTGGCACAGCTGCCAACGGTAACCCATTTCTGTCTCCGGTTCGGCCTGTGGGCGTGAGGCCGCGGCGCTTTTCATCTCGAAGAACCTCCATCATTGATATGGTTCGACCAAAGTCTCGCAACTCGAGCATGATGCATGTTGACTTTTAAGTATGGGCATCGTCATTCAGCATCATTCAGCGGGGAGTTTTCAGGTGTCGGCTTTTTTTCTTGGCTTTTCTTGTTTCGGGGCATTGAAGCATCGATTGGGGGGTCTGGCATTGTTTGACTTTTTTCATCATCTTCCCTTTTTCCGACTCTGGCTTGCGCAGGGTTATCGGGATGGCTTTTGGTCTGCGTCTGCGTCTGTGGTATAGGGCTGACGCGTGAGGAGGGAGGATTATAGGTGATATGGCACTACTCATGGCTCGGGTAATTTTGATAGGCCGTACTTTGTATGACTGTATGTCTAGCTAGGAACCATACCTTTTTGCTACATTTGTTTGTATCTGGATCGTGAAGTGAGATTTGATGCGGTTCACATGGAAAACTGAGCCCTTTGCCTGTGGGTATGTGGAATGCCTTTGAAAGCCTCGTATCCACGCCACTTGGAAGGGACCTACTGGCTTGGACATGAGACCCTAAGATGGAACGGCTGTTCTTTTACGTCACGTCTTTGGTATACAGTCACATACGCATGCATCGGTCTTCCTTGTCTGTGGCTCGTCTCTTTTGTTCTTTTTGTCAGTCGTTTCACCGTCAGTCAGTGACGAGAGAACGAGGTAAATTCCAGGTGGTTCTTCAGATCTGGGTTCAGATATTGGGGGAGGAGCAGAGGGTAAGAATTCTGCATGATGGGATCAATTTGAAACGCCTTGTCCTTGATGAGATATATATCGAAGCCCTTCCCCTGAGACGGTAGGCGGAACCGCGAATCTCTGCGGCAAGGGGACTGATACTGTTGGTATACACGTCAGCAGGGCAGCCTGAGGGGCCACGTACGAAGCTCAATAATCTTGGTATTGAACTGCGTATGTATATAAGGAGGAAGTTGGTGGGCAGAGCCCACGATTCCTCCGTGGGAAGGCCCGTTTGCAACGGGCCCCCAGACCACCTTCCAAATCCCCTTTTCTGCCGTCAATATTCCAACAGATACAGAGTCCCGGGGGTATCAAAGCAGCCCAAATTGAATGAGTAAAACATGGCTCTTTCCCGCCATCGTGATATTTTGCAATCCGTAGGATACATAATCAGCAAAGGTTGAGGAAGGACATCACATAGGTTATGATTTCTATTTGTGATAAATGTATATGTTCTACCTACGTTTTTCGGAAGAAAGATGGAGGGAGGGGAGAGTCATGGTGGTGGTGGTGGCGGGCAACACCAAGCACGCTGTTGACAGGTCTTCATCAGCAAAGGGAAATGTAGATAGATAGGGGATGGATATGTAGAAGCACGCTCACTGCGTTCAGGCAAAACCACGGGATATCAATACCCTTTCTGAGATCACAGAGATTGAATTTGATCCACGAATTTCCTACGTCAGTCAGACACATCGCCATCATCAGGTCTGAACAGCCTTACAATACAAGGATAGGTTTCGAATAGAGAACCAGTCACGCACGACATCGAGACGTCATTGTATGTTCAACTTTTCATGAGATGATCTTCCTATTACTACCTGAGCAGTAAGCCGCCCTCGACAGGGCCATGTCTGATATACACAGTCATCTAATGCCTTTGCCGACTGTCGAGCTTTCGACTTGAGCCATCCATTCTTGCTCGCGGAAGAGCATCAAAAGTGACTGGACCCCCAATTAGGATCTCTATTGCAGTCCTCGACACCATTCATCGTGTCGTCTCCGTTCCGTCTTAACTTTTTGTTCAACCTGATCCACGTTTTGACCATGCCTGAAGAAATATCGCACACAGGCCCCAAACCGATATGGGCAAATAAAAGAAACACTCAAAGAAAAGAAAATGAAAATAGCCGTGGAAAAATACCAGACTGAAGGAGACGCAGATACGTGTCCCGGGTACCTAGAGTCTAAAACCCCCGTCTACGTGAACGCCGATTTTGCATGAGAATTGCGCAAGTTGCCGCCGCATGATGAGTTACCTCGCCCTTGGAATAGTCCGGTTGGCAAGGCTCTTACCAACGACGACCGCCTCCTAGAGGAGCGTTGTTAGCGTTGTCTATGAAGAAAGTCCCGTCAGCGATGAAGCCACTAGACTTGGGAAAAGGGGAAAAAACGTACTACCGCCACCGCCGCCACGGCCACCACCACGGCCACGGCCCCAGCCGCCGTAACGACCACCACCGCCGCCGCCGCCACCGAAGCGGGTCATCTCAGCGAGACGGGGATCAATCTCCTGCTTGGCCTCTCTGAGGACGTTGACAAGGTCACGAGCCTGCTTGGAGTCTGCAACAAGTTAGCACTTTGGTCAAGTAGTGAAGAAAAGAGGCAAGACTGACTGTCAGTGGTGAAGAAGGTAACGGCGGTACCCTTGGCACCAGCACGACCGGTACGACCAATACGATGGATGTAGTCCTCCGAGTTGTTGGGGTAGTCGTAGTTCAGCACGTGAGTAATGTTGCGAACATCTTGATCAAGGGGTTAGCAGACGCCTCACGGTTTGTATAGCAACGTTCCAGCCAGGAACCACGTTTTCTTGATAAATATATCAGGCTGTTTTTCACTCCGTCGAAGACAGGGCAGTCCATATGCGTCAAATGCCATCCTGGAAAGTTCAATGTACCGGGTCCTCGGGCTTGGGGAATCTTGGGGACAGCTTGAGCGAATCAAGAATTGCCACATCCACGCTTGTACCATAGGCAAATGGGAGGCACAAGGGTGGAACAGCGAGTATAGCGAGCCAACGGCTGCACACCAGACCAAGACTCCACACAGGAGCAGAGAGAACCAAGGAAACACGAATGCATCAG
This sequence comes from Colletotrichum phormii, assembly GCF_030913505.1. Classification (NCBI taxonomy): domain Eukaryota; kingdom Fungi; phylum Ascomycota; class Sordariomycetes; order Glomerellales; family Glomerellaceae; genus Colletotrichum; species Colletotrichum phormii. The sequence continues at coordinate 587,590 of NW_026851456.1, forward strand.
GCAAGAGTGCGCAATCAAGAGAGCCCCTAGACATAAGAGTAAAGTACAGCACAAGGCTGCTGGAAGTTGCCATGTAGGTTGGGGGGGGGGGGGAATGATACTCACCAATACCACGCGACGCGACGTCGGTCGCGACCATGATGGGAGACTTGGCCGTCTTGAACTGGTCGAGGACCCAGTCACGCTCGTTCTGCTGCTTGTCACCGTGGATGGCTGCGAAATGTTAGCTGGGGTCGGACAGAGAAAGACAATGTGGAAACGTACAAAGCGCAGGCCATCCGTCCTGGCGAAGGAAGCGGGTAATCTCGTCAGCGACACGCTTGGTACCGACGAAGATGAGAACCTTGTTCTCCTTGTTGTCCATCATCTTCTCAAGGTGCTTGAGCATGCGGTCACGCTTCTCGCTCTCGTTGACAACCTCAACGACCTGGGTAATGCGGTGGTTGGCAGCCAAGTCCATGGAACCGATGTTGACCTGGATGAAGTCGGAAAGGAAGTCGGACGCAAGAGCGCGAACCTCCTTGGGCCAAGTGGCGGACCACATGAGAGTCTGACGGTCGGGGCGAATCTGGCCGATAATCTTGCGAATTTGGGGCTCGAAACCCATGTCCAACATGCGGTCAGCCTCGTCGAGCACAAGGTAGGTGACGCGACGAAGGTTGGTCTTGCCGGCCTCGAGCATGTCGATGAGACGTCCGGGGGTGGCGATGCAGACCTCGACACCGCGGGAGAGGTCGCGAATCTGGGGACCCTTGGGGACACCACCGTAAACGCAGGTGTTGCGGATGCGGGAAGACTTGCCGAATTTGGAAATCTCCTGCTGAATCTGGACGGCAAGCTCACGGGTGGGGGCGAGGATCAGGACAATGGGACCATCGCCGGGGGCCAACAGAGGCTGGGCGTTGATGTGGACGATGGCGGGAAGGCAGTAGGTGAGCGTCTTTCCGGAACCCGTCTCGGCAATACCGACGACATCGCGACCGGAGAGAGCCATGGGCCAACCCTGGGACTGAATGGCAGTAGGAGCGGGGAAGCCCTGGGCCTTGACCTCGTCCATGACATATCTGGGGAAACCAGCCTCGTCGAAGGTCTCGACGGGCTTGGGGACATCGCTGCCAGCAATGGCAATCTGGTGCTTGCGGCGGAAGGACTCGACATCCTCTGGGCTGCGGTTGGCGACCTCCTCGTGCTCCTTGTAGAAAGACTTCTCGAACTTGGGCATCGTGTTGAGATCTGAGTTTGGGTTAGCGAACGCGTTGCTCGTGTTTACTTCTGTATTCAACTCACCCCATTCTTGTGTGCGAAGACCAGCGCCAAGGTTGTTCATGCGGTCACCACCACCGCCGAAACCGCCACCGCCGCCGCCGCCGTAGCCACCACCACCACCACCACCACCGCCGTATCCGTTGCTGTCACTGATGATGAGTTAGCAAAATGTTTACGAGAATGAAATCGGAAGCTCAAAAACGTTGAAGCGCGCGTGGGTGTTGTTTGAAGACACCGGGCTCCAGATTCAGAACACGCATCGTGTCTACAAGGAGCGTCGCGCCAAGGCAACAGCCGCCTCACGAATCCGACCCAACGTGTTTGAGAATAGAGTCAAAGAGTCAAAGAGAGATGCTTACCCGTTGTAGCCACCGCCGCCGTAGCCGCCATCGCGACCGCCTCTGTCCTGACGATCACGACCACCGCCGTAGCCACCGCCGCCGCCGCGACCACCACCGTATCCGCCGCCGTAGGACATGTTTGCTAGTTACGAAGAGCGCGCGAAGTTTTTCTTGTCGTGAATAGTTTCGCTTAAGCGATGTCAAATACGGGCAAGAAAGACCGTGGGGAGAGTAGAAGACGCGAAGAGACTCTTTTTCTGGAGCGAACCGAAAAGAGGACTGATGCGTGGAGGGAGGGGATGGAGGTTTGTGAGATGGAGAGGAAGAGAGGGATGCAGATGAAAGAAGGGGGAAAAAAAGAGTAGGAGGGTCAAAGGTTTTGGGGGAGCGCGAGGGAAGGCGGCCGGGGAGAATTTTTTTTCTTTCTTTGCCTGCCAAAACTTTTCGGCGACCGCTACCAGAAGGACCCTGCTAAGGCGAAAAAGATACGTACCCAATGCACGTGGGCCTGTTACTGCCTTTATCGGCCGGATAAGATGGTGGATCTGACTCGCGATAAGGCATCTCTGCCAAATCTGCACACTGCACACTGCTGCAGCGACAAGGTTCTTGACTCTGGAGTTAATTTTTTTCTCTCTCATTTTGCTTCGTTACTATGGCACTTCGGTTTGAACCGGGGGTCTCCAGCTTTTCATATTTTTGCATGCGAATTGCGGAGACCTGGTTTTGAATGATTGGAAATCGTTTGGCCTCGAGTGAGCCTCTCAACACAAACGGTGCAAGGGAACCAACCCTTTGACTACTGGTGTTTGGCCTCAGTACCAGCAATTGGGACGGCATGTGCACCTGCGGCGGGAAGTCAAGGGAAGGAAGCACTGCAAGCTGTATCAGACGACATGGGAAGCTTCTGTTCAGTTCAGCCCAACTAACAATGAATGCTTGGCTTTCTCGCCTGCCCATTCTAATGTCTAATTACCTAGATTTATACTTGAGTTAAGGAAGGTGAGGTAGGCGGAGAAAGTTCGTTCGTCCATCATCTATGAGGCTGTTTGAGTATCAAGATGGCAGCAATGCAATGGAGGGGACAGGGGCCACCATCCTTGCCTCTGTCTTGCTACACCCGTTTCCAGTTCAAGGCCCTTCCTCCAGCTATCGTCTTTTGTTGAAAGGCTCGCTCTCCATAAGGTACCTATGCAAAGCCTTTGTCTATTCGACAAACAGCGGTTCTCACCGACAGAATGCCATTGCCAGCTTACCGGTAAACTTCCTGACCGGGACTCACCGGTAAGGAAACATTTCCCAGAAGCCAATCTCCATCTACAACACAGTTAGCCCAGGCTTCGCCCCGCCCAACAAACATCAAAACCAACCTTTGTGCCGTGAATGAAGATCTTGACCAACCGCTCTATACTCGACGGACTCTGCAACGCGGCATGTCTCTCAATCAAATCTGGTCATTCACTCTCAGTCAGCAAAACACCCTAGTCAACCGTGTCTACCATGACAAAAAATCATCTCCACAAACCTGAGCCGGTCTTCACCGCCCCGACATAGTCATCAGCAACGTAGTTCTCGATCCACTTCCAGTACGTGTTCTCCTCGCGCTTCGTCTTGACATCGCCGTGAAGCTGCTTCGCCACGGCGCCGTATCCGAGCAGGCACGGCGCAAGAGCCATTTGCAGCGCGATCCAGTCCTCGCTGACGCCCACGTCGAGAACGTAGCGCGTGTACGCTGTGCAGGCTGTGTATGATCCTTTGTCAGTTTTGTTTCTCGTGTCTCAAGGGCCCAGCATCTGCAAGATAGACTTGCCTTGATGTTCCTCTGTGGCCTCGATTTCAGGCACGGTGATGCCAAAGCCCTTGCAATAGTCGATGTGCAGGCTCATCTCACGCGTTATGTGGTTAACGATTGTGGCACCCTAGATGAGTCAATACACAACCCGTCCACCACCACGGGCAACACCTACGGCTGAGATGTCTGCTATGCTCTTCGCCTTGTAGGAAGCCAGCGCATTGGCTCTGGCGAAATGGACCTAGGATGCAAGTTGAGCAATCATGAATCTCGTCGGTGACTGTAGCAAACGTACCAGATACAGGTAATCCTGGATAAGGTACTGCTTGAACGACTCCATGGGAAGCGTCCCGTCTCCCATGGCCATGACGAAAGGATGGTACACAAAGGTCTTCCAAACATCCTTGACATCTGGCCTCTCGAGCATGTACTCGATAAACCGCCCCCTAAAAACTTCAATCAACTCGTTGCCTGTATCAGTAGTTCAGGGCAAACTCACGGTGCAAAAGGCAGCGTCTGGATAGAGTGAAAGTGGTTCAGCGGACCATGTCCCTTTCCGAACCCAGGAGCGGTCTTGATCCCAGCCTCAATGTACCGACAAGCCGACTTGACAGCTTCCGGCACACCGAGACCCTTTGCCAAGTTAGACGCAATAGCAGCTGTCACGTAAATCAGCCTCATCATCTCCATAGTAAACGGCCCTGCAAACTCACAAGCCAAAGAGCAACCAGTTCCATGCGTATTCGTCGAGCTCTGGTACGGGCTCTTCACATGCCAAAACTCGCCATGTCCATACAACACATCCACAACGACAGCCTTCTCCCCCTCGCTCCGCGCAACAGTAAGGTCCTCTTTGAACGGTGCATGACCGCCCTTGACGAGCACCCACTCGGGCCCCAGCGCCTGGACCGACTTAGCCATCGCCTCAAGGTCCTTGACGCTTGCGACCTCGATCGAGTCGTGCCCCGAGTCCTCGAGGATGAGCTTGGCCTCGGGAATGTTGGGCGTGAGGACGGTGGTGAGCTTCAGCAAGCCCTCCAGCAGCTCGGCGACGGCCTCGCGGGGGAGTAGCTCCGCGCCACTGGTCGCGATCATGACCTGTGGCACTTTGTGAGAAAATTCTGAATTCTATCCATAGTGAGAAAATGATTTTCATACCGGATCCACGACCACCTTGGGGACTTTGTGCCTCTTGAGAGCCTCAACAACCGTCTCAACCGTAGCAGGCGAAGCCAGCATGCCTGGGGTCCCGAATTAGTTGCTTAAACCCATGGACCAAGAACGATCGAAAGTCACGCCAAATCTCACCAGTTTTGACAACGTCCACCCCGATATCGCCAATACAGGCATCAATCTGCTTGAGCAGAAACTCCTGCGGCACATGGTGGATGTCATGCACACCAGTCGTATTCTGCGCCGTCAGCGCCGTGGTGGCCGTCATGGCGTAACAACCATGCGCCGCGATGACCTTTTGATCCGCCTCGAGGCCCCTTTCAAGCCCACGTCAGCAACATGTCTAGAATGCCTCTCTGCATCCAGTGGAAGCCTGAGAATGTGTGTACTCACGCTCCGCCGGAGCAGTCCGAGCCGGCAATGACGAGAACTCGTCCCTGAACCATGGCGAACGAATGTAGGAACGCGAGAGGGGCGCTGGTCATAGAGAAATGCGGCCGGCTTCAGTCCGTATTGGGGCAAGACAAGTCGTTGATACGTGTGAGTAAGGTTTTCAATTCACCGGAGCCTCTTTCCGTGTAAACGGATCGGACATCATCGGAGGACGGGGTAGGTACGGCTGACGACGGACGGATCGGTCGCGGGTCGAAGATGTCACTCAAGTGGGGGCGGGGCACCCCTTAGGTTTTGCTCACCTCAGTAAGGTACTCCGTAAAACATTCGACTTGCAAAACTCTTCGTCGTGTTCCCACGCCTTACTGTGGCCGCGCCCTACTGGTGATTCACGCATCACGTAAAAGATATCGTCAAGCCTACCTTTTGATATGCACAGCCTTCACTTGAGATTTAGTACTGGCAAGAAAAGCAAAGAGTGAACCCAGTGAAACATGAGAAAACAAGCCACTTTTGATTTGCCTATCGTGCCGACACCCTCCCTACCTACACCATTTGGGAATCGATACGCAGATGGCCACCAACTCCATCCTGTCCTTGCTCGCTCTTGAATGTCAATCCGTGGCTTCTCTAGGTCCCTTTGCCGGCCAAAACCTTAGCTGGAGACTATATCCACTCCCCCAAGTCCCGATTTATAGTACAAGAAAAGCCAACAAGCAAAACGCCTCATCATGATGTCTCTCGAAATCCACCGGTAACCTCCCGTTTCAAATGCCAAGCAGTCCTTGACGATGGGCGGTTGTTGTGCAACGGCGTACACAGGCTTACGCTGTCTCTGTCGAGTCAGCTGAGCTGTCTGTGTCAAACGAACTCAAGCTGTCCGATCGTTCCGCCTTCGGCAAGGGCTCAGTCTCCGTCTCCAGCTCCGACGGGTCTGAGATGCTTCTCTGTCTCTCGGTTCGATTTTCGTCACCCGAGGATACGTTTTGCTCATCTTCGTCTCCGTCATCGTCTTCAGATCCACTATCGCTGTCTTCGTCAAAGACGATCCTTCGGAGAACGTTTTTGTCAAACATTTCGAGAACCATTCGTCTGATCGGCAGGCGGTAGTGATTGTACTCAAGCATCGTCATGACGCGCTTGAACATTTTGGGGCATCTAAAGCCTGCCACCTTGTGCTGCCTGATCTGCATCAGTTCACCCATTGCCCGCTTGTACAAAACCATGTTGCCAAGGTCGACAACGAGATCCAGGATTCGTTGATTGATGGCCTCCTCGTTGGTGAAGGCCGGCAGCTCCTCCTTCTCTAGAGGCGGACGCGCTTCTGTTGGAGGCGGCGGGGTCAAAAAGGTCTTCTGCGTATCTGGCAACGCAATCTTGGAGGCAATAGCGTGCTTCCAGGGTTTGAACGAGAAGAATTTGGACAGGTTGTTGGGAATGCAGAATCCCATCGACTCTCCTCGTGGTGAGAGGTTTGCATCCCATCCACATTCTGACAGGATCTCAAGACCGTGGGCGGATCGAGAGACTAGTCCCAGAACGAAAAAGGCGGTACCACGAAGACTCATCACCTCGTGTTCTTCGGCAATCTTGACAATGTCCTCAATGACATCGCATGATTCGATAAAGGGGGCACCGAGCTCCATGGATCCCACGTTGCCGACGGCCCACATGGAGGCCTTGACCTTCAGCATGAGCTCGGGATCTTCCGATTGCATGCCGTACTCTTTGATTGTGCTGGCAAATTCAGCAAAGTGTCCCTTGTCGCTCAGTAACTTGCACCCCTCTTGAGTGCGTGCAAGCTCGCGATAGAAGTGCGGTGGAATATGATTCTCTGGCTCGGCATCTGCTTGAACGTCCTCCACCATGTTCAAGCGATTCTGGTGCTCTTCTGGGTTCTCTAGGAATGCCTTGGCCAAGCTGGTCTCAATCACACCGACATATGAGTCGTTTCGACCGAGGAACCAGTCGTCCATCTCATTGCTGATATAGTCAACGCCGTCGAGGTAGTGGTAGCCAATGGACGAGGACAAGAACCGCAGTAGGAGAGGCGCGCCGATCTCTCCCAAGTGGTCCATTGTCGGACGACACTGGACAACATACTCCAGATATGCTTTCTTATTGCATGCCTTCTCGAGGATCTTAACCGCGGTTCGGCAGACCTCTACCTCGGGGTCGTATAGTTGGTCGCACAGCTTCTCAATGGCCCACTTCCAGTCGATCTTGCCGTGGGAGGGCTGGGATGCATCGAAAGGTCGGGTGGCGTACTTTCGCAGCGCGTTCGTCGCCGTGATGCGAATCTCCCTCGTCCCAGACGTAAGTGCCTGTTCAATAAGCACTCGCGGATGTCCCGGGATGCTGTAGTCAAAGTTTGAGAGGAGCAGTTTGATCAAGTCAGGGCGCTGTTTGTGCCCGAGAATGTGATACATCATGTTGAACATTCTCCAGCGTTGTAGAAGCTCCAAGCCCCTGGGGTCGCCACTAAGGACTCCAAGCATGGGAAAGTATCCTGCGCAGAGTGTGCTTTGCAGGCGACCAGGCGAGAACATTGGATCCGTGGATGTCAATCCGCTGCTCTGCGTTGTTTGTTAGTCTCACGATGAAACCGCGGATATTGTGTCTTGCTTACCGGATCGCATTGAGCGAGGCACTCAGCTATCTGCCGTAACATCTTATGATCTTGCAAGTACTGGAAGCCCTCATTTGACTGAAGCAGAGTGTGCATCAGCGTACATCCGATCCTGACATACTTTTGAGAATTCTTGTTGCTTGTAATATCCGAAAACCTGTGCTTAAAAGGCCGGTAGAAGCTCATGATCCTGTTCATGAATTTGGAAACTCTGTTGACCTCGTCTAGTCGCTTTCCGTCTTGAAGTGGCCCTTCGATGACCCGCGAAATGACATCCCAGTTCCATTTCAAGTAGTTGGAACTGTTCAGTACATTGGAATCAACCAAAAGCTGCCGGATTGCGCCCTCTTGAACCACAATCCCGGCGTTGCTTTTTCGGTGCATGTCTGCGAGATTGTCGCTGGAGGGGAGAGTTCCAGCAGTCGCGACAGACGGCGTGCTTCTATAAAGTGTCTTGCTCACCGAGCTAATCTGATAAACTATGCCCGAGGCAACAAATCTGTTGTCGTCTTTGAACTGAGTTGCCGCAGCGAAGAGTTCCGGAAGTAGAGGTAAGTCATTGCTCCATGTCGCAGGGAGGAGCCTGCTTGCCAGCTTCAGCACCTCGCCAATCAGAAGACACGTCTTTCTGGACAACTGAGGGTCGCTGGTCCTGGCAACTTGGAGCAAGTTTTCCAGTAGACCGGCCTTGACAAACGTGGCCAGAAGCAGGGCGGTGTAGTGATCCATGAAGTTTTGCTCTCCACTGTCTTCTTCCACAGGCAGAGAATTGGCTGAGGGAGTTTGGTTCGTAACTGATTTGAGGCTTGCTACCCTTCCATATGTCGTCAGGCGGCGACCGGCCAAGAAGGAAGAAGCCCATGAAGGGGACTTGATCCGGAGAAGAAGGTAGACGAGATCGATAACTGTCTCTCGGATGGTTGCCTGTGGAAGCACCATGCTAGTGAGCAATGACTTGATGGCTCGAGAGTCATGCATAGTCAGCATCATCAAACCAGGCCAGCTCTTGAGGATTTTGGTGATTGCCTTGGCATTCTGCTTGAGTAAACTCTCGTTTGCGAGGATGATATCTGTGAATGCCGTGAAGAGAACCTCCAGATCATAACCGGACCGCAAGTAGATTCTCTTCTGTGGATTGTCCAAGATCTGCATATAAGACGCCGTGAGTGATTCGGGCGATTTATATGATCCTTCGATCAAAGCCTCAGAAAGCGGTGCTAGGCCGCCAGAGGCCACTGCCAGGGCTGGGTCACGAAGCATGACTTCGGCGAGTGTTTCCAGGCAGATGGAGCGTAGACGGTCTTCAGCCTGCTCTGCAACAGCGGCTATAGTCCTCACAACAGCACGTGAGAGCTCTTTGACTCCATCCTTGACATCTAGGAAGGCCCGGACAAACTTCAAGGCCTGCTCACGCTCCAGATCTGCTTTTCGGTCTTTGATTAAAGATCTACTGCTCGTTAGCTACAGTCTTTGCCAAAAGTACGTACAAGGCCGAAACTCACGTCACGACAATAATGTCAGTATTCAGACTGCGGATCTTCTTTAACGAAGACACATCTGAGATGGCATAGCGAACCATTCGGTAACCAGCTGCCACCACTTCTCTGGCCTCACTGAGGAGCATGACTTGCATGCGAAGACCGAAGACCGACCATACCAGGTCATACTTGAGAGTCGGATGTCGCCTGAACAGGTCCACCAGACTATTTCCTCGACTGACATAGTATTCTGGCGGCATACCCTCCTGCTCAAGCGCTTGTAGCAACTCAGCCAGGAGGAAGGTTGGTGACTGCTCGGCCATCTCTTCATTGTCAGAACCAGCACCACTGCGAGAGGCACTGGGAGGTGAGCGCATGCCATTGTTGGCAGAAGAAAACAGTGGCTCAGTTGTTCTTTGTCGTGTGGGGGTGGTGGGAGTCGCCTTGAATCTCGAAGCGTCTGTAATCTTCTGCCGTAGGTTCTTGATGCGCTGGTTGGACGCATTCAGCTCTGCTTCGACCTTGGCTCTCTGCTCCTTGGTTTGTTTTGCCTTCTTGGCGTTCAAGGCTTCCAGCATATTCTCACTTCCGTCCTTGATCTTCATCTCTCGATTTAGCTGTTCCCTGAGGGCAGCTAGGGTCTGCTCTGCAGCCGTGGCGGGATCTTCCTCGTCGACCTTATCGATGCTGTAGATGTCGCCTCGGGAGCCAGAGCGAGATGGCATCATCTGGCTGCGCAGCTCAGAACTAAAGCTCCCAGGGGCGATGGAGGGGTTGAGGGAGGAGCCTCGGGGGCCGAAGCTGACGCCCGAGGCGCCCAGACTTCTCGATCCATTGACAGAGGCGGATGGCGGCTGGAGGCCACCAGTGCTCTCTATGCGCTCGAAACTCGGACGTGGATTGAGGGTATTGGCGCTCGATGCCGACTGTTGAGGCGACAGTGCCTTTTGAGACTGTCCGGAGGCGCTCAGCATCTTGGCGATGCCTCTCTATGTTACCACCTTTCTGCGGGGCTTCTCCGGAGGTTCTTGCATTCGGGCGACTGTTATTTCAACACTGCTTCGTTGATAGAAAGTTGTTATCGGGGTATCAGGGGGGGTTTTGGTAGTCGTGGTCGGGGTTTGTCCGCGTGGAATCAGGGACTGGCGCCGATCGCTTGAGGCTCTGTCGCGGTAGGTGGGTAACGAGTTTCGAATCGAGGTTCAGACAATTTTTCGAATTGCAGGCGGTCGAGATACGGCGAGAGATATACGGAGGAGCAGGTGTTGATCAGGCGAACGTTCGAGTCGCAGGCTGTTGGGCGCAGATGGGCGAAGTTGGTCGGCCACCCGCAGAGCCACGCCAAGAGCAGGGCAGGACGTCAGTCCGAGTGGAGATGCGATGGGAGTTTAATGCTGAGGACATGCGATTTGCGCATCAAAAAGGATTGTTCGTAGGGATAATTCGCAGATTCCAGCCGTGGCAGATGTTCCCGAGGATGGTGTCGCTTGAGGTCGGTCGAAATAAAACTACGCACTTGGGTCATTCGTGATCGACGATGAGTCCTGGCGGAAACAGTCGCCGTCGTCGTTGTCTCGATTGTTGCGTGGTGCTGCGGCGTTCCAGCCCAGTGCTCGTTCACGGCCCACAGTTGACGGTAAAGGTACTCGGTCGCCGGATACCAACCTGAGCCTGGGTCCTCACAGCTTCAGTAGTGGATCTGGATGCGCATGGGTTGCTGCTGCGGGGCGTGGTGGTTCAGTGGTGTTCAGAAGTCGAGTACGGTCGCGCGCGCAGCCTACAGTGAAGGTGTGTGGTTGCTGCCAATGTCACCCGTAGACCGCAAAAGGCACTGATACTGGTGTCTGAGGTGGGTGGTGTTCAGGGGGTGGGTTTCCAAGGTGGTGCAGTGTCCACGGTCACAGCTGCCGCGAAGTTGCGAGGTTCTGTTCAAGCTGTTCAGGGCACCTCAGACTCCAAGGACAGAGTGGGCAGCGCCTGCGTCAGTGCACCTCAGAAAGTATCTTACCTGCTCCGACGTAAGGTAATGGAAGGTAAAGAGAGGTGAGGTAAGGAAGCTCAAGGTAAGGTAAGGTAAGGTACAGCTCGGAGTGTGAGGAATAAGGTAGGCTGGAGTTGTTGAAAGTACTTTCCAGGTATGTACGGATTTGGCAGCACCTAAGGTAGCCAGCCCATTGTTCGGGTTCAGATTGTTGGAGTCGGACCTCGTCCATGCACGTACTCAGCCAAGTCCACCTATTTACCTTATTCATTCAGCCATTCTGAATCACGATCAATGCTGTTGTTAATTACCTTCAGATCATGTGTGCTAGACAGCTTCGGCCTGTTTATTAAATCTGCAAGTAGGTAGGTACCTTACCTCGTACATGCCCATGGATCTGGAAGGTGCCCGTGGGCCTTGCCTGCCTTCTCCGCAGGTATGGAAGGCCGCTCTTTCTCCTTCTGCTGAGGTGAGCTGCTGGGCTGCTGGGCTGCTGGGCTGCTGCATGCGCCGTAACGCGGAAGGAAGCAGCCCCGCTTCCTGATCGCTTCGTCCCCCTCACCGAAAGCTTGGACCATGTCTCTCTCCCCTTTAGTTGGTGACAATGGAAGATGTCGAGTACGGATACTTCCCCAGACAGGGCACCATGCCTCGTCGTGCTTGGCTCAGACGGTAGGAGGAATGCCTAAGAAACCAATGGGAACGCTGCCGTCAGCTGCTGCTGCCTCTATTTCTAGTTACCTTCTAGCGTCACGTCTGCTGAAGGGGTACATCGACCTGGATAAGATAGGTATGTTGTCGATAAGCCCCAGATAAGGTATGAAACCTTGACCCATTATCTGTACGGATACAGGTGCGTCTCTTGGCACCACTCAGTCCAACTTTGACGATCAACGACCATCAACCAACGAGAACTTACAAGAATGATCGCCCAAGGTAGGTGACGATAGCTCGGGCAACTTTAGATTTCCTATCGAACCGTCCCCCGCCATGATATGATGCGTACGTTAGTTCAGCTGTAAGTCTAATCTAGAGTCAGGTAGCTGTCGATAATCATTTCGATCCAAGAAACAGCTTCTATTCGAATGAACCTGGAAAGACCAAGTCGATCTCGGGTTGGCCCATCTCCGTACCTGATGCGTATTGCATAGAGGAAAAAAGAGGTGCCCATGAACACTCATCATGGACCATCCTACTCACGGTCCCGAGGAAATCCCTTGCCGTCTGAAGCTGCTTGTGCCACAGCATCAACTGCCACTACCAATGCTGAAACGCGGCCGGCTCCCCCATCCGTAGTCATTCGATGCCTCGGAGACATCCACTTCTATCCGCGTCGGACAGACTCGTCAGTACTCGTGGCGGGAGATAGGAAACAACCTTAAGGAATTGAGGGATCGACGAACAAAGAGTTCCATCACCCTCATGGCAAACATAATGGACAGAAATGATTCTGTCAGAATCAGTCACGACTACGGGATTTGCATCTTCGGCCTTTCGGTCTAATATCCACAGTCCCGAAATGGCGGGGCCCCCGGTTCCTTCGCGCGCCCGTCCTTGGCCAAACCTCACCTCACCTCACCTCATCTCACTTCACCTCGACCTCACATCAGGCCGGAGAGCGGCGGCACAGCGAGGGGCTTTGCAAGAGACGGCTGGCATGATGTGTGGGTATCTTGGTGTTCCCATGTTGGTAGTGAAGCATTCATATACATTTTGCCATGGTATGAAATGTCTACCCTTGCGCGGAGCCGGCCACTAGAGGTCCAAGGGGTACATCACGAGCGTCTGCGGCTCTGTAAGATCCTTTGATCTCGTCGAGTCTTCATTGGTCCCATAGAGGCGGACCCTGGAAGAGAAGTGCAAAATCAACTACCGCTACGGTAGCTAGTTACGGCACAACTTGCCACCTCTCGTCTTTCTTTTTTCAAAGCCCTAGAGGCTAGAGGCGTTTGCTTCATGGAGCTGAGGTACCAAACACGGCCCAGAGCGTCTCTCGTCGGTCCCGCCCTGGCGCAGAGAGCCGTAGGGAGACAGCGGCTGCATGCGGCGCCTTGCCTGCCCAGCGTCCAAAGGGCATCGGCGGGCTCCGGGGGCTCCACCCGACACCAATAAGACCATTCTACCCCACGGCTGCCGGACCCTATCAAGCGATCGGGTCAGTTCGGCCAGGCCATTGGGCCGCTCCTTGGTGGCCCTTCCCACCTGGCATCCCCGACCCGCGGGGCCACCCTTACACGGTACGTACATCCCAGCAGCTAAGCAGAAGCTTGCAGAGGGCAAACATTGCGTGCCGATTCAAGACGCGACTACGCTATCTATCTGTGCTGCTTGCTGGTGTATCTCCGGCCCGGCTCTTGTCTGTGGTGGGTGACGTCCAACGAAGCTAATCTGAGAGTGAGAACCTCAACCATTTCCTTCTCTTGGATCTTGATATAAAACCTATCGCCGCCCCTCTGACCTCTTCTCTTGTGACCTTGCTCTTGTCCTCTGTCTCACCATCATCAACTAACAACCATCTCCTTATCGGTGCTTTGCCTTGAAGTCTATCCGTATCTTGAGCTTGAACCCCTTGGCAACTCGCTCTCATCCTCGCTCCTCATCTCACCACAACATCCCATCTCATCTTGTCTATACGATACCATCAATCTCATCCGTGATACCCCAAACCCCTACGTTTTGTTCACTTTACTCATTCTCCAACCTCACAAACCCACACACACAACTTCACAATGGCCGCCTACCTCGCCTCCGCCCGCTACGGCAAGGACAACGTCCGCGTCTACAAGGTCGAGAAGAACGGCAACACCCAGACCGTCACCGAGATGACCGTCTGCTGCCTCCTCGAGGGCGAGATCGAGACCTCGTACACAGTCGCCGACAACAGCGTCGTCGTCGCCACCGACTCCATCAAGAACACCACCTACATCAAGGCCAAGGAGAACCCCGTCAACCCCCCGGAGCTCTTCGCCTCCATCCTCGGCGCCCACTTCCTCGAGACCTACGCCCACATCCACACCGCCAACATCAAGATCGTCCAGCACCGCTGGACCCGCATGACCATCGACGGCAAGCCTCACCCGCACTCCTTCTTCCGCGACGGCGAGGAGACCCGCAATGTCGAGGCCCGCATCTCCCGCAAGGACGGCATCGCCCTCACCAGCGCCATCCAGAAGCTCACCGTCCTAAAGTCCACCGGCTCCGCCTTCCACGGCTTCGTCCGCGACGAGTACACCACCCTCCCCGAGACCTGGGACCGCATCCTCTCCACCGACGTCGACGCCGCCTGGACCTGGAAGTTCCCCGACCTGGCCGCCGTCCGCGCCGCCGTCCCCAAGTTCGACCCCGCGTGGCGCGCCGCCCGCGACATCACCATGAAGACGTTCGCCGAGGACGAGAGCGCCAGCGTGCAAAACACAATGTACAAGATGTGCGAGCAGATCCTCAACGCCGTGCCCGAGACCCTCTCCGCCTCCTACTCGTTGCCCAACAAGCACTACTTTGAGATTGACCTCAGCTGGCACAAGGGGCTCAAGAACACGGGCAAGGACGCCGAGGTCTACGCGCCGCAGTCTGGTCCCAACGGTCTTATCAAGTGCGAGGTCGCGCGCAAGCCCGAGACTGCCAAGTTGTAGACGCAGGCTTGAGGTAGTGAGTGAGTGAGATAGGGGTGTAGACTGAGGATGATCGAAGAGGCTTTCCTATCAGAATCCATCGAGATTCGCCACTTGCATTTACCGGCGTCCATGACCTGGTCAAGCCTGGCCGGGTGTTTTTTATAGTAATAATGAGCAATGACTAAGAATATGATAAACAATCTAAAATGTTCGTCTCCTTGCGGATTTGCTGTGATTCGACTAAGAATGCTTACCCGACTTTATGAACGTCCAGAAACTGGAGCAAGCCGAGTTTCTATGAAGCTAGTTGTGATGCTACAAATCGAGGTTTCTAGGAAAGGCAGAATGCTTCTTACTTATTTTCTCTTCTTTGCGATCTGTGTGGTAAATAATGAATGCACTCATACTACCATGATATTCCTAAGCTTAAAATGTAACAGACGTCATGACGAGCGGCCATCCTTTGATACTTTACACTGGACAATAGTATTGAACAAAGGATGTTTCTACCACGTTTTATATGTGGTATATTGCGAGAGATAGTTCGTCGATTCGAGGCAATTCCAAGGTACTCAACAGAAGAGACGATCATTCATTTGAAGTGTAAACGTACCGTAGGAGCATCGGCAAGTGGCGATACTCGTGGCTTCTCGACAGGCAACAAAATTCAAAGATAAAATATATTCATACAAACAATACGAGGAATAGTAGGAAGCTGAAAGATCAAGTCCTCACATAGTTGACATTATCACCCGTGACGGAGCATGCCCAGTTTACATATTTAACGTCAGATTATCTCGAGTCACACTTGATCACCCCTCCTCCTGTTGATTCCTGCCCTGCTCTTTCTCTCGCCTATACTGAGGACTCACAAAATACCAATGCTCAGGTAGTAGTAACATGTTCGGTATCTCTTTCAACGGGTGCGATGTCTCTCGAGAGCCTCGAGAGTCTCCGGTGGATTGCCCAACGGTGTGTATGTCAGGCAACCAAGGATTCCCATCCCATGACCGAATCACATCAACGACAACCAAGACCCAACACTCGATAGAAAACGCCGCCACATTGTAGAGAGCCATTGGACTTCATAGTTTTTTGAGAATGCCCGTATTCGTACAGAATATACACGCCGACTCAAGACGGCTATACTACAACGTCTCGCTCATCTTCCACCCTCCCTACCGCTTTTCAACCTCCCTCCACAGTTAGGTAATGAAGAGAGAGAGAGACATCAGCAGCGCCCCCCTGTTCATATCCTCTGCGAATCCGCCTCCCGAATCGCCTTAACCTGCTCCTCCCACCCCGTCTTCCCAACAGCAACATCCCCAAACCGGATAACATTCTGCTTATACGGATGCGCCTCCCCCTCGAAAGCCTTCAACCGCGCAAGCCTCTTCTCCCTGAGCCTATTCTTGGGCAACATCCCGCTCACCGCCTTCCGCAGCACCTCGGCACCGCCGTGCTTCTCCATCAACACGTCCATCGTCACCTGCCGCAGGGATCCCGGGCGCGTGTTGTGCCGGTAGTACGTCTTTTGCCACTTCTTGCGTCCCGTCACGTGCAGCGCCGCGCAGTCCGTCACGACGACGTAGTCGCCGCAGTCCGTCGACGGGTCCCAGGTCGGTTTGTGCTTGCCCATCAGGATCACGGCGATGCGGCTCGCCAGGCGGCCCAGCGAGGGCGGGGTGACGCCCGGTTGGGTTGAGAGGACCTCGTGCGGCGCCGAGGCGGAGATTTGGTGCCATACGCGGGAGTAGGAGAGGCGCGTCTGGAAGAGTTGTATTGTGGTTAGTTAAAAGGGTTTTCCGATTCAAATTGCTTCTTGGGAGGGAAAGAGGTATGATTCGATTATGGGAGGCTGGAAAGGGGAAAAGCTCACCAGGCCAATGGTTTGCGACATCTTGAAATGTGTTTTCTGGGCCGGCCGCCTCAGCCGACGTTCAGTATCGTTGTGGTTTTTTTTTTGGTTTTTTTCGCGGACCGAATTGGTCAATCGGACGGTTCTGGCAGCGGTTAAGCCAGCGACGATGTCGTCGTCGGATCTCGGAAAAGGGAATGTCGTCGTCGTCACGCGTTTTTGGGCGTCGTTGGCGATCTCCTCGACAAGTAGGCTGACCTGAGCTTCTCCCAAAATTTTGGAGCCGGGAGCGTCCTCACGTGATGATAATGATAAGCCGTCCCAGCTCTCGGTGAGGTGCATCCGACCTCCAGATGGCGCCAGCTGGTTATCCCAGTAAGCCCCAGCTGCAGAGATCGAGCGCCGACTTTGGGCCGATGCTCTTCAACATCAAATGGCCCGAGCGTTCTCATGGCGGGGCAGAAGATGGCAGAAAGCAATGAGGCGATGCGATCCAATTGCGCCGTGCTTGCTCGCTGTCCGCTGGCCGCGAGTGGGAGGGAGGAGGGGCAGTGGACGATTTCAAAGCAAAAGCCCAGATATTCACTTCCCGACGACGACTCACTCCACGATGGGCCACAAGTATTAAACCCGCCTATGCCGAATCATCCCATTGAATCGACTGCACGCAACACTACAATTTACAACTAGCAATGACCTCGAATTTCGGGATTTTGTGAAAGAGGGAGTCTTCAGAGTCGAACCCGCAACAAAGCAACATACCCTGAAGCCTTTTTTTCCCGAGAACGACAACTCCTCCTCTTTTTTTATTTCAGGAAACGGGAAACTATACTACGCAACTTCTTCATCTCAACTACACAAACACACGGAAAAGGGGTCCAAACAAGGACAGAGCATGCTCTATTGCCTCCCCGACTTCATCCACAACTACCGCTCTCTGCTACGAAGCCCGCCGCAGCCAAGCAGACGACCCTTCACCATGACCGTCTCATATCCTTTTCAGGTCAGTTCAACACAGTTTATCTCTTTTTCTCTATGCCGTTCTCCGTCTCCCGTCTCCCGTCTCCCGCCTGGCCCTCTTTCCCGCTCGTCCGCTTTCGCGCAAGCAAGTCCAGTCAGGAAGTCAGTCCACTTCCCCCAAAAGTCTCCGTCACGGACACGGGACCTGACCGAGAGAGGACTCTTGTTCCTCCATGCTCGTTCGCTCGCTCGCTCGCTCCGTCGTCGGTACGGTACCGTCCCGTCATGACTGACGCAATCCGGCGTGGGGGAGGCCTGCGTATGAAGGAGCCTACCTCAGGAAGAGGGTCCATCTCTCATCAGCACACACAAACACACGGCCTCAGCACTTTGCCCAGCTACTACCATTGCCCTACAGTTCAAGTTGTACAAAATTCTACAAGACACACAGAATCGGGTGGTGGTGTTCACTGCTCCAACTGAATCAAATGTGCTAATGAAACGTTTGAAATTCCCAACACTAGACCGTTTTCGCCGTACCCATGACATGTGACAGCTGCGTCAAGGACGTTTCAGACTCGTTGTACAAGCTGGGGGGCATCACCAAGGTCGAGGCCAATCTCGAGGACCAATTGCTTTCCGTCGAGGGCACAGGTACGTCGTCTTCTGCCGCAAACTCTGAAAGCTTTTTTTTTTCCTTCTTCTCTTCTTTCTCTTTGCCCTTTTCCAAGTATCCCTCTTTCGGCTCATCACTGTTGATCCCTTTCGTCAATCAAGCTCCTAATCCGTCCACACCCCCTTCCCTGTCTTACACCCCATTCGGGTTTGTCCCACACGATGCTTTGAGGCTTCCCAAGCTTGCCGTTTTGACGGCGCCATCCTGTTGATCCTCTGAGGATGTCACCCATTGTATTCGCTGCCTTGCCGTCAACCTGTCACGGGGGATGATGGATAGGCTCAAAGATTGAATGCCTTACCGTTTGAAAAAGAAAAAATGTACCTGCCGCTAACTCTCTTGGCGACGTTTTGCAGCCGCACCATCAACAATTGTTGACGCCATCCAAGCCACGGGGAGAGACGCTATCCTGCGAGGCTCGGGAGGATCAAACAGTAGGTCAACTGAAGCCTCTTCTTTCCCTTCTTGGCTTTTCTTTCAAGTCAAACTTATTTGTCCGCATTTCCTGTAACCCCTTGGCGGACATTAAGTTGTTTCCTGATACCACCCAACTCGTCTTGTCACACCGGCAGTGCTGTCGGCAGATGGGGAGTTTTGGGTTGTTGTCGTCGTCGTTTAAACTCGCTCACATGGTTACACCGGACTTCATCTGACCGCTGACTCACCCACGTCCCTAGGTGCGGCTGTCAGCATCCTCGAGTCTTTTTACCATGCAAATGATGCGCCTTCAAAGTTGAATGAGCAGCGAGACCGAGAGGTCAGGGGCCTGGCTAGAATGGTGCAGGTCTCCCCGACTACAACTCTGATCGACATGACGCTACGCGGCGTTGCCCCCGGCTCATACCGAGCTACAATCCGTGAGTACGGTAACCTGGCGGGGGGTGCATCATCGACGGGCCCTGTCTGGTCGGAAGGCAGTGAAGACGCTACCGCCAAGGGGTTCTTGGGCGTCTTCAACGTCGGCAAGGATGGCAGAGGCAGCGCCTATCTCGACAAACCTTTTCAAATCTGGGAAGTCATTGGCCATGCCATGGTCGTCTCGAGACAAGATGAGTCTGCAGTGGCGTTGAAAAATGACCCAGACACGTTAGTCGGCGTGATTGCCAGGAGTGCCGGCGTGTGGGACAATGATAAGACGGTCTGTTCATGCACCGGCAAGACGCTGTGGGAAGAGAGAAAGGACGAGGTCGAGAAGGGTATGCTGTAGACTTTGCGGGAACCCATCAGATGATGTATAAGAATGATCATGAAATCAACGAGAGATTTTCAAAAAGTGTTTCTTGTTAGGAAGCTCGGTTGATGAGCCGGATAGGCTTTATGGTGATCACCAGAAGCCACGCGTGGAGTGGCAGCCACCATAAACAATATCGTACGATTTTTGCGATGAACGTAGATTTTGGGCTGCGTCTGCTACCTCAGGTCAAGCTTGGTGGCCACGGCTTCCAGAATACTGACAGGCAAGATGCCAGGGGGTGCCGTGCTTTGTGGTGTGAGGAGTCCGAAGAACCGCACCATAGTCGGATTTGACAATGAGGCTGAGCCTCTCCAATGCCTTGGCATACTGCCCGCCCCAAGGATGAGGTTCAAGGACTCTCGGCTAGGTAGACAGATTCGCGGACCTGGAGTTGCAACTTGGGTGACGGGGCACTTAGACTCTGGGGTCTCGGTAAGGTTGCGGGTTTCCATCCGTTGTCACAGGCCCGTATATGTTAACCTCTGTATGCCAAGCTTTCCAAGGCTTGTCTCGGTCAGAATTTTCCGCCGAGTTCTTGATCGTCTCCAGGCGATGGGACAGATGGGACAGCGGGGCCAGCAGAAGAGATGGAGCATCTGTTCCCAAGGAACGGAGAGGCCTGCGCCAGAGGAGACCAACAGACATGGCTTCAGCGTCGGGCTTGATGCAGATCATGTTAGAAGAAACACTGACGACGGTTCCGGGAGATCCCCCCCACCGATCGAAGACCGGAAGGAGGCGGAGCGCGGGTGACAGGTGGTAGATGAGACGAATACGTGTTGTAGTTGAACAGGGACCAGAGGCGCTACCTTATTTTGCTGGATCGCAGGGGCGCCGGGACCGCCTTGCCGTGATAAGGGCCCACTATCCGTAGTAAGGGCGTGTACGCAGATGGCATTACACAAGGAGGCTGATGCTGCAGTGCCAGTGAGAACTTGGAAGTGGCCGACATATACGTGCAAAGGGGTCGATGAGTGGAGAGGATGGCCGAGCTTGAAACTAGCTTAGGTAGGTGGTAGGCAAGCTTGACATCGGATGCGAGAAGTGGTGGTCTGTACGTACTCCGTACAGATCGAGTAAGGCTGCCCCAAAGATTTGGGGCAGTGGCGGCAGGGGAGTTGAAGCGTTCGTTGACGACATGTCTAGGCTGATATTGACAGAAGGTTAAGTCAGTATGGCTCCTTGAGTGCCACAATAAAGCCATTGCGCCAAAGTGTATCGACGAGTATGATGTACACGTGTTTGATGAGGAGGCTGATTCAAGAAACAAGAGTCGAGGGACAACTGAGTCGAGACTCTTGGGCAACGTTTGGTGGTGAACATGACAAGTGCCTGCCGGAGCTCTCTGGAGAGAGTTGCATTGCGGGCTTCGGACCGTGGAGGTTCGCATTGAACGACGAGGACAGCGTAGATCTTGCCGCGTCACGGGTGGATTCATCCGTTCAAAGGGATGCCCAGACTTGTGACACTTGGGGAGAGAGGGAAAGATAGGGGAGTGGAGGGTCGACAGCCGAGCAAGTAGCAACTCGGAGCGGAGCGTTGTGGGTGGGTGCCGCTGTCTACGATGGCGCGGTCCCGTCTGTGTGTTGAGTGCATCGTGTCGAGTCACCTGGGCTTGCCTTAGGGCCACGATAGGATGTGGTCGAGGCGGTTGCTGCGCTTCGAGGCAGTAGACAGGATACTGGGTAGACCAGCAGACGAGAGACGCAAGGGCTGCGGCTCGATGACTGAGGCGACTCCTCAAACTCGGCCGGATGCTGCGTGGTAAAACAAGGTGAAGTTCGTAGGCTTGACGTCTAGTTCATGCGGCGAAGTGGTTGGTGGTCTGGGCAGAGTCGCAAGTCGTTCCACACCCAAAATAATGTGGAGAGTGACATTGCCCTAGCTGCGCCAACGTTGCAGCGGAAGCTGCCTCTACCCAGATCAAGGTACCTTGGCAGGTGTGTGTTGATCCTTCGAGTACGAATACTTGTCTAGTACCCGTACGAAGTACACTACCATTTCCTCGTAAGGAAGTCAGGCACGTCACGATAGTGTAAGGTAAGGTAAGGTAAGGTAGGTAATGTACGGATAGCGAAGAGGAAGAGCGTGCCCCCTGCACATAAGGTAGACGGGACGTCAGTGGGGGCGCCAGCACGGGACTTCCAAAACAGCCTGAAGGACAAGCGAGTTTCGCAGACTCTTGAGACTTGGGACTGGCAGGGATAATTAGAGTTGGAGATGGTTTGGCTGGGTGTCACGGTGTCTATCCGTACCTTACGGGTAGTGTCTAATAACGATAGGGCGATGCGTTTCTGGGGGGGTTCCTTGGAAAGGGTCTTTTCGGCTTCGGTCCTTGGGTTGTAACTTGTCCTGAGAAGGGATCCTCTTGTCACTGGCAATGCAAGTCATTCTAGCGAGGCCGCATTTTGTTCTTTTTTCGTTCTTTTTGGAAGAAGCTGCGTGGGTCCTGGCTCGTGCTTGCTGTCTTCCGTTGCTTGTACGGAGGAAGTCGTATTTGTCCGGCGTGCCTGCTGTCTTACATCATCTCTAGTCTCAGTACGGGAGTCAGAAGGAGAGACAGAATCTGGACTCGATTGTACCTTACGTTACGTTATTCATTCCTTCCCCAGAACAGCCACAACAAGATCACGTTTCCCCTTGGCAAGATACGTACTTGGACAATGTGCCTCTTCTTGACGGGCGGGAGGAAGGAACGCCTGGCATGGATGTTGGGTTGACATGGCAGTGGCTTCCGACGGGACACTGGCGAGGCAGGTACGCTATTTTGTTAGTCAAACGTCAACGACGTGTGGCTGAGCTTATTGAGCCATAGAGTATCGGATGCCTAGACTCTAAGGTAGAGAGGCTGACGGCTAAAGCCAAGTCTCCTTGACGCATCCTGGTCCTTGCTGAGTGGCCCTGATCCCTCGACCTCACGATGCCCCGACTATTATCCTTCTCCCTCCCTGCTAATCCGACAAATCTTACTGTGTCAACTATTGCGAATTTAACATAGGCCAAGCATCGACTCTGGACAACTGCACAGACACCGCTGCCGACATCGACGCCAGTGCCCCCTCGCCAGTCAGCGACGGTCCTACAGATGCCTAGAACCACTTGCGGACCCGCTGCAGATAAGGTTGTCCAAATCCTAACCCAGACTGGATGAGATGAGCGATGCCCCGGACAAAACACCACAAAGGGGAATGGCGAAGAAGCTGGAGATGAACCTATTCCCTGCCTTGGCGGTCTCTTCTCCTTCGAACCCGACCCCGCCATCCGGGCAATCTACAGACAAGAGGCTTCGCACAACTCGTCACACCACGATGGCCTCATGATATGCCAGAATCAACCGAGTGGTACATCACCCCCCGTTTTGTGCAAATTCCAGTGCTGTGGGATGCGACTCCCCATGCAGGAACATCATCCAAAACTGGTACGAATACAGCATGGACTGCCGAACCTGCGCGCCTGCGCCGCAGTCTCGCAGATGTCTTGACTTGGGCTGAGGGGCCTCTAGATTCTGTACCATCAACCCTCGGTTTCCGTTGCCGATCCTCGTCGACCAAAGACAGCCCACCATCTCCAGAGTCCAAGGTATTGTGATACCACAACAACCGCCTAGAGCTCAGATATATGACCTACACGCCTCCTTCGTTGCGGCACCTTGATTCGATCTGGGCTGATCAATTTGTCGGACGCCAATCTGATCGAGCTGGGCCTTGGTGGTTGAATGATGAAGCATACCATTTAACGAACGGAGAAACTTTGGTTGGAAACGTCCGGACGGGTCGGCCTGTCCAACTGGCGACATGTCACCCGCACCGAGGCGGCCAACGTTGCCAATTCACCGGGACAACCCAATCAGAAAAATATCACCGGTGCTTTAACTTCTCCCATATGCACTCTGCAAAGAACGGCACTTTCGGAAGATGCTATTTTAGACAGCTCAACGTCATTCATTCCCCAGCTCCAGTGGACTGGTTCA
This sequence comes from Colletotrichum phormii, assembly GCF_030913505.1. Taxonomy (NCBI): domain Eukaryota; kingdom Fungi; phylum Ascomycota; class Sordariomycetes; order Glomerellales; family Glomerellaceae; genus Colletotrichum; species Colletotrichum phormii. The sequence continues at coordinate 610,955 of NW_026851456.1, forward strand.
GACCATTTCCAGTATGGCGGCCTGCAAGCACTTACACCTCATCCACTTCTCAACCTCTTCTCTGGGTTCGCAAAAGCAACTAAGAAGAAAAACCCCGGTGACTGAACGAGATCGGACGGCCCTGCAGTTGCAGTCACCTCTACAGCATCTCCATATTCAGCCACGAGGCGTGATACAGCTGCGAGCTGCGGGTTGCAGTCACGGTTCACTACGCAGTAGTACGAGGAGCACGGCTTACAGTTACCACTGTGAGTGTGTGATCAAGGCGACGTTAGTCACTCCTCTACGCGCCCTTGGCCCCTGGCAAGTTGGTGGCTCAAAGGTCCGGCCCACGACCCGTATTCCTGGGGGCCAATCAGGCACATCTCGCATTCGCTGGAACGCTTCGTGCATGGGAAGCGACAGGCCCTGATTCGCAGTGGTTGCACGATGCCTGCGACACCCAGCATTAGTGCATTGCCGTTAAGGGACCGCTGCGTCTTGCCCAGCTGGAATGCACACAACGGGACAGGACTTGAGGGCACTGAGAGAAAGAGTCAATCGTCGTCAGCGTCCCTCCCTCGAGGATCAGGAGAGCCAGACAGTCCAAAACAGCCACTCCCTTGTCAAGCCTACCGCAAGATACGCAGTATGCGATCTGACCCGCGACGCCATGACATGGACTCCGACTTCCTCCTGGCCCATCACTCACTGCCCAGGCGCTCTCTTACACCCCCCCCGGAACGGACGTCGGATAGGATGCCCAGACAAACCAGGGGTGGCTCCTCCAAAGGCGAGGCACAGAGGGCCCGAGGGGATCCCAACGTTCGATGTCCAGCATATTCACAACCCAGCATCTGGCGACGAGATATGCAAAGTGGTTCGATTTCGAGAGAAAACACTTGATTCTGTCACTCAATTTAGACAAGTTTGTTTCCTTCCGCCGAACGGAATACCTTGTCGAATACCCAAAGAAGGATCTGCGTGGCTGCTTAAAGTGTTCTGGGACGACGTCTTGGGGAAAGTCGACAGACGGGAGATGATCTCTCTGGCGCCGAGCTATTTCACAAGTCACAACTGTGTGCTCTGTACGAAGTGTGCCTCTGGAGGGCTGTACTGCACTCGCTTCGAACACAAGTATCCGTACACGTTTTGTCACCGAGGCAGATCCTGTAATGGCCAAGATCGGTTGCACAATTCGTCTCTCTCCCAAACCCAGGCTGGGCGTGCGAAAGGCGACCCAGAGACACCGGAATTCTGTTGCAACAAGATACACGCCCCCTTCATCCACCGAACTGCCCAAGCCACTTGTTCCGGGCCCTCTGCTCTCTACACCCCCCTTCCAGTGTCGACACTCGACAGCAAGAAGATCAACCCCCTTGGATCCCCCTGCGACTCACAACTGGACGAGCACCGGAGCACAGGCATCCTAAGCGTTTCCTGACTGAGAATCGAGTTGGAATATCAATCACTGATGAGCACCTTGCATGATATACACCCAGTCTCGCGGCCCACAACCCGACCAGTCAAGTCCCCCTTGGTCCCTCGCTGCAAGCACCGACTCGACTCTATTTTCTCTACCCTCCTTTCCGTAGGCGCTGGCTTTTCGTCCTCCATCCATTCATTCCCATTCCTTCCCTCAAGCCCGGCTGCAAGTCTGGTAATTCCATCACTTTTATTCTTGTCCACATCACACTTGCTTCCCACATCTGTTCCCAAAGTTGGACCTTGCGAAGCGAAGACAACCCGACCTCGAGACTGTCCTTTCTGACCCGCAACTCACACGCAAGCTTCCCACAGTCGAACGACCGTCCGAGGTTCCGACTCTAATTAACGCACGATTCTAATCCGAGAGAGGACCCGCGCCGAACGACGCAGACTTGGGCAGTCTTGGTATCTGGTCACCTCTGGTCACCTCTCCCTCGGCACACACGCACACGCACACAGTCACAGTCTTCGTCGTCACAAGCAGGACAGATAAGAAAAGAGCACGGATTCTTGGACTTGTTCTTGAAATAGTAGGACTGAACAGGAAGAGAGCCCAGACTTTGATAATACAGGACGGACTGGCTTCGGACCCCCCTTTTGGCGCCTAGTCCGACTTACATACTACATATTACTGCGGCCTTGTCCATCCACCCACCACCTCCACAGGAACCAGGACACACAGCCAAAAAGGGCCATCCCATCCACCCCCCGACAACTTAATCCGTCTTTCGACGCACAACATACACAAACCCGAAACACCGTCCTACTTTTGGCATCTGCTTCTGCTGGCCAGGAACGAGAAAAGAGCAACTTTATCAAGTTACAACGTCGAGTTTATCCTACAGTTGGATAAACCCTCTTTTTCGCTTCTGTCTCCTCCCCGCCATCGCATCGGCGGTTCTTGCAGAAGCTTTCGGCAAATCGCCAGACGGGGCCAGGTATCGATTCCTGGTGTACCCGCCACGCGCCAAGATCTCCAGCTCGTCGCCCAGTCCGAAGCGTACCCCATTTGCGGCTTCTGGCTCATTGGAAGCGGGGGTAACACTCCAACCGTCATTTCAGTGGCGCCGAGCACCGCACGGTCGACAGACCGCCAGCCATCTCCCTAAATAAGCCCTGGGGACCCTCTCTAGCCGCCCGCGGCGCACTTTGTTGTTGCTGTTCAGGTTTGGGTCGCTTTTTTTTTTGGCTTTCTTTCCTGCAGCAGTCGTCGTAGTCGTCGTCTTCAGCCGCCGTTGTCCACGTCCGCATCGCAGTTCCCCACGATACCCTTTTCTCCCTCGAATCTTGTCCGTCAACGATCCTTCGAACGCAGCAGCAATCGTCTGCTTGCGCAATTTCTCGACTCGCGATTTAGACTTGGTATTTTGATACTCCTGGCCTGGCGACAAAATGTCATTGAAACAGGTACGTGCTTTGCGTCGGACAGCGATCAGCAATCGCCCAACCTGCGAGACCCGACAGCCCAAAATGGGTAGATCTATAAACATGTCACTGACCACAACTGTCTCTTACTACAGGAAATAGAAACGTGGGTGTCGGCCCTTGGCCGATACGACAACAATGAATTCGACGAGGCCCTCAAGGACTTTGAGAGGATCTCCGACACATCAAAAATTCTCTTCAACATGGGTGTCATTCACGCCACTCTGGGAGAGCACGAGAAAGCTGTGCGTCGTCTCCGAACCTAACACCGAGGTCTTGGCACTAACGTGCAAAAAACAGGTCGAATGTTACCAACGAGCAATCAAGCTGGACCAGTACCTCGCTGTCGCCTATTTCCAGCAGGGCGTCTCAAATTTCCTGCTCGGCGATTTCGAAGAGGCATTGGCCAACTTCAATGACACTCTTCTCTACCTACGAGGAAACACCATGATCGACTACGCCCAATTGGGTCTGCTCTTCAAGCTTTACTCTTGCGAGGTGCTCTTCAACAGAGGTCTCTGCTACATCTACCTGCAACAGAAAGATGCTGGTATGCAGGATCTGTCGTACGCTGTCAAGGAGAAGGTGGTAGAGGACCACAACGTTATCGATGAGGCGATTCGTGAGGAGGCAGAGGTAAGGATGATACTAAGTCGAATATTGTACAGTGCTCACAATTTCTCAAGGGTTACACCGTTTTCTCGATCCCTGTCGGCGTTGTGTACCGACCGAACGAAGCAAAGGTTCGCAACCTGAAGACGAAGGACTACCTTGGAAAGGCTAGGCTAGTCGCCGCCTCCGATCGCGCGAACGCCTTCACAGGCTTTGCCGGGTCCGAGATCAAGAATGTAGGCAGATCGGGTCCCATTCCAATCAGCTCTTATGGGAATTCATTTGCTAATCACAGACTTTTTGGTCTACAGGCTGGCAAGAACGACGTCAAGGACGACAGACCATCTGATAATATTTCATTCGCTGCCACCAACCTAGTCAAGCCCGGGTTGGCCTCAAGAAGACAACAGTCCGAGCCGCCCAACGGCCGCGGTGTCTTCCCTCCCACACCTCCCCCTGACCAGGTTGAGGCCAACAATGGCGGCGCCATGTCCCGTGGACAATCTGTCCGCAATGGGCCCAAGCCGATGCTTGCGAAGTTGAACATCGAGAACTCCAGACCCAATGAACGGTACCAGAAGACGAGCAGCCCCAACGACCGCAGAGGACCTCCGCCCATGATGAGATCCGAGTCACGGTCGGCAACTCCCAGCAGAGGATACTCGAGACGCGACTTGCAAATGCGCGGCCGGCCTGCTGATGAGGAGGCCGAGGATGCTTACCCTGATGAACTCTACGACATGTACCAGAGCGGCGGTGGTGGCAACAGCACAAGAACCAGCCGGCAACCCTCCCGCCGTCAGCAGCCCCAACGGTACATGGATGAGGAAGACGATGGCTCCGACTATGGCTCCTTCGATGAGGGTGACTTCGAGATGGTTTCCAACAACAACAGACGCCCAGGCACGAACTCAATGTCCTCCCGCGGCGGCTCAAGGAGACCCGAAGTCCGCAAGATCCGTGTCAAGGTACACGCCGAGGATGTTCGATACATCATGGTCGGCGCCGCAGTCGAGTTCCCCGACTTCGCTGACCGCATCCGTGAGAAGTTTGGTCTTCGACGACGGTTCAAGATCAAGATCCGTGATGAGGATGTGCCGAATGGCGACATGATCACCATGGGTGACCAAGATGATTTGGACATGGCGATCATGAGCGTCAAGAGCCAAGCAAGGAAAACGAGGCAGGATATCGGCAAGATGGAGGTAAGCATCACCCCAACAACTAACCACTTTGCCATTGGGACACAAGACTAACTGAAATTGCAGATCTGGGTCCAAGAAATTATGTAGACGATTATACCCCAACCAAGCCTGTGACGACGTAATGACCAACAATTTGCTCGCCCTGAGCCCTGCAACCTTTCCTTCATCTAGTAAACACTTTTTATACTATTTTTTGCTGCATTTACGGATGGATTGGTTGTAGACAGGGCGTCTAAAACGGCGGAAAGTAAAAGAGGAGGATAGTTCGAGAGACAGAGCCAAGCAGAGCTGGCTCAATGGCACCCCCACGGCCGCGAACGACATGATCATAGCGTTGCATTGTTTAGAAACTGGAACAGTTAGGAGGCGATTGGCGTGGCGATAACACTTTTGTATCCCCCTACGGTTTACCATCTCTCCTTGTCCGATATAATTTCTACCTCATCTACACTGTCTTGTTACGAGATCTTGTCCATCATCTACGAGATCGTTGAGAGGCCCGCAACACCAACATTAATGCAACCATCATTGCTCACTACGCTCCCTTTCTGTATATGTGTGAACGACTTCGTGCGAAAGCAAGCTTCCGTGAAGCCATGGGATTCTAGGACGAAGGCGGCAATTCTCGTTATCTGCGTGATGGAGTCACGCCAAGTAGAGACAAATGAGCTCAAATTGATCACGGCATTTTTTTTTTGTTAGAATCTCCATCCAGTTATCACTCGCCAATGATGTCAGCCCTTTCGGGTTACAACATCCATGGCCAAGTCGAGTCGGGCAAGCTCACGTGCGAGTAGTATGCTTGATCGAGCAACCTGATTCACGAAGCTTTGAGCATGGACGACCATCAGCAAGCATGGTAATCTTTTCTTTTCTCGATTCAAAGCCTGGGATGGGCAGAAAATATTACTTCCAGACGAAACAGCCGCAGTACACACACACAGTCTATCCACACACACAACCTAGGTATATCGTACAAAACCACCTCACATCAGAGTCGTAGATTTGCTTGGTTTAAAGCTTCCCCGCGCGCGCAATGACCAACACCCCCAGACTCTCCTCCCCCACAATCGAAGCGCTTTCTTGTCCTCCTACACTGGCAGAGAAAGTCAAAGGTTTTTCTTTGCTGCCTACAGTCAGGTCCAGCATGGAGAGAAATGGAGAAATCTCTCCGATGCTGGTATTTGCCTAGTTTGCTTGCCCTAAGGGGGAATTCCCATCCCTCGATTCTTCGACTACCTACTATTATGCTCCTCACTGCTCAAGGCAGAGCTCGAACCTCGCCATGGTCTCAGCCCGGCCCAGGAGCGCAAGCTGCAGCTTAGCAGGCTTCGCGCCGCGGTTATGATCGCCCGTGAGCACGAGACGCAGCAGCGCGTAGGTAGCCTTATTCACAGCCTTTGCTGGCTTCTCGGGGTCGACGGAATCGGCGTTGCGGCTCGCGAAGTCGTTGATGGCGGACTGGAGGCGTTCGGAGTGCCAGTCGAGCTCGTGGACTTCGCGGAGGGAGGCGTGGAGGTCTTGGAGGAGGGCGTGCGGGGAGGCGGTGGTGTCGGGGAGGGAGAGGTTCTCGAGGGAGTGGGCGTAGGATTGCGGGGAGGGGCGGAGGAAGAGGGAGGGGTGTTCGTGGATGAGGTCGAGGGGGTCTATGGGGGAGTCGAGGGCTAGGGTGCGGTAGATTTGGAGGAGGTGGGATGGGGATGTTGAGGGGGAGGCGAGGAGGGGGGTTAGGGCTGTGAAGTCTTTGGTTAGGAAGAAGTGTTTTTGGTTTGTTGGGGAGGTGAGGACTGTGTTTGTGGTAGATGGAGAAGGAGGAGGTGGATGCGCCTCGGTCTCGGTGGAAGGGGGAGGTGAAGGCTGGAGGAGAGATGAGATGTGTGCGAGGAGCTTGGTTGTTGGCGGGAGGAGGGCCTGTTGGAGGAGCTCTTCGTCGGGGTTCTCTTCGCGGAGGCGGTAGGTTAGGTGTTTGCGTTGGAAGACGGCGAGTTTGTCTGGGTTGGTCTTGATGTTGCCTTTTGTGAATCTCAGGGAGAACTATTCGCAAGGCGTAAGTGAGTGTTCATCGAGTGATTCTTTTGTCGACAGAAGAGTCGCAAAGCCGAGCGAACGTGATACAAAGAGGGGGCTTGATATGGAATGAGGAACTCTTACCTTCTCAGCCAGATCGCTCGTGGTGTAGAACACCTCGCCCCCCTTTGCGAGGTCCTTCTCGTTCATGCTCCAGCCCAGCAGCGCGAGCCAGTTGTTAAGGGCAGAGGGGAGAATACCCTTGTCGCGGTACGAGGAGATGTCAATGTCGTGGTTGCGCTTGCTGAGTTTCTCGCCGTTCTGGGCGCATAAGAGGCCGGCGTGGGCGAACGTCGGGGGTTCCCATTTGAAGGCGTCGTAGAGGGCGATGTGCTTTGGCGTGGATATGAGCCATTCCTATTATCTGGTGTGAGCTACACTTATGTTTCTTTGAGGATTACCTGAGAGCGAATGGGCAGGGTTTTCAGGGGTAAGAAAAGGGGATAAGGAAGGGAGGAGAAACGCACAGCACCGCGGATGACATGGGTGATCTCCATGAGGTGATCGTCGACGACATTGGCAAAGTGGTACGTCGGGTACCCGTCGCTCTTGATGAGGATGAAGTCGTCTTCGTCCTCATTCTTCTGGTAGTTGCCGTACACCTTGTCCACGAAGGAAGGGCGGCCCTCGCTGCGGAAGCGCACGACGTGCGTCTCGCCGTTGGCGGCGCGCCGATCGGCCTGGGACGCCGGCAGGCTCCGGCAGGTGCCCGGGTAATGCGCCGAGCCGCCCTCGTCGAGGGACTGCTGCTTGTGACGCTCGAGGTCGTGCGCCGTGCAGAAACAGCGGTAGGCTTTGCCCGCATCCAGGAGGTCGGCGATGTACTTTTTGTAGTAGTCCAGGCGTTTTGACTGAGACTTGTTGTTAGACTGGTGTGTTCACAAAGAGGAGGGAGAAGAGCCAAGCTACTTGTTCGTAAGGTCCGTATGGTCCCCCGATGTCTGGGCCTTCGTCCCAGTTTAGCTCCGCCCATTTCAGGTCTGCTAGGAGACGCTGGACGGCATCATCGACGATGCGAGTCTATAGATGTCAGTGGGTGGATCTCTATCTCTTTCGGCAGTAGTCTTTACGTACCCGGTCCGTATCTTCAACTCGGATAATGAACTGACCGCCAGTGGCACGGGCAATGAGCCAGTTGAAAAGCGCGGTCCTCAACGATCCCAGATGGAGATATCCCGTGGGCGAGGGGGCGAACCGCGTTCTGGCCGGTTTATCGGGCAGCCCGTGGAGCTTCTTGTCGGCCAGGGGCGGGAGCTTCTTCCTCAGCGCCTGGAAGCCGCTGCTGTTGCCGCTGCTCTTTGCGGACGAGCACCATCTCGGGTGCGAGCCCGCGCGGCACACATCGAATGGGCGCTGGAAGAGGGACCGGCCCTGGGATCTCAGGGCTATCATTGACATGATGGAGACATTTGTTCAATCTTCATTTGTTTGGCGTTTGATGGATGAACTGATCCGGGGGGTGAAATTTGTCGATGAGCTTCAGCCACGTGTGGCGCGGGTGGGAGATATGCATCAAGCGAGATACTGACTTATACGACAGCAGTGGCTTGTGCGCATGTTCCAAAGACTTCTCATCACAACAATGGTATTAATATACTTAATCCATTCCAACCCTTCTTGTAGAACAAGCAAACAAAGCAATCGGTCATAAAATTGCTATTAGAAGGCACTGAAATGCGATGCTTCGCCGCAATGAGATTTCCTACCAGATATGTGGTGTAACATGAACGGAGCAGGTAGTATTCATCTCAAGAATCTCGAACGGTTGCTAGGTTTCACATACTCTTCAGATGACACCATCAACATGATCTGAGCAGTTTGTCCGAGTGCCCGTCCGAGGACTACAGCGGTTAGTAGTAAGCTGCAAAGGCAGAGTTTGACAAGGCTCTTGTTCACGGCGGGTGAGCTCATCAGTCCCTACGGAGTCTGCTTTTCGGTAGGTAGCCTCGGGTTGATGCCAACCCCTGTGACTTGCTTGTGAAAGCCTAGCAAGCGGTGTTGGTCAAATTCGGGCTGGGAGTGAGACTCCAATTCGTCATACAATGCAACGGTATACTAGCCTGTTCTTCTAAGTAACTGGCGAACTCCGTCTCAGTTGGTGAGAGTTCCTATTGCAAGTATCTTCAGTCTCGGCAAGTGTCGGGGTATCTACGAGTAGACAACCTTAAGCCAGCAATAAACGACGGGATCCTAGTGGAGGAAAGCGGTAGTTCTCAAGGAATCTAGATATGTACCAAGGTAGTTGGACACCGCCTTGTACAACCTGGAAAGGAGTGGATGTTGCTGATGAACAGGTGCAGGCGGATAGGCGGCTGAGGGGACTGGGGCCCGGGCTGCTTACCTACTTTAGTGTACAAGGTACCCGCCCGCCGACAAACATCTGCCGCGCGCTCTCAGCAGGTTGGCCGTAGCGCTGTGAGCCTGCCCGCAGAGCAGCCGCACGCCCAGCAAGGCACAGCGGGCGGGCGATACCCCGCCAAACAAAGGCCTGCTACCGGCAGGTACACCGTACTCCAGACAAAATATTTTCAAATCTACTCCACATCCCACCCTTTTCACAACTCCAAATCACTCCTCTGAAGGCCGAATCTCGAGCAAGAATTTGCCCGAGTGCCCTTCGAAGAAGCTTCAATCATGGACAGTGGTGGACCGAGCATGGCGGGGGAGGAAGATATTGATCTCTACGGTAAGACTCTGTCTATGGAGTCCAGGGGGTACTTTTTCGCAGTGGATCACATCTGACGCATTTTCCAGAGCTCCTCGGTATTGATAAGGATGCTTCGCAGGATCAGATCAAGAAGGCATACCGGAAGGTTCGTGGCCCCCTCCCTTGCTCGCAACGACAACTACAACGACACACCAGTTTCAGCACCATATACTGACACGCCCGTCCTTCACAGGCTGCCCTTCTTCACCACCCCGACAAAGTCCCTGAGGAACGTAGAGAGGAGTCGGAAGCCAAGTTCAAGGCTGTCAGCCAGGCCTACGAAATCCTCAAAGATGAAGATAAGCGCCACCTCTACGATACCCACGGCATGGCCGCATTCGACCCCTCGCGAGGCGGTCCCGGCGGTCCCGGCGGTGTTGAGGTCGACTTGAACGACATCCTATCACAAATGTTTGGCATGGGTATGGGCGGCCCCGGTGGTCCTGGCGCTGGTCCCAGAAGACCCCGTCGCGGTCCCGACGAGGACCAGCCTTACAAGGTCACACTCGAGGAGTTGTACAAGGGCAAGACTGTCAAGTTCTCCGCAAACAAGCAAGTTGTCTGCGGCACCTGCAAGGGATCCGGCGCCAAGGCAAATGTCAAGCCCGCGCAGTGCGAGAAGTGCAGAGGCGCCGGTATGGCAGAGGCTTTCCGCCAGGTCGGCCCGGGCATGGTCCGCAAAGAGACCGTTATTTGCGATCGCTGCGAGGGATCCGGAAACTTCTGTAAGGAGAAGGACCGCTGCAAGAAGTGCAAGGGCAAGCGTACCACGTCAGAGACCAAGGTGCTCGAGATCTACATCCCCAGAGGCTCCCAAAACGGAGAGAGAATCGTGTTGGAGGGCGAGGCGGACCAATTCCCTGATCAGACCCCGGGAGACATTGTTTTCCACTTGGCCGAGGAGCCCCACGACGAGTTCACTCGCATCGGCAACGATTTGTCTGCCGAGCTGACTGTCTCTCTTGCTGAGGCTCTCGGTGGCTTTTCCCGGGTTGTGATGACGCACCTCGACGGCCGCGGTATTCACATGGAGAGAGAACGCGGCGAAATTCTCCGTCCTGGTGACATCCTCAAGGTCGCCGGCGAGGGTATGCCTCAGAAGCGCGGCGAGGAGAAGGGTGACTTGTACCTGATTGTCAATGTTGAGTTCCCCGAGGACGGCTGGTTGAAGGATGATAAGGAGTACGATGCTCTGAACAAGCTCCTTCCTCCCCCTCCTCCTCCTATTACGGCAGAGGAGGTTGATGAGGTTGAGTACGAAGAGGTGGATAGCCTGGACTCGGTAAGTCTTGACAAGTCCTTCCATCATGATATGCCTAGCGCTAATGCAAATGTCTACAGATGGGCGCCAACTCGGGAGACCCGCGTTTCGGTGGCGAATGGGAAGACGAAGATGAGGACGATGGCCAACCTCAGTGCCAGCCTCAGTAAGAGGCGCTCAGGTGAATAGAGATTTTAGAGGACAGAGTCTTGGGCTTGACGCCCTGTAGCTCATGACAGACATGACGACCCGGACGGTGTAGGGGGTGAGCATAGACGGGGGAACTGGAGAGGAGTTTTGCTTGGTAGTTTGGGCATCATCCCCCTCATGAATGAAAGGCAGCCCGCGATACACGGGTGCCACGTCGCTTCTCAACCTTTTGGCGCAGCGATAGCATTCAGTGGTGACTCATGGAAAGCACAACCCGGTTCTAGTGCCGTTTTGTTTGTGCTTTGTCGGCTCGGCTTGGGGTGTATGGTCAACTTCCTGTCCTCCCCTGTCATCCAATAACAACCACGTCCCATATAGTATAGTGGTTAGTATACTCCGCTTTCATGTTCTCAATGATATCCGGAGAGTCCCGAGTTCGAACCTCGGTGTGGGAAATTTCTTTTGCTAGTTTTGGCAATGGTTTTGTCTCTTTGACAATGGAGCTTTTAGTGAAGTGGGAAATTTATGCAGGACATGCCGCTTCAATGACTCCACTGTGTGTAGCGGGTCCGTGCTCACTGCGATTTCTTTTTGGCCCGTAGGCCGACTGCATTGGCTACAGACCGAAAAGAGTTCCTCTCAACTAGCGCGACCTTTTGGGCCAGTAGCAGGTCTCCGCTCCTGCACTTTTTTTTTCCTTCCCCCGCCAGGCGGCCCACACGTGACCGACAAAATCTTAGGGCTTCGGGAAGAGCCCACGTCCAGTGCGATTCGAAATGGTGGTCGCCCAAATTTCACGATCGCCTTGAAGCCCGAATTTGACGACGTACACCCGCCCCGACTAACCCAATAGCCAGGAACAGCCGTCAAGGTGAGAATCAATTGCTACGGCACCCTCGATCGACATACTGTCGATATTCCGATTTAAATACTGACTTTTGGTTTCATAAAGATGGTCGCCGCAAAGAAGCACGTTCCTATCGTGAAGAAGCGTATGTTTTTTCCTTCCCCAAGGACACAGCACCCCTCTACGACCCCGCGTACCCGACAACCCCGACGATGAATCTACCGAACGAGAACCGTGGATTGGGAACGAGAGGATTGACGGGTGTGATTTTGAACAGGCACGAAGCTCTTCAACCGCCACCAGAGCGACCGCTTTATGCGCGTTGATCGATCATGGCGCAAGCCCAAGGGTATCGACAACCGCGTCCGCCGTCGCTTCAGGGGTAACACTCAAATGCCCTCGGTACGTCGAAACACCTCCCTGCTGGATTTGGATTTGGATTTGGAAATGGACATGAACAAGAGGAGGAACAATTATTGGCGAAAGATGGTTCAAGGGCCCCAGGAATACAGTCGCTAACCTGGCATTCTCACTCTTCAGATCGGCTTCGGCTCCAACAAGAAGACCAAGTACATGATGCCCTCCGGCCACAAGGCCTTCCTCGTCAGCAACGTCAACGACGTCAACCTCCTGCTGATGCACAACCGCACCTACGCTGCCGAGTGCGTACCATCCCACACCCGCCTACCAGCTCCGATCGAAAACCGAGCAAAGGGCATTTTGCCATGGAAACAGAGCCAGCTAACACCGAATACAGGATCGCCCACAACGTCTCGTCGAGAAAGCGCATCGACATCATCGGCCGCGCCAAGCAGCTCGGCGTCAAGGTCACGAACCCCAAGGCCAAGGTCACCACCGAGGTCTAAGCGAAGAAGATGTAAAAAGTTTTCTTCTCAAGTGGGTTGCGTGTGGAGGAAAATCAGCTGTTCGGGGCGAGGGGGTTCGGTTTTCATCGCCTGGTTACTTGCGTTGTGCTCTCATATCCAGGGAACGGGAATGCATCGGAAACGGTTTCTGCGATGATTCAGGGCTGGCGGCTTGGCATGGCTCGTACCGTTGTGCTAGGAAATACAAAAAAACAACCGCAGCAAAAATTCAACGACTTGACGTTCACTCAGGCGTGTGTTCTCTTACTACTACCGTCGATTGACAAGAATAAGGCGTTGGGTGGGATGGAAAACAGGATCCTTCATATGCTCGGTAATTCGAGAATATCACCAACCCCTTTGGCCCCTGCATTATTTTGAAATATCCTGCACGAGTGACATTCCATGTGGTCATCTTGCTGTCCTTGGGCATTCGTCACCAGCGAGTATCAAGGGTCACCTTGGTTGTTTGAGCACACTTTAACTTGGCCTTGCTCTGAATCCCCGGTCCATATGTCGTCTCATGTCATTGTCTAGTGACGGACTAGACCACTTGCCACACCGCTATTGCTACTGCCGCGGGGCATTTCCACAGTAAGGCTCACGACGTGATAGTCGAGACGGGTGCTACTATCTTCGGTTAAGCATACCTATAGACCTTGTCATCGAGCTAGGCTTTCGTGGAAATCACCAGCATGAACAGGTCCATTGCGATTCGACGAACACCAAGGGAGCACTCTGGCGGCTTTCCCCTGGGTGAATCACAAAAATGAACAGTTCAAAGCAGGTTATGGAGACGTAATGTATTATCTAGGTATGCGTGCATTGCATCATTCCACCCATCCGCATCACGCTCAACCTCAATACGACAGCAGCGTAAGAAAACCCAATATGGACAGAAGGACAGGAAACGCTCGCTTTCCCATCACCGAACCCGTAAAACGCAAATGAAGACTCCTGGTATCCATGATCTCGTGACAATAAAAGGGGAACAAGAGAAACAGCGTCGTGCGTAGGTATGGATGGCTGTGATCGTAATCTCGTTCTGAAGAAAATAATTCAGGTCGTAATGAATCAAGATGCGGAAGAGGTCTCATAGCGAGCGACGAGAATGCTTCGCCAGTTGCCGTCCCAGACTTCATCGCACCAACACCTTTACGCCATGAGAGTGACGCCGACTCTATCTGAAGCAGTTGAAGCGGCCTATGCGCATGCGCCAGGGACCGCGGTGGACGCCGTGACGGTCTGCGTGGACGGAGGTGCCGAAGTTGCGGCCGCCGATGGGCTTGGAGTAGAAGAAAGGCATGATGATTGTTTGGTGGTTTATGCAGGTTGTTCGCACGAATTTGCTGGGGATTTGGTCAGTCCAAGGTCCGGGAGTACAGAGCTCAGGTGCTGTTTGGGAGTAGGAGCATACCTTGTGGTTCTTGTCGAGTTATTCGCGGTGGAAAGCTCGTGTTTGGTAGTTGATTTGGATCACGACTATGGAAGAAAGGCCAAGAAGGAACGGGCTTGTATTATATACCTAAGGTATACGCCGGTTCCCTCCTCGTACGAACCAGTGACGAGGGGCAGCAGACCACGCCAGCCATCATCTCCCTTCCCCCCTTGGCTTGCTTTTTTCCCCAACCTTTTCTTGTAATTGCACCAGTGACACAACGGTTCCCCTTCGAAACTTGGCTAACAGGGTCGCTTGTGCTGTGTGGTGTTGTATGCCAAGAGCTCGTTGAGAGGGCGGTGACGTAGTCGTGGCTGAGCAGGATGAGGTTGCTAGTGTGGCTGGGGAGGAGAATCGAGCGGCAATTGGTGGCAGACGCCACAGCTAGCGCTTGGCCAAAGTCTAGATTGATGGGGGTGTGGCTGAGGTGGGTGCGGCAGGGTCCGCTGAAGTGACCGGACAAGGGGAGGAAGGATTCTGAGTGGTGAGTTCGTTCTGAGTAGGTAGCGAGTTAGATGCGAGGGATCGGTCGATTGGAAAGTAAGGTTATTCCAACCTGCCGGCTGACTGACGGTGTCTCTTCGCTTCGCCATCCCTTCCCTCAATGGCTTCTTGAACTCTGCTCTATGGGTGCATGAGATCTCCTGGTGCCGTCCTTACGAGGCCTCAGAGGCTCGGCTGGGCATCAGCAGCTATCCTTAACTTGCTTGCTTCTTTACCAGTACGTATGGCATGCCAGATGATGTGTCGGAAACACATTCATTCTACCCATCTCTGCCAGTAGACCTGACAAACCTCCAATTGTTTTCTCCGCAGTCAAGCCCTTAGAACTGCACCCCAGGCTTGAAATGGCCACATCTGTGTTTGTCGTCCATATTGCAGTCACGTTTCGTTCAACTTCATCATCATACCCCGAAAGTGATACATCACGTTGCCTAGCGCTTTAAGCCAATCCTTTCATTCAATTAAGCACGATAGGGTGCCGGTTTGACGAAAACGCACGTGGTCCCTTGCCATAGTCGATCTAGAAAGCTTGTCATGTTCTTATGTTGCCTCACGGATGGTTGAATGAAGGTGGCATAGTGATGTGATTCCTTTTCAACCTGTTATGTCCCCCAATGGGCATCTCAAATAACATCAAAGTGCGGATAGGTAGACATTCGACGATCGACATCAGTTCGATCAGACAATTTCTGTGTTACTGCTGGGGCCTGGCAGAAGGGCTACTTCAACAATGTTTTAACACCACAGGGCTTCTCAAATACCCCTTCAAGGGCGGGCAGTGGTCACTCCTGTTAGGGAAGTCTTCTTGTCTCGCGAGGCCTACCCCTGAACGCTGCTTTGTGGATTGATTTGAAGTGACTGGCTCTCTTGCTCCTATCGTAGTAGAGTCGCATCGCCTCAATACACTACTCATACGGAGGCAGCTTGCCATTTTTCCTTGCAGTCCACCAAGCATGGAATTGACACGCGACAACGTGCAACAGAGACAGAGATTGCAAGAAGGCAAGGCCCAACTGCCTAGGCAGAGACTGAGATGTCATAATAACGTTCATTCCTAGCATGGCCCGCGAGGTGCGGTATAAGCCTTCAAGACACTTCAGATGATATCGAGCGAGGAAAGATTTCTGGGAATTGGGGGAACACCTCAAGGGGACCCTCTAAGTAGCTCTTCCTGCAATTCAGCGCGCTCACTGAAGCTTGCCTGACATGCTCCTTGCAGTCCGGAGTATTTCCTTGGGCCTTTGTCACAGTTACCATCCGACCTTATTGCTCAGGAGTCGGGGAGTTTGATAAGTGAAGAGAAGTTGGAAATTGTTTCTTCGAAGCCCACTACAGAACCCAAGATTACGTTCATCCCACCCACCAATCCTCGAAATCCACATCGTTCTTGTAGTCCTGGTGGCTACGGCGCCTCTTTGCACCGATCTCTGGCACATCCATCAATTTTGACCATCAGAGGCGCTCCCTTACCAACCAGCTCGTCAGTCCAAGCCGAGGCCGTCCGTCTTTTTCGTTCAACTGCGATTCCGAGGAGCCGAGAGTCATTCAACCGTCATGCTGAAGCTTACCTTAGTCCGCTCTTAATCTCCATGCACGACATCAGGGGGAAACCATGTTGAAAACGGAAACGACACTACAGCTCGTAAAAGAACTCGGACGACAAGGCTTGAAATGAGGCTCAACATATTCAATACTATTCTCCTACCGCAAGCGAAATTTTCTCTTACGAATTAGTCAGGGGAAGGACTGGGCAAGGACAAAATTAAGCATAACGTCTGCTACAGCCGGGCCGATCGATCCTTTCGGACCGTGGCACAAGTTGCGACATGACGAGCAGGATCCTCGCCGCGGAAAAGAGGGTTGTTGGGGCGGCCTTTGTTGCTGGGCCGAAAACATCGACACCCTGCGTATAAGACACTGTCTTTGGGACTACAAGGCATTGGGTATTTACATCGGAGCCGGATGTAGCTGCGCTTGCGGAGTTCGTTGATCTTGCCTCCAACCGTTTGGACTCTATGTGAGACATCTCTGATTCTCCTTCCGGTCTTGGAGACATCATCTCTGTCCGGTTTTTGTCGAGGAGAAAACTCCTCCATCGAAGGCACACACTGACAGACTCAGGGATGACGCCATGCCCTGCGCTTTCCGAGTAAGTCGCAAAGCCAGGGAAGGGTCTACGTGAGTGAAGCTCGACTTCGGCGCCGATGGCGTGGCGTTCATGGCTGGTTTCCTGGATCCTACGATACACATACGGTAGGATGTAGTTCTTCCTACATCCTGTGGTCCCCTGTAGTCGATGTATCTGCACATGGCTAATAAATACGCTTATTCTTAGTGGAAGATCCGACATTGCTCTATGCTGACGCTTAATTCAGGGTCTTCTGGCACTCCACTTACTTCATCTTGTGGCGCGAACTAGGATAGTGTCCATGAGCTTAAACACCATGAAGATCTTCAGTTCAAGACAACAAGTGGAAACCTGTATTGAGGTGCCTGGTAGTGCTACTCGTGGGTAAGGAACTATTGGTCACTGTCCAGGCATACATGCAGTATTATGACGCGATCCTATCGCCAAGAAAGCTTGGTATCTGACGTTTCCAGCATCCTTATATCCCTTAGCATCTTGGCAAGAACTTCTTTCCACGCCGGGAAGAGCAATCGACCTGTCTACCACGGCGGTGGGCGATGATCAAGCTTGGCATCCGACGTCAATCCGGGGGGGGGAATATTTGACGGGATCAATAACTCCTCCGAGGCGATCTCCAGGGCTTCTTTCAGCCGCGTCCAACCCTGAAAACGGATGGGAACATGGACGACACGTTTTGATGAGAAAAGACGCCGGAGCTTTTGCATCGAGAGATGCCTCTGGTGCGTAGCAGTCGGTCCGGATGAGGGCTTCAACTCGCAACCTCAGGGGGGTAAACATCCCGTCATCATGACATCGGAGTCATCAATTGCGTATTGTGAGACTTCTTGAAAATTCCGAGGCGGTCTGGTAAAAATCGTCTGCCAAGAAGCATGTTAGAATTCCTATAAGAGGAATCAACATCGTCCACCCTGGGCTCATAACTCTCTCGAACATCATCACCATCTCGCAGCAATCTACATCCATAATCACATTCCTCACATCCTTATTAGTTTAACCTCTAGTTTTCCCTTCGTCTCAATAAGCATCTCCCCAAAAGCCAAGATGTACACCAAGGTCTTCACCGCGGCCGTTGCCGTCCTCTCCTTCGCCTCAGTCGAAGCCGCCATCCTTCCACGCGCAACTATCACGCCTGGAACCGTCGTCCTCCCCGAAGTCATCTTCAACCCAGGCGAGCTGACAGACCCGCTCTACACCGCGCTGAACATCCTCCGCGGCGACATCCTCAAGACCACGACCTTAGCCGGCGACCTCACAAAGACCGTCGGAACAACAGTAAAGGATGTAAGTTCAAAACCTACGCTAAATCACCCACCGGGGCATTACAACCATACTAACCCCCCCTCTTCCTCACAGAGAACCGACCAAGTCAACGCTGTCATCCGCCAAGTAACAAGCAACACGAACAGCATCCGCACCAGAGTCGGCACAGTCGTCGGCAACCTCCTAGGCGTCGTCCCCTCAGGCCTCCCCGCCCCGTCCGCGACCTCCGCCGCGCCCCCCTCCGTGCCCACGGCCGAAGTCGTCCGGATCGCCCAGGACGTCGTCCTCCAGGCCCAGCTGCTCGCCCGCCAGGCCACCGCCCAGCTGCAGAACCTCCAGGCCCAGGCCAACGCCGTCGCCGACCCCGTCTCCAAGGCCGCCTACACCCTCGCCTACACGCAGGCCAACCTGGCGCTGCAGATCGCGCTCAGCACCGTTGCTGCCTCGGCGTCGACTGCGCTTACGGCCGTGGCGAACGCTGCTGGTAATGCCAATGGTCTTGCTGAGCGTATTCGCAACATTCAGGCCAAGCTGAACCCTGTTCTCGTTGTTGGTGTCACTCCTGATGTTACCTTTTAAGGAGCCATCTGTATGGGACTCTTGGATGCATAAAAAGTTGAATCAGGGTAGCTCGAAGCTGGCCTGTCACTTGCCGGAGCAAGACTCGGCGCTGATATATGAGGCGAACTGATTCGCATGAAAATGGGACGACACCTGGGATCTGCGTATCAAGGAACTATAATGTTAGGATCGAATGATAATGGCGCAAGAACTAATAGGCTACACACTCTTTGATAATAATATCTAATAACTCATTGAACTTAACTCTGAGTTAACGTATCTTGATGTGGCACCTTGATCTTTGAAAGAGCATCTCGTGGATTTGGAGAACCTGACCTACACATATATAGCGATAGATATATGAGCACGAAGTAATGATATATCTTGACAGCTTGAAGTCAACTTTAACAAAATATGATATTATGCTAAACAATTGATAGACTTTACAAGGCATGGTATGATACGTCGTCAGTTATCAGATTGCGCACTTACCCCCCACCACTCTATTTCAACAGCATCGGCAATATAAAAACTGACAATATCTTTGAACTATTGACGGCGGCAGCAGAGATAGTACTGCACATCTATACTAGCACTGCGCTCTAGTCATATCGACTTCGTTTGCTAGCACCCAATCTCATGTACAACATATCAGGCCGTCGAGAAACAGCAAACCATCAAGTCGCAGGCTGGACGCAACGAACATTGTTGCAAAAAAGATCAGGTTTAACTTCATCGAAGCTGTCTCAACGGTATCTAGCGATGCCAAGCCCCCCCCCCCCTCCGTGCTCTAATCATCGGCACGCCGTGAATATAATGGCTAGACATGCAGGAACTGACTCTCCGGCATCGCTTACCTTCCAACAACCGTCAGACGGAAGGTACATCCTGAGGACTTTAGCGGCAGCATATCCTGTCGGCTCGACAGGCCGATAAATCCTTCATGTGAGCTCAGACGTCGAGACCAAGAGCCCACCAGTTCGTTACAAAAGTCATGACAGGCTGCAGACTGCAGAGTGCAGAGTCTAAAGTGAGCCCCTCGGAGCCATTTAGTTCAGACGGGACGACGTGTTCCGGCGAAACGACGCCTTTCATTCGTATCCTGATACCGCGATCAAGTATTTCACGTATCACCATTGAATCCTCCGTTTGCCAAAACACTTTACCATCATATCACCGAGAAGTCATGTCTCGGCACCGAGAGACATGGCGCAGGGAGAAAACAGGTTGTCATATGCTTACCCCTGAAAGTAGCATATTTTGGTACTCGGTGAGACATTCCGCATCTTGGGCATGCGGAGGTTCGAGCCGGCATCTCGCAGGTCAGTCAGAATACAGTCCAGGACGGGCGGAACATGAGCTTGGCTATGGGATGATCCATTTCCCTCAAGCTGGATCCAACGTGGTACAGATTTGGGGGTAATAACCGAGCTTGGACGATATGACGCCGCGGAGTGCATATTCGATGAATCATTCAGTAGGCCGTATCATGCAAATTGTTCCCTTTCAACTCTCCCATCAAAAGTTGGTCGACCGAGCTTCGGATGACTGGCGCGCGTATTCCCATGCATTGCGATGTGTACTGAGCTCTTGAAAGAATCACAGGTTTGAAGGGGGGATGGGCCCCAAGAGCGAA
The DNA here is from genome assembly GCF_030913505.1 of Colletotrichum phormii. Classification (NCBI taxonomy): domain Eukaryota; kingdom Fungi; phylum Ascomycota; class Sordariomycetes; order Glomerellales; family Glomerellaceae; genus Colletotrichum; species Colletotrichum phormii. Next base: position 631,110 of record NW_026851456.1, read on the forward strand.
CAAGGGACGACTAGCCGAAGCCACTCAGGTTTGATGGGACGAGCGGGCATGTGCGTTCGCGCCGGGCCCCAAATCTTCGGTCCCAGAGGAAGCTTGGGTTTCAGATGAGGCTCCCTTTTTTTTTTTTTTTTTTTTTTTTTTTTTTTTTTTTTTGCTCCCTTTTGGCAAAAAGATCGCAACCTCTACGCTGCTTACAAACTTCGGACGAAAGTAATTGACTTTCGCATGTAGCCGTAGACGCGAGCGTATTCGTAGTCTTTTTGGTTGCTCGTGCTCAGCAAGCTTCCGGGGGCGATACAGACTACCGCACGGGTTGCCGGTGAGGACGTGAACCCTATACCTGTACCGCGGTCGATGGGAAATAGGTAGCTATCTGCGGGCGCGTGCCGGGTGGCGACGGCGGTCTGTCCAGACCGAGTGCGTAGAACGGCGGGATGATAGCCGCGTGATGACGGCGGATACTGGGTGAGGGAAAGTGCGGTGGCACAAAGATCAAAAGCAGTAGAACAGATCGCTACGGCTTGAGAGGAAGGCGCGATGAGTCTGGAATGGTGTTTGCGAAGCAACTGGTATGCTGTGATGATTACTTCACATTCTTCGCCTCTGTGGACTCACTTCAATGAAGGATGCTCTTGGCGGGGGACGTGTAAGGCTCGGGTCCGAACAGAGCTGAGAAAAGCCACACAGTCAGCGCCGTCGAAAGCCATAGGTCGGATCTGGAGGCTGATGTCGACTGGCGCCGTTTGCAACTGAGTTGAGTGAAGTTACCTAGTGTTTGGGACGAGCCACATCGTAACGGGCCAGCAGCTGTGGCGCACGGGTGAGCGGCGGTGGTGGTGGTGGCGGCGGCGGTCGTTGCTTGGGATGGTTCATGATGGTTGACGGAGTGAAGACAGTGATCCAGAACGTGACGAGAGTAAATCACTCTGATGTCGATCGCCGGAGACGGGCAGAAAGTTGTTGACGAATTGGAAGATGGACGCCGGGAACATTTCTTGATGCGTGAAGCGCGTTTACGGATAACCTACATGATGGCAGCGACTTTGCCTAGAACGCTGGCAGAGGTGTTACGTCTCCAGTAATGAGAGTTCAGTGGGTCGGGGTTTAATCCCCGTAACCAGCGGATTGGGAGATGGTAAATGGGAGGCATGACGAAAGCGTATGTTTTGTACGATGTCTTGGCCCAGGCATAGGGAGTTGTTTACCTGAATCCGGATGGTGATGAGGTGGAACTATGCGTTAGTGGAAGTGGGAGGTCGGAAGTTGCGTTCAAGGTGGGTAAACCCATGGAGCCGGATTAGGAAGATACAAATGATGTCTGCGAGAGCTGGCATTCTTGGTGTGTAAGTTGGGCAACTTGTAAGTATTCCCCTAGCTGTGCTGGATATGGATTAGGTGAGATGTCTGATAGTTGGCCAATGCGAATGGCCGTTTTCCCAATGGTCCCAGGACTGAGGAGCCCAAAAGTCAAGGCCCAGAGCAGAGACCAGGCCCGAGAGCTTAATACCCTCCCACCCAGGGGCCAGGGCCAGACCTCCTTTTTCGACGTTGACTAACACTGACGGGTATTCTTCCGGTGCAGGAAATATGACTAAGAGACCTGGTCTCCGATAACGCTACACCGTATCTGTACTTCGTACGCAGTAAGGTAGACGGTTGGCCCAGATGTAAACGGCGAACATACCGTAATGCAATGTCAAGGAGACTGAGGAGCAGAACAACAACTTCAAGAGCAGGAGAGGGAATAGAAGAAGAAAACAATCTGTAACAAGAATTGGGAAGACGGAGGCAGCTTCTGAGGTTTCTGACAGCGGGTGAAAGAAGATGGAACTTGTAGCTGGCAAGGAGGTCTGTGATTATGGAAAATGACTGGCTACCTACCTTACTACAGTAGACAGGTAGGTACCTTTTGAGGTACACCAACACATAGAAAGGTCCACGGGTACTTCCACGGTTCCTGAGGTGGAAAGCGGCATGGCGGCTGGCCCTGGTCGACTCCCAGTTGTTTCAAGTCCACAAACCCCAGCCAAACATCTCGCAAGGTGTCGAGTCTCCAAAAGTCATTTCACTACTCCGTACCGCATTTTTTATTATTTTATTTTGAACAGTCTGAACTTTTAGACATCTGTCGTCGACAGGCCGAGGCGGGAAAGAGGCGTGAGAGGCTTGTGAGAGAGCAAGACATTGGGCAGACATCTATGGATATCTATTGCCCCTGAAGGTATTCCGTATAGAAAGAGTAGTACGAAATACAAGTGACATTGTGCCTGGCTATACGGAGTAGGTACGAAGTAAGGTGGGTGTGCACAACATGTCGAGGTTGCATCTGCACCCATCACCTATCACGGCAGCGCGCGGGAGGAACAAGTCGATTCTTCTACCCAATCTCTGGCCATCTCTCCTGCAGCAGCGTCTCCCGCATGAAATTGAATTTTGGGCTGTTTTAGCGGCGGCAGCGCAGCAAAGGGGTTCCGGATCTGGCAAGCTTCGTTTTTTTTTTCTTTTTCTCTCTTCTGATTCTTGTCGAGTTCTCCCGTTTCCTTGGAGTTCCTTCCGTACGGGATACCTCCCATCCTCAGAAGTTCAGAGCTGTCCCGCCCGGGCTGTTGCTCCGTCATATTCGCTCGCACACGCACACACACACAGAACACATACGACACACGGCACAACAAACCAAACACACTTTTGAATACATCTTTCCCACTTCCTTGTCTTCCCGTCTTCTCTCTTTTTTCCCTGCCGGCTTAACGTTTCCCGAATCCAAAATCTTGGTCAAGTTTTTTTTTGGGCCCAACATCGATTCCGCAGTCCACACCGTTTTGCCACCTAACCTTTCCATCCCATTGACATCCCCTTCAGCCCTTGTCGCTCCTTTTAATTGTTTTCTCTCACATCCCCTCGCCTTACGACTCGCCTTATTAGGTACACATACAGGATACGGATACAGCAACCACAGTACGGAACCACGGCTACCTTGCACTCGCCTCGCCTCGCCTCCTTCACCCACTGCGCCGTTCCCTGTTCTATTCATAGTCGGCTCCTTGCCAGCCCAGCCCAGCAAGCCATCCAAGCCAACCGCCCCTCCTTGGTCGACCACCACCACCACCACCACCACCACCACCACCACCATTCACCAAGCAGCGCACTCCTGGATTACTTGCTTGCAAGTTGCCCCCAGACAGCACCCTGCCTGACTGAGCACACGACTTCCCGCCAGCTGTTTCTTCGGATTCACTATCCGTACATCGCTTGATTGTCTACCAATAGTCGTGCGCTACTGGCGACGACCGCTGAGCTTCTCATCCACTCCGAAATCCAACAAACTTGCGAAATCTCTCTTTCCACCACCCTCGCAAAAACCTCGTCCAACCATTTCATCATCGTCCCTCTACCCGCAGTGACGCCGCACCCTGGCAGCCCCGACGGCAATCTCGCGCGCCGCTAGAACCCAGCCTGGCGTCCCTGTCCAGCCGACGAAACAGCGGAGTCGCAATTACGACCCCCGTTCAACGCCCAGCGCCGACGCCAACCTCTGAGTCTGCTCTACCTCTCAGCTCTGCTACTGTCTGTCACACACAGTAGTATTCCTACCTCCCTTCTCCAGACCAAACCACGCCAACACGCTACGGAGCACGCTTCGCCCATCCCATTCTCTTGGCAATTGCCTACCGCCCCAGCTTTTTTGGTACCCTCGCTCCATGATACACTTCCGAACCGTCCTCCATACGTCGTCTGCCGACCAGGGTCTCTCCAACTTACCAACTGACGGGTCCAAAGGGGGTTGGCTCGTCAAGCGCAAAGGAAAAATAATCCAGACGGAACTGTGAACGGAACGACCTCTGCACTCATTGCACACGACTCTACTGTGTATCCATCCATTCATACGCCGCACCACCACATACCATCCTCACGACTCGAGCAATCCCGTCACAAAATCACAATTCCCACAACCGTCTCGGCTGGCTGTGCTGGCCCACGACCTGATCCAACATGACGAGACCTCACATTATTCGCGCTGGTAAGTTTATGCGACCCCAAACAACCGCGCCTGCGCCTGCTGCCCATTCCTCCCGTCGCACCACACAATTTCTCCCCCTTTCCTACTTGGCTCTGGGTTTCCTGTGTCTGAGCTCTAGCCTGAACCCGTCTTGGTCTAACGGCTGGAACCGCGGACGATCAATTTTACAGAATTCCTCCCACCCCTCCCCTCCCCCCTTTGGCCAGAGCAAGAGGAAGCCAGAAAAAAATAATAATTACTTAGCAACTTTGTTTCTTTGCTTGACATGTCACGCTGACCATTGACCTCTTCTGTCGCATTTACAGACACTATCGATCTGCAAAACCCCGACGCACCCTCAGCGAAGGACCATAGCAGGGCGCCCAACGGCTCGTTTGGTCCGCACCAGGCCGAGACTCTTCGAGAAGTCGCCCAGGAATCCGCCGAAGATCAAGCGCGCAGCCCGAGGCTATCCTGGACCAACGCCGACGACGACGACATCTCGGACCGGGACGATCTCGCGGGAGAGGTCTCGAGAAAGCTCACTGGGGCCACAATGGACGACGCGAGCAGAAGACAACAGCAGCAAGATGCGCTGGCTGTCGCACAAAATGGAGGTGTCTCGGACGACGGAAACATGGACGACACCGACGAGAGCATGGACGACGACGACATGATGGACAAGATCTCGAGTTCGCCCTCGATTGAAGATGGTGGGTACACTTCGATTATGCCTCCGCAATCATGGCCGCGTAGAGTCGACTCTCTACCCGCCATGAGAGATCACGGCTCCCCCGTTTCCCCTTCGTTCAGCGAGGCAAGGTCCTCTTCTCCTTATACCGAGTCCCTCGAATACCTTCCAGCACACCTCTCTTGGCAGCATAGCAAGGCATCTGCCAATACATCAACCCATCATCATCTTCGCGGTGAGTATACCGAATAGGATCGCAATACGACCGACGACGATCGATTCGACGAGGAACAGTACACCGACGAATACTACGACGACGAACAATACGGCGATGAATGCCATGACGAGCGTAACTGGCAAGACGAAAATAACAACAGTCACACAGCGAAGTTTGATCTCCAGAACGTTGCACAGCATGGGCCGATTGTGGTTCGTCCGCTTCGCTTGCGTAAAGCTGGAGAACCAGACTACGACGACTTCGCGCAGCGGCGTGCAGAGATGGAGAGGGCAGAAAGAGACGAGGCAGCTGGTGGACTCGACGATGACGGCATCCCGCTTACGATCCCATACGAACCCTCTATTGATGATGAAGATGATGATGACGGCGATGTTTCTCTTGTTGATGATTCTAGATTTATTGCCTGTGGCTGGGGCAACGAGTGCTTACACGAAGCAGAGGACATCGATTTCGAATTCGTCTACGCGTTGCACACCTTCGTTGCGACCGTCGAGGGCCAAGCAAATGCCACCAAGGGTGACACCATGGTGTTGCTGGATGACAGCAACAGCTACTGGTGGCTGGTCCGTGTGGTGAAGGATAGCAGCATTGGTAAGGTCCCCCTTTGAGTGTTATTCAAAGAGCAGCTCCTTACATGAACAATAGGCTATCTGCCGGCAGAGCACATTGAGACGCCAACCGAGAGACTGGCGCGCCTAAACAAGCACAGGAATATAGACGTAGTCGCTCCCTCCATGGAAGAGATGAACCTTTCTGACTTAGATCAGCTTTCCGCTACAATGCTCGGAGATCAGTCTGGGGAAAAGTCCAAGAGTACGTTCAAGACTGCTCTTAGGAAGAAGAAGAAGACGGTCGCATTCGCCGCCCCGACTTTCGTCGATTACTCTGACTATGACTACTCCTCGGACGAGGATGCGGTTGATGAGCTGTTCTCTCAACAACAGGGTGCTGCTCAACAGCAGCAACAGCAGCAACAAACGTCGCAGCAGTCGACAGAGGAAACGATGGATGATGACACGGCCAAGGTTGAGCCACTGAAGCCTAGAACAACGAAGGAGGTCAACGCTGCGGAACCGACGAAGAAAGAGGAGGCACCAGAGGATGACTCGAAACGCGACAGCGGCGAAATCTTTGAGAAACCAGAAGGTCCCAGCAGGTCGAGGAACGGCACCGTCAGGAACACCGACTCTTTCTTTAAGGACGAAACGGCCGAGACCAAGAAGATCACGCTTACGCCTAACTTGCTTCGTGACGATAGCGGCTCGCGACCTTCGACAACGGAAAGCGTCCAGGTCAAGCAACGGCCAAGTCTGGATAAGATGGATAAGGAGCTGCAGCCGGATAGGAAGGAGGATAAGAAGAAGAAGGACAAGAAGGAGAAGGAGAAGAAGACGAGCACCATTCGGAGTTTCTTCTCGCGTAAGGACAAGAAGAAGACCACGGACGACGACGATGAGTCTTTTGGCAAGAGATCGATGGATATTGTTACAGAATCCCAGGACCGGGAGAGTCGCGAGAGCCGTGAGAGTCGGGAGGAGGAGCTCAAGGAACCGTTGTCCCCGAGAGGCGATGGTCCCCAACGAAGCGCAAGCAAGCTCCAGAAGCAACAGCCGAGGGTCGAGCCGTCTCCTGCGAGGGTCAACGGGGCTGCAACGCCACAAAAGTCTGCCACCAGAGAACTCTCAGAGTTCATATCCTCCGAAGGCCGCCCCAACAACGTCTCGAACGTACCCCCTGCTTCTATGCGCATCGTGGAGGATGATTCGTCGGATCCAGAGCTCTCCGTTCAACAGCAGCGGATCAAGTCCCCCGAGACGACTCGGTCACCTCCCCAAGAAAAGTCGACCCTGTCCAAGATCATCCCGTCGAGGAGTGGCAACAGTGAACCCAAGCCGCAAAAGGTCACCAAGGCGAAGTCTCGAGTTGAGCTTGACGACTTTGACTCTTCTGGAGAGGAGGTTGAGTCTGCCGAGCCACCCGTGCAGCAGCAGGCACAACAGATTGTCAAGGAGGAAAAACTGGAACGGCCTTTGCCTGGCGCGTTCCCTGACAGCTACATGAGCAACTTGAGTGCTGCCAGCGCTCAGACTGACAAGACAATCACTCCTACGCAAACTCAACAGCCTCAGCCTCAGCCCACCGCCGCAGAACGCGAAAAGGAAAGACTCTCCGAATCTCCCGTGCAAGTATCTCCGGTCACTTCGCACAACCCTCCTGCGCTCATGGTGGATACTTCCAGTCAAGAAGGCCACTCGACGTCGCCATCACCGGAGCTCATTGAGGCTGAGGAGGCAGGCAGACATCGTGCGCAAGATTCGATGACTGCCAGCTCGACGTCTACGGGTGGCAGCACTACCGGTAGCAGCTGGAATGATGCAAAGCTTCGGGCCTTTTTCGATTCGAGCTCGGATATCCGAGATATGCTGGTCGTTGTTTACGACAAGAGCGATGTGGCGCCTGCTGGGCCGGAACACCCCGTCGCAGGCTCTTTGTTCCGCGAACAGAATGCCAAGTTGGCGGAAATTACAACAGTAAGTCGATATGTACGGGGAGATTCCATTAGCTTCCGGACTGACTTTTGTATAGCAACTTGATAACATGCTTGGCGACTGGCTAGCACGCAAGCAAAGACTTCGAGGCACTGTTTAAGGCCTCTTTACGATCATCATGTTTAACAGACAGCGAAAGTGTAAAATACCTTTCTTGGCTTTTTGACGGCGTCCTGGTACAGGCGGTGGGATTGAGAAGGTTTACGGATTGATGGACGACACATTGAAACATGGTCGCTGATATGAACCTTAGCGCCATGGATACTTTGCGCGCGCGTATGGATTTCGCCGTTGTTACTTCTTTTTGAGATGCGTGGACATACCAAGGTCTTCACAGAGGGTGTGTGTCTCTTGCTACCTCGACACCCTTTTTTTTTTCTTTCTTTTTTTTCTCCCTTCTCTTCTTCCTTTTGTTTAGAGACACGACGCCCGCTCTAAGCGTCGTGGCATGCACATGAACACTTTGCATTGGGGTCATCATTCGCGCCGCTGGTGTGGCATTGAGACGATGGAGGCAGATGAGACGCAGCGCTGTCTAATACCATTTGGTTGTCTGTCTCAAAGTTACCAAGGATTCTTGTTGCAACTGTGAAGACGACGACAATGTGACATGTAACAAAGATGAATGTGACTCGCAGTACTGCCGACGACCGTCTCGGAGGCATAGGTCTTGATAACAGTATAACGAATACATGCAGTATGTACCTGAGGGAGTTGAGGCTGGCTCAAGGTAGAATCGCAAGATTACGAAAGTCCCTGTCGTCGGCCGCGATCCGCACTGGGCCGGGATTGTGGGTTCAGCCGCCAGCCAACTGCCGTTCGTAGATCATCCGATCTGGGGAAGCGCCGGGCGGGACCCCGCATTCCCACCCGCGCCGACCTTAGTCCTCCTCGATTCGTCAGTTCATTCAACCTCTTACTTATCAACTTCATCACAACACGTTACTCACTCGTTTTCTTTTACTGTTTCGCACCCTCACTTACTCGTCGATTAGATACGTCATTCGTCAATCAACGTCATCGGCAAGCTACCCACCGTCACTCATGACGCAGCCGTAATGCCGAATTTATGGACAAGCCTCTTTGCATTCGTGACCGGCCAATGGGATCTCATAACCCCAGATTCGAGAGGCAGCTCGCCTCGCGATGAGTCTGTCCGCAATGAACCCAGCTGGCATCAGTACGTTCGGGCGAGCGAGTCGAGAACAATGTACCCTGCGCGGGTGATCGCCGACCTCACCCGCGGCGACGTCGCCAATCCATCGGGATTAATCAATGGCGAGGGCGGGCCAACTGTCTTTACTCGTGGTTCGGCAGGAGATGAGGCCCCCTCCGTAACCGTTGACTTTGGTCAGAACACTGTGGGTATTATTTCGATCTCCTTTGCCGGGTCGTCTACGACTACTTCTTCTGCCGGTGGAACCGCGGGTCACGAAAGTGAAAGAAAAGACCAGGACGGCAGACCTGGTATCAGACTGGCCTTCTCCGAGACGCTGCAGTTCCTAAGTAACGTCAGCGACTTTTCTCGCTCCTACAACGGGGATACAATCACCCCAGGCAGCGACCAAATCGCAGTCAACAAGGACGCCTACACCTGGACGGCAAAACACGGCTGCCAGTACCCCACAAAAGACAACAGCAAAGGCCAAGTCTGCGCAGACGGCCTCCACGGCTTCCGCTACGTCCGCATCTACCTCGACGCCCTCCCCTCCGACGCACCACACACCCTCCCCCAAGGCGAAGTCACCATCTCGTCGCTATCCCTAGCGCTCTCGGCCTACCACGGCACGCCCGACACCTTTAAAGGCTGGTTCGAGTGCAGCGACGAGGAGCTGACGCGGTGGTGGTTCGACGGGGTGTACACCAACGACCTGTGCGTCGACACGTTCCGCGGCGCCGAGGACGCGGAGCCCCGGGGCGCGGCGAGCGAGACGCTCGAGGGCAAGGTTGTGTTGCATGACGCGCCGAAGCGGGATCGGGATCCTTATGTTGGGGATTTGGCGGTCGCGGCGCTGACGGGGTATGTTTCGCACGGGGTAGGGGAGTTGAGCGAGGCGAGTAGGAATGTGTTGGTGGATTTGGCGGTTCATCAGAGGGGTGATGGGTGGATTCCGCCCGCGAGCATGTGAGTTACTCCCTTGGTTTTTTTTTTTTTTTTGGTTTCTTCCTTTTCCTCTATACTTGCCAGACGGTAATCAAGCCACATCATTTGGAAGACTAATGTTTGGGACGGGATACGAAAGTATGAACTACACGCTCCCCCTCTTCGATTACCCCCTCTGGTGGGTCGTCTGCAGCCACGACTACGTCTGGTACACGGGTGACGTGGAGTACATCTCGTCCTACTACGCCAACCTCGTCGCCGTGCTCGACGGGTGGTACGTCTCCGTCACGGACCCGGAGACGGGGCTCGTGACGAAGGGGCTCAACGGCACCTCTGGCTACGGCGACTACGCTTTCCTGCCGCGACAGGGCCCCGTGACGTACTACAACGCGCTCTACGTCCTCGCACTGCGCCGGGCCGCGGAGATGGCGGCGGAGATTGGAAAGAAGGGGGACGCGGAGAGGTGGGGTCAGAGAGCGGACGATGTCGCTGAGACGCTGGCTAGGCGTAACTTTGACGAGGCGACGGGTGCGTTTTGGGATGGGACGGGTGGGGATGGGGCGTTTGTGGCGGCGCATGCGCAGGATGGGAATAGTATCGCCATACTTGCCGGCGGCGTGGTCGGGACGGAGACGGCGAGGAAGATCTTGGCGTACTACGCCGGCGTCGCCTCTCGGACGTACGGGAACGCGTTTTACGATTCGGATGGTGTCGGGGAGGGGTTCAGTCAGCGGGTGTACGCCTTTATATCCTACTTTGAGATGGCGGCGCGGTTCGCGTCCGGGGTCGGGGAGACGGCCTTGGAGGAGATGCGGAGGTTATATGGGTGGATGACAACACAGGACCCGGGTGTTACGTTTTGGGAGGGGATTGGCCCCGGAGGAAGGCCGTATGAGGACGGGTTCACGAGTATGGCGCACGGGTGGTCTACGGGGGTTGTGCCGCTTATGAGCGGACATGTTCTCGGGGTGAGGCCGACGGGGCCTGGGTTCCGGACGTGGAGTGTTGTTCCGGAGGGGAGTGGGTTGAGGTGGGCGAGAGGTGTTGTGCCGACGCCTGGGGGGGAGGGGATACGGGTTGAGTGGGAGGATTTTGGGAAGGGGGATGGAGTGCAGTTTAGGGTTGTTGTTTGGGCTGCGAGGGGGACGAGGGGTGTTGTTGGGGTTCCTGTGAGGGCGAGGGATGTTGTTGTGGATGTTGATGGGAGGGTTGTGTATCGTGGGCGTGATGGGGTGAGGGCGAGGTTTGAGAGGGGAAGGGTTTGGGTTGATATAGAAGGGGGGGAGGGTGTTGTTGGGGTGGCCATTACTGTAAGACTTGTCCGGGAGGGTTTGTGAGGGGGTTGATGTGTCCTTTTGCCTGCCGCGAGGAAATTCCAAAGGTGACAATAGGCTCCATGATCGTCAATCAGGAAGTTGCTAATTAGATTGACTGTCGTTGTACTACAAAAGCTTGACCGGAGGGTTAAGCAACACCAAGGCTCCGTGCACTTTGATAGGATCGTGAACCCACCTCATGTCAACTTAACTTTAGACTCCTTCTAGAATTATGGAAAGCTCCACTCCTTCCATTATAGATCTCGTCTATACCCCGTTTCTCCGTGCTATCAGGGCATTCGGGGGCCGCTTGAGGATTGGCTGGACTACTCGTGCAGATAGCCTCATCGGCTTTCACTGATCAGCCCCGTCTCCGGGTAAACTGCCAAGACTTCGCGATGGAGTCGGCCTCGAGGTCTATTTACATTGATTTCAGCATTCGCCGTCTTTCGTAGTCATATGAGTAGCTTCCGGGTAATGTACTAGGTTTTACTTACACAGACCCGGACGCGGACTTACGCCTCATCTGCAGATGGCGGTGACCCCGACAAGCTGACTTTCCAGCAACTTCTTCACGGTGACTCGAGGGGGATAGGTGGAGTGTGAACAGCACAGCAGTAAGAGGCCAGCTTCGACCTAATTATCGACACACGTCAGGAAGATTAGGTTCCGTATGCACTCCATTACCCTCCAGCCTAATTAATACGCGTATCGCAAGGTTTGAGGGTATTCACGGAATCTATGGGGACGAGTGCTTCTTCTCGAGCAGCCCGTTGGGTAACAGGACTCCCATGACTTTTGCGGGGTTTTTCTTGTAAAGGGGGTGGTTCCAGCACAAACAGAACTTCACTCAGCCTTGGAATGAGAGAATAGAAAAGGTGGAAGGGGTGGTTGGCTGGTTCGTAACTGAGGGGGAGGACATACTCTTCATTTGGGCTTTTCAGGGGATGGGGTGTAAGCAGACAACTTTGCCAGGTATACGGACGGCAAACTGTCCCCGAAGCCTCGGAATACAAACCAACCAATAAAGAGTATTTTACATGACGGAGAAAGATGTGAGAGTGGAGTTTCCTGCTGGCGACCACAAGTCTTCTCTCTCTCTCTCTTTCTCTCTCTCTCTCTCTCTCTCTCTCTCTCGCTTTCACGTTAGAGACGTTTCCGAGTGAGGGCTGGCGTACCAGAGCTGTTGAAACCTAGTGTCGTTAGCCAAGGCGTAGCTACACCGGCACAACAATAGTGAAATTTGATCGAGGAAATAGGATCGTGATTTAGCTTGGCAATTTCTGGGAGACTGGAGACTTCATTCAAAGAGACACGGGTTCAATATGGTGTAGACCGAGGTTTACTTGCCTTGACATGCCTCAACAGACTTCTGAACTCCCCTCTGGGAGAACCTCTGATCCTAGACGTGTAGATGGAATTCCTCTCACTTGAGTCTTGTGTGAATATATATCCAAGGCAGGTGTCGCCACAACGATATCTGCCAGCGGCAGGGACGAAACCATTTCCAATTCAGTCCCGAGAAGGAATTTCTTAGCCTCACTCGAGCATATAACTTTTCCCATTGCTGTTCCTTCGAACCTAGTCAGCGTCATGAGTATTACCAACTTCGGCCAGTCCTAGGTAAATGGTGGATGGAGTCTCATCTTTGACTGATTCAAGACGGAAAAAAGAAAAAAAGGACCACAAGTAGTAAATTGCCTTTCTGTAGGATAACTCGAACCCAGGCTCTAACCAAAATAGATAAGCCACCGGGGGGTCGAGTTCCTATGTATATTTCTTGCAAGTGATCAGTCGCAACTCCAGCGCCAGAAGTCTCCTCATCCGATGGGTGTTAAGAAATAGAGCATAGTCTCCTCATGTACCCTCCAACAGTCCCTCAAACCGCCTTGTTGTATGTTCCACAGTCCGAGAAAGTGAGAAAACATTTTTTTTTTTTCCTGAGCTGACGGATTTACACGCCTCTCATCTATCTAAAGGGTGCCGGAGGGGGAGTCCTACAAGATTTACTTGTGTGTCAAGAATCCTTGTAAAGCCCGTCGAGATATAGACGATACCGGAAGTACTGTCCGATGTGCAGCTTGCCCCAGGAACTAGTGATTTCAGCAAAAAAAAAAAAAAAAAAAAAAAAAAAAAAAAAAAAAAAAAAAAAGCTGACTCCTGAAAGCTTGTAAGTTTGTAAGTGTTGGAATAGGCCTACATTAGGCAGCAGGAGGTTGCTGCCGCGGTCCGTTCCAGCCACGGTGGTCCGTGTGGCTCAGCCACACGAGGGTGGTATACCCCAGACTTCCTGCCGCCGCTGGCACCTGGTTAGACTTCCACAAAAAGAACAACAAGAACAAGCAATATCACCACTACAGTCGGTGATCGTTGCTACCCACGATACTCGAGTATTTTCCTTTTCCACCTGTGAATCCAACAGTAAGAAAAACCCTTGGACACGCTGATCCGGTTCGGCGAATGTGACATCTAGTGGAGATGGCATCGCCGGTCCCATACTGATCGAGACGCAAGGCATCTTAGTTTGGTACCATACGAAGAGGCAGCAAGCCCCTTCACCATCATGCGTACTGCTTCCCAAGCAGGCCATCATGTTGACTGATTACGGCTGCTGAGTCGAATATTCTATATTCAATTGTCTCATGACTTCAAGGTTATCTGAGGTCATGATTACCAGCATCTAAGCATCCAGCACGTGAACACCATACAAGGTACAATTATGGGAGTGACGGGCGTTTCCTAGATGTCATCAGAGTAGGCTCACTACAAAAAAAATTATATGTTGTCTCCAATGAAGGATATGTGCATTACTCTAAGGTACCTTAGTTGTCGTCTATATTGTTCAGCTCTTTGAGAGCCTAATACTACTAGTCATGTTGGTACGGTGCCGTGGCACATGAATTCGTTCGCTGTTCCGATCATTACTCCCAAAAACGCCAAGGCCATGCAGGCTCCCCAATCAAGGTATAATAGACACTCGACAGTTGATATCACACAGGTTATCATGCAAACAGGTCGAAGCCGGCAGAATTGAACACAGGGCCCCCCGCCCCACCAAACTCCCTCTTCCACCCTAGACGTTGCCTCATCGTTCCGTCCCAGTCCGCGTCTCGTCAATTGCCAGACCCAAAGGTCTGAGCAGTCGTGAATCTTTTCTTTGCCAATTCCATTTGGAATAACCCTTGCTTTACCGAAGGCGCAGCTTGGCATCCTGGACTCCACGAGCGATGACGTCCTCGAGCTTCCAGCGGGGAGCCTTGTACATACCCTCCGTGCCGTTGGCCTTGCGCCACTCAGCTTCCGTCTCAGGAGTGATGCCTTCGGGAAGGGGCTCCTGGCCACCAGCGATACCAGTGGAGAATCTAATCTGAAGTTGATCGGCAACCTCGTCAACGGCAGCCAGAAGTCTGTCGAGATCCTCCTTGTTGTGGGCCGAGGAGACACAGAATCGGACACGCGAGCTAATAAGAGGCGTTGCGGGGTAGCCGACAATAACGACGGAAATCTTGCGCTTGAGCATGGCGTGACTGAAGGCGGGCATCTTTCCAGGGTTGTAGAGCATGACAGGAATAATGGGGGAATCATCGTGACCGTAGACGATGAGGCCGAGGCGCTTGAGACCGAGACGGAGGTAGCGAGAGTTGAAGGCAATACGTTCCAGGCGCTCAGCACCCTGGCCGGGGCAGAGCTCGCCGGTGATCAGACGGAGAGAGGCCAGAATCTGCATGAGGACGGAGGGAGCAGGGGACTCGCCAAGGGTGGTTGCGGCGTTGGAGCTACGGAGCTTGTCGATGATGCTCTTGTCAGCGGCGACGTAACCACCGTTGGCACCGAAAGACTTGGTAAGAGTACCCATGAGAATGTCGACGCGGGCGGGGTCGATGCCGTAGTAGTCGCAGACTCCGCGGCCACGGGGTCCGACGGCGCCGATGCTGTGGGCCTCATCGATGAAGAGGTAGAACTTGTACTTGTCCTTCAATGCCATGACACCGGGGAGATCGCACATGGTGCCCTCCATAGAGTAGAGACCTTCGACGGCAACCAGGATCTTCTTCCAAGGGCGGTGGGTACGAGGCTGGCCCTGAGAAATGGCCTCACGGAGCTTGCGCTCGAGATCGACGACGTCGTTGTGCTTGAAGGATGAAATGACGGCACCGGACAGACGAGCACCGACTCTGATGGAAGCATGGTTGAGCTCGTCAGAGAGGATGAGGCAGCCCTTGGAGACGAGAGCGGGGAATGAGCTGGCGTTGGTGACGAAACCCATGGAGAAGACCATGGAAGCGGGCTTGCCGACGAAGCTGGCGATTTCCCTCTCGACCTCGAGGGCCAAGTCGGAAGTACCGACATCAGCGCGGGGACTGCAGGTGCTGAGGGAGTATCTCTTGACGCATTCCTCGACAGCATCGGCACAAGGGCCCTCCGACTGCGCGAAACCAAGGTAGTTGTAGGAGCTCATGTTCAATGTCTCGGTGTGTGTGCCAGTGTAGTTGTAGGTTCTGTTGTAGTCTCTGGACTCGCGATCCATGAGGGTAATGTAGCGGCCGGGAACGCCGGTAATGGGTCGTGCGAAGCAATCGTCAATGCGCATCTTCAGACGACGAACGTAAAAGTTGTCAAAGTCCTCGTTCAAGGGAGCGTATCCATTTTGGGGCTTGAGAGCCTGGTAATGCTTCTTGTCGCCGAAGCGCTTGCCGAAGAAGTCGCGGGCGTGACCAAAGAGAATGAGAAGCAGGTAGCTGATGTAGGTGGTGAGGATGTAGTAGTAGGGCGGCTCATCGATGATGGGCGCGTCCAAGGGCTTGCCATCGTTGGACTTGCTCACGTATCGGTGGGTAGGGTGAAGGAGAGGGCCGAATTGAGCGTCGAAGCGCCTCTTCTTCTCCGTCTCGACGGCTGAGGGGGGCGAAAAGAGGGTCGTAGGAGGCTCAGTGGTGTCGGGCTCGCCAGCGGTGGCAGTTGAGAGCGAAATTGTAGGCAGGGAGATGGTGGAAGGGGTGATTTGGGTGGACGAGATGTTTTGCTGCTGCATGGCGAGGAGGGCTTGCTGAGCTGTCTGGTGGTCCTTGTCCTTGGCGCCCTTGGGGGAGGTGAAGAAGTTGGTGATGCGATTGCCGGAACGAGAAGGTCTCCTTTCCTTCTCGGAGAGCGGCATGGTGGGTGAATGAGCGTTGGAGAAGGGATTCGCAATTCTACGGGGCATTGCTGAGATGCGCTTGGCTGTCTATGGTCGACTCGGTGGCGATTGGAATAGGGGTTATTCGAAGTCTGCGATGGAGCAGGGAGAGAGCGAATTGAGGGATGCAACGAGAACGAAGCTGTTTCCTCTACGAAATCGAGATTATTGATGCGCTGCAAAGAAGAAAACGATCGGTCAGCGCGAAATGCAAGTCTGACGGGAGGCCCGGATGTTGTGGAAGAGAGAACGAAAATGGTTGGTGGTTTGAGAATTAGGGAAATTGTCGGTCAGAGTGTCAGTGGCGCAACCGCGGTCGCAGAGACAGGAGCAGGCGACCACTAAAATGGACGCGCTAGAATTGCGAGTAGCCAAGGCTCACCTCCGACCTCTTGCGGCGGTTTGATGGAAGCACGAAACAAGACACACAAAGGAAGCGCTAACCACACGCTTGATGGAGCCACAGAGGCTATCGAGGTGCCGGAGCCCACGGATTGGGTTGGTTTGAAGGAAAGTTGATTGATGATGAATTAACGGTCAAGCACTCACCAGGAAAGGCTGTAAGCAGCTGCTTGAATGGCCGAAATTTGGAGGGTTGGAGATACAGTCGTGTAGGTGGTGCGAGATGACCTTTTTCTCTTTGGCGACTTCTTTGCTTTTGCGATTGAGCAAGTTGTAAGAAGCAAGAAGTTGAGGAGGCGAAAGCGAAAAAGGGGTCAATGGGGGGCGCAGGAGAGCAACGAGGATGCAATTAAGAGGTCGTGGCTCTGCAGTGGCTCAGGGCGAGAGTTGCGAGTGGTGTGTTTGTCGAAGGAACCAGGTGGAGGAGCTTGGGTGCCTAGGGGGCTGCTGCAAATCTGAAGATCGGTGACCCGTTGAGAAACAGAAGATGCAGACGGCAAAAGGTGGTGAACCGGGCAGGACTCGCAGAATTTGTAACAGCTGCAAGGGGCTGCAACTTGGGACTTCGGGAGGACTGACGAGGATGGATGGATGGGAGATTTGGAGAGATGGCGGGAGCGAAAGAGGGAAAGGCAAATTGTCGATTTTCGGCCTGTCGCGCGATGGGATTGGACCGTGATTTTAGGTAAAATTGGTGCGGGTGGGTGCTGCACTGCGTACGAAGTACTGCGTTGGTGAGCAGTGGTGTGAGTGAGGTAAGGACCTTGAAAGTGAGGTGACTTTTTATTTTTGACTGTTGAGACAAGTACTGGAGACCAAAGTATCCCAGCAGCGAAAAGTGGGTGATGAGGTATCTGTGGCGCAAAAGTGGTGTATGGGCCTCTTTTCGATCGATGCAGGCCCTGCTATTGGTCTGCTGTCGGGCTGTTCGGGGAAGGCAGCTAGCTCTACGACGGGGGAGGAAGGAACCAAACAGTGATGAGCTTGGAGAGGAAGGAAGGGGAAGAAGAAGAAGAAGGAGAAGAACTCTGGAAAGGAAAGAGGGACAAGTCGGGAAATAAAGGTAATGACCCTGACGAGGAAAGAAGAAGAAGAAAAACAACAATACGGATAATGCAGAGTCTACTCCGTAATACCTAGAGAGACCCACGACGAAGAGGAAAATTACCGCGTGGATGATGGGCTGTACCTTACTGTGTGTACGAAGTAGCATCCGTACCTTCCAGGTTGTACGACCTTAGTACGACAGCATGTAATAGAAAAAAAAAAAGATACTTCTGAAATGCACATATCAAGGTGTGACCTCCAAGTATCTTTTCCCCCTTCCTGATGTGATGAATAATGGGGCTCTCTGCCCACCGCACACTACCTAAGGTAGGTACTACTCCGTACGTGATGTGTGGAAGCCGCGATGCGAGTGACTTTTCTTCCTCTCTTCCCCGTTAGCGCGTATCAATCCAATTTCGAGGATCGACTTCCAAGTCTCATTCTCGCACACCTCGACGAGTCTTTTTTTTTTTTTTTTTTTTTTTTTTTTTTTTTTTTTTTCCTTCTTCCCGCTGATGACCCCTGGCTTGCGGCTTGCGTTGCTCTGGCCGAACCATACTGCTGCATCTTGATCCACCACCAATCCCCACCAGGCCAATGTGATCTCGGCTGTTGGGCAAATCCCGTCTGGCCCCGGCGCGTTACTCAACTCGGCACTCATCCAGTCAACCATTGGCACCGAGCAGCAAGCAGCAAAGCAACCATCAGATCACGCGCGGGAAAAGGGGGAGCGGGCGAATCGAAGCCTGACAGGCTGCCCGGACGACACGGCCGAGACGGACGCACCGGACTCTCGATGACTGACGATCGGACAATTCTTTCTTTGCAGTGGCCGTCCCTACTTCGTACACCGTCACCCTCCACGAACCCTTCATTCGCTTCGCTCTCGGATGCTCTGGAATTCGCAATCCCTCTAGCATCAAGCCATGCCGCCATTGGCATTGGCATTGGCATTGCTTCGAGGCATAGTCATCCGCTACTTCGCTACCTGACCATGTCACCAAATGCAACCCTCGGCATCCTGCACTAGTCGAGCCTTTGCAGATCCCGCGAGGCTTTCACTGCTCCACGTCCCAAGCTCTGCTGTACATGACGGGAAGAGCTGAGCTAAGACTAAGACCTTCCGGCCAGTGCCGTTAACCTGTTCTCCCCCGGCTATTACTACGAATACAGGTCCCTGTCATCGCACCAACTCATCGTTCAACGGCCCGCCTTTGGTCAACCAGTCAAAATTCACCATCACCTCCAGCCGCCCTATCCATGGTTCCAAGTTGAGTCGCCTACCAGCCTTGCTTAGCCAGCGAAGCAGTTCACCATGGAACCCCCTTGTTCTTGGACTTGTCGACAGCCCTTCCTCTCACACTTACGCCGTCTGATGACTTACGTGCAAGGGTCAAAGTGACGTTATCACCAAGATAATTGCGTTGGACGTGTCTTTCGGGCAATGCATTCAACACAATGCACTTAGCTATTTGGCTCATCTCTGCCCATCTCAATGCTGTTGTAAATACCCTCGACCACTAGTGCCAC
The DNA here is from genome assembly GCF_030913505.1 of Colletotrichum phormii. Taxonomy (NCBI): domain Eukaryota; kingdom Fungi; phylum Ascomycota; class Sordariomycetes; order Glomerellales; family Glomerellaceae; genus Colletotrichum; species Colletotrichum phormii. Next base: position 650,160 of record NW_026851456.1, read on the forward strand.
GGTCACAATGGAGCATCGTTTGCCCTACCAGTCGGCCTCACCGACGGTTCACCAGCAGACTTGATCCCAGCAAGTCAAGGCACTCACTTGACTGAACAGTTCCTACGTGCGGCCCCATCGCATAACCATATTTTACGTGCACAGGGCGCCCACGACTTTGACGATGCAAGCACGACGTTGCGAAAGGCAAAGAGAGAGAAAAGCAACCAAGGCGCTCGGATGACCAGCTGGCAATGGGTCGAATGAACCAGAGGCGCAGTGCATGTCTCGCTTTTGGACCGTTGACATTCGACACAACGTGAGGTAACACGAGGGCCAAATGCAAGTCTGCAACATCACGAAATGGCTCTCTGATTCGAGACTTGAATGTCTATCAACGATTTGACAATTTGGCGTTGCTTCTGTGTTCCACGTTTACTTTCTCCATGGCCTTTTCATCTCAGTCATCGACTCATCTGCAGCGCGCGCCATATCGGCTACTCGCCCGAGGCCCTAGTTTGGTGACATCAGTTGGCCATCTCGATCTCTCCGATGGCCGAATCGCGTGTTGCGGTTTCGCCAGATTATGATACTAGGAAACTTGGGCGCGGCCAATGACAGTTCACACAATCTCCCGTCTGTCGTGCTTGTTGACCTGTGTAACAAGGTCCTCGATTGTGTGATTGTGGGATTCGTGTGAGCTGTCACTGCACCATCTTTGATTGAGGCCCCCCCGTCGGCTTGCAGGCTTCTCCCCAGCACTGGGTCCCGTTCTGAGACGTCTTCCCAGTCCGCTTGGACAACGTTATCGATATGAAGCGGTAGCGCAACTCTGATCGAGTCCAACGAGAGGCATCGAAGGGGAGGGGGCGCATTGGTGCACCAGCCACAGGGCGGAATGGGCGAGTCTCTGTGTTCCAATGCCATGAAGGCCTCGCTCAAGTGCCTCAAGCCTTGAAGGTCCTTGCCAAGGTGTGCCCTGCATAGACTCATGTGCCTCGATGAGCTGGACTGTGGGGAGCGTCTGCAAGTGTTGCGTCCTTAGTTCTAGTTCTAGAGCTTACAGAGTACAGACTTGTCAGTCTTTTTTTACACCTGATGCAGGTACAGCGTCAAGCGGCGCAACTACTGTCGATGGCCCACGGGTACCTTAGCTAAGGCAAAGCACAGTTCACCACGGTCCTCGTTCTCAGCACAGCGTCCATGAACTACTACAATGTTTGAGATGTCGAGGTTCGTCAAAGGTCTCCCGTTGACGAGAATAGGCGAGCAACGAGCCATGACCGAGCTCCAATTCGAAACGAAAGCACAGTCAGCTGGACACAGCATCTGAGAAAAGACGAGTTGCTCTGGAAGTTGGACTAAGCAGACTAAGATGATGAGCTGCTTGCCCTCGCCGATAGGCGGTGCAGCAGATTCCACCCCCACCCCCGGACTCCGGTCCAGGCAGGATCGTCTGGCACTGCGCTGCCTTCTCAACCCTTTTTTTTCCGGAATCAGCCTGCGGAACTCATCCTCGGATTGCGACGGCCCAACTTCTCTCCCTCCACTCCGGCCGGAATCTCTCGACTCTCACTCTGGCGCGCTGCTGCACACAATTTTCGAAAACATTTTTTCCCTCCTTTTATCTCGTCCACCGTCGTCGCCGTGATACTCAACGTCTTGGCCCTATCTTGAGAGCCTCTTCCGTCTCTCCTCGTCTCAATTTCCCTCCAACTCATCCAATCCGCCCAGCATGACTATCACCAGTGTCACGCGCAACGAGCTCTGGCGGCACCCGGACCCCACCTCGACTGCCATGTGGGCGTTTCTTCTCCAGGTGAATCAGAAGTATGGACTCGAACTGGCAGACTACCCCGGTCTCTACAAGTGGTCCGTAGAAAACGTGGCAGAGTTCTGGGAGGAGGTTTGGCACTCTGTGGGCATCACTGCTTCCAAGCCGTTCGACAAGGTACGCTGGTTCATGCTATTCGTCAACGTCCCCAAACTCAACTCAACCTCATCCTCTGTTTGCCCTACTCATGCTTGGCGCGCCTTGACTGCCAATCTTGAAGGGAGAAGGCAGGACGTAAAAGGAAAGGGAGGTTGTGTGACATCAGTCTGAGAGAACGGGCTCAAACTCTGCGCAAGTGACAGAGAAAGTGAGCAACAGCCAGAGGGAGACACCAACAAAATCGCCAATGCCATCCATGATCCTCACCAGTGTCTTGAACCCTCGTCAGGACGCCCATCAAGAACCTTGATACTGCTTCGAGTGAGGCGGCCAGCTATGTGGCCATGGCATGCAGCTTTTGCATGACCATCATCCCCGATAATTCGAGTCATGCCATGAGCCATTGTCTGGCCCATGGGAATGCCGATTTGCCCATCTCTACCCCTCCTACACTGATGCCCAATGCCACCCCTCCAAAGATCACCTCAATTTCACTTTCGCAGACCAACAGCTAACCCGGCCCGATGGCCAACCCCCTTAGGTCTTGCCGCTCAATGCGCCCATGTACCCGCGCCCAGATTTCTTCTCAGGCGCCCGTCTCAACTTTGCCGAGAATCTGCTCTTCCCCGCCAACGTCGCTGTCGACCCCACATCCGTCGCAGCCATCACCACTACCGAACTCGGCCCCTCCGTCTCCACAACATGGGCCGAGCTCCGAGACGCCGTCCGCCGATGTGCCGCCGGCCTCCGGGCCCACGGCGTCAAGCCCAATGACATCGTTGCCGGCTTCGTGTCGAACCACGTGCAGGCCATCATCGCCGCTCTCGCTGCTGCGTCGGTAGGCGCCATCTGGACCGGCATCAGCCCCGACAACGGCGTCAGCGCCGTGTTGGATCGTCTTGCCCAGATCGGGCCCAAGGTCCTCTTCGCCGACAATGGCACCGTGTACAACGGCAAGGAGTGGAGCAGCACCGACAAGACGGAGGAGATTGTGAAGGCCCTGATGCCGGAGGGCCTCGAGCTCGTGATTGTCATCAACAATGTGGCCTGCGACCTTGCCATTGACGGCCTAAGAGCAACGGGAGTTGCAGTCGATGAATACGAGTCGTTCCTCCAAGGGTAAGAACCAACGCCCAACAACTTATCTACTTCATCCTGCTAACGTCTCAAACAAGCTCCCCCGGTGAGCCTCTCAAGTTTGAGCAGCTCCCCCCCTCACATCCCCTCTACATCCTCTACTCCAGCGGCACCACCGGCCTGCCAAAGGCCATCGTCCACACCGCCCTCGGCACTCTCATCCAGCACAAGAAAGAACACGCCCTGCACGGCTCCCTGACCGCAAAGTCCCGCATGCTCTACTACACCACAACCTCGTGGATGATGTGGCACTGGTCCGTCTCCGCCCTCGCCGTCGGCGCCACCCTCGTCCTCTACTCCGGATCCCCCTTCAAACCCCAAGGCCACCTCTCCCTCCCCCGCCTCCTCTCCGACCTCCGCGTAACCCACTTCGGCACCTCGGCCGCCTACCTCACCGCCCTCGAAGCCAACGCAGTCTACCCCGTAAACGACCCCTCCATCGACCTCTCCGCCCTCGAGGCAATCTACTCCACCGCCAGCCCCCTCCCGCCCTCCACCTTCTCCTTCGTCTACAAAGCCTTCCCCGCCAAAGTCAACCTCGCCTCCATCACCGGCGGAACAGACATCATCTCCCTCTTCGGCGCCCCCTGCCCCCTCCTCCCCGTCCGCGTAGGCGAAATCCAATGCGCGGGTCTCGGCATGGCCATCCGCGCAGTCGACTCCCTCTCAGGCGAATCCCTCCCGGACCCAACCCACCCAGGCGACCTCATCTGCATCCAGCCCTTCCCCTGCCAACCCCTCACCTTCTTCGGCCCAGGCGGCGACGCAAAGTACAAAGCCGCCTACTTTGAGCGCTTCGCCGACGTCTGCGGCGTGCAGGGCGCGGTATGGCACCACGGCGACTTTATCAAGATCCCCAACCCGGCCACGGGCTCGCTCGTCATGCTCGGCCGCTCTGACGGCGTTCTCAAGCCCGCGGGCGTACGGTTCGGGTCGGCGGAGATTTACAACATCCTGACAAGGTTCTTTGCCGCCGAGGTGGAGGATGCTGTCTGTGTTGGTCGGAGACGCGCTACGGATGCTGATGAGACGGTGTGTCTTTTTGTTGTCCCCGTCGCGGGCCGCGTGTTTGATGATGAGTTGAGGAGTAAGATTAAGAGTGTGATTCGGAGGGAGCTGAGTCCTAGGCATGTTCCTGGTGTTATTGAGGAGGCTGGTGGTGGCATTCCCAAGACGGGAAATGGGAAGAAGTGAGTTTTTTTTTTTTTGCGTTTTTTTATTCTTCTTTCCCCTGCGTTGGTCAGTCTTTGGCGTATTGGTTCCCCTTGGTCCCCTCCGGGGGTTACCTAATATTTCATGGGTTTGCCATACTCACTTACCTCCACCCCCCCCTATCGGGGTCTCAGAAGCTGACAAGATGGAACCAAATAGGATCGAAGTCGCCGTCAAGCAGATACTCTCCGGCATGAACGTCAAGACCAACGCCAGCGTCGCCAACCCCGAGGCCCTGGAATGGTTCCACGCGTGGGCCGAGACGCACTAGAGTGCTACGTCTCCTATAGACTGTATCTAACTTTGTCCGCTTGCAAGCCCTAAAGTTTTTCAGGTCATCATCTTGGTTAGAGTGTTTAGTTAGAACTACTAGGAATTATTACTATGGTACAAGGTCATCCTTAGATACAAGAAAAAGTGGGAAGGGATGGATGGGGTGGAGGCTGAGAAAAACAAAAAGAGTAGATGACCACGACAGTTTTTGCGTGTGACGGGACTTGAGAAGGCTAGAAATATACATCACTGGGTATAGAAATAAAATGCTTTGGATCAAAACTGTCTCCGTATTGCGTCAAGTCTCAGGTCAATAGTGATCCTAAATGGGACATTTGTCTGATAAGGGGGGGGGGGGGGGGGGGGGGCACATTACCGAGTCCTCGGATCTCGACCCGGATCGACCTCGCCCGCGTCGGAGGATAACACCGACCTTTTCTCTTCGCCGGGATCCCGCGCAGGCCGTGGGGGGGAGGGGAGGGAAAGGGTGTGTATGTAAACACGGATGGAGATTTGGGAACGAAACCCCCCACGCCTGCCGGCCTCGCCCTATCTCCTATTCAGCCCCGGCACCTATTGCAGCCCATCCCACCCATCTCAAGAAGTCCCCCCCCCCCCCCCCCCCCCCCCCCCCCTTCTTCCTCGGAACGGACCGAATGGTCACGGGGGCCGTCCCGATAGTTTGGGTAAACTGGGTTCGATGGCGTGGAAGACTGATCCCGGGGGGCAAGGCTATAGAAGAGGTAGGCGTGAGAGGAGGGCGTGTGTGTAGATCTGCATGTCCATGACAATCTTCATTCAACGACATGTCCTGTTCTTTTCTTGGCGTTTCCGCTCTTGTTTCTTGGAGAGTAGACACGGGGGCGAAGATCGTGGTTCATACAATGGCATGGAGACCAATCCTGGCCGTCTACGTCTACATTACAAGGGTTTCAGGATTGATCTGAGATTACGGTCCCGTACCCGGAACTATGCTGTCAATGATTGGCATGTTGGTGAAGCCGAACAAATGTACATCGCGTCTTTCAAAGGGTACCCCTTCACGATATCAGATCTAGCCCCCCCCCCCAACAAGCGGTCGTGCTATAGGACTGGTGGTGTGGGAAGAATTACCCAGACACAGTCAAGCCTGGCCGAGGAAACGTCTTTTCATCATGATCAAGGTAGGAAAAGCACCGAATTGAGGTAAAAAAATTCTCATTGAATAACTGCTGTGATCATCTTGGCGATCACGCTCAACCCATCTGATAACCATGCCCAATAACTCCTATTAGTATGCAATTCATCCGCAACATCTAAGCGGTGAACTGTGATCCTTTGCTCAATTTTTCTTACCGTGTCATGATGCCCCTTTTTCTCTCTGTCTTTTCTTTCGCGCCACCCATGCGTATATATGCCAGGAAGAACAAAATCACGTATCCAATTCTCCGATACCCATTATCATGCAGGGAACACAGAAACGCGCCTGATTCAAAAGCAATAAGAAAAAAGAGATTACTGCTTGACGCTCGCCATGCGCTTGGCCATGCTGAGGAGAAGGTTAGCTTCAGGTATCAATGGGATGAAGAGCTTGAGGGGGGGGGGGGGAACTTACAAGTCGTAGAAAGCAAACTGGCTAGGTTGGCTGCCAAACTGGTAGACAAACCTCGAGGCGAGGTAGCTGCCGAAAATTGCGCGCAGGTAAGAGTCGGGGACACGCTCGATGATGGTATCGAGACCAATCTTCTCCAGAAGGAGGTTGGGGAGGGCGTCTTGCAGAACCGAACGACGAATAGCCTCGGACTTCCAGAGATCGGAGTGCTGGAGCTCCTCGTCCAAGGTGGTGATGGCGTTGGACAGGTTATCGGAGAGGGTGCTGCGGGCAACACCGGTCTGCTCGTGTTCGCGCCAGATGGCCTCGAACTCAAGGCGGGCGTTTTCCTGAATCTTCGCCTGGACAGACTTGACGTAGTCCTGGTAGAATTGAGGAGCCTGGCCCTTGGAGTCGTGGCACATGTGCTTGACAAAGTTCTCATCGTCGAAAGAGAGCGAAGCGAGAACCTCCAAGGATGAAGACGTGACACCACCCTTGTTGGCGCTGGCGTCCTTGTACAGGATGCAGCCAGCCTCTTCCAAGCGGAGCTTGGCATCTTGGGTGATGAAGAGGTTGGCGCCCTCAACCAGGTAGGGAATGGTCGACTTGCCGTCCTTGATGATCTTGTTAACTGAAATCAAGTCAATGGACTCGGGACGACCGCCACAGGGAACGAAGGAGTCGGTGAGGCCAGTATCACGCAAGTGATAAGTGTTGCGGAAAGATGTGCCGTTGGAGATGAACTCTCCAGTGGGCAGATTGATGTTGTTGTCATCAACCAACACGCGGTATCCATCCTTGGACAACTTGGACATGTCGAAGTTGATAATCATGGATCGTGACTTGGCAAGACGAAGAAGCTCTTGCTTGTCAAGTCCGTTGGGGTCAACGAGAACACCAGATCCGTCAACAATGGACGTGTACTTCTCGGTGCTGAGAAGGATCTCGTTGCTGCCCAAGTCACCATCGGGACCACCGGTCTGCATCTTCTTGACAGTCGAGGGGTCGAGGTTGAGCTTGCGGTAGATACCGTTGACGTACTCGCGGACAGACAGAGTCGTCATGCCGTAGGTGTCGTGGGGAATACCGCCCAGCTTGGGCGACTTGCCGGTGAAGAATGACTTCCACCAGGGGGCGCCACGAGCACGAGCATGCTCAGTGGCCCAGTCGACGAGCTCTGCCGTGTTCTCGTCGGGTCCCATGAAGATGATCTCCTCCTTGCCGTACAGGTCCACAAGCGGGTTCTTGATGCCGGGAGTCTGGGCAGGGAGCAGAAGGTCGAGGATACTGTCAATGTACTTCTCAAAGGCCTCCTCGGCACGGTCTTGCATCTTGGGGTCAAGAAGAATGACACCCTTGGAACCACCTTCGGGAATATCCTTGTTCTTGCGCTGCTGGGTGCTGGCCAGGCCGTAGTTCTCGTCGAACAGGTTGCGGGCGTTGATGCCGTAAGCCTCCTTGCTGCGGGACTTGACGATGCGAATACCACCGCGAGCAATGTCCTTGAAGCGAAGGTGGAAACCACGCGACTCGGCGCCAATGACGAGGAACATGCCGTAGAGGCGCTTGGGGTACTCGATCTCGGGCAAGAACGAGGGGTCCAGGCGGAAACTCAGGGCAACCTTGGTGGGGGTGAAGTAGTTGGTCTTGAGGATGGCGTTGTTGAAGACACGGAAGGCGGTCATGACCATCTCCTCGTGCTCGTTGGACACGTCGCGAGTGATACGCTCCTTGAGCTTAGCATCGGACAAGACCTCAATAGCAGGGGTGGGGGCGATGAAGTGGCGGTCGAAGTCGGGTCCGACGGCAAGATGCACCGAGGCAAAGGAAGCGTAGAGAGCGCGGACAAGGCCGGGGTACGATTGGATGATCTCCAGGATATAGTCGGGAGTGAAAGTCTCCGTCCTCAGACGACGCTTCAGCTTAGACAGAAGTGCCGTGTGAGCCTGGTTCTTGGGGTCCAGAATCTCTGACAGGGAGATGTACTCAGAACCCAAGCGGTTCAGGAAGTGCTGAATAAAGACCCAGACGCAGTGACCATAAACGGTCTCTTGCAGACTCAGCTCACCGGAAGTGAAGAGAGAGTGCAGCTTGTTCTGAGGAAGACAGTACAGCAGGGAAATCTCCTTGGTGATCTGGTGGATCGACTGGTCCAATGACGGGAAGTTGCCCTCGATGTTCATAGCGGGACGAAGGTAGATACTCATGACCGTGATACCGTTGGCGAATTGCTCCACGTACTTTCTGGAGCTGGTGACGCCGTAGTAGTGGTACAAGTCACTGAGAGCCGAGAACAGGCCACGGGCGGTGCGAGAGCGGAAGGCAATGACCAAGCGCTTCTCAGGAGAGCCCTCAATGTCGAAGACCTCAATGACGGGGCCAGTTCTATTGACCGCGAGATCGATGATCTCCTGGTAGATCTGCTTGGTGTTGTTGGTGGCCTTCTGCAAGAAACCGTTGTCGGCAATAACCTCCAGACGGGTCTCGTGAGGGTCCGTTGTCTCGGGGCTCTGCTTGAAGAGACACTGGTAGACGAAGTAGCAGCGCAGCGTAGCCTTCGAAGTCGGTGATGCGCCGAGAACTCCGGAGGAGCGGAAGGTTTCGACACGGAACTTGGTCTTGCCAACGTGGTCGAGATACTTGGCCTCGAGGCGCTGTTCGTAGCGGGGTCCAGCAATGGACGTCTTGCCGGGCTCGCTCGTGTCGATGTAGATTGCATGATCATGCGCCTCCATGTCGAGTCGGATCTCCTCGCGCTTGTCCTCGCGGGCGAAAGCGGCCACCTTGGCGGCGTAGAGAGATGTGATTTGGCTGGCAATGACCTCGGGAACCTCAATCTTGAAGTAGACATCGTCGATGCCAAGCTCGTCGTAGAACCATGTGACTTGCTCCTCAATCAGAGCTTCCGGGATCCAACCGTTGTTCTTGATGAGCTCCTTGACTGGATTGCGCGTGTTAGTGGGGTCCTAGACTTTGTTTCTGGACAGCAAACTCACCCTGCTCCATCTGTTCTTGCTTGCCAACGAATGTGGGCGCAATGTAGCCAACTGTTGCTGACCTCAAGACTCTGTGGCCGTTGCCATTTGAGCGAGAAGCCATGGGCAAGCTGAAATGTGTTGGCTGGGGAGAGGGGCCACGGCTGCTCTCTGCTGAGTCGGACTGAACCTGGCCCAGCATCTTGTTACGAGGAGGGGCGGCGGTCGCCATGATGTCGGTGATTTCTTCGAGGGGGTCTGGCTCAGAAGAATACCTATCCATGGTAGGAAGGTCAGTATTGATTGACAAAGCCAACATGGTGGCGAGTAGCGAATCAACAAGATGACAGGAGGAAGCAGCGTGACTATGATGGGAGACGGTTTGTGGTGAAGAGGAAGAGGAAGCAGAGGGTCAGGTCGGGCGACCCTAGGGTCTAAGTATGTTGACAAGAACAACGAGGCATCGCAGCAACCAGCGCAAAGTTACATGATGTTTGTGAGTCAGGGTCAGACTGCTGGCAGGACAGCTTTGTCGAGCGCCCGTTACGTTGGGTTGCGAGAACCGGGATCGGTACTGGCTCGTGGGGTTCTCTCTCTAGAGCAGGCTCTCTTCCTCTTGACAACGCGGTCTAGAAATTGGGCAGGGTCCGCAAGGTAGAACAGAAGTGCTGTGTTGTGCAAATGGGATGGCGCGCAAAGGTAGGAATCGAGAGAGCAACGGGAGCATTGAAGCTTCACCGCCGTACGCTCGTGCAATGGGCGGACTGATAAGGGATGGGCAGGGGAGCCAACAGGGGTGAAAGGGGCATGGGAATTTGGAGTTGGGGGAGGTGAACTCGGACGGGCGTACCTTGCGTCTCGGTAGACTAGCGCGATGCTGATCCGATTCAGATATACGGGATCAGGTAGGAAAGCAGATGCAGAGCTAACAATGGGCTCGGATAACTGCTTCTTGCGTACTGTTGGTTGGGTAGTCGGTCTAGGGGTATAGGGAAAAGATAGAGGATGAGAGACACGATGTCTGGTTCCGGGGAGGAGTGCAGATATCGCGGGGTGTGTTGTTTGTTATGTAGGTGAAGGAAGCTGAGTGACTGATGTCAAAGTCTCGGAGGGGTGATCCGGCGGGGCACTTTGACGGTAAGACTGGCCTGAGCTTTCTTGTTGACCGGTTGTGGTGGTGGTAGTGGTGGTGAATGATAAAGGAGCCGGGTTTGTCTCACAAGCCAATGGCAGGAACAAGCTGTTTTTTGACAGATGAAGACGGGATGAAAGGAGGCGGCGGATGATAAGAAGGGGGGCGTGGCAGGAAAGGTTCGAGGACGAGGTATCTCAAAACCTAGAAAGAGGCCGATATATACGTGTTTTCCTGTGTAAAGAGGAAAGCAACCGCGGGCAAAGCGAGAGGGAGTTTCCTTGTAAGCGCGACTAGTGGTCAGCAGGACGTCCCGTATTGGAATTGTGGAAGCTGTTGCCCATGACTTTTCTTGTAATAAAGGCAGGGCACTCTTATTCAGCTTTTCAGGTACGAGAAGCAATGTACCTTTTTCTTCTCTTGTGGTTGTTACAACCCGAGAGTCAGAGAGAACAAGAGGGTGATCAAAAAGCGTCAATTGACGTAAAGTAAAGGTGGATGATGGGGATCCCGGGCAACACAGCCATCCGACCGGCTTGGGGTCAATTCGCTGGTGTAGCTGGTACCTTTTTGTCGGTATTGGTCAGTTTTTGCTCAAGCCACAGGGGGGTGAAGAACTGAAATCGAGGACCGGGTTTGGGTCGATCGGTTACGTCTGGGTCAGAAGTTCTGGCGTGGTTGAATGACGGTGGGGTTGCAACCTGCGGCCAAGAGGAGCCTGGAATCTTTCTCGCTGGATTCGAGAAGGAAGTGGTCGTACCTTGGAGAGTGAGAAAAAAACAACAAGTTGTTTCGTCAGATCCAGATCCTGGTTCAGTAAAGATACCAGAAATTCAGTTTGTGACTTTCGTGGGTGCGACTTGACGGTTTGGGGGGTGAGATGTGGACGTGGCAACACCGAGGGGCGGGTTTCCGAGAGATAAGGGACCCTGAACTGAGTGAGAGTTAGCGCTCCCGTATCGACTCGTTTTTGCTGCCTTCAGCTGAAAATAGCAGCAAGGCGGGCGGACAAGGTCGTAGCAGCCGTGGCCACAGGGCTGTGAACGGGCCTGGGGTGGTGGGAATGGCACAGGCAAGAGGACAATTGGGGGGGAAACACAACAGAACACCACGCCGCCGGGCCGGTTGCTGAGAGAGCTGGCTGACGGCTGTTGGCTGGGCTGTGTATGTGGCTGACGCGATGCAGAGAGAGCAGAGGCGGACACGGCGAAGGAAGCAATTTGGCAATGGTGATGGGAATGACGGAGAGGTGCGTGTGTATGTTGTTTACCTTTGTGGTGGCTCAGAGGTGTAGATAAGGTAGGTCGTCTTTGGCCAGTAGGAATGAAGCCAGAGTGTGAGGGAGGGATGTAGGTAAAGAGTAACAGCAAGCGGGTAAACGCCGCTTGTTGGGTGAAGCTGTTTAACCTAGAGCTTTAGTTGAGGCTCGTGAAAGGGGGAGGAGGAGACGAGGATGAAGGTGAGGATGAGGAAAAAGCAAAGTCGAACAGGAACTGGAAAACTCACGATCCAAGAGGCCCGACTCTAAGCTTTATACTCAAAGGTACTTGATGACTTGACGAGGCCGAATGCTTCTCTGACTACAAGAAATAAATGCCGGTCATTCTTTTCCTACTCGAATTTTTTTTTTCCCCCTTCTAATTCTCTTCTACCAGAGTACGTCTCTCCAAGTCCCTTCTTCCATGTACACACACACCCCCATAGCCGGGCAGGTGACTCGCAAAGAGACGAGAGACGTTGTGAAGGAAAATTTGCATATTTTCCCCCCCCCTCCAGGGCTCCAGGGGAAGCACGTCGACATGCATCCTTGCAGCTCTCGCCTTCTCGAATGAAGCTCCCGTGGCTTCTCGTCCAGTGTCTACTACGAGTTGGATCACGATGATGACTTCACCCGCAGCACAAATGGCGAACTATTACCAAACAGAAACTGGGCTAAGCCGTTTCGGGTAGGCAGCAGACTCCAATTAGCCTTGGTGATTGGATCGCAGGCTCAATATGTACAGCTCGAGGGAGGTGGGAAGGTACCTTCTTCTTTCTCAGGTTCCTCAAGTCTCAAGTATCGCGGTACCTGGCGGCGAAGGCGGCGCGGCGGCGGTGGTGGTGTTGGCGAGAGCGACCGTCCCGGGCCTGTGTCCGCCTGTCCGCCTGTGGTAGAGGTACAGGGAGAAAGGTACTTGCTTCACCTCATCGCTGCCGTCTGCTCCATCGTATCTGACGGCGCAAGGCGACATTTGGCTGGGAAGCTGGGGCAGAAGCTGAAGCAAGTGAGGCCTGGGAGCTGCCACATGGGGCACATCACATGCGCCAATGGAGGGGCACTTGGGGCACCAAGGAACCACCAAGGTCTCAAACATCCACTGGGGAGACGACGATGCCCTCCAACGGTACGTACTGGGTACTTCTCTCTGTACTCCGCAAGTGACCTTACACTTCCATGTGCGATGTTCCTTCTCGGTTGTCCTCTCTGAAAAGGCATCGTGGGACAGACCAAAGCAGGTACAAGATACTTGCCGGTGTACGTATCTGCATTTATTTTTGCATGTCACGGCTATTCGAGGCTCTTTAATCCACACAACGAGCGGTACACTTTCCGAGTTTTTCTTGCATTTCTCTCTCTCTGTCTCTTGCATCCTCTATTCGTAAGGATACCTTGTAAGGTACCTCTCATTCGTGGCCAAAGGGTCGGAGCGGGCACCCGACGTCTCTTCAAACCTCATATCATACTTTCTGTGTTACCCCCAACATGACCGGCCCGGTTGGGATTGATACTTGGGAGGGCGAACTCACTATTGAAGAAGAAAAGAGAGCAACACACTGTCCATCTCAGATATCGGGTCGAAAAGCCCCAAGTCAAAGCAGCCAACGCAGCCAGCCAAAGCCGATGGCGATGGTGATGGCGATGGCAATAGCCTTCAACAAGGCATAAGATAAGCTCTTACTCACCGCAGACAAATGTGTCAAAATCGGCATCGCCCACCAAAGCCACACGTCCGGGCGGCCGGTCTCTCAGCGCGCGCCCATGGATCCTGTGAGCTCTCGCAGAAGAGCATTTCACAACACAAGAACGGCACGTCCTGGGCCGTCCTGTGCGTACCCGGTTTACCCGCCGACCTGCTGTGTTGCTTCTAGCCTTCTGCTGTTGCATTGCACTCTGTAATCCCGTCAAAGTCACCTCCCATTATCAGACGCCCCGAGAATTCGGCACTGGTAGCCGCCGTTCTATGTACAGACGAAACGACATGTACCCTCGAGATGATGTCTTTTTTTGCGTTTCTTTCCCAACAAAGCACAGGACTCGTTACGAAAAACCGGTGACGGTAAGCGACGGTACCTCTGTACTTTGGACACGAAAATGGATTGCCTTGAATATCGTCCGCTACGGCGCGAGTAAAGAAAGCCGTTCAAATTTGAACAAGTCGCGAGTACCTCTCCTTTTATTTTTATTTTTTTATACCGCTTATTCGTGTTGCAGCTCAAAACGCCCGCTTGTCAGGCGCCGGCCTTGCTTCGAGACGGCTTCCCAGCCATTGCCCCTCTAAAGCCCCAGAAAAAGAACCAACTTCGTCGTACCTGGCTCCATCGTAAGTGGTTTCTGAATATGTACCATGCTAGATACCCACGATACCTACTTTTGCAATGCTAATGTATCTAATCAAAAGACGCAATATGTATCTTTTCAAGTACACACGACATTTACATCTTTGTTGTAAGGTTAACGTACTTCCCTTGCAAATCACGGCATGATAACAACAAGGCCCCGGCAACGGCCCAGACCTCATAATAAAAATATGGACACTAATAGCAACAGCCATGTTCGTCCTAAGACTGTCAATTGCAACATACGGACACAAGAACCGGGGCTTCTAAGTGCTCCAAGGCAACTACACGCGTCTCTCTCACTCTCTCACACTCTCACACACACATACGCACACTCTCTCCGACAACCTCGTCAGAAACCGAGACTATTTGTTTTCCACATTTCTCTTACCCCAGATCTTGTGCACAACTACAGCTCAGCCCTCCTTTTACACACGCACGCCCAGGAAAGCCTCCCAACAACAGTCTAGACCAGCACAAGAACCAGAACCCCCCAGGGTCCAAGACCCGAGGGAGAAGGAGTCAAGCCTGTAAAAGATCACGAGACGACAACAATGTTGGGGATGGCCCTTGACCCTTCCAGCCCCGAGTGGCCCGGGAGCGCCGCGGCGGCTCATGTCTCCCTTCCCCACAGCCGCCCTAGCATGGCTCTGGCATCTTGCCCCGTGGTTGTTGTTTGTTCCATCTGCCAACCGACGGCGACCGGGCCCCCGAATCGTCGAGTTTCCATTACCCCCAGATTACTTGATCGTGCAGCCCGCGCTAACGCCAGTTGCGACCCCGAGATGGCCACGGGACAGTCCGACTTGGCCCCATTGGGGAAGTTGGGAACTCTGGATGATGGGAAACCTAGTTCGTTTGGACAATGCCCCCGTTCTCTCTGACTCTTGCAGCTTGCTTCTCTGCTTTACCCCAGCTTTTCGGTACTTTGGATGGTTCACAACTCACGATACTCTCTCTCCCTTCGCGTCTCGACGGCGTATTACCTACGGTACCGCCGCAAAGTTCCAGTCTACAAGTCTAGCCCCCAGGCCGGGGCCCCGACGATCCAATTTGATGCCCCACGATCTCGCATCGCCATTACTAAATGGAAAAGCCGTTGTAAAACACTGCCGGTCTCCAAAGCCCTGAACCATCGTCACGCGGTCTGGCAAGGCCTTTTGTTTCGTCCAAACTCGAATTCTCTCTCTCTCTCTCTCTCTCTCTCTCTCTCTGAGTCTCTACCCCCTTCCGGGAAAAGAACAAGCACTGCGCCGTCCGTCACCTGCGGAGCCCCCCTTCCTGTGTGCTAATATACCAGGTGAATGTTATGGGGTAAGAGTTTGGGGATAGTTGACGGCAAGCTTGGAATGGAATGCTCAAGTTTGCCGTGTCTGCATCACTTTGTGGATTCGATGCTCAATCACGTCGTTCAATGTTGAGACGTGAACCATGTCCCCATTGGAAGGGTCAAGAGACACGATGTGTCACGATCTATCCCTCACCGCACTCCCGATTGACCTTCCAGTCCACCGAGTTCTAGAATTGTTCACACCTCGAGGTGTGGGACACACACGCACGCACACATTGCCGCTGCCAAAAATAGGGGTTAAGGTGAAGGTATCGGCGACCGCTTTACCCCAACAACGCCTCCATTTACTATTGACGGAGTGAAGAGATCGTGACTCCAATAGCACAGCCACGAGGGGTGCGAAAAACTCGGATCGTCACTTGCCAAGTTTACCCTCTATCGTTCCCCAGATTTATCCTAGGTCCCCCTTTTTGCATTCCCCGGGGGAAAGCTTGGGGCAAGTCAGCCGTCAACCCATCACGGACCATGAAAAAAAGAAAAAAAAAACCACGAGAGGTCACGATGCACTCGTTGTTTAATTTCCAAGTCCCGTCAAGCCCGGCTCAGGGTGCCAGGACAATGGCACCATTCCAGCCCCAGGTCACGATGAAGCTCTGTTTGAGTCCGTCTGGGGGTGTAGAAGGCAGATCAATGACACATGGAAACGAAGACTGACTTGTGAGGGCTTGAAAAGTCCAAAAATGAAAGAGCAAAAGAACTAAAATCAAAAAATAACCAAAAAATAATAATATTCTCCGATACTTGGGGTGTTGTACTTTTGCATTACCCCTTGCTTTAGTCGCAAAGTTGCAAAAGCTGTTGCAATAATTGCGGCATCGCGCCCATTGCCGGCCGCCACAAATGTATCCGTACAAGTACCTGAGAAAAGTCTGTCCAGTCATTCCCAATTCTCCTTCTTGCTATTCTCGCTTTACTATCTTGATTGGATATGCATAACGGAAAAAAGAGAGGCCTCCTCTATTGTGCATATCGACGGGCGCATCGTGCCGCGTCTCCCCATTCCGATCCGGCAAGGTACCACGATCAGATAAACCTGAATTCCGAATGTGTGTCACTGGAAGTTGAACCATACTGGAGAGAGAGAGAGAGAGAGAAAATGGCTCTTCCCGATTGAGTAACCCAGAGGCATTTCTTGGGGGGGAGGGGAAAACTTTCCACGCCGTTTACGCCCACTGTGAGGGAGGCCTCTTTCCATCGTTGTCTAGAACTCGAAACAGCATTGGCTTTGGGAAGGACTTCGCAGTACTGGCAACCTGTCACGGAGAGAGAGAGAGAGAGCGAAAAATAGAACAAATTGGTAGCCAAGCAGAGCCTCCCTGCTCCGTACACACAAACGTTGGTGATCACGGCCGGAGGGTCGGGATCTCCACCCGAAACTGTCCCAACGTCGAGTCAAACTCCGGCCAAGAGAACCCACGAGTGTATTGTTCAGGTAGTAAGTAGGTGGCTTTCTGGTCCTCGCAGGACTCGGAGGTACCACCTTAGTTCATGCCGTATCCTCAGAAATCTGCAACATTCCGTTCCCAAATTCCATCTTTAGTAATTCAGTTACAGAGTATCCTTGTGAAAAAGGTACATTGCGACCGTTATCTTTAACCCTTCTCAGTCTTTTTTCACTACTAATGCTAGGCTCCATTTCCATCGGAGTAGGTAACCGATCAATTGTGAAAGAGGGTTGCCCCAATGGCGTCTACTTCCATCTCTCTATTTGCTTCAGCCCTCTCTGTCCCAGCCAACCCGTACTCTGGTGCTAATAAGCGGGAAGGGAAAATATCTTTTCATGTCTATCCCCCCCCTGCCACCACCCCGCAGAGCAAACTTGCATGAGGCTGAAGGGGAACCCGAAGTGCGAAGATCATCCGACCACCCACCCGGGAAAAGGGGGGAAAACTTTCCAAGATGTTCGGGCTGGGCACCCGGTGCTTATCTTTCCATGGCTCTGGGAGAGACTTGCTTAATTCTGGGACACTACACAGCGTAATTCCGTGTCACAATGGATGATAACGAGGAGGGAAAGAAAGAAATCGGTGGCTTGAATACGAAACGGGCCTTGCCCGGCCCAGGCTTGCCAGACTGCTTCAGGATCTGCAAGGAAAGTAAGCCCCGGTCAGCCAGTCTACTTCTGAATAATTATATTGTACCCGCCAAGCGCCGCCGCTGCCGAAGAACCCCGTGCCGTAACTCCTTCCGTGGAACATCAAAATCCGTCGGAGGAGGGTTGAGGGTGGGAGCCATACGTCCCACCACCCATTCCCATTCCCCCAGAGTCACCTTGTCCCCCCGAATAACCCGCCGTGGATCCCCGGACGCTCACGGGGGAAGGGGGACGGACTTGTCTTCTGGCTCCGTCCGACCCCGTGCTACCTACCTCACATACCTTTTCCCATCCCACCCTCTCCATCTACTTAGGTTAGTCGTACGTATCCCGTTGGTCAACTTGGTCCTCCTCTTTCCCCAATAGGGCTCCATCTGGATGGAGTGTAGACTACGTATCTGGTGGTCCATCAGGCACCGCCCTCCACGAAAGAAAGACAACGAAAAAAAAACTTAAGGGCGAGACAAGACGCAAGCCCACCCCCGCCATGCCGTCGCCGCCGCCGCCGCCGCCGCCGTACCTGATTTACCTACCTTACCTTGACGCCTCCAAGGTACCGGGCCCTGTTCTGGACCCAAACGATCTCATGCTCCCCCCCAAGACTCGGATTGCGGAGGGTTATGCCAAGGGACGAGTCAGCAAAACCCCGCATGTGGCCAGTCTATGGGGTAATGAGGGGGTAATACCGGGGTTTCGAGGGGGTAATGAAAACTCCCATATTTCGTAATCCGAGGCGTTTAGCTCGAGCACGTTATTGTGTTTTGATGATGGAATGGAACAGAAGGCTTTTTTTTTTCTCTTTTTTTTTTTCTTGTCACGATGCAGGTTTTGGGTATTTTGAAACTTGTGAGATATTATATGTACAATTGATGCAGTGAGACAAAGTATACGGTACTTGGAACGTGGGTACTTGTCGAGGTACTTGTCGAGGGCTGAAGGGAAGTATCTTACCTTGAATCGAATTGCATCTTTGATTTTCAGCATCACGACACGATACGAAGTTTTTCAGAGGTCCACTAAATCACAAGTTTTTGGAGAAAAAGAGGATACCTTCCCCCTTCTGATGCTGAGATGGTGAATGCTCCTTCGTCTCACCTCTTCTTCTCTCCAACTGCCTTACATGGTGGGAACAGCTGATGCTTCCTTGGTCTCTCACTGGTCAGCTCCATCCGTCTCAAGCTCGAGGTACATACAGCCATCGCTCCCAAGTGGTCACTGGTCAAGGTGTAAGGTGAGGTGAGCCACAGGTGGTGAACGTTGCCAGCTGCGCGGCGTGGCCCCGCCAGCCGGAGCTCCATCCGAACCCCTCATTGGAGGAGGGGTGCACGCGCGGGAATTATTCATTGGAGCATCATGACTTCACTCGTGTTTTTCATTGGGAAACACTGCTGACCTACTTTTAACCATCGTGCCTAATGCTGTATGTCGTAAACGAAGCAATTCTGAGGCCATCTTAACTTCAAGGATCTTGACACACACGATCAAGGGTTACTTACTCTTACTTTGCTATTCAAGTTGAAGCGGAGGAAAAGAACCGAGACATATCGACGGCCATCTCGATTTCCCCACCCCCGGCATCAATCTCTCTTTCCAACCTCAAGCCAAGGTCAGAGTACAGGTTGTCCTACCTCATCTTAGTCAAAGGTCATCCACACTACCAAATCCGCCCCCCCCTCGATATGGATCCTCTCCTCGACGCTTCCATCAGGCAACGCGCCGAGGCCTTGGACCAGGAAGATGCGCTGAGGCACACGCGGGACGAGTTTGTCATCCCCACGAAGCAAGACATCACCAGCAAGACCCTTGCCAAGAAAGGTCAGCAATCGGGAGCATCATTCTACTGCATCAGAAGACACCTAGTTCCCTTTCACATGCCATCTCTCGCCACTCAATGCCTCTAGACTCGATGACCTCTGGATTTTGGAGCTAACGTCCTTCACCAAGGAAAAGATGACGGCTCTGCCACATCAGCGGCCGGTCAGCAGAAATGCACCTATCTCTGCGGGAACTCCCTCGGTCTGCAGCCTAAGCGCACCGCCGAGAGGATACAGCAGTATCTGTCTACCTGGGCGACGCAGGGCGTACAGGGACACTTCAAGCCTTTGGAAGACTCCCCGTTGCCGACATGGCTCGACGTCGACGCCAGGGCGGCCAAAATGATGGCCCCCATTGTTGGCGCTGAGGAGTTCGAGGTCGCCGTGATGCAGACCTTGACAGCTAATCTCCATCTTCTCATGTCGGCTTTCTACAAGCCCAAGAAGGATGGCAGACATAAGATTATCCTGGAGAGCAAGGCCTTTCCAAGTGACCATGTAAGTCAGCTCTCATCCACAAATTCAGACGAGTGACCCAGCCAAGGATGAATGAGACTAACAACTCACACAGTTCGTCGTGGAGACCCAAATCAGACACCACGATCTCTCCCCATCAACGTCAATGGTCTGCATAGAGCCCCCCTCAACCGCCGTAGAACCAACCCTCGCAACCCAGCACATCCTCTCCGTCATCGAAGCCCACGCCTCAGACACGGCCCTCATCCTCCTGCCAGGCATCCAGTACTACACCGGCCAACTCCTAGACATCCCCACCATCACCGCCTTCGCCCACAAGCACTCCATCCCCATCATCTGGGACCTCGCCCACGCCGTCGGCAACGTGCCGCTGCAGCTCCACGACTGGGACGTCGACGCCGCGGCGTGGTGCACGTACAAGTACCTCAACGGCGGACCGGGCTGCATCGGCGGCGCCTTCGTCAACGCGCGGCACACGGCCGTCACCACCTCGGTCGAGGACGCCGACTCGGACAGGGGCTACGTGAATCGCTTCGGCGGCTGGTGGGGCAACGACAAGGGCTCGCGCTTCGTGATGGCGACCAAGTTCCACCCGGCGGCTGGCGCGGCTGGGTTCCAGCTGAGTAACCCGAGCGTGCTGGATATCACGTCGCTGTGCGCGTCTCTCGAGGTGTTTGAGCTCGCTGGTGGCATGGGCCCGCTGCGTGAAAAGTCGAAGCGGTTGACGGCGTTCTTGGAGGTGTTGTTGCAGAACTGGCTCGGCCCCGAGTTGTTTAGCGTTATTACGCCGTCGGGGAGCGAGGAGCGAGGCGCGCAGTTGAGTTTGAAGCTCGCGGATGGGCTGTTGGATGGTGTTATGGAGTACTTTGAACAAGTTGGGGTGGTCATTGATGAGAGGAAGCCGAATGTCATTAGAGTCGCGCCGGCACCATTGTATAATACGTTTGTGGACTGTGTTGACTTTGTTGAGCACTTTGGCAAGGCTTTGCAGAAGGCTAGCAAGAGGGCGTAGACTTGGTCAGGCTTGTCGAAGATATCGTGGCTTCTTTTGCCAATATCAGATAATTTCCACAGAGCAGATAGACAAAACTTGATATAGATAGGTAAGCAATCTTTTGAAGCTTACACCTCAATGGTTACCAGGTCAGCCACCCCGGTACGCGCCTTCCTTCCCATCCAGCCACATCGCAAACTTTCTCATCTGATACCTTGTCTGCCTATACCACCTGAATACACAACAACAAGCCCTCATGTACCCCCCAGTTCAGCACCGGGGAGGGGGTGGACGGAGGGGGTTTTTAACTCTTTTGTTTTTTTGAATCTATGAGTGATTAGTCATTGTTGTTTTAAATATACCATGAGCCTTGAAATATGAAGTCAACGACCTATGGTGGTTAGATGGCGACGAAGCCCCCATTCAATGTCTCCCCTGCTGTACTTTTTACCTCCTTGATTGACCGGTCACGCTACCGTTTCAGAAAGAAGGCGAGACTTGCAGCCCTACAGTCTTGGATGCCAGATATTGAGGCTCAAAAAATTAAGGATGACGGCTCCAGTGATATCAAACCCGCGAGACAAATCAACATCAGGGGCTACCTTGGAGAAGGTTGACTCCAAGGTCAAGCAAGTCCTATGGAAATCCTCTCGAAGCCCTCTTCCTTCTTTCTGGGGTCAATATCGACAAAAGGCAAGCAGGGAGCAACGTACTCAGATTCCTCCTACAAATCTATCCGTCCTTCTCTCCTTGGTACTATTCGCGTTCCTTCTGAGAGCCACCTTCAGTCCCCTCTGCTCACTTGCTCACTCGCTCCTTCCCTAGCTATCTCAACGTTAGGCACCTCAGGCACTCAGCTCCTTCCATCTGATCTTCTGACGAGAAACGCGTACGCGCGACCGCCTCACGCGGACGCGAGGTCGTTCAAAAGGCGGTGATTACCTCAGAACCGCCTCAGGAGGACGGTGAGAAGGCGGTCAGAGGGTGTTTATTACCTCAGGGCGGGCCGTCTCTTCTCACTTCGTCCGCTACTCATCTCTACACCTTCCTCATCGCGGAAATTTGTTTACTTTTTCATCCTTCCACCACCACATCGCGTTGCCCAGAGACCCGCACAAACATCGCCAACCTCCCACTTTCACACATCACACTCTCTTACCATTCTTACTTGCTCAGTGCTCAGAGAATCATTCTTCGAGTCTTGTCTTGTATTTTTGGTGTTTTGGAGTGTCGTCTTTTTGGTCCTTTTTGCCATTCCTCCTCATTCCGCGTTAACCAAATTGTCGCACCTCTCTGATCGCGTCTTTCTTGAGCATCACCATTCCGCGCCGAATCCCTTGGCCACGAGCTTGCCTCCAGAGCACGCGAGAGATATAATCGTCGGAAATCTGCTCGCCGAGTGGTTGCTCAGTATGGAAGACAACTTCACTCACCGCGCTTCTGACGCATCTCGTCGGTCATCGGGCCAACAGCAGAAGCCACCTCGGCGTCCTGCCGAGCAAAGAAACGCGTCGCTTCCATCCCTTCGACCTTCCAACATCACGCCGCGACAATATACTATCCCACGAGGAAGTTCATCGCATGGGCGCGTTGCAGAGCCCGAGTATTCTCTACATAGCACCAACGACATTCAGCAATCGTCAGCTTCTCGGGCAGCCTATAGAGGGCTCGGTAGCTCCTCATCAGCTTATCAGCAGACTCCAAGAACCCCATTTCCCGAACTTCCAGCCATGGCTTCTTCTTGCGGTCCGATTCACTCGCAATCGCACTTTCCGTCAGCCATCGACCACAGCCGGCACAGGGTTCTGAGCTCACACCCTGCTTCCAGTGCTCACTGGAAGTCTGGCCGTAATGCGTCCTCTCTGCCATCAACCGACTTCACTAGGAGCTATCGAGAGAATACTGCGGGAGCTCGTTTCCAGAAGTCTCCTACCGTTTCGAGTCTACACGCTACGGCCAAACCCGGAGCCACATCTCAGGTTGCAGATAGCCTGTTCGTCGACCAAGGTGGTTTACATCGTGGCAACCCACTACTTGATAACCCGACTGCACACCTCCACGCACCTTCTTCGCCTCTGAGAATTCCGTCGCCTGCCAACTGCGACCACATCGAGCACCTCAGGTTCTTAGATAAGCTGCAGAGTCAAGCTTTCAAAAGTGGCTTCTTCCCCGACACCGAAGAACGCGAGAGTCACGGAAGCTCAAGCAGAAAGCCTGCAACCACAACAGCCTCGGCCGACGGCATCCAGGAGGGATTTGCAGCGATCAAAGTGTCCGGCTTCATTCTTGAAGACGAGGACGAGGAGTACCACACTTCGTCCAGCACGAATAGACGGAAGCACACAAAAGTCGCAGCTACCAAGCCAAACACGAGTTCCCGCCCTCGCGCATCAACCTTTTCGTCAATTCCAGTCACCCATGGTACTGAGCCCCAGAGCATTCCAAAGAAGCAGCCGGGAGAGAATGATGCAACGCAGCGGCGATCGGACACTACCCAAGGCACCGGTAAAGAGAAAGCTGTGACTACTGCAAAGAAACCGACCGAGCCGAAAAGCTTCAGTCTTCTATCCAACATGATGGCCAAGGCGCCCAAGCCTTCCATCCGAATTGTGACCGTTCCGAAGCCTGGAGCCAAGCCAATTCGTCGAGCCCAACGTCAGGATGATACCTCTTCAAAGACCTAGAACGACTTGAAAGGGAACACTCAGTCAACGACAACCAAAGGTTCGAAGCGAAGTCGGGATGATGTTGCGCCCGATAAGTCATTGTCGACTCGAGACTCGAAGAAGCAAAGAGTGGAGGCCTCTGCGAGCACTTCAACAACGAAGAAGGCGTCTGTCGCTACACCGGGTCGGTCCATCCGTAAAACACCAAGTCAGAAGCCGAAAGTGTTGAATCAGCGTAGAATGGACCCCGACAGGATGGGCTTGGTGGCCATCAAGACTTTGCCAGGTCCTTTATATGAGCC
This sequence comes from Colletotrichum phormii, assembly GCF_030913505.1. Taxonomy (NCBI): domain Eukaryota; kingdom Fungi; phylum Ascomycota; class Sordariomycetes; order Glomerellales; family Glomerellaceae; genus Colletotrichum; species Colletotrichum phormii. The sequence goes on from NW_026851456.1 coordinate 673,670, forward strand.
CGAACAACCCTTATCTGGGTTCGCCAACAACAAGTACCGTGAATGCGATTACGACAGTGACAGCTCTTTTGCATCCCTTGGGCAGAATGCTCCAACTGGTTTAACAACGGGTAGGCCTAGGAGCCATACACTCCCTAACCCCAAGACAGGAGGTACATCCAGCCATGGTAAATCATCGACATCAAGCCTGCCCCGTTCTAGAAGTAAGTGCTACACTGTTTTGATGACTCCCCCCTATGACTTCACACATGTTGACAATCTCACAGGAAATGACTCTGACGCCCGTGATCTTGCCCCAGCCCAGCCACCCACTGAACACAGTAAAAACGATCACCTGATCACTGACAGCCACTCTACCGTCTCAGAGGGCGAAGGATTGGGACGCCGTCGCCAGGCTCAATCTTCGCAGCATAAGGGCCAGCAGACCGGCGGCTTGCACATGCATAGTCGCATTGGACGCGCACAAGCGCACCCGGGAAGTAACCCCCACACATCTGAAAGACAGCTTGTCGAGGGATTCAGATCCCCCGGTGGTTGGCAGACGCGTGTCTCCAAGAGAAGCGTCTCGTGTGTTCTAAGCCCGAAGTCAATTCAGGAGCAGGAGCCAGAGAAGAAGCGCAGACGAGACCCAAAGGCGTCGCTTCGCACTGAAGTGGACAAGCATGAAGTGACTCAGGGATCTGATCGGGTGACATCGTCTCACGGGCCTCAGTCGGCCATGCTCGAACATATCATCAACATCGCCAACAGATCTGGTGACATGTCTGTGGCTGCCGCTAGCAACGCAAAAAAGCAAGTTGCAGATGAAGGGCAAACCTCCGAGGCATACGCCGAAAGCGTGGAGGACCACGTCAAGACTGATCACAGAGAAATGGGACCTATGAAGAAGCAGAGAATGAGAGGATTAGCCAAATTGGGCGTGCAGAGGAAGATGAAGCAAGAGCAGCACGGTGACGATTCCCCAGCCCTTTCGGGCGCCGCGGCCATGAGGAAGCGAGCAAGGATTTCTCCAAAGCTGTGATTCGCGGAAGAATGTGTCTCTCATGGATCTCCATGAAGTATTGCGGTCTCGAACTTGGTACTCCAGAATGTTTGAAGCTCTTGGATGGATTGGTTGGGTGGTCGAGACGGAGATCGAGAACCAGGATGGTGTTGTTGGATGATGACCGTGGAAGGATTGCATGAATTACACCACACTGTGTGGGATTGCCTATGGATTGGAGTGTTGGAATAGGGAGGAAGTTTGTCAGTATTGGCTTGGTCGGTTTTGTTGGCAATAGGCTACGAGTGTATGACACTATTTCTAGGTTGAGAAAACAGAGGTAGCATCCCATAACAAAAACTGGACATTGCAGTGAGACCCAGTACCTCATCTAGAAGTCTGGTGAGAACCAAACCTCGTGGAATGATAGGCCGGGAAATCAAGCGATGTCCTGATGATTCTTAGCTATCCTAGCCCCCCCATCAAGATTTCTCATGTTCTTGACTATAGTTCCAAGCTAGCCGGCAGGATGCTGCAATGCAATAAGTACGACTCCAGTCAGTTATCCCAGAATTTTCCGGTTGGACATCACTGAGAGACAATCTCACTCCACAGGTTCAAATAAGCTGAAACTTTCCAGTAAGAATACAGCATGCTCAAGTGAACGGTCAATTCCCTGGTGTAATGGCAAGGCGGAGAGAGAGGGAGGTGTCACCCTGGAAAGGACTAACTGAAATCCAGATGATATCAAGAACCGCCGGGCAAATGACGGGCTACCCTGTACGATCCGCACGACTGAACTGCCGCTATCTCTCTGCTTACACGGTGCGTCTGCTGCGAATGAAGGCTGAATTATAGCCTCTTGGCTTCAAAGACAATGGTCTTGGTTAGAGTTTAGGGATCACTCGGTGGCAACCGGCTGCGTGACTAAGATCGTCATTCGCACTCGCTCTACAGAGACACGGGAATAGCCAGAGAAGCCCGATGGGCACCGAGGAAGCCCGACACGCAGCTCTGGTGCGACGACGAGGATTTAATGACCGAGAAGATGCAGAATGTGAGATGAGATGAGGTCAGTTCGGAGCTCGGATGAGTGAGTATCTTGGGTGGTACGCAAGGTTCTCCCAATCTCGAGAGTAAAGTCGCCAAAAAGATGTTTGTTTCCCTAGATGAGATTAAGCCAGTTCCTGAACAGGAACAAGAAGGCCTGTTCTAGAGCTTGAGATGACAGAGCACACACGCACACGAGATGCCAAAGTTTACTTTGGGCACCACAGACCCGGGAATGGCGATGTCGAAAATATGATAGTCTCCACCTGAGCCAAAAGTCGAAAAAGCTTTCGGCACGGACACTCTAGCTTCGGGAAGCTCAAGTCCGTGGTCAGGACTCAGGAGGGGCCACTCGGAATGATAGCGGATGATGTGCGGTTGAGCTGCGAGCTGCGAGCTTAAACAGAAAAGAGGCGGGAAGACAGAAAAAGAAAAGGGGGCCAAAAGGAGGGACTCGGCCGAGCGAGCCGTGGTTCGGATCCTAATGTAAGTCTGGCGTAGGGAAAAGTGGCGGGCGTCAGATCGGAGAGGCTCTAGCGTCAAAGTCTATCTGGGGTGGGATTTTCGACAAGAGAGGGGGGATCTGTGGAAGAGATGGACAGTTGTCTTTGCCTCTTCCGGAGTGAGCGACGAGCCGGTTCTGCCATATTAGGTTTGGATGCGCGTTCGACCGTGGTGCAGTGCGACGGGTGGCCGGTTGATGGATGTTTGCTAACGGGGTCTCGGACGCTTGGGAAATGATGATGGGACTTGTTTCTGAAGACAGCACTGCGATTGGCACCCGGAGAAAGTTCCGGCTGCTTCGCGTATGGATAGTGAGTTCTCCAATGTCGAGAGGCATCACATTGTGAGCCATGAACAGGCGGGTGGGCACGGCGTCAGGGAGCTGTTGAGATGAACGATAAGATCCGGCGTTTTGGTCTTTCTCACTTCGTCTCGAAAGCAATGTGAGACGGAAAAGGTTGCGTCTCATATCTAATACCAGACAAGAGTGGGCGAGGTGTCAAGAATGTCGTGCAATGCCTCCAGGATAATGTAGGCTGTAGCATACGCTAGGGTCGATGGTGACATGAACGCCAGGGCAGAGGCGTTGACGATTCAGGATAGCGTTGGTTATACGAGATGGTCCGAGGGGTTCAATGTGGGTGCTCTCAGGAATCATACGATAGAGAGAGCTTTCCTTGGACTTCTCTGAAAGAATGTCAAATGTGACAACCGGAAGACTGGGCCCTAGGTCCATCCTCGCGACCCGGTTTGGGGTTTATCCTCTCCGTAGCGCGTCTGCTGGCGCGAAACGTTCTGCCATGTACGGATTGGCGACGTCACAGCGCAAGAGCTAGCCTCGACGCGACAGAGGTTCGCGATGAATGAATTTGGATGTTCTCTAGTGTTTCTGCCCGGATGGATCGGCAGAGAGCCTGAAACTCACACATTAAGCGGGGTGTCATTGGGGGCCGTTTGATTTTCCTCCTCCCTCCGGACGTGTGTCGTGGTGAATGGACCTGACTACCTGGGAAGTGGGATACGGTCAAAATGTTGTCCATCAAAGCTAGATGTTTCAGCCGAGGATGAGTAGCCAGGCTTAGAAGGAATTTGGACGAGATAGAGGAAACAACAGGGTGGTTGGGCCGCGGTGAAGAGTTGCGATGAACAATGTTGGATGGGTAGGTATCCGTAGAGAGTAGAGACGACGGCCAAACGGACAAAAAGGTCAAAGGAGGGGATGAGTCGTGAGTCCAGAGGGAGCCGAGGATGATCGACGCAGGGCTCAATCTGTCGGGTGCACTTATCAGCGCCTTGGTCAATTCGCCTTCCCTTGCTGGCAGCCTCCTGTTTTTAAAATTGGGGGTCCAAAAGACTGCAAATGGTAGCTTGGACGTGATGACAGCAGGTTTGCTATAGAGTGCCAAGACGACGGCCTTTGGTCCTAAGTTGACAAGCTTGGAAGCTTCGGCGGCGGCGGGTGGGTGCTTATCCATAATGTTAAATGATGCAAGGCCCCCAAAATGATTAGTCGCGCATATTGATATCGTTGGCTGGGCCTTTCGATATGACGGCGACGACGACTCTATGGGCTAAAATGCCTCATTTGCGTGTTGATACACTGCTGCCCGTACCCATCGTCGTGTGTCAAATGGAGCAGCTGGGGAAGTGTGGGAACGGGTTCCAAGGCGTCGAACGCGTCGACAGTGGGCGATGGAGGCCTAGACTGACGGAACCCCATTCGGAATGCACAATGGAAACGTAAGGTATCCGTAGAGTGACATTTGTTCCGTTTGGACTGTCGGGGAGCCGGCACCCGGACTTCTATGATGTCTCTTATCCAGCCAAGTCGGATTCATTGGACATGACAAGCTGCGTGCTGTATCCGTACGGAGTAGAGTAGAAGGCATGGTTGTAATAGAGCGATAGCATGTTCGAGTTGGTACCAGGTTCAGTGTCCAGTCGGGCATTTTTCTTTGCCAATTGGATTTGGAGGTGGCCGGATGGAAAGCTATGAATGGAGCAGCTAAGGGGAATACTGGGTCGATTAAGCAACGTTTCGCAAGGTGAGGTCGTGTAGATGAGGTAGCTGGCGTGTTTCTGGAAGAGAGTTTGCATATTGACGGGTGCTGGTATCAACCCTGAAGAGGCCGTTTGGGCGAATGAAAGGTGTGGGGGTTCGACGGTCGGGACTCTCTGCTGTGAAGCAGGTTTAGGTCAGGAAACCCTTCCCACGATGTGTGGCACACGGTTGGCCGAGGTTCCTGGGAGGTTTGAGGTTAGCAGAGATGGTAAGGTCAGGCAGGTCAGGACGGGCGGTTCGAGTCTCGACGGAGGGGAAGGTGATCCAGGTCATTCCATACAGAATGGTAGACAAATGCGGGCAGTGGTTGGGATTGAGCAATGTGGTTGGTGGAAGACTTGACGGTGCTTGGACGGTAAAGCAAAGAAGAAACGGCAAAAGCATCTGATAATGACTTCACCGCATGGCTCTCGCTGCGGGTTCCTGACTCTCTTTTCTCGTGCTCAGTGCTCGGCCCTGGTGTTTGTGTTTGTCTGTCGAGGTTAAAGTCAAAGTAAGGAGGTACTCACTCCGTCCCCGTCGGGTATTCGTACGGATACTTGAGCTGCCTTGACTTAAGTTAAGTACCTTGAGATTGAGATTGGATGCAGCCGCGTCGCTTCCCCTGGCAGGAGTTCAAATTGTATTTGACACGAAGGTCGTCATTTCAATGGGGGAAAGGCGAGAGTAAGGTGCAGATAAGGTAAAGTACTCTCGACTGGTCATATTTCTTCCTTCCTGCCGTGAGAGACCAGCCCTGGGGAGGTGACTTCCATTGCGATATCTCTCAAATTACGGAAGTTACGGTGGCAGGGCGTCGCGGCGTTTTGGAGGGGTGGACGGTGTACCTTTGACTGAACGGGAAACGGGGGAAACGGGAGAGTCGAGGAAGAGGGTCGGTCCACTTATCGCTTAGCGGTTGGCAACGGCTGGGCTCTTCGGTCCCAATTACCGACAGAGAGGGGCGCCGTGCCAATGTTGCACGGGTTGGCAGATATCGGGGCCGTTTTTCATTTTGCATGCCGTCAAAAAATTGGAAAAATCTCTTGTTTTCCTGGGTCAAGTTCCCCCCTTTGTCTTGTTATTCCGTTGTTTACTCGATTTTACTTGGTTGTCGTTGGGTGGCACAGATTCATGGGGGAGATTAGGAACGCAGATGGCGCGGCTTCTGGAACATGCCACCGATATTGGATGCAGCAGGAGGAAAAGTCGTCAAGCTCTTTTGGGCGCTGATACCATGCACACACACCGTATGCAGTGTGCGGAGACTGTTTCTGAGAGAGAAGCAAGGAACTGAACTGGTGGGAGCTGGGAGAGACATGTGGTATTCGTAAGGTCGAGCTTCGGCTTCGGCTCCATAGCCGGGGCCTATATTAGTTGCTATGGACTATCCGTATGGTACATATATGTGTCAGGCAGGCCAGGGCATGCTTTGGTGAGGGCGTCAGGGATTCGGACGCCAACGTGGTTGTAAGGACTGATACTTGGATGTAAGAAAGAATCAATCGTACAGTACCTTACTACCTACTTGGTGGGGAGGCGGGCAGACGGCAAAAGGCATCTTCAAGCAAGCAATTGGATGTCGTGGACGGCGCAGGGATGACCCCCTTGGGCGCTAACAGACTCTTGTGGCCGCGGCAATGGGCCGAACAAGGCGGCACGGCGCATACTTCGCCCCGAAGTCGACGGAGTATGCGTATGCCATATGGTGATGGTGGTGGTGGTGGTAATGCATCATCATCTCGCAACCAGCCGGGAGACGATTATTGACGTCGGCATCTGCATGTCACTACCGCCCACGCCCACTGGCCCTGCTAAGTGTGCCAGGTCTCTCTTGCGTCCACCATTTTGCATATGCACTGTCAAGGGGGGAAAAGAAAAGAAAAACAACTTTGTCCAGGCAAGGCGGCGGCGTTTGTAGGTATGTCTCTCCATTTGCCATGCTCATGGTGACTGGTCCATGGATCCAACCAAGGATGTCTCTCTGGCATGTCTGGGACGCGGACGCTTACACTAACTTGCTTGACTGCTTGCTACCTTACTCTTTCTCTACCTGAGGTACCTTATGTAGGTGTTGGTAGGCTCGACTGGGTGAGTACTAACTCAACCCAACTTGGTCGTCCAAACTGAGACGTACGGCTTTGGGTCCCAAGCAGACTACACACCGAAAAGAAGACTCTGCTTCCTTTTGACGAGTTTCCTGCCCTCCTCCTTGTCTCCTTGTCCTGGCCACGCATCTCTGTCCACCTCATCCCACGCCAATCCGGGACATAATTATTACAGGCAAGGTCCAGTATGTTGCCATGTACTGTGTATCCGTAGGGTACTGGGCTAAGGTAAGGGCCGGGCTGGCACAGGCAACGGGGCGCACCTCTCACTGGATTCCTGGATCGCACCCACACCTGCGGCTCCACTAGAGGTGGGCGGGCACCCAACTGGGACGTGGACCAGGCCATCGCACGCCGCACGGCGAAAACGACGCAGCATTTCCCTCTCTGTATCCGTATCCTACCGGGCCCGTACCTACTGCGTAAGTACACTATGGAGTACCTACCTGAACCTCCCAAAGGTACCATAGAAGGCACCAGGCACCAGGAGCACCTCCATCACGAGAGCTACTTTTCTCCAGTGCATTCCCACACCAAATCTCTTGTACTCCTCATGTCTGGTCCTTGTTCCCCCCTCCCCCTCAGCCATTACCTTACCTAACTGCAGTCTGCGCTGCGCCTGCCAGACGCTTTCCTCCACCTTTTCGCCTGAGCCCGAACCCGAACGACGATCCCATCTTGGAACCGACTCGTCCTTCTTACTCCTGCAGTCTACGTACGACCTTAGCCTGCCCAAGTAGCGTCTCTCCCCATTGAGCCTCTTTCGCTCTTGCGCATCTCAACTCCCACCTTCTCCCCTTTGACATCGCCATCCTCACCTCGACTCGTCGGACAGAAACGCCGACCTGCTTCCCCAGGAACCGATGCTCGCGATCCCGATCCTGTCAGCCCAATCCTGTGTGCTGCTTCCACACTTCCAATCTCTTCTGCAACGGGCCCCCGCAGCCGCCGCCACGACCTCCTCACGCTGAGGGCACCGCCGGCGCTTCAGGACACCAAGACCCCGATTCGCCTTCCAGCCTGCCCTACTCTCCTGTTCTCGACGAGCCGGGCTTTCTCTCTCTGATTGCCGTCTGCCCTTCCGACTTTTGCTATCGTCGCCTCGCCTCCTCGACGTGCTATCGCACCCACCTCCTTCCACCCTTTCTCCTCTCCTCCGTCACTGAGCCGCCGGTCAAACGCTGTCAGTCATGAACTTCGATTCGGGCACTGCCTACGCAGAGTCGGACGCCGACGACGAATACGAGCGCAGCCTTGGCCCCAACTCGCCTGTCGCCGACGATGAAGGCTCTCCAATCGACTCCGAGCTCCCCTCTTCCAACGAGCACACGCCCACAACCTACGGCCACCGTAGCAGCGCCGACCGCCTGCCCGAGACCATCATCTCCGAGTGGACCGCCGATGAGTGCGCCGATTTCATCAGCACAATCGGTTTGGCGCAATATGCCGACAGCTTCGTTGGTGGGTTTCCCCATTCGTCTTCCTACTGTTCCATGCATTGTGACACCTGACTGATTGCATCTTGAACCAGAAAACGAAATCGTCGGCGAAGCCTTGGTTGCTCTACAACACGATGACCTGAAATCTATGGGTATAGCCAGTGTTGGCCACCGTCTCACTATCCTGAAGAGCGTTTACGATGTGAAGAAGGCCCAGGACATACCAGTAGAGAGCGACCATTATGTGCCGTTATGTAGGTGACGCCGCATTTCGTGTCTAGGTGCTATCCATTAACATGTGCTCTTCTAGCTGCCGACGCCGAGGCCCAGTACGCGACAGCAACCCTCAAAGATATTAAGCACCTGGTTGAGCAGCTCCGTCTACGAGACGAGCGGATGAGCATGGTAGAAAAGGACCTGCGTCGACTCTCCGAAGACTTCAGACGGCTGAGGGAGGATATGCTACCTGCGTTACGCTTGGCAAAGGATTCTTCACAGCCACTACCCAACGTTTCCAACAACAGCAGTCAGGGCTACGGCTATGAGACCGTATCGCCCCCCGCTCCAACGCCCTCTTCCACCCAGTCGATGAGCCTGCAACGGCAGTACTCCACCAAGAGAATCATGCTAGGAACGACGCCCAAGAACAACTCGCCCTCACACCTGCAAACAACGCACGAAAGGTCGATGGAACAAACGCTGGATCCCTCAAATGCTGCGGAACGAGCCGTGCTATCTTCGTCGCATCTGGCGGCCATGAACGGTTCAGGTACGGCTACTTCACCCGGCTATCCTTCCCCGAACATGCCCTCGCCGACCTCCCCTCCAACCCACGGCGGCACGACTTTGGGCTCTCGATCTTATCGCTCCGACCGCTCCGAAGCCCCGACGCCATCTACACGATCCACCTTCGCCGAAAACGACCATGGTTACAAAGGCCGGGAACAGCAAACGGCGCCGAAACGCGGACCGACCCCAGCACCCGACACACCAAGTACGAGCAACGCATCTGTCGAGATCTTCAAGTCATTCCGAGTCAGCATGGACGATCCGTGCTACAAGGTGCTGCCCGCCGCCCTCAAAAAATACCAGATCAATGCACCCTGGGATCAGTATGCCCTGTATATTGTCTACGGTGATCAGGAGCGGTGCTTGGGACTGGAAGAGAAACCTCTGATCCTGTTCAAGCAACTGGATAAGGAGGGCAAGAAACCAATGTTCATGTTACGAAAGACGAACAACGCACAAGTTGATGCGTCGTCAGAACAGCCAGGGAGTGCCGGGCTCGGAGCCAGAGGCGCGACAACGGGCTATGATCCGCCTGGTGGTATCATTTAGGGGGTGATACCACTACTGATCATACTCGAAGCTTATCCTTCCTCGATTTGACTTATTTCCCATCCGATTATTTGAGTGGACACCAGCCGCGTGTAGGATGCGGGGCTGGGAGCTCGACAGGACCAGAGCATACCGGAGTTGGGGTTCACCTGCATAGCGCTGCGCGGAAGAGAGATGACTGCTTTGGAATACTGTCGCGTAAACAATGTGTGGGTTCGATTGGGCGGGGGTTTTCTCCACGGTGTTTCGTCTCGCAACTGTTCCTGGGCTGTCCAAACTCGAAACGTGGATCCGAGCAAATATTGTTTATTTTTTTGTGTACGAGCTCTCAAGCCTCGACCGGACGAGACATCGGGCCATTAAATGCCGTCATGGAGCACCTTTTTTGTTTTTCTCGAAGCTATCTGGAGTCTTGTGCTCTGGAAGATCTAGGGTCTATCTAACTGGGGCTTACGCTGGGTGTAAGCGGGGAGTAGAGCAAGGTGCTTGTTTGTCATGTTGTATTGGGACAGGGTGTGGTCTGATGAGACTTGGAGCGAACGAACGTGTAACCAACACCTTAGGGGAGTGGGAGGCAGGATATTTCTTGGGGGTTTGGGAGGGTGGCATCTGCTCTGTGCGACGCAAGAGGTCGCGGAAGCTATCAAAAAAGGAGCTCTTTTTTATTCTTGCCATCAAATTTATTCACCACTTGATTCAAATCAGCATATGGCACATGGCCCCGTGTCTCTTTCTTCTTTGTTCGCCCCGGCGCAGTTACTGTTCTGCAGCTACTGCCAACGTAGTAAGTAGGAAGCGTGTTTGACCTGATACGCCAATGAGGATCGCACGATCAAAGGTATTTTGCAAGTTTGCTGGGCTTGTGGCCTTTTTTGCCAAGAGAAGTGACGCACAGAGACGATCTCATCAAGTATCAAAGCTATGTTACCGCAGTATGTGCAGGTATCCGTATGGGATTGCGACCTTCTAGAAGCACGGAGGATCCATCCATCCGCTCACCCTTCCTCAGGGGTCTAGGGATGGGACGATTCGCGGTTCCAAGACCAGCTGAAGTCTGGTTCGCTGCTTGGAAGCCTGTAAGGGGGAGTGCTTTTGAAGGAATTGAGGTGGGGGGGGAGACGGATGACGAGGCTGGGACTGGATGACGATGGATTGATGTGGGAAAGAAGGGGAGGGGAGATGCTCGTGGGGTGGGGGGGTTACCTTGGAGAAGGTATGGAGACTTGGAGTTGGAAGCAGGAGGAGCTCCGTACGCGATTACTTTCTCTCGTCCATTCGTTTAGCCCGTACTCCCTTGAGCTGGGGAGGCAAGCTGGCTGGTTTACCGGCACCGGTGGTTTTCTGTGGTGGACGGGTGAGGTTTGGGTTGGATGGGATGGGACCGGGGGTTGTGTGTATGTGGGTGGTATTCGGGGGCGGCGGAGGGCCGGGTTCTGGATGTCTCAGTCTGGTGGGGGGTGTTTTTTTGTCCTTTTTGGTGGTGGTTTTGCTGTTCTCGGTTCCTACTCTCCAACACGCTCTTTTCCTCGTTCTTTTTTTTTGTTTTCTGGAGTTGTCAGCTTCGGGGCAAGTAGTACGGAGGGATGACAAGCATGTTGTCATGTTTGGATCGCTGAGGAAAAGGGGAGGGAATTTGTGTCGCGTCTAGATGAGGTAAGGTGGTTGACGATGGGGGGAGAAGTCCATGTGGATGAGAGGTACGATGAGCAATCGGTCATACTGAATAGGCCGTTTGTGATGATGCTCCTTCTTTGGGGGTACATTGAAGACCAATTCGATAAAGGGTTGAATGGTACGGAGTACTGAGCAGGTTTCCATTGATTGGACCCTGGAACTGTTCTCGGATGATGTACAGTGAAGAAAGACCCTGTTCCGTTTCTTATAATGCCCATTTTTGGGACGACGGGATGTTGGGGGCGGTTTCGGCGAGGAGGTTCCGGTGTGACGCCGGGACGGAGCGGAGGTAGGTTGGTGTTGGTGTACCGCGTAAGGTAGGGTAGGCGTTTCCCCCCCTCCCGGCGGCGATTTATTCTTTCTCAGTTGGGATGTCAATGGTTACTTACAGCCCTTGCTCTCCCCCTCAAGCCCATTGGGACGCGGAAGGGGGGGGGGGGGGGTTTGAACGGTCGTCCAGTTTACATGGGATGTTTGGGTGACAGTGTGTGGTGTGGCTTGTTTGCGGGCAATGGTGCGGGATGATTGACATGGCGCGGAGGAGACCTTGCTGAGGTACCTTATCTGGATGCGAGGTTTTGGAGGGTGAAGGAGGTTACAGGTGAGTCGAAGGTGAAGGAGGTACGGTATCGTATCGTATCCGCACATAGAGGACAGTATCAGTATTGCACTAGTCCAGCCGACCAGCCTTTCTCTTTCTCAATGTCTATTACGAAGTACATTTCTCGTGATGTTATGTGACTTTGGATAGAGAATGGCCCGGATCGAAGGTAGTCCGAGGAAGGCTCTCGGGGCGTTCAAGTCCGAACTCGATATTTTGCTTGGAGAACCAAGCTTGACAAACTGATGGTTTCGCCGGACCGGGGGGCGGTTGCTGAGTTCGGCACGGTCGTCACAGCGAGCCGCAGGGCCCGTATCTAGGTCGGTACGGTGCCGTCCGCTTAGGCTGGGCGTCGCAGATAGACGGGACGTTGATTGTCATCATGGTAAGTTACAGAACCAGTTTTCTAGAAGCTTTTTTGGTTGACGCTTGGTTCCGGCCACAATTACTGGGTTCGGCTTCCTGTACTGACTATCTCTTGCGCACAACGACTTTTTTCTTTCCTTTTTTTTCTTTTTTTCTTTCTTTTTTTCTTTCAACACCCATACTTTCTCTGGTCAACCCCCACCCCACATGTTCGATTGATCTTCGCTTTTTGACGGGCGTTCGGTGTTTTGGGATGTGAACTTTTGGCAGCGTTGGGTCTGGGGAATGAGACGTCAAGTCGCAGGTTGAGTGGTTTCTGGGATACGTAGGTATTAGGTAGCTCTACACCAAAATTTCTCTTACGGTTTACCAAGGTGGGAAACTTTGCTTTGGCTGCTCGCGAGTAAGGCGAGGTGAGTTAAGACTGAGATTATCCATATCAGCTCGTGAATCTGTCAAAAAACTTGAAGGGCTGAGTCGCGCGCATGAAGTTGGCTGCGAAGCAGTGGTTATAAGTCTATAAGATCAGCATGAGATGTGCGCCCCGATGTGACTCGTCTGATGATGATGCTGGGTTTATGGATGGGATGGTTTGGTTGCCGACGTATTGGGTAATAGTCTTGGAGTGCCTGGTTTGGAGGTTGATGAGTCGTTCAGCTTGGTACATATTGCTTCTTATGCCTATATGTCGGATAGGTGCCGTCTCATGCCTGGGAAACCGGCGGGCGCCTTGCGATGTAGGGATCGACAACAGAGCCAGATTTCCCATCTCGAAGTCTACGGGTGAGATCTTGCAGCCCGACTCACATGTCACCTACTCGAAATTTCGGCCCAGCTCGCCGTTGAAGTAAGTCTACATTCAAACCCCCAGATCCCCCAGCGAAACACCCCCTAGCGCGTCCATCAACGACTTTCCCGTTTGGGCGGGCGAGTGTACTCCATATATGGCCGGCCGGTTCTCCACACTCGTCGTCAAAACTCCACGGTCTTTCGGCAGGCATCCTCACGATTAGGGCTCCTCTTCCGCGAAAAGATCCACCATCAAGTGTCCCACAGCAATATAATTCTCTTCACCGCCGGGCATCACCATCAACAGATACAAAAGCCCGAATGGCTCAGTGGTAAAGCGTCTCACTAGTACCTTGTTCTATCCTGGATCTCACGATCCGAGGTTGATATGTGAACGCAATGAGAAGATCGGCGGTTCGATTCCGCCTTTGGGCAATCTGTTGTTCTTTTGATCGTTTTGTATCTTTTGCCTAGTAGCATTTGCTCCGTTCTGCTGGACGGAGGAGACAGAGATGTGTGAGGATGCATTTCAAATCAAATTGGGTGATTGCGGTTGTATCTCTTGCGTGAAGTAACCTATGATACCAGCTACTTATACTGCCAGAGGAATCCGAGACTTTCAGTTCATCACTGAGTCTACGCAATTGCTGTATTGTGTTGTGCAACAGCTGAGAGCGAAAGGTAAATGGTCTTCTTGCCTGGAGAGGGGCATTGCAACTCCACTGATGCACCGGCATACCTTATGGGGACCACTGTGAGATGGTTATCACGATTGAAGGCGACCTACTACGCTTTCAGTTCCCTCGGTTGGTTTGAGGAACTTGTAATTTGCAGCAGGTTCTGGGCCACAGATTACACTGAAGGACTTGATTCTTCATGTGCTGGTCGGGAACATTATCAGAGAGAAGTAGATCTTGCCACGGGCGCAGCTTCTACCTACGTACTTCAGCCAACTGCTTGAGAGGTGGTTTCCTCATATGTAGTCAACACATGAAGAGAAAGACCAAAGACTTACGTACTTTAGACAGTGCTGATCAAGGCAAGGTGCTCGAGACGAAACAGGCAAGCATGATGCACATGATCACGAAGTCGTCACCAAGAAGGAAAGAGCACCTCATCCAACCTCCGAAGGAAGTGAGTTGAAGCAGGTGATATCCACCGCGGCTTCCAACGTTGGAAGGAGCATCGGCTGTGTGGCAGTTCTCTCCCATTCCATTCTCTTCTTGGTAAGGTACTTGCCTGAAGTGATCCGGCTTCGAGAGTTGCCACTTGCTTCCTCCCGACTTTGTTCTGGTGTTGCCTCTCGTTTTTACCACGACACTAGCATCTCCCTTCCAACTTCTCACTTCTGCAACGCAATCTGCACTAGGCCTCTGGCATCTTCTACCGATCAAGCCGGGTGAAGCGCTGCAGAGGAGATATTTGTCACGACTTCTCCCTCAACGAATACCAACCAACATTGAGGAAGTCAAACCACCTCTCAGGTCCAAAGAGACCTATCTCGATACGAGATCTGGTCTTCGCAAGCTTGCTTGGCTTCTCTGTAAGCTCCCTCTTTACTATTCCACTCGCGATTCTTCTTGCTCCGTGCTGATGATTTAGTAATCAAGGAGCTCGCTGTCACGGCCACGAATGCTTCTCGCGGAGGTCAACGAAGAAAAGGTTCATCGAAAGTAGCATCGCTTCATCACAAACCGAGACGAAACACCACCGATCATGAGCCAGCGTGATCAGACCACCTCGTCAGGTCGGCTGAACGGCCTACACTATTCCTTCGGAACCAGTGGCACTGGTCATTCGTTCACATGGAGCCCTCCGGCCTCTTCTGGATCTCAGAACCAACTGAACCATGCGGAGTTACCCCCTGAAAAGCGTCGAAGGCTCAATGAGGTCCAGGTCAACTTTGAAGCGGAAGGAGTCGCCAAAATCCGGCTGGGCGAGGGCATGACACTTGACTTCACATCGAATCACAGAGAAGCGAAGAAAAAGCTTTCGGATGTTGAAGCTGAGCGAGACCAGCTTCTACAGCGACTTGATGAGACAGGCAAGAGCCACGAGGAGGCTCTCTCGAAAGTCAAATCTGAGCGAGAGGAGTCTATACGTGATCTTCGTGAAGCCAGATTGCTTTACGACAGGATTACTTCCGCCAGCAGAGCTGAGATGGCTAAGCTTCAGCAACAGCTGAAACAGGCCAAAGAAGATAATGAGAAGACGGAGCTGGAACTGGAAAATGCGGAGGATGAAGTCGAACGATCGACCATCGGCTCCCTTGACTCCATGGATACCGAGATTTCTCCTTTGGTCAGAACCATCAGATATCTACGAAACGACCACAGCAAGACGCTTGCACGTAACAATAAGACTATCGCTAATATCAAGAAGGAGCTTCAGAGCTCTCGAGACAATCATCGAGCTGTCTCGGGTTTATTGAAGATGCGCGAGAGGGAACTTGAGGCTTGTCGCGACCACAATGCCAAGAGAATCGACGGACTTCGTGAATTCAATACGAAATACATGGGCGAGATTGGTAGCCTGCGGTCCAAGGTGAAAGAGCTCCAGGATGCCTTGGACAAGCAGAAAGAAAAAACAATCATCGAACTATAGCGGTACCAACTGGAAGCTAGGTCGAAAGAGCGACCTGAAAGCCTTCAGAGAGTTTGAACTTCTTGAAGGAAGCGTATTCGTATTCTCGGGGGCTTATGGTTTCCTAGACGAGCGGTCTGAGGCCGGAGCCGCGAAAGCCTCAGGAGGAGAGATGTATCGTGTTTTCAAACCATTGATAGCCATGGGAAACATCATGCTGAAGAGATTTGCGGGGAAATCGGTCTGCTTTGTACGGCTCATAAATGGCTATGGGAAATGGTGAGATTATTGCTGGTGTCTCCGCGCACCTTCATCGCCAAAGAGATCAAGAAACTACGCGAGGATTCTAGGAAAAGTATAGTTATACTCGAGAAAAGATTATGGGGGCAACGTGGAGTAAGAAGACTTGGCGCTGCAGAACTACGGCATGCAGCTGTTTGTGAGGCAATTCTTCCATCGGCAAAGTGAAGATGGAGGAACGTTTGATTCTTTATCAATTTCCAGATTTTGGCACCAGTTCCTCTCCTCCGTCTAATTCATCATTGAAGTGTTGTGTATCTCTCTCTCTGAAGTCTCTTTCCCTACGACAGATTATGCGCTTCGATTACCTCGCACCCTAATTTGGACTGCTCTAAGCCGTGATAGTTCCTAGCATCACTTAAGTAGCCTGACATACTAGACCACGAGAGCCTTTTGCGAGTGTAATTGAGAAGACTGCAAGTATAGCTAGTACTTCAGAAAGCCCGCCCATTGATCAGGTGTCAACGAAAACGTCAAACCTAAACGAGCCTTCAGACCGAGTTTCCCGCGAACTTGGGGCCTCGCTGATAATCGTGACCGGACAACGGAAGGACTCGATGTCATAGACTCGATGACTATAAGGAAACCCCCCATGAGAAGGGAGGAAACAGGCCACACTTTGTCGATTCAAGACTTCAATGAGGCAGATCAACCCTCCCCTTCTTACCGAAGAAGTCGCCCCAACCACGGGAATGCGGAACCACACATGACCGAATGCGCGCGCTTTCAAAGACTTGGGACTGCAACGATACAACAAATGAGCAGATGGGCCAATCTGTGGCGCGTTCCTTGGAATGCCGTTTTGGGGGCTGAACCATCACAAAGTAAAAGCCACTTTTCCATTCGACTGTTGAGAACGGGGGGGGGGGGGGGGGGGAGCCAGCATCGAACTGACTTCGTTTGCAGAATCCACGTATCCTCCCTCTCTAGGTAGGAATCTGCTTGTCGTGGTGTATTCGGGGGCACTCGTAGATAAGGTAGAGCAGAAACGAGCTGATCGTCTTTTCTTTGACGAATGCCTCTATTGAAAGCAAGTCTCTTCTTCTTTTGGCTAACCTCCTCTCCAAGGGTTGCGTGGGTGTGTGATGCTGCAGTTTGACAACAAACACCGGCCAGAGTATCTTGAGGGTAAGTAAACACAGCAACAGGACCCATGAAATCACGCAGAATAATCCAGAGAACGGGGTGGGTATTAGAATTTGTCATGATTGCAAACGGCCATTCCTATCGCGGCCCTCATGAAATTTCCTATAAGTACAAGCAAAATTGGCAGGGAAACCCCATCCCGCCAAAGCCATCCATGACCGCAATGCATGCAAAGTTCCGTTGTCGTGGGTGTGTGAGAGTGTGAGAGAGTTTGTCTTGATATACAGTGTCCGAAAGCGCAAAACGGAAAAAAAGTCTGCCCGAGGGAAAGGGGGAGAGGTAAGGGGGGTCTGGTTGATGTGGTACAGTCGTTCAGCTTTTTTTGGTGCGCGTAGATTCGGATTTCTTTCGATAAGCTAGCCTCCATTCTTGGCTTCGCTTTGCATTGTCTTTTTTTTTTTTCCTTTCTTGGTGTGTGTTTTCGAGTGAGTTTGGTGATTTTACAGAGCGGGCTTGGCCTCGGAGCGGTCGAGGGCGATGCCGATCTGCTCAGCCGTGCTGCCCTCCTTGCCCTCGCCAGCGGCCAGGAGCGCGTCGCCGCCCATCTCGCGCATGCGGTACTCGCGCTCCATACCCTCGATCTGCTGGTCCTCGGCCCAGCAGGTGGCCAGGGGGACGCCAATCATGAGGGCGGTGGCGCAGACGACCCAGACGGTGCGGGAGCCGTAGTACCACGTGTTCTGGACGGCGCTGACGCCAAAGTCGACCTTGTTGCTGATCCAGCCGCGGGTGGTCGGGGGGACAATGTCCTTGAGGGCGTATAGGCGCTCGGTGAAGGACTCGTCGCGAGGGTTGTAGTCGCTGTCCTCTGAGATCTCGGAGTCTGGGTGGTTTTTTTGGTCAGCTAGGGGGATCGAGTGACGTATGCGACGCACTGTGAGCTTTGCGATAACGATGTCATCATCGAAAGGCTCCCACTTGTGCTCGATGCCTGATATCTGGCAGATGATACATACCAGTGTCAGAGTAATCGGCGTCATCGTCGATGGGGCCAGCCTGGCCGGACTGGAAGTGCTCGTCCTCGACCTCGGTAAGTTGAACCATTGTGACGGTAGTTTGAGAGCGGCGCTCCTTTTTGCGGTGTGTATCGGCTGCGCGGTGCGCGTTCGCAAAGATCTCGATGAGACGGTTGCGGATGTAGCCCGGGGGCGTGTGAGGTCGAAGACTGAAGCCGACCGGGTAATCGACGTAGAGACCGAGCTTCTGGAGCTGTTGGAGGTTCGCGAGCTGTTGCTGGCCGAAACGAAATGAACTTTTCCAACCAAAGATGGAGAGATGACGCTGGAGCTCGCAGGCGAATTCGTTGGCGAGGAAGTGACCTTGGTCGTCGAAATGGGAGGAGGAGGAAGAGGAGTCGTTGTTGGGATGGAGTCGAACGTGGTGTTGAGCTAGGGGATGTTCAGCAACAGCTGGGCCAGAGGTAGCAGTTGAGGGACCCATCATGAGAATTTTTGGTGGCTAGCGTGATTGACCCTGGTCCGAGCGTTAGAAGCTCGGAAGAAGGTTCTGCCGAAGAATGACGTTGGTTTTGAATGGTCACATGGAGTGCACAGGCCGGGCAGCTCCTGATTTAGTCTCCTGCCTTCCACTTCTGTCTATTGCCTTGGCTCTCGCCATGTGACTTCTTTAGGTACGAATACGTGCGAACGCGGTACTAGGAGACAAGGAAACCGTGCAATTGAATGGAATATTTACTCCTTGTTGCTTGTGTCTCCAATTATAATTATCGAGAAGGAGAGGATCGAAAAGAAGAAGAGAACTACTTATCCCCCGGAGACCTTTCCGGCATACTCTGACTACGCACAATCGTGAGCAGCCACGTTGATAGATGCTCGACTTTATTTCAATAGTTTTCTTTTATAGGTAATATCTTTCCTAAGGAGGGAAAAGGTGTAGATGCAAAAAAAAAAACCCCCCGAGAAGAGAACTATTTATCCTCGGAGACATTTCCGGTACTCTGACCATGCATGGTCGCGAACAGGCACGTTGATGGATGTTCAACTACATTTCACAAATTCCTCCTAGGACAGAAAGGTGTAAGCACGTAAAGAAAAGTACGAGGCAATTTCTCAGACTTCTTTCGAGTAACATGCACACTCACATCTCTTTCTCAGATTGAAGAAATGGCCAAAGGACATGGGAAACCAAGGAACCTTTGAGAAGCCGAGGACCAGAGGGAGTGACTACATAGCCTCTTCTTCCAAGTTACGTAGTTGCTTGAGACTCTGAGGGAATGGGCAATGAACCTCAAAAGAACAATATTCAGCATGTCAAGATATAGGCAGTGCAACCTTGCCCGTAAATCTCTTCACACTCGAGGAGGATCATCTCAACTGTGACGTACAACAGTGCGTCTCACCACGTATCTGCAAACACGTCCCGTTTTCAAAAGGAAAGTTGAAATGTCTTGATCATAAAACTCGTAATTCTATATGCCCAAACACTAATACATGGTATATCCGTCCAGAGAAAACCCCCCTGACGCCGAAGAATGTGAAAAAGGCTTGCCGTGCTAGCCCAGGGAGACCAATCCGGTTCCATGACGAAATGCTAACGAATGCGCAAAAAAGCCCATCAAATGCCAGAAGATTATGCCAACATCATTTGCAAAGCGAAGCCAAAAAAAAAAAAAGGGGGCAAAATCATACCCCCTTTACACATGCCATGAGAAGACCGCCGTGCTCCTTCAAAAATGCACACTCCGCTTCTTAGCGACCTTACGCTTCCTCTCCTCCTCCTCGGACCGGTCCCGATGGAAGAAGTTGCTGACGCTAGCAGCCGGGTTCGCGTAGGGTCCCTGAAGCAGTCCTGACATGAGGTTCGGAAGCTTCCCGCGACCGGCCTGCTGCGACTGTGATTGTTGCTGTGACTGTTGCTGCGGCTGAGACGAGGCACCACTCATCGTCGGCGGCGGCGGCGGCTGCGCAAACCGCACCTGCGGACGATAGGCGCTCGTCCCCGGGGGCCCGTTGTACGGTCCCGCGCTGTTGGGTCGCGGTGGCTGCGCCGGTGCCACGTGCCACGAGCCCGGCGTGGTTCCGGGCGGCGGCTGGTGACGCGGTGGTAAGTTCGGGCTCGACTGACTGGGCGGGACGCCGTAGAGTCTGCGAAGTCGCTCCGTCTCGGCCTCGATCTCGGCCTCTTTGCGTCGGCGGTCGGCTTCCTCCTTATCGAGCATCTTCTTGATGCGCTTCGCTTCCTCGGCGTCCCGTCGCTCGCGTTCGCGCGCCTGCCGCTCTTCCTGTGCTACCATGGCCTGCAGGCGCTTTGTCTCGTTGTCAATCTCCCACTGTTGGCGGGCATTGGGCCTGGGAGGACCGTTGTTCATGGCTTGTGCGGGGGGTGAGGCGGGCTTGTTGCCGATGGCGCCGGACATGGCGGCCGGGGGTGGTGCCGCCGCCGTGGATACCGGAGGTGGCTTTGAGTTCTTGCGGCGACCGGTCGTGGGCGGCGGCGTCGCCGTCAGGTTAAAGACATTTTGTCTAGGGTTCAGGTACAGGTCGCGGAGGATCTCAGCACCGAGCAGCAGAACAATGTCCAGTCCCTTGCGGTCCTCCACGTCCACGCGCTGCAGGTTGGGCTCGTAGATCGTTACGGCGCTCTCGTGCTTTGTGTCCTTGAACATGGCGACTGTGATGTCGGGTTCCTTGCTCTTCTTGCCGGCGACGCTCTTGCCGACCATGTAGCACGTCATATCCTTGCTCAATCTGCCGTCTCGCTTCCAGCGGAAGACGACCTTGGGAACGGTGTCGCTGATGGGCGGATCATCGGAGGAGCGGTCGAGCAGGCTCGCGCTCGGCGCGCGGAAGCTTTGCTCGGGCATTTCAAACTCCCAGCTGTCGGACTTGCCCCAGCTCCCGGATCTCATCTTGATGACGACCTGTGAATCCGGGTTGTAGAGCTGTAGCGTGACTTGGTCGGGCAAGATGGGTTGTGGCGGGGCCGGGGTACCGTTTTGGACGCGGACCTCGGCGGCAGAGAGTGTTGGCTGCGTCCATTCCGGCTCGACGAGGACCTCGGCGTAGATGATCTGCTGGGAAGCAATGTCGGTGAGGGCAGCGGCGTACTTATTGCGGGCGGCGGGGTTGGCGGGGTCGGCACGCTTGAGGACATAATTCGGCACGGGGTCGGAGCCTTGGTGAGTGAAGTAGAGGATTGTGTTCTGAGGGTTATCGGAGGAGGGGCGGAAGTGGAAGGTGGGTAGGTTTTCGTCGAGCATGTTGGGCGGCGGTCGACGGCTGTATCAGCGATCGACGGGCTCGCTCGAAGAAAGAAGTAGTCGGTACAGTAAGTAGGGTTTGTTGAAGGTCTTGGTGTTGAGGTAGAGAAGTGACGTTTCCTGCGCCGGTGGTCGGTGTTTTCGGAGGAGGGGGAGGGGACACAGCGTTGATAAAAAGGGTCAGGCTGGCAAGGCAAGTCTGCTGGGCCTCAAGGGTGTGCGAGGTCAAGTGGGCTGAGTCTCAAATCCGTCCGTCACCCGTCCGCCTTGGCTTTTTTTTTCTTTTTTTTTTCTTTTTCTTTTTTCGCGTGTTCTGGGATCCAAAGACAAGGGATAGGTCACTACTACCCAGTCATACACTATAAGCAGACGTTCGAATCTATCCGCGGGATCTAACGTATGCAGTAAGGAGCCCCACTACTACATGGGGAAGCCAAAGTTCCAAAAGGGTTTCGTCAAAGAAGAGAGATGAAATGACAACAGAAGCTTACGATAGCTTGATCAGACGACGTACAGAAAAGTCAAAATGATTAAAAGCCAAGTATGTACAAGAACAGGGCACCCCGTTGTGGAAAAAGGTTGAAGCCTGGGTTAGCAAAAGTGGCCGGTTCGTGTCGTGAAGAAGCGTGGGGTGGGCAGCGAACTTGCAGGAGGAGGAATTCAGGGAGAAAGACGGTTAATGGAAGCCTGGCACATGCACCGGTGCTCCTCCTAGACTTTCCCTCCACTTAGAAGCTAGCTGGGTGTACGGAGTACTTCGTACCTATCGAAAGGGCAGCCACTGCAGACTGCAGGGTGGCAGGTGCAGGTCACAGCAGCGGGAAGAGTACGTCAACCAGCTGCCCCGCCAGCCCCTCGGATTGGACGCAAGCCACGGGCTCAGTCCCCACATCCATCCCGCTCCGCCACACCACATTATTTTCCCAGTCTTAAACGCTCGAGGACATCGACCAAAAAGGTGCAAAGTCAGCCCGCCGATTCGTCAGCTCCACGCCGGGGCAGGTACGTAGCGATGCGGCTGTGCAGGCCAGCTGCGCGTGGAGTTCAAAAAGGCTTCAAGCGCGCGGGCCCTGCAACGGTTTCTTTGCCATCCATTGGAAACCGTGCCGTTTCCCTTTCCGAAACGCGCGGCCAATGGTGGGAACCTGTCAAAGAAAGGTTCTCTCTTTGTGATTCTTATTTTGGCAATCTTGCAGTGCAAACTTGACATACGTGCATACCTAATACCTAGTGATTCGCCTGTTCGCTTATTTGATCGACGACTTGGCTCTATTATTTTTTTTCCCCATTCTCCTTGCAGGCTAAAGGCAACGCCGGGCCTCGCTTACACTCTAGATTCGGGCTGCGCTTCAATGTGGCTTCGTAAGCTTTTGCTTTCTGCTTGACCGCCAGTTCAAGGGTGTAAGTCTCGTGAAGTGTGCCTTGGCGTCCCATAGACTGGCGACTTCTGTTTACTAGGCTGGGGGATAACAGTTATCCTTCCTAGATCTGCACGATTTTTATTTTTTTGACGAGAAAAACAAGGCGAGAATCGAGGTACCTTACTTGTGAATGAAGATATGTCTAGAAGGCCTACCTGCACTGCACGTTGGGAACGCATCGCGCACGCCCAGGACACAAGCCACACACGATGGCGAAAAGGCTTCATCATCACCCCGTGCCGGCCACCTCTTGGCTTTTTTTTTCTTCCCACCCCGGAACTTACATCGTTCCCTACAACGCTGCGAAAAAACCCCCCAGGCCAATAGATTAGATCTCTTCTTCTTGTGAACGTGAGTGTATTATACGCAGGGATACTCATTTGGTTGTATAATCCCCTTCCAGTGCAGCTCAGGCTAGTGACAACGCGTTCACTTGGCTCAAGAGGCAAATAGGATCGCTCTCCTTTACAACTCGTCAATATGCAACATTGGGGGGTGTGCCTGACGATCTCAGAGTCCAGCGAATAGGAATCTCCGCCCCTCGCCAAATCCTCTCCTTCAAAAACGATAAAGGGAAAGAAGGAAAACCGGCCACTGATTGACCTTCTCATCTTTCAGTGGTGCTCCTCATGTATTCAAAGTCAGAACAGGTTGATAGGTCAACGGTGTTGTCAAGTTCGTGTGCATTGTTTTTACTTTTGGATTACATCCTACCTCCCACTACTCCACTACAACCACATATACCATCACCACCCAACATGTCTTGGCACTCCAGCCTCGACATTCCCCCTTAACACCCACATCTCTCCATCAAAACTTATCTGTACAATTGGGGGGAAAGGGGGAAAGAAAGGACACGCGCTATGTGATGATGTCGAACTCCCGCAGAGCCACCCAAGCGCCAGGCTTGAAGAAGAAGCATTTGCAGAAGTTGTATGGGTACATATTGTTTGTGTGTGTGCGAAAATATTGTTTGTACAAGCGATCGCCTCTCGGCTCCCGTCTCTTTCTCTCTCTCTCTCTCTCTCTTTGTGTGTCAAGTGTGTGTATGTGATATGACCTTTGGTATTACAACCCGCTCCCAGCCTCCACAGCCATTCCTCCCCTCCTCCTTCCACCTTGTTGACTCCTGTTAATCCGCGCCATGCTTGGGTATGAAAACAAAGAAAAGTGCCTTGTGTGTATGTGTCCGGGTCACGTCTGTTGGGCGAGCTACTGCGCGTTCGACCCCATATCCGGCCGACGGGGTACCTCCCCGTCCGGCATCATCATAGTAAACCGGGGCTCAGGCGGCATGCCGTTTTGGCCTGTCCCGGCCGGTAGACCCGGCACGGGCGGGATGTCTTCATCCGTCTCTGGCCTTGCTTGTGCTCTCTTGACGCGGCCGGTCTGTTGGTTGACCCAGCTGTCGACCGTCCTAAACCTCGGTGGAAGGTCTTCGCTAGCCTCTGTGTACACTGTTTCGCGGTTCGTCTTGCTCGTCCACGAGAAGCGACCGACGCCGTTCTGACTGGCTCTCAGTGACTGTGACACTGGGGGAGGCGGCTGGAGCACCATGCCAGGCATTCCGGGTACGATAATGTCACCATCGCCGAAGCCAGAAGAGATGGACGAAAGCTCGCTGGCCCGGTTGACTTGCCGTCGAGCCGGGTCGTAGGCATCGGAGGGTTGGCGGGCGAGCTCAGACTGGTTGAAGTACGCACCGGCACCCACGCCTGACCGTAATGCCAGGTTAGGGTCTGTTGGGCTGCCGTACTGTCCGATAATGTGAGTAAGGGACCCGCTAGGCGCGTGGCTGATGTAGGTCCCGGTTTGGCTGTCATACCTCCCGACCTGGCTCGTATAAACGCTCTGTTGATTGCTGAATGGGTTTTGTTGACTGTTGTATGTGCCCTGCCCACTGACATTGTTCATCCTCATCGGGATTGTGCCTGTGGGACTCTGGTGAATGGGGCTGCCGCGGTTATCAGCTGGCGACATTGTGTAGTTGGCGGGATATGTGCCGCCAGGACCGTAGTTGGCGGGTTTGCCGTCGGGACCATAGAACCCCGTGTCTAGGCGTAGTGTTCCCCGCGGTCCCTTCTCGTACTGAGGTGGTTCGCTGCGTCGTCCATCGAGGTTCTCCCATCCGCCAGATCCCTTGAAGAATGGAATCTTTGAGCCGATGCCGCCAGGTCTGTCGCCTTGGTAGCCAGACTCCCTTCCTCTTCTCATCCGTCCCGCCCTCTTCATCGTCCTCCACACAATCCACACAAGGAACGATGCAAAGATGAATGATCCTGTTCATAATGTCAGTTTTTGTCAAGGGCTTGATCCGTTCTTCTGGTGCGTACCTATTGAGCCAACAGCAATGAGGGCATGCTCTGTCTCTGGGTTCATTCTTGGCGGTCTGCCATCATCCTTGCTGGATCCACCAGTGGCCAACCCTGGCAATGCTGAAATGGTCTCTGCTGGAAGAACTGCCGAGGCGAGAGTGGCTGTAATGGTAGGCGTTGAGTGCTTCTCTCCATCGATACCTTTCCTCGGGGCTGAGGGATCAATTGATGGCAAGGGTGGCAGGGCAAGAGGCCCACTGGGCACGATGACTGCGGGCGGTGCTGTAGGAGTGGGAGTAATTACTGGGGGAGGCGGTGGTGACGGAGAGAACTTGGGCTTATTGGGCTGTCCCGAATTAGTTACATTCAATGTTACTTCCTTGACTCTATGAACTTACCGATTCCGGGGGCTTCATGGTTGAGATGAGGGTAATAGTTCGAGGAGGAGCCGTGACAGTCATGGTGGCTGGCGGCGCCGGTTCGGGTTCAGGCGGTGGTGGCGGGTCAGGCTCAGCCGGAGCGAGAACTGGGGTTGGTGCGGGTTCTTCGGGTGGTGGCGGCGGCGGGCTGGGAGGACGCTCTGGTGCCTCGACGGGAATCTCGGGGTGGGCGATGAAAGTCTCTTGAGGTTGTGCGTAAGTCTCTTGGGGTTGCTCGATATAGACGGGAACCTGTACAGCCGGGGGGTTCGATGTGGCGGCGGGTGGCGCTCTCACGGGGGTCGGTTGCACAGCCGGTGCGGCAACGACCGCCGGAGGAGGACGGTTCGATGCAGGCGGACGGAGCGTTGCCAAAGGCAACTTTCCTGACGCCACATTGTTGGAAGGCTTCACAGCTTTTGGTGTGTCTGGGCTCGAAGGGGGTTGCTGTTGTTGTTGGGGAGGAGGGTTCTTGAGTTGATTTTTCCGCGCCTTGTCGTCGCTGTCGCTGTCCGAGCGACGGTCTACTGCCGAATCCGCAAACCTGCGTCCAGCATCGATGGCCCGTTTCCACACGCCTCCTGCGGCGTTTCTCACTTGGTTGGCGTACTCATCGTCAGACTCGGCATCGCGGTCCCAAAGCAAAGGCGGTACGGCGATGTTGGCGGGAGGAGCTCGTCTCTTGGAGGGCTTCTGGGCCCGTGGCACTGCGTGAGGAGCCATTCCCTTCTCTCCTGTCATCCTATCCTATCCTTTCCGGACCGATGATAGTCGCCAAGGTTTCCTTCTTGTCAATCACTTCCGACCATGGCCCTTTGTTGTTGATATTTTAGGCGAGTTGCAATCGGTTGAATCGGGTTGTGAGAAATCGTTTTCGATGGCGAAGAGCGGATGAGAAAGCAGAAGTATACAAACAAGAAGAATAGACGTCAGTGCCAGCAAAGGGGTCTAGAGAAAAGAATTGAAATGAAAATTAAGGCCGGCCTTGGTATGGAAGAATGGAAAAAAGTGGTAAACACCAAACAACAGGCGGAGGTGTCAGGCACCAGAGGGAGAAGAGGGAGAAGGGAGGGAAGAAGAGAAGCAGCTGAGCGAGAGGCGACAGTATGTATCAGATTGGGTCGATCATCTATCCATCATTCGCGGGGAGACCCATGCTGCATGCCAGATGCCCCCCCCCCCCCCCCCCCCCCCCCCGAGATGCTTCAGGGATAGATCCAGACACCCACGACACCCCATGCGGGCACCAGCACTGACTAGGACTGGCGCAGGAACTGGCACGCGAAAGCCGATGGGTGCGGCGCACTAGTGGGTGGTCCGTGGATCGAGCTGTCGTCGAGCATGTCAGCGGTCAGTCGCGCGGGTTTGACTTTTTTGTCATGCCAGTGCCAGAGAGGGAACGACTTCAGACTCTTCATTGGGCTAGTAGAAGGTCAGGCTGGCAGAATTGGTCATGGCCGCAGGTACTATTGCGTACGTTTGTTGCGTAAGGTATGTTGCCGATGCTACTGCCACTGCGGATGCCAGTGTTCTTCGTCCCTTTCTCTGATATCCGAACGTGAAGCACAGGCGTTCTGCTTGGACTGACGTGCAGGACCGAACACGATTGCGTCGCATCAGCAGCATCAGAGGCATCAGCAGCATCAGAGGCATCAGCAACAGGACCAGTCACGGCCGACTCCCCGAGTACAGACCACTTGGACAAGTACCCGTATAGAGCAGAAGATTCGCATCGAGAGTCTCTCCAAAGACAGGTGCGGCAACCGGCGAGGGCGAACGAGGTCGAGGAAGGTCCACCCCTCCCCTACTCCCAGCATATGGTTTGGTCTCTTGTTCCCGTATCCATTCCCCTGGCGTCTGGTCAGTGGTCCGTACTTCGTACTCTGTAGTGTACACCAGACTCAGACTCAGACTCAGATTCAAGACTCAGAGGCAGTATCCGTACGAGTATCCATAGTGTAGACAACAGGGACCCTGGCCGGCACAGGCACGCAAAAGCCATGGATGGTGGAAGATGTCTGGAGTGGTTGTTCGGCCATCGAGTCGATCCAGTGGGCAGAGAGAGCAGACGAGATGCGCCGAAGCTTGTTAGGGTGTCAATCATTGCCAGAGCAGGCCATTGATGCTCCGGCGGTAGGAGAAGTTGGGTCAGGGGGTCGAAGCCTGAAGGAGAACACGGACGCTCCAGGGGACAGTAGGAGAGTCTAGAGACGAGACTTGAGATGGGGGCACCAGCTTCATCGGTACGTCTCGCCGTCTCTGCTTCATCCTCAACAGCGGCGGGGGGGAGAATGGGAGGGTAAACTGGCCGTCGGCGAACGAGAGTCGAGAGAAGTTGGTCAAAGGTGTGGGCATCAAGGGGAGAGAAGAACAGGGATGGCACACCCCTACAGTAGTGTCTGCACTCTGCAGCATGACCGTAGTGAAGATCGTAGCCGGGAGGGTATGAGGCGAGGGGGTCTAGTGTAAGGTACGGCTTCCCAAGTTGGTACAGTGGTACTGCTTCGTATGGATGCTGAGGACAGAGGTGCAGCTTCCTCTTGCTGCGTGTGTGAGGTGTTGTAGACGTGAGACAGCTGCAGAAAGGTCGACCAGTCCGCTGTCGAAGCTGCAGTTTCGAAGAGCCGAATTGGGACGGGTGGTCACGGTGCTGGAATGTCATGTCGTTACCAGGCCGCGGCGAGACATCTGCGGGAGATCTGTTAGCGCGAGACGTATCCTCCGGTCGGGACCCGGCATTTGAGGGGTCTATTGGGACCTTTGGGGGTGGGGGGGGGCCTTGGGGGGTACGAAGCACCCGTACAGTTACACAGCGCTGCTGAAGGTCTGCGAGTTCTGCGAATCTGCGACGACACTTACAGGGGACCATGCGTCTCAGCGTGGGAAAGAGCGGGTTTCAGGACAAGGGAGGGCCCGATGCGGACCGGGAAAGCCTTCAGGGAGTCTTTCTCCCGAGTTTCCCCCCTCCCCCTTCTCTGCCTTCTTCCCCGTTTTTGATCCAAGCCTGGCCAAGACTGGCTCGACAATTCAGGCCTAGCCCCTCTCTCACTGGGTCACTCAATCAAGATGGTGGCTGGACTGGCTCGCGGGAGAGTGCCCGGCGCACTGATGTGTAACAGCCAACGGCGCTGAGGCGGATGGATCAAATTCATCATGATGGATGCCAGAGCTTGCTTAGCCCACGCGCCCGGCCGACGAATGACAGCCTCTAGAGCGGGAAATCCGAACCAAGCCCAACGGGCGACGGCTTTGATTCTCGAAGCCCGGGTTCCTCGCACTGCGCTGGCTGGGAGGCTATACGCTGCTGTTTTGTCGTCCCTCCGAGTCTAGAAGTACGACGATGCGAAATTGTATCCACATTCCTCACACCAACGTCCCAGGAAAGCCCACTTACACTCGAGCTGACACCAGGGCTCCGGGGGGTTCATGGTGAGGCCGGCCGGCCGGCGATGCAGAGGAGCAGTATAGGCGGACAAGACAAACACCACCTTGCCGTTGTCGTTCCATCATCATCAACAACACCCCGTTCCTGGCGCAAAAAGGAGTTCAGGAGCTGCAACTGAAATGGCCGTCCTTTCCGAATTTGCCGCCTAGCCGAAAGCTGGGTTCGACAGTTTGCATCATCGTCAAAAGTCTTGTTTGAAAAAAGACTTTACGTTGTTCCCCTCAACCCCTCTCTCTATGGCACCCTTCCCTTCAGAAAAGTGACGGAAGTCTACTGACCAAAGAACCCTGAGAAAGAAAGAAAACCCTGAGACTTAGCCGTTGAACCGCGCGATCCTCCATCCAGAAGTGGCGTTCACCTCGCACAAGCTCTTGCCCAGGATCATCGATGAGGCTCTACCTGCTTCGTTGCCGGTGGTTCATGCTTTCCTCAGCTTGCATGGAAGAAAGGGCTGCCACAATACGGATATCGCACTACTGATATTGGCTTGGGACCCCCCCTTGTCGTTCCCTCACCTGCCAGATCTGGCTAACGGAAACGCATTTCTCTGGGCAAAACGCCCAGCGAACTAGTTTGGGCTTCTTTACCAATGAAATCTGTAAGGGGGAGTAAACGGAAAGCTATCAAACAAGCCAACTGTTTTCCAAGAATCCAAGAGCCTCACAAAATTCTCATATTGATAATTATTTCCCCCGCTTCAATCAGTTGCTTTCAACATTCCTTCCTCTCGTGAGGCTATCTCTCCTCTGCGAGTCAATAAACTACTGTGTAAGGTTACCGCTCGCCTCGTTCGTTCGCGCTGCCCCTGAACAAGAGTTACTAGCGTGCAACTCTGTTAGTGACTCGCCGCTCTTTTTCTGCCCCAATTCAATATTCTTAAGCCAGGCACTTTGCTATTGGTCCCGGGACCATGCTATAGCCTCATCTCACGGCCGCACGGCCGATCCCTCGAAACCTAAACTTCCCTCCCCTCGTCACACACAAACACACACACACACACACACACACACCTCTTCCGTCCTCACACCTTACCGTAAACCTGTCGTTGCTGCGCCCTTTTTTGCCGTGACGAGCCGGTTCCCACCGTCTCCAGGACCCCCCTCGTCGCCCCGTGTTGCTACTTGCCTCGAAGTTTTTTCATCTCAACTCTTTTCTTCCTCTGTGCCTCTCTCTTTCGTTACTTCGTTACCTTTGCCTTGCACCACTCACAATTCTGCAACAACCTTCGCAAGACTTGTCACAGAAATACCCAACAGCGCAATTAAGCTCCCATCTTGGCCATCTTGGCATCTGGAAACTTGGCTACCGGGGGGCGACGATCTGAGCCAAAATTCATCCTCCTCTGTCTGCCTTCTGCTCTGCTGAGCCTGCTGATTGGATCTGTACAAAGATAACGAGAAGCTTGATCGTGCGAGTTTGCTTGGTCGTCATAGCCGCTGGTGTTTTGGAAGATGAAAGTTCCGCTCAACGCGAGCTTCTCGGCATGCAACAAAAGAAGGTTCCCCCCTCGTCTGTAGACTCTAGCCTTCAGACAGATTCCCGTGACTTACTACAAAAGGTAGTACGATTTCTTGAGGTGCCTGAGTCTCATTATTCGCAGGCTTAAGTGATTTCTCTAAGCGCTCTTTCACCAGAAGCTTGCGCCTGCGCCTGCGCCTGCATACGAGAGAAGCCCAAGGCGGAGGCTTGGCAGATTGATATTCTATTATACATGCCGTACAACAACCGTGCTTTGCTTCACAAGTCAAAAGCTGCGGGAAACCTTGGCTGTACCAAGACTTCCCTCACAATAAATTGAAATTAATGTACTCGGACTTTTGCCCAGAGAAACCAGTAGAGGGATCAAAACACATTTGTTCCTGGGCAATAAGAAAGAGACATGCCCATGAGTTGCCGGGATCAAACGTTCGCTTGACAAATCCTCCGCGGCTTGGCTACCATGATGTCTCGCCTGCCAAGCTTCACGATCATCTACCAAGAAACTGCGGGTGTGCTGCCCGACTTACGATGGATGTGCATGGATGCACCCGAGGCTCTCGACTTGGCTTTTTTGTTCTTACCACCTCACCTGCAAGATTGGCGAAATGGGTGGGAAGTATGTTGCGAGGCGAGGGTTCTGGACTTTCTACGTACTGGCGTACTGTAACTCAACCTGCCGGCCGTTTCGAACCCGTCCGCTTGGGGGAATGGATGACGGGGCCCCATTGCCATTCAACTTGACGAGCTAGCTTCGCTCACCATCGACGGAACGAAGTGGGCTCTCGATGGTCGAGGAGTTACTCAGTCGACTCAGTCGAGACCTCGACGGTGCGGGTTCTTGTGGTCCATCCTCGATGTGGACAATGGGCGCCCTCTTTTTCCCATCTGCCGGCATAACGCAGCGGAGTTCAGCTCGCCGCCGCCACTGGGTCCATGTCATGCGCTTAAGCGCCTGTCAGACGGGACAGCTGAAGCCTGAAGGGCGAGGGAGGCTTCGCGTCATGACCGCTGTCCGACGGACATTATCGTGGGTTGGGAAACTTGAACGATGGAGCCCGGGTTTGCGTAAGCTTCGCGAGGATAAACGGCACGCAAGCGACTACGCGGTGAGTGGGAAATCGCATGATGCTGCACCACTGCACACCCAGCCTTGCCGCCCGTATCAAAATCCGATCACGGTTGTTGTCAAACCAGGCGGTTGCTGGTGCAGTGGTAGTGGTGGTGCTCCGTCTGCGTCGGGTTTGAGAGAGAGATGCCTCTGATTTCTCTCAGTCTCTGGGGAGGTCTTGGCCCACATTCTCCTGTGTGAGCTTGTAAGTCAGACACGAACCCTGTTTCACGTTGGCCGGCCGCTTCAGTATCCACCAACGCCAGTTGACCACCCATCCCATCCCATCCCATCGGCGCCTCCTCTTTTTTCTCCCTTCACCTGCTGTTGGCGGATTGGGTTTGCGGCGTTTCAGCATCTCTCGGGCCCGGGCATCGAGAGTTAAATGTGCTGCTGGCCGAAAATGGGGGGTTTTGCAAGACCGACCCCGTTTCGTTTCCGCGCGCGCAATCCAGAGTGCCGACACACTAGCTTCTACCCGCTCGATCCTAATTCCCTCCCCTTCCTCCCCCCAAGGCTACGGTTCGTATAGAAGAGGGCTTGGCTCAAGGGTAGCAAAAAGGAAACTTTTCCTATCTGCACATGTTGCCGATGAGCCGCTTGGGGACCCTTCTCCTCGGTCATCATTTCGAGCATGTGCTGAGATTGTAATCCCATCTCTGGATGATAGCTGTGGGGACGCGAGTTAACGCTAGCTGCGAGAGCACATTTCTCGTGTATCACAACGTGCTTGAAAGACGCACGAGTGCGTCGTAGGCCATGTGCGGCCTGGAGGTGTCAGGTTGGATGTCAGAAGAGCAGATGAGCGACAGGATGAAGTGAAGTGAGTGATGACAGGAGCCGAGGCGATGGTGACTGCAGGGCTGTCATTGGCCGAGGCGACAACGGCATCAACTTGTTAGTAGCCACCACATGCTTGGTTGGTTGCGAGAGAGAGAGAGAGAGAGAACCAATGGCGGAAATTCCCGGCGACCTTCACGGGATGTAGAGGAAGGAAAGAAGGGAGACTTCGGAGGGCGACCGGCCGCAACGAAAGTGTTCGGGGCCCGATGCATTTAAGGAAAGAAACGATCCTCGTCGCGTGCCTTCCTGCCAGTCATCTAGGATTCCTAAGTCCGACAGTTTCGGAGAGAAGGGAAATTGTGGAGACACCGGGCCGCACGGGCACCTTGATGGTTCCGGGAGACGGTGGCCGTGGCCTCGAGACGAGGGCCCGGACTGGGGTAAAGGGAGAGGGACTGGCCGGGACGTTCGGCCGGATGGAGTGCAGATTCGGGGCTCGGGAAGTGGTCGGGTATGGGGAACAATTTCGGGCAGAACGACTCCATGCCACACATAGTAACGCTAAAAATCAGACCCATGAACTCCCCAAGTCCGAGATAAGACGTGCTCTAGCTCGGGGGCCTTCGGAGAAACGGCATTTGGAGCTTGCGGGTACTAGTGGTCATTTTTCGGGGCATGACATGGGCGTATGACAATCTTGGCTCAAGGTCCTATGGATTCCGAGAGATAGAGGAAAGTTCCGGAGCATGACAGCTCACAAGCTTTGTGTTTCTCGGGGGAAAGGAGAGTTGATGCCATTTACATTGGCATGTGCTAGACAGGCTTCACGAGCCTCATGAAAACAATTTGGAGGGATAGACGATCGATATGGCGCAGCGGAGGTGGCTGGTAAGGGTGGACGGGGAAGTGGAGTCGGGGGGTCAAGCCCAGTTGAAGTTGCGAGATATTAGTGAGGGATGTGTGTAAGATGAAGTCATGATTGGGCGCGATGCCCGACAGCGGGTAAGAAAGCCACGAAAAAAAGAGCGCGCGATGGAGACTTGCCCTGAGTCATCCTGGTCCGGGTTACTATCGCGACATCAGCCAGGCGCAGATGGTGAAGGTGCGACGGACCGAAAGTGCCCTGGTGCGGAAGGAGAACTCAATGACAAAACGCCGGGGTTCGGCCGGGGCGTGGCCGGGGCTTCTTCTTTGGATCAAGGCCGCCGGCGGACAAGGCGCCGCGCAAAGAGAAAAAAAAATTCAGAGAGACCAACCAAGACGAGCAAACACAAAATAAAGATACAAAAGCAACGAGGGAAAAAGGGCAAGAGACACCCCGAATCCCACCCAAGCCCACCTCGAAATGGGCCATATTAACCCCCAAGTTGGACGATGACCAAACATTGATAGGGCAAAAACAAGCGCTCCATTGGGAGCAGATTGCGGCTGCGCGGACCACGATACGGAGTAAGGTAGAGAAGGACCCTCAGTGAATCCCCTGTATGCCCAGCACGCCTAATATCCCTAGTAATCAAGTGCAAGGGAAGTCTGAATGTGCCAGGTAAGCAGCTACTAAGGCACCTAAGGCAGTCCCGAGGCGGCCGAGACATCTTACCTACCTTAGGTACCTTAGGTAGATGTCGGCAGCAACATCGCTCTCGCGGTCGGTCACTGGATTGCCGCAAACAGCCCACCCAATCACACGTCCTCTTCCCCGTCCAAGCTTCCATCTTTTCGCTGGCGGCGCCGCGGGCGGAGCGCGCTATCTCTGACCTCACGTTCTCACCCCCGTAGCACCTAAAATTTTCTGCAAGCTGCCAAAAAATACCGCCATGTTGGGAGGGTCCAGTCGCCAGCCTGCAAATCTCTCTCTTCGTTTGCTGCGTCACACACCTCCAGCATCGATTCCCACCCCCAATTCTAGTCCACCAACATCCTTATCGTCTCCGAATTTCCTTCCTCCTCCGATTTCCTTCGTTTTTCTTTCCTTTTCCCTTCCCTCAACCAAGTGTCGCATCCTCTCGCCTCGCCATCAAGAACCATATTTGGTCACCGGGGACCTTCCTCTCCATCACCAATTGAAGCAATGGCTTCGTCCGTCAGAGCCATGAGCTCCCTTCGCGCAGCTCAGCAGCTGGTCCCGAGAGCTCCGCGCGCTGCCAATGCCGGTCGCAGAACCCTCACCACCACTTCCAGACAGTCCGTCAGAACCCTCACCGCGAGGCCGAGAGTCGCCGCTCTTCCCCAGGTCGGAACCGTTGCGCGCCAGCTTACCAGAAACTACGCCGATGTCGCTCCCAAGAAAGCTGGCAAGGTCCGCAAGACCTTCAGATGGGCCTGGCGCTTGACCTACCTCTCTGCCCTGGGTCTCTTCGGCTACATTGGATATGTTGTCTACGATGACAGGCACCCCGAGGATCAGGTTGAGCTGGACCCCACCAAGAAGACGCTGGTTATTCTCGGTAAGTTTCCTACTCTCGACGGCGCGCCGTACGCATTGCACATATCGCATACTGACAAGTTGCAACAGGCACTGGCTGGGGATCCGTCTCTCTCTTGAAGAAGCTCGACACGGAAAACTACAATGTCGTCGTCATCTCGCCTAGAAACTACTTCCTCTTCACCCCTCTTCTGCCTTCCTGCACCACCGGCACCATTGAGCACCGCTCCATCATGGAGCCCATCCGAACCATCCTCCGTCACAAGAAGGCCGCCGTCAAGTTCTACGAAGCCGAGGCCAGCTCCGTCGATCCCGAGAGGAAGGTTGTCAAGATCCTGGATACGTCGGAGATTAAGGGTACCACATCCGAGACTGAGGTCGCCTACGACCTGCTGGTTGTCGGTGTCGGAGCTGAGAACGCCACCTTCGGCATCCCGGGTGTGCGCGAGAACTCCTGCTTCCTGAAGGAGATCAACGACGCCCAGGCTATCCGCAAGAAGATCATGGACTGCGTCGAGACCGCCGCCTTCAAGGACCAGTCTGCCGAGGATGTCAGCCGTCTCATGCACATGGTTGTCGTTGGTGGTGGCCCGACTGGTGTCGAGTTCGCCGGTGAGCTGCAGGACTTCTTCGAGCAGGACATCAAGCGTCTGGTCCCTGAGATTGCCGACCGCTTCAAGGTCACCCTGATCGAGGCTCTCCCCAACGTTTTGCCCTCTTTCTCCAAGCAGCTGATTGAGTATACCGAGAAGACATTCGAGGAGGAGAAGATTGACATCTTGACCAAGACCATGGTCAAGAAGGTCACCGACACCTACGTTCAGGCCGAGGGTACCGGCCCCGACGGAAAGAAGCAGACCCTCACCATCCCCTACGGTCTTCTCGTCTGGGCTACTGGTAACGCTGTCCGCCCCATCATCCGCGACCTCATCACCAAGATCCCCGCCCAGAAGGACTCCCGCCGCGGTCTGGCCGTCAACGAGTACCTCGTTGTTCAGGGCACCCGTGACATCTGGGCCATTGGCGACTGCGCCGTGGCCGGATACGCCCCGACTGCCCAGGTCGCTGCGCAGGAGGGTAACTTCCTTGCTAGACTCTTCAACAACATGGCCAGAACCGAGACCCTCGAGGAGCGCGTCCAGGAGCTTAGCGCCAACCTCAACTTGAAGCCCGGCAACGCTGCCGAGGTCGCCAAGGAGATTGAGGCCCACGAGCGCCAGCTCCGCCGCATCAAGGACATCAAGCCCTTCCACTACTCTCACCAGGGCAGCTTGGCCTACATTGGCAGTGAGAAGGCTGTCGCAGACGTTGCCTGGTGGAACGGAAACATTGCCAGTGGTGGTACCATGACGTACTTCTTCTGGCGCAGTGCTTACCTTTCCATGTGCTTCAGCAGTAAGTTTTACATCACTCACACCTTTTGCCGAGTATAATCACATGCTAATACCATTGACCTTAGCTCGCAACCGTCTCCTCGTCGTGAACGACTGGCTCAAGTCCAAGGTCTTCGGTCGCGACATCTCAAGAGAATAGGCCTGGGTGGTTTATTCTAGGCGTTCATGAATCATTTTCCTTGCCTCTGGCGCTGGGATAACTTTACACTTCTTTGTTATTTTCCTTTCGTGTCCCGTAACCTTTTCTTTCCGTTCACCTTTTTTTGTTGTTATTATGGTGTCTTGAGAGCGAAACGATAGAATCGATCGGCTTTAATGGCTGGGCGGGGAAACGATAGACTGGGTAGAACTGGACACACGATCAAATCCCCTCAGAAAGGGGAAAAACCAAACGCACACACGACTACCCTGTAGGAGTTTGTCCGATTTTTCTGCCAATAACACCTGTACAATGTTTAAAAAAAAAAAAAAAAAAAAAAACCCCTACCGAGGGCCCCTCGGGACCATCCTACGCTCGAACGCGTGAGTTGAATAATGAGGAAATGTTACGATTAGACACACATACAACAACATCATGGACGCGGGGGTAGCTTGTTGCATGTGATTTGCTGTAAGTAGGTATCCATCCGTACGGATACTGGTATACAGACAGCTCCGCAGATCAGTTAAAGTGTGTTCGATTAAGCGGCGGGACGAGCCGAAGCTGCACGAAGTTTCCGAAGTGCTGGGAATGCATGGTTGCGGGTGATGTCGGAGCCGGGAGGATGGTCTAGGACTCCATTCTCTCACCTGCATGGCCGAGCTTGTCCGGGCTACCCTGAAGGTATCTACGGTCTTTTAAGAGGTGGGGCTGCCGAGGCATAATACAACACTCTGCTTTCGGACGGATAGTCGCGAGGATTTGAAGGGAACCTCGCTGGCCAAGGGACGATAAACTTGGCTAGGCGCAGGCGAAAAGCCGAAATGCGATGTCGCCTAGCAAGTTTGTACATTGTCTTGTTGTTGTTCCGGTCGTCATCATTGCAAGCTCTGAGTGACGATAAGATCAAACCGAAAAGATCGGTTGACATGTGGCATCGAGACGGGCTTCGGGGAGAAGCCCGTGACGTCTTCGTCCTTGCCGCGTATCGACCCTTTTATCTGACCGTGGACCATTCACTTCCTGGTTATGGTCTATGGTTCGATTGTTTGTTTATCCTGTCACCATCAGATGAGGAGACACCTGACACAGTAGTTGCGACTGATCACTTGCAATGACATACAAAGGGCCTCGACCCCCGTTGGTTTTTGGAAGGTTCTGACTTCGATTCCAGCTTACCGCCTTGCAGAAGGCCTCTTGCACTAGATCCGAAATGTCTTCTCACTCACTTACTTCTCGGTTCTACTTTACTATTGTTATACGCCCGCTTTGAAAGGAAAAATAATTCGATAGACAAGGTCGAGCATGGTTATATATATAAGGAGTAAGAAAGATATTCATTTATTCCCCCGAGTTTCTGCGGTGCAAATCTCATCCCTCAGAAACACAGTCGACAGTACTTTGCTCACAATAACGAAAAGAATGTATGAGACTCGGCCTCCTCTCCCGTAAACGCCCAAAAGTAATAGGTAAACAAAAAAGCAACACAGAAAATGGCCACCATGAAAAGAGGCCGAGTCAGCTCGTCAAAATGGTCTAGCCAAGCTAAGCACATCACGGAATTCATATTCAGACCTCCTCATCACCTCGTGACACACCTGCTTCCTCTAACGCCGTCTAAATAAGGCTAGCATTAGCGGGAGTTGGCAATCTTTCCGGATCAGGAAGCACTTCAAGTTCAAGGTTCCACTTATACCAAGGACCGGACCCGCTCCCGTCTCCTCGGGACCACTTCACCGAACAAATCCCAGCCAGCCAGCTCTCGATCTGGGTTGATCAACGGTCCATCGCGCGCCCCGGTTCTTCGGGCCTCCCGCCGTTGCCCAGTGTCTGGGCTGATGATTGTTCACCCGGCATGGCGAGACAGGAGCTGGTGTCTCCTCTGGGGCATGCTCAGAGTCACATCAGCTTGTTGTAGGTAAGGTAGTTGACTCTGGCCGCGAAATGTTCTCCGGGAAGACGTGATATTCCAGTCCCAGTACATACTCGATAGCTGCCGAGCCAGCCCTAGTACAAATACACACGTCTAGTGACGCAAGGGAATAGATATCTGTGTGTCTGGAAAGAGCTGCTCAAGATCGTCCCACATCGCCCTTGCAAGCATTACCGTATTACATATTCCGTCTAGGACTAGGATACCCAATTCGTTATACTTGGCTTTGAATAAATTTGGAGTCTTTGGAGTTGCTTCCCATTTACCTGGAATACGGTTTGGAGCACAATTAATACCAAGTTCGGAACACACGACCCTTGAATAATCCCAATCGACAGTATTGATCAAATTCGACCCGACAAGCTACTTAGGATCTGGCGGAAGATAGACGAGCGGTTGCTACAAGATACGATATGACTGCACAGTCGACAACGGTGACGGTCCGACAAAGCCCTCCGGTCCAGGAATCGACCTCGAAAGAAGGCAGCCTTCTAAATACCGAAGGCCATCTATTGGGATCGAATGAAGATGCGACGGGAGGTCTTCCTGCCCCGACGATGACAGCCGCAGTTGTGCAGAAATGGAACCACCCGAGGTCGAATCTCTTCAGAGTCTTGTCTTGTTTCTGGAGTCTCCTCGTCTCTGGGGCGAATGATGCCGCCTACGGTGTAAGTTCCTCTCCCATACTCTGTTCAAACTTCAAACTTGTACAGCGACTGACTTCAGACCAGGCTTTAATTCCCTACGTACGTCCCTCCCGTCCAAGCTTACCACAATCTCCGGCTCACACGCCCCTCTCAACAGCTGGAAATCTACTACGACCTCACCTACGTCGTCGTCTCCCTCGTCTTCCTCTCCCCCTTCATCGGCTACGTCCTCTCGGCCGTCCTCAACAACTACGTCCACCTGAAGCTCGGCCAGCGCGGCATTGCCGTCATCGCCTCCGCGTGCCACATTGTCGCCTACATCATCATATCCCAGCACCCGCCCTACCCGGCGCTGGTTGCCGCCTTCGTCATCGCCGGCTTCGGTAACGGCCTCAGCGACGCCGGGTGGAACGCGTACATTGGCAACATGGCCAGGGCGAACGAGGTCCTCGGGTTCTTGCACGCGTCGTATGGCGTCGGCGGCGTGATTGCCCCTTTGATTGCCACGACCATGATTAACAAGGCCAATTTGGGTTGGTGGAACTTTTACTACCTCATGGTGAGTATCATGCCCTCCTCTTTTCCCTTCCCCGAGGCTATGAGAGAGAGAGAGAGAGAGAGAGAGAGAGAGAGAGAGAGAGAGAGAGAGAGAGAGTGTGTGTGTGTGTGTGTATGACACGATCTGACTCCACACCACCTTCTCAGCTCGGCCTGGCCTGCATCGAGCTCGTATGGTGCACAGCAGCCTTCTGGACGCAAACCGGCGAAGTATACCGCGAGCTGGTAAACCACTCCCGCAGCGACACCCCCGGAGGCGGCCTCCGCACCGCCCTCTTCAAACGCCCCTACGCCCGCGTCTCCTGGTTCTGCGCCCTCTTCCTCCTCGCCTACATCGGCACAGAGGTCTCTCTCGGCGGCTGGATCGTGCAGTTCATGATCCAGGTCCGCAAGGCCAACAACTTTGACTCGGGCATGACCTCGGTCGGCTTCTGGCTCGGCATCACCCTCGGCCGCGCGGTCCTCGGCTTCGTCACGTCCAAACTGGGCGTCAAGCTCGCCGTGTCGATTTACATCCCCATCGCCATGGCGCTCGAGCTTGTGTTTTGGCTCGTGCCGCATTTCTACGTCTCTGCGGTGGCGGTTGTGCTCCAGGGGTTCTTTTTGGGTCCGTTTTTCCCTGCTGTCGTTGTTGCGGCGACGAAGTTGCTGCCGAGGATTAGGCGTAAGCAGGAGTGAGCGAAGTACGGAGAATTCAGGGGAGGGAGATAGGAGACACTGGGATCGTGTGCATATGCGAATAGTGTGGTCGTGTGGAAGAGACACTGCAACTCGAGTATAGTATATGAAAGATGTACTTTGCATTGCCACTGGAGTTTGGAGGTTTTCATACCGCGGAACATATAGAATCGAGGTCTTGCGTGGATATGAATCATCGCGAAGGTGGTTTAGATGTTTGAAAATACTTTCATAAGGTATCA
The DNA here is from genome assembly GCF_030913505.1 of Colletotrichum phormii. NCBI lineage: Eukaryota > Fungi > Ascomycota > Sordariomycetes > Glomerellales > Glomerellaceae > Colletotrichum > Colletotrichum phormii. The sequence continues at coordinate 713,793 of NW_026851456.1, forward strand.
TACTTGAGACTTAATTAGTGTGTTAAAAATAGGGAGACATGTGTACTCAACTTCCGATAGAGCCATGTGGCAAAGAGAAGCCAAAGAGCTTGATTCCACGGTGAACAGGCACCAACAGAGCATTAAAGTGGACACGAGGCCTACCTGTATACGATTGGCCATAAAAAACTACCATGTAGTAGACACACATATTGCAAGGGAAGTGGTCTGTCTATATGGTGGCTTTTGCCTACTGCACAGATCAGGTTCATCTCCCCGAGCTTCGCGTTCACTGACTGCACTCTGCTTGATTCTAATCAAGGCATGTCACCTTGGATAGATATCCAGCCAAGAGAGGAATCTTGGACTGTGAAAGAGTCAGTGTGAGTCAGTGTGCGTCATCTACTTCAAGGGCATACTTGCAATGCGGCGTTAACGATTCGGAAATATGGCAATATTCCACTGAACTGAAGGTTAGGTAAAGTGAAGAAAGCAGAGGTAGAGAAACAGAGCGGGAGGTAGACGAAAATGAAATAGAAGAAGGAGAAAAAAATCGTAAAATCTATGAAACTGGCAAATAACAATCTACAAGGTGACCCGAGTCAAACAAAGCAAGTCTTCCGGCGATCGCCGGGAATGTCTCACTCCACGGAGCGCAGAAATTATGGGGACCAAACTCCGGGATCGGCACCGTCGGCCCGGTCCGACTCGGAACCTGCGTCGGGAAACCTGGATTGCATACTGCACCGCAAAACGCCTCATCCTTTTTCCCAAACACAGCAGTGTAGTCTCGTTACACACACACACACACACACACACCCTTTCTACAAACCACTCTAGTTGCCTTCAAACGGTAACGTTGCTCAGGAACTTCCCCGCCATCACCTTCCCAACCACCTCTTTTCTACTTCTAGTTTGGATCCAATTCGCTCGCCCGCGCAGATTTCAGGAACAAGAGGGGTGAGGAAGTATCGACGGCTCTACTTTTGACAACTGAAAAGAAGGTGGGAATTCTCACCAACACCCAACTCGCAACAATCTCATCAGCCCTGACATTTTCGAAGGAAGAAAGACGTGAACATTCAGACAAGATGGGTTCTCAACCAACAATAGACATGGATTTTGTAGCTCTCCCTAAAATCGAGGTATGACTCAAGAAGCCCCTTGAGGTATGAGCCCCTGACCACCTTACGAACACCTCATCTGACAAAACCACAGCTCCACGCCCACTTGACAGGCAGCATAAGCCGCCGCACCCTCCACGACATCTGGCTCCTCAAGCACGAGGCAGGCGAAACGGACCTCGAGGACCCCCTCGTCGTGATGCCTGACGGCAAACACGACTACGACCTCACCACGTAAAATCTCACCTCACTTCACCTAGCCTAGTAAGCCAGGGTTCGCTAACACACCACACACAGCTTCTTCCCCCTCTTCTCATCGTACATCTACAACCTCATCACCGACATCGACACCCTCCGCAAAGCAACCCTCTCCGTCCTCCAGGATTTCCACGCAGACGGCGTCACCTACCTCGAACTCCGCACCACCCCGCGCTCCTTACCCTCACCTACCCCCCAGCCGCCGTCAGTCTACGTCGCAACCATCCTCTCCGCGATAGACGCCTTCGAGGCCTCTCACCCCGGCGGCATGCGCACCCGCCTCATCCTCTCCGTCGACCGCCGCCACACCCCCGCGCAAGCCCACGAAACAGTCCGCCTCGCAGCCTCCTTCCGCGACAGAGGCGTCGTCGGCGTAGACCTCTGCGGCGACCCGGCCGCACGCATTCACCACACAGGCCAGCAGGACAACGACAACTCAAACCCCGAAACCATCTCTATCTTCCGCCACGCCTTCGCCGAAGCCCGCACCCTCGGCCTCGGCATCACAATCCACTTTGGCGAGGCAGAGTGCTCCGGCCACCCGGCCGAACTCGCCGAGATCCTGTCGTGGTCGCCGCGGCGGCTGGGTCACGTCATCCACCTCGGCGAGGACGTGAAGCGGGAAATCACCAAGCGCGGCATCGGACTCGAGCTGTGTCTCAGCTGCAACGTCCACGCGGGCATGGTGACGGGCGGGTTCGAGGGCCATCATTTCGGGGAGTGGTGGGGCGTGGAGGGGAGCTTGATTTCTTTAGGCGTGCGTTCCTCCTTTTTACGCGAAAGAACCTCCCTTCCCCCTTTTCTCAACATCTCTTCGCGAAAGCTCGTCTACTCAAAGATTGTACCTCAGCTGACTTTCATACTCAAAAACAGACCGACGACGTTGGCGTCTTTGGCAGCCCGTTGTCCAACGAGTACAGGCTCGTAGCGGAGCACTTCAAGTTCTCCCGGGACGAAATTTGCGCGCTGGCCCGACGGGGCATAGAAACCATCTTTGCAGACGAGGCCGAGAAAGACCGTCTCCGACAACTGATGTGGAAACCTGCCGCTGCCGCTGCCGCCGCCCAAGAATAAGTAATAGTCGTCGCATCGATGGACCGAGTAGACCGAGAGGGGTTCAGCAAAGAGCCTGCTTCTGTATTAAAGAGGCATCGGGATGCGACTGTCGATAATTTCCAACAACCTTTCCTAATGTAGAAATTTCCGCTACCTAGCACTTAGAACACCGATTTCGTTCTTCTTCCTATTTGGGTTTTTTTTTCTCTCGGTCCTTGCTACCGGACCGGTACAAGACCCCGAGGGCCGGAGCGTCTCGCTTTCGAATTCCCGGATCGGGTCGAGCGAGGTCCTCGTAAATCTGCCCGCTTTTCCCGGGCTTTGCCGCGTACGAGCACGAAGGGTCTCCCGTGCGATGGAGAATGATTGGGCCGCTCGGCAAAAGGGGGGTTTGGTTGAGTTGGCTTCTCCAGAGCCGAGAGTTATTTCTTGTGTTTGATGGCATATCCCGAGTTATTTTGTCTCCCATACGGGCGGGCGGATCGACTGCCCACCATGAAATCGGAGTCAATGTTTGTCGATTCGCATCAATAATAAAGAAAATTTACAGGAAACCACTCTTAATTAGCTTTGCTTTCGCTCGGCACCTTGCAACTTACCAAGTAACACTGTCCGTGGGGTCTTCCGTTTTGATACTCGGTCAAATCTGGCCGGAACCGGGCCTGGGGCTAGCTAGCCTGAATCTGGTCTGGTACCGACTCCGTCTCTCCCATGCAGATTTGTAATTCTACCGTTGCACGGAGTGGCCAAGGAAAATTCTGGTGACAAGATATCTCGTTTCATGGTTCGCTGCTCCATGATAACGACTAACACCCTGTCATGACCTTTAGAGCCGTAACGTACTTCACCATTACTAGGTCTTTGGCTTCCTACCCCCTAGCAGCTTTGATAGGTCGATGTACACCATGCTGAGGTATGAATGACTCTATGATTAGCTTTGCAGAAATCTAGCTGTAGGTTCCATAGATTTCAGTCGACCACCAGATAACCCGTGTCAATGCTTTCGAAGCACGATGCAGTAGTTCGCCGCCTTGTCAAAGACAGAGGGGACCCAAAATCGTTGATACGGATACTTAGCCAGGGTCTGTGCAGTGAGCAGGTGCCACACGCAGGTAGGCGCATTTAATGCCCAAGTCGAGATGGCTTCTTACATAATTGTGCTCAAGCGTATAAGCTACTTTGGTGTCCCTTGATTATTCTAGACTGGACTTTCTTTTGGGAAGCAAGATCTCTCTCAGATGGTTCCCGCTAGACCGAACGAGTGTTTGCCAGCATCAGGGACGTGCCAAGCTGCCAGGAAGGGTCCCCTCTCGCCCTGTGCCGGTGCTGCAGAGGAGGAGAGGACAAGCATACCGCCCAGTCGTAGGGCTAAGAAACGGCCAAATGTCTCGTCTGCTGCAGCCTCGAGATTTCGCGGTGGTCTTGCTTGTGAAGGGTGGCACACTTTGTTCCTCTCTGCCTTGGCCCTATGAGAGTAGAAGAAGAATGGGGTGGCATTTTTCGTTGCCCAAGCATCGTCGCTGGCTTGGGCCTGCGCACTCCGCGGACTGCCTTACAGGAGTATACTCCGGAGACAGATTCGCGAATGACGATTGCAATACACCGTGACACCGTCGTTTATTCATCTTTACATTTTTCGTTGAGACGACACACAGACCTCGTCGATGTCCTGGATCGTCGACGGGTGCCAGACGAGATCCGTCATGCCACCCGCAGGAAAGGTGATCCCGGCGTCAAAATGTGAAACGGTAAAACATGGAGCGACCAGCGCAAGAAAGCATCTTTCAGAAGGCTGCGACCTGCGGGTAGGTTAGAAGATTGGGGGTTATCACCGGGGCGAGTATCCGTACCAACGTTCAATGCAAGTCTGAAAGAGACAAAGGGAGGGGGGGATGCCAGCAACTCGAAGCGAGTGGCAAGCGGATTCTATCCGTGATCCCGGGTGGAACAGGATCCATGGGAGCCCGTGCGTTTTCCGCCCAGCGGAGAAGACGTGCGTTCTTGTCCTTGGGTGATCGGCGGCCGAAGATATCAAAGGTGCCGGTAACGAGACTTACGACGACATATATTGAATCTGCGCAATGTACCTCGTTTTTTACTCTCCCGTGTCTATCAATACCCAATGACCAACTGGTCAGTCATCAACTAGGTTTGCGGAGATACACAAAGTCCTGCGGAGTTTACGTCGAGCCCTCGCCGAACTGAAATGGGGGCGAGGCAGTGAATCTGCTTGTCGGTGACGTTGACCGTGACATATCTGTCAAAGCTTCGACCTGGGCAAAATCGAACAATTGGCTGTCAATTTCGGTCTCCTTCGATCCTTCTTGTAACATGCTTCGCGAATCAGACGAGCTGCCATTATGCGCCATTGTGCTTTGATGGAGGCCTAACCAAACCAACTTCGGTATGGGGTCGAACTTGGACTGCCGACGTACCACACAGTGCGAGCGAGGTTGTAAGCAACTTTTTGATATTCGACATCGTCTGCCACCAGCAGAGGTATATAGTTGTATTAGCGTGTAAGCTAGGTACGCCATATCCTCCATGCGCCGAGCAAGTGTCGTCGATCAGGAGAGCATGTACGGGCGGCAGAATGACATCGCCGGTGAGGGTGACACTTCCATAATTCGCCTAGCCAGACGATATGTCGGTGGCGCCGTGGGAGGTTGTTTAGATGCCGGGGTTGACGGGCTGCAGCTCAAGATGAAGAAAACCTGCAGCTGAAGCCTGAGCAGTCCAAGGTGGCACAAAAATAGCCTGGCATTCCACAAGGTTACTCTTGGGCCAGTGAGCGGTGGCACAAGGTTGAAGCAGAAGACGGGTACCAGCAGCCATGGGCTCCCTTACCAAGCACAAGATAGGAGCATCGCCCTGCAGGGGTTTCGAAGAATGGCCGACAAACTTAGAAGGGAACGAGAGGCGTCCTTTCTTGTTCTCAATATCTCGAGTGGCGATGTGCAAGTGCCAAGTATGTAGGGGGCGTTTGTTTGATTTAATGTGTATTTGCCCTTCAGACGAGACAAGCGACGCGATTGAGCACCGCCTGTTCTTCTTACAGGAATACCGACAGCTTTCTATGTCGCTGCTGATATGGGGACATACGGTTCGGGAATGATGTTAGACGCCGCAACGGCGGAAGAAGTCAGAGTCGGGTGTCCATCTGGCATCGTACGCATGCCATCGCCGTGGCTACTGTTCAACCGGATTTGTCTACCGATCATGAATACCGCTTGGGAAGTGAAGCAGTGGCAGTGGTGATGGCGGGTATGCTCGAAGATTTCACGCTGGTTATCGTTTTGATTTCGGTATGCTCATCTCGCTCAAGTGCGATTATCGATATGGGCCAATAGAGTGAGCAAGGGCGAGACACTGTTTTCCTATGACCTCAAAAAGAAGCAACGCGGGAAGCTTGGGGCTTGTGATGGCACCGGTTGTCTCGAGAGCTAGAGCTTGGGCCGCCCACCCTACCAAAACCACTGGGAGATGACCCTGAAGGGTGACGAGAAAGCTTCGTTGCGGATATATCCTCAAAGCTTCGACAGCGAGAGGAAGGGGCCGTTGGCAACAGAAAGACGCTTGGTCGGCGAAAGATTTATCGAAGCGCCAGGCCCAGATCTGTAGTGGTTGCGATAAGGCCTGACTTGAGATGAGATCAAGCAATTGGGACGACGGCAAAACTGATGATGTTGGAAAAGCAAACAATGAGCAGAGAGCGCTGGGCCTGCTGTACAACAAGGGAAATAGATGGGTGGTTCGCCCAATAATCCGAGGACCCCGGCTGGCTGACGATGACGGCTCCCACCCGCCCAGCAGCCCAGCAAGGAAGGCATCTGTCTTCTTGTCTATGCCCCTCGCCCAATCCATGATTGTCGCCACCTGACATCTGGGGATTTCCCGAACAAACGTTGGAGTTAGATCTGCACTTGGACCAAGGGCTCGCCATCATCGTTGTCCTGGCCCTGGCCCTCGTCCCAGCCCTAGTCCCTCCAACCGCAAAGGTATGAAGAGTCCAAGACTCTGTTGATCGCTCTGGCTACCTTTCTGGAGGATAAGGTTTTCGGATGGTTCGCCGAAAACTTTGCCAACATCCAGTAGACTGGTCTTCTCAAGTCTCATTTTGCCCATTCTGTCCGTGGTTAGCTTTCGAGTTCTGCCATCGATTTCCTTGCTGACCCCCATTGCTGCTGGGAATTTCTTGCTACGCTGAGTTGGCAGGCGCTGATCGTTTCCGGAGCGAGGCCAAAGTCTTTCGAGCAAGTGTTTGTGTCGTGATGATTGTATTTGTCAGGCTCAAATGAAGGAGCGATGCGGTTCATCCATCAGCAACAAGAGGTGAGGAGTATGTATTCGTAGTCGAAGCGGTACTATTCGGCGAGCGCTGCCGACGCGGCTTGCGTTTTCCGCCCCCCCAAAAGCTGGATTCTGGCACTGACCATCATCTCCTTGTCATCTGTGATCGACTGGGAGAAAAGTATGAAGAGTGTGTCTCGGGAAGATGACCTCGGGAGAATTGGACCTGTCAGTGTCCAAAACGACCTGACGATAACGACCGAATTTTGATCAGGACTGCGGTAGGGTAACGGCGATGTACGAATATTCGTCTTCTTGATGACGGGAGGTGAGGTGGATGGAGAGGGAAATGCGGTGCACAGGTCGCGGAACAGCCGGTGCAAAGAGTGGTGATGTAGGTATTCGTAGTCGTACTTCGTACGGGTAGTTGCTTGATTCGCAGCTTGTCAGGGATGTGCCAACACCCAACATCCAAGACATGGACCCGACTGCATGCTGCACAGAATTAGATGGGAAGTCGGTACCTGAGAGTCTGAGACTCTGGATGCGGCCTAGTGTCTGTATCCAATCTACTTTTTATGCAATGCATCTTAGCTAGAGCGGCCCACATTGCAAGGCACCCTACAGGTGAAGTGCAGCTCACTGTGAGAGAAACAACGGGTCATCTGAGTGGTCTGTGACTCCTGCGATAGTACGACTTCGCTTACTGATGGGATTGCTCGCTTTCAGGTCGGCTGGTCGTCTGCTGATTCTTTGTGTCTGAACTGGGTACTGTGCGGTTGAGGTAGCCGAGAAGCGCAAGCGCAATGTCCGCACCGAGTGGCTTCAAGTTGGATAGTGAAGGGGTCATGTGCGAATGCGTAGCGGAACAGTTCTTTTGTCAGATACCGTATGGTTGTACTCCGTATCGAGCCGTAGCGTTCTCCGAGAGAGGCACGACTGCCGAATATTTGAATCGGAGTTCATGGTTGTATCCATTGATCGAATTCGAAGTCGACAGAAAGGCAAGAAAGGTATGATTTCTGTAGTATATTCAGCATTGATACAGTACCAATCAGAGGTACGGAGACCGCTAAAACCCTGAGCCTGAGCCAAGTTGGCGTAGAGTAGTACGAATGCTTACGGGTAAGCTGTTGTGGTGAACGATAAGAGCAAAGGGTGGCCTGGACAATTCCCATTTTGTTCTACCGTTTAGATGCAAGGTCGGATGTGCGGGGCACGAGAAAGAGAAAGACAAAAAAAAAAATTGCCCGTCGAGTATCCAGGCGTCAAGCGTCGAGGTTGCATGTCGCCAAAAAAGGTTGAAGGAGGAGAAGCCTTGTTTTGGAGGGTGCGCAGCCGGTGCGGCGGCTCCTTCTCCACTTTCTGATGCGGGAGGAGCGGTACGTACCGTAGTCAGTTGAACCAATGACAACCCCAGTCTGACGCAGCTTCCCATCTGGAAACAGTTCCGACAGGGGTTAAATGAGGAAATCAGGTGCACTAGTGCGTGCTTTTCTTATTTCCAATGTCACTCAGATGGCAGGTGCCGATACGCCTTTTCCTGCTTCAGCAACCAATCTTTTGCTCGGTAGAGGCAGTTGCTGTCTTTTGTTACTTTTGTCTGAGCATGGAGGACGTCTATCTAGATACTTGCATCAGTTGAGATACTTTGGGGAAGAAGGCACCCATGTGTATCAATACTCTCGTATAAGTCTCCTCAAGTAACAATAATGGCAAGGCATTATCTACTATAGGTTTCAATCAAAAGATGAGGCAAGAGAATCAATGGCGCGATAGGAAGCACTGTAAAAGTCAAAATCCTGAGCGAGGTGACCGTGCGCCGTTCAAGGCGGAAAGGAAACGTCCCATGATGTTATCCGCACCTTTGTTTGGTCTTTTGCGGCATGTCTGTTTACCTTGGTGGGTGATGTAGGTACCTTACTTCCAGGCATGACTTTTTGCCCAAGAAGAGTTGAAAGTGAAAAGTGAGGCGGAAGGTGACGCTCTACTCCGTACCAGTCCGACCATTCGGTGTGGGGGGACTGGGATGCCAAGAAAGCACAGCACAATAGATCCGTGATCCGTCCCTTGAGATTTCCCATGATGTGTGTAGTCTGCAGATGATGATGGCGAGAAGGTTGACGGGTTCCGTAACGCAGGTGTCATAAGTTCAGGTAGGGACCCCAAATCTACAACTCTAGATGCCTTAAACTACCGCACTGAACCCTGCTTGTCTGCTTGCTCGATCGGGATCTGTGTGTCTTAGTCTTGGGTCGCCCATGCACGCAGGCCGCAGGCGGCAGCACACACAGATACCATGTCCAACAACAGGCCGGCATGCCATATGAGGCTTGACCGGTATGTAAGGCAGGTACGGACGGTATCAATCGCATCGCGCATCCGCATTGTATGGAGCCGGCGGAGGAAAAGCGGACAGGATCTTTTTCTCGGAGTACGGATACGATATATCTGTATTTCTCACTTCCGACCGGGTGCAGCACCCATTTTTGCTCCTTCTCATCTGTGCATAGTCACTCTGTAGATGGATATAAGAATGCCCTGTCTCAAGTACTGGGTCAATCAATAGAGGTGACACCCCGCGCTGCGAGTGGACAAATGTTATTGCGCGCATCTTGAAGCCAAACCGTCTTTTTGCGTCCCTAACCCCTCCTTTACACAGGAGTACCTGAAGTACCTAGAGTGGCGGTCCGGGATGCACGGCTAAATGGTGTGGTTGAGGACCAGAGGACGAGACGGGATGAGACGGACGACGGGAGTCTATTAAACTATTCACCAACCTAACACTGCTGTTCGGATCCGATCTTTGGCGGGCACGATTGACAAAGCCCGAAGAGAATGTATTCGAGGAGGGCAAAATTCTCAACTGTCTTGTCAAATTCTGAGAGTTTTAGAGTCAAATTGATTTATCCCCAAAAGTCTGTCATACCTAAGTACCTTGAGTACCTGCGCTACGTACCCAATCGGATGGGTGGACATGGAGGGAAGGTACCTTTGTTTGATCACGAAGTGTGCCTGCTGCATTGGTAGATGATGTGGTAGGTACTCCGTAGTGTTGCAAAATTGACGGCAAGAGCTCAGGGCAGGTTGAGGTGGACTTTGGACTCTTGGAGGAAGGGCCTACTCCGTACCCGGCTGGCACCTGCACCTGCACCGGGGTGTTTCTTGCCTTGTCGAGTTGTCGTACTTGTCTCCCCTTGGGTCCTTCCTTCCCCCAACCCACATCTGCACGCACGTCTGGTTCCAGAATCCACTTGTCCTTGGGCCATTTCCATTCGTGTGTGGGATCAGAGTCCACACACGTCCCACCTGTCCAGGGCCCCAAGGGGGAAGAAATAAAATAACACAGCTTCGTGCCCCACCTCTGCTGGATGCATCAACAACCATGAACCATCAATCATCAACCATCGACTATTAATCCCTTGGGCCTCTCACAGCACTTTGCTGGCTGCAGATACCGCCTACCTTAGGCTTCTACGGATACCTACTCGATTGCACCTGTACGGAGTGCCTGCACCTGGATATTGTTCCCATCGCGCCACATCCGACACATCGGATCAGCTTGACTGGCGGCATTGTGATTGGTGGCCCAGGGAGTCACTGGACCTGACCTCGACGCATCCGATCAACGACTCAAAACAGCTCCCCCGTGTCTCTTGTCCTTCTGGGCGCAGGGTACGAAGCAGAGGGGGGTTGTTGAACACACCTCACCGAGGGTCCGAGAGACACTCGCATCAGAGACAGACGGAGAAGACGAACCACTGCCACGTCTCCATCCAATCGACCGCTGGCATTCCCAGTCTCCCGCACCTCTCCCAGACCTGAGACTGCCTCTTACGGACACCACACGGATCAACACTGGGCCTGGACTCCCTCTCTACCCGCGAGCCGTCCCCACCGATCCATCCTGTCTTCCCGCTACGCCCTTCATCGCTGCATTTCCGGTACCTGGCCTAGGTATAGGTGCTCTCGGTGCCCTGCGCCGAACTCACCAGGAATTGTCGACCGAGTACTTATCTGCTCACCGGCCGATTCTACTCACCATTCTGTTTCCCGACCATTTCCCGGATATCTTTACACTACTCCGCAAACTCTTTCTGCGGCCTGCCAGCTCTTCCGCCGCGCGCTTCTCCGGCCTAACTCGACTAGGTTGTCGGAATATCGCCCTTCAGTAGCACGTCAGCCACAACCTTTACAAGCTCAGAGTACCTTGGTCCCCTACGGCTATTGTGTACCGTACACGACCCGATCTAACTGCCTGCGGCTGTCACTTTCACTCTATTCGCGCTCCAGTCGGGCCTACCACATTGCCTTGCGTTACGGGGAACCCTGGTTGCCTGCTTGCTTGTCTGTTCTTCTCTGCCGACCCTGTGGACGGTGTTGGTGGCCGCTTCTGCCATTGTAACGGACCACGAGACTCACCCGGCCGATAAAAGTCCGATTCGGCTCACTTTCTTCTTCTTTCAGAGCTCAATGCAATACCGCCGCCGCCAGACCAGACCAGCCCAACCCAATTCGGCCCAGTCTGCCTGGTGGCTCGTTTCCCAGTGACAGCTGTCTCTGGACGATTAGGTACACCATTACGATAAGCTTGACAATCCCGACCCTCTCGGAGAAGATTTGAACCAAGAAGGCGAGAAGGAAATAAAGGACAAAGACGACTTTTCGAGACTGGCGAGACTGGTCCAAATTCTCGCGTCTTTCAGAGTATTGATACTATCTACCCTCTCACCTATGAGTAGGTCGTGCTACTGCGTAAGTCCACCAGCGGCCCTCACGCCCCTTTTTGCGTTGTGTCCCCGGTCTTCGTGCCGTACCTTGGCCATGTTCTTGTCACATTTTCGGGACAAAGGACTGGGACCGTACTGCCACCATCTGCCGTGGCGGGTTCTTGCCCGTCTCGGTGTATTCGTACAGTCTCAATTCCCATTGGGAACACCTATACATATCACCAGCTTCTCTTTGGACTCGCTGAGGTATCAGTGTCGCTGTCTTGGGCGGCTCTGCCTCTGCTCTGGCGAGTTTGGTTTACCTTGACCCTGGAGGTGGTTCAGGCCAGCGCCACCTTGACCTTTGCTCGCTCCCGTTATGCTCCCGTCGCGCCCTCATTTCGTACGCTTTTCTGCCCGGGAAGTAATTACCGTCGGCATCTTTTGTGGCCGAGCGCAGAGTGTGAATACTCATCAGCCATCATTGGTCCTTTGGCCTAGGTACTATCCGCACTTTGACTTGTCGATTCTCTCTGCACTGTACTCCGTATCTCATATGACTTCTCTTGTCTTGAATGTGGTCTACGGATATGCAGACTGCGGCAACTTCATCTGACCTCGATGCAAGGACTTAGCTTCCGGTACTTCCAACTAGTAGGCCTCCCAGGCGGCCAGAAGCCTCCCATACTGCCTCTTGCTTTGTACCTGCTTCAAGCTTGAGGGTCGACCGATTCACTGTCCAAGGCCCCCACCAGACGGCGACCACTTTTCATTGTCCCTAGTAACCTGCACATACGAAATACCCCTGGCCACCTCAAGCCCCGAATCCCAGCTTGGTCCAGGTTCAGGCCCTAGGTTCCGCGGCAGCAGCAGCGCAGCAGAGAAGACGTGCAGCGGCACGGAGGATCAGCAAGAATAGCAGAAGCTGTAGCGTACGTGGATACTTTGTACGGACAGTGGAATTGAAAAGCAGACCGAACAACAGAGAGTGTGAGTGAGTGAGTGAGTGAGAGAAACAAACACCTGGAATCTGGAGAGAAAGAGAGAGAGCATTGGGACGGGAGAGAGGAAGAAAAAAAGAGAGGCAAAAGAAGAAGGACCCACTTCACCTCGCTCTACACGGCGACGGCCCCGGCCCTTGGTCCTCCTCCTCTCGTTCCCCTTCAGTGTTTGCCCCCTCCCAGGCTCCTCTTCCCCCCAAGTGCCCCCCTCCGTCCAGTCACCAGTCCCTTCTCGTCCTGTTCCCCGTCCAGTCCTCTCCTCTTTTTTTCTCTCCCATCTCTTCCCTCCGTCCACTGCCAGCCAGCCATCCCAATCCACTTAAACATTTTGTGCTCCATACCTTGCCTCTTCCTCTACCCGCACCCGCCCATCTCTCTCCTGTTCCTGTTCCTGTTCCTGCCCGTTCCTGCTCTTGCTTCTGCTACTCCTGCTGCTTCCTGCTCCGGCTCCTACCTCGCTCCTTGCTCCTGCCCTGCCCTGTCCACCCGACTACTGGGTTTTCTGCATAAGACCTCCCCCCCCCCAGTGGCCCCTCCCCCCAGCAGGTACCGCTAAACAGACCGACGAATCGCAGTGACGGCAGGTACCTGCGCTTCCTCTCTAATAATTCAACCACCCCCCCAGGCCGACCATCATTTCCTTTCCACCCTGCTGTTTTACTGGTCCGCGCAAAGCAACCCCCCCTGGAGCTTGCATTCCCCTTCCATCTGGAACTGGACAACCACCACACCTCTCTTTCCTCCCTCTCCACCGACTCCCGCTCAATTTCAATTCCAACCCTCAACCCTCATCCAACGACCGACGACCACCTCCTCCCGATCCGACCTCCTCGTCCGCTTCCACCACCACCACCACCCCCATCATCGCCGTTTCTATCGCTGCCGCCTCTTCTCATCAGTTGCCGTCTCTTTCGCTCCGCAATCCCATTGATCGAGGCCGACACGACGGTCCACGACGATGAACTCTCAAGGCCAAAACGATGTGTCGCCCGAGGCGATGCAGGCGCGCATCCAGCAGGCGCGACGCGAGGCTGAGACACTCAAGGACAGGATCAAGCGGAAGAAGGATGAGCTCGCCGATACCACTCGTGAGTTTTTCCATCCTCAATTCATCACCGACTGCCATCGCCTCTCTCAATTGAACGCCCCGACCGCTCGTCACGCTAACCACACATGTCTTTCATCAACAGTCCGCACCGTCGCCCAGCAGGCCCACGAGCCGATCCCAAAGAACCAGCTGATGAAGGCTAAGCGCACGCTCAAGGGTCATTTGGCCAAGATTTACGCCATGCATTGGTCCACCGACAGAAGACATCTCGTCTCCGCCTCGCAAGATGGAAAGCTCATCATTTGGGATGCCTACACGACGAATAAGGTCCACGCCATTCCCCTCAGATCATCCTGGGTCATGACCTGTGCCTACGCCCCCAGCGGTAACTACGTCGCTTGCGGTGGCCTCGACAACATTTGCTCCATTTACAACCTTAACCAGCAGAGAGAGGGCCCCACCCGTGTCGCGAGGGAGTTGTCTGGCCATGCCGGTTATCTTTCATGCTGTCGCTTCATCAATGACCGCAGCATCCTTACCTCTTCAGGTGACATGACGTGTATGAAGTGGGATATCGAGACGGGCCAAAAGGTTATCGAGTTTGCCGACCACTTGGGCGATGTGATGAGCATCAGCCTTAACCCAACCAACTCCAACACATTCATTTCAGGTGCCTGCGACGCTTTCGCCAAGCTGTGGGATATCCGAGCCGGAAAGGCCGTCCAGACATTTGCCGGCCACGAGTCCGACATCAACGCCATCCAATTCTTCCCCGATGGCCACTCCTTCGTTACCGGCTCCGATGACGCGACCTGCCGCCTCTTTGATATTCGTGCCGACCGCGAATTGAACCTCTATGGCGTAAGTGGATCCGCGCGGACTTTGTGAGAAACCATTGGAGTGCCGATTGCTAACTTGCTCTGTGATTCAGTCGGAATCTATTCTCTGCGGCATCACCTCCGTAGCGACCTCGGTCTCTGGACGCTTATTGTTCGCTGGCTACGATGACTTTGAATGCAAGGTATGTTTGAGATATCGAAAGCCTTACGGGAGATGAACTGATTCCCAACTCTTCGCCTAGGTCTGGGATGTGACCCGTGGAGAAAAGGTCGGCTCTCTCGTCGGCCACGAGAACAGAGTTAGCTGCTTGGGCGTTAGCAACGACGGCATCAGCTTGTGCACAGGATCATGGGATTCACTTGTACGCAAATTCCTCCACCCGAGATTCCTGAACGTCCCCGTACTAACTGATGGCAATAGCTGAAAATCTGGGCATACTAAACCACCACCCCGACCCCGATAACGACGAAGTCCTGTCTGGATATACTGGTTCCAGTACGCGCGAAACCATTTTAATCTTCTGTCGAGTGGTTATTTGGCCAACTTAATTTTCGAAACCCTGGTGCTGCCCTTTTCTAATCCGCGAGTACTGGCACACACAGGACGAAGTCACGACATACCTGCTCATACCAAAGCTCGCTTTTCTCATCGTCTACCACTCCAGCTGGAGCCGCCCTTTCGCCGGCATGGGCGGCTGTAGGAACTAAACAGGGTCCCCTTTTTTCTCTCTTGTCACGCCAGCCACCACCAATCATCCTCATCGTCAAAACGATTCTTTTGCACCATAGTTCTCTTTTTTTTTTTTGGGCCTCATTCTAGCACCTGGTTAGATCGGGCGGTTTGTAACACATTGGTGGTTTTTCCACATGTGGCCTTTCCCGAGTCATGTCTGCTTCACATCTCCTGCAACGTCTGCTACCGGATCCGGATACGACAGGACCGCCAAGGAGGGAACGGAATCGAGGCATTTTGATACCCCAACGAAATCCAACCCTACAAACGCATAGACAAGCAAAGCACACGATTCCGACACCGACCGAACTCTCGCGGCTCGAGAGGGGAAAGTGCTGTAATTCGCAGCAAGGAGTTTTCTATACCATCGAAAAGAGTTTTTCCGTCGTCCGATAATCCCCTCGTCGCTTTTTTGTCCGTCGAAAAAAAAAACACGCGCCGCATCATTCGATCCCGCATTTCCTTATTTCCTCGATTCCACCCGTGGGCGTCGGTCCGGTAGATGAAAGCGCCGCATGTCCCCGCCATGTCGTCCGAGGCGACGCGAAGCCGAAGTATAGTAGAGACGAAAACGGATTGCCTCGTAGGAAGGCGGGAAGAAGCAGGGCTAGTCGACAAGGAGGTCGGTTTGTTTATGGCGGCGAGTTGTCATTTCCGTATACAAAGGGGGAAGCGAGTTGATGTCGTACGGCAACAGTGGTCGAACCCTAGTTTCCCCGGGAGGTTTGTGTTTGTTTGGATGACACGGGGGAGGGTTTGGGTTGAAGCCCAACGGGGAAACAGGGTGCGACAGAAGCCACCTACAGAACGAAGACATGTGTGCATGGGCGTGGGTGGAAGTGACGAAGATGTGTTTTTTCTTCCTTGCGTGGCCGCCTGCCTGAAGCCTTCCTTTCCTCCTATACCTACTTGTTGCCTGTACTATAGCTCGCGCTCAATGCTCGTTCATCCTCTGTTCAAGTGCCGATTGCCTTGGAAAGTGACTAATCTGCATGTGTTAATTATACTGAATCGAATCTACGCCTGTATACAATTAGGTAAGGTGATTTTGGATATCTGAGAATGGCTCCGCCAGCAGTAACGGACCAAGTTCGCAAACCACAGCAAGATGGCCAAAGCGCATTGATGAATTGGATATACTCGAATTTGTATCGCCGATAACGGTACAGGACGAAGGCAGTGTTTAGCTCCACGCCGAAGCACTACGAGATAGCCACGACGGCCAATTAACAACCGCACGGCAGACGGCAAGAAAATCAAGCTTTCATCACGGCCAAATGGGCAAATGGACAACGAATGATAAGCGGCATTTTGGGTGTTGGCTTTCGCACGAAACATGGGACGGATTCCGAATCAGCGTTCTCGGAAGTTCCGACGTCGATACGCCCGCCTGGAAGATGACGTCTGAGTTGCTGAGAGATGAGGCACTTGGGAATTTGTCTAGGACGACGGAGAAGGGAACAGAGACCGAAAGGGGTTTGGTGATTAGAGGTCATCAAGCAGCGTAGATCCGACGTGGGTCCTGCAATGAAAGAGAGCCTCAAGAGAGAACCGACCATATCGAAAAAGCCGGCGGCGAGCCGTGTCTTTAGGAAATGGAAAAAGACAGCAACACGAGGGCCGAACAATCGCCGTGCGGTCTTTGGTCGGAGCATCTCACAGCGCCCACCCACTAGTGAAGTCAGTCGTGGGAGGAGCGCCGGTGTGACCCACGGAAGCGGCAAGAAGTGGGAACCGGAAACCCGTAAGCACCGGCACTCCGTTCTGGCGATAGCGGGGCCTTCTCGGAAGCTGACGAAACGCTGAAGGACAACGCTCTTGCGCAGTAGGGTAGTAGGAAAGGCTTGCATGTGGGAGCCGCGACGCAGTATAATCAGTACGATTACTGAACCTTTTGCCCCCTGACACAACGTTTTGAGTTGTTAAGATGGAGGGGAGGAGAGAAAGGAGGGCGGACGGGCCATGGCGTGAGGTTCGTCTGTTGATGACCCTCCCCCATTCCATTGCCACGTGAAGCCACTTTGACCACGTGAAGAACAGGCCACTCGGAGTTTGGCTCTGCCGCTTTGCCGTACGGTACGATAACCCAATCGCTCTCACTGGTTTTGCTTCCCTAAGGGTTTGCCTGGCTTTCTGTTGACGAATGGGGTGAAAAGATGGAAAGAGGTTCTCAGATGAGACGATGAGATTGTTCGAGTCAGCTTTCCACATTGGGTTTTGACCTTCTTTACACGAGAGCGGGAGTTCGTGCCGAGATGTGGTGGGAAATTTGGTGGCTGTCAGATGGAGGATGGAACCAGTGGTTCGGTGGTGCTTGTGGGGGAGAAGGAGGAAGGCTATGAGCTGCCTTCTATACATGTGGCGTCGAAGCAAAGAGCTTCTCGAAGTTTTTGCGATGGGCTTTGGAACCTTGGAAACAAGATCGTTCTCAGCACAGACGATGAGGTTCGCAGGAGAAACGCCCAAAAATACAAAAGCACGCGGTAGGAAATCTACCACGACGATGGGCCGAAGATGTCCGGCCGCGGGCGTTGTAGATCGTTTTGGCTACAATCCGACGCGGCTCCCGACTATTGCAAAAGGAGTTAGGGAAAAAGCAGCTAGGGACAGGCCCGGGAAAGGGAGGAAGAGAAGGGAAAGGAAAAAAGATTTGGTGGCTGACGCCCTATGTTTTGAGTTATACTTGGAAAACTCGATGCGCTTGTGGATGCAGAGATCCTGGTAGCCACGAGGCATGGGTAGATGGAATGCTTCGATGCCAACTGTGTATGTAGTGGTCACCGTCGAACCGCACTGGCGTCTTGGATGATACCTTTCTCCGTCTTGGTCGATATTCCTTTGACCCGGTGGGATGCATACTGCATGAGTGTCGGAGGAGGAGGAGGAGGAGGCAACGTGTTTGACAGAATTCTACGACTCGCTGGCGGAATCTGATACGGTCAACGTTCACTCCTCGGCTTCTTCCCCCTTCTTGTGATCAGAGGATATGCAGATGTCAGGCCATTGCGATCGGATAACGACTAGAGGATGTGCAGCCGGCGGCGTGTCGAGGCGCAGAAGCCAAGTTTGGAGTTTGAGAGTCAGCGAACAAAACCAAGCGTGAATGTGCCAGCTGCAAGACGCTTCGCTCCTCGTATCAACAGTATGAAGAATGTTCTACTTGCTGTGAGAACCCTGGCTTCAAATTTCGCACTGCCAACAATGTTGATCAGTGACAATGGACTGAGATAGACGAAACCTGGACAAGGAGTCTCCTTGACCACAATTCTGGATGCTTCGTTTCATGATCCTTACTGCTTATGGAGGGTTTGTTTCAACCGTTGAACGCAGGTCTATTCCGTGAAACAGAGTCATGAAACCCGCGGGTAGATACAGAACGCATATGCATCTCGTTGGAATGCACATATCCCCTGTCAAGTCTTGTGACGAGTGACATCGCTCTCGGGAATTGTTTTGAATATATTTCCGCCAGTATTTGCTGTCAACGACGAATGGTACGCTAGAAAGTTTGACTTGCGGAGTTCGCTGCCGTCACTGAGTCGTGTTCCGAAGTGGTTAGGTGGCTGGAGTCTTGAAGATGGAATCGGATGATAAGTCAGCAATGCACGAGCAGCATCGGGAGCCGTGGTCCTGGGTTGACCACGCGCGACATCGTGTCCACAAAACGTCTGTCGTGAGGCATGAAACGGCGTATCCGGGGCGGAGAAGGTGACTCATGTTTGGACACATCGTGAGGCCTCTTCATGCGAGTTTGGAAAGCCATGCAACGCGTGGGATGAAGACCCATAGTTGTTGCTTGAGAATGAACGTGGCCAACCGCGGACTAGTCAACGGTCATGATTACTTGAGTTGCCATGCCGTTGGTAATGGTAGTGCTGGGAACCGAACATCCCAGGAGGATAGCAAAGTATACAGACGACACCATCTATGACCACCGAGAACCATGGATGATGGCTAGTCCGTAAGCTCAAGTCGAGATGAATCAGCCAATCTGCCGATCCGAGAACAATGAGAGATGCCCCATTGACAAGTCGATGATGTGCAGTGGACAAAGACTCCGCTCCTCTCAAGCCTCCATCCGCATTGACTGGGGAGCACCGACAAGTGCGGTCACACGACGCCGTGGCCAAGTCTCGACCAAAGATCTAACCAGACCAGGGAACGAAGGCAAACGGTGACTTTCGGACGATCAAACTGGGCAAAATATGACGATAAGCACATGTCGTTGTTAGAGATCTCTGGAGCTGATGGTGAGACTGCTGTGCCCTGTTTCGGGGTCCTTCTGTTTTGGCAAACGGGATGATGAAAGGTGGATAATGCCATCGTGCAGTGGGATGATGGCGTCGTGATCTATTACTGGGTCAGCAAGGCATCTTCCTCGGGCGAGGTAGATTCTTACGGTCTCAGGCAGTCCAAGTTTGCTTCGGCTGCCAAAGGAGATGTGCGTGTATCATTGCACTCCCATGGAGAGGTTGCCGTGGATCATTGTGCAGTGTGAAGGTAATAGAGTAGCTCGATCTGGTATTCTGCTGAGACTACCCGCATATCTCCCAGCGACGCGTCGCGAATTGCCATTATCTCTCAGGCTTTGATGGCGGGTTTGCGGTTCGGCTGGACCGACTACGGATAGAGTCTGGGGCTTGGAGATGTGGTGAAGAAGTTGGGCGTGAGACATTGTGTCTTGATGCGAGACACTCACGAATAGGCACCAAAGCAAGGAACGTCGCTGCCCAGCGGTATCAATCTCCTTCTCTACACAAATAATTGCCAGTTGCAGCACCATCTCCGATGCAGGGTCCTCCCGCACTGGCCTGGTAAGGCGCAACGACTCGTACTAGCCGAAATGAGACATAATGTCTGAGGCAGGAGGGTTAGAAATGCGAGCACAGGCGTAGTTGCAAATTGGAGCGCCTCGAGTAAGGTGTAATTTGGAAAGGAAAGCGAAAGAGACGGTTTCGAGGAACCCGAGGAAGCGAAAGCCGATGGCCCATACGGATACTCCTACTGTGTATGGAAGTTGAGGCAACCGTTGGAGGACTTGTAGAAGAATGTACGAGGTAATACGAGGCACTCGCCAACTCAAGAGCACTGGAGAAAAGTCAGTTTCGAGACGTCTTCCCAATCGCGGTTGGTACATTGTACGTGGTGAGCCAAATTTGGGTCTACTCGTCAACCCACAGACGGCCTAACACGAGAAATAGCGGTGTTTGTTTCTTCATCACGCTCGCCAACTTTGGAAGTCTTGGCGTGGCTTCGGCGCCATTCCTCGTGACCGGCCCGTCCATTGCTCGAGAGTCGGAGCTAAAGGTCAACTGCGTGATGTCTCCAACGGGCCGACGGGGGATTTTCGTGTAGGAATAACAAATAAAGAAAGAATACTCTGTATTATAGTAGAAAGCGGCTCAGCCAACACATCGACCTGCAGCGTGCATCCTATCTGCAAGGTCCCGAATTGCCCCCCACCTCGCTCTGGTTGGCATTGATTGGACCAGCGTGGAGTGACGACGATGCAAAAAGGAGAGAAAATGGGCAGAGATGGGTCGAATGGTCCTGACAAGCACCATGATCCCAGCAAAGCCACGCGGGCAGAGGAAAAGCAAGAGGGTGTGGTGCTGAGGAACGGATGTTGCGGTTCTTCACCCTTTCTCTGCTCTGCTCCGTAAGAGTACCGTTACTGTGGACGCAGTAATAGATAGGTAGTCTGATCGAACCGGCCCCTTTTTCGACCAAGCTCTTGCCATCGCAAGGTAACAGGTCCGTACCTTGGGGTAAGGTAAGAAAGGTAGCCTGGATGAGGGTTAGTTTGAGACGGCGGAACTTTGGCAAAGATTTATTTGGGCTGCAGCCTAGGTACGGAAGGTTTGCGCGTTGGCCGTTGGTCTGCGGTAAAGGAAATGGTGGTAATTTGCCCAACTTTGCATTCTTCCATAACTTTATCGGAAGGAATATGCAGACGCCAGACAGACAGGAAGATACATTACAAACTGGTACATTGCAGTTGCAGATGCAGTTGCATTTGGCACTTGCATTTGATTTCCAGTCAGGTTGCAGTTGCAGTTTTCTTTCACAGCCGCCTCCCTTCTTTCCCTGCCCTGGCTACCATTGCCTGGCACCTGCCTCCACACAATTTACTGTGTTACTGCAAAGTACGGATACTTTGTAAGGTACGAATACTCCGTACTTTGTAGAAGGCCCCGCTTTTCTTTTCTGCCCCTTCCCTCCACGTCGCCGGTATCCTCAATGCGTGCCGACACCATCGTGGCTGGCCTCTCGTTCCGTCATCTGCACGTCCCAGTTCGGCATTCGTGTCCTTGCAAGTTGACTCGCCCAAATTCATCGACATCGGGAACCGGGGCCTGGACGGGGGTGGGCAGCTCAATCAAGTTGCAAGGCTGGAATGAAATTGTCCGGTCTTGCCGTGCAAGCGTTCCAGCGTCTTTGCGCCCGCAAACGATCATCAACTCCCGCATCCTCGTCTTAACATCGCGGACTACATACCTCTTACCGCAACCAGATCTCACCTGGACCCGTCACTAACCCCCAATACCCCCGAACAACCACACAACCCACGAATACATACCTCTCAAGGCCTCTACTCCGCACCATTCATCCACACTTTGCCGTCCAGTCTCCCCTGTTCGCAACCACGCGCCTCCGCCGCTTCTGAAACAGCCTGACGCACCCCAGGGGCTTCCACGTCGACCCTCGATCCTCGACCCTCGAGCCCCCCTTTTGCCCTTTTGCGCACATCCCGCACCACTCACGCATCGCGCCAGTCTGTTGACTCTTCACTATCCACTGCACCACTGGGGCCCGGCTTTCACCGCATCGTGGTCCACGCAAGGGTTGACCCCTGGCTACGACTCCACTGCTTCGAGAAAATCCATCGAAGGGCCTCCATCCTTCCGATCCAACTCCCAGTCATCTCTGCTTCGCCTCCCACCGTCCGTCCGTCCTCTCCTCTCCAGCCTCTTCCACCACCAATTGCGCTACCCATCCTGTCCTTGTCTGAACAAGTCACTTTTGCTTGCTCGACTAGACGCCCTGACAGAACAACCGGGCAGACCCTTCCAAGCTCAACGTCGCACGATTGCCAACTCTTCACAACCTGCTTGTTTACTCCTTCTTGACAACACCCCCGGACAACACCCCCGGACAACACCCCCGGACAGCAACCTCCTCCCTCTGACCACACGCCCACCCGCTCCTCCGCCCATTGTCCTATACATAAACCAAGCTCCCCCTCCTCGGCCGCGCCACACGACGTTGACGATGTCGAACCCTACCCCAGCCCAGGAAGAATTCAACGCTCTGCTAGCAGCAAACTCCCGTGACGACAGCAAAGTACACCCCGAAGACCGAGATCACGACCGTCGCGAACAAGACAGCCTTGACCTCGACGAGGAAGAGAGATATCGCAACTCCCAGATCGACGCCGCCATGCGTATGCCATCTCTTGGTCAGACCGGCTCCAACCTGAAGCTGCCCCCAGCTAGCTTCGATGCAGGTCGTACCACTGGTGTCAAGGGCGTCATCGCCGATGCCCGCAACTACGAGAACGCTCGCAAGACTTCCTTCATGAGCCGCGCGCGCACCACAGTGAGGCGCTCCATCTTCGGCCTCGACAACATCAGCTCGCAGCCGCCGCCATCACACAAGAGCGAAAGCGAGACGGACGAGGGCAACGGCAGCGACTCTGACGACAGCTTCATGCAGCAATGGCGCGAGAGCCGCCGGAGAGAACTCGAGAGCGACTCTAACAAGGTCATCCGGAACCGGAGAACAAGTCCTAGTGTGCGAATTTACGGACGTCTGGATGAGGTGGACGCCTTGGGCTACCTTGATGCTATTGAGAAGGTTGCGCGGGACACTGTTGTTGTCGTTTTCGTCTATGACCCAGAGGTGAGTCCCATTGGTCTGTTGTTCCCAGTTCTGTGTACTAACGAGACTTCCAGTGTGACGTTTCTGCGACAATAGAGCATGCCATGATGCCTCTTGTTTCGCAGCACTCAACAATACACTTTGTCAAGGTACACTACCTTGACATTGAGTTCGACAATGCCGCCGTGCCTGCAATTTTGGCGTACCGCAACCAGGGTGACATGATCGCCAACCTCACAGGCATCATTGAGATGATTCCCGATGACGAGATGTTTGGTACCGACACGTTGGCACGGCTTTTCCAGAAGCACGACATTCTATGATACAAACACGGTCACAAACAGCACTCATCAAACGCAAAAACAACCTCATCTCCTCTGTTACGATACCCCCATTTTGCAGCGCGTTCCATTCCGCGAGCATAACGGTTCCCTTATGTTTTGTTTTACACCATTTTCATTGCGCATTTAGTTGCCTCCTCTCTCGCCCGGACTTTTTGGTTTGTGGAGCGGAGTTTTCTCTGGAGTATTCTCGTCACCTTGGGGGAAGACATTGATAGACCCTTGGTCTTTCCTTCGGGATTTTCTTGTTTCTGTAATGATGAAGGGGAGATTCATGCCCGAGATGTCGGTTTATCATGCAAGAAACGTATTGGCTGTGGGTTTGGGAAGATAAAAATGCAACATCATGCAGCAACGGCATCTAAGGACTGTAGGCTGGATTCCCAACTTTTACCGATTCCGTGTAGAATTATCAAGTCCACGTGGACTCTGTTCAACAATTTCACACAAATAATGTGGACGTGCTGCTCGTGATTTCATTGATGTCGGTAAAATGAGAGGTTACATTGCATATTCGTCGTTTTAAGGGTTCCGTTTGTCCCACCCCTAGATACACATGCTTCCCTTCAATGTCAAAGCCGTCGCCCATACTGGACGGAAGCCGTCGACGAAAGGCACCGATACCATGATGACAGCCTCCTAGGGCTGGAGGAGAGGGGTGGACAAGAACAAGGACAAGGACCTCGGTGGATTTTCTCCTTCGGGAGGAACCAGAAACCACGAGCCCGGGGAACGAAAATTCCGGCAACGTGTTCCGGCCCGGGGAAGGGGAGGCTGGGGTAGGGAGCTGGCTGATTGACTGGCACTACTGGTTTGCTTTCCGAGAGCCCGTTTGCTCTTTGCTTCAGGTGAAGAGTATTTCGGGTTGCACAGGTTTCGAGTCCAGCCTCTTCTTTCCTTTTTCTTTGTACATCGATCTTTTCTCTTCCGCGCCTATTGAATACAACAAGTATGAGCGTCTAAAGTATGTGTGGGTGTAAGTCCCTTGCGTTGCTGGTCGGCCTGAAACCAATTTATCAGGGTGAATTGATACGTCCTGTTTGTCGCCCTAGCTGCCATGAACTTGGTATTTGCACGCATACAGGCTCAAGACGCGGTGTGCCCGCGTTTATCTATCGGGCTCCGGAGCAGTCTTTCCTCGCATATGTTACGCTGGTTGAGTGAGTACTCATGTAAAGCGCAAAAACTCTCATACAGCAACCTTCAAGCCACGGCTTAAAATGCAGGTGTGACGGCGATGGACAGACTTGAGTGATGGACTTGTATATCAGTCTCACGATGGGCGTTCTCGTTTCGGTGACTGCTGGCAACAAGCCGTCACAGTAGTCGGCGAGCGTTGGAAGACTTGCCCTTTCCGTAGGACGATGTTGATCATGATGGCGACGAACTCGAGAGCATATATACTTTGCATAGTGATTTTTGAGTTCTCATATCAATCGCAAAATCTGGCTACTTTAGTCCAAAGTGCCTTGGCTTCGAAATTACCATGGTGTAATGGCTGTGATAACATCTATAATCCCCTTGACTTCTCACACTCACATCAGAGATGATACCTGGCTAGTCCAGAGGGCCGAGGAAGCGGATATTGAATTTGCACCGCCCCTTATCAGTACTCGCGCATGAGCCACATTCAAATAGCATTGCAGCCACACACCCTTTTCATCGGCTAAGACATGGGATTCTTAGTCGCAGCATCCCCGCTGAGCTTCGATGGGAAGATAAGAAAGACGGCAAAAATGTGAAACATTCGGGAGACATGCGGGCCTCGCACACCCAAGGTCGAAGTTGAAGCTTTCTTCCCCCGCCGAGCCGTGACTGGATTACTCACGCAATTATTGGATTTTGTTGTGAGGCGTCGGGTCGTGGTACGTGGCGAACCTGTTTGGCCTTTTTCTTATGCCGCAAGCGGGCCGAAGTCACTTGAGCTTTCCACATTGGACGACTTGGACGTTTAAGTTGGTACCTTGCTTCAGCCTGGGTGACGGGTGGATGAAGTGGTTCAAGATTTTGCGCCTGAAGCGGCAGCCTGGAAGATGTGTCATCGCAAGAACCATGAAAACGACCTGTCATGGGTCTCGAAGATACCGAGTAACTATGCCCGGCGAAAGAGTAGTCAAGACGTTCGGCCAAAGTGAAGCCCAAATAGGACCTAATCCAAGCGGAAACGAAGCTAAGAGGTGATGTTGGGAGGTGAGCGGATCTTCCTCCGTCGAGATGCCACTCGAGGCCCGTAGAGGTTAGAGCTAAGGGTACCTCTAGGCCCCAAGTCGGGTGTTGGCACCACGAGCGGAGGTTCCAGGCGGGGTGATGGTGGGCGAGTGGATAAGGTAGCGGTAGGAACCCCACCATGACAGGTTGTAGCGGTGCGCGGTGCGTGGTGCAAGTCGCAGCTGGCACCGATTTCCCCCGGTTTGTTATCGATAAGAGGCACAATGATGCGGATCTGCTGTAACGAGCTGCAATCAAAGTGGGCGGGGGCAGTTGCCAGTGACATTCCATTTGAACGCAAGCTATCCAGGCCCCGGAGCGAGTGACGCATACTCCGTTTACGAATGTCAGATGTGGCTCTTCAAGGTGAAATGAACGCCATATGTTGCGCCTTTACTCGGTCCTAAATGGACCCCGCCCCCACCTCCAACAAGCACATGAGATGCGCCTGGCCGATGGCTGTTGGGTGATATGGCTGCCAGCCCAGGGTACTTTACATGAGTTAAGCTAGTAAAGAGGCAAGGTAGGCAAGAGGGAATTGTGCACTTATCTCAGCTTTGGCGCTTGACAGTTCTTGCCAGTTGACTTGGTGGCAGCTGCCCGCTCAAAGACTGCGGACGGTGAGGCAGGATATGAGGTCCGGTAAGGTACCTAAGTAAAAGAAGGAAGGTAGGTAGGTACCTTCCTGGACCGCCTGGTCGTATCTCGTCTGCCGTCCCGTCGCCTTTTCGGCTGCCTTTCTGCCTTTTCATGGTGCGCCCGACCTGAATGTCTCTCTCCGCACCACCCACCACCCTTCAGGTGCATCCATCCATCCCGATGCAAACTGTCGTATTGGATTCCTCCACCACATCTTTCCTTCCTTCACTTCCCATCGTCTTCTGTTCTGTCTTCCTCAGACAGCATTCAACTTACCTTCCTCAACGATCAATATTCTCCCATCCTCGAGGGAATCCACCAAATTCAACCCCCCGGCGCGCAGACGCTTTGACGGCTAGGACCAAACGTGAGCAACGCCATCTGGTTAGTAGACTGTACCTTGTTCCTTATCTTTGTCGCAACTTCTTGATAGTGGCAGCCGCGTGACGTCTCCATTTCATAGTCACCTCCGATAAACCGACCGCCATCTCGTCCCATCTCGTCCTATCCCTTCCTGTCCCTTGCCATTTCCCCACCCCGCGTTGGCCATTTCCTTCCGCAAGGCAACACCAGCTGGCAAGTACGCAGCGTCGAGCACCTTCTCGGTAAGCTGGGCCAGGCAGACAGGTACAGGGCCACAGGCAACACCTGCCGCCGACCGACCCTGACGACGCACCCGAGAAAATAGCCTTTGACGACGTCCCGTCACCTACCTTGCCTGAGTACCCATCCACCTCACTTCACCTCACCACAATCCTCCCGCACATCCCAAAGGCCCGACCAGAGTTAGTTGAATCTCCTTTTCTCTCTGCATCCCCCGACTCGTCTTTGCTACCAAGATATTCAACTTTTTTTTTTTTTTTGGATCAGGTCGTTTGTCCCGAAGAAAAACCAACCCCTCCACGCCCCCCAACCGCCGTCTGTTGTGTCAGCTCACGAGCGTGACCTGTTCCATATCCCGCTTTACCCCTCCATCCTCCCACCACCACTACTGCCACCACCACCACCACCATCACAACTACTCCGTTCATTCCTTCCACCACATACAGCCGCCGACTGTCGAGCACATCCCATTTCTTCCAGCTTTCCGACTTTCCGAGGCATGACGGGATAACACAAAAGGCTAACCCTTGTTATGTCGGTATGGAAGAGCAGCATAGCGCCGACAGTACCACAGACGTCGACACATCCACCCACAGCCCGGCAGCGTCCACAACCTTGTCATCTTCCGAGCTGACTTTGAGGTTCCCCCGACCACAAGGAAACCGACAACTGGCCAGCTGGATTTCCTCCAGCGAACCCGACATAATGACTCCCTCAGAAGCACCCGAGGAAGCCACGGCCCTGTCCGAAAGCACATACGAATTCATCAATACGGATGACGAGAGCCAGGATGGTCGTGGCACCGAGGCCGAGTCTCTGAGCTCTTTTGATTACGCCCGGCCCGATGATGTTCACAGCCTTGCTGGCACCGAGCAAACAGAAGACATGGCAAACCAGTCCGATACGGATTCGCAAGACTCAGAGGATGCTGCGCAGGACAGGTCTCGCGCGTCGTCTATTCAATACGCAGAGCAGAGCCTCCTCAGCCCATCTTCCCGCGTCGCCACGCCGCCCTTGGGGGTCGACAGCTCTATGGACATCAGCCAGCATACCCCACTGGTCCAGTCCATCGAATTTGACGAGACGCAAGACCCAGTCTACTTCAAGCAGGTGTCAGTCAAACATACCATTCACAGCTTTACCGAGGAGCAGTCGACCTCCATCGCCAAGACTCTCAACTTCACAGACCAGAATAAGCGTCTCATCGCAGCAGTTCGTCAGACCATGGCGTCACACTGTCTGGCGACGAAGGAACCTCTCCGAATCATGTACACGGGCAGCCATGCAGCCAGACATGATATCATATACAAGATTTCCTCGGCTTTCACAGCGTCGGCGGATGGATGCGGCATCAGTGAAGACGCTGGTATATACAACGTCGTGCCTATTTCATCTCTTGGCTCTCCCAAGGTCCCCGAAGTCGAGTTGATGAAGACTTCCCAATACCAAATCAAGGTCGAGAATTGCACGGCTGCAAAGGAGGTTGTCTACCAAGGCGAACGCTTCCTGGGCGAGACGGTATATCACATCACCTTGGACGGCGATCGAACTTTCCAGTCCGCTTTTGCTCCCAGCGGTTCTATCATCGAGCCCTCTTGGACCTTGCCCCATGTCGCCATCTTCTACGTCACAGAGAATGACGATGAGGCTGCACAGGAAACGCGCAGTGCTGCTTGGCACTTCATGCAGCGACATGTTGTGCCTTGCATCTTTATCTCCAACAACGAAGTCTTCCACCAACCTACTGCAATGTGGGATGAAATGATCAACCAGGATGCCATCCACATCTGCGTGGAGTCGTCTGATCGGGCCATGCCTTCTGTTAGGCTCCCAATCGACCTGACCTCATTTCTCAATATCGATGCGCGCCAGATGAACCGTAATTTGGCGTACCTCACCGGCCTGTATGATCATACGGATGGGAAGAAGAGCAAGTGCGGCTCTATTCGCATGAGCAAGACTTTGGGTCATGCCTGGCATCGCACTGTCGAGGCCTTCGAAGATATCGACCCGTGGGTCGTGGGCCAAACCGCATTTCTCGTGTTGAGCGTCGTCGCCACTGCACTGCTTTCCAATTACTTCTTAGCAGGGGTTTCAAACACCCCAGCACTTTCCACAGTCTCTTCTACCACAGCCAGTTCACTGTCACCCTTGACTTCGACAGTTCTGTCGACTTCGACTTCGACAATCAACCTATCAGCCACAACGATTCGGGTGGCACAAAAGGCGTCGGCGACTAGCAACACGGCCGTTGCACCGTTCGCAGAGCTTGCCGACTTCATTGCAGATAAATTTCCCGACAAAGCCTACGTCTGCGCGGCAGAGAAGGTCAGCCGCAATGAGATTCTGATCAAGATACCCTCCGGCACGAAAACCTCGTGGCTTGCCAAGGATTCGATCACCATAGATGTCCTCAAGGGCGAGAGGTCGATTAAGACTAGATTCTCTTCGACCGATGAGGGAATCTTGATTCAAATTCCAAAGTCAGAAGCCCATGGTATTCTCACCATTGCTGTCAACACGACCCGGAAGCCCAAGGTTAATGAGACCTTTGAGGTCGATTTCGGAAAGACCATCCTCGAACGTTATCTTGGATATGGCAAGGCTGTTGCTTCCCATGTCCTTGATACAGCAAACAGTGTCGCACATCAGGCAGAGGAACGAGCCTTCAATCTCTCAAGCTTCAACTTCTTGAGCTTGGACTCCGTCGTAGCCCACGCTAGAGGATTGTCTACCCGCATCACCGCGAAGGCTGCGAACACTGCGAATGCCATCGTCAAGGGATCTACAGAACTGTCTGAGAACGTCCAAAGCCTGACAACGTCGCATCGGTTGCAAGAGTTTAAGGACCGAGCGAACATTATCTTCACGAAGGCACAACTTCAATCTCGCCTACTAGCGTTGAAGGTCCTGCAAAAGACGGAAGAACACAAGATCTACCTGGACAAGGCCAAGAAGCACATGGAACAGCTGAGGTCAACGGCGTCCGAGTTTACCAAGCAACGTCTGGATAAGGAGAAGAAGGAGATGCGTGCTCGTCGGAAGAGAGAGCGCCTGGCGGCTAGATGCCAAACGGGCACCGGCTTTTCTAGATGGACGCAGCAGTGCAGACAGCAAGGTTGAATCTGATTTTACATGCAAGTATGGAGATACCTTGGAGGCCGGTTAGGGACAAGGACAGGACGGAACTGGAGTTATTGGTATGGATTTTGTAATGGCTGTCTCATCTTTTTGCTTCATTCGCCCTTCAATGTTTAGTTATTCACATCGCTCTCCCCACTCATCCCCCATACTATTCACAGATGCGAAGTGAGGCAGGCTAGGGGAAGCACCGCCGAGTTTCCGAGTTTTTAGTCGCTTTGAGGCGGCTACAGTCTTCTTTATGAATGAACGGACAGAAATGATAGATTACGAGCAGGCTTCTGCAATGATTCTCCAAGTAGTGTCGCAAAACTGCCTACCTTACTTCTACTAACTGTGCCTGGGGATGCCGTGTGCTTGTGTCCGTCATCCAAACTTGGTCCCAAGTTGAGTCGTTCTTGGAAAAGTTTCCTACCTGACAGCAACGCGCTCGTCTGAGAGCTTACACCCGGGGACAAAAGTGGACATTCCAATGTGAGAGTGTCTTAAGCTTCCTAGCAAACGGATGTATATGTTAATCATCTAGTAAAATTATTCAGTTCAATAGTGCGGATAGGGCCGGGCGATGACCAAGATAGCGTCAAATTCCTCATCTCCAAATCAGGGACTCCCGGCGGTCCCCAGTGGCAAAGGCATCGAGGGGGCTACGTGATTGGCTGCGCGAATCCAACTTGGGCTTTGGCTTAGGTGCATCCCCACAGAGTCAGGAGCAGCGACAGCATGTATAGTTCGGCATGATTTGAGTGGAGGGGTACTTGCCCAAGGCAGGATGACCACTGCCTGGGCACCTAACAGCAAGGGCCAGGCCCGCCCGACACCCCTCCTGCCCTCTTGTTGTTGACTTTTGAATGAGGGGCTGTTTCCTCATTTTGTCCAACCCACTCCCAACTTCACCTCGAGCGAAGAAACATAATCATCTTTTGCTTTCCACTCTCCGATCCCCTCCTCACTGCAGAACATACCGCTGCTAGCCCTGGTAAGCCTTATTCTTCTTGGTCTTGCTCCCCGCAGTCCGCTTCCTGTCGGTCTTGATGACGAGCATGTCGTCGCGCCCATCCCGTCTCAATGAGGGGCAGATTTGGTCGTAATGCAGAGTCCGCGAGCTAATGTTTTTTTCTCCTCGTTCCCACCCGCAGATCTGAACATTGTCATACTTCACCCAAAAACACTACTTCGCAAAACCCATCAATATGTCTTCTGCCGAAGCTACCGAGCCCAAGGTCGAGGAGACCAAGCCCGTCGAGGTACGACCACCCCTTTGTCGCACGCGCACTCGCCCCCCGCCCACGACATGCTTTCGTACGAAAATGCTTCAAAGCTCACCGCATCTCCCGGATCCTTCGTGACGGGCGGGAGCGATGCGCATTCTCTATTCCCTCGCTTCGCGATCCACCCCTCTATATTCCTACGTTTGGATGGCTGACAATACCATCTACAGACCACCGGCGAGGCTGAGAAGCCCGTGACCTCTTCTTCCGTTTTCTCCATGTTCGGAGGTGGCGCCAAGAAGGAGAAGAAGGAGGACGAGGACCGCGGTGACAACTCTGGCAGCGCCAAGGCCCAGCGCGATGCCGCAAAGAAGGACGGCGAGGTACGTCATATCATATGCTCTGCTTCGGTGTAGCAGAACGTTGAGTGTTTGACTGCTTGCTGACTTTGAGATTCAGGAAGAGGAAGCCCCCGAGTCCGAAGACGTTCACTTCGAGCCCGTCATCAAGCTGACGGAGAAGGTCGACGTCACCACCAACGAGGAGGCCGAGGAGCAGCTTTTCAAGATGCGCGCCAAGCTTTTCAAGTTCGTCAAGGAGACGACTGAATGGAAGGAGCGCGGCACTGGTGACGTCCGTTTGCTCAAGCACAAGGAGAACGGCAAGACCCGTCTCGTCATGCGCCGTGACAAGACCCTCAAGGTCTGCGCCAACCACTACAGTACGTTGCGTCAGACTTCGTTGCGCCACCGATATTCTAACAGTGACTAGTCGTTCCCGAGATGAAGCTGTCCCCCAACGTCGGTTCCGACCGCAGCTGGGTGTGGAACGCCGCCGCCGATGTTAGCGAGGGTGAGGCTGAGGCCGTTACTCTGGCCATCCGCTTCGCCAACTCCGAGAGTAAGTCTATATCGTCTACTGGAGACCGACTTATGAATCAGTTAGCTAACGGGACATAGACGCCAATCTCTTCAAGGACTCTTTCCTCAAGGCTCAGAAGGATAACGAGGAGCTTTTCAAGGCCGCTGAGGGTGAGGCCACCGCCGCCGCCCCCGCTGTCGAAGAGTCTTAGAATTACCCCTACCTCCCAATCCCGTGAGAAGATGAGGACGGAAGGCCCAGCACGCCGGGCTGTCATCAAAACGGCCCCCCTGCAACAACACCGAAACTAGCACCATTATCAAACTTGTTTTTACACCCCCCGATACGAGGCAGGCTGGATCACTTCGGTGAGGAGAAGCTGAAGAGTGCAAGAAAGACTTGCACCGAGTGGTGTTTGTTTTGAGCATTGATACGCGGATGGATAGCATCAAGGCTTAGGAGCAAGACACTCTACACAGCACAAATCAACAAGAATAAAGTCCCTTCTATATTGATTAGACGTTCCAGTAGGAGAGATAGACGCGCGGACGAATCATACCCCTTCACTACAATACCCGGCCCTTGGCTGTGAATACCCTGTGAATATGCATAGAAATTGCTAAGCGCCATCGCTGCCAGCACCCTGACAGATGACGCTTGCTTTGACTCCGCAGATAGAATAGCCTTTGGCAGGCGTTGTCTGCTATCTGATACACTGAGCAAACGAAAAGCATGCATAGACGCAGGAGGGACAGCCATTCAATTAAAGTCCTTGCTTTCTTCCCCGCAACACGCAACACGCTTGCACGCGGCAAGCTTTCCAGCCACACCCTGGGTGTCTGCATGGCCCGAGCGTCACCCTCAGCCTTCCAGTCCCAAACCTCCAAATCCCAACTGGTGAACTTCACACACTTGCTCAGTGCACATCCAAACCTCCCCGCCTCGTTATTCGACACACTGCTTGACCCCCTACTCTGCGTTACTATAGCAGCCCATCATGATTGTCGAGGTAAGACACTGCGATCAACCCTTCCCCTCCTACCAGCGCGCTTTGTCGCGTCGATTTGCGACACCACCACACCAGCCCGCTCTGCCCAAACACCATGCTCGTTGACAGTTTGCGCTGTCGGCTAGCCGAAGATGATTGCTTCCTAGGCAGCCTCGACGATGAATACTGCGTATTCAGCTTACACCTTCGATCTACCATCTTGGCATACCATTCCGCTCTTCTTCTTCTTCTTCTTCTTCTTCTTCTTCTTCTTCTTCCTCCTCCCCCCCACATACAATGGGGGCCCTCTGGCTACACCGTCGCCAACCACCATCATCACCACCGTGGCTCCTTCCCGAAAGGCCATGGCCCGTCGCTCCAATGCTAACATCGAGATCAAGAGGAAAGTAAGGCTCGTCACCGAGCAGAACGTCATGTAAGTTCACCCTGCAAGCACCCCTTCTACCGCAGCAGAAGCGCCTAACCTTTCGTCTTCTCATCTCTAGCGACAAGCCGTCCCCCGTCGAGGATTTTCCCATGAGAAAATGGTCGATCAACGTCTACATCATTGGCGAGGATGGTGAGGAGCACCCGGCCGACTGCTTCCTCAAGGTCGTCTACAACCTTCACCCTTCCTTCGACAACCCGACCCAAAGTTCGTACACCCTGCCTATGATCGCTCCTTTGCCTTTCGCGGTTCGCTGACCGCAGACGTTTCTAGCCTTCAACAAGCCCCCTTTCCGATGTGAAAACGAGGGATGGGGTGAGTTCGACATGACGATCGATTGCTACATCACCGAAAAGTCAAAGCAGTCCCTCAGCCACGACCTCAACTTCGCAAAGAACCGCTACGAGGCCGAGCACACCGTTTCATTCAAGAACCCTTCCCAGGCTCTGCAGCAAATCCTGCGTGAGACCGGTCCCTTGCCATCAGACGATGACCGCCTCAAGAAGAAGGGTGGTGCCGGCAAGAAGGGCGCCCAGAAGTACGATTACGAAAAGATTGCCCAGGCACTTGAGAAGCTGGACGAGGATGACCTGCTCCGCGTCATTCAGATTATCAATGATAACAAGACAGCGGAGACATACATCAAGAGTGATGTCGATGGTGAGCTTGCGCCTGCTTCCCCTGGTGTCGATCTTTTGGCCGGTCAGTTTTCCTTGTGTTGGGGGATGCATGGGATCGACATTGGTAATCACACACACTGGGTCGCGTTTGAGCTAACAGCTTTCTCTAGCGGGAGAGTTTTCCATTGATCTGTATACGATGTCGGATCAGATGACCAAGCTCCTGTGGGACTACTTGGTGAGTCAAAAATATGTCCGGGTCTAGGTGTTGCAGGTCCTGGGTTTGAGTCCCTCTGAACAACAAGCACTGGACTTTGCACGCAACATTTGGCATATGGGATTGTACGGGCATTGCGAGTGGGCTGGGCTGGATATATTTGACCGGCCGCTGACCTCACAAAAGAGCAAGAAGGGCCTTGTCAGTTAGGTTACTCACCGCTCGCGGAAGATCACCTACTTCTGCACCACTCCCGAAAACAGCATTCCCATCGACCGAATCGAGTACGATCGGGCAGACGAATCGACAAGGGTTCTCTTGTGAGGGAAGGAGGGATTGTGTGGGCTTAAGGCTTCCTGCTTCGCTTTACCAATGGCATCTGGCTAGGCGTTACCGGCTTCCTGCTTTTCCTTGGCTTTAGTTACGGATT
Organism: Colletotrichum phormii; assembly: GCF_030913505.1. NCBI lineage: Eukaryota > Fungi > Ascomycota > Sordariomycetes > Glomerellales > Glomerellaceae > Colletotrichum > Colletotrichum phormii. Next base: position 748,415 of record NW_026851456.1, read on the forward strand.
TTCTTTCTCTCTGGTTTGCCCCTCGTCTTTCTGTGGTATTGTGTGCGTCTGCGTGTTGTGTCTATTTTGCGTATGCTACCTGAATAAAAAAGCACTCGCGGGGAAAGGGAAATGGGAAGATGCTGCGTGCCTGTGAAAGGGGATTATGCGTTTGTTTTTCGGGGAATCGTAAGGGACAGGAATGAAGCTACGAAACGACACTGGGCGGGAGTGGCTAGACGGAGGAGAGGTTAGAGTTTTTCGTTACGAGGTCATACCGGCTCTGTGTCTCCTCGTTGTAATCATATCATATTGTTCACCGTGTTGTGGATCCTTTTTGCCGTGATGTGAGCTGTATGCGTGGACTATATGGGATCGATGATTGCCAGAGAGAAACACTTTTTGGTTATAGTTTGCATAATCGCATCTTTACTATCTTTAGTATAACCACCTCACGGGGGTTTGAAAAAAGGGTATATCTAAATCATGTCTCTTGCCAGGTACTTGCCAGGTAGAGCAATGAACAATGGCCCTCGCGAAGAAGAGTCGTAAGCGGCTCATGTTTGCCGTACATGGGTCATATAGTTCAAACAATCGAAAGACAAATCGCTACGTGTCCATGCCGGTCCAACCTTTCTTAGGGCAGTTTGGTCGCCTCTTTTCTCCTCATTTTGCATTTTTCCCCTCTGTCCCCTTGCTCCCAATTTTGCGTATAAATGAAAACACACATTGCGGATGCCGTTTTATCTTGTGTCTTCTTTAGATCCTCCCTTTTAAAAGTGTAAGTCTTGGAATTCCTTAAGTCATTCTGCCCTGCCTGGTTCAGGGGAACGACGAAGGACCGTCGAGGACGGGGAAGCCAGTGTCCATGGCCATGTACTCGAGGAGATCGAGACCGCCTACGTTGACACCCTCGGCCGTCATGGCGACGGCTGTGTTGTCCATGTTTTGGAAAAAGGCCGGCCCGGGTGGGAGGTACCACATCTCATTGCCCGGGTTATTCCAGTCGGTCGAGTCAAAGAGGCTTTCCATGCCTCCCGTCGTGGACGATGGTGCGTTGTTGTTGGTGCCGCCATTGGCGTTTGCGGCTCCGCCGTTCTCGGGTGGCGGTGCAGGCGTAGAGGGGCCCAGGACCGAGGCTGCGCCTGAGGGGTAGGGAAAGGTACCCGTGCTAAGGTCGAAGGGTGTTGCGGAAATGTTGGCGGGGTCGTCTATGGTCTCATTGTTAGTTTCTGGTGCTGCGGTAGATGACAGAAGACCAAGATGAAGCTTACCATGTGCGTTGAGCCCATCCTGTAACTTTGAGGCGTGGTTCGCCCATGACTGACCCTCGGGACCGTTAATCGGCTGGCCGTTGGCAGCGGCGCCATTTGTCACGCCGTGAGGGTCCGGACTCCTTCCGTCCGCAGACCCAAGTCCCAAAGCCGGAGCCTGGATGAAACGGTTCCGGAGCCGGCTTGTCAGGGAGTCGAGAAGATCTGCGAATCGAATCCCCAGGTGAACATCGTCAACGATGCAATTACGAAGTGCCTTGACAGTCTCGTCCATCAAATCAATGCTAAGCTTGACATCCGACCGTGGAGCACCAAGAGCAAAGGTCTTGAGCAAGAACATGGCACCGCTGATTATGCGGAAGTATGTCCGCACGGGGGCGTGCTTGAGGTAATCGCCCGGCAGGAGACCTTCGACGACTGTCCGGAGCAAATTACGGCAGCCGCTAATAACCTCTTTTATGTACTCCTGGTCACTAGCGCCGAAGCCACCCAGCTGGCCCAGAGGCAGCTTGCCAAAATAGTTTTGTGTCTGGGGAGACAGCTGTGCCGCGCTTCCGGCGTTGTGGTTACCGTGGGTGCCGTGTCCCGCATGCGCCGTGTGACCGGCGTTGTTGGTACACCGTTCAACGACAGCTTGCAAAGAAAGTGAGTTGACATAGATGCGTACATACTCGTACTCGATGGTCAGAATGTGTCTGATGTAAGGGGGTAGCCTGAAGCGCTCAAATTCTTTCCACCAGTCTTGGAGTAGCGGGTGGAAGTCTTTGAGCATCTCAGTGTATTTTCCGCTCTGAATGATATCGGTGGTGTGCTTGCGGGATTTGAAAAACTTTTCGTTGCCAATGTGCATCGCATTGCTTATGCCAGCCCAGCAGTGTATTATTTGGTCATCGAGCTCTAGGTCTGGGATGTAGTTGAAGGCGTTTGACATGGACGATTGGTTGGTGCCAGGCGTTGTGCCCTCTGTGGATGTTGGGCGGCGACGGGTTACGGCCGGATCGCTCTTGCGCAAGCCCTCGGGAACCATGCTTGTCCAACCAAGACGACCGGCGAGCTGGGACAGATAGATCAACAGAAGGCGCTTGATGCGGTACGCCCGTTGACGGTACACCTCTTCCTCGTACTCGGGGCGGGAGATGGCACCGTCGCGCAGCAGCTCATCAATGTCATCGAACACGCCAAGCTCGTACGCAAGACCCATGGCAGTGCTGAGAAGCATCCAGCACATTCTGTCACTTCTCCAAGCTGGTTCGAGCCAGCTGTCCAGTCGCTTACCGCCGATGTTAGCGGACGGTCGCTGGTTGCCGTGCTCGTCTGTGCTGATCAGGTCACTGCCTTCATATGACGGAAGCATGAGCTCGTCAATGGCCTCAGCCGGCGGGAAGTGGAGGGCTCTAGGGTGCCACTCTGTGAGAATCATCAGGGATTCGATAGTACCCAAAGTCCGCAGACTGCCTTTCCTCATTCCACGCCAGGGCGCGGTGCTGCTTGTTTGATCGTCGGGAACAGATGAGGCGCCAGCCATGGCTGCGAGCCCACCCCCGAACGCCTCTTGGCCCCACAGACATCTCTCAATCATGCCCCGGAGATATGTCCAGAGCTGTTCGTGAATGGCGTTGGACCGACATTGACCGCCTGTCCCGGGAATCTTGCGATACCGTGAGGAGATGGTGAGAAGTGTGATGGTGAGGATTGGCTCTTCTGTGAGCAAGGTGATGTGAGATGCAGGGTTGCGGAAGGTCGGTGGAGAGATTGGTGTAAGTGGAGAGAGGTATTCGTAGTAGCTTGTAATTGTTAGCCTGCAATTACCACTTCGAGACGTAGAAATGCTTACTAGTCAATATAATCAATGGCTTCTTGCGCAGAAAACCAGCCGGCTCTGACAAATCTGAACCTCCCCCAGGCCTTGATGGCGTCCTGGTAGCCAGGCTCGCCAGACAGATCACGTCTCGTCAGGGCCGGGTCGATGGGCTGCGGCTCAAGTGCCACGGGAACCGAGGGACGTCCATTACCATTGCCCATGGGCTTCATCGTCGCACCGGGCGTGACGATGACGGGCTGCTGGGGTATGGCGGGTATGGAAGCGACACTTTCATGACGCTTGTGGTTGTTGGTCACAGGGCTGTGGGCCGGGGGGTGGTAAGCAGCCGCGTCTTGGGCATGGCGGAGCTGGACTGACCTATCGGTGGCCGCCTTGTAAAGCAGATCCAAAGCATCGTGGGGTCCGTAGACGCCGGGTCGCATGAGGTCCTGGGCCTCGCGGTTCTCAAGCTGGGCGTTGGGTTCGTCGTCGACGACGTAGTCGCTCCGCTGACGGCTGTCGGCCTGGCTCGTGGTGCTCGGGGTGCCGTCGTCGGTAGGGCGGCGCAGAGGTTGGTTCCTACCCATGGAGCCTCCGGGGGTCAAGGGCACCTCGCTGTAGAGGCGTTTGTCGATGGCGACAGGCGGGCTGCCGCTGACGTGAACGCGCTTACGGCCATTGCGGATTGTGTAGTCATCGACGTCCTCGGGCTCGGGATCCTCGCCGTCCTCGGCCTTGCGCTTCCTCCTCGTTGCGCTGAAATAACATTCTTTGCTCTCGCGACGGCATCGTACGCAAGGGGGGTCGTGGGGATTGTCGACGCTGCCCAGGTCGCAACGGACCTTTCTCCGACGGCACGGGATGCAAGCTTGGTATACACGTTTGTGCTGGGGGGTGGAAGCCTGGCCCGCCGCAGCGGCGGCAGCGTTTGCGGTCGCGGTAGCAGTGGAGGGATTATTGGAGCTCGTCGGGCTCAAGTTGGATGCGGCCGTGTTGTGGTATTGGGCCATGATGGGCCGGCGAAGGGGGGCAGATGTACTGCAATCGTGGGGTGATGGATGGCTCGACTCGGTCGACGTTTCTTTGATGGATAGAATCGGTCAGGTCGGTTTGCAACGGGTTTATGGAGGGGAAAAAGACGGGTTTACAGCCACCACGGGCGGGGCGTGGGTGGTTTTTGTCGGTTCACGTTGGGTGCTGGGACTCGGGAGACTTGGGGGTGGTGGTCAGTGCTTTTTGTTCTCGCATCTTTTTTCGTCTTTTTTTTTTTTTTTTTTGCAACGCTGCGGCTTGCCAGTCCAGTTGCATTGGGGCCATTGGGGATGGTTGGCACTTGCCTCGAGGTGGGCTGGGCTGGGGAGCTTACCTTCCTCTGGTGTCCACCTGGTGCGGGGTTGGGGGAGACGTGGATAAGGTGAGAAGGAGCTCTAGGCAGGTGGAACAGACCAACTGCTGATACGTACCTCCGTACCTTTGCCCGTTTGGTACCGGTACCTCTAGGTCTCTCTCGCTGGGCAAGGACTTTTGCGTCTGCGTCCCTCACTAAGCTGGAGGCAAGCTGCGATTGCTTCGTCTGGAATTCTCAGAGACACTTCTCAGACACAGGGCGTATGGGTACTCGTGCGTGCTGCTCTTGCTTCGCACTCGGCTCTGGCTTCCGACGGATGCCAATTGCCAGAGGTAGGCTGTAGGATAGGTACTTGTTGGCTGTTGCTCTCTCTAGACTCCCAGGTTGGAGAACCCCTTCGGTCAGACAAGGCCCCCGACCCAGGCAACCAGGGAAGTCTTAGTCGAGAAGATCTCCAAAGAAGGAAAGAAAGAACGGCCAGCCGACCTTCTTTCCTTATCGACGACGGGGATTGGTCTGGGTTGCGTATGTCTCCTGTTCCAGCTATGATTGGCGCGATTGGTAGGGTGTAATACTCGATGGAAATGGCGTTGGGATTTAAAAAAAAAAAAAAAAAAAGATCGTGTAACAAGGAACACACACTACGATGATCAGAAATATAAGATCGTTTAGCATGGAGATGGAAGAATGAGAAGGAGAAAAATCTATCAATGGAGTATTTCATTCGCTCGTGACATTTCACCTCCCCTCAATTGAACGACGATAGGAACTGGACGGACGTGAGACGGGCTGTAGTCTGGCCTGGTCTGGTCTCGCGCACCGTTGAATCGAGTACATAATGAACCCAAACTAAGCATTAACTTTAGGTAAAAAGAAAAAAGAAAGGAAACGACCGTTCTTGCCTTCCCGATCTTGCCTGGTGTCCTCCCTCTCCAGGTCCTCCAAAAGGAACCCAAAAGGACCACCGAGACGGGCGCAATGTGGACAACAACGGTGCGCCTGCGCCAGAGATGCAGGCGAGAAGAGATATCCATGCCAGCATGGAAGCTACAAATCATCCTCGGCGCCTTCGGTGTACTTTGTGCGCAATGTAAAGCAAGGTGAGGTCACCTGGGGTGCGCCAGCCCAGACGATTCCTGTTGCGTGTCGCGTTTCCCATTCCATCCATGGACCGTATAATCAACTTGTTGCATCCCGTGACCCCATCTCTCACGCCGAGAATGATTGACCAAAAAGTCTGGGGAAACCAGAACCGGGGGTACCATTTAATGATTGTGATGAAAATCCAATGTTTTCCCATACCTCCCATCCGAGGACCCGGACCAACCGATAGCGACAAACCACCGCCTTACCATCCGGCTCAGCTTCCTACAGGCTACTCGACCAAACCATCCTCATCTCCAAATCCATAATCCAATCGAAGCAGGCTATTGGTACTTGCATGCCACTATGACAATGCTCTCTAGGTACTGGACCGTCAACCTCCTCTCTTTGCTCAGCCCGCACTTCTCGCACCTTCAAGCTCCCCGCCAACTCCAAACTCCAAACTTCCCCAGCCGCCGCCGCCACTCACGACAGAGCACACCTTGACCTCGTGGTCACGTTTCCCCCTCGCCTCGAGGCGCAGCAAACCTAGGTCACGTTGCCTACCTACGGTACCATACCTTCACATTCATCCAACACATCCGAGCTCTTCCTGTCCACAGTCCACATTCCATAGTCCGTGGTCATGCCCGTCATCTCCGTCAGAGAGATCCGTTCCACCCCCGTGATCGCGCAACTACATCTCTTCATCTCAAGTTTGACATTTGATCCTCAGCTTAGCTTATCCATATTTTCAAAACCCCCCCCCCCCCGAACAATTGAGATTGCTGCCAAGAACCCCTAGCTGAGAAGAGCTGAAAAAAGGACCCTTCATTCGGCCAAAGCGACCCGGGAGAATGAAACTCTATGCAGGTACGACTAAATAATGACATTAAATACAGCGTGGATTTCCATCATTCCCGTCCACAAATTGGCCATTGCTCTGGGGCGGCGGGGACAAAGTTACGCGGGGTAGCTCAAGGCTCGGAAGCTGAGTGCGCGGAGAAGCTACTTGACTCAGGACCAGTATGGGGTATCAAACACACAAAGGTCCTCCTCCCAAAAGCTTTGGCTCAGAGCCAACTTGACCGCCGATGTGCTTGCCTGCCCATGTTTGTCATTAAATGCGTTCCTGACATTGTGCTGAGCTGCGCTGGTTACGTGGATCGGAGCGGCTCGCGCACCGCTCTCCTATGAGGTGTATGATCCCTAATAAGGCCGATTCTGACGAGTTCAGGCCGTCCACTTACACACGTACAAGCCCATAGGTTTCACAGACAGTCAGCAGACAAGATGAGAATCGCGAGTCAAAGCCATGTGATAGCTAGGTGTACATATAGCCTACGACAGGTGCCCTTTTCATCAATGGGCCGCCTCATTGCCTTGTGCCAACTTGTACCCCCGCTCTAGCACCAACTTGCCAATAGTCAATTCTTCCAACGAACATCTTGGAATACCGGATTGTGTATCAGCTGCCGTAACACCTCAAGCCTCGGTCATGATTGCCCTCCAACGGATACCGAGACCAACGCCCAAATTCCACTGCAACGAGACTCCACAGTTCAGTATGCTCCTTTCAACCAATTCTAAGAACTCTTCTTGGGGGCTGCAGCATCGGTCTGCTCAACCTCGGCCGGAAGAATGGCCGGAGTCGTGTCAGGGGCAACCTCGGGGGATTCGCCGTCATCAATCGGTCCAGGCTCCTCCTCAAGGGTTCCATCCAGCGTTGTCGGCTTGAAATCACCATTGTCAATCGACGCAGGATCATGTCCACGTCCGCTGTTGCTTGCCGAGACGCCAATGGCCGGGGCACCACCCTCGGCAATCTTTTGCTTTGTCTCCCGGATAATCTTTTCGGACTCGCTGACCTTGGCTGGATTCGGTGGGGGGCGCTCGATTCCAATGGCGTTCTCCTTGTCATTCTGGCTTTCTAACAAAGCCTCCTTGTCGAGACGAACAATCATACAGGACAAGTTGTCCGTGCTGAAGCGATTCAACGCATGGTCAACAAGAAGCTTCGAGGCCTCGACCGGGTCCTCAATGTTGCGAACAAGGTCCACAGCCTCTTGGTCGGAACAGACATCCCAAAGCTAGAACACAAATTAGCCATGCTTCACTGCTTGAAAAGCACAACACTTACTCCATCGCAAGCAATAATCATGAACTCGTCGCTCTCGGGCTGAATGACGGTTTCGGTCGTATACGGGTGCCCAGTGACAAGATCCTTCATATAGGTGTCGCCGAGAGCTCTCGTTACAGCCAGAACACCGTTGACGCGGTTGTTGAGTATCAAACCACCTGCATTCGCTATCCGTTTGCCCTCGTTTTCGTCGCTGCCCTTGTGGTCATACGAAAGGCGAAGCGCTTTACCACCGCGGCAGAGTATAATACGGGCATCGCCAACATTGGCCGTGTAGAGAACGCGCTGGCGGCTTGCCGCGCTTTTCAGTTTGGCATGAGTAGCCTCAGGACCGCTCGATGCTGCCTTGTCGTCTGCAGCCTCCTCTGAGCTCAGTTTGGCAGCTTTCGTGGCTGCCGCAGTAGCTGGCGCAATAGCCTGAGAGCCGGTTGCCGAGCGGTCACTCGGGACCCGTTCCTCCCAACGCAGCACGGCGACGGCAGCTGTGCATCCACTGTTCTTAAGAGGGAGCTTTTCCAACTGTGCATCAACAGAAGTAAACGTTTGGTCGAGGAGTTCGGGAATGGGGCCGTTGGGATTCTTTCGGATTATTTCCTCCAGTATGATGTGAAGCTTTTTGCCACACCAATCGGCAGCAAAGGTACCAGCGTGACCATCAAAGATGGCAAAGTATCCATTGTCCGTTTCAACCATCTCTTGAGCAGAGGCGTCCTTCTCGTCGGATACGGAGTCGCTCTTTTTACCATCAATGGCAGGGGCTGGGGTATGCAAAAAGTTGTAGAGGAAGGCGTGGGTATCCTCCATGGTACGACGGCATTTTTTGTTCCTATCTTCCCAAACACCGACGCGGAAGGTCGAACGCGGGCCGGGAATTGAATCGCCGGCCGAGTTGTTGTGCTGGCCCTGGGGCACGGCGAGAGCAGGGTCCTGCTTACCCAGCTTCTGGAGAGGGGTCTGCGAGCTCACATCCGAGTTGGATCGGCCGACCTGGGAAAAGTTCAGGGTGTTCTTTGCATGAGCCAGCAGGCCCGCGGCCTTACTCTGAACACCGCTGGCACGGCGCTTCTTATCCGCGGCGCCATCCTGCTGCCGTCCGGGGGGACTGCTGTTTCCGCTCCGCTTGTCGCCGCTGGCAGCCTGGTCGTTTGACTTGAGGGAGGCCGAGGCGCCCTTGTCGGATTCGGGCGAAGGCGACTTGTGGTCCTCTTTCGGGTCGCTCTCCGCCTTGGACGCAGCTGAGTTAGAGCCGCCGCCGAACATTCTAGTCAGCAGACCACTCCCCTGGTTGGAGAGGCTGCGACGCTTGCTTCCTGCCAGTTTAAAGAACCTCGAAAAGACGTCAGAGGTACCGGTCCGCACGCAGAGTCAATCGAATTCGATGGGTTCGCAGTAAAGCTGTCTTCGTCGGATTCGGTTTGGACGTCGGAAAAGGAATGTCGCGAAGATGGATGTCTGATAACGGTATCGTCAGTATTGGGCGAAGTAGTTGAAGGGAACGGTCGTCGGGCCCATGGAGGGGCAGAATGGTCCGAGGCCGACCGGGGGCTAGGCAGAGGGTCGGGTCCGAGCTGAAGAGGATTGATGCATAGGACGAAAAGAGCCAAGAGAGGAAGAGATACTGGTCTCTGAGCGGCAGGCGGTATGGTGACCAAGTGCGCCGCCAGCTAGTCGCTATGTGACTGACGTCGGATATCAAGATGGCACGGGTACGTGCTCTGCGAGACTCGAAGCGCAACCGGATGTCCAGAAATTGCTGCGCGCAAGCCCCAAAAGAAAGGTTTTGATGAAGATACGGGAACAAGCAGATATCAATAGCGGGATGTATGATGTTTGTGTGTTCAGGTGGTCTGGGGGTGACAAGTGACGTAGGTTGGCTGAATGATGGTGGAGGGGGATACCAGAAGGGTAGAAGCAGCAGTGGTAACTCACCAGAGTGACGTACCCAGCGATTCGGAGTGCCGGGACGAGGTGGTTGGAGCAGGATCTTGATGGCGGAACAGAGGTGTCGAGGATGCAGTTTGGAGTTTGCCAAAGGCTGCAATGTCGTTAGGAAAAGGAGAAGAGGTTGTTGGTGTTGTGTGAACAAGGTAAGGGAAAGAAGGTAGGCGGCAGAGAGAAAGAGAGTTGAGGTTGTGGAAGAGCGATGCGAAATGCTGCCCGCTTGGTGCTGGCTCGTTTGGTCAGTGTCTCCGCAGCAGCCTAGGAGGGGGAGGGGGGGCACGGGGGGGAGCAGAGGCCAGAGTTGGCCGGGTTGGAGGGGGAAGGGCAAGCTGGCGGGGATGTAAAAAGCGAAAGCGGCGGGAACGATTCACAGGGTCCCGTCGTTTTTAGCGGGCGCTTAATTACCTGCTCTCCGTTATGGGACCTTTCTTTGCTTGAGTGCCCTGGCCTGAGCTTCTCATTCTAGTTCTCACTACGGAGTAATTACCCTACGTCCCTATATAGGAGGGATCGCAACAGCTTAAGATAGTCTGAGTGCTAGTGCTTTTCAACACCTCAAATACTTGTGTAGAGTGAGGTAGACGAGAAGCTAGGTAAGATGGCAGTCTCAGCGCTTAACACTGAAGAGGGAGAAACGCAGAGTTGTGTGACCACAAAGTCGGCGACGCAAGTTGTGCACCTCAGCACCTCAATCATGAACGGCACCAACTGGGGTGCGCAAGCTCCACTTGGCTGTGGTGTACACAGTAGTGTATTGCCGCCTGCGTTGTCAAGTCTCACTTGAGGCGGTGATGACCCGCGTCAGGTCCGGAGGTGAGGCGAGACGAAGCGAGGCGAGTGTCTGTGTGTGGCGTCCGGCGGGAAACCGGATCTGGTTCTGGATCCCTCAGCCAAGAAACAAAGGGCACGCCGGCAGTTTCGACTGTTCTTGTGAGATGTGTCTGATGTTTGGACTGTAGTTCTTGGCTAGACTGACGGTCATATGCTCCCGAGTAGCTGCAGGAACAGAGAGGGGATAAAATATAGTAACATGAGCTCTAAAACAATCTCACACGCTCTTCGAAAAAGACTCTTCTCATGTTAAGGTACGGATACTACTTTTCACTATGTCCGTCTGAAGTGACGAGTGTAGTCTCGATCTCAAAGTGGACAACTGACCTCACTCTAACACCCACCCAATAGAAGTGCTAGGTCACAATCGGCGTTTCTCTCGCCGATCACCAGCGCCAAAATACCAAATCAGATTGCGTCCTCGTCATCCTGCTAGGTAAGCATCCACGGCATCATTTGTTAAAAGGCTTCCAGAGGTAGAAACGTAAATCGCGTGTTTGGGTTTGCGTGGTTAGGCGTCTCAAGTAACGCATACACGAACATGTTCAACCTTGGCTCCCAGTCATGCCGCATGCGAGGAAGACGTTGCCATTGCGTCTCTCAATGCGAATCTACCAAGTCGGAGATACGATGATAATCGAACAGAACCTACTTAGCACGCTGGTGGTAAGACGAGCCTCGGCCGAAAGCCAAGATGTGCGTTTAAGCTAGGCACTCCGACCCAATCTAGAATTTGGTACTAGCTGCCCAAAGCGTCAGTTGCTGTGGCCAGAAAAATGCCATCATCAAGCTTATTTATACGACAAACAAGCACGACGCATAATGTTATTGCGTGGTTTAGGTCGATACCATGGACTAAGTGCGGATCTGCTTTTCGCTGGTCGACGTGTTGGCATGACAGCTCAGCTGGCATATAAACCCTGCCGATCAAGCGGGGCGTGTAAGGGTACCTGCTTAAGGTATCGATCAAGTATTCGTCTATATCCTCCTCTATGGAACCTCATAGGCACAAGAAAACAAGCAACCTGTTGTTCCGAGAAATCGGGGTCCGTCGGGGGTCCATCTGGCTGGGTTGGGCTGGCCTGGAATATGTAAATTGCTTTGGAGACATGCCATGGCCCACATCTGCTTGACTAACACTAACAGCATCGCTGACTCGGGCCATCAGTGCCGACATGGCATTCTACGAGTGGCAGGTTTGTGTGATTGTTATGATGCAACAACTGGCCTGGATCCTTACTTTCACCACGACGACCTGCTCTCAACTACGTTGCATACCAGGTACCTCAGACAACACAACTATGTGCGTCAGATAACCCATAAACGTGACCCGCAATCATGAGTAACCGATCACCCAGTATCACCATACTGTGAATAAAGCCGCACTCAACACCGGAGGCAGATACATCCTACACTCATGTGATGATTTGAAACGTGATAAGCTTTTGTAGCACGCTGCCGATAGTCAACTCAGGAGGTGCTGAAATCTTCATCTGCGCAGACGAATCCTTCATTTCTTTCGGCCTTGCAAAATGCAGACGTCTCAGCGGGGCCACCGGTCCTGGCTGCAGACGAATGACGCAATGTCGCGATGACACTTCCCGGATGGCAATGGCAATTCACGGCTCGTTCACAGCAACTTCCTTCGAAGCAGACGTATTGCATATTTAGAAGCCTTGCTTGAGAAAAAGTTCGCCTTCCCTTATCCTGGAACGCCGTTCCATATGTGACAAAACAAACTAGCTGCTCCGTTGCCTCCCTCATACATCGCTGTCGTCCGCAAAATATCGTCATCACTCCACCATCCGCTCCATTGCTGTGACTACCGCCGAAGACTGTCGAGGCGGGCCTGAAGGTCGTCGTCGCCGGGATCCGCACCTCCGCCTCCGCCTCCACCTCCCCCGATTGCTTGGGCGACTCTGCTTTCGGGTACGGCCGCAGTTTGCATCCCAGATGGTGTTTCGCCCAGCTGTACAGCCCCTCGTTAGCCAATGAACCAACGATTCCTCGATGCGTGTACTTACCGCCGATGTCAAGTCAACTCCAATCTCTTCCAGAACTTGCTCGACAACTTCCTCGCCTTCCTCCTCAGCACCGACATCCATGGCATCATCCATAACGTCATCCATCATCTCCTGTCTCTGGTCCATAATGTCGTTCTCGCGCTCGAACTCCATTGCGATGCGTTGAAGAGCCGGGAGGTTCATCGATCGGTTCATGGTGCCGAGGGCTTGGGTTGCGCCCTTCATGGCCGTCATCATTTGTTCGTTGGTGCGGTATGTCTGTAAGGTTCAAGTGTCAGTCAAGTATCCGCGAATCCTTGTGAACAGCTGAGTAGTACCTGAAGCCGGAGAGAGATCTTCTGCAGTTGGCTGCGCATCCCGTAGAACTTTTCGATGTATCTACAACAACAGTCAGCCGGATTGTGCGCCATATACCCTTGGATTTCATGACTCCGTGCCTTCTTGTCCGGACCAAGTCCTTGGCCTGGATCTTGCAGGCTCCCATCTGTCCCTTCTGAGCACTTTGCTTGATCTGGGTGATCAACTGCTTCTCCTGCTTCTCCAGCTTGGTTCGGACCTGGTCCAACTCTCGGATCGCCTTATCAAGCATGCGCTGGTTCTTGCGCAGACGCTCCGCTGGCGTCATTCGCTTGCCAAACGCCCATTCCAGAATCTAGGCCACAAGGTTAGTAGTCGGTCGAGTCGTGGCGGGGAAAGGTGCGCGCAGCATACATTCATCGTGGCGGTCGGGTGCGATTGGTTTGAAACTGGTGAAGCGTCGTGTATCGGAAAAGCAGCAGTGGGGCGTTCACGAAGTCGATGGTAGCGATTGTGCAGCTATCGCGGAGAGGAGTTGATAGTGGAGGTTGAATGATATTCGGGTTGCCTGGCACTCACGTAACGGACAAGGGTACGTACAACAGCTTGGCACAGCGTCAGGTAACTTCCAAGGAAACCACTGGCGAGTGGTGGTGCACTGGTGACTGCTCAGACCGGTTGCGCTGACCCGCTGAAAGGTCCGACCAGGTTCCACCCGGGTGATGATTAGATAACCTACGTGATTAGATAAGACACCGTAGCAGCGTGGCACCTCACCGCCCGTGGCAGCCCGGCCTCGGATGGCGGCGGCATTTTCCGACTCGAATTTTTGAACCAATGGGCGAAGCGCCGCGACAAAGGGTGGTGGGAAATTTGCCGCTCCGCCCAAAATCATGCGCTGGGAGTTCCATTCTGTACGGAGTACATGACGAGCTTCCCTAAAAAACATTCTTGACCGACCTTATACGCTAAAACTACGACGCCTCCCAAACAAATCCCCTTTCTTCCCGTCCTTAACTCGCACTTTTTTGGTTGCTCGACCATGCTGCTTCAACCCTCGACCGACTGAAAATGAGCCAAGATTATTTCTCAAAGAAGGGCAAGGCCCCCATGGACCAGGAACTTGAAAAGGACGACAACGACGCGCCTTACCAACCAGTGCCGTCATCGAGCAGGCCACCGCAATTCATGACCGTTGGATCCGGCTCCACCTCTGCACACGCAGCGCATCTCCAGTCGCTACTCGAAAACGACTCTGGTTACGGCGGCAGTATCGCGGACGGCGACGCAATGACATCCTCTGGCGACCGACACATTCCGACTCCTGTCAATGGTCAGCTCTCCGAAGCTGACCGGCGCAGTCAGGCGGGCGCTATTCATCAGCTATGGTACAATGCCCACAGAGTGACGCTGGGTCGCTCCATCAACAAGGTCATTGAGCTCTTGAAGGAGTTGCAAGAGATGAACGTGTCCTGGCCAGCACACTATCCATCTGTTCAGCGAGCCGAGGGAGCACGCCCTACCCCGTCACACTCATATTCGACCATCGGCGAAGCCCCCGCGTCTATGTCCTCCTCGTCCGTTCCGTCGTCTCCGACCGCTCCTCCATCCTTACGACGATCCTTTACATCGCTAGAAGCCCGCGAGAGTGCCGAGTCGAGCCGGGCCCAGGAAAGACGGGCACCTGAAGAACCGCGACTCGTCACCCCTCAAATCGCCCAAGACTTCTCGGTTCTCAAACTAGACCTCAAGCTGGGTTCGCTTCACCAGGCAGAGCTTGTCCACTCCTTGGAGAAGGGCTCCATCGCCTCCCTTCTGGATGGCAAGATCAGCTCTAGCGTCCGACACTTACTCAACCTCCGAGAACGAATCGAAGATACATCCAGCAAAGTCCTGATCACTGGTGATTTGAATGCAGGAAAATCGACTTTCTGCAATGCTCTGCTTCGAAGAAAGGTTCTTCCCGAGGATCAACAACCTTGCACGGCAATCTTTTGCGAGGTTCTGGATGCAAGGGAGAATGGAGGCCTCGAGGAGGTGCATGCTGTTCACAAGGACGCCGACTATGACCGTCATAACGAGAGCACATACGACGTTTACAAGCTGGCGCAGCTAGAGGAGCTCGTGGTGGACAACGAGAAATACACCCAGTGCAAGGTCTACGTCAAGGACGTACGAACCATTGACGAATCTCTGCTGAATAATGGTGTGGTGGATATTGCCCTGATTGATGCTCCGGGTCTCAATTCTGATACAACCAAAACGACGGCTGTTTTCGCCCGACAAGAGGAAATCGATGTCGTCGTCTTCGTGGTGTCAGCTGCGAATCACTTCACCATGACGGCCAAGGAGTTCATCTGGGCAGCCGCTGCCGAGAAGGCCTACCTTTTCATTGTTGTCAACGGCTACGACAACATTAGAGACAAGAACAGGTGTCAGAAGATGATCCTCGACCAGGTCCACGGACTCAGCCCAAGAACGCACAAGGAATCCAATGAGCTGGTTCATTTCGTCTCGAGTAATGCTGTTCCTACAGCTCCTGCGCCGCCAGGCGGGCCCTCTGGTGGGGGCAGTGGCGGAGGCGGTGGTGATGACCCTGGAGACGACCCGAAGGGCAAGGGCAAGGACATTGAGAAGATCCGAGACTTTGAGAACCTCGAGCAGTCATTGCGAAGATTCGTCCTCGAGAAACGCGCCAGATCCAAGCTGGCACCGGCAAAGACCTATCTGCTCAACATCCTGAACGACGTCCACGTTCTTGCCAACGTCAACTCCGAGGTTGCCAACTCCGAACTTGACCGTGTCGTCAAGGAACTCAAGGAGATTGAGCCCCAGCTCGAATCAGGCAGGAAGGCCACAGCGCAGGTTGGCGACGAGATTGACAAGATCACCGAAGGGATGTGCAAGGAGGTCTACGACTACACGCGGACGACTCTCAGCACGGCTATCGACCATGCTGGGGACAACAACCACGGCGTCCCTTACCGGGGCATCTTCAATGCGTTTGAGTATGCGGAAGAGCTGAAGGAAGCCATGATGTCTTACATCCATGAGTCGGTTGTTGCCTGCGAGGAACACGCAAAGACCAAGACGGTTGGCGGCGTCAACGCCATCAAGCAGCTCGGCATCATGCATCTCGGTGACGACTACCAAAGCCTGGTGTTCCGGCCCGACGTCATGTTCAAGAGAAAGCGCGACTCAATGGCACGCAATGTCGATGTTCCCACTGAACTCTGGGACTTTGTCGACTGGCACACCATCGTCCAGAAGCAGGAGAAGGTGGCAGGCACGGGAATGGCTCTCACTGTCGCGGGAGCCCTCGTTCCTCGCATGATGGGTTCCAGCGGCTGGTTGGACCACGCATTGAGCGCAGCGAAGATCATGGGCAACGACAACTTGCGTCGCCTCATTGTCCCCGCCATCCTCGCAGCTTGTAAGTTTTTCAAATCTCACTCTCTTGCTAGCATCATCACGGAACTAACAAAACCCCCTTTTCAGCATTCGCAGCCGCCGCCTACATCCTCAACCAGATCCCCAACTCACTGCCCCATCGGCTTTCGACCAAGATTGCGGCTCAGCTGGAGGCAGTTGACTACGTGCACACCAACTCGACACGCATCTCAGGCTCCGTCCGCAAAGTCCTGCGCTTCCCCGCCGACAACCTCCGCGTCGGTCTCGAGCAGTCCGTCAAGGATCTCGGCAAACGCCGCGAGGAGACGCTCAAGGTCCGTCAGGAGAGCGAGGTCGCGCTAAAGTACTTTGGCAACCTCGTCCGCAACAGCGCGCAGCAGAGGACCGTCGTCGAGGGCGTCGACCTGGATGCCCCGCCGCCGGGCGCCGTCGGTGCCGGCCTTCACTGAACGAGAAGCAATGTCGAAGAACCAAGAAAGGAAAAAAACAAAATACCCATCTCAATTCCTTGTTTTTATGTGGCACAAACTATACCTTACGACAAGCATGAAAAAAACGGCGTTTAATATCCGGTGGTTTCGCAACACTGGGCCTTCCCCCTCGATGTATACCTGAGTTTATATCCCCCCTTTTCCTCGTGGACCTTTTTGTTTTCGCAGAAAAAAGTGTCTTTGAGAGCACGGCACATGACGATAGGCATATACGTAGAGGCAGAATCAACCTAATTCCTGATACACATGATGTTTCTCTCAAGATCGTAATCGTGCTTGCCGTGCTCTATGGTCAAGAGCTTGTTCGCATTTGCGGGATTCCAGTCCGAATCGAGCGTCAGCAGTCAGCATCAGCTCAATTCTGAGCATCAACTCGGGTCCTAGTTCCGAACATGATCGACCGACCGGCGGCGGCAACCTTTGGGCGGCTCAAAGTCAAGAAGATGGAGGTAAGCTCCGTACGGTCCGTACGGATATGCAATCTCCTTCCACCTCCGCTTACTTAGGTAGCGTATGAGCCGTTTGGCCGTTTAAAGCTGCCGAGGCCCCCCGTTTCCAGTCCGGAGCTGCACACCGGAGCCAGCTAGCGCCGGCGCGCCGCTGGGCCCTTTCCTCCTGAGTTCTGAGAGTCTTACCTATCATCAAAGAAGGCCAAGAAAAAGATTTCCCACACCCGCGCGATGGACTTTAACAGGTATCCGTACCTATCAATACCTATCCGTAGCTAATGTCGGGCGTTCTGGATGCTGGGATGGAGCCTCCGCTGACCCCATCCACCCCCATGATTGGACCCGTTTACCCGTTGAAGAATTAGATGAACACCTCGATTTACGAGATGCTGAGGGGTCGAACGATAGATAGGTACATGGATGAAGTAGATTCTCATTCAAGTGATGAGTTCATCCAACTCGCGATGAACGAAGACGGCATGCCAGGGAACTCAAGCATTCACTACGCTCTGACCGCGCTGCTCCAATGTGATGAAATTCTGTTTTTTATGCATCACCGCACTTGCATGAGAGGGCGGGGTAGGAATATGCACGCTGCAGGCTGCACGTTGCACGCTTGCATTATGTACTCCGTACCTGACCATCTACTGCACGCTAGGAGCTGCAGGCACTTTATCTGAGGTTTGAGAGGTCTAACCCTTAGAACAGTACTGCAAGCTTCCCGGTGCTGCTGGTGCTGGGACTCTAGGGGTTCCCAAATTCCCAAGACAGAGAGAGGTCGGCAATAGTTTGACCAGATTTGTGACGTGATGGGATGAGAGAGATCGGAGGTTAATATGAGGTGCATCGTCCGATACACTGACAAATGCTACTGAGGACGGATAATATGCGCTTGCAGAGGAGAACCCCTACCGTTGCCCCTCTTTTTTGCTGGATAAACGGAACTTCTTAGAAAGATGCACAGCGAACTCAGTGAAGGTGGGAAACGAGTCCGAGAAGAGACGTTTGGTGAGAGACCCACGCGTTCGAACGGCTGGTACGGTACCGGTCTCTGGGCATTGGGAGGAAATGGGCAGCGAGAAATTGAAGTGAGGACTTATTCTCAAGCTCGGGGGCACGCCGCGTTCATGGTGGTGATTCGGCGAACTTTTGATTCGATTCTCATTTCCGTGCCTGGGCTTCTTTGGCAGGCAGGCCGTGGTGGATTCGACAAAGGTCATAGCGTATGGCCGAGCCGCCGGTGGAGGTACGGTGAGATTCGTTGAATAGCTATCCCATTGCGCCATGTGTGAGCCTAGGGGACGTTGAAACGTTGTTGCATTCGGAACGATGATTTCGCTGACACTCACGGTGGTCTTGGTTGATGTCTAGCAAACAGCACGCGATGGAGTGGTTGATCGAGGTGTCGTTGAAGCAAGACACAGAGAGCCTTTCTGCTACCTCCACTTGGCAGTCCATCGCGTCGGGAACCAGCCAGGGTGGCATCATTCAGTGTTCACGTCAAGCCTTGGGATTTTGGCTCAGAGTTTTGCTGAAAAAATAAAGACAGGGTCGATCATGTGGTGGCAGGTGATGGGATACGGAGATCATTCCGAAGGGACGAACTTTGCTCATCCCGCCGTGGTTCTATTCCTGAACCTGAGTCGTGGCGGGTGTAAGCGGTCATTAGTCATTATTGCTTCTTTGAACGTTGGACGGTGGAGGAATGGAGACGTTGTGTTGCGTTCGTCATGTCCCAAAATATGATGGCAGCCACCTATTTGATTTGAATGAGTGGCTGGTGCAGAAAAGAGTGCCCCCCCGGGAACCTATTCATCGCATGTCGTCCAACTTGCGACGCGGACATGTTGAAGCAGTTTCAATATCCCGTGTATATTGGGGCGGCTTATTAGTCGAGAGTCGATCCAGCAGCCAGTACCCAGTCTCTAGTGAGCGTGGCGTGCATGTGCAGCTTACTCAGGTTCCGGGACTCCGGCAGCAGCATTGGACGTTTCATTGCCCTTCTTCCCCCGGACCTGCCACGTTCTGTCCGTCTCCCTGGCTGGTGTCTCTCTCTTCTGTGTGTCTTGTCACTTCGTGCCTTGTCATCTCGTGCCTTGACCGGTGTCTTGACCTGACTTGCTGACCTTTCTCGGCGCGGTTGTCGCGTCCAAACTAGTGTCAGAGAGGAACTTACGTGGGCTGACGGCGAATGACAAGATGGCGTCGCTTTGTTCCCCCCTAGCAAGCTTTCCAGTAGCGGCGAAGCGTGGCGTAACGTGATGGCGGAGAATAGGGGGGCATTGGAATGGAATGTTTTGTTTGGTCGTTGGAAAAAAACAAAACGGTTCTCTTTGAATCGTTAGGTAAATGGTAGGGCCATTCCTTTCAGTTTCACCGTTCTAGTTCCTAGTAGGCATCAGTTCGTGGCTAACGAGATGCAGAGAAGGGTACCTGTTAGAGAAGCCAACATCAACAGAGTTTCTTTGGAGCAGCGATCAGTCCAAATTGGAGGGCTTGGAAGGGACCGATTTGCTGCAGGACGGAGGTGCCCCGTGCTCTGGCTCCATGCCTCTCCACCGGGATGGATGGTGGTCTGTGTTGCGCTTCTCAAGTGGCAGTCCCAGCGATTCCAGGGTGCGTTGCAGACGAATGGAAGAAGCTTCAGTCATTGATTGGTTGGACAGGATTGGCATCATGGTTGTTCGAACTTCGTAGTGCACTGTACTTCGTAGAGGTGTCCGTCCGCCTCCCTTGAAGTCCAGCGACGATGAGCAGAGGAAAACAGGTCAAAAGTGAAAGAAGAGAGTGATATTCGCCAGTGCGGTACGGAGTAGTGGCACACCCATCCCTTTGCTGCTTTACTAAGCCAATTGATGGAGGTGACGAGGAAGGCGACACCTTCTGTTCACTTTTGGTGCCTTCCGTTGTCAAACCCAGTCTTTCAGGCAGGCATGGATGGACCCGTTACCTTCCCTAAGGTAAGGTACCTTAGCTTATTAATTAGGTAGGCACGGCAGGTACTCCGTACCCCAATCGCCCCTACCCTGCCAGTGCCAGAGAGACAGCAAGTTGGGGTTCCTTTTCGACGAGACTTCCATGTCAAGGAAAGAAGTTCCAATTGTCGCTTCTTTCTCTCCTACCCGCCCCCCTTTCTTCCACTCCGTATCTAATTAATACTTTTCCTGCTGTCAACTTCTGCATGTCTGTCTTGGGCACCTTGCGAAGAGCGACATCTCCAGTTTGCGACTTTTGCGACTTGGCATACATCTCGACACCTAGACTACTTTTCTTCTCTCTTCTTTATCCTTATCTTTCTTTCCTTTGCCCCCCTACCTTCTTTTGGACCCCTTGTTGTCCTCAACCCTTCAGACCCTTAGCTCTTTAGTCGTACTAGTCCCATCCATCCAATTCTTCATTTGCGCCTTTCTTTACGGTACTCTGCTGCCCTTGTCACGGTCCAGCCGTAATTACCTTTCTCTCCATTCATTTTACCTGGCTGCCTTAGCAGTAGCTACACCCTCACCTCGAGAGGTACCTTTGCCTTCGTACCTCTCTCTATCTCAGCCTTCACTTCCATTGCCTACATTGGTACTTGGTGCGCAGTTAAACCTGTTTGCTGCACTGCGTTCTCATCCCGCGCGTCGACCACCACCACCTCACCTGCAGCAAACTGGTGCAACAATACGACTTCACCCACCCCCCGAGCCGGCAGACGTGACCTGAACCAGACCGGACCTGGGCAGATCAGACTATCATTACCCGTACCTATCTATCTACCTATGGTACCTACTGGCACTACTTCGTAGACGCCCAAGACACCCCTCGCGTCTTCACTCTCCCGTCTCTCTCGGCCTCCACCAAGAAGCTCCCCTCGTCGAGGTCCGTGGCTCAAACACGACCTTTTCCCACTTTCTCTTTCCTGTCGTATCTCCCATAGACGACTCAAATCTCCCTTCTCAACCCTCGTCTACCTACTCCGTACCGTCATCTTACACAACAAAGGGCCAGACACGCTTTCTTCTGCCTGTCTCTCTTTTGTGCTGCCCCTCTTTCTTCACGACACTTCTCGGTGCCCATGTGCGGCTCGCCCATGCCCCTTGGCCTGTTCTACATGTCGCCGCCTTTGCCGCTGCTGCTGTCGCCGCTGCACTCTTCAGCCTTACCCCTGAAAATCGCAACCGCCATCGGTCCGGCCATAGCATACTAAGCGACGAAAAACCCCCCCTTCCGAACCACTTTTTGGTCCTCCGTCTAAATCCACTCGATTTCGCCCTGCGGTCCCCCGGATACCAGCCTCGTCAGCAGCTACGTCCGTACAGCTCCGTACAGCTCCCGGCTCCCAGTCGCAGTCGCAGTCGCCGCGCGCATTTCGCACTCCACGTCTGCCGACCACGACCGCCGACGTAGACGACCACGACCACTGCAAACCCTCCCAGTCGTGCTACTCGTAGCTCGCCAAGCCGACAGGGAGGATGTCGCTCAATGGCCTGGACGACCCCAAGGTCAAGGAGGCCCACGAGGCTGCCGTTGCTGAACCAGGAGGATGGTATGATCCCCTCCCTTTTATCCCCACTGCTGTAGACCGAACCATTGTCTTTTCCGTGCCTGTCACCGCTTGCCAGCCCGGAGTTGCTCACCGGCCCCTCACCGCTTTTATTTTATGTTATATCTCATCATGCAAACTCCCTTGTCTCTTTGCTTGCCGTTGAGGCGCCGCTAGATTCACGTAGGCTGACCGACGTCATGAACTATTGCGTAATATAGGTTCCTCCTTAAGTATGCGAGTCGCGACGACGTTGAACTATTGGGCCGCGGGAATGGTGGCATTGTAGAGATCCGGAACAACATCGCCCAATTCGAAAATGACAACGAGGACCACTCGCCCTTATTTGGTTTTCTGAGGTACCGACGCCGGAACGTAATCATCAAATATCTTCCCGAAGATTGTTCTCGACTTGTCCAAGGTGGGTTTGTCTCTAGGCTGTGGCGCATTCTTTTGGTCTTTCCCCCATTCCAGAGGGAGATGAAGCTGACTTGGCCTTCTGTTTGTCAATTGTAGCTCGAGTCACTGTCCACTTCAATGCCGTCTGCGAGCGGTTTGCGCCGTACAATACCGATTTCTCGATAGCTTCCGCGAAGGAGCTCAAGGATACTAAGCTGTCTGCTGCCTGCTCCTTGCACGCTGCGTCTGGATCGACCTCGTCCTCGACAAGCTCTTTGAGACGGAGACGGTTGATGGAAATTGCGGAAGAGGAAGAAGAAGAACAGAGAGCAAGCAAGCGAAAATCCACCGGTCCCGATAATCTGGTGGAAGACGCGACAGAGGATTCGACAGAAACCCCAAAATCGCCAATCGAAGGCCCGCCCGTGACGTTGAATGCCGACCTTGCCAATTCGCCCGAAGAGAGCAAGTTTTCTACATCATTGGAGCCGCCCGAATTTGTTGGCGCCAGACCGCCTTCACCTTCGAAATCGGTAGACGAAGGACGCCGCATGTCATCGCAGTCCCTGCGACCCGAGCTTTATCCTTCGTCATCTTATACCTACGGCAAACCCAGAGTCAAACTTGCCCCACGACCATCTCTCGACGTTGCTGGCCGTGCTCGCACAGGAACTGCTGCTGTGGGGGCTGCTTTCCGACCAATTTCGCAGATGCCCTCTGGCTTCAAGCTATTTTCCAAGGGTTCCAAAAAGGGAAAGTCCAAGGAAAATACTCTGGATCCTGCCGAACCAGCCCACCCCGACGAAACAACCGAAATCTCCTTGGCCGCCACTTCAATACCCCTACCCGACGGGGATCCCATTTCCCAGGTTGATGAACCCGTTAGGCCACACACGAGCTCAGGGCGACCCACAACGAGCTCGGGCGCTTCAATTAAATCCACGATGCCGTCCTTCACCACCCTTTCCGCCAAACAGGTCATGACGCCTGAAAAGGCGCGTCTGATGAAGGCGATGCAACTGAGGGAAAAGAAGAAGAAAACGAACCAACAACCCGCCTTTGCCCCTGTCGTCGATGCCCCTGCTGGGGAGGTCGCCTCGGAAAAGGTTCAGCCTTTCCAACACATTGAAGAGATAACCGAGCAGACCCTTGCTACCGAAGCGGATGACGACGACCGCGAGAGACGACTTTCGGTCTCCAAGGCGGACTCAGGCATTGTGGTCGACGCATCGTCAGTCTCTGTCCACACCGACGTGGCCTCTGAATTCACCCAGAGCGACTCTCACCCTGCATCGCCCATCATAGCGTCTTCCGAACCAGACCAGTCGACCAAGGCGTCATCGCTTTCCGAATCCACCGAAGAAACAGTAAAGGAGCTCGAGGAAGAGGAGCTTGATGCTGATATAAACATGGTTGAGTTGCACGTGGAAGTCGAGCCGGAGGTGGAGGTTGAGCAAGCTCCTGTTCCCGAAGAGGCTGCGGCCCCTGAATCGAACGAGCCCGAGGTCGATGTTAGTGAGAAAGCAGACGATGCCGAGCCGGTCGTTGAGCCCACCCCCGCGATCCAAGATGAAGTTATCGACTCGTCCGAAACCGCCCCGATCGAAGTCCCCGAGCCCATGGAAGCTATACCTGCCGACGAGAACTCGACCGAGGACAAGAACGAAACCCCCCCCACGGCCGCAACACAAGAACTTGCCACCGAGCAAGCGGAAACTTATGGACTTGCCCAGCCCATGGAACAACAAATTGAGACTGAGAAGGTAGCAGTCAAGGCTCAACAACCCAAATCGCCCACCTTTAGCTTACCAATCTCCAAGTTTTCCACGAGCCCAACTCAGCCAAAGGCTCCAGTCGAATCAACGAAGCCAGAACCCCTGGATGTCAGTGACACCGTTTCTGTGCCGGCGGAAGTGTCTCCCAAGTCGCCGCTGTCTCCATCTTCGCCCGGACTCAGAGTTCCTCGATCCAAGTTCTCGACGCAGGATCTCAGATCGGCTGCTACTGTCGAAGTTCCCACCATCGTGCCGCCTGAAGAACAGGCACTCACAGAGCCACTGCCTACCGCGGTAGAGGAAAACGACAGTGTTGTTGAGGAGGCTCCGGCAGCCTCGGAAGCGTGCAAGCGAAGATCGCTTGTTGAACCGATCCGGACCGACCTGGAAGTACCTGAGAAGCGTGCAGACGACGATATCTCCGACGACGAGGACTTGTTAGATGAGCTGCACTCTGCTACGGTTGAGCAAGCACAGCATATTACTGTGTCCAAATCGCCCATCACCCCAGTCTTCCCCAGCCCGACACTCCAGAACGCAAGCAGGCCGACTTCGCGCGGCGTTGTGCGCACTATCTCGAACCCGGTGCGGGGCCTCACGGCTGCGGATGTGGCTCAAGCCCAAAGCCAGAGATCAATCTCATCTGGCGCAGCCTTTTTACACAAGATTACGCAGCAGCAGGGCAACAATCATTTGAAGCCAAACCAGCCTAACAAGATTGGATCTAGCATTTCCCAACGTATCAAGGCTCTGGAAAAACTGTCCGCTCATGCACCCGGTGTTGTCGAAGCGGACACAAGCAGCAGTCTGAAGGCTCCGAGGCCATCCTCAGCGTTCTTCGCCGTTAAGAGGGGAAGCGTTCGGGATCCGCCGTCTCGTTCCCCTTCTGTTGTTGACAGGACGAGGCCCTCGACGCGTGGCGCCAGTCCCGTCCCCCCTATCATGACTGAGTCGCTAGAGTCATCTCCGGAGACTGCAGGCCGTGGTAGGTCGGGGTCTATGGCAAACAGGCTTTCAATGTTTGAGATGCCTGGCAGCAATCCGCCCAGGGGTCGCCCAGAATCCATCTCTGTCACGGCGCGAATCATCCGCGACCCTAGCCAGGCTGGTAAGGCGCCTGAGCCGCCCAAGAATCCTTCCGAGTTCGAACGACTTGATCTTAAGGTGTCACCGTTGGTTGTCGATCATCAGAAGGCCGAGCTTCCGCTCCCGCCGGCCAACCTAGCTGCAGTGGAACCCTCCAAAGAGACTATCCAGGAGCGAAGACTGTCAAAGGAGAAGCGCCGCTCTCAGTCCATCGACCCCAAGGAGGATGTCGAAGAAGCGCCGCGGCGCTCATCTCTCAGCATCATGAAGGATTTTATCAAGGACCGTCGCAAGTCGCTCACTTCACCCTCCACAGAGGCATTGACCGCCCCTCTCCCCATGTCTCCTGGCTCCAAGTCTCCTTCAAGACCACCCTCGACTCACGCAAACTCTGGTGGTCTCAGCCGCCGTCTCTCGATCAGCAGCCGTCGATCTTCCATTAGCAAGGAGAACGATTTGAGCGGTGCCATGTCTCCGTCCATGTTCACAGAGGGCAGCGGCTCTGGCGACGACAGCAAATCCACTACTAGCGACAAGAAGAAGGGCCGCGCAGGTCGTTTCATGCGTCGCCTCTCGTCATCCCTGAGCAGCGCTGGGCGTGGTAAGACCATGACCCCGACTGCCATCTCTCCCACAGTTCAGGAGGAGGACGCATCAGAGGTGGCCCGCCTCCATCAGCCCACCATCGAGGCCTTCATGGGAGATGTCAACGTCCAATTCCCAGACAATTTGCTATGGAAGCGTCGCAGCATGTGCCTGGACTCCCAGGGGTTCTTGATCTTGAGCGCCGTCGCCGCTGGCACCGCCGCCAAGAACAAGCAGCCTACTGGTGCCGGAGTCAAGAGATACCATCTCTCGGACTTCCGGGTGCCCTACATTCCCGACATGGAAATTCAGGAGCTGCCTAACAGCATTTGCCTTGACTTGGTTGAGGGCTCCGGCCTGCAGGTCGCGTGCGAAGATCGCGCCGGTCAGATGAATGTACTGCACAGTAAGTCAAGGCCTTGTCACCAAATTTCCAACCCCAAGCTAACAAATTCATAGTTCTTCAAGACGCGCATCAAAGCCACAGTTCCTTCGGGCAGTAAACTCAATGGCGATACCAACCTACATTACTTCATCAAACTTTGGGACATACTTTTGCCCGCCCTTTTCTATTATACCCCAAACTCTTTTCGACCCTTCTCAAGCACCCATTACCAACTCGCCAACCGCCTTTCCTTTTTGTCAACATACCTTCTGGCCATCGACTTTGAGTCGCACGGTTTATTGCCTGCCTCACCAGCTCCAACATACATCATACACCAAACACCAAGTGAGAGCAAGGAGCGTCCAAAACCGGATACGCTTGCTCAATTCACTTGCATACTACCCACATCACATGCCCCCCACGCCTTCTATTATCAACAGGCAATAATTTTATGGCTCAACGCCTTTTACACTCACCTTTGTGATTTTCCTAATTTTTGCACTTCGCTTCAGTCAGGAAATGATACCACCCCTCAACCGGGGATTGTTCAGTTTGGAGACGCGTCCTTTTTGGAGGAAAGGCCGGCGTTTGGATGGTATAGAACCCATTCAACGACCGGCCCGGGAGAGACGGAAGAGAAAATCTGAAAAAGAGGGATCGCTATTTTTTGCAGCATCCAATCTTTGAGTCGGTTGGCGCATTTGATGCCGCCTGTGTCTGTAGGAAACTTCTGGATTGTACATACTACCCACCATCTCGGCGAAGAACGACAGCTGGGGGCTTTACCTTTAGATAGACTCGGCCGGTCCTCTGCAGAGGCATCAAATGAGATGCAGATATCTGACTTCACGCTGGTGCTCCTTCTTCATTATACTTTGACAGTGAGATGTGTAGGCTTAAGGCTTATTTTGACAACATTCGGACTCAAGGTAGGCAAGAAGAACGAATGCTCTTGGTCTTGCAGCAACTAGCTGACTTCGTAGCGCAGAGGGGGGCATGTGATCATTTATGAAGGTCCACTTCCAGTGGAAGTGAAAGACTGATCACAGTCACAAGTAAATAGGTGGGATTCAACTGGATTCAACGACAGGATGAATCTTTTGGAGGTTGTAACTATCGCTCGAATTCCGATGGTCCGTTTATCTCAAGCGCAAGTCCCAGTAATGGTCATGCCGCCAGATCTCCAACGATCTCCAGTCATATCGGGCACTTCTGCTAATGCTCTCTCTCTTTCCACGCTCTGTAGAATACCTTAGGTCGCGGCATTAGCCTGTGCTCTTGCCATATCCATAACCGCCAATTGTATCGTCTCCAAACCGAGTACGTGCGTACGAAGTCAACCAAGGTACAACATCACTCTTTCCTCCTAGCCGGGTTTTCCTCTGTTTTCGTATCGTAGAATACCCTTTGGCATGCTTCTTGTTCGTGCTTCGTTACAGCAGGAGCGGTGACTACCTAGATTCGATGTCAGTAAATTTCATTTTGTTTTATCGTTTGAGGTTGGCAAGAAGGAGAGAAGAGGAAGGAGCGGCTATCTTACCATTCTAGATTTTTCTCCGCAAATGCCAGACGCTTGGTACAGGATTCGAAACGTAAAAATCGTGAAGTTCGACCAGGAGGTTTGAACGTTGCTTAATTGTTGTTACCGTTGACCGTACGGTTCGCGCGAGCCTGCTGACGGGCCATCTGGCGACGCATGGTGCGGTTCTGAGGGAGGCCAGTCGTCATGGCAGGCTCCTGCTGGTATCCGACACCAACGACATGGCCGTGGCGGTCGCGACGGGCACCGACGACGCGGTCAATGGCCTCCTGCGCCTCGCGGCGCTGGGCCTCGGCGCGCTCCTCGCGACCCATGAAGAACATTCTGACACGGCGGCGGATGAGGGGGATCCAGCCGCCTGCGGGACCGTACTCGCCGCGGAGGAGGCGGCCCGTCCAGACGCTGATGTCGAGGAATTCGTCGGTGAGGTGGTCGGTGTACCAGAGGCAGGGAATCCAGCAACAGCACATCGCGGAGATGAAGAGGCCCAGGGGAATGGAGAGAGCGACGGCTTTGGCGATGTTCAGCAGCCAGTTGCCCGAGGTGGAGAGAACCCAAGAGCGGAGGGCTTCAACTTCGGTGGTGGTAGGCATTGCTGCGGTTGCTAGGGAAGTTGTCGATGATTTAAGGAGGCCTGTTGAAGTTGAGATTGTAGTTGTTGTGGGTGTATTGATTGAGGGAAGGTAAGGGCCCTCGCCCAGCCAGAGGTTATACATCTTTCGAAAGGAGGGTGGTAGGCAGACGGGCAGCCGGTAATTCGAGCAATGAGAGACGGGAGGAACCTGAGGCTGAACTTTGAGTTCGTGAGTATCGTGGGTATCGTGAGCGCAAGGGCGGTGCCTGCCGACTGTGGTGTTTAGGGCTTCTGATGGGAAGTGCAGACGTTCAATGTATGTTTTGGAACCAAGGCCTTTGTCTAGAGATAGGTGTTAACTATGATCGGAGTGATAAGTTAGGATGACTGGCGCAATAACTAACAGCTTTTGATGAGAACAACACTGATTCTTTGAGCAAGCACAAGAGAAGCGGGATTTGATTGTTAGTGTTGGAGCGGAGGATTCGAGCAAATGGTATCGGCTTGTTGGAGCTAGCTGATGACCAGCACGCTGTCGATGGGCGATCTGTGTGTCTGTGGGTGTTGGTGATTATGAAAAGAACACGATCTGGGTGGAAGGAAAGGGAGGTTTGGTATTTTTTGGGTACTCAACCGTGAGAGTAGAATCTGTGTGTGATGGAAGATAGAATACTTTGGACGAAGAAGGAACCAAAGATGGAAGAAAGGGCAGGTAGGATACAAAGTGAAGAGGCAAGAACGACCATCGCCCCCCTAGCCTCTTGCTTCATTTCCTATCAGACCAGATCCTCCAGTCAATACACTATATATACGAGTGAAAATTGTAGATTAGTGCTCGCGATAGACAGACATCTATCAAGTCAGAGGACTTTGCTCCATTTCTTAAGATCATAAATGATGCCGATTCTCCTCCAGAAACACAGAGATAGCCTCCCACGCAACACCCCTCCGCATCCCCGTCTCATCATCCCATGATGAATGAACCCCAATGAGCGTCCCCGTCTTCCTGTCGACTAACGGTGCGCCGCTGTGCCCCCAGTACGTCCAGCATGAATGCATCAGCGCCCCGATATCCGAGTTATCCTGCGGGTCCTGACCCTCGGCACAACCCCTGAACGTGCCGGTGCTAAGGTGGAGGACGTCGTAGTCCGTCTTCGTTCCTGGTAGAGCGGCCTCGAAATCCTCACTGCCCGGGTGGCCGACGCAGATAAGTCGGGCTTTCAAGGCTGGTGGTGTGGAGGAGAGGGTTATGAAGGGGAATCCCCCTGAGGGTGGTGATGATGAAGGTCCTGAAGATGGAGGAGGCTGTTGGGCTGATATGATTCTCAGCAGGGCCAGGTCTCTTCTGCCGTCCCAGGCTAGAGCTTTGGCTTCGACTACTTGACCTGAAGCAAAGAGGAGCCAGTGGCTTTTGGAGTCATCAAAGTCGTCGATAGTCTCCGCGATGCAGTGGGAGCAGGTGAGCAGGATGCCGTTGGGTGAGATGCAGACCGCTGTGCCTGCTTCCTCCTGGGCAAAGACCAAGGTTGCCATGACTGATGATGCTAGATCTTTTCTTTTCATGTCTTCTGGGACATCAAGTGGTGTCTCTATCAACAGTTGGCGCTTCTTTAAGAGCAGCTGGATGCTTTTCTTCCCCAGGTCTTTGAGTTTGAGGCCGACGTGGAGGATTTCTGGAAGGATATGCAGGCCTTCCGCCATCATGCCTGTCGTATCGTGTTCAGGTTCTATGATAAAACAGTCCGGATCATTGTTTGTTATCTGAGATGGTCTTGAAGAGGCGGCCGCTGCGTTGTCCATCCTCGCTGTTTGTCTCGGTCTCCTGCGTGAGACTGCAGGCTTTTGAGGTACTTCCTCCATTATCACAACGCTGGGGAGGGGGTTCAGTAAGGATATGCACCAACTGTCAAAATCGCCAGAGTATGAATCTCTATAAGTTGATGCTTAAATACCGATCCTGGCGATAAAGCATCTGGGCTGCAGCATATAATTCGGAGGGCGGTGAGGCTGCTGCCTAATTTTGCCGGGATTAACTAACCTCAAAGTCACTTACGTCCGAGTGCGAAGTCCAAGTAGACATCAAGCATTACTTTTTGTATTAAAAATTGAGAGCATCGTTAGCATCTCATTGATAATTGACCTGCTTCTCTGT
This sequence comes from Colletotrichum phormii, assembly GCF_030913505.1. NCBI lineage: Eukaryota > Fungi > Ascomycota > Sordariomycetes > Glomerellales > Glomerellaceae > Colletotrichum > Colletotrichum phormii. Next base: position 778,505 of record NW_026851456.1, read on the forward strand.
CCATTCGTGTACGAGATTCTTATAATCCTCTGGGCCGTATGGCTCAGATGCCTCGGCAATCATGCCATTCTTCCTGTACACCTTCAACCCCAGATCGCCCACCAGCTGGTCGATATACGGCACAGCATCAAAGACAAAGTCCGGGAACTTGTCTCCGTGCCCGGCGGGGTACCTCCATTTGCAAAATCTACTGTGAAGTGCAGCCTCGTACCGCAGCTTGTCCACCGTCCCAGCACTTGTCGTGGCCATGGTCACTGAGGGCATTTTGTCATGGAAGTAGGCATCAATCCAGAGTGATTGCACGTGGGAGATCATCGCCACGGTGAAATTCATCAACATGCCCGCGAAGGCAATGTCGCGGTGCGCCAGCAGCTTGGCCGACGGTGGTACCATGAAGCGATGAAGCACGTACGGCGTGAGGGGCGTATACGGGTTGACGGCCTCTTTCGTCGAGACACCTTCGTCCTCGACCAGCGGCTTCAGCTTCTCGTTCTGAATAGGCTGGTCCTTGAGACGCGGCCATTTTTCGAAAATCTCCTTGTCGATAGTCTCGATCATCTCGGCGGGTGGGAAACTCTCCGCAGAAGGCTTGTGTGGGAGACCGAGCTCCTTGTCGATGCCCTCAGGTAGGAACTTGATGGGCTGGAACTGCTTCCATCCGGTCGCGCAACACAGAGCGTCTGAATCCAGGGACGATCCATCGGAAAGGTGCACGGTGCCTGGCGACAGCTTTACGAGGTCAGCAATGTGCACCTTTACTGTTCCGTTGCGGATGAGATCGAAGAAGTCCGTCTCGTAGTTCAGAATAGAGAAGCTGGACGCTGTGAACATGGCCTCGCTCCACGGCTTCAGCTTCTTCAGCTCCGGGTCTGAGTCGAACTTGTTCAGGGTGATGACGTCATTGCCGAGGACGCTCCAGAAGTTATTGGTGATGCCGCGGCCGATTGCCGTGCCGTGGTAAAAGTTCCTCGTCTTGACGTATCCGTCGGCGTCGCCCCATGAACAGGGACTGAACCATGTGAGGGCTCGGGTGTGGACGAGCTTCTCGAGCCACTTCTTCAAGGGCGTGACGTAGGGGGGAGCCATCCATACTGGACCATGTCCGGATTCTATGCCATGTTAGCGCATTGGTTTAGTGATCATGAGGTGGTCATTTCGGGATACCTCTAATCACCCAATTCACCTTGATGCCCTCGATCGCGTAGGCATAGACAAGATCCCACGCTGATTTGGTACCGCCAAAGACCGTCACAGACTTGGCTGAGTCCAGGGTGTCTGCATGCTGAAGAAAGTCCTTGCCGTGGAATATGGGGGCTCCAAAGGTCTCTTGACCCTTGAAGTCGGGCAGGAAAGCTTCTGAAGTGAGGCCAGTAGCAACGACCAACTTCTCCGCGAGGACCTGCACCTCTCCGCCGTCCGTACCATCCACTACCGTCAGAATCCAGCCGCCGCCGTCTTGATGCTCTGCCGAGAGAAGCTTGTGCTGGAAGCGAATCTTGTCCAATATGCCAAAGGTCTTGGCGTACTTGGTCAGGTAGTCATGCAAGACTTGGCCGGGAATGTGATCTCCGGGCAAAATGCCGAAAGTCTCCGGGTCCATGGGGAAGTCGGGGTACTCGTAAGTTCCGAGCATGTTGTTGCTCTTCAGCCCCGGGTACAGGCGGTGCTCGGCCCATACTCCGCCGGCGCTCGAGGCTTGCTCAAAGAGTGCCAGTGAGTTTTGGGGATGGAGCTGGTGGTGAGTCTTGGCCGCCGCTAGGCCGAACCATCCTACAGCCACAGCTTCAGATTGTGACCTTCATTTAGCGGTTTGGCGGGATGTTACTTACCGGCTCCGATGACGACGAAGTCGAGAGTCTCCATTGAGTAGAGCAGCAGAGTTTCCGGGCCCCCGAGGTCGATGCTTCTGAGACAATTGGACGACTAGTCACCAGCGTGGAAGGGCCGAACACCAAAACTTGTTCGAGGCGTTTATTTCGAAGCGAAGATCCCACCGGTGCGGGAAAAGGGTTGGGCCTGCCTTCCTCTCTTCCAATTCGCGAATAATAAGCACTAGACCTTCTTTCAAGAACCCTGGCCTGCAGATGAAAATGGGAATATTGGGTCCTGCCTGCTGCATCTAATCTGGCGTTGGTTGGTGTTCTGGCATCTGCATCCTTCATGGAGTTGGGTACCATATCCGAATAAGGTACTCAACTTGAGTGTTGATTCGTCAATGGCAGGGAATTCTGCATGGCCCCCTGCTTCTTTCCATCGCCCACGGCATTCATCAATTCCTCAAGAAGTTGTCCATCAATTTGCCGGCCGGCAGCTTGCAGCGGAGCACCATTGTCCGAATATTAGCCTCCTCTTAGCTGACAAAATAGTGGCACAAGTAGAATTTCAAGACTCGAAGGATTCCGTATGAGGGGGCTTGACGGGCATTGTGCTCAGGCACAGTCAAGGATGCCCTGACATCCAAACACAACCGGACTCGTTCCCCGGATGACAAGTTACTGTTAGCACAAAGATAAAGACCCACTGAACTAGATGGGATGGCAGCAGGGCCGTTGACTCGTGGTAGACTCGTGGCGGAGGAAGACCTGTCACGTCTTTTACGCCGGTTGCGCGATACTGACAATTTGACAAGGAGGCTGTCGATTGCAGATTGAATTACTCCGTAAGTCGGGTTGAGAAATTTGTGTTCATGACCAGTATACAGGTAGACAAGATGCTCTTTGACCGTAAGATGGTGAAGTTCTGAAGTCAGAGCTCGTACCGAAACAATGTTTCTTCAGGACAGACCGGTGGCGGCACCGTCACGGTGGTACGTAGTTTGATAGTTCAACACAAGTTGAACCTATCAGACGGTAAAGCGCAACAAAGTCATCAATGTTCAGGACGCGACCAAGACCACTAAAGCCTTTCTGTCCGACTGTCGCTCTTCTATTGGAGATTCCTTCAACGCAGGTACCACTCGTCATTCTGAAGATATCCACAGTCGTTGACACGGCTCGCAAGGGTACTATCCCCGGCGCCGCGCTGGTTGACCCCATGGGCTGGCCCACGTCCATGTAACCCTCGTGAGTCAAGGCCGTGCCCCTGTTCCCCATAACGATTCTAGCCAACGACGGACTCACAATTCGACAGGCTTCGGAACTTCCGTAATATCAGATATGGTGTAAATGATCACTCTCCTTGGACACGAGGCTCACGTCAAGATTTCTGGCAAAACACCATGAAGATATCATCGGTTTTCAGGTCTAGAATAGGGAAGAAGCAATCAATTGAGGACTCAGAGATAAGTTAAAGTCTATTTCTTGGCCGGGGTTCGCGCAGGATAGCTCCAGTGCTGTTGGACAAACCTGGATTTGCTTTCGAGATGGTCGTGTTTGCCCTGCCATTACCCTGAGCTAATGATCTGCCGACATTGTACAGGTGCATCAGCACGGGGTTGGTCGTATTGGGCATCATTCTGGTGAAAGGGGCCGACGCTTTACCATATCTGTAGACTAGACTGTCGAAGAGCCGCATCTATGGCGGCCAGAAGTCTGCCAGCTTTCGATTAAATGCCATCGAGACAAGATATCCGTATCCGTAGAAGGGGATGCTTCCTCGGGCAAGTGGGACTGACAACCGCCGTTAGTGTTTTTGGTGCTTCTCCTGAACATGGCAGCAAGCCCATTTCGGCAACTTATCATTATGTGGAATAGCCCATATGCTGTCTCAGCCTCTCGGCTTGACAGCTAATTGCCTATGTACTCCTTACAAAAATGTATCCGTACGAAGTACTTCGTGCAGCAGAAGCAGGCAATTGATCGTTGGCAAAAGTCCCATTGAACTGGCCGGGGAATCCAAGTCGCTGGCCCGGGCTTCTTATCGTCCGAACTTCTCACGCTTCTTCGTCTCAATCATCGCCATCATCATCATCACCGGTTCCGTCAGCCGTGTGTTACCAAACCACCACTAGCTATCCGTACGTACGGATATTTTTGGGTTTGCTAGGGCATGTGGTTTATGTTTCAGAGGGGAACGGATATGCACGTAAGCGCACCCTTTCCCAGCACTTCCCACGAGCCGCCCATGCCGCTTGTGTCCAAGTCCAAGTCTCCGCGGTGACGGGGGAATGCGACATAAGCATCGACGTACGTACGTCTCTTGTACGATTCTGGGACCCCGGCCGCTTGCCCTTGCAAGGTTCGTTCTGCAGCGGCTGAGATCTGCAAAGCTGAAAAGCAGGGCCCCTCGACGACCTAATCCCCAAGAGTCTTATCTGGGTTTCACTGCTATTATACCTTGCCTATTCTACTCCACCACCGTATCCTGCTAGCATTACTCTTCAAGACGGGCTTTTCCCCTTCTCCTTCACACTATGCGATTCGACCCGTCGTCTTCCTGCATCACGCGGGGTACTCAGTTGACATGATCTCGGCAACATGTCTGAATTCTCGACAGAAGCTTTCGCGCTTCTTGGCGTGGCCATCGCCGTCATCTTCTTGAGGACTTATGCCCGCATCAGCGCTGTTGGCTTCAAGCGTCTGCAGGCAGATGACTACCTCATGATACTTATCATCGTCAGTCTCTCGACAGCTGGTAAATGGTGTTGGGATTGAGGCACTAATGGGAATGCATAGTTCACGTACTCGGCCGAAACTACTTTAGCGTACAGCGTCGGAGCGCATTGGAAGGGACTCGCCAACAATAGCATGACGGACGAGGAGCGGAAGAATCTGGACCCAAACAGAGAAGAATATTCGACAAGGTAGGGCGATGGTCGGTGTATCGTTTTGAGGGATTGGTCTAACATGACACTCGCAGGGTCAACGGATCGAAGACACAAATAGCGGGGTGGATTACTTACAGCTGCCTCGTCCTCTGGCCTGCAAAAGCTGCGATGTGCACTTTCTACGTGCGCCTTACAGTAAGCAGTGCTTGGAAGAGACCATAAGTCACAACTCAAGCTGACGCATGAATTAGGAGGGCTTGCATAACTTTCGCAAACAAATTATCACGGGTTTCGTTCTGATCGCGATGACATGGCTGGCAGTGTTCTTCTCTATCATCTTCAGCTGCTTCCCGATGCGCAAAAACTGGCAAATCTATCCAGACCCGGGCAGTAAGTACCGTACAACTCTTTTCAACGCCCACGACTAAAGGTTAGCCAGAATTTTGCCAGCCGGCTATCTCAAAGGTTAACATCATCGTCACCGTCTGTCTCAATGTCATCACGGATTTCTACCTGCTAAGCATACCGATACCAATGCTGTGGAGCGCCAGGCTACCCCTGAGACAGAAACTCGGCCTCATCGTCCTGTTCTCCGGAAGTATCTTCGTAACCATGGCCGGCATCCTCCGCTGCGTGCTCATCATCACGGTAAGCCAGCACCTCATGAGGATTCTTCAAGGCTCCGATCGCTGACCTATGCGCATGGTAGAACCCTGTTACAGGCGCGCAGCAAGCAGGTTCCTGGGCCGTCCGCGAGACCTTTGTCGCAATCGTCACCACCAATATCCCGATGATCTTCCCCCTACTCCGTCGCTGGCTTACACCCATCTTCGGATCCATCTCGAGTACCCTATCACGAGGCGGCACCAACAACAAATACGATAACCCCAAGCGATCCGACCTACCGGCGCCCGGGAGCATCATGCTTGGAAGTGTGACAGAAGGAAGCAGTAACAAGAAGAAGAATCGTCCGCCGTATACGCAATATCCGATTACAGAAATCACCAGGTCCGGGAGCGAGGAACATCTAAACAAGTCACCGCCTTTGCCGGGAGGCATCAGCAAGAATGTGGAGATACACATCAAGGAGTCGAAAAAGGCCAGTGAGAGAGATACATCGAGCACAGACAGCAATATCGAGGTCCGAGACGCTTATTTTACGGTTGAGGTGAATGGAGTTGAGAGACCAAAAGCGACGAGGAGCAAGAGCTATCGAGAGAGCATGAGATCTACGTTCTCGGTGGGTGGTCATAGAAAAGGCGACAGCATTGTATAACATGCCATAATATTGAAATATTTCACAAGAATACTGCGGCACTCACTCTTGGAATGCTTGGGGATGCTGATGGCGTCTGTGACCGTTTTATCGTAGGTGAATTACCCCAGGGTCGACTAGGTACGAACAACTGTTGCTTCGCAGTGCGTTGTTCACGATCAAGAACGCCACAGTGAAGCATTCACTACAGGTCAATACGCCAACGAAAACAGATTCAGCAAGGGACTTCCATCTATACTATTTGATCCGGTCTGACTATTGACTCTTCTCTTCGAACGTTACTAAAATACTGCTTCACTCCCCCCTCTAACGTCATCCTCCTTTTATACAATCAAGCCAAGATCCTCCCACTCTTGAACCACTATGCTCCACAATCTATAGTGACTAAGTGTGAAATAGCATATCTGCTGTTCCTCCAACATCTCAGAAAACGTAGTGGTTCTCGCGGCAAAACGCACAAAACCTCCCACCGTCAACCAGCACCACTCCACCATTTCGATCCAAAAGGTTCCTACAGAAACACTCTCCGCAACGACACCGCTGAGGCTGCCACGTAGAATCATCAACGCGCAACCGCAACGCTTGCAAAGCCGGATCAGCGAGAGCCCTAGCCTGAAGGTGCGGGTTACCCGCCTGGCGACTGAGGCGGAACGGCAATGCGGTCAGATGGGCGGGTACGGAGGGCGGATGCGGCGATGGAGATGGGGCACGCTGGCGGCGCCGGGGAGGTGTTGGGGGCCGAGCTATTGCGCTGCGGTCGTTTATGTCCTCTGAAGCTGGGGATAGGGATGGGGAGGTGAGAGGGGATGATCCGGGTGTTGAGCGGACGTAGTCGGGGGCTCGGTTCCGATGCCGTCGGCCGTGATATAGTTCTGCTATGGAGTCGTCGTCGCTGAAGGAAGGGGATCGTGAGGTGAAAGTTTCGGATGCGGGAGTTGGTGGAGACGTCCAGGACGAGTCACTTGCCCACTGGGGGTCCGGGACGATCCGAGGGAAGCGTTCGTCGTTCTCGATGCTGGGAAGAATATCGAATGGTGTGTCCATTTCTTCTTCTCTTTCGCGGCGAAGTGCAGCCCTTCGAACGTCTCTCCATGGAGAGGGTAGATAGTGGGCTGGGAGACGGGTAGCTTGTGTGGTTTCCCAGTACGAGGGGCCGGGAGGCCAGTGAGTGTATGACTGCGTCGCGTTAGGACTATGGTCGTCACCGTTGTTGTCTCTGTCGTATCTTGGCGCTGCGTAGCCCAGGTAGTCACGTTGAGGATCTTCGAACGTGTGCCGTTCCTCATAGTGAGAGTTTTGAGGATTAGGCATGTTGCCAAAGAAGGATGAGCTGTGCGATGGAGGGTATGAGTTGCGGGCAGGAGACGAGAGCTGAGGGTGGCGGTTGCGGCGGTGAGCATACATCTTCGCTCGTTCTGAGGGTTGATTTGATGAAGTTGAATAGAGGGTTAGGCTTCGTTGAAGTATCCAGGAATTTGGTCAGAATCGTGTTGCTGCATTGTGGGAGGGCTGGATATTGGAGTAGGTAGATACCTGAATCTTATATATCAGGATGTCTGAGGAGAGCCATGACCGTGATTCACAGCTAAGGAGGACTCCCATGAATCAATGAGATTTTATAGTCACGTTCGTGGTGATTAGCAGACTTTGCCAGCAATTTGATGGATTGTTTCGGCCAGGGGCTCCGAAGTTGGTTTGCTGGTGTCACATAAGCCTGAGACTGCCTTGGTTTGCCATCGCATCAAGTTGTTGGTGCGCTGTTAAAGACCCAGGTTTGGAGAGTGTTTGCAACTCATAGCTAGTCATTTCCGATACTGTTATGAAGAGAGGCTCGGCGACTGCCGCCGACTCATATGTCATTGGAAGCTTCGAATCATCAGACGTATACCGAATACTGATGAAGATTGGAGCTTGCAACTCGAGAGGTAGTCTTCAAGCTACGTTGGATCGAAATATGACAAACAGGCCAGATCTTAGCAATATCAAGACAAATCTTCGCAAAAGTCCAGATTCGTCTTGAGCCTTTGGGCATCTGGCTCTTTGCAGATCACCCCATTGGTAGCGCAAATTCCCCCCCCCCCCCCAAAAAAAAAAGGAAGCTGCTTACAATAATGAGCCCTCTCCCGCCAAACAGACTCGAGCCGCTCTAGCCAATACTGCCACCAGCCCTACGAGCTCCGTGTCGATTGGAAACACTAGTGTTCCAAAGAAAGCCCCAACTCCTGTATCCAAGTTACTCACATTCTGAGCCCGTCATACGCAGAAAGTCCTATTTAAGCCGGATATTAGAGCCACACAGAGGTCTTCCTGGCGAGGCAAGCCGATATGGTAACCGCATCGGCCAGCAAGAGAAGAGCGCAGAACAATCTGGCCCGCAGGTGTGGTACTCGAGACAGAAGCACGAAACGCCGTGTGAGCACAACAAGCCTTGAGTATAGCGCAGAGCCTTCAACACAACAGAACAGCATAAGATATTGGCTCTTTCCCTTCCTTTCTAGCGTATATTAGCATTGGAATAAAACCTGGAAGAAGCGAGGGAAGATTTGACGCTCCTCGACTCGGTATCCAGCGTCCGTGGCCCTGGCCGACCCGACGAGGAGGGGACACCTGGCCCCGCTACAGTGGCTCTTTGTCCGACAGGAAGAATTGCGACACCTGGGACAAACCCACGGCAGCTCACTGGGCGACGCAGTGGAATGGAAAGACCGACGACCTGGTAACGCGGTCGCCTACGATGTCATATCGCTCGCATAACTTCTCCCTCGCCAAATTTCAAAGCCTTTATACCACCGCCATCGATAACGCCGCCAACGCCCTTCTCACCGCCATAATGCGATCCTATGCTCAGTACTTGACCAATTGCGCAAATGCTCATTCTCCGCTATCAGAGAGACCGTGGTGGCAATGATCGAACTCACGGGAGGGACTCGCTCCAATTTCCGTATGGCAGATCAAATAATGGCTAGACTGACTATTCAAGCCGTCAAACCAGTCACGGATGAAGTTTGACCAAACGCGAGCCGAGAGAAGAAACATATTAAAGCTTTGTGATCTTTATTCTTACTAAGTACGTCTTCGTGAGTTCGGCAGGCGCTGTAATCTATGATCAGGCTTATGAAACGAGAGGCGTATTAATAGAAGGAGAAAATGACAAGACTCAACTTCAAACGTCTTTTCTAATTGAGATATGGAGCTATGAGCAGCTCATTTCCGGCTCCGGCAGTGCAGTGGTGGGCGCCACAACATCCGGTTCTCCTACACAGCATCGACCGTATCGCCATTAGCTCCACGCTGGTGGTTGTCAACCATCACCTCCAATTTTCGCTTACTGTTTGATAGAGCAGATGATGCACCCATGAATCATAGAGAGAATAGGTTCTCATGCACGTAGCGAACTTGGCAGGAAGAGCCACGACAATGAGATCCAACATCATTGTACCTATATAAAAGGCTCGATTACATTGAGTTGGAGATCTAAACCTGGGAGCACAGCCCAATTCGATTGATGCGGCGAAGATTGTCATGCAGGGCATCCTTCTTTGTAGGACCAACCTCCCATGCCACGCTTAGAAAGAGCAAGACATGAGGCAGACAGACCTACAAAGGACGCACACCATGGACTGGTTCTCATTGTCGTTCGTTCGTGACGTATTCGTCACAATAACATTTCACGACAACCAAAAGTACTCAAACCCAAAGAACTTGCCCCTAAGCTAGTATACTGTCCGACTGCCTAAACAGCTGCGCTTCCAAAACCGAATGGCCCCAACGGTGCCCCAAAGGACCCTGACGAAGCTGCTGCCAAGGAGGAGCGAGATCCTGAAGAGTTTGCGCGGGACAACAATTCTTTGCCAGCACCTAACCTCACCACGAAACCACGGATTTAAATACCGTACTGAAAGCTCCCCTCCCCCACCCCCACCACGGAGCGTCCGTCTCGGGCCCCACCAAACCCGCCACCTCCGACTGCGCCTCGCCCCACTCCACTTCGGCAGACGACCACGGCCTCCCGAGACGAGGGAGTTTTCGGCCCTCACTCCGGTGATATGACGTCAGCGCTTGCGCCTCGGATTTCAAATGTCGGATTGGGTTCATCGCTGCCTCGTCACATTATCGCGTAGTTTCCTGGTCTGATATTTCGGCTGATCTGACATTGAGGCCCTGGCACCTGAATACTGGCCGAACGTCTGGAAGGCTGATGTCAATTGAGCGATTGGTCGTCTCTCGAGCATCTTTCACTTCTTGTGGACATACGATGTTTAATAAGAGATGAAATTGAAATCTACAGAAAGGCCTTATTCATTCCCTTCAAGTATGTGCATAGAATAGGCAATACAATTACCACAAAACTCGGCCGTTCAGTGAGACATCTCTTTTGCTCGGTTCCATCCGAGCATGTCAAAACCCATGCAGGTATCGCTGTCATGATGCATATAACCAACCCAATGCAAATGCTACGCTTCTTCACAGTCTATGCCCATACTCACCATCCTCTCTCTCTACTTTCGTCCTCTCGGCACCGTGCTCTCTGCAAATCGGATGCCTCTCCTCGGCGGGACTCTCTCTCCACCTTCGTCGTCCGAATCATCATCCTGATTCGAGCCGAGCGCAGCCTCCCTACGGCGTCTCTCGGCAGGCGTCTCCCCGCTGTCTAAATCCTCGTCGCTCTGGTTCGACAGAACCGCCAGCCTGCGCTTCTTTTCAGCAGCCGTCTCCTCATCACCCTCGGCATCTGCCTGCTGGGCGGGCGCCGGTGGCAAGGCTGGTGCTGTGTTCACCCGCTGAGGCGTGAACGAGCCGGAGCGTTTCTCATTAGAATCGCTTCCAATCTTGATGGTCGGGATGTTTGCATATCTGTCAGCTGGCGAGGGGATGTCTCCCTTTGCGATTGACTTTACGCGCTGGGAAGCAGTGGACTGGTCCACAACTTGTCGCCGAGTCTTGTCATCAAGCTGCTGCACTTCACGAATGAAGTCTTCCTTTGTCATGCGCTGACCGACTCCACCAATCGTAAATCTGATGTGTCGGTCATCCTCATTTTGACCTTCAGCAGCGTTCTTTGCGTCACCAGCGCCTCCGCCCAGGTATTTCTGCCATCCTGACTTAGCAGGTGTCTTTGCAGCGCCCTCGGCGCTCGACTCTCCGTTGTTTGGGGTTTCAACCGCAGGTTTCTCTGATGCCTTCAGAAGACCTCCCATGCCAAGATACTTAAGACTTTGCTGAGTGAGGCCTGTGCCGGGTTCCTTGGGAGCCTTTGACGACGGCAGCTCATAAGTCTTGATAACTTCACCATCCTCATCTTCAACAATGATCTGTCCACTTGTTAGTATCTTTTCTCGTCCATTGTCAATCTCGGGAAGCTTACGGTATTGCCGAACTGGAAGGCTCGAGCTGGTTCATGCCGTCTGTCGGACTTGCTCTTCTCCTTGCGCTTCTCCACTTCGGACGTGTACACGTCTCCGACTTTCCGCTTGAACGAGTCTAGGGTCCAGTTGAACTTTTCGCCTTGTTTTGAATGGGCAGCCGCAATAGCCGACATGTCGGTTTCGACTGGTACCCGGTGATGAGCTCCAGCCTCCGCAACCGCCTCTGCTCTACTTTGCGAGTGTTCAACAGTCAACACATCACCGTCCTCGTTCTCGACCACCAAGTTGTCTCCTTCCTCGTAGATCGAGATCTTGGGTGGCGTCTCAGTCCGGCTGGATCCCTCATCGGGGGATGGTGTGAATTCGTCATCGTACTTCTCCGGGTCCCTCGCGCGGCCTCTTTCAGAATCGCGTCTAGGGGTCGTAGTGCCTTCGGCGTCGGGTGGTTGGGGATCCTTCTCGTTGAGGAGCGGCTCGCGTTTAGTGGGGAAGATGGCAGACTGCGAAACAGGTCCGCCGGGTCCGATACCATCGTCCCACTTGTTCTTCTTGCTGCTGCGTTTCCGTGAAGTTGATCGTGCGCGAGATTTCGTGCCGTCTTCGTCTTTCTGACGCCGCAAGAAAGCGCCAGGGAAGCCCACTGGAGGCAGAGTACCGGGTGGGAACTCGGGCATCTTGAGTTCCTCTCCTTCGGTGTCGGACATGGTTCGGGCTTGCGATCGAGACTGCGACGAGATTCTCGGCAGACGGTTCATCCATGTAGGACCGTCTTCGGGGGCGGTGGTGTAGGACATGGTGATTGTCAAGGTGTTGATGCGCTTGCCGAGTGTGAAGACGGCGACGGATGAGCCGTGCACGATGATGGACGAGATGACCAGGAATGTGACGATGGGCCAAATGACCGCAACGAGTGTTCTGTGTTCAATATCCTTCGGCGGAATATCGGAGAGCGGTACTGGCGTCTCCCATTGCAACTCAGCGCGAGCTAGGATGGCGACGAAAATGGCACCAACACCAATTGGGCCAAAATGGCCAGCGAAAACTGCCTCACGCCAAGTTTTGATATCCGGTATGAATGGCTTCAAGATAAGCATGGCGGGAATGCGACGGAACAAGATGACAAAAATAGCAATGACAACCAAGCGCCAGGGGGTGATACCCTCAGCGACGTTGTTGTACTGCTCCCAGGGAATGATGGTTCCCAGAAAAACAAAGTATGCCAAGTTGATCAATAAATCGATAACGTTGGATACGTGGGATTCTTCCGTCCTTGAAGAGAACCAACCGTCGTTTGAGAAACCTACACCGGCAGCGAAGCCGACTAGTAGATCGTCCATACCGAGCAGACTACCAGCACCAGCACAGAACAGAGCGAGCACGAAGTAGAAGACCAGGAAACTCTCCCGATCAATCAGATCGTGCTCCTCTGCGTATTTGATGCCGTGGCGTGCGATGTAGCCGACGAGGAAGCCGAAAATGGCGCCAAAGATGCACTCATAGAGAATCGTATAGACAATCCAGTGATATGTCGTTTTCCGGGCATCCATGTGCTCCTGAATCAGGTAGATTCCGAGGTAGACGAAAGGGAAGGCCATGCCGTCGTTGCAACCTGACTCTGCCGACAAAAGATCTCGCAAATGCTTGGGAACTCGCTTGGCGAACTTGCCCTTACCGACAACGGAAGAAGCCAAGACGGGATCGGTAGCGGTGACACAAGCGGCAATGACCAAGCTCTCAAGCCAAGACAATGGGTCAATAAGCCACCAGATGAAGAGACTCACAATGAGCCAGCCAAACATCATGACGGGGATCAGGAGAAGAGTAACGGATCTCCAATGCTTCTCCATGTAAAACTTTGGCAATTCGACACCGACGGCGAAACATTGGACGACGAGAACAATGCGGGAGAATTCGATGGTAACCAAGTCGACGTTGCCCCAAGTTTTCGGATTGATCAGATTGGCGGCGTGGGGGCCGAAGATGATACCGCAGATGGTGGCAACGGTAGCTTCACCAATGTACATCTTCTCCTTGATGATGGAGGAGCACAGCATGAAAAGTGTGGTGAAGCCGCCCAAGATGATGTACACCAAGTGCGGCTTCGTGATTGAGAGGTGATCCCACGCCATGGTGGCGGGATTGGGAGGGTATCTCTATGTGTTGTGGTTATTCGGTTGGTGTTGATCGAATAGTGGGATTCGTCGCAAGCCGTATTAGTTGGGGGTCGCTCAACCGCCGGCAGCAATAGGAATGTTAGCTGGGCCTGGCGAAGGGCGCGAAACTCCCCAGTCGATGGATTGCGTCCCGAGAGCGAGGATGGCTCGATGCATTCGAGGGAAAAGTCGGCGTGCCAAAAGGCAGTTGGGCCTAAGGATGGGATCGGGTGGTGTCGGTTCGAGTCGAGGAAAGTGAGAGAAGCGGATACGAAGCCCAGGAGCTATGAGGTCACTAAGCGGGTGTTGCCTCTTCGTGCGCGCTCGTTGACTTGTGCGCCTCGTTCGGAACTGCGACTTCTGGGTTTGAAGATGTCGCGACAATGGGCGTCCTGGGAACAATGTCGATAAAGTCTCGGGTCAGTTTCGGTAGACCTCGAGGGTTTACATGAACAAAAAGAGGGACAGAAACTAGAAAAAGCTTCGGGGTTCATGGAACCTAAGTATGTCGCAGGGAAAAGACAGCCAAGATGTTGGCGTACTGATAGCAGAGGATGATCCATGCAAGAAAAAAAGCCAGGCCCCGCTTAGCGCCAGATGGTGGGGGGTACCACTGGGGCGTGGGCCTGGCAAGCCTGGGGGCAAGACAAGCTGCAAGTGGGAGCCCAGAGAAAGAACCATTTTCTGCTCTTTTCTCCGGGCTGTCTTCCCAGTGGTTCCTGCTGTCCGCCGTCGGTGGGAGGCGCATGGCGGCATGGCTTGGGGGGTTGCTTACGTGGGTGCCTTGTACCTCGGAAGTACCGATAGTCGTCGTAAGGAAGGTTCTTTACGGCTTGTTGATAGGTAACCTTGCCAATTCAGGCCCATCACTCGAACGGTACCGGTGCCGTCTTCCGGCTGTATTTTCTGCCCGCACTTGACTTGCTACACCTACAAAGTTCGAATACATCCAGCAGCAGCGTAGGGGAATGCGAATCCGCGGAATAAGGTTGCCTCAGTGGCTCTACCGACATCTCGCCTCAAATTTGGGTTCGTCTGGCAGGGTTGGTCAGGTTGCTTAGGTTCTTGATGTCTGCTCATCTACACTAGACGCCCTGCGGATGAACCATGCCTGATTCCGTCCTAGTCTTGTCCCAGCTTTCCAAGTAGCACGTACACGCCCTCGGATGCGATGCGATACGAGAGGGACTAGGGAGCACGTCGTGTGAGACATGCTGCCCAGAGCCACGTTCCACTGCAACAGGCCAGATCCTTCTCTCTGTGTATCCGTAAGGCACCTTACTCCGAAATCCGTATCTTCCATTGTTTTTGGCTACCGGCACTCGGGACCGATGGGAATGCGACACGCATGCTTCTCACACATTGCAGTGCCATGATGCGTTGGGGGCAACTGAGAGGAGAGGCGAAACTCCTCGAGGATAACAAAGAAGCCCAATGACGAGGGTACAGATGATAGTGTCAGCGGTGCTCGGTTCCGGACGGTGAATGGCCCATGTATGCCAAGCGGCTCGAGACAAGGATGTACCCAAAGTGACCGACTTGTTGTCATGACTGGCCGCGTGGTGTCGTAATCCCCCCCGGGAAGCGGTTAATCTCTTTTGTCGCACAGAAAAAAGTCGCATACGGAGAGACAGGGTTAGGTTGACATGAGCTGAAGCGCCGTTGGGCGGAGTCAAAAACTTGAGCCTCTTTCTGCCGGGTTGAGCGACGGACAGTGTCGCTTGTTGATTGACATGATATCAATCCACCGATATCTCTGGCAGCAACCCCTCATTCGCAACGCATGTCGTTGAAAACCCCAGATTTCGGATCTGGTGCATGCACCGATTGCCGTGGAATATCTGTCAGGGCCCATTACTTGTGTCAATCCTACAGAGTCTTGTCCTTCTTGGAGTCTCTTGTCGAACTGTTGGCAAAAGCTTGACCGGTGTCTTTTTGGTGCGATTTTGACAACTCTTGGTGAGTTTGTGCGACCTGGATTGGGTATTCCAAGGCACCAAGCATTGGCGGCGTGATTTTGTGCCGCGACGTTGCTGGCCAAGCCAGTTCGCGAGATCGCCAACTCCATTTGGAGGCTCGGCGCCCAGGGAAGCGGCGTCACCGCCCACTTTTTTTCTTCGGGTTGTCGTGGAGAGACCGGCTCGAGTCATGACCATGTTGTTGACATGCTGTGTTCTGTCAGTGTCGGCAGCTTTAGGCCTACGCGAGGGACTGCGATGCCGTCGAATGTGATTGAAATTTCTCGAAGCATCTGGTCGTCAAGTAAGGTGATAGATGGCATGGTAAGGTATTTTGCTGTGTTTTTTTGTTGTTGTTTTTTAAAGTACGAAGTGACATGGGGTGAGAGTTGAGGAGAAGTGAGGTGAGGTGAGGCAAGAAGGAAGGATCCCGAAGTTCCTCCACATTCGTCCCGTTCCTTCCCTCTTCTAAGTTTTTGGTGAGGAAAGTGCAGTCGGCGCAACACTTCAGGTACTTCCGGGATACTTCCGCACGGTTCGCACTGCGACTGCCATTCCTCAGCCAATCCACCGTATTCTCTTTCCCTTTCTTTCCACCAGGAACTTAGGAAGATTTGGACCCTGGTCTTGGATTGTCGCAATGTTTTTCTTCCTTTTTTTTCTTCTTCTTTTTTGCCCATCCCTTACTCCGCCAGAGGGTGACAAGGTGACAATCAACGCCCGTGTTGTTGCAGTCGCTCTCGCTATCCATGACAATAACAGACTGCTGATATCCGGTCCGTGAAAACGAAAACTCTACTCCTTGGCGGCACTGCAAGAATATCGCTAGCCGCAATCAATATGAATACGTTGACTGCGGCTTGCCTAGGGTCTCTCAACAATCTGCGCAAAATTCAAATAGCATCAACAACTCAAGTGAGACGTCGCACTCGCCGGGGCTGCCGGGCTTCTCCCGGAGTGGCTTCCACTCAATTGATTGCTCACTCACACGCTCACATTCACCTCCCACGTTCCGCCTCAACTTCTCACTCTCCCACCGCCCTCCGCCCTCCTCCGCGGTCCGCCAGACTTTCGCGGCACTCCATCCCCCAGGCCCGTCCTCCTTTTCCCCATACCCGCCAATAGCCTTTTCGTCTCTTCATCTCTAGCTCACACCGTCTCACATTAGCCAGCAGCCTCGCTTCGCATCGTTTGGTCTGAACATCCCATCCTCGCCCTCCAACTCTTTCTCTATTGTCCCTAAGGAAGGACGAGCACGTATTCAATCCTCGCAGAAAGCCCGCGCCAATCATGGCCAAGCCTACTGCAAGCCCATCCAACCTTCAGAAATGTTCCCTGCTGTAACCTCCTCCTCTTCCTTTCCCACCCCCCAATTCGCTCACATGCGCCGCGACGTCACCAATCCCTCTACCTTCATTCGCCTATGATTCAGCAAGCCAAGAGTCTAAGTCAACGACCACCCGCAATCTACTCGTCACGCCGCATATCCTGCCCACGATGCCGTGGATGCGTCTTTTGAGATGCCAATCTTTTCCCTGACGAACTCATTCTGCCCCATTTTTCCACTCCTACTAGTTGACAAACACCCTTGCCTCTCTCCATCACTTTATTTGCACTAGACCTGAAGAACCCCAGACTGACTGCCATACCTTGCGCGAGTTGCGCGAGGTGCACATCACACTACACCTTCCTGTTTGACCATCCTACGGATTGCTTGGCTGCAGCAAAATACACAGCATGCTTGGTGTTGACGCAACACGAGTCGAAGAGCTGTTTCCACCCATCGTTTCTCATGCTGAACACATCGGTTGACGGAACTCTCTGTTTTGTCTATTTACGCTTTGATGTTTGCTCATCCTTCTTTTGTAACGTGCGTTTGCTTGGGTTGTGTCACCGTGGATGACTGATTCCCCACAAGCTGGACCAGTCTCGGCACACGGATGGCGGCGTTTGGGCCAACTGACCAGCCCTGCATGGCCGTTCCGGTGCCGCCGTTCGGCCGTTGACCGTAAAGCATTGTCGATCTTGGCCTTTTGCGTTTGTGCAGCAACCATTACAGATCCCATCAACCGAAGTTATACCTGATCTCACAACTCCTCTTGCAACGAGTCTGGCTTCCAGACTCGATCCAGTTGCACCAGTCATTTGCGTTCCACTCCCTTTCCTGAATATTTTCCCGCTTTCATCGGCCCGAAAGTGGAACCCCGCTTTGGGAACTAGACCCGCCGAGGCCCGGAGATCTCATCCAGCCCTCACCTTCCCCACAACCAACCCACAGCCCTCAAATCATCGCAATATCATTCCAATTCTCGCTGGCGGATTTCAACTCATCACGTGTCACGATGAACAGCATCAGCGTCGATGGTTTAGTGGTAAAATTCTCCGTTGCCATCAAGCAGCGTCGGGGAGCCGGGGGTTCGATTCCCCCTCGACGCATTCTTTTGCTTTTGTTTTGATTTTGCGTTGTATTCAGAAGCTTCTTACTCAAAGAACTGTCTCATTCACTGCTGAAGAGAGCCCGAGTTGACTGGAGCCAGTCATG
This sequence comes from Colletotrichum phormii, assembly GCF_030913505.1. Taxonomy (NCBI): domain Eukaryota; kingdom Fungi; phylum Ascomycota; class Sordariomycetes; order Glomerellales; family Glomerellaceae; genus Colletotrichum; species Colletotrichum phormii. Next base: position 796,505 of record NW_026851456.1, read on the forward strand.
TTATCTATAACTTTTGTTCAACTTGCATAAAAGCCTATTCCCATTGCCTTTTCCTGCACAATGCTGTTTGCAACACATGGATGACTTGGAGGGTAGGTAGTTGCTGAGGGTCTCCATCTTCTACGGACATAAGAGTAATCTCTCTCGCACTGAATCATTCGTAACATGTTTGGGTCATAGTGGTTGCAAGTCATTGAGAGAGACTCACACAAACCTTCAAGACTATCCTCATCACGGACTTTGCTGGGAGTGAGTCTGTTCGACTATCTTGTAAAGCTGTGGTAGTGCTTCAAGCGCTTCGAGCACAAGGTATATAAATAAGTATGATCATGGAACTCAGTTGAGACCAATAGGACTCTCAGCACCCAAGCAGAACAGACAACAGACAGAATCAACATCACTACAACGACTCTCAAAACACACATCAACAAGAAAAACAAAGCAAGACGCCGCAACACTTACAATGGCCAAAGGCAACATCTTCAAGACCAGACGTCGTCGCGTCGAAGTGCAGAGGGAGATTGAAGAAGAACAGACTAGTTACTATGGCACTTTTCAGACTCCAAGCGACGCAAGCCAGGAAAGCCAAAGCAGCGTCGGCGGCACCAACGAAGACAGCGGCGTTTCCGGCCCATACCAAATAACCTGGCCCTTCTCCTACGAGATGTTCCAGACCCATGCGTCTCGCCAGAGCGACGGTGGCGTGAGCCTTCTCGAGGATGCCAGGTGGGAGTGCTGCAACTGCGGTTTTTACAATACGATGCCGGCACAGGGGCTTAGGCTGATGCACTGGCGGAACCCTGAGGGCTGCGTGGTGAACCCGGGGTCGAAGGAGGTACACGATGGACCTGCTGATTGTTGTGCGATTGTTGGGCCCGAGGGGGCTTGGAATCCCATGGATGTCTTGCACCTGAGGTATCTCACTGAGGGGGCGATGGCGATGAAGAGGGTTTGATTAGATAGACAGCGCCTTGAGCTAGGTATGCTATAGTTACGGTAGACTACATAGTAGTTAGTTGATACCCAGTTTTGAACCAACACTCTCATTCCCGAGAGGGTGATGAGTTCAATGTTTGTCAAACTCAAAGCTCACAACGTGACTCGTTTTAACTCTGAGCACATGTGATGACCTCTTGTCGCCACAACTCATGGTAAAGTTCCTTAGTATCCCCCGGGTCTAGACAAAGATAGGAATTGGTAGTCTCAACATGTTCATATTCGTCCTGCTGGTGAGTCTACCCCGATGAAGCTCTCTCTAAGTTGAAGCCAACCGTCAGATCTCGTAGGTAAGCTGCTTCGCCCAGAGCGTCTCGACAACTAGAGCCCATTGGAGGCCACGCAGGTTCCACACTCGTCAGGCAATTCTTAATGGATTATTCATGCGTGCGCGAGCTTCTTCGATCAGACCGGGGAGCCTAGAACGGCCGCAGATTTTCAGCGCCCGGTTGTGACGCACGATAAGTGGGAGTCACTTACGAGACAAGAACATCTGAGTCTTAGAGGAAACGTGGAATAAGTCAAAAGAAGGAGGGAATTCTTGATTCAAAACGATCTCTTCTCAAGCCATCGAATTACAAATACCGCCACGATAGCCCCCAACAAGACAGCCCTGGAACTCCATCTCCAACAGACAACATCTCAGTCTTCCATCTACAAGAACTCCAACTCAAATCGAGGTTCAACCAGAAAACACACGCTACACAACACCTCACTTCCCCATACCCCAAAATGTCTCTCGTCATGGTCCCCCTAACCCTACAAGAATTCGCAGTCCTACACCCGAAGTCTTCCGGGAGTACTGCCTCTGGACATGCTGCCAGTGCTTCACGGATGGAAACCCCATGCCGGCCGAGCCTGCGACGCAGGTCTGTCGAGATGATGGCGCCCGGCCCTGCTGTCGCGGAGACGGGCGATGCGGTGCCCACGTTGGACCGTGTCAGTGGTGTGTGATTTGGATGCCGAGGTTATTGTTATTGACTTGTATGAGGGCGGTTGAGCTTGAATATGGGTATGGGTCTTAGTGAAGGATGGGGAGAGTTGTGGTGCGGTTGGAGGAAGTCAAATGGCTTGGGGCCCATCTAGTAGAGAGGGTCTTTCTGGCTTGTTGAAGTGAAAGTCGTGGGTTGAATAATTTATTCGTGTGAAGAAAATCATCTTGATAGTTAAATGGAAGTCGGTTTCTATGCTCATCGACTCAGTATCATGTAGTAAAGCTAGCCTCAGCCATCGTTCAGTGCCGCAAATCTTACATGAAAGTGAAGTACAAGTTCACCAAGAAAGAGGTGCTCGAACGACCACCACATCGACGGTGTTCAAGGAACCACTGCCGCACGACCATGTCCAGCTGTGATCATTTTCAACTTCCTCAAGTGACCAGAAGAAAAATGCAGAAGAACAGTGAAAGAGAAGCGAGGCGCTGACTCTTGGTTTCCTCTCTTTGCTGCCTGCGCCTCCATATAGTGAATTCATCGTCCGATATCTTATTTGCTTGGGATAAACGTTGTGACCTGGTGGCAGGAGCTCATTCACCCGAATAAAATTCGGTAGGCGAGAAAATCCTGAATCACTTTCCTCCTCCTCTCTTGAAATGATCTCTTCAAGGTAGCTCGAAAATTAGATAAATACTGATCCCGATCCCGATCTTCAGCATTTGGATCCCTTCCACACTATCTAACATCTTTCTCACTTACACAGTAAACCTCTTCTAGCCCTATCAAGAAACCCAAACGCAACAGCAACTCAAACCATCTCGAACCACGCAACATGGCAAAACTCCAAAAGATCAGAATGCCAGTCTTTTGGGACTCGGATTACCCGTGGCATCTGAAAAGACGATGCAGGTGGACATGTTGCAAGTGCGGTACCCGGAACGAATTCGAAGAGGGCCGCACCTTGACTCAATGCCGGAAAGCGGATTGTCCCGGGGGGGATGGTCCGCATTGGGGGCCTTGCAGTTCTTGCTTGGCTTGGGAGCCGGCGAACCTTCTGGCATGAGTCGTCGACGACGACGACGACGGGCAGGATGATCTTCTGGGGATCGCCAGCCCGAGGCTGCTAGTAGGATAGATGTCTAGTAGAAGTTTCAGGCACTTGAGTAGCAATAGAGGGTTCATCCGGAACCAGAGAGATAGAAAATAGTCTGGAAATAGTTGAAAAGTTCTTGGATATTAGACTGCTGGCCCAAAACGTGGAAACCTCGTGAGATGAATAGTCAATCAGCAGGTTTCAAGATGACTCGCAAAATATCCGAGACTAATAACTGAAAGAACGAGTCGATTCCTTCAACTAGTTGCATCAATCACAACCCCAGAGCCATCAACTCCTGTCTCAAGCCGTTCCATCATCCCGGCCCCCACCCCATCCGTCTCGACTTGCTCTCCCTAAGGGCAAGAAATGCTGCCAAACTTGTTGCGGATGGTCTCCCACCACGTCGACTTGAACATGCCGGCGTTACAACCAATGCCGGTGGTGAAAGTCCAGACGAGGTTACTGTTGTTGCCGCCGCAGCTGGGACCGCTGACGGCTCAGGCGCCGAAGCGCTTGAGGTTGTCCTAGAGGCCGCCGCACTTGCCGGGGACGTCGTCGACGCCGCTGGCAGTTGAGGTTGTGAACTTCATATCTGGCAGTCTTATTGGGTGAGAACTGATGATCGAGGAGGAGCTTGTATATATGTTTCAAGACTCGGGTTGGATGAGATTCTTGTGGTGAACCGTGTAATGAATGAGCGGTAGTGGTGGTGATGAGACGAGGCTACCTACTAAGTTGCGGTTCACAAGACTTTTATATCCAGAAAGAGTTCGACTTTTGAGGTCACCACAAGCTGCATCTTCTCCTCGACAAGGCTGCCTAGAATGGGCCTCACAATAGCCCTGCAACGGCGACGAAGCCAAGGGAAGGAATAGGCATAATCTGGGCAGTCATCACGAGAACCCTCGACTATCACCCCGGGAACTGTAGACTGAGTTGATCGACTGCAAGTTAGGGTGGGCTTGAACACTTGGCAGAGCCCAGAACAACAACTTCATCTTGAGAAGTCACGAGTTGTCAACTTGGGTGAGTATGAAAGCTCTCAAGCGTTGAAGCTGAAGGCCCAGGTTCTGAATATCTTGCTATCTTAAATTCGATCTGCTCCTCCAATGACATGTTCGTAGAGAGCCGAGGCCCATCGTCTTGTGCATTGTTCAGGGTCGCAACCGAAAGAGGCAGATACCCCCGAAAGAGAACGGCCATGAGCTGGGTTGCAGAAATTGTCATTTTGAAGAATTCGACCATAATCATGCGAAAGGGTCTGTGATTGAGACAAAATTTTCATATATACGAAGACCTTGGTGGGATCAATGGGGTCAAAGAGTGCTGAGATACGATGGGGCATGATTGTCAATATTAAGCTTACTGTGGGCTATGTCGAACCCTCTTCGCGCCCTTGATTCCTTAGCGACAGCCCCGTTTCTGAAATTTCGGCGAGTCGAAAGTGGAAAGTCTGCCTGAACGTCCCCCGGAGTGAGAAGCCAGGGGCATTGTCACATACCTCATGAAGTCGGCGACTTGTGACGTTCGTGGTGTACTTCTGTCAAGCTTTTGAGGCCCATCAGCCTCAATAGCCATGGGAAGCGAAAATAGAAGAAGCTCAATAAGACCCTCAACTGGCTGGCTAGCCTGGGTTTCGTAAGTCTCGACCAAGCGGCTCGCTCCGAAGGGACTATCATGCCGTTGACGATCGTAGGTCGAATTTGGCACCAGATCCGGCGTCAGAGCTTGAAGGCAATCTGCCATCTTACCTCAGAAGGGTAATTTGAGTCAACTAGCTTCCCAAACGTGCAGCCAGATCCTTCGAAAAATACAGTCCTGGCTGGCGTGCCTAGCAGACGACATCTATGGGCCCTTACGCTGATGTGGGCTGTGGTCCCTTTTCTCAGCAATCATACATTTGTACTCTATACTCCATACGAGCACGCAGCTTGAGCTGGAGTCCTACCACTGCTCGCTTACAGACGGAGTCTTGCAGGTGCCTTGTGCTTGCTTACATGGATACAAGTCCCACGCGCTTTACAATGTGAGCAGTTCCAGCCTGCCACTGCGCCACCCTGCATTCCCATTGTGGATCCTGAAGTTGATGATGATATGGCTGGGCATGCCGGTCTACATGCCCATGGCGGGTAACTAATGGCTTTCGACCTCAAGTAATGATACTTATTCCGTTAACACTTGTCAAGGACTTCAGTTACTGCTAGCAAGTTAGCCGCATAACACCTTTCTCGTACATGGAAACTTCACTTCTTGACCACTATCGATGGGCAGCAGGAAGAAATTATCCAAATCAGTTGGTAGAGTGCCATTTTCATAGAAAGATTAAACGAGGTATATTCTATTGCTGATGATCAAATCACGTTGGAGGGACTTGGACTGGGTTGCCTCGAAGTACATAACAACTCGTCAGTGTTTGAAAGCAAATGACTTTGATCGGATGGCTGTGCCACAAAGGCCCTCTCTCCGCTTCACTTGCGATTGCGAAGGTGTCACTTGAAGCTCTGGTAGGACCTTGGCTACGTTACATCGATATTCGAGGGCAACTCAGCCTCGTGTCATGTTTCGCTGTTTAACCAGTCTGTTGCACTCACGTTGGCGTTCACAGTACTTTTCCTGAATATCCCATATAAGACTAGACAGTCCCAGTTGATCAAGTGACTAGGGCAATGAGTTCCAATGCTCATCAATAAACATCCAAAAGAGAATGGTCTCTCACAACAGCGAAGCGCCAGACTCCATGTCATCCAAAGATGGGCGGTATTCTCAGGAATTCGATCCGATCACAGAATCCGACGAGAACCCTACTCGACACATGTATCCAGTCGAGTATGAAGAGATGGTATCGAACGAAAGGCAGAGAGAAAGACCAGGCGACGACCCAACTGACCCTGACCTGCCGGGTTTAAGAGAAGGAGGGCCCTCGGAGCACGACGGGCCCTCCTTTCAACCATCATCTGCTGGGATTCCTTCAGTTGCAGCTGTTATTTGCTCTCCAACAGCCTGGACTTCACAGGTTGAAGTTGTGGATAACGGAATTAAACCAACGCTTCGGATACTGGAAGGTCAATCGCAGACGCCACACGGCGTCAAGGTATGGGCCTTGATTGAAAGCTCCTTGCTCGTTTCGGTTATGCGGAAGCTCTCTATGTCTGCAGAATCGACTAATTACACTCTGGGGTATGGCTATTCCAAATCTGGGCCTGCTGGAATATGGGCGCAATATCAAAATAAAGTCGCGAATGGCCAAATCGGGTTGCTGAACACAACCGAGGCGCTGTACGATTCTATGGTCGGGCTGGCCAGAAAGCTTGGCCCTCTTTCAGGCCACTACAGTCTACGACATAACCAGAGCACTGAAATTGCGGGTGATGAGGGCAGGCTGGTGGAGAAATTGAGGATCAGGTTGGATCCAGATCGGATACCCGATGATAGCCCTCTTCACCCTCGTCGCCTCAATCAACATTTTCATCTCCATTCGCTACCGAGAACAGACAACGATATGGATCAGAGACCCTGCAACACTACTTGGAACTATGCTTTTCTTCCACAATCACCGGCAGCTTGTCGATCAGAAGTCACATTTTGAGCGAACGCACACAGCTGCCTGGCGGAACCAGGGCGGGTTTGTGCCAGTCGTCCTGAGGAAATGGGTACAGACAGCTTTCGCGATGTTAACTATCCTCCTTATTGCTCTGCTTCTATACACCATGAAGTTGTCTGGCGCAAAGAGTGGGTTGCCACCGATGGAGGGGAATAATCACCTACTCTGGGCTTCGTTGCCGACACTCATCATGCTTGCTGTTGCACTGTATACAGTATCATTCAACGCATCACTTAGAGTTCTATTCACCCATCACAATCTTTCTAAGGCATCAAGTTACTCACAACAGTTAGATATAACTCTTTCAGATATGCTTGGACTACGGGCTCTGTATACAGCGATCCGGAGGAAGGCTTGGCTCATCTCACTCTCACAATTCCTAGCAAGCCTCTGTGCCATTTTGGCAACCATCGCCTCAACCCTATTCACAGTCGAGTCTGTACCCTAACGTGCCAAAATTCAACTCCGACAAGAGAGCTGGTTTGGTCAACGACCATTAGAGCCTGATGACCAGTATTACTGGAACAATCGAGACTTTGTAGGTGGCATGGTCTTACAGGGAGGAGAGAATTTGACGTACCCGGAAAACACGTTTCGTGATCTTGCTTTCCCTAGCATCGGCGACCTTTCACCTTCAGTTGCCGAAGAAGCCCAAGGCACGCCAGTTGAAGTTTCCTTACCGGCAGCGACATTGGTGGCGCGCTGCAAGAGACTTGCGCTCAGCATCAGCAACACAACAGATGACGATGGTGCGTGTTACTACGCCATTCGGTTGCCCGTCACATGCGCTGATGGGACATCCAATACAATGAACACTTCCATTGTTGTTCCCGACAGCATTTTTCAAAATTCGACAGAGCCACCTATTGCCTATGCAGAAATCCTGGGGTCCGCGGGATCTGAGAGGAGTTCGCAAAGCAACAGCTCGGTTTGCGAAGTGGATAAGGAGGCTTCCCACAACCGTAGCGTCTTGGACTCTGCGCCTTTGGTATCTAAAGTCTACTTGTGGGGGGGCATTCGATTTTAGAAACCATGATTTCATATCACTGCAAGCCTGGCAGTGCCAATACTCGTGGGCAAAGGTTATGGTATCCGTTGATATGGTCATTGCAGATGGCAAGCTTGTCATAAACCACAGCAACACCCCACGCCCCGACCGCTCCACGTTAGTCCCATGGGAACCCCCGATTCCTGTGCCCTACCTCGACCCTCAGACCGATGGGATCGGAGCGGAGAAGTACGGCAACGCTTTCACGGAGGTGGCCCAGTCGCTGGGACTGCATTCGTCGTTCAACGTCTTCAACATCCTGGTCCCGCCTTACGGCCAGGTTCCACTAGAAGCCTTCGGTGATCCAAAACAAAGCTCGAAGATTCTCGATGCCCTTAACTCCAATCGCGCTCTTCTCAGAGCACAGATCCTCAACATCGAGAATCGACTGAGTGTAGAAGACATGCCAGGCAAAGGAACTAGAGCCACTGAATGCGGTCATGATCAACAATCACTCTAAGCGGCTCGTCCAAAACCCAACGTCGACCTATCTTCTCGTGGGAATTCTAGGAATTGTCGGCATCGCCCATATTTTCATGCTTCTTTCGTCGGCTTTACGGCGGTTCATGAAGTGGCGGAGGGGATTACTCGACATGGATGTCAAAGGCCTGGCCCAGGATGGATTCAGCAGCATCGCAATGATGGCTGCGCTGCTGGATGATTCGAACGTTTCGACGCATATACCAGAAGGTTCTCACAAACTATCGAAGGAAGATCTCTACGACAGGCTCGCATGCAAACGCTTTCGCATGGGTTGGTTTCGAAGGGAGTCGGATCGAACGATGCACTTCACTGTTGGGGTTATGGACGACGATGACTTCAAGTTCGTGGGCAGTAAGAGAGACGTGAGGATCGAAGACGTGGAAAGTCAAGACATGGAACTTCAAGACATGAATAATGAAGATGTGATGAATAACGAAGACGTGGATAGCGATGAATTTGGAAGGCGAACAAGGTTCGAAGATTGAGAGTGCAGGCAGACCTACTTTGACGGACTAGGAACTTTGATTCTTATTCACTCCTTTATCCTCTTCTATTTCAGCAAGGATAGATAGATAGTCTTACTTGAGTTAGCCTCCATTTTTATGAGAGCTGAGATTTTTTATGAGAGACCCACCCCATGTACGCCAATGGCCCATACCTGTGATGTTCGGCCTCAGAGCCGGCAGTCGTCCGCAACTCCCGAGTGCGGCCCCACTCGCTCCGATGCGAAGCCCTCCGGTACCAGCCTGCACCAACACCGAATCAACCCGCCAAAGATCACCGACAAGAGCCTCGTCTAAGAACGCACCCAAATCAATCAATCCAATCTACCCATCCAACCACCCCCTCCCCAAACCCGATTCCAAACAGAAATCACCTCCATCTCCAAACCAAAAAGAGTTCACCCCCCCGGTGGCGAATGGGGGCTACATCTCTTGGTGCACATGCTGGGACTCGAACCCACAACTCCCCGGTGTAGGCTAGCCTGCCGCCGAGAAGGCGTCACCCCTAACCGTTCCGCCAAACGGCAGCTTTGACCTGACCCTCACAAGCCTGCGAGGGCGCCTGCTGCCGTTGGTGACGAGAATGGACTTGAGGGGGTCTATATGGGTTCCTTCCTGTGTGTATTCACTCACCTAGGTAATGGGGGAAAGTCATCGGATGAATATCTGGTAAGGTAGGTGCGGTTGACACACCGCCTGGCTCCTTCCTCCGTAGTTCCAAGCCGGATTAACATGAATCCCTTCGCCGCCCGGCCGGGATCCCCAAGCCTCGTAACCACCAAGGCCGGACCTTGGTTGAACCCCTCTTTCGTCATCAATCAATCATCAGCCTTAACACGCAGCCTTAACACGCAGCCTTAACACGCAGCCTTAACACGTTCTAGGCCCCCTCCCTCCCTGACTTGACAAACAGCCAACTCGAGAGGCCTACATCCAATCTTTGGTACCGTCAAAACCCCGCCGCATGAACTGTCCCGCCCCCGGCGCGAGAGGTGACTGGTTGAGACTTCAGCGGCCGTATCCGAAGAAGCTTGGTTCATGCGTGGCAGACCGGGGTGGGCCGGGGAGTGCATTGGAGGAAGATCCCTGGGTTGGGGGCCTTGCATGACAGCGGCTTAACGGAGGCTCAAAGAGGCGGGGAGAAAGACACATGACTGCGGATGCGGCGCCTGTCGGCTATCCAACAGTTACTGGGCGCATATTCCAGATTCCTGTGTAGCGAAAGGGTTCCAATGCTCAGTTTTGAGTAATTCTTCTTGCTTCTCCAATCTCGTCTTCAGACTTGGCTATCTATATCTGCTCAAGCCATGCTAAGGTATGTGGTATCTAGTGTTACAATGTCCGTGTCTTAATGAAGGTAGAGGTATCTTGATGCGCCGTGAAAGTTCATAATCCACGCAATCGTCATACTCGGCGTTCTTCGCCATCTTTCGCAACTCCAGCACTTTTCTGGAGGCATCTCAGTGCCTCGGTTCCGCCTCCTGTCGTGCTCTTCCCATGTAATCTCTCGACAAAAGAAAGAATAGTCTTACACATTAGTAGTTGGTCTGTTCATCGTTTCGCTCCACCAGTGCTTCGAAGTTCAAATACTTCGAGTCTAACACTCAAACAATTCCATACATGACAAAGGCCAGGACTGGTAGACCCCACGCGAGAAACCCTCTTGGCGCGCTGGCCACGGCGCCGTTCATGAGCAAAGCATCGAGAGGGTTGACCGGGGCCGAAGTGGTGCTTTGAGGCGATGCCTGGTTCTCGGTCGAAGTTGTTGAAGTGACAATAGTAGTAGGAGGTATGATAGGGGGCGCCTGGCTGGATACTGGCGGTATCGCCGTGGTTGCAGGAGGGAGGGGCGCCTGGCTCGACGGCGGAAGTAGTAGCGTTGATGTTGATATTGACGATGTTGCTGGTGGCGGCGGCGGTGGAGCGACGGACGTCGTGGCTGGCGGAGGCGGAGGTGGAGGAGGAGCAACAGCGCTGGTTGAAGGCAATACGATTATCGTCGTGGTAGATATCGTTTGCACTGCCGATGACGTCTGTTGGTTCAGGGCGCCGCAAACCAAGTTGACCAGGTTTCCGGACAGAGCTTGGCCAAGTATCGTGTTGATCTGTACTTGAACAGACTGACAAGCGTCCTGGAGATTACTTTGCATGCGAGCCAGACCGACTCTGCATTTCCGGGAACACGCTCCCGTGCTACCAAAGTCGGTAGCTTCGCATCCTTCGATGGGGTTGTTATATGATAACAAGCAACCCAGTGGAACGGAGAGCTCTGTGATCAGCTGGAAATTAGACAGACTGAGTGATGTGCTTCCGACGCTGATTGTGGTTGCTGTTGCCGCTGAGACAAAGACTAAGAGTTCGACCAAGCGCCGCCGAGGGCCTTCGAGTATCGACCTCCTCATTTCGCGTGTTTTCGTCCGTCGTCTGTGTGAAAATTCGCGTTCTGGCGTGGCGTAGCCGCCGTTGGATATGTGTTGGGCGAGTTTCCCCCTCGGCGGGCGTTGTTGATTGTGAGATTCTCTTCGTATATTGGTTGTAAATGTTTCGTGGCAGGTGGTCGAGTCGTCGTCGACAAGACAGTGACGAAGCGGCCAGGAAGACGGTGACCAACTAAACTTGACAGGCCAGGATTTGGCTGGGAGGCGCTTGACTTTTGGGGATGGAATGACAGAAGCGTGGCAGTTCGGGCGGCGGGCAGTGAAGAGCAGAGGGCCGAAACGTCTCGCGTGTCAGAGGCTGCTGGGGATGACGGCACGATCGGCTGGGAGAACCACGTCAATGCGGGTCGCAGAGCCGGCAGGGTCCCGAGGTCCCGAGGTCCAGAGCTTAGACGACCAAACGGTTGGGTTGCCGGGGCCTTGATTTGAAGGTTTTGGTGTTGTCTGGCCGTGAAGCTACTGCTGAGGGAATGCTTACAGATGACGATGGTGTGAAGGACGCGGGAGTGCGCTCTCTTTTGGGCGAGCTCGTCAATGCCAGCAGGCCGGTCTGGTGTATAGTCAAGATCTGGTGATTGGGGCGGCTTGAGACTAAGAGAGGCGTTGCTGATGAAGCGCGTTTCTTGTATTAGCCGGCATGGACGATGCGCCGGTCAGACAGGGTTTACGTGAGCCTCTCTTTTCTACCACAATGGGTAGAGGATGGGCAGAGAAATGGGCCGTTTGAAGAGAAGGGATCTGAAGGGATGAAGGGTCGGTGGGATTATTGACGGCGAGGTTGCCGATCGTGATTCACCGTAGCGAAGAAGGGTTGCACTAGCAAACTAGTAGACGAGCAGACTTTAGGACGGACCAAGTCGGGCAAGATGAGAGGAAATAAAGAGGCAAAAAGGTTCAGGAACCGTCTTTGCGCTGTTGGAGGGTGAAGCTTCGTTCGTCTGTCTATCCGTCTTCCCGCTTTGAAAGTGGCATGCAGTCCGGACGGGTGGTGTTTGTCCGAAAGTGAAGAGCTCGCTGGTTGGAGGGTCGGAAGATGGAAGTCAAGGTGTTGATTGATGAAGCCACTTGGGCGTCGGTGACACCAGGCGACGGGCAGTTGCGTCTGTGTCGGCGTCGGTCCGGCTGGGACTGGGGGTAAGGTAGGGAGAAGGGACGGAGCGAACAGAGGAAGGGAGAGTATCCGTAAGAGAACGAGGGGTGAAGGTGAACCGCGAGGGCAAGGAGGTGCGATCAAACACTGTTGATCTTGAGGTTGGGCGATCCGAGGTTTTGTGAAACAGAGTTGCTGCCGTCCGCTGCTCAATGACACCCAAACACGCTGCTGTGCCTCTGGACTTTGAGTTCCCAGGTCAGACAGAAGAGAGACGCGGAGCCGAGTGTTCGGGGACGCAAGAGATGCAGGTGGCCCTGATGGAGAAGTGGGCGAGATAAGTAATGAAGTATCCGTAGGTAACGCGTTGAACGAAGGAGAAGATGAGCAGCTCGCTCAGATATGAGGACGACGAGTAGTGAGGATGGAGAATAGTTGAGGGAACGGGAAGACACTAGTCAACTGCGTCCTTCTGGCTCTATTCGTCAAGTCGACCCCGGTCTTTCTTTCAGTCTTCTCTTCTTCGGGAAAGACGTCAAGCTGAATGTCCGTCATAGTTGTTGCTTCGCAGCCAACGAGCTGGGCTGATGGCAAGTTCCTCGATGGATCATGGGGAGTTGGGTATGCGGCCAACGGGGCAAGAAGCATCAACCCCTGCGTAGCCGCAGTTCCGTGCAAAGGCACAAACGCCAGGGCGACATCTGACAGGTTCCAGCATTTGGGACGCCAACGGAGGCTGCAAAGAAGTAGGGGCTCCTTGCGTCCTTGAAGTCTGTCAGCCAGTCAGTCTGCAGTCATGATGGGCATGGAGTATCCGTAAGGTAAGGTACATTGATGATGGGGGATGGGGGATGGGGGATGGAAAGGGAGAGGAACGAAACACTTTTGGCGTTTGAAGTGACGGTGCAGCTTACCCCTTGTGGGTCTGTGATTGGCCTGTGTTGCACCTGGGGAGGTCTTTCCAGCTGTGGCCTGCCGCCTGCCCGCGAACGACGCACAGGGCCGTTTGTGGCAGCCACAGGCACAGACTCGTCGGTTGTGCCCGCCCGGGGCGACCTTGGGGGAAGCCATTGGCGCCTGTGATTCGTCCAACAAACCCAACGAAAGTCACAGCTGAGAGAGAAGTCTGGGGCGTCCCTGGCCAACCATTCACTCACTCATCCACTCGTCAACTCACTCGCTGCTCCTCGTTCATCCAGTCACTCTCAAGCTTTTCCTGCCTTCGGGGACTTCATGAACTCTGTCCGACGTCGGGCTCATGAGCTTTGAGATGATCAGATGCACCGTGTGTCGATTGATTGATGTGCTATTGGTGATTTGGACGACCGGCCAGCATCAGTTGCAGCTCACACAAGAGGCTCACATTCAAACAAGCGGCTTATCCCACTGGCTTACGACTGTAGGTCGGTCCATCGCGGTCACATAGGCACTTAGACATGCTCACGTCCGAAAGCTGCCTTTCATTGCGTTTCTTATTAATGGGTTCTTCGTCATCAACAAGGCCTCTATAAGTCTAGAGCAATATCGCATCTTCATTAGTACAGATCTCAGGTCTTGCTGACGACTGAATTCATTTACGTGAGTGGACCAGTACTCATTTCGACACGCGACCACGTAACGGAAGCCGTTCATGGCTTCCCCCACAACGGATGACTCTTAAAATAGTGCTGGGAACATTGAAGTAAGAAACAAACGGATTCCAGCGATGTTTCAATAAATATTCAACGAGCCCTCTCACTTCGATCTCACACCAATAGCTCTCGTCCTCTACACATGATGTTCCTCATACCCAGTCTCCTTCACTTGCTTTGAATCAACCAACCGATGCGACACCGTTCATGTCCATCTGGTTGGTCATGGCACTTTCTGATCTAGCAGCACCATCGTGAGCGGGCATCTCACAACCAGGGGAAGACTCCTGCGTCTCGACTCATCTGTGCGAATGAACGGATGTAGCAACGAAAAAACCCGACAAGATTGTTTGAAATGGTACTCTTGGTGAGACTTCATTATTGCGGATGATGAGGATAAAAACCCCACACTGCGCCACTCGTGGCTCACTTACGGATACATCCAAGTTGGCAATCCCGGGGAACTGGGCGCCGTGGAGAACGCACTGATGCACATCGCAGCCACAACCACTCCTTGCTATAACTTAATTGCTGTGCCTTAACCTTATCGTTTCGCAGCACGCCACTTCTCCAGATCATCCTTCGCGTCAGTAGCCTCGGAAGATGAGAGGTCTATTAGATTCAGAGATTGGATTACCTATACTCCGTACCCGGTGAGGCTTCATCGCGTCATACCATAGTCGTGGAGGCTTAGGCAGCAGCATTCTGTCTTGACCCTTGACTCTTGAGCGGGGTGATACCTACCCGGCCATTGGCGGTTCAGCCATGTCGCATCACAGAGTCGCAGGTACGAGACACCAACGTGTACTAGTGCTCTGTCGCCAAATCTAACGGGCTCATCTGGAAAAGTAAGACGAGCTGCCTTAATTAGGTCGACCTCGACCTGCAATGATTACAGTGGCGCGAGCTGCCATTGGTTCGGTACCACGTAAGCAATCCCCCTGTGGACATGGCTTGTCGAGCTCTCGACGGGAATGGCGCCAGCCCTAGCACTCCTCGACCGCCACTGTTAGACCAATCCAACTCTGATTGATGGCTTTTTGGGTTGGATCTCGTTGCCTACCCGAGCCCGACATCCTTGATCCTGGGGTCACTGTCAGCCTCCTGTTCCTACCCTACACTACCTTATTTCAATAATAAATCAGACTACATGCCTCCTCCATCTTCGCACTCTACCGTTCTTGAAGCTGCCATGTCTTTGGGAGCTGGCCAGCGTCATAGCCCATCATGCCTGGTCCCATCGCGTCGACTCGCGACCTCTTCGTAACTCAGCCCAGGAGCATCCACCGAAAACCCGTTGGCTCGGGGCAGTACGAAGTTGTTGGGGTGCAGGATGAAGATGAGCGGGACGGAGGGCACCGAGGCCACGACGACAGTGTACATCGCCGCGAACACCCAATGTTGGACGAGAACAGGGCGTTTTTGGATGAGCCTATCGATTTCAGCGACCACAACAGACACGATGGCGACTACTACTTATCCCCAGAACATGGCCTCGCTTCTGCAATTTCTCGGAACAAGAATAGCCCTCATGTGTCCGAATTTGGCTATAGCAAAAGCCCAACGCCTTCGCAATGGTCCGAGGAGTCCCGGCCTCGCATGTGGAACCCCGTGTGGCTGAAGAAGACGGTGCTCGTCACTTTTGCGCTGTGTTTTCTTGCTATGCTTCTTACGACGGCTTTGCTCTACCACTTCTCCGTCCAGAACCGTGGAATCAGCACTCAACAAGAAGTCAACCATTATGGTTGGAAGTACGGTCCTACAGCTGGTTAGTATGGACTTCACTGACCATAGGCTGCATCAAAAGCTAACATGACTTCGCTGCCAAGTTCTCGTCATCGTAGCTGCCTTATGGCGACAGGTAGACTACGCCAACAAGACCCTGATGCCCTGGAAGGAACTACGTAGTGGCCCTTCCGATGTGCACAAGACTCTTCTTCTAGACTACGTTTCACCACTGGTGACGACCAGCTTCTGGAAAGCAATCAAGAACCGCCACTGGGCTGTCGTTGGTAGCATTGTTGGCTGGGCCCTGATCCTCCTCACGGTAAGAAATCAACTAGAGAAGGCATGAAGATTAGACGGAAGCTGTACTGACGCTGATAGACCGTCTTCTCCACTGGTCTACTCATTCTCGAGCCGACAAAAGTCACAAGCGATAATGTCGACATTGTGATGACGACAAGCTTCGGCGCCGATGGATTTGATATTCGCAATGTGGGACCAGGTGCTGCACAGGTGTACTACGCCATCAACTTCCAAAACCTGCCTTACCCGTCCGGCACATCAGAAGACATGGTCATACCTCAGCTCGACGCGATGGGAAACGGTCGTCCAGATGCCAACTTTACCGCCACAACGCCAGGTGCCAAGATTGGGTTCAGCTGCGAGACTCTTCCCATACAGAATGCGACGAAAACCTCGCTACCATGGTACAGCATCAACGGAGGATTCTGGGTCGCCAATATCACTACGCCAGAGTGCAACATCACCCGCGCCATCGTTGCCGCCGGCCCGGACCACAACATCTACGCGCAGCGAAACGCCACCCAGAACTACCAAGCATGGTACCAGGACTACACTTGCAATAACAATGTGGACTGGAGCGCACCGCTGAACCCTCCTATGACCAAGTACACCCTCGATCAGCTGACCAATACCAGCCTTCCGCACCGGATGCTTTTTACAGTGGCGGACATGCGGTTTTCTCCCATGGACACGAGGCGAAACGGACCCGCATTCATCTACATGGAGAAGATCGTGGCGGTCATGTGCAAGTACAACTACACCATGAGCAATTACGAAGTCAAATCGACAACTCTCGCCGGTGCCAAGTCGGAGGCTGTTTTGCAGAGTGCGATTCAAGACCCGAATGCGACTGGCAGTATCGACGGCTTCCCGAACGGTTATTTGGGTCTTGCTGTTAGTAATTCTGCAGAAAAGACCAAGATTGGCGAAGGAGGTGTGGACTTTGTCTTATCGACATCCGTTCCAACCTTCTTCCTCATGATGAAAATGAAGCGGGGTTTGACCACCATAGGATCTTTCATGGACACTGACCTCCTTATTTCCACGGCATCTGAGGTTTTCAAGGGGATAGGCGCTCAGGTACTGTCCCAGACGTCTCTGAAGCCTGCCAATACGACGACTCAGGGATCCATAACGTACCTGGAGAACCGCCTCCATGTCAAGGGCCTTTCGACAGCCTTGATGTGTTCCTTCTTGGGAATTCTGGCCATTATCAGTATTGCCATGATATTCCTTCGACCTCAAAACGTCGCACCGAGAGAGCCGGGATCGATTGCGTCGAGTGTCACAATACTGGCGGCGAGTCCAGATTTGAACAAATTGTTCACCGGCCTGGGATCAGTACGCAGAAGTGCCATTCGGGAAACGTTATCCGGGTTTCTGTTCAAAGGGTCTTTGCGACCTGGGCCAGAGACCACCTACACTATTGAACCTAGCCATGGTCAAATGGAACCGTCACGTAGCGCAGTGCCGAGGGAATACCAGTCAATCTCTTGGTGGCGCCCGCTGGCCGGAGCTCCATGGTTCTTAGCACTCAGTCTACTTTTACCTCTGATGGCTGTGGCGGCCTTGGAAATCATCCAGCGCATTTCAGACAACCGAGATGGGTTCTTGGAGGTGGGCACGAAGACCTCCACTGTCTTGGCGACATACATACCTGCCGCCGTGGCCATTTCCTTGGCCGGTATGTATTCCAGCTTCGAGTCGATGGCTGCCATATTTGCGCCATTCGCTGCGCTCAAGAAGCGAAACGCCATTGCCAGCCGCTCCGTATTCCTAAATCTCGTCGGCAAGATGGCCCCGCACGCCATCTGGGAGTCTATCCGCTCACGGCATTTCGGCGTCACAGTCATTCTTATGGCCAACATCATGGCTGGGTTTCTCACCATTGTAGTATCGGGTCTCTATAGCGTCTTGGCCGTGCAGCAGGTTGAAGGCGTTGCTCTGCAGCAGATGGACGCGTTCCGACTCGACCAGACCAATCTTTGGGCCGAAGATAACCAGGCGACTGCAATCACATCGCTAATCGAGTACGTCAACCTCCCGGATCCAAAATGGACGTCGGGTGATCTGGTTTTCAACGAGATGAAGCCCATGGGCCTTAGCAATGAGGCTATCGCCAATGGTCAAGTTCCGCTGTCGGCAAAGATGACGGGAATCCGTGGCAACTTGAACTGCTCCGTCATACCTGCCAAGCAGCGCGAAGTTAGGCCAATACTGTTCGATAGGAGTACCATGGAGGTTCGTCTAAGCGGTATGGCCGGCTCAGTGAGCGTCAACAATCAGACTGCCCTGCTTGCCATTAACACCACCCTTCCATGGATGTGCGGACGGAGGCCGACAAACGTGACGTCCAAGACGTGGATGCAATACTTCCAAATCCCAAGCTCAGGGGATCCGGTATACTTAGGAAAGACCTCAATCATGCTTTGGAGTTTTGGAAACTCGAGCGACGTCTATGGCGACGGTGCAATCGACATAAGCCCATCAGCCGGAAACGGCTGGCCGACGACAGACTTTGACCTCGGGGGTATGGGGTGTCCCACGGTAGCGGTAACATTTGGGACCGCGAGGGCCATACCCCGGAAGGAAAAGTACAGGAACACGACGAGGACCAACTTTGATGTTGAAAGCGACCTGGCGACGATCGTATGCCATCAGAATATTCAGGAGGTTGAAGCCAACGTCACATTCAACGCCCCGGACATGACACTCAGCAGGACATCGCCGCCGGTGGTGGACGAGTCGACGAAGCAGCTCTTACGGGCACCAAAGTCCGACACGACGTCCTTTGAGTTCTCCCTAAACGGATTCTTCTTTGATCTTTCGACCGCAGCCCGGAACATAACGATTCAAGGACTGAACGGGACGAACATGGAAAACTATACCGACCTCATCGACCCCTTTACACGGGCGCTCGTCACGGGTAGAAACGGGCGGCCGATCGAGGAGCTAGCGGGCGAGAGGAATTCCCAAAATTTGATGGAGGCCTCGAATGGCCTCTACAAGACGTACATCGCGCAAGCCATTGCTGCCAACATGCGTAACGCGACGAGCAGCTCGGGATCGAATCGGCTGCCGACGTACCAAGGACTATTGGTATCGGAGAGTCCGAGAAGACTGCACCAGAACGCCGGGCCCAAAATTGCTCTGCAGGCGATGCTAGGCGTCATGGCGCTGTGTATCGTCGTCTCGAGGTTGCTTATCGATATCAACGGAGTGCTGCCCCACGATCCGTGCTCTATTGCTGGGACGGGGACGATGCTTGCTGGGAGCGAGATGGCGACGAGGAGGGTCGTTCCGGAGGGGGCGGAGTGGAGGGGTGACGGGGAACTTGGTCGGGCTGGGGTGTTTGGTGGTGCGATGAGGTTTGGGATTGGCTGGTGGCGGGATGGGGGTGGTTCCAGATTTGGGATTGACGTTGAAGAAGAGAAGGCGTAATTGTTGTGAATGGATGGTTCGCAGCGTGGATTTGGCGACTTTGTGAATATATATATATATATATATATATACCCATGTTCTCATCACGCAAAATAGAAGCACACTATGAAGCAATGAACGAAGATAATAATTCAACATCAACATGCCTTTGGTTCTTATGGTGATGTCAGCATTCTGGCCGATTGCTTCGATCAACGGCCATATCTTAGGATTGCTGGATACTTTCTTACGATGAACACGAATTTCCAAGTGCGGCCTCTCACCATCCTCACCCCGCCCGCGCGAGGGACTTCACTTGTGGCGGATCTAGAACTAGTCAAACATATCTTGGACGCCCGATAAATTCATACTCCTGAATTTATGAGCCACCCTAGTTCAATAGCAAATGAGTACTTCACAACCTCAGTTCTGATCTCTGCTTTCGAAGACATCATCCTCGTCACGCGGGGTCTTCTCTCGATACGAAACGAGGTTAGCGCAGGATTCCCCAAATACGAGCAGAGGTTAGACTCGAACGATCTCATACCCCACTGGACCACAGATCATCCAATCAGATTGATCAAACCAGCAGAGGCTTGTGGATCCAGTCCGGAGGCGACCGGGGTAGCTCGACGTCGATCGCGGGTGAATGAGCGCCTCATGACCGGAGGGGTTTCCGGAGTAGTGGGCTTCGTAAACTCCGGGAGGATCAAAAAGGGCGCGGGTTTCTTCATGCTGACGCATTTTATCTTCATTCTCCTGCGGCTCTGTTTCCTCTATTCGTATTCGCTGGCAGCCTCACATCACTTCTCATCTCGTTAGTGTTTGTTGGGGTCTCCTGCTTCGAGTCTCGACTTCGCTAGACCATCTGAACCGTATCATCGTGGACGCCAAGACATCGAGCTGACCAGTTGAGGCCATATACCGATTCCGCTACCGGCTAGTACTTATCTCAAGTCATCTCGGTCAAGTTATAGATATGCCCGCTTCGGAAACACCCCCGAGCGATGACGTGCGCAAGCGCAGGGCTCATAAGAAGTCTAGAAAGGGCTGTGGAAACTGCAAGCTGCGGCGAGTGAAAGT
This sequence comes from Colletotrichum phormii, assembly GCF_030913505.1. Lineage (NCBI taxonomy): Eukaryota > Fungi > Ascomycota > Sordariomycetes > Glomerellales > Glomerellaceae > Colletotrichum > Colletotrichum phormii. Next base: position 816,857 of record NW_026851456.1, read on the forward strand.
ACGTATCATATTGAAGGATTCCAGCCATTTTGAGCATCCATCTGGCGCAGCTCCATGATTCTGGCCAAGCCTACGAGACTACCCCTATCATTCTTCGTCCAGTCATTCCTCATTGGGATTCTAGAGACAATCTCACCCAGTGCCTGTGACCGAGATAGCTGCCCAACTCTGGCTTCAACTATACCTACCGTTTACGATATCTAACAGTCAACATAGTGCGACGAGACTAAACCCCGATGCGTACAGTGCGTCTCCTACGGCGTGACATGCTCCTACGCTCCTACATCCGTGGCGACGGCCCTGTCGGTGGAGGTGGCGTTCAAAGTCGACCTCTCGTCATCTTCGCCTGCTCCCATACGCCCCCATGCTCAAGCTCAAGCTCAAGCTCGACCAAGGCCTGATCCCGCTTCTTCGTCCAGGAGTGCCGTTGTAGCTCCTCCTCCTCCATCAGCTCAAACTCTCTTTCCACCCCGTTACGTTCCTCCGCCGCTACCCACCACAGGATCCATGGAAAGCCCAGACGCAGCGTACCAGTTAACACCCACAGACGTCCGACTCCTCGAGCGCTTCCAAAAGAGAACGATTCTAAGCCTCGGGACGCCGAGAAGCAAATCAATCTACGAGAAAAAGACCTTGCCCATCGCATTCTGCGTAAGCCCCTGGCCCCCTCTCCTCTAGCCAACACATACTTCCTCCTACATCTACAGACTAACAACGCCCCTAAGCACCCCGTGGTAATGCACACAGTAATAGCAATGACCCACCTCCACGACCTCACCCTCCTAACCCCAACCTCCCCCCCTCCCCAAGCGACCCAAACAGCCCTAGCCTACCACTGGTACCGCGGCGTCTTCCTCCTCCACCGCAAACTCTCCGCCCCGATCCGCCCCTCCGAGCACGACGCCCTCTGGCTCGCCTCAGCCTTCATCAGCGTCGCCGCCTTCGCCAACGTAGCCTCCCTCGCCGCGCCCCGCGACGCCTGGCCCCTACGAAAAGGATGCCCCTCGGACCTAGACTGGCTGAAGCTAGGCGACGGGAAGAAGCAGGTGTGGAAGATGACGGATACGCCCCGCGCGCCGAGGGGCGTGTTTGCGGATGCGGCGAGCGAAATTTACGCGCACTTGATGAAGCCCGTCGAGGTACCGACCCCTTGTGTCAGTATCAACGGGGACGGGAACGAAGACGACGGAAAGATGATGGATGCGTGGAGTCCTCCCCCCCCAGAAGGCTTCGCGGAGCTGTTCAACCTCGTCGAGGACCCCACGCACGCGAACCCGTACTTCACGGCCGCCGCGTCCCTAGCCGCGTGCTGGCGGGTTTCTTCCCCCGCGGCGGCAGCGGATCCGGACTCGATTGAGCTTGTGAAGCCGTTCATGGGCTTCATCAGTAAGTTGGACCCGCGGTTCCGGCGGCTGCTAGAGGAGAAGGACGAGAGGGCGATGCTGCTGTTGGCGTATTGGTATGCGAGGGTGTGTGATCGGAAGCATTGGTGGATGTGGAGGCGGGCTGTGCTGGAGACGAGGGCGATTTGTGAATACTTGGAGGAGAAGTGGCGGGGGAGATGGGAGGTGAGGCTTGTTGAGTTTCCGCGGATGATGGCGGATCAGTGCGAGTTGTGATGCCTTCGTGGTGTTAGGCATCCCATATAACGAGGCGAATAGACTAAGTATGATCAGATGAGTAACGAGTACGGTCCGAATACAATGCGCGTTGGAAGTGCGGGAGGATTTAGATGCAAAGTATGATTGAATGAATGTACGAGACAGGTAGAAGCGTGCCTCCTCAGAAATGTACATCCTGGTATCGCTCGAACCCCAATGCTAGCTAGCTACAATATTCAAATCAACCCGCTGAACGCCCAATTATACAGGTACCAAGTGCAATCTCCTCACGCCCCGACCTTGACCTCCTGACTGTTGGCGGGCTTCTCGCCGTTCTCATCGTTCTTGGCGTTCGCTGCGCCATCTTCACCCGTCGCAGAGTCGCCATGCGGGTATAACGGCTTGCTGGGGTCGTAGCCAACTGACTTGACAATACCCAGGCCTTTGGTCCTGCCCTCTCGGAACAATAACCGGTCACCGGGAGCGAGATACTCGGGTCGCTGAACGAAGCGGAACGCAACCGTTGCTCTGTCGCCAGTCCGGATGTACGGGCGGTCGACGTCGATGATCGCGCACGTCTGCGAGACGGGGCCAACGTGCAGCATGGCCTGGTATTTCGTCTTGATGGTAGTCGCGTGAGAGAGAATCAAAACTAGAGATTGGTCAGCTTGAGTGTCGCATTCGGGCTTCAGTAATGTGGCTCACCTTCTGCTATGAACTCCCTGTGCACCTTGGGCGCCGGCTGTCCTTCAAGCTTGGGCAGAACAACCATGCCTTTTCTAACGTCCTTACGCCGGACTTTCTTCAAGGCGAAGGACGCCGACTGACCCGCAGAAGCAGCCGGTACCCCCAGTCGCTTGCGTTCGATGGATCGAATGCTGGTAGATGTGAACTGGCCCAAAGAGTCTGGACCTATGAGCACGTTGTCACCAGCGTGGATGACACCGGCCTTGATAATGCCGGAGACAACTGTACCGACGAAGGGGACCGAGAACGTGTCGTTGATGTGGAACTCAAATGGCGCCTCGGAATCATAGCGTCCGTGGTGCGGCAAGATGTTCAGGAATGTCCGGACCAAGTCGAGGTTCTCACCCGTGACGTTGGAAACCTGGAAGACGGGGCATATCCTCTGGCTGATGAACTGAGTGGCCGTGTTTATGCACTCCTCGCGGTCCTTGATGAAGATGGGTATCTTCCGCGCTCCTGGACTCTTCAAGATCTTGGTGATCTGGCTGATGGTCTGCTCAAGAATCTGGGGCGGGCAGATATCAATCTTGGTAATGACGACCATCACCGGTACGTTGAGAGCCAGGGCAATACCCAGGTGCTCTTTGCTCATGCCGACCAGACCATTGTTGGCCGCGACCATCAACAAGCAGTAGTTAGGGCTGCTCGACAGTAGACCAAAAACGGTCGTTCGCAGGTATTTTTCGTGGCCTGCCAAGTCAGTGAAGGTAATGACTTTGGCGCTGCGTTTTCCAATCTCTTCCCACGACAGTTTTCCTGGCAATCGTCAGTGAGTCACTCTGACGACAAGGGCCGAAACAGTGCCTACTCCCAGGGGTGTCGGAAACGACAACATCTCCTAGAGTATCGAAACCCAGGATCTCCATGCCGACAGAGCTGGTTCTGCCTGTCTCGATCTCGTGCTTGTGGCGGAAGAGGTTAACTCGCGCACGTCCTCTGCCGTCGTCGAGGTCGCCCTTCACCAGGACACCCAGAAGAGAACTCTTTCCAGCGTCGACTGTGATGTATGGGTTAGTCTATAATCACGGCCGTGCTGATGTTGCGAGAAGACCAGCTCGTCTAGCAAGTACATCATTGACAGGCGTAGAGAACACATACCGTTGCCAACCACAGCTATTCGGGTCTCAATGACATCCTCTACTGTTGCTGGTGTCTGGCGAATCATGATCTTGCCACTGCAATGGCTGTCTTTGCCAGACTGGGCGCTCGGGGCCTCAACATCGCCACCGACGTTCTTGGTGATGAGCGTTCGGCAGTCAGCTCGTATCCTCTTGGCCGCCTCCTTCAATCGGGTGTATGCCGCAGTCCATTGCTCTATTGAAAGTCCCATGGACTCGCCATTGTTCTCGAAACCAAGCTCGAACACGGTCTCTCCGTGGCCCTCTAATATCCTTTCCTGGAGCACTCCCTCCAACTTCTGAAGCGTGTCGTCATTGGTGCCTAGCAGGAGGTCCTTCAATCGAACGCTAGGAGTAGGCTCGGCTAGATCAAGGTTGTCGAAGAGCTCGTCGAGCTCAGCATGCTGGTGTTCGGGGGCTTCAGTGGCCTTGGAGACGTCGGCCGGCTTCGCACTCGGGTATCGCAATGCTTGCTGCTTCTCGACATACTCGGCAAAGTCGCTAAGGGCCTGGAGGGAAGTGGTCAGTGATGGTCGGGGCAAAGAGCCAGTCGAACTTGGTGGGGTTTCCATACAGCTTCGCCCTTACGCTTCTCGTGCGGTAATGACTTTATGTTCTTGCTAGTCATGGTGGGGTGATGGGAGCGGCTATATTCGTATCCTTAGGATCATTGATGCGTGTCAAGAGCGACACAATGGAGTTGTAGAAGAGTGCCTGATGGAATTGAATGATGGAGTGCGATGTAGCGTGTTAAGGCTGTATAGAGAGGGGCGAATTTTAATTCCGACAAAGTTGGCGTCGCGACGGGACAGAGAAAGGAGTCATCGATTGACTCGGAGCGGCGAAGTCTAACGGCAGTGACAGTCGGGGCCACTTCCACCTCCACACCACGCCCGGGTGACAGAATGCCCCGCTGCTTTACGTCTCGGCCGTTTATTCTTGGGCCATCTGTCCCCCCTGCCAGCCCGTAAAGTGTATCAAGGTTGTATGCAAGAGCCCTCACGGAAAGTGCCTGTAATACGAGGATCTCAAGTTAGAACAAGTTCTGACCTGCTGAGCTTCGAGCTGAGACACTCTATTTGGTCTCACCTTACATCCTGCATCATGCTCAAATTCTTGCAGATACAAGATGACCATGGTCGGAATCCATAGATGGATGAGTCTAAAGCAGCGTTGACATTATGAGTAACTCGGCGGGGCTTATCGATAAGAGCTTTGGCACGGGCCAGCGTCAACCTGTCGCTGGCACCTGGATGGTGGTGGATTGAGACGATTGCAGAATGCGGAGCCCCGCATTGTGTCTTGATTGAATGGCTGAACTGGGTATTGTTTCTTCAACCTTAGTGAACCCCATGGCTGGATACACTTATCACAAAGGCCGCGGCGAACAGAAGTGGAAGTTTGTGTGACTCAGACAGTCAATTGCTTGCTTATGAGTTGATCTGCGGCTGTACCTTGTTTGCTGCGCCTCTTGCCTGACCTGACCTGGTTGACTACGGCCACAAGGAGGGAGAAAGTGTCATTAAATCGATCGAAACGGCGCATCCAGAACTTGCACTGGCACGACTGAGAACAACAGGAAAGACAGATAATGCAGCATGAGCCAAAGTTTGCTCCACTGCTAGGAATTTCTATTTGAACTGCAAACGACGAGATTGAGTGTCTGGCTTTGATCGATAAATCTGCCCGGTTATTCCTCAGCTATGACGTTGAGAGCGGCCGAGTGCCCCTAGTTGCACCATCGTACCAATGTGCGAGATGTCCCAGGTTGTGGTGGCATAGTGTAGGTTCTGCAACAGACTAGGGGTGCTAACGTGGTCTCGGGATGAGGGTATATGGAAAGAGACCACATTGATGTTCGTGATGAAGAGTTACGCCTTTCCTACTCCGATGTCGCGGCGAGAGACGTCGACCCGCGTTGTCAGCGGTGCCCTGCTGTCGTCGGCTCGGGCGTACTTGGTGTTGACTCAAACCAAAGCCCCTTCATGGCAATGGTCGATGCGCGATCCCCCAATGGTTATGAGGACGTTTGTGGCGAGATGAGAACCACACTGTCACCTGCAACCCCGTCAGACGGTTGGCCAGTACCCAGGATAGACTGCAACTTACCACGAACGAAGAGCATTTCCGACTTTCTGCTGATAGTCTACGGTATGCAGTTAGCATTTGGTGAGACTTTGAGCTCATCCAGCTTTCTCACCTTCACTTCCTCATCCTCTTCATCCTCATCTACCACATAGATCGTCTCCTCGACCTCTCCCAGAACAAGGTTGCAATGGCTGTCGTATGCCTGTAATACGAGTTAGCAAGTCTCATTCGGCTCCAAGACACGCATCTCAACTCACGTGAAGTCTGCCCTTGAGCTCACGGTCACCCCTAAGCTTGACGAAAACTACTTCGTCGAGCAGGAGCTTGACAAGGTCAAGAGGCTCCTGCACGTGCGTGGTGTCTTCGCCGGCGTCTGCCATAATGGTATGAAGAGTGAAAGTTGGGTCGATGAAAAGGGAGCAGGGGGCTCTGTGATGGGATGGATAGGCGCGTTTCCTTGATGAAGACACAGCGGTTCAACTGGGATGGCCGAGAGACGGTGGTGGGGCCGGACACTGGAGGAATTATGCATTTTGCGCGGGCAATGCTCAACTGCGCGTCATTGGTCAAGACTTCCCGGAACCGGCAGAAGGAATGCTCCGGCTGCTCAGCCCACAATGAGATTGAACCGTGTCACGGCACACCGGAAGGTGGGCCAGGAATGGGTCTTGCCCCAGGTCTGCGTGGAGCTTCCCGTCCCTTGTCCAGGATGGCACGGTTAGAGGGGAAGGGAGCAGGGCACTAAAGCAGGCACTTGCAGCACTTGTGTTGTAACTTGGAGCGGGCGATTAGGTAGGCAAAGCAGGCCAGTAGGTACGGAGTACGGATACGCAGGATGAAGAGGAGGAGGAGGAGGCGGCAAGCAACGGCGGCTGCAGCAGCGGGAAACGGAAAGTTGGGGAAGCTGTCGGGGAAAACGCCTCGACCTGCGTAAGCTGTGTGCTTGGGGGAAACAGTGCTTTCCTCCATTGTCTTGCCGACGTGGTACCTCTCGCTTCGCCGTGAGGGGACAGCTTTTGTGTTTGTCTTTCTCACTCGACACATCTCACGCGAGCAAGACGCTTGTCCAGCCACGTCTTCAAAGAATCTCAACGTCCACTTGGCCGTGCCACTGGCTTCGAACTACATGAGATGATTCGATACAGACCTCGCAACCTTCCATCATGATACCAGCTATGGAGGCCAATGGCTTTCGACAGCTGCTGTCACCCCCTCGCGGCACCCCCTCGAAAATCTTGGCTACTCGACTGCGAAGATGTTACGGGCATCACTCCCCTTTTCCCATGACAACAGCTTCCGCGAGAACCCTAATCCCACGAAACGGGTTGGACCTTTCAGCAAGATGCATTTCCCAGTCGCATAAGCTCAGCTTCGACACCTCGACCCCTGCGATAGAGTCGCGTCCAGATTATTCATCTCCCGACGCACATCTCGCGGATTTGCTACGGGCGGTCCAGTCGCAGGATACAACCCAGATATTGGAGAGTGTCAAAGGCCTAGCACGTCACCCACGGGCCATTGAGGCGGCAGACACGTTGCAAAAGCTATCACCGACTACATTTTCGGAAATTGTGCGCTCTCTGGACCCCTCTCGCGTCGGCCCTCGCAGCGATGCGACTCACGGTCTGCGAATCGAGAATGGACTTGGCCAGTACAGCTCTCTTGCTTCGGTTGCCGATCGATTTGGTGTTCCCAAAATCTACAAAGATACCTTCCAGTCATTGCGTACTCTATTCGGTCTAAGATCCCATCATGGCAATGAGCCCTCTCGACTCGACTATGTCGTTCTCCTCAGATGCGCCGGTGCTGCATCCGACGTCCAGGCTGCAAAAGAACTTTGGTATATGACCAAGGGGGAGGATAATGGCCATCACAGGAATGGCCAGGACTATACCGAATACTTCAAGACTCGATTTCTCACAGATCCAGCCTATTCGCACAATGATAAGGCCAGACTTCGAGTGCGACCCCGTAATTTACATGGCCGTAGGAAGAAGTTCAAAGACACCCGGATCTTATGGCCCCTCGAAAAACTGAGGCTCAACCGCTTTGCCAACGGGAGGTTCACCTACGGCCGTGCTAGTTGGGAGCCAACTCATGACTTACATCGCCTCCTCAGCTTGCCCGCGCCTGTGGAACGACTGAATGCTTCCACCCGCAAAAAGCACAAAGTAGTGGACGAAGAGTTCTACTGTGCGTACCTAGTCGCCTGCGCACGCGCAGGCTCTGTCAGGGAGATGACTCGAATTCTCTATAAAGTATGGGGCATCTTGACTACGGACAGAGATCATCGAGCAGCATCAATCGTCAGTGCCAAGAGGGCGGACAGTATCAGGCGAACACCGACTCCAACACAGCCTTTGATCGACGCTATCGTGCAGTCTTTCGGTTGCACTGGCCATGTCATTATAGCCAAAAAGCTGATCGAGTATATCTCTACAGAATGGGGGATCCCCATATCGCCAAATACCTGGTCCTCACTCCTTGAGTGGACCTACTTGATGTCTTCCAGACCGGTCGTTCAAGAGTATAAGGCTATTGGCGACAAAAACAGGGTCGTCCGTGCGAACGACGTGTTGGCTGTATGGGACGCCATGACGGTCAAACCCCACCTTGGTTCTCGTGACGTTGACCTTTACACTAGGACGCTGGTTGCTTCTGGCAGGCTAAATGAAGCATGGGACTCCTTAAGGCGTACCTGCGCCGACTACGACTTACTATGCAAAGATGTCGAAGCAGCTCTATTTGAGACCCTTTTCCCATCGCCACCGCCAGCTTCAATTTCTCGACACCATCGGCTAAAAGCTCAGCAACACATGTCCTGGTACTCCATCCAACGCCTGTGCCAGCAATGGTTGCGAGAGGCCAGCGTTCGCTTAAGCCGCGAGCCCTCGCTGGGATCCCAGATCATTCCTGACTTTGTCAACGATTTCCGCCGTTTTCTCCCTGATCCAATAACGTACTCGACGTATGGAGGGACTGTAAGGATCTTGAACCAAGACATCGCCGCGCCCAGGGTCAGATATGTGAAGCAGATTATCCGCTCTGAGCCAACCCGGAGACTTGCTCCCGATCCAAGCCGGCCAAAGTTTTCTAAACCAGAGGGCGCTGGGGAGGACGCAGAGTCTGTACCTATCGTAACTGAGTCGGGCGACCCGGTGTATGAAAGCATGGCAATTACCCTCAGACGATCAACTCGGCGAATGGTCCGGCAACGAAGGGAGGTCAGATTTGGAGAGCAAGAGAGGCGTCTACGATTTCTTGGCAAGGCGGCCACTCAGGGGGCCGTGAACGAAAAAGAGGCCTTTGGTACTGGCGAAGCTCTGAAATCGCCATCGTTGCCACAGGCCGGCGTCATGTATCGAAAGAGGGTTTTGAAGGCCTTGATATGGTAGATGGTGGCACATTATATGTCTTGTGGAGAAGATCTGCTGGTGCGGTAGGCTGCCAGAGTGCTCCAGTAAATAGTCGAATGGATTGACAATATCAAGTTACTTCATGCTTATGGCAAAGGTATCCCGATGTGAGGTTACTGCAATATTGTTATAAATGGGGGCTGATGAAGAGTCGGAGACGAACTCGATTCTCATCCTACGGCGTACGTGATATTCATTCTGAAACTGCAACGCTGATGATTTTGTACCTGGGGTGTATATGGTGGTATCTACCCAAAACACATGGAGCCCATGCAAAAACGCCTGCTCATGATGAAGTAGAGTGACTGGGGGAATATGAGATGCTAGTTATGCCTTTCTTTTTCAATCCACGCTTTACCATCAACTCCTTTTCCTTCTTTTTTCAGCTTCTCACTCACGCCTTGGTCTCCTCTTCGGCCTCGACCTTTTCCAGTCGCAAGTCGTTGAGAACCATGTACCTACTCAACGAGATCCAGCCGTAGCGGAACCATACCATCTGGCTCTTATGCGCCGTGGTCATTGCACTCCACGCCGTAGCCCAACCGCCCTTGGCGCCTAGCTCGCTGAGGAACACGAGCGCCGTGGGGTGGTAGTTGTCGTCTTCCTCGTCCTCGTCGTCGCTGTCGTCGTCCTCCTTCTTTGGCTTCTTGGGTGGTTTCGGGGGGTTGCTGCCGGCCGTGGTGGCCCAGGAGAAGAGCGTGGGGATGGCGTCGAGGAAGTTGGTGTACTTGCGCGCAAAGGGGACCGAGGTCAGGGTGTAGAGGTCGACGGGGGAAGTCCAGCGCGGGTCGGAGAGGGCGGCGATGAAGGCACGGGCGCCGTGGTATAGAGAGATGTGGTTCGGATGGGAGGAGACGCCGGTCGAGTCAAACGTGATGAGGACGTCAATGTTGGCGTCGGGCTCCTCACTGGCAGCGCGCTGGCGGGCGAGCTGCGGAGCAAAGGCGCGGCCGAGGAGGGTAGAAATCTTGGTCTTGTCCCATACGTTGGTCATGGAGTCTTGAAAGTCGCTGGAGGTCCCAGGAGGCGGTCAGATTAGCTCGTCCAGGGTCTGGAGTGGAGTTGAGGGGCAGTGGGTTAGGAGGGGGAATTGCTCACGGGCTGTCAATGACGAAGAAATCGTCCTCCTTCTGCAGACCGAGCTTCATGCCGCTCTTGATTAACTCCTTCTTGCGAGTCTCACCCAAGCCGTCGGCGTTGCCTATACAGTTGCCCCTCTAGTCAGCCATGGCGTCCTTTTGCCCTTTCGGCAGTATCCCCAGGAAGGTTTCTAACCTGAGCTCAAACACAGAATCTTGACGTGATTGCCCGTATCTGGTTTGGTGAGGGCCAACACGGTTGGCGCAAAGAACATGGCCTCATCATCCGGGTGCGCAATCAAGAGGCAGATGCGTTTGTTCTCCAATGTTGGGAGTCGCGGCGTAATCAGCGGGACCAGGTATATATACAATGCTGGTGCAATAGCCGCCAGCAAAGGGCCGAGGAGCATTATCCAACCCATTGTCAACTACAAGTGGCGCAATTTCCAACACCGGGCAGCTCTGGTATGCGATCTCGTTTCGTCGGTGAGGAGGTTTCGAGTTCCCCAAGGTGGGGTCTTTTTCGAGAGGAGTGTTTCGAGAATGCGGTGTGGCGTGTATCGGCGATTCGCAGCCTCGCGCAGAAGGATGACGGGTCCGGGGAGGTCGCAAAGGGTGTATGCTGAAGAGGAAGAGTTCCCAGAGGAACCTGAGAGAGTCGCAAAGCAGCACTGGATGCAAGATGGAGGTCACGAGGCAAGCGGCATCGTGGGATAGAGAGTAGGAGAAGCGTGAGATGCCACCTTTCGATTTGGGGGACCCTGGTCTAATCTCGGAGGAGCTTCTTAGCGACAACGGGTGGTGTTGGTGGCTGTCAATGGTGGTGTGGGTGGTCGCAAATAGCGGGAGACGATCGGCTGGGAAATTGGATGAGCTGGGGCCCGGAGGATTCGGTGCCTCAGTCACTTGGTCGGAACTGGCGCGTTGCGGTGCGGTGCGCTGCCATCTGCGCCGTCGGTGTGTGTCGCACCCATTTCCCTTCCCGAAAATGCAGGCGGTGACAGATCGCGGAACGGGGTACCTGACAACACTAAATCCGCCCTGAGGGGCGAGTGACGCCTGGCAATTGGCTGCCCGGAGCAGTGTGTCATGCGACAGGGCATGGGTTCGTTTGGTCACTGGACCAATGACCTGCAGGGGCCAGGGAGCTCTGTACCTTTATTTTTACAGGTGCAGAGCTTCCCTGACAGCTGGTGAGGTGAGCTGGAGCTATGAGCTGACGGCGGGACAAGGAACTGTCAAACTGTAAACTGTGTCTTTGTCAGCCAAAGCACCTCGGCACGCGACCAGACGAACACATCCGACGACAACATACCTTGCAGCTGTCACTTAGCTGCATCTCACAGACGGAGGGATCACTGTAGTGGTATTGCCGAAGCTCGAGGCGACCTTTAGCAGATCGGCGAAGAACGGCGAGGGGAAATCTCAACCACCGGCTCACCGAGTGTTCGTTACCACCTCAGTCAATACTCAAACATGGCCAAAAAGGGGACCAAGGAAAAGAGGGCGAAGGACCCCAAAGGCATCCCCCTTGCCCAACCTGATCGTTCGGCTCCCAGCGAAGCCACTTTGCTGCAGATGGCTCAGGACAGAGGTCTTTTCAAACAGGCCGACAAAGACCCGAGGAATAAGAATCTGCCCAAGGGTGCCGTCCGAATTGACAGGCCGGGTGCCGAGGATAGTGACGATGAGGAAGACGACGAAGAGGTCTTGTTGTCTCCCTTGATGGACCGTATAATGGACACACTGCTCTGGACCGTAAGCCTCGCCATGGTGCACGGCACCTTTGACGTGCTCGTCCAGAACCAGTACGCCAAGGAGATCGAATGGTCCAACGTTGTCAGCCGTACGCTCATTGCGTTGATGGGTGAGTCTCAAGTCGATCCCCTCACCTCTGCTCTTTTGCTGATGATGACGGTGGGCGATAGTGCTTTTCTTCCTTTTCTACAATCTTCATGCTTTCCCATCCAGCCCAAATCTTGTCCCGGGACTGCCGGCTCGTTACCAGCATCCCATCCGACAGGCTATCTTCTTCGTGGCCGGAGTGTGGGCTGGATGCCATCTGATCTACATTACCAATAAGTTCAGTTATCTGTACATCATGAAGCAGGCGCCGACTTTGGGATGTGTATGGATTTGGTCGATTTTGGAGCTTGACCTCCCTGTGGCCGTGGCCAGTTTGGCAGTGGCAGGTGCTTATTTACTGCAAGGAGGGTACGCCATTAAATAGGTGGTTCGCGACTCTTTATTTGGACTTCGACCGCTTCGTGGACTGCGAACTGGCCCGCCGGCGGTGCCCTCGATTCGTCAGCTCGCTTGGAACCTATTGCGAGGGACTGGATAATCGGCGCGACTTAAGAGGATCGGTCATAGACGAATCGGGATCCTGGCTGAGCCGACTCCGATACATCAAACGATAGACGAGGTCCTCCAGCCGATGGATCTGAGCTCTCTGCTCAGCAATCTGGTTCTCCATACGAATAAAGCTTTCTTCGGACTTGGCCTCCGTCCACGTGGTTCTCGATTCCAAGTCTCGAATTCGACTGCGATAATTCGTCAGTAATAGCGACCGACAGCCAGTCAGCATTAGGAGGCTTACGAAGATATCATGCTCATTTGCGTAAATTGCACACGTGCCGTCAATGCTTCTCGCTGGCGAACCAGCTCTAATGTTTTGGTCCGGACTGGCAGCCAAGCCATGGCGACATTGGTTGTAAAGCTCCAACTCTTGGGCACGAGGGTCCATTTGCCCTGATTCTCGGCATCTTGGCCCGCAGCTTTCGTCTCGGCCTCGGCCAGCAGTTCCAGGATACGCTTCTCCAGCTTAATCAAGTCGTCCATCACGAAGGCGTACATCTGATATTCAGGTTGGCGAGAATGGAGACCTCCTGATCTTTCACCGGCTGTACGGACAAGGTCCGATAGCCACGTGGATTCCGTTTTAAACCAGGACAGCGAGGCCTTGACTCGGAAGTACTCGTCATCGCTGTTGCGCAGATACGTGATTCTGACATATACTGCTGCGATGATTGCGACGACGAAGGTGAGAATTCCAGCGACATTGGCCGCGATGGACAGAGGACTGTCCTGTTGTGACGTCTGATCCATGGGAATGGTCCAGAGGATGTTGATTGCGGCTGTGTCAGGCGACACCAAGTTTGCGAGAGAATGATGACAAGGCTCGCAGTCAACGTTCGACTTTTCCCCCTGGGCCCAAGCTGTCAGCTGACAGAAGTCGAAGCAGAGCTGGACGGGAAGAGTCCGAAGGGAGCTTTGGAAGGAGCTTTGAAGAGAACTTCCCGACTGGAAGGTACCTACCCCTGGGCCCTGGTGCACCCGCCGCTAAGATTTTAGCGCCGTTCTTAGCTTCCCGTAGTGGGGCCGTATTTCACGTTGCTCCGGCCCCACGTGATCTTGAATTATCGACGACAGACTCACGATGTTGCGTCCAAGGTCCTTCGATTGCCCAGAATGATGAGAGTTCTACATTATGATTGCATTTCTGTGTCATTAGTTTACTCTCACCTGGCTACTGTCTCTAGATTTGACGATGCCAGCCACTTCATAGACGAATGGCTAAGCCGGACCTCGGAACCGGAGTTTCTCATATTAGTATTCGTAGCATCAAACAATGGCGGAACACGACTCCAAACATTCAACCATTTGAGTCATATCGTACAATGGCTCAATTTCTTGACTCGCTGGCAGGGCGCAGAGCCTGTGATGCTCCCGGTGTGTTTAATTTCGCCCACCGGGTCAATGGTTCTGCGGGATATCGGAGAAAGCTACCACGCGGAAAGAGCCAGGCCCTTATTATATTTGAGCTGCCCCTTCCTAGTTTTAGTCTCAAAACCTCTTGACTACTATAATTATTCTCACCGCCCTGGATTGCCCTATTACGGACGAAGGGCACACACTCGCTGCCTTACTCTCCCTCCCACCTATCTATCGGAATTCTTTTCCTCCCACCTCCCACCTTTTCTCTTCTTCCTCCAACCCACCTTTCGATTCTCCAATCTCAGCTACCACAACCATCCAACTCATCCACGAAGGTATTGACACTCTCCCCTACCTATAAAGAGCTTCATTTCTAACTATTCTAGCATCACCACAATGTCTTCGCCCTACACCATCCCCTATAAGGCCACCACCTCGGCCTTTGTTCCGGGCGCCGCCGCCCACCCCCCAGCGCCCCAAGACTACGCTGCGATGAATATGCGGACGGTACGGCAACCGGCGGTCACTGGGCAGCCTGTCGCTGCTGACACTAGTCGCAGCAATGGTCCGGTGGTCGTTGGTGGCGCCCCTCGGGACGCCATCCCGGCGAGGTTCTCGTCGGCGGTTGCGGCCGCTGCTGGCGGTGGCATTGCCATCGCCACCCTGGGTGGCCTCCAGGGTGTTAGTGGCCCAGCTTCGGCTGGTGCTGCTAACAGCAGTGGCCAGAGTGGCCAAGTTGGTGAAGTTGTGCACACCAGCACTGTGAGTCTCCTTTTATCTTCTTCTTTCAGTCCCCCAATCAGTAATTTAATGTGAGAAGGATCACCATTGCTCCTTCCTCCTCAAATCTTGAGTTCATCTCATATTACTGATCTTGGTTTACTGATTGTGTCCCACCGATGGGCTCACCAATATCTATATAAAGCCCCCTTCTCAACCCTTTGATTCTAACTTCTTTCTTCTACAGACCACCACCACCACTCCTTTCGGCACCGACGGCTGTCACGAAATGGAGCAGCAGCTTCAGGCCATTCAGGCCGAGAATGCTCAGCTCAAGGCAGAGAAGCAGCAGCTCAGAGACAACCTGGACAAAATGGGGGATGCCATCAGCACCGCCGGTCTCGCCTTTGAGGAAAACGTTAGACTACGAGACGATATCCTGCGCTTGAATAAGGCACTTCAACATACTGCAACCCAGAGCGAGAACCTGTTCCGGCAGGTCTCGGATTTCCAAGATGTGGCTCTGGTTTTGAACCGGGATCGAGACAGGCTTCAGATCAAGAACCGCCTTCTCCGAGCCGAGCTTCGCCATACTATCAAGACACTCCTTGGTCTCGATAGTGAAAACTTGAAGCTGAAGGGCAAGGTTCAAGATGCCACGATGAGTGTCCAGATCCTCATTGATGTGCTCGCTGCTTTCTACAACAAAACCATCGACAACGTTCCCGAGATCCTGTCCACCCTTTCAGAGCGTGTGAAGAAGACAGTCGATCATGTATACGAGGAGTGGAAGGAGGAGCAGTACCTGCAGATGCTTGACCCATATCAGGCTATGCAGATCTCGCCATATGACCTGGTCCCTGGACACACCCCGGTTCCTTCTCATGGTGGTATTGAGTTCATCCCCCTTGATGGCGACGAGGAACTTGACGGTGAAGAGGAATCTCAGAGCACGGATGAGACCCAGCACGATGACAATCAGAACGGCATCCCTGGTCCTCCCACAGCCATGCCCACCGGACAGCCGCAACAGCAGCAGCCCCTACAGCAGCAAGCCCTACCTCACATCCCCAACCACAACACGGCTATTCCTCACGCCAACATTTACCTGCCGGGCCAGGCCAGCGTCTTCAGACTGATCATCGACTCCCCCGGTCAGCCGTCATACGAGCATCGCATACTTGGTGTCGAGAGTCCTCACACGCCTACCACTGGTGGCCCTGCCCCTCCCAGTGGCGGTACTATCAACCTCTCTGACAACCTCTACGATCCCGATACTCCCACCCATACTGGTACGACTAACACCGTCAACGATCATGAGGATCCCCAGACTCCCAATAATGGCGGTACGACTATCACCAACGTTGACCCCGAGAATCACGAGGATTCTCAGACCCCCCAAACCCCGACTCCCCTTCGGCACCATGGAGTGAGTGTTCTCGGGACACCAGATGCTTGAGTGTGGGCATGGAGCTGAGTCTTTTGGGCATCTTACAATCAAGTAAGTCCTCAACACCAACGTCTTTGATGCTTGGCTTCTTTTACTAATTGATTATCTTAGGCAAGAGCAATCGCGATTCTCATGAGCGCAACGATTATAGCCACTCATGCCTCTACACACTTTGCGATAAGGTACTACGACGAGTCAAGAGAGTTTTTCTAGTGCATTGGACTTCACAGCAGTTCAGTTTTAGGCGTCTTTGAGTAGCTGCTTATTCCTGGATCGCCGCTAGACTTCAAAGGATATTCTGGACTTCTTTGGAGCCTTGGTACCGACTGATTTTGGTCAACCTTGCTTCTGGCCTTTCCGCAATCACTGCTCTTTAGTCACGACTTGGCGACAATAACTCAGTTGGTATAACGACGCTCCTTTCTCTTGGTACGGCATTCGACTTTCGCCTTTCGGCACTAATACTTCTTTCTTCATCGGTTACGGCATTTCTTCTTTCTCTCTATCTCTCTCATGAGACCTGCACTTTAATACACATCGCTAGCATGTGAGCAGTAGTGCATTGGTCTCTTGCAAGGGAAGCATGGTTTTCTTTCTACCCTCGCCATAATGACAGCCTAGTTTGTCACCTTTCGGCAGGGTTTGGTTTGGGATGGCATCGGGACAAGTGGTTATGGTCTCGGACAGCATTGGTACTCAGGACACAGAATGGAATTACTGGGGAAAAGGGCATTGGAGTTGCGGCTACTACTTGAGGTGGACATGCAAGGCTAGAGGATAGCAAGCAGGGCTAGCATACAGCAATCAGATGCCCATATCCCATTAATGAAGTCGTCGAACCAGAGTGAATGTGTGACATGACGATAGCACCATAACTTGTTCTATCGCTTGTCGGAGCAGTGAATCTGCTGATGGTGTTGCTTCCTATAAAAGCCAGTTTCTCCTCCCCTAGAATGTCTCGCACAACCAAATCCTCAAGAACATCACAGATCACTTGGTAGAATTACTTCACTGACAATTATACTACATGAACGAACCCCCACAACTCACCGAGCGAGAGGGCAGCCCCTCATCGGGCCGACTACGAACAGTTAGGCGAGCTCGCAACTCGCCCCACGACGTCTCCTGCGGCGAAGAGTGCCTAGTATACCCACAAGGTAAGAAAGACCACACTCCCACTGGAATCATGGGCAGAGTCGCGCGGTACCTGGAGCTGGACCTTGAAAGCCGACCCTCGAGAGATGACGTCTGGATGGAGAGGGAGGGGAGGAAGAGGCGTCGTGGCGGGAGACATCGGCGCTGCCCGCGGCCGAATCAGTTTCATCCTGGAGAAGGGGGAGTTGTGGAGGAGGAGGAGACTATGGAGGGAGAGTTGGTTGAGCCTGTTGCGCGTGAGCCTGGTGGCGGGGAGCAGGGCAGAGTGTATCCTCCTGCTGCTCCTGTGTGCGGTGGAGAGGAGAGACCTGCTAATCGGGTGGCTGCGGTTTGGGGAGGTTTCAATAATCCGGCTGCTGCAGCTGTTACTGAGGAGGTGATTCAGGTGCCCTTGTGTCCTGGTGAAGTGCGACCGAGGCTACTTGGTGCTGCTGAGGTTCCTCGGGGTGAAGGAGCTGATCTGCCTCGGGACTGGAGAAGAGGTTCCCGTCGAGTCGCAACTAGTGGACAGTGGGAGTAAAGGCACATCCTCTCAAGTAAAGAAAAAAGTAACAGTAACATCGTCGTTAGGGCATGAAGATAAGCTCGTCTTCTTGGAGACTTTTCACGAGCCTGTGGTTCTTGGGAATCCTCAAGTAGGCGAAGTGGAGTAAGAGACACCATGATGAGGTTGACGCAGGGTCTAGAGTGAATGTTGGAAGATTCAACGGCAAGGATTGAGTATCCTGGAGCTAAGAATAGTAGTGTAGGGAAATGTTCTCATAGGTTTTCGACCGAGGAGGGCGTTATGAGCAGATTGACATTCGATCTGAGTAGCGAAATGACTTACAGTCTATCACGACACAGCTGACAACAAGACTACCACAGGATTTCAGTCTCCTTTTCCTTGAAAGTTCCCTCTCCTGAATCTCCAGCGTGAATGTCTGTCTGCCTGAAGGCGCCCTTGTTGTTTGCCTGCATGTCAGTGCCACCCATGCGAAGGAGATCTCGTGAAACAACAAACTTCAATTAACGTCCAGTATTGTTCAAACACGAGTGCTCTAATGCCAAATAGCTCTCTCAAAACATGACTGCCCTGAAACATCGATCGTCCAAGACCATTGAGGTAGAATTCCAACATTACGAGACTGCAAGTAGAACACCCACCATGATTGACTCAACGCAATCGCGACTTTGACGCCTACCAGGCACCTACCCTAGTGGCGGCATCCCCAAATGATTTAGACAATCGGAAAGTCGTGATAAGGGAGTCTGTTTCACGTCCCAGGCACCAGCGCCGAATCTGCCTTCAAGTCAACCCGCAAGGCGGCCATCGTCAGCCGCAAGACTGGAACCGAACACCAAAAAACCCCCCACAAAACAAGCTTCATTCCGCATCCGCACAACGTGGCACAACTTCACCTCATTCCATCTCGCATGTAAGATAAACAGAACTTCCCCCCTCCTCTCGTCACTTCTTCATTCAAGCACAAGACATCATTGCAATCGAAAGCGCCAAAGACAACACCACCACCACCACCACCATGGCAGCCAACCCCGAAACTGCTCAACCCCCTCCACAACCTCAACCATCACCACGCCCACCACCGCCAACCTTCAACCTCACCTATCCCCCCTCCCTAGAACCCTACAACGTCCCCGCAACAACCTGGCTCACAACCAACTCCAAATCCTGGGACGGCCTCGCAACAGGCGCCCTAGTCTTCTCCTCCTCGACCAACAAAATCCTCCTCCTCCAGCGCGCCGCCCACGACAGCATGCCCCTACGCTGGGAAACGCCCGGCGGCGCAGCGGACCCAGAGGACGCGAGTCTCTTCGCCGCCTGCGCGCGCGAGCTGTGGGAGGAGGCTGGGCTCGAGGCCGTGGAGATTGTTAGGGTAGTGAGTGAGGGGGAAGGGAGCGAGCCTGGGAGCGTGTTTACGAATCGGAATGGGACGAGGATGTTTTGTCGGTTTGCGTTTGAGGTTAGGGTGAGGGAGGACGGAGAACGAGGGGTGGAGGAGAGGGTTAGGATCGATCCTGAGGAGCATTGTGATTATGTGTGGGCTTCTGAGGAGGAGGTTAGGAGGGAGAGGGTTGGGGAGAGGGAGATTCCTATTACGAATGGGCAGATGGCGAGGTTGATTCTTGATGGGTTTCGGAGGAGGAGGGAGGAGGGGGTTTAGAAAAGATGTCGACGATGGTGACCATGATCGTCCTTTTGATATCGTCGATGACGAATGACTGCAAATATAGACGGGGCTGATGGAAAGAAGATGTGAAAGAATAGACACGACTACGACACTAGTATGGTTATGGTACTGAAGACAAGATATGTTGGTTGCGTGAAATGAAGGAGACAAGCACATCCCAATTTAGCCAGAACTAGAAGTCATACTCGAGCCAACATACAACGCAGATACACAAACACCTTCATCTCAGTCAGGTTGGCATTCTTCTCTTGTGTAGGACACCTTCTCTCTCGTGAATCTTTGCTAACCATTGGAGTCTTTACACTTCATATTCGACACGCACTCCCGCAATACCTAGGTAACTAACCACCAATACCCATCATCAAATTCAACCCATCTATATATCATCCCCAATGCTCACAGCACCATGACTCTCAATTCAGAGTCCTGCCCAGTAACACGCCCCTGTCGAAGCCCGAATCCTTTCACAATAGACACGGCGCCGACGGCAACTGTCGCCATAAGGAACAACAACCTGGTACTATAGAGCCCCCACAAGTGTCAGCCGCTGATCGCGAAGGGACTCCTCATACGGGGGAAAAGAAAGGAAAAGATAATCCTCGAGAAAGCATGGCGTACTGGAAGTTCCCTTCTTCGGCGTTGAGCCATTCCACGAGGCTGAGCAGAGATAGCTTCACCATGGCCGCCAGACCGCGCATCTGCGTACTTGAACCTGGCAAGTGAAAAGGTTATCTGCGCTCAAAGGCTTTCCTGAACGGAAGATAAGGTACCTAGAGGCAAATAGGGAGGCAGCTGGCTGAAATGATGTCCTGATATACCGAGTCGGCTGACTATAAGCATATGATAGTGAAAGGTGGGGGTTCAGAGGTCATCGCGGCCTTCATGTTGCAACAGCAGATTCATGAGCGTCAGCTGACGCCTCGTCGACACCCTCACGTCTACGAAGGGCTGCAACGTGGCGGCTGAATCCTTGTTGAGTCTTGCGAGCAATCGGAGCCTTTTTGCCATAGGGGCCAGGCCAATCAGCGCCAACCGCTTCAGATATGATGGGTTGAGGGGTCGAGCGAGGGCAAGAGATATCGCACATCAAGCTGCTGCTAACCTACGAGCTGCGTTCATCATCTTGTCGAATTGGCTCTGATCCTACCGCACTACCTTTCACTTTTGCGAAAATCTAAAGAAGCCCGCGATGCTCCCAAACACGGTCATGATCGTCACTCTATGGTGTTTCTGTGAAATGTTGATCTTCGGGCGAGAGTTGCCGGCGCCAGGGCGGAGCCGACGCGAGACAGTGTTTTGCTGCGCGCATTGGGCCGAGGAAGCACTACTGCGGCCCGACGCCGGCGGTAGATTGAGGCGCAGAATTCGCAACATCGGTGATTCAGGCACCAAAAGTGCATGCATTCTGCAAGTCTGCATGGCGAAAGAAAAGGCTCGACAAACTTGGCAGACGCCCTGCTCGATTCAGGGGTAGTTCGTCAGTCGGGTTCACTACAGGGTCCAAGCAAGAGCAAGGCAAAGGCTTTGGGACCTTTGCCGATCTAATGCATCTTGTTTGAACGTGGAGCAATAACAATTTGACGGCAATTACCTAGCAGGGCGTTCCACTGGAGGTGATGACTTGTCAATATCATGCCGAACGCGATAGCGCAGCGGCTTTGTTGCTCGTCTCTATTCAAGTTGCGTAGGGCCGTAGCTTGGTAGCAGCGTACCGCGTCAAACGAGCTTCCGACATGACCTGATGGAGCTCAGAAGCCTCAAAAGCCTCAGAGTACGAATGCTACCGGTCATGCCGGAGCTCTGGGGGCACGGGTCCAGACCTCTGCGGACAGCCCACTAAGAGCCTTACACGGCCCGGACAGCGCCCGTGGCGGATTCACATCGTCATTTGCGGCTCTGGCTCGGTGGTGCAGACTGCCGTGGTAGCGTAAGGTAGCTTACGCAGTTACTCAGTCAAGGCACGGATAGTGTTGTAGTGTTGAGGCCAGCTGCCTTCTCCATAGCTTCAGACCTAGGTAAATGGCGCTACTGCGATGATCGGTAATGCCCGACGCATACCATAATCAGGGCTGCCCAAACCGTTGTCCTCCTCCACCGCGTAGCAGCGTAGGGGAAAATTAGCACGGTTAGTCAGGTTCCTAGCGCGAGATCCCAATGTTTGGGGCGGAATCATTGCCGGGGGGGGGGAATCTCGAGGAGATGGAATCCGCCGCTGACACTTGATTCCATGGCGTAGATCTGACAGAAACGGGCAGCGGACGACACGAATGAGGCGAGCGCAGTGGAAGTGGCCGCTGGCGTTGCCATTTTGGGGAAGCCGGCGAGGAAACAGAACAGAGTCTCGAACTTGAGCGATGAGGGGTCGTTGGGCGGTGAGTCCCAACGTCCCCAGTCGGAGGCAGAACCGGAGAAAAAAGATCATCTATGGAGTGGAGATGCTCTGTATTCGTAGGCTGTATCCGTACCAGCAATGTGGATGTGGTGGGATGGTTGATGAGGCTGTTCATTGGGCTCCGCTGTAGTTGGTTATTGGCATGCCGGGGGTTGAAGAGGCATGATCGGCGCCTACATCCAAGACACCCCGCGAAGGAGGAGGAGGAGGAAGAAGTATCCGTACGAGTGAACTACTGAAGAACGACGTGGGGTCTGCAAAACTTTGATGGCTCATGATGTAAGGACTCCAGCCCAATATCTCATCGTCCAGTCCTTTTGATGAGGCTTGACAGGCGAATACTCATGTAAGCTGTGGCGAGTTACTTTGCGGAGGCATCCATTCTACTACTTCGCCTTGTGCTGGGTGACACTGACGGGAGGTGAGCCTATGGATGATGGGATTCGTCGTTTGTTGTCGTGAAGATGTGCGGTGAGCTAGCTCGGGTGGCTCGTTAGTCCCAAGATTCGGATACGACTCTGCGTGTGCCTTGATTGATAGTTGGTGACCCATGGCAATAATGCCAGCTGGGTTTGTTTGTTGTTTTGGCGACTCAGACTGTAGTCTGTAGACTGTACGGACTTTACCCAGTGGCCTTTTACGCCCGCCAGATGGCAATATGGGAGGATTCGACCCTGACCGCAGCAATTGGACGTGGGTTGACATTGACTATGCGTCGTTGCCAATTGGGGAGAAGTGAGAAGTCTGATAGTGCGTTATTATCACGGATGACAGTGAAGATGACAGCAACAGCGTCGCATTGCGGCGAGCTTTCCGCGGAGTCCAATGCAGCAGGCGTCACGGTTGCGGAAGTGCCAAAGTGCTTGTGGCAGGCGCGTCAAATGTACCCGTACCTACCTTACCAGCTTACCTACACATTGCGAAGTACTAAAGTACCTAAAAGTGGAAGTGACGATGCGGAAATATGTTGCCGTGCCTCTTACCTGCTTCTTCAATCTTGTGCTTCTTTCCTGCTGAAACTTGAATATGTGGCTGGTTGCTTCCTGCCTCTTTCTTGATGCAATCAATTGCGGCTGGCCGGCACTCTCGCGGGGCAGGAGCAAGATGCCGCACAACTGCCTGCATGTGCATACCTATTCGTACATAGGTACGGAGTACCTTCCTCAGAGGTGCAGGAGGTTACGAATCCGCGACTCACGCGGCCCCACTCTCCAGCTGCTGATGACCTCAGCGGCGTCGATCCTCGATCTTGAATTCATGGCATTGGCTGCAGCCAGCTGGGGTGGTGGATCCCGGCTTCCCCACACCTTCCCAGTCGACTTTTTCAATCCCCATATGCTTCTTTCCCTTTTCGCTCATGATCCCTCGGTCATCAGTCATCAGTCAGCATTTTTGTTCCTTTGCCGTTTTTCCCCCTCCCCATCCTCGCTATTTTGTGTGTGTGTGTTTGATTTCATCTAGTCCCGAAAGGCATCTATCAGCTAACAATGATTTTTCTTTTCTTTTTTTCGCCGGCTTCGGAAGACGACAGACCGCTAATGTGGACCTTCCGGCCCTGCCGAACCCTCTGAAGTCCGTTCTTGAGGAGACGAGAGACAAACTCTACTACCTTACCTTACTTCGCGTGGGGAGGCGAGAAAACGAACTCGAACCATGCGATGACTTCGAGTCTATTCCAAGAAGCCTCGCTCGGATCTGCGTCTGGATTCTGCTTCGGTTCACCCGCGAAGTTCAAGCCCTTAGACCCCCTTGCCCGAACTCTGCTCAACACTCTCCATGAATGCAGTGACGCACTTTGCGTCGGCTTGTCCTTGATTTCCTCCCCGGCTTGCCCAGCAAGACGTGGACGCCCACGCGGGGGACAGAGAATTTGGCCGGTCTTCTAAGCACCGAGCCTGAGAAAAGCGGCCAATTCTTCTGACCCCCGCGTGACGCCCAGCTAAGCTCGACCTAGGGGGAGGCACTGGAGGAACACACAGCTCACAACTTGATCTATTCGACTGTTACTAGCTCGACCTCGACCTCGTAGACTCATGCTCTCACACGGTTACACATGCACTTACAAGACACAAGACACCACATGCTATGCTACTTGCGGTACTCCCAACCCACTCGCAACCAACTGCATGCCGCATAACCGCGCTACTGTTTCTTGTCGACCTCCAAATCTCGCGCTAGAGCCTTGTTTCGTCGACGGTCGACCAACCTGCCGCAGGCCTGCTCGCACTCACTCACCCACCTCTCCGAGTCCAGGAAGACTCTGGAGTTTGTTCTGTGCCTTGATCTGAAGGCCTCGCCAGACCGACCCGGACACGAGACCTGCCTTACACGCGCATCTCTGGTTGACTCGCACTCTGTTGCAGTGATGCGTCTGCGGTCTGCTAGGTCATAGCCAACCCCTCCCTTGCGAATTGGCAAAGGCCTGTCAACCAAAGCTGCGCGCAAAATACCTGTCTTGGGCGTCCCCAGGATGCTGTGGCCCTCGAGACTCTGGCCTTTGACTGGCTGCCATGTCAGACAGCTGCACCCAGCAAAAAGGTGCCGTCATCATCATCCCCATCTCCCTTTTTAGGGTCGTCTATCAGGCACCGGCCCGCCCTGGCGCGCTGACAAGCTTACTGTCCCTATCTCCGCCTCCCCATACTGCCGGGTGTGAATCTTCCGCTGCCTCTCAACCCGGAAAAAAAAACTACGCAAGTGTCTCTTGGCATTTTTGTTCAACGGCCGCCGCGGTGGCTGCTGCAGGGGATTCAGAGTTCTCAAGTGAGCCAGCAACTCTCTACAATGCCTACCCGGAGTCGAAAGCATTGCGAGAGCATGCGAAATACAGAGTGTAGCATAGCAATCCGAGCTCAACGAGGGATTCGATGGGCGCCTCATCGTTGGGCCTCAATCGAAGAGCCTACGGATACAGATCGCAGAGTATGTACTCAAGCCCGCCAGGATATCCTCGATACCCTTCTTCAACAGCCATCGTCGGCCCTGCCATTTTCACCGCTCGCAAGTCGCTGGCCAGTTCGTGGCATATTGCTGCCCTGGGGTTTCCCATGTCGAGAAGCCAAAAGATCCTCCTTCCGCAATAAGTACACCTCTTTTCCGCTTAGGCGTGCTTTAGAACAGCTTTGTTCCAAGGAACAGAGCCAGTCAATGACCTTGAACCGCACTCTCTGTGCTGCGTGGTCCCCTGTTGATACCCCAGCCACTAGTCTCAATGCAATGAGCCCCAGGTTAGCCTGGCCAGCCCGGATCTTACGGTTTGGGACACCAGAGTTGAGATGGCAGAGATTGCGTCTCAATGCGAGAGGATAGGAGATGGAGAAGGCCATGATGCAAACGGGCGTGCGGGTGAAACATGGCCGTTTGGCGCCACACGGTTGGGAACTGGTGCACAGGCAAACGACCAAGTTCCAGAGTCACGACTAATTCCCCTGCTTTCGACCTCTGAGCATGCGGTAATGTGTTGCGTTGCCCTTTCGCCGCATCTCGTCCTTTCACACACACTCTCCGAACTGTCAAGTGTCAGACCTTCAGACCGTCAAGCATCTCAGTGGGACGACACCCCATTATTCTCGCAAGATGACTCGGACATGGCGATTTCCAAGAGAGTGTGGCGCATGACTCTCCAAAGGACCAATGAGGATGGCGTGGAGATCTCACAGGACAGCCAGGGCACGGCGCACGCAGGGTTTACTGGGGGTTGGTCTTGGACTTCTTGGAAGTCTCGGCGCCGCGGAGGCCATCCACAGAAAGTCAGAGATATTTGATACTCATGCCAGGCCTCCAGGAGTCCAGCCATCCCATCAAGTCGCGTGTTTTGGCATTGCCATACGAAAAAAAGGATACGTACCCACGAAAACACCATTAAGCGTCGTTTTGGCTCCGCAGCCATGAATTGCGGGCCGAGTCTTGGGTATGGAATCACGGAATGCCTGCGTATAAGCAGAAAGAAGGATTACACCGGCAATCATCTTTCACTGCCCCGGCGATAGGGCCTCGAAGATGCTGCTCAGTAACCAACATTTGATCATTTGTCAATTGGCGGGCAAAAAGTCCGGCACGTATGCCGAAGCTCGGCAGACGGGGGGGGGGGGGGGGGGGATTCTGCATATCGCCTAACTAATTTGGTACCAGATCACGTTGATCTGTCAAAAAGAGGCAGAACAGAGTTGAGACTACAACGGCACTAGGACGCAATAGACGCGCTGACACGGCACATCGTCACTTTTGGTGGCCGCGGCATGATACTTCGTAACGCCCGTACTGGAGGATACCACGCCGGAATGACTACCGAAGCATTTCTTCTCATCTTCCAGAAGGATTTCAGCAACAACGGCTGGAGGCAAGAAAGGGTCCCCCTATATCGAAACTTGGATCACGATGTGCTCGTCAACGGACGACATACCTATCACGTAGGCGCATCATTGCCCGATATTGCCTGCGGCTACGCCCTTGGATCGCGGCTCATCGCATAGACCTGCCAAGGTCTTGCTTGCCATCGAGTCCCGATAGAAAGTAGGCGGCAAGCATGGTTCGACAACATCCCGGGTGTGCCCTGGGAAGCGACCATACGGATTCGAGACTGTCACAACTGTCTGTACCGAGTACGTCGTGCGTCATGTCAAAACGAGAGAGAGCCACAGAGCTATTGGCAGACACGCAGACTGGCAGGCTTGAAGTTGCCGATACTGGACATGTGCAGAAGGCAGACTGCTGACACTTTGTTTGTCAAATAGAGTCTCTCTTATCGGGCACCAGCCACACTGCCACGAATACAAACTCCACCAACCACTCGCCACGCTAATCCGCATCTTCCTTTCGCATTTGGCTGGATTCCCAGTCGTCCCCCGGCTATGCGTAGCCACTGCTTACTCACACGACGCAGACGAGAAAGACATTCACTTTGACACCGTCATCACTCTCTGTCTCGCACCACTACCTGCTTCTCCAGCAAGACACGGGCAGATGCAAGTACAGGACGCCAGACAACTGGTATCCGCCCAGCAAAGCCGAGCCCGGCCCAGCGCGGAGCCACAGTTCAGAAGTCCCTTGCCCTTCTATTGGAAACGAGCAGCTGCGGACACTGGAAATTTAAAGAAAAAAACAAAGCCCCAATTTTAAAGGGAACAACCAGGGTCTTACCAAGGCCTTGAATACATCATAGGTTGATCATCCGTTCACGCAAGCTTCGACCAGGGACTTCCTGAACATCCGGCCGGCCTGCGGATCCTTGGGAGAAAGACGAAAGAAAGTCTGCTATGAACTGCTGCCATTGCCCACGGCCACACTGAATTGGATTGGACTGGATTGGGCTCTATACCTAGTTGATTCAAACTGCCTTACGTACCGAGGAAAGGTCTGACAGGTAATAGTTGCGCAAGCCGCCAACTTCCATGGTTGCCAATGCCGTCTTTTCCATCGGTTCCGCGCTACGAATACCTCACCTCATCCTGCGCGCCGTCCTTTTCCTGGTGTCTGTAAATACCCTTCTTCCTCTTACAACTACACACACACGAATTGCCAGAGCCATCGTATTGGAATTCCTCAACCGTCCCGTCTTATCCTTCGTCTCCCGTTATACCCGAGGGCAATAGTCCGCAACCTCGACATACCTTCAGTTAGAACCTACGTAGACATTCGCTACTAATCGCCCACGCCACTCAGACGTTCAATTCCAACTCGTCCCGCCTCGTCCGCCATTGTAAGCTATGCCTATTGCCTACGTCCTCTCGGCCCTGCTCTTTTACCTTATTCACTATTTTTCTTCTTCCCCTCTTCCCAAACGTCCCATCTCATTTCAACCCATAACATACCCCCCGTCGCCTCGTCTTTTCTTGCGAGAGCCAAACAAAAGAAGAAGGAGAAGAAGTCCATCCGTCCTTCGTTGGCCCCTTCGTACTGTTCCTCCCGCCCCAAATCAAGCTCGCAAGTCATCCATCCTTGGAAGAGGGGACACACAGGGCGTACACCGCACACACCGCACACCACTCACCGCGGCCGCGTCGCAGAATCTCTTCCCCCGCCTGACAGCAGCATCCTTGCACGTTGCTTGAGTCTGCCGTCGCAACCAATTCCACTATTTCGCTGGATACGCTGCGCGACAAAGCCAATTCCCACTGTTTCCATTCGGCATCCAGAACTTTGAAGTCGGGATACCGTCGCAACACTGAACCATCGCGGCCGCTCTACTTTGCAGTACCTGGTCTCCCGGCTTGCCTGCCCACGCCTCTCTGCCTCTCACACTCTCATACTCTCTCTCTTTCTCTCTCTCACACACACACACACACACTCTCTCTCTCTCTCTCTCTCTCGCCAATTCTCTTCACCGTACGTGCGCTCCGCTCAACTGTACCTTTCTTGTTGTTCGCTCGCCTTGCTGGACTCTAGCTACCACTTCACTTATCCATCTTCCCCCCCGCCTGAACAGGGGCAGTTCCCGGGTCATCGACTCTAACCGCCTCGCCTCGCCCTCGCTTGCCTCTCCCTTCTTCCCCCATCCTACACCCCTCATCGTTGTCGACATCTTCCCTGTCGTGAACATCTCACTCGTCGATATCGATTCTCTGGCCCATCTCATCATTCTCTCCCCCCCCCCCAGTCACTACAGTCACGGAATCCTCACTCACCCCCCCCCCCTTCTGTACCTTCACAGGCCTCTCAGGCTTTCAGCAGGTCGAGTGGCGTTGCGCGCGGGGCTCCCCATCATCACTTTACTGAGGCAGTCAGAAGGTAAAACTTGAGACGTCCATTCAACACGGACGGAGCCTGACTGGTCCGGACTTGTGAGTGTGTCCTGCGGTATCTATGCCGACTTGACCTGGCCGCCCCGGGACTGGATGAGGATTGGATTTCGATTGGAGACTCTCTCTCTCTTCCCTCCTCCTCCTACCACGGCTACTACTTGTTCCTGTACACACACACTCACACTCACTCACACGCACCTCATCCCGCACCCGCACCCGCACCCGCATGCCGTACTGATCTTCCCGTTGTACCTAGCAACTAGACTTTCTTCTCCCGCCAAACAAGACGCAGAGATCTTGCTTTTCCTTCAGGAGGTCCGAGGGTGGAATGTGATTAAGCCTCCCCCCGGCTCTTGTCACTGACTGATCGCATGCACGCCTGACTCTGACGCTGCTCAACCGGTACGTCTTGCATTTTCCTTCTAGTACCTTTCCCTCACATTCTGAGGCTGCCCGTCCGGCCCGCCTAGCGCCATCTCCATCTCGTTGTACCTCTCTATACCTTACCGGCCGGTAGTCTTGGTCTCCCAAGACCAAGACGACGCATTTCTTATGCCCCCCCATGCCTGTCTCTCCATGTGCAGCAAGTGCTCGCACCGCGCCGTGTCCCATCACCGCTGCACCACATTATCACGGTCAACCCTGCATCCCACCTCAAACCCCCATCATCCCTAACTCGCCTCGATGCCCGACACTCCTTGACCCGACCTACACATCCTCGTCTCCTCTTCCTATGGATACCCTCACTTGCTTTTTGCCAGCGCATAGAACCATCTCATGCACCTAATCTGCCCAGTACCCCAGACCAGTCTCCTATTGTCTCTGACCGTAGGAAACTTCCCTTACACACGCCCTTTCTAAAACTCCATACTCAACTTAAACCTCAACCTCTTTCTCCTATTTCTTATACATACATATCGCGCCCACTTTCTGGCTGAGTGATTCCGCACTCTTTGTCACTCGGCCACACGCTACATGTTTTTTCCAACCAGTGGTGTCTAACAATGTCGGCCACCATGACAGATTCGGAGCGATCTCGGCGTACGGAAAACTGGATTCCCACATCCACCCGAGGCGGCGTCTACTACTGCCCCAGATATCTTCTCGATCCTCCCGCTACACAACAAAATCGCCTACCGACGCCGCCCATTCGCGCTCGCCAAGTAAGACCGCGATCAATACACATCACCTCGTGGCCCTCGGGCTTTGTACCCCACGAATTACGGCCACAACTAGAGCGCCCCGTCAAGAGGAGGAAACCGTCAAAAGCTGTATCCCCAACTACAACGGCGTTGGGAAAGACTTCATTGAAGTTCAGCATCAAGCAGTTCTTCTCCCTCTCTCAAAAACAAGTGCCGAGTCGTTCTACGTCACGCGCATCCACACTCTCCAGGCCTACGCTCTCGAGGCCACCCAGCAGAGCTGCGAGCATCCTCAATCGACTCTCTACCTACCGTGAAGTAGATTTGGTGGTTCCGGACGAAGACACAATGGCGCTACGATCTGCTGCCATGGCGGAGGCCCTACGGCCGCCTTTGATGAGCTCTGCATACAACGCACCCGGGCAGCGAAATAGCTTGATGTCAGTACGGAGCGCAAAAAGCAACGTAACATCAATGGTTACCGAGATCCCCAAGCCTGTCGCCCACGGTAGCGGCGTTAGCTGCTCGATCTTGATGGCGGAACCGAACATTTTCCTCACTGGATTCGACCATGATGGCCACAGACAACACTCACAAGGTGGCACAGCTCTCCTGCGCGGAAAGCTCCAATTGAAGGTCACGAAGAACATCAAGATCAAGGGTGTGAGCTTGAAGTTGGTGGGCAAGGCACGCACCGAATGGCCCGAAGGAATTCCTCCCTTGAAAGTCGATCTGTACGAGGAAGAGTCACTGCGCACGCAGGTTTTGACCTTTTTCAACGCCGTGAACGACGGGTGGGAGACCGAGTACGGCAACCAGTGTGTCTACACATTGAAGAACAGCTCCACGAACTCCTCTTCAACCAACCTCGCCTCCAGCTCACCCCGCAATTCGATGTCGCCTTCGCTACTCTCAATACCGCCCAACCGACAGGGTCTCACGGCCAAGGAGTTGAAGCGTCTGTCTCTGCAGTCAAATCAGTCAAGAAGCTTCGGCAAGGGCGACAACCCGAGTGGCAACCAGGCAAAGGGTTACAAGGTGTTTTACCCAGGCACGTACGAGTACACCTTTGAGCTGCCCATCGACCACCATCAGTTGGAGACAACTAAGCTCCAGTATGGCTCGGTGAAGTGGGAGCTGCAGGCAACCGTCGAGCGAGCTGGAGCATTCAAGCCGAACTTGCACGGATCCAAGGAAGTCGCCATCGTTCGCGTACCAGATCAACTCTCACTCGAAATGACGGAA
This sequence comes from Colletotrichum phormii, assembly GCF_030913505.1. Lineage (NCBI taxonomy): Eukaryota > Fungi > Ascomycota > Sordariomycetes > Glomerellales > Glomerellaceae > Colletotrichum > Colletotrichum phormii. The sequence goes on from NW_026851456.1 coordinate 847,659, forward strand.
CCCATCTCGATTAGCAGACAATGGGAGGATCAACTCCACTACGACATTATCATTTCGGGCAAATCTTTCCCCTTGGGCACCAAGATCCCGATTGCCTTCAAGCTCACGCCGCTTGCCAAGGTTCAGGTTCACAAGCTCAAGGTTTTCGTCACCGAGTCGATCGAGTACTGGACCAACGACCGCAGGGTTACTCGCAAAGACCCGGGCAGGAAGATCCTCCTGCTCGAGAAGACTGCCGGCAAGCCATTGGAGCCTGCCTATGCGTCGTCGGATGTTCGCGTGCTCAATGGTGGTGAGCTCACGCCCCGCCAACGCCGGGAGGCCCGGGAATCTGCAGCTATGCGGCGCGCAGCCGATGCCTCCCGACACGGCGTGATGCCTGAGCCTCTTCCCGAACCGGTGGACAACATTTTGGGTGATTTGGATCTTGGGCTGGAGAGCTACTGGGGGTCTACCGAGATCGAAATGAACGTTCAATTGCCGACTTGTGAGACCATGGCCAAGAGCAAGGAGATGCGTTTGCATCCTGATTGCAGTTGGAAGAATGTCAACGTGTACCACTGGATCAAGGTAAGACGATTACTGTCCATTGAATGATTTGCAAAGACTAACAAAACCCCCCCTAGATCGTCATGCGGATTTCCCGCCTCGACCCTGAGGATCCCACCGGTACCAAACGCCGTCACTTTGAGATCAGCATCGACTCACCGTTTACGGTACTCAACTGCCGCGCCACTCAGGCCAACACCTCCCTCCCCGAATACTCAGGCCCCGACGTGGGCTTGAACCAAAGCCGTCACACTTCCTGCGGCTGCCCCGATGCTGTCACCATCTCTGGCCCCTCTGAGGGCTCACCTAACAACCTATCGACCGGCGCTCTCACCGTCATGGAGGCGCCTGGCAACCTTCCTGCGCCCCCGCAAGCCGCTCATCTTCCCTCCTCACCGCAACCTACAACCGGCGGCACCGGCACCGGCCGGTCGTCACCGCCGAACTCCCAGACATCGGTCGACCCGCTCGCCGACACGCACCCCCGACCCATTCACCTACTTCGCGTGCCCTCTTACAACCCGCCCGCGTTTGACGCTGAAATCCCCCCACCGCCCGCCGAGAACGACCAATTCCCGCTGCAGACACCCCCGCCTCAGTATGATGTCATTGTCGGCACGCCGAGCGTCGACGGCATGGCGGACTACTTTGCGCGGCTCGCAGACTACGGCTACGACGAACCCGAGGAAGACTCTGACTCGGATGAAGGTCCTGCCCGTATTACGGAGCGCGGAGGGCGTGTCAATGTCGCGCATCCCCGCACGCCCGGCGGCAGACGCGCTCCCAGCCGCAGCATGGAGATCCAACGCCCCCCCGTCGAGCTGAGAATGGACGCTCTGCCTACCCTTCGACGGGATGGAGTCCACCCGCAAATCAACTGAACATAATGCTGTAATATCACAGAAAAAAGAACTGGCACAAATTTGGAGGTGATGAGATGATTGAGACGAGAAACTTGGACGACGAAGACTTGGGGGAGAGGACCTACTCGAATTACTTTTGCATCATTGTATGGATCATTGAGACGACACCTTCAAAACTTATCAACGCATCCTCATCAGGATTGGTTCGGCGTATTCACTGGGGTGGTTTTTCGGAATGTGTGGTGTGTTTGCTCGTAAGATGTGGAGCAGTACCGGGAGGAACACAGTCGGGCGTTCTTGTTGTCTTTTTATTTGGGATATATACCTGGACACTACGTCTACTGCTCTGTGTGAATATTGATTCCCTGGATATGTATTGGACTTGAAGACAAACATCTTACATCACTTGGAAAAATAACTTTGGTGACTGTGAATCTCGACATCCTCGACGACGCGTTCAACTGACATGACTTGATCACTGAGATGGTAAGCTATGTTAATGCCCATTGAGTCGGCATAGTCATTTGAACCTAGCGTGGCATTGCACCTGTTAGACCAAGTTAACAAGCCCACGATGCTTAGTTGGTCTTCTCAATATCACGATCCCTAGACGCGGTGCCCGTAGTTCCATATTTTCGCCACATCAAGACTTTGCGATTCGTATGGAATCGGCCCAGTCCCGACCCATCGGTACTACTTCACTGACGGCTATTGGCACAAGGGGAAAGAATGGGGGCTGCAGAAGACAGGGTAAAGTATAGAAAGGGGGACGCTTGGGGGGTTGCAGTTTGAGTTTCTTGAAGGGGGTTGCAAAAGGGGGCGACACACGAGATCTATTGGTGGTCCTTGCTTGGGGGGAGCACGTGGAGGAAACTCAGGTCGATTGGCATTTGAGGTTTACCGGAAAGCGCCGTCCATCAATCGAGAGTTTGACACTAGGGGGGTGGGAAGTTCGAAGATAATCACTTTACTTCCCATCGTTTTGGTCGTTGATCTTGTGGGCCATGAGTGAGATGTCGTCATTCAACGGGGAATTACTTGGGAAAGGATCCCTTGAGAGTCGTTAATCCTGTCCCCGCGTTTGAAGGGTAAAAGAGTATATGAACGAAACTACCAGCGTGTCGACTTCTGTATTTGACGAGCGGCAAGCGAAACCGTAGCCGGAACTTTATTTTAATTTCTGTTTAAGTGTTGGTTTGTTGGTTTGATTCGTTGGAGGGGTGGTAAACGGTTCTTTTTTGTTTTCTTCAGCTGATGGCGGGGTGGCGTTTGTTTCATGGGCGGGAGGGGAGTGTGACCTCACCGGACACGGGGTTTGATATTTTGGTGATATTGAAGGATTGGTTTGCGAAAGCTGGCAGAATTTGAACTGGATAAGGTTCTTCTTGACAAAGTGTTCGAGCATATCCCGAGTGAAGCAGTGGAAGGTTGCTTGGCACCTGGGGAAGTTGAGATATGGTAGAAGAAAACCCGCTTCAGAGTTTAGAGAAGGGAGAACAAGTGATAGGTATTGTCAATGGCATTGACGGGAATGCTCGTGCGGACGGCGGGAACGGGATTCGGGGCGGCTTCTTTCTTTCCGATTGGGGATTGGGTTTTCCGATGGTGGTGGTGAAGAAGAGGGATTTGCTACCGTGCAGCGTGAGTGGAGGGTCTTCTGCTTGAATTGGTCCAGTCTTTTCTGGAAGAGAGTTTTGGAAGGATGAAGTGAGTTTGCAGGTGTCATTCAGAGCTGAAATGCAGGGGATGGATTTGGAGATATTGGGTGGAGGTCATGGCTTGAGGTCGGGTGGGTGAGGATCACGATCATGGGTTTGGCGAGGTGTTTGTCGGCCTGCGAATTACTTCAATCTCGATGGCGGCAGAACGGGCTGGAATGCGTTATTGCTAGAGGATATGTATTGAGTCTACTGCAGAAGAAGATTCGGCGCTTGACACGTGGTCGCGATTTTGTCTTGACGAGGGGCTTTGCGGGAAGGAACTGGGAAAAGCTAATAGAGGGTTCCCGTCTGATGTTCTCAACCAACCGACGAGATGCTTTCAGAGGAGACAGCTTACTCAGGTCTCTGGGGGACCTGGACTCATGGTTGGGCAGGAATCGAAGAGGCTACACCTCTTCGAGCTCAAGATTGGGGCGGTGATGTGGACAAGGGTTGGTGTTGATTGTTGTCGGTCTAAGCAAAGCTGGCATTTGACATGACCGGAGGTCTAGACTACAGGCCCTTTAGAATCTAGCTTGTTTGCAGGATGGCACGCGTGAAGATTGACGCTTACAGAGTATGTAGTTCGCCGTGTCTTGGGTGACTGGCTCTAAACCGGGGGAAGCTTGAACGCCTTGAACTTAGTCTCGAAGTGAGAACTTGGAGGGAGGATGAGGCAATGGTGGTATTATACCGGGACTAGGACCAGTTTGTGGCACTTGGTGAGTATATCAGTGCGTGTCGTTTGGGTCAAACGCTTGAATGGCGTGGACTTCCATCAGTTTGGGAAGGGTGCTGCACGAGGAGTTCTCTGTGCTCCGATGTCTCTCTGCACACGACGTCGACGTTAAGTTTCACTTCTTAGCACCTTTTCAGCGTTCTCGTACCGTGACTGACACTCGAATTTAACGGTCGATGTATTTGATTGCCAGGTCTTGCAGACTTTTGGCATTCTTTAATAGCCTTTTAGGGACTGATACTTGGCGCTATCGAAGTTACAAGAAGGTCGACTGAATATCCTGGGGCTCACATTAGCACAATGGCTTTTAGTGTAGAGAAAACCTTCAGTTACTTCGATAGGCCCTGACTCGCTAGCACGTAGTTGTAGTTGTCTAAGGAGATCGTGGATAAGTTCAGTTGGTCAAGCAATGTGTAACAATCTATGCGTGGGGGTCTGTAGAATACTCTAAGAATGCTGCCAAGGCAATGATATAACTCAGGGGACCTTCTTCAAAGTCTCAGTACTCTGCTTTTCATTAAGTCAATGGAGATTGAGGCGCGATGCAGCACTTGACAGTGTCTTGGGTTGCTCGACATCATCTGTTGAACCCAAGTTACCGCCAAGCGGATGAAGCTGACAGTTGCTTCAACAATCCAACAGGAGGTACTGGGAAGTGTCTGCATGAAAAAAATGTACCAGAAGAAGTGGGCGAGCCCATGAAACGTTAATTACCAGATGTGGCTTATGGGCGAATGTGTGGATTTTCACAGGAGATTGACAACTTGCTTTATCAAAGCAAGGCTAATCGCCCTGTTTCTCCGAAGTAACGGAGCTCGAGATTTCTGTCTCCTTACGAAGAATCTCATAATATGTAGTTTCCGTCCCACAGTCCCGGGGGCAGAGAAAGTTGACGGCGTCTGTGAATCTACTTAGGCGACGTAACTAGCAATTGACAGTCGTTGATAATTAGCCATGGATTCCGGCAGCTTAGTCTCTTGTACTCCTAGCTAATTTCAATTGCAAGAAACTCTCGAGGTGTCTTCGATATGGCGTTTGAAAGAAGTCGTTCTGTACGTTCTGTACAGAAGGGGCCTTGTGAGTAAGGGACCAAACTTCCTCCGCCGCAAATCTCGTGGCCATGAACTGACTTACGAGAACCTTGGGGGCTACTTCCTGGCGCCAATCTCCAAGCAACTCGAGATAATGTTAATTGACCAGTAACAGTGTATTTACTCACGTGGTATTCTGTGCCGAAAAGCAAAACAGAAAATGAGCCGTGTTAGTGTACCTTGGTCGAAGGAGAACTTCGTGGAGCTTCTGCCCGCAACCCCGCATCCATGCATACCCATGACTAGTTGCGCCTGAAGGGTTCTTATGAGCGGGGAATGAGACGAACTACTGCCCTCACAACCTACCTTATCACGACTGAGTCATTCTTCATTTATCGTAGATAATGCCTTAGATCCCCTCTTCCAAGTCGACCTCTCTCTTGTTTAGACATTCTTTCTTTCCTACAGCTTCCGACTTCGTCATGAGCCACGGCCTTTCAACTCGCGGCAGCATCGCAGCCAAGCCCGACGATGGCATGCTTCTATGGAAGATCGTGCAGGACCTCTGGGATCCGGAGTCAAATCCCAAAGGCTATGTGAGCTTGGGAATCGCGGAAAACACTCTCATGCACGATAGACTGTCGAAACACATCCACGAGAATTTAGCAGTTCCAAACCACTCGTTCACGTACGGAGATGGCATGACGGGCTCCAAGCGTCTGAAGGCATCACTCGCGCGCTTCCTCACAGAGCGACTTCACCCAGTAACGACCATCGAAGCTCAACATGTCTCCGTCACCAACGGTTGTAGTTCGGCAATAGAACATCTTTGCTGGGCGTTGGGCAACCCAGGTGAAGGCTTCCTCCTCGGCCAACCCCATTATGGAGCGTTCCTTCCGGACGTCGAGTATCGGACAGGCTGCAAGCTCGTGCAGGTCCCATTCCACGATATCGACCCGTTCGGGTTGGATGCGGTTCAGAAGTATGAGGAGGCATTGCTGTCTGCCAGGGAAAAGGGAATCAAGATTGCCGCCCTCATCCTGTGCCACCCCCATAACCCTCTTGGACGTTGTTACCCGCGGGAGACCATCGTTGAGTTGATGCGGCTGTGCCAGAAGTACGATACGCACCTCATCAGTGACGAGATATACGCTCTCTCTGTCTGGGAAAACACAATCGACACGAAGCCAGCGCCGGTTCCGTTCGAATCCTGTCTCTCCATCAGTACAACGGACATCATGGACGCCCATCGACTGCATGTTCTCTGGGGAATGTCCAAAGACTTTGGTGCCAACGGGATCAGACTCGGAGCCATAATTTCGCAGCACAACCCGTCGTTCCACAGCTCCCTGACCCCCGTCGGCATCTACAGCTCACCTTCCGGGCTCACGGATCATGCAACCGCTAACATCCTCGATGACCGCGAGTGGGTCGATGGCTACATCGACGAGAACCAGCGCAAGCTTCGAGAAAACTTTGAGCTGGTGGCTCACTGGGTCACAGAGAACGGGATCAAATACGCACCTGGGACAAACGCGGCATTCTTCCTGTGGGTTGATCTCGGGAAAGCCTATCGAGAGCGCCGTCCGGGTGTAGAAGTTGAGGATATCAGCACAGAAGTGATGCACGCGTTGCTTAGCAAGAAGGTGTTTCTGGCATCTGGGAAGCAGTTTGGAGCTGAGCAACCGGGATGGTTCCGGATCGTGTTTTCGAACAAGAAGGAGCTGCTGCTGGAAGGCCTCAAGCGAGTTGCTGCTGCGTTAGACGGTTAGACTACTGAACTTGATACGATCTCATCAAATGTCTTGGGGCGCTCGATCCAACTTACTGGGCTTTCTTTGCATAAGCGCATTGGGACAGTAAGGTAGTGAGACTTGGATTCTCGGTGTATCATCCGACATACACTGTTGTTGATAACTGAGATGAGCTGCTTATCATAAGAGAAGGTTTGCGCACTTTTACTTTTGTAGAAATTCTCCTACCAGTACACCAAGCTTAAATGATCCTTGCGTTGATCATCAAAAGCCCCTGTTGGAGGATGAAATCATGCGGCATGGGTCACGATTAGATAGAGCTGGAATGTTTAAACCTACCTCGTCATTTAGTACTTCAGTTCCATTGGGTTGTTCAATACCTACATTACAAGTGAGGCTGCTAACTCAGCACAGCCCTGTGACGATTACCAGAGGAAACCACTCGGCGGTTGGCTGTCTGTTATGTGGTGTCATTCTTGACTCGCTTAGCGTTCCTGTTGCTGCTGTGATATGGTCCTGGCAACTGTCGCGGTGCGGAACGCGCGGGGACCGTTGAGTGCTGTGGTTTGGTATCAAGCCCTCAGCATTTGAGCGTGAATTATCGTGCCTCTCCGAACTCTCACTTTCAACAATCGACGGAAGACTTCGAAAACCAATGCGTCGGCGACGACTTACATAAGAGGGAGATGGGCTTGTTGGCTTATACCTGCGCATCCTGTGGGTGAAGGCGGCCCTTGAAATGTCACCGTAAGACATCGACCGTTCGCGGATGTATTTTAACTATTTTCCCTAGAATGATGACCAATACTCAGACGAATTCGTTGAGTAATACAAAGGAAATGGTACAGCTAACAGCATTGAAGACACGCAAATGCTTGCATTACATGGTGTTCGAGGCCGGCAGTGTCTGGATAGTTTTGCCAATTGCGGTAAGGCCTCGTTCTTCTGGCTGGGCTGCAGGGATCCTTGAGCGACATCCGCCCACATCTGCTTAATGCCTCCAGACATTAGGACGAGATCCCTGCGAACCCGCGCGGTTCCCACCGGCGTGCTAGTACTGCCCAGTTCTACGTCAATATCATTTGTTGACTTGATCCTGAACTTTTGGTTAGAGTGTTCTCGGCGTATACGCTGTGCATTCATAGCAGACTTGAACCTCTGGTTAAGGTACATCACTGACTCCGAAGCCATTGTTACAGGTGACAGACATCTTTACTCTGGCTTTGGGAACCCGTATCATTCAGTTGTCGTTGTTTGAAGACGAGTGTCACATAAGTACCCTAAGGTAGCTTATAGAGAGGATATAATTCGCTGTTAAACATAAATGACTGATCGCTGCGGCGTGACCGAAATCCTTCTCACTTCGCTCATACGATGACAGAGTACGCCATTGCAATGGCACGCTAGAAGAGTGCGGTCATGTCTAAAGGGGCGATGTGACCCAAGCCACGAGGACCCCACGCATGAACAATGGTCACAATAAGCGTAACCGAGAGACCACACCTTGGGAACCCATGCTAAAGAGGGCTGAGTGGTTACGTTCATCCGAAGACTGGGGTTTAGCTCGGCCCGGGGTGTAGTGACGCTGGGAAGGGGTAGGCAAATTTACCGGGATACCAACGATCTGGATCGCGTCATATGTAATGTACTTTACCAAACTTGGAAGAAAACAGCCAACTTCAGTCTACATGAATCGGTGTAGTGGATTTCGGAACATGAGGCCTGCTCGGCTTTCGGAACGCAATGCACGATGAAAAATCGAATCCCCTAATGCCAATACAGTCTACTGCCTAGTACATAGACATCATGTAACGAGATATAAGTAGGTAGGATCCGCCGCATACTAGGAATGCTACTCTAACACCATCTTAAACCATCGTCTCTCTTTTGTATACAAAGCCAACTGAAGTCCCAATCCAAAATGGTTCTGCCCACATTCGTTCTTTCGGCTGCCCTAGCTACATCTGTGGCAGCTAACGATACCCTCCTCAACTTTCACGGTGCCCCCGAAGTCGAAACCCGCAACATCGACGAGATCCACAAGGCTGCTGTTGCCGAAGGCGGTGTGGTTACTCTTTGGCACGGAGGTGATGAGAAGACCCAACAGGATGCCCTGAAGGAAGCTTTCGAGAAGCGCTTTCCGGGGATGACCCTTAACCTCATCGTCGACATCTCCAAGTACATCGATGGCGACATCGACCGCCAGCTGTCGCAAGGCAACGTTTCCGTTGACAGCGTAATTCTTCAGACCCTTCATGACTATTCCCGATGGGATCAAGAAGGTGCTTTGTTGCGCTAAAAGCCATTGGACTTTGACAAGATCCACCCTGGCTTCCGCGACGTATGGGCTTCATGGTACGCCGTTGTGGTCTTTGGATAAACCAACATCTGGAATGCCGAAAAGGTTTCCGAAGGTCCTGTCGAGTACTCAGACTTCTTGAAGCCTGAGTACAAGGACAAGTTGGTCTTTACCTACCCGAACGATGATGATGCCGTTCTTTATGCATTCGATCTGGCGTAAGCAACTACCTTTGTCAAGTCCCTCCTTTCCTACATGAGTACTAATCGGTAGCAGTATGCAGCAGAATGGATACAGTTGGTTCGAGAACCTCCTCGCCCAAAATCCCCGCTGGGTCCGCGGCACTGCCACCCCGACTACCGTCATGGGCCAGGCCAACAACTCATACGCCGTCACCTTCACCGGTGCTCTCAGCCTGGCACCTACTGCCCCCTTTAACGTTTCCATTCCCAAGAATGGTTTCTTCGTGACCTGGGGCCAGCGCGCTGCGATTCTCAAGGACGCTCCCCACAAGGAGGGCGCGAAGCTTCTTCACAACTTTTTGCTCAGCAAGGAGTACCAGAGTCCCAACACCACCGGCATGTGGAGCGTCCGTAAGGATATTCCTGCTCCCGCTGGCTTCCCCGATCTGATGGATGTCAACTCGACCAACCCGATTGACTTTGAGCGTTTCATGGCGGATCGTGAGCGTGTTGAGAGACTGAAGCTTTTCTTTGAGAGCAAGATTGGCTCCGCTCAAGGACTGAGCCCCTTGGTTGATGATTTGTAAACTTGTGCCTAGTCACATAGTTATTGCAAAGCAGAATACATTGCTTTCTCAAGATGAGATCACATAAACAAAAGTCTATAGGTTCTAGACAGCTTTGTTCTATGCCAGGCCACCCGAACTCCCGTCCTAGTCCGTCTTGCTTCCCTTAGCTATCACATACGACCATACCCATTGGAAAATTCGGGATCCCGTCCGCTCTCCCATAGACAAGCTAATGAGGGCCGGATTAGTAGTTGGGTCGGTGACGACCAGCGAATACCTGGTGTTGTATGTTTTTTGTTGATTTTGTGGCGATATTTTGATATCGTGAAGTTTTGGAGTTGTGGTGGGCCACGCGCATAATTTGACGCCACATCAAAGCTTCAAGATCTCAATTCTTATTTCATGCGACCTGCCTGATATCTCGCTCTCTTTTCTAATATTTACAGTCCTTGAAATTCAAGTTCCAAGTCAATCGCTGAATGCTTCTGTGGAGGCTTCGAGCTAACCTCAACTCTGGGCCGACTCTTTGGCTCCATGTACATCGCTTAGCTCTTCTTCACGTATTACCTCGTGGTACCTCGTGTGATGACACAATAAGTCAGCAAGGTTGTTGGAATTGAGAAACATGACATGGCGTAAACTTTCAAAGTGTGATCCGGAATTCAATAAAGTGAATATCGTGATTGTAGCAAGACTATTAGAAGAAATGCTATCGGCACCGTATTGTCACTTGGAAGATACATTCGACGATAAGAGGCTCTATTTCATCCACCATATCGTTTTACTAAATGACCCGGATGTCTTCAAGGCGTCAGAAATCCAAAGTGACCTGAGGTTATGCCTTCCCTGTCGCCTATGGTTATTGAAACTGGTGGGATCATTGATGTGCTGGCAAGAATCTCCTTGGCCGCTGAGCTCCAAAGAGCATTGCCCTAATAGGCTCATAGCTAAACGCTCTTGCTACACAGTCTCAGGAGAAAGACAGTGCGAATGTTGCTTCTGTTGGAATAAGGTAGTCTCTACTTCACCAATACATTCGAGAGCACCTGAGTGATCCTCCCTTGTTATGGCCAAGGCTGGGCTGACTCCAGCGTCGGGTGATGTGAAGCCGAAGGACAAGCAGTCTGTATAACCTCAAACACAGTCTGTGTAACCTGAAGCATTGCGTTTGGAACAAGACAGTCTGGACGTTTCATTCTTGTTCCCTTTCTGCGAGCGGCCAAGAACACATGTCGCCACCAAAACGGACTTGGCGACAGACAGCTCCAGCCAGACATGGTGTATGTTCTGCCAAGAACCATGTACCGCCCAGAACCCATCGATGGAATGGAAAGGTTGGAAGAAAATTCCACATGCCTGGAGACCTGTATGGTACCTGGGCTTGAAGCCTGGGACTGGGCCATGGCTCGGCACTTCAAAAAAGGGATGTGTCCAGACTGCCGAGCTGATCACTCGATCCCCTCGGCCCGGTTGGTCGGATGACTTCACGCGTCTCTATCACACGCCGGAAGCAATGCTGACCGCTTACAGCACCCTCTCATCCCTTTAACACATTGTCTGGGCCCGATGTTGTGGATGCAAGGAACAGGTCTTGTGGCTTGCTGAAAGATCAACCATTCTCAATGTGAGGCTACGCCATGAAGCGTGGTCAACGCATCTAGGGAAAGAACTATCAAACGTCATTCGTGTGCCGATGGGATTATAATGGCCAATAGTTGTGTGATTCGCCATGGCACCTAAGCCGGAAGCATGCAAAGGGAACCGGGTACTTGTCTTACAGGCCGGCGGGAGGCAACATCCAGCACCACGGAGATGGAAGGTGCTCCGTCTTTGAGAACTATTGATCTTCGTTTTGCACTTTTATCCTCTTGAGACTGTCTCAGAGGTAGAACAAGCAGTGATCTTCCTTCTCGAGGCACAATAATCGAACAGAGAGGAAGGAGTCGAAGGACGTGAGATGCTCAACCAAAATTTGGGAATGACATCACAGTATGAGCATCAGGAATCATTGCATAAGCAGAAGGGTAGTCCATTTTGTGCACACATAGTTGGAGTTAGAACACATAGGTACTAGTACGCTAAGAGTCATTGGTGGCAGAGAAGCTGAGGAGACGCGCTGCACGCGCGCCAAGAGCGCATAGTTAAGGCCGTGAGGTTTAGTACATGGCAGTTTCTCCGTGGCTTGAAGCACACCATGAGCAATGGGGAAGTACCAATGAGGCGTCAAAATAATCACAAACCCCACATCAAGAGAACGGGAGCTGGGAACTTCCGACACCCTATCACATAGCTGAACCTTTCTAGTCAAAGTGCTTCTGTAATGCTTCTCTCTTGATTTGTGTTATTCCAGGTAAATCGACCTGAGTCTAGATGAAATGATGCGGACTTTGAGTTGAAAACGTTGATCTTCAACTTGGACTTGCCGATTGAAGTTATGGGCACCAAGTCGAGCAACGTCCACAGATCGGGCCGCAGTTTGGCACTACGATCGGAATGCAATCTCTGGGGCGCTTGAGTCATCTCGTTCAGTTGCCTAGCACACCATGACATGGAGTTTCCTCTCCGCAATGTACGGCCGCAAACGTTGTCTCGGGCGGTGCCATTGACGGAATCTCCCTTAGGTAATTGCTAAGACCTCGTCGTCCCGCTACGGAACAAGCTCAGTCCGATGATCGAAGCCGGCTCAACCACCCCGCTGTCGATGAATGCGGCCCGCTGGGAACTATCCGCTGACATATTTCCCGTAAGCCTAGCCTGCCCGCCAAGCCACGGCTAGGCTGGATCTAGCTCTTTTCACTATTGCCTAATAGTCAGCTCGCATAACGTCTAAGTTGGCTCGAGCTCTGTGAAAGGGTTGCTCCCGTTGAATGTGGGGTTAGAGGCTGTCTTGAATTGTACTGATTCGTGGATTCTAATTGGTCTTAGACAACCAACATCGTCCACGGGAAACTCCAGTAGACCCTGAGACAGCTCAAGACCAACCACATCCACTCCCGCCATATGCGGTAACAAGTTGAAAGAGGAGTCAACAAGCTGTCCGTTCCCAGCTCCTTGCAAGGGAACTGAGGCCTTTGGGAGAGGGAACTGAAGATGGGGTGCTCCGGGAATGACAGCAGAAGAGACGCCTCAACCGCTCAGCATTCTTGAGAGGAAGATTCCGTGGGACTTGTGTGTCTTACTGGGCTTTCAGACTCCTTTGAACTTCTTCAGCTGGTGCCCGGACGGGATTGTCTCGCCGCGCAGAGGCGTTTCCAAAGAGATTCCGTGTAGGTTTTCTTTGGCTATGCGGGAGCGTTGCCGTGTCGTCATATCACACCGATGAACCCTACCATCACTGCAAGCCTTGCCCCGTTACACAGAACCTCGGACAGTGAAAATTTCTCATCTTAACACAGGAATGATTTACAAGATGACGGAGCAGATCATCACCTCATCTCAGACAGGCACATGCATCGGGCCCGGTGCATGTCGACAAGATGATGGAAGGCTCCGTTACCATGGTAAGTGCTCAAAGATGTATGCCGAACCCACCATCTCGATGCCGCGCGGTAGTTCAGCCCGGGACAGCCAAGATGCCCCGACGTTCTTGGGGTCTAGCTTGAAGCCTTGGCGGCGCCTGACATCAAAATTGAGACAAGCGGTAATTTTGTCGAAGACTTTGCCTGCTGATTGAAGGTCTGGGAGGAGATGGAGGAGGATAGTGGGATGCCGAGGAATGCGGCCCCTTCTAGATCAGCCCAGGCCTGCGACGTCAAGATCGGGACCCATCCCTTAGCGTGCCTCCACCAGTTCGTCCGTCCGCCTCGAGCCTTACGGAGGGGTTCTTGTTGTCTCGTCATTCGTCTGAAGTCGGAAAAGAGGCAATACCTTGCAGTTGATGTTCGGGAATGATATTGTGTTGATTCACAAAGACGAAGAGCGTTGTACAACTCGAAATAGCCGGGGCTTCGGATGGGGCTCCTAGCCCACGGAAGAAGCCATGCCCAGCAAGCCACCCTACGCTTACTTACCGCCTCTGGTAAGATGATGCTCGTTTTCAGACATTTCGAGGGCTTCTCGGCATCGAACCTCCAGGACGTTGACATTGTGGGTATCGTGGGCTCGAAGACAGCATCTCAATTTCCTATAAGAGGCATTGACGACTCCCGTCTTATCACAATTTCTTTCCTCCTCATCAGCTCACACAGCATCTCAACATTCAATACTCAGACACATCCATCTGAACACTTCTTTTCACCACTACTATCTTGATAACAGATCCTCTTCGCTTCAAACCAACCGCCATCATGCAGTCCAAGATCTTCACCGCCGCGCTCGCCGCCTTCTCCTTCGCTTCGGTTCAGGGAGCTGTTCTTCCTCGCGCCACCATCACTCCTGGCACCATTGTTACCCCTGGCGTCTCTTTTAACCCTGCCGAGCTTGGAGCCAACGAGCTGGCTTTCCGCACTCTCCAGGTTCTCACCGGCCAGATTGCCCAGACCACCGCTCTCGCCAACAGCCTTGCCCTTCAGGCCACCGGCACTGCGACAGCTGTAAGATAATCACTCCTCAAATTTGACAAGATGTACATGGATCTAACATAAACGTCTAGGCCGCGGATCAAGTTCAGGCCGTTGTTGCTCAGCTGAGCTCCAACGCCGCTGCCATTGCTGCCAACGTCGCCAGCATTGTTGCTGCCGCTCCCACCGCGATCCCGAGCCCTCCTGCTCCCACCGCTACTGCCCCTGCCACTCCCGATGTTGGTGGCCAGGCTGAAGCTGTAAGATGAATCATCCACTTCCATGGTATTCTATTACTGACAAAACCATCACAGCTTGTCCGCCAGGCTCAGGCTCTCGCCAGAGCCCTGACTGCTCAGATCGCCGCTCTCCAGGCTCAGGTCACCGCCAACGCTGGAACCGTCGCAGGAATTGCCCAGAACGCGATCCTCCTCCCTGCTTTGGCTCAGGCTCAGGCCGCCGCCGCTACCACTCTCGCCACCATCGGAACCGCCAGCAACCTTGCTCTGGGTACTGCTGCTACCCTGACCGCCAATGCCCAGGCCATCGTCGACCGCGTCCGCAACGCTCAGGTCAAGCTCAACCCCGTCCTCATCCTCGGCGCCACCCCCGATGTTCAGTTCTAAAGAGCTCAATAACTTTCTACAACACTCTCTAGCCCGGTCTTTCGATGGTATCTCATCTTAGCCGGCCAAAAGCTTGAGCAAGACTCGCAGAACTTTCAACAATCGCAGCCGAGTATTTGGAATTTGGAGGATGACAATAATATGACAAAAGGGGGAATTGACTTACCATTATTATGGACAATAACGACCGCAACGTCTTTAAACAAGACCTACGCTCCTTGACGGATGGCTTCTGAATAATTAGTAATATTTTATCTAGCGATAGGACTATCTTTAGTACTGCTATAATCAAGATAGTACCCAAAAACTTTCTTACTTCCATGCTATAGTGATAATCGAGTCGTTCTGAACACTAATACACCTTGGTCCTTTCTCCAAACTGACCTCTTTTGTGGGCAATCCTTTAGTTGACTCAGTTTTATCCTGCAAGGCAAGGACATGGATGTTGCATTCAATTGAAGGACGTCATTGAGCCGTACCTTCTGAACTTCTGGCAGGACTGATTCAAATGCACCAAAAGAATAACCTTAGCAAACCTGGCAGCTGTCAAAATATCCCCTTATTTTAAGGAACGGTGTCGTGAATAAGGTGATATGCTTGAAAGCGTAAAGATGGCGTGTTTCGCGTAAACAAATTGCCTGCCGGCGCAAGGCCCGAAATGGTTGCAAGTGGACCCTCCGAAGCACCGGAAATTCAGGGGCGGGAGCGGGGCAAGCTCCGTTTTAACCGCTTTCGTTCGGATGGCACAATGTGACATGCATGAACTGGTTTGTTTGGTCTGTTTCTGTCCTGCTTGAGAGTGGAAAGCTTTCTGTGGCCTTCAGGTGAAGACCACAAGGCCACAGGACGGCCCATGGTCAACTCTTTTACACCCGCGCGCCAGCACCATCCCTGATGCTACCGGTGGGATCCACAGAACACATCGGGAGATCCTCTCCTGGCCCTACAGTTCTGAACCCCTTTCATCTTTCGGCCGAAGGAAGCGAGGTCTCCTAGCCAATACGCTGATTCTCCGTTGCAGGGGAAGGAGGCTCCCGGATCGTCGGCCACTATGGTTCAAGCCTCCAGCATTAGGTAGATTGGGGCGGAATGGAAGCGAGGAGGGGCGTATTCCGTACAAAGTAAGGAAAGGTCAAGAGAACGAACATTGATAAATGACCAGATTTCCGCTAATGTGTTCAACGGCCTGACTTTGAATTCTTTTTCGTCGTCTTTTGCCATTCAATTCCATTCTTTTCTTGTTACCTCGACGTAACATTTCACGTTCTTTTTTACCAGTCTCTCTCTACAAGTCTCTCATTTCCAATATCCTCGCCAACATGCGTTTTTCGACTATCACAGCAGCAGGCCTGCTCGCGTCCGGCGTCAGCGCCAACTTGCACGAGCTCGCCGTTGCGGCCGGCAAGAAGTACTTTGGCACGGCCACGGACAACTCTGAGCTCACCGATACGGCCTACGTCGAGATCCTGAAGGACGCAAAGATGTTTGGCCAGATTACTCCTGGCAACGGCCAGAAGTGGCAGTTCACCGAGAAGAGCCAGGGCGTCTTCAGCTACACCTCTGGCGACGAGATCGCCGACTTCGCCAAGACCAACAGCAAGCTTCTCCGCTGCCACACCCTCGTCTGGCACTCCCAGCTTCCTACCTGGGTGTCTTCCGGCACCTGGACCAAGGAGCAGCTGACCTCCATCATCGACACCCACATCTCCAACGTCGCCGGCCACTACAAGGGCCAGTGCTACGCTTGGGACGTCGTCAACGAAGCCCTTAACGAGGACGGTACCTACCGCGATAGTGTCTTCTACAAGGTTCTCGGAACCGACTTCATCCCTATTGCATTCAAGGCCGCCGCCGCCGCCGATGCGGACGCTAAGCTTTACTACAACGACTACAGCATTGAGCTGGCCGGTAACAAGCAGAAGGAGGTCCTCAACATCATCAAGAACATCAAGGACTCTGGTGCTCGCATCGACGGTCTTGGCCTCCAGGCCCATCTCATCGTTGGTAGCGCCGGTTCCCGCACTGCTCTGAGCGCCGTCCTCCAGTCCTACGTCGACGCCGGTGTCACCGAGGTCGCCTACACCGAGCTCGACATCCGGCACAAGGCCATCCCCGCCGACACCGCCGCCCAGGAGCAGCAAGCCACCGACTATGTCAGCGTCGTCGGCGCCTGCTTGGATATCGCCGAGTGTGTTGGTGTCACCATCTGGGATTACACAGACAAGTACTCCTGGATTCCTTCCGTCTTCCCCGGTACCGGCGAGGCCCTCCCCTGGGACGAGAACCTTAAGCCCAAGCCCGCCTACACCAGCATCTCTAGCCTCCTCGCCGCCGCCGGCAAGGGCGGTGCTGCTCCCGCCACGTCTGCTCCCGCAGTTGCCACCAGCGCCGCCGCCGCCGTCACTACATCCGCAGCCGCTGCTGCCCCTACCTCCGAGTCTGCTGCCGCCGAGCCCTCCGTCCCCGCTGCTGAGCCTTCCGTCCCTGAGAGCTCTGCCCCCGCTGTACCGGTTACCACACCCAAGGCCAGCGTCCCTGCTGCCACCCCTGTGCCTGCTACTACCCTCAGCACTGTCGTGAAGAGCAAGTGCGGCGGTGGTGCAACTGCCGAGGCCGCTTCCAGCGCCCCTGCTGCTGCTACTAGCGGTGCCGGTCGCTGGGCTCAGTGCGGCGGCAACGGGTTCACCGGCTCTACTACTTGCCAGTCTGGCCTCACCTGCCAGAAGCAGAACGACTACTACAGCCAGTGCGTCTAAGCGGAAGTCTTCATGTCATCAAGGAAGGTTGGGACTTGAAGGGGATTGCTCAGGATAGCATCCCATTGAGACGGTCGAAGATTCGTGTATATATCTTTGAAGCCAAAAAGCACATATCCCATCGACTGCGAGTGGGCGTCAGTACAATTGCCCCATTTCTATGCTCCACTTCTGCCCCTCACAAAAGGGGTAGATGTGCAGTACGTCACTTGGCCGCCGTTTTCATTCCCATACTTCCACCGTTAATATTAAATATCTTGCCGATATAATATCCTACGATGGATTCAGACGACTAATGGATCCGTTCGATCATATATTATTATTGCCGTGACGCCCGAGGACCTCGCCGTCGCTTATATAGTCGATTATATACTAGAGAGATATAATAAGTTAATAGTACGGCCGTGAGAATCGCTGTTAGTTAAATATAGTTATCCTAATGTTACGAGCAGGACAAGGCAACCAACTGTGGCACAAAGCAAAAGCTTCGATAATGATGACTCCGGCATCATTGTCCCTTGTTCTGCATATATAGCTACGCGCCCACAGTGACAAGTTGCGGCGGGCGTAACAAATATTTACTAAAATTCTAAAACTTATACCTAATTAGTACCCTAAAACTAGTAACTACTCTATAATATAAGAAATAAATATTAATATCTTGATGAATATTAGGGCTCCAGATGTTTCATAAATATATCTAGACTCATTGATTTTTCATAATTGTAATGATATAACTAACTAACTAAAATTTAAATATTTACCAATATAACTTCTATAACTAACTAAACTCTCTAATAATTCAAAGTACCTCCGAACGAGCTTTTTTGGTTGGCTAAGATTTTGGTTGGCAGAGCTTTAATTGGCTGTACTCCGCACTGGAGATGTACTGACGCCCACTCGCAGTTGATGGGATACTTCACATGTTTTGATCAAAAAATTAAGCGCTGCTCTGTGATTTTGGACCCATCTAATCCGGAAAGCTAAAATCCACGCCTGAAAATGATAGATTGACACTTGGAATCAGAAGTAGTAATACTGACCTTGTTGGAAGTATCCAATCCATGGACATAGTTTGTGCCAGAAGTATATACAGGTTCTCACGGATGACTCACTCTAAGAGCATATTGGCCCACGCCGAATGCGTCATCTTCAGGAAGAAGACTGGTATTTAAGGCAAGTCCGTGTGAAAGAGTCTCGCTTGTAAATCTTTTCATCGCAACATACGTAACGCTCACCCATTTGTTCTGGATCAGACTTCATTCTTCCAACATCCCTGCTCAGCACCCCCTCGGGCTTCATTGCCACCTACCTCATTTATATTATACTAAATACGCACCGCCATTTCTTGCTAATAAGGATTCGTCCAATCCAACTGAGGTGCTTATCTGAACACACAATATGTCAGATTCCCTCTCAAGTTCTAAGTATGGCGTCAACTATCTCTACTCCAGAACCCAAAGGCGAGCTGGCCCAACCTGAAGCAACGGTGGACCACGGCGAAGCGACAAAACTCAAAGAAAAGCAAGCCCATTCGGAAAATCCACCAGCGCGAACTTTTCATTACGAACTTTCTTACGACCTTCAATACAAAGTGCTCCGCTCACTCGACTACTCTACCGCAACTTTACTGACATCCACTAATCGGTATTTCCACAATGTACTTTATCCAAAGCTAGAGTATGCGATTCCCGTCCCCGAACGACTGGAAGGATGCAAAAAAGTCGACCAAAACACTCGAAGTAAATTTTGGGCTTGTTACAAATGTTTAAAAGTTCTTCCGAGGTCATCTTTCGGGGATAAACACGCAGCCATAAAGGCTCACAGCGAGCACACGCACAGACGTTGCATAAATCGCGCCGCTGTTGGACCTGTGCCATCGAGAACAACTACTACGCGGACCTTCGACCTGTCAAGAAGGATAGAGTTTTGTACTACCCTTGCCATGACTGTGGACTTCTTGGCACAGAGTTCAACAGGTGTCGGGGCGAGCACGTATCCCGCAACGTCGTCAACAGACAGTGCTCCAAAGACAAGCAACTCTCGCCTTTTGAACGTTTTTCCACGGGAATTCTCCGGCAAACTATTGGTTACTTGGACTGCCTCGACACCATACATCTACACATGGCTAGTTGCTCGACTATGCATCAAGTCAAGCTTGATTGGGTAGCCATCCATAAGCGCTTTGCCTTAGTTTTGACGAAAGAAGCGCCTCTGATTGAGTTGGTATACCCAGAGATTTTCAAACTCAAGGACGAAAGTGCCAGCCCGGTTGCGAGGGAGATGCCTAGACAGGAACACCCGTACCCTTGCTATAGCTGCTTCAAGGTCAAGACAGCCGCCAAATTTTCCAGCAAGACTCTACAGTTTGCGCAGGAAGAGCCGAATCGCTTCTGGCAGCGCCGGTGCAAAGATTGCTGCACGCTCGCGGCTGACGACCAGGGGATATTGACTCTGTGGCTCCGGCATCGCCTTTGCTCCGACTGCGGGTTGGTGAGGGTCAGGGGAGAAGCTTGCCTCGGTTGCTCAGAGGCATAGGATACTTGCTGAAAAAGCATTTGGCCACGACGAGAGTCAGAAGTAAAACTATAGTACCTAGTCACTTCGACTGAGAACTAAGTGAAGTAATAATAGTAATACTAGAACCTGGAAGAGTTCAATCATAAGAGCTGTCGAGTGACCCCTGCGACTCAATATCTACTTTATTTAACACAGTCCCTGAGAAAACACATCGCGGCTGGCGCAGACCGGAAGTGTTAATGCCACACCAACCTTGACTTATCAATATCATTCCATCCCGTGCCAGTACCTCCTCACCTATGACTGAGGCAGGTTTGGCGAGTGCATCGGACTCCCGTAGCTCTCCTGCCGGTGTCCATGTCCGTGCTGATGACTAGGAGCTGGCGAGTCCCGCCCCTGCTGATGATGTTGCTGGTCATATGGTGAAGGTGACCCCATCTCACTCCTCGCTACAGCTGCTGACGCATCCAGTTCCGAGTATCGATGCATGTTGCCTTGGTGATACTCTGAGCCAGGCGACATTGTTGGTGGTGGTGATGTGCTGTACGGAGGCTTGTAACCTGTTGGTGGCGAGGTTGCTGCATACGAACTCGTCGCGCCGGTGTATTGCGGTTCCATCGGTTGGCTTGGAGTTTCTGCCTTTTCGGCCAACTCTTTCTTCAGTTTTTTGTTTTGGTTCCAGAGCCAAAAGGTCGATATAAGGCCGGTCAAAAGGCAAACACCGGTGACGACAGCGAGGCCAATGGTGGCGCCTTTAAACGCGGACCCGTCATCTGTGGTTCCATCGGTGTTTGTCGTGTTCGCTGTGCACACAGCTTCCTGGGTTGCGATTGTGAACGCTTCATTGGTACCACAGCACGTGGTGTTCGATTGACCACAGCAATACTTGGCTGTGCCGTCGTTACATGCGGTCATGAAGCTGATGTTACTCGGATTCCCGCCAGTCTGAGACACAAGGTCAGTCGTTATTCTATGTGTATGATTGCTGGATGTAATCCCAGGGTTTGGAACGTACCTGAATGTCAGTGCAGACATGGTTGCAAGCCTTGCTCTTCCAGGTCTTGTCGGTGCAGAAACCACGTTGCGGCTGTTGTTGACGGTTGATACAGAGACCCGAAGATGAGCAGATGTCTCGTTGCTCTGGGGGGCCGTCAAGAGCACAGCAACTAGAGAAGACTCCCGCCTGGTTGATACCGAGCTTGTTGCACGGAACGTACGTCTCGTTATCCGCGAGGGTGCCGTCCGGTGCGTAACACGACGCTTCTTGCGACAAGACACCGAGAGAGTAAAGAGAGAGGCCCAAGACCCCTCCTAGCATTGAAGCCAACATTGCGATAACGGGACTGGGCGGAATTTGAGTCGCTCAATATCGAGTCGCAAACGGCATTGGTCGGGTGTTGTGGAATGAGAAGAAAGTCGGAAGAAGCAGAACCGAAACCCCCAGGGGAAGGGAAAGGAAAAGGCACCCACAGATTGAGGGGGACTTCCCATCTCTATGAAGACAGGCCCTACCCGCGTGTAACAAAGCAGATACATTCTCTGTGCAACCACTTCCTCCTCATCTCAAGACTCCGCGGTGTCTGACTGGCACAATCCAGGACAAAGGGAGGGGGGCTCAGTCTCACGCGCATACAAGATGCCCTGCACTGTGATGTTCAACACCAACATGCAGCCAACGCAGCCCCCAAGCTATCTGAAATAGGCAGGCCAGCCGAGAATGTTCAGCAATCGAACCTAGTCCAATCTGCGCCAGTCAGATGAACTGTTGGAAGCAGAATGCAAGATCCCGGTCGAATTGGACGCCTGGCCCACTCCTTGTGCAGAGCTGACCGGCCAGAGACCACACCAACAGGCGGACAAAATGCAGAACTTCCACGATGAAGCGGTCGGCTGTGGCCGAGGAGGGGGTAAGCAGCTTACTATGTGGTGCGGGAGAGGACGGGATGACACGCTCTATTTGCATTTCCGGGTCGACCCCTCTCCGGGCAACCGAACGATGTCTAGAAATCGACTGTCAACGTCTTTGGTCTTTAACACGCCTTCATTGACTACAGTATTTTAAAGGATAGAAGATTTTCATTTTTGGCTCTGACTTTGTGCCGCGAGGAAGTGCAGTCGCGAATCAGAGCCAACGATAGGATTGCAATCCCCGCGTCGAATCATGAGGCGATGTGGCCGAGATTGCTCTAGTGCTGATTGTTGAAGGGATCAGGCTCGCCCCAAAGCCACAGGGCTTGGCAGGCCACACAAGCTGCTCTTCCAAGCATGGCAAAGTTTGCCGTGTTTGCCTAGATTGCACTGCTTGTCTGTCAGCTTACACATCTGACAGGAGATCAACCCTCCTGCAGGACGTTAGTCCTCCTCCCTCTCTGTCCTGGCGCCAAATAAAACCCACCTACCAGAGCTGAGAAGAACTCACACAAGCAGCATCCAATTGATGACTTCAATATTTCTATGCTGTTTCTTTTGAGTGACAAGGAGCCGACTGGGTAATCGGAATGACAATTGAGTCGAATACTTTAGTTGACTCAGCTTTTGATCAAGGTAATGTCGACTTGAATTGCTAAAGCACGTATAGAAACGAGCTTCCTTTTGGCGGTTGCCCAGCGCTTTGGCTGTCCCTTCGGCTGCTTCGAATCATAGCAACTTTTGACGACTCCTGGGAATGTTAGCAAATAGGTCTTGCTCGAGAACCTAGCCTTGGCCCTTCTGCTACCTCACTTATACGAAAAAGTGTCGTCAATGATTCAAGGCTTGTCAAGTTCTATCGTAACTGATAGCTGTATGAAGCTCATCATCTAGGCTAGGGTATGGGCACACGTAGAGAGACGTTGGAGGCAGATGCCCAAGCACTATGGCACGTTTGTTGTGCTTGAGTGGCCCTACAGCCGCGACAAGCGCTGTAATAGCTATTTCGAAACCACGAAGAGACTCAGTGTCGGAAACAAAGCCTACGTTGTGAGCATGCCCGAAACTAAGAGATCTGGACTTGACTCAAGAATCTGTCTTTGCAAACTTTATAGGACACGTACGCGAATATTAGACGCTGACTTGATGCATGTCCTGAAGAGGTTTGGATTATCATCAGGTTCGCGTAAGTAACATATAGTCTGAAGTTTGGTGAAACGGCCCAGTCCCTAATGAATGGAGACCGGTGTAACGGAATGAAAGATGCTGCGGAATCAATTCTTCTATCAAGCGTCTCTGTTGCTCTGCTAATATGAATAATTTCAGAGTTGACAGTAGGTCTTCGCAGAAGGTGATCTTGGCATCTCAAGCCTCTTAAATGCAGTATTTTTCTCGCAATGAACCTTTCATCTTCCTTGCGTTATATGAACATGAATTCAAGCAAACTTTTGAGAAGAACATCAACTTCACGTACGCATTAGCTTGATAATGAAAAGTATGAAGTACCTTATTCTGGAGAGCGGGGCTAACATCTACATTGATTGATAATATCACAGGAGAACAAGCGGCAATTTCAAGGGGATCTACTAGTAATACTGAAGAGACTAGACTGAAGGTTTTTTTCCTCTGCACCAGATACGTGGTAAGGTACCTGGACCAAAGGATGTGATTGTGAGCAGGACGATGGAGCGCCGGGTGTATGCATCCGCTCGGCCCCTCCCCCGCATTTTAAGCTTGAACACCGTCTTAGCCCCGGCATAGCCGTGAACCGATCGGCTATGTGATGACGACACTCTCACAAGTAGGCGACCTCATAGTTTAATGTCTATGGTCGGAAATCGAGTTCATGATAAGAACATCTCCGCCGACTAATACCCTATGCGTAGCGCGGTCCGTATATATCTTCCCTTACTCAACCAGCGGATTACAACATGGCACAAGATCACAACGTAGGTTTCTATCCACGTATGTCCTCATACTTCATGCCATGCAAGGCTAACTTTGAATAGAGACACCGCTTCACTGGCGCGGAAGATGCGACAGAGAAGTTCTGCGACTTCATAGTCCGGACCAAGTTCGAGGATATTCCAGACCAAGCTGTTGCCAAACTCTTCGATCTCGTCATTGATCACATCGGAGTTGGAGCTGGCGGCGGAGCTCACTCTGAGTCGAGTGAGCACATCGTCAAGGGCGTTGAGGCTTTCGCGATGGGCTCGATTGGAACGAGTAAAGTTTACGGCAAAGAAAAGACTTACCCGATCCCAATAGCAGCTTTGCTGAACGGAGCGTTTGCGCATTCCTTCGACTTCGACGATACGCTCGCTATTGGCATTATCCACACGGGCGCAAGTGTCATCCCTGCGGCTTTAGCACAGGCCGAAGCTTCAGATGCGCCAGGTACTCTGCTGCTCACGGCACTCTCGGTCGGTTATGAGGTTGCTTCTCGTCTCGGTCGTGCCTTGTCGAGTGGTGGTTATCCCCGAGGCTTCCATAACACCAGCACAGCCGGCATTTTCGGAGCGGTTGCCGCCATCAGCAAGATCAAGGGCCTGACGACTGAGCAAATCTATCATGCATTTGGTCTAGCTGGGTCAAAGACCGCTGGCTCGATGCAGTTCCTCGATAATGGATCTTGGAATAAGCGATTGCATCCTGGCTTCGCCGCCCATGATGCCTTCCTGTGTGTTGCACTCGCGGAAGCTGGCGTGACTGGGGCTTCTCACATCATTGAGGGCAAGTGGGGCTTCTTGCAGGCTCACTCTACGAGTGTTAATGCTGTTGGGTTGACCGAGAACCTGGGCACGGAATGGCTGTATCCAGCAACAGCGCTGAAGCCATTCCCCGCGTGTCGTTTCACTCATACCGCCATTGAAATCACAGCCAAACTTGCCGCAAAGTCCGACTCACAGAAGCTGCCGGACAGGATAGTCGTAGGGTTGACTCGTGCTGGATATGGTATCGTCGGCGAGCCCAGCCCCAACAAGAAGCACCCGAAAACCATCGTTGATGCCCAGTTTAGCATCTACTACCAAGTCGCCGTTGCGTGGCTATTCGGTAGCGACATCGGCTGGGGTGCCTACGATGCCGACAAGATGGAGAGCAAGCAGGTTGCACAGCTATGTGATAGGATCGAGGTCGAGATCAATGACAAACTCGAGAAGGAATTCGAGGTGCGAATGGCGTTTTCAGGCATAGGTGGCGTAGGCGATATCGAAGAAGCGATGGTATTTCCCCTTGGTGAGGACGAGCATCCCTTTTCGCACGAGCGAGTTGAGAAGAAGTTCAGAGGCATGGTCGCGTCGGTTTATGATGACAATCATGCGGGAAAGATCTTACAAGCTGTACAGGGGCTTTCCAAGGGACAGTCGAAGGACCTGATTGATTTGTTGTGAGTGACTCGTGTGATGCGGGATTACTTAGCGGAATTGGGGTTTTTTCTCTTTCGGGCAGTACAAAACAGCCGGTGAAGGAACAGGCCCGACACGGCTCAGGTGATTCATGAGATGGTGCTTCCTATTTCGGCAACTTTGTGTTGGAGTTGGGAAATGCTTCCAAATCAGTCCAGGTGTGAAGGCGGAAGCCCTCTTCCGGACTAAAGGGGGGATCTCCCCGAAATCATGTAAAGGAATCGAGAATTCGATACCAATACCCAGCCGACCGAGGGGTGGTTGCTCCCCAGGATGTCCGGGCGAATTTGCTGTTTGCGGTTCTCTCTGGTGGTCTAGACCCGGAAATAAACTTGCAGAGGCTCGCCGAGATGGACGCGCTCTGGTGCGCTCAACCTTGCAAAGGTTCCTTAGGCACAGGCAAAAGGGCTAAATGAACACCGGCTGCAAGTGGTCTCGAGGTTCTTACGGAGTACAGAGAATAGAAACACAGATTTCTAATGTAATTATTTGCGACTAAAGCAAGGAAACGCCAGTAATTAGAGACCGAGGTCGAGCCCGAGTCCGACTGACAGCCGCCTAACGGAGTAGACAAGTACACATTCACTGCACTAGGTACTAGGTAATGGTGCCGAACAAGGAATGATACCCGATTCAACCACAGCTTCGGGCATTTCATGAAAGTAACTGTAGGTCTCATGATCGGACCTGTATGAGTGATCTTTCATCATTACGACTCCAACGGGGAGGAATCGATAAAGCTTGAGGGGATTAGGTAGTTGAGAGGAGGATGTTATTCAGTCTGCATGTTGTCCTAGAGGGACTCCACTCCGGTGAAGGCACCCCGACAAACAACAAGGCAACACCACCTCCAGAGCATCTTTCCCGAGTCAGAATATTCGTACATCATGTGTCTTGAATAGACTGACGTGTGAACTTCAGTTATAGATCGGACTCTGATGACCGTGTTCGTGTTGTTTGTTGCCATGCCAAGCTGGAATCCGGGGGATCGATGAGACAGAACCATGGGTGAGCCCCTTGTTTAGCAGGCCCGAGCGTGCATATTTAACGGTATGAGAGCACCATTTAAAGCTCCCATCTCTCGAATGGTCTTGGTGGGAAATCCCAGCCATACATGCAAAGCTCGCCACGATGGATTGATTCATCCCTCGTGCCACCATTTTCGACGGCTGTCACGCTGCGGGAGAGCCCGATTCGCCCGTGCTCTGACTTCTCGGCCGGGCGGGAGTGCGGGGGATGATACGCTTCGCTGCTACTTCATCTCGCTTCCGGGTCTGACACTCAGGGGCACCCCTTCTTCTCCAATTGCTAGACAGCGGGTGAGGCCACGAGTGATGTCGCACTGCAGCCCTTGAAGGGATCGACTCCCTTGGAACCATGTAACTGTCGTGGTAGAGTTCGGTCTACCGGCTGAACTCCTTTTTTTCGGGTGATGTGCTGAGGGCAAGGAGCGGGAAGGCCAGTTGACCGGTTCTTTTATAACCATGCATCGCCGTTTAGACGCGACCCAGGTCCCTGTTCGGGGATCTCTTCGATCTTTGGAACCATTTTATACCACCTTGCCCCTTGGCAGCTGGGGCGATATTGAAGACTTCTTCATGCGGCGCTTCTCGATACCGCGTCGCGATTGAGTACATCTTGCGGTTATGGACGATACGCCCTGGGACGAACTCCCACACGACGACTATGGCCCGGGGTTGCTCGCCACAGTGTGGACGCTCATCGGTATTGCTGGTGCGTTCATCGGCCTGCGGATATACTGCAAGTTCTCGCGTGGAAGAGGACTGTGGTTAGACGACCATGTGCTGGTTGCATCGTGGGTAAGAGTACCTTAACTGCTGCTGATGACGAAGTTGTCAATATCTAACAACAAGTAGTGCGCTCTGCTAGCTCTCGGATCGTTCATCTCTATTGACGTGTCATACGACTTTGGCAAGCACAACTGGGATATAACACCGGGAAACTGGTCGTGGCTATTGCTCTACGCCAACCTCTCTGGGTCGCTTTCGATTATCGCGGCAGCGTGGAGCAAGACGTCATTCGCGCTGACTCTGCTTCGCATCACACGGGAATCATCCGAACGATGGATGAAGCTGCTCGTGTGGTTTATCATCATCTCAATCAACACATTCCTCGGCGTCAATGTGCTCTTCACCTGGATACAATGTTGGCCGGTCGAGAAAACCTGGAGAACGGCATCAACACCTGGCACCTGCTGGCCAAAGAGCATCATGATGAACTACAACGTCTTCACCGCATCGTACTCCGGAGGCATGGACATCGTGCTCGCCATCCTGCCTTGGAAGATTATATGGGGACTCACAATGACCAAAAAAGAGAAATTCGGTGTCCTGATTGCTATGAGTATGGGCGTATTGTGAGTCTGCTTCAACGATAGTATGATCCGCTTGGGAATTTGGGGAATCCGCGAGACTAACCACTACTTCCGCCAGCGCCGGCGCTGTATCTTTCATCAAGATCCGAACAATTGCTGCGATTGGGGCTTTTGACATTATTGATACTGTCGAGTTAGTGATCTGGGGTGCAGCAGAGAGTGTCGTCACAATCATCGCTGCAACCATACCGATACTACGAGCCTTGGTCAGGGATCACAAAGCAGCACCTGCTCGATTTGCCAGCGACGAAGAGTCTATGATGCGCCGTCTAGGAGCAGCTTCCCTGGCAACGGCTACCGTAGCGAGTCCAGGGGATAGGAGGTCAAGATCTGATCTCGAGTTAGTAGAGTGGAAGGACCCAATGACTGAGACTCGGGCAGACCGATATGACCAGGCCCCGAGGCCCTGGATAGTAGGAGATGTGAAGTTTCACTCAAAAAGAGGAGATGCAATGATACCACCAAGGAATGCTTTCAAACGAGGTCATGAGGAGACGGAGTATAGTGGTTCTGTGGAGTTATCTAGGAGATTAGAATAGCCCCAAGCATTCATTGTTAACAAGTCTTCATTGACCACTTTGCAGAGCATTTATACGCAGGCATAGGTAGGTACGCTAGTATCCTGCATGTCCCTTCCGACACCTCGCTATTGTCGCTATTCTACTCTAGGAGGCCGAAAGAGTAACTTGAGTAGCGTTGTAATTGAGGGCTCTTTGGTCTCTACTTGTCAGAAGTACACGCTCAGGCCCATGTCTAGTATTCTAGAATGATCGTCATAGTGGATTGACATTTGCTTCCAAAGTTCCTCTGGGATATTGTCACGAAATAGGAATAGCATCAGTACTCTGTAATCAGCCTATCACGTGCGTTATCATGTGATTCTCTCATTTGTTCCTATAGCACCTTTCCTTACTCGATTCTATTTGGGTTAATACAAGCGGCACGTCCTTTTGTTACCAGACGTTAAATACATCATCATCATCATCATCATCATGGGTTAATACAAGCCACTTTTACCACACTTCATATGCCCATTGCTGCGTGTCATAACTCGTGACAGGTATCATGATCGCTAGGCAGCAGAATTACAGATGAACGCTAAAATCCTCCGGGAGCATCAGAAGGAACTTAGGTTGGACTTTGGTAAGTCAAGGGTGACTTAAAACGCGTGATGTGCCCTATCGCATCAAGGCGAAGTTTCTCTTTGGACTGTGTGAGACAACAAGACAACTTATATACATAGAGACATTCTTTGTTCCGGAAGCACAGTGCCGCTACCCCTCAACAACGCCACCATCCAGTCAACGTCTGACGCGCGGACTCGCCTAAAATGAAGTTACCATTCTACATCGCAGGCCTTCTCTTCTCAAGTGGTTCACACACTGCAACCATGAGACGAGCGGTCCCTAATTTCACTACTTCAGAGGCCGGCAACCCTTTCGTGGACGGGTGGTACGCCGATCCGGATACATGCGTCTACAATGGCCAATATTGGGCATTCCCGACTTCATCCTACGCCTATGACGAACAGATCTACCTCGACGCTTTCTCTTCGCGCGACCTTGTGCACTGGACCAAGCATGCAAATATCCTCACCAAAGCCCAGGTATCTTGGGCAAACAGAGCCATGTGGGCGCCCGCCCATATCGAACGCGACGGAAAATACTACCTGTACTTCGCAGCCAATAACATTCAAGAGGGAGAAACACAGATTGGCGGTATTGGCGTTGCCGTAGCAGACCAGCCCGAGGGCCCTTACAAAGATGCAATTGGGAAGCCGCTCATTGGCGAGTACCATAATGGAGCCCAGCCCATTGATCAAGACGTCTTCATCGACGATGATGGTTAGGCATACATCTACTATGGTGGCCATGGGCATGCCAATGTTGCAAAGCAGCAACTTCCCTCTCGCCTAATTTTTCTTGGCATCTACTATTAGTGTAATAAGTGGGCTACCACCAAAATCCTTAACAGCTGAAAACCCTTCACCTCTCCTCCGGCGCTCTCCCGCGATGGCCTCGCAGCCTCCGGCGGGCTCTGGACCGTTGCCGGCCTCCTCGGCCGGCCCTGATCGAGGCTCTGGACCCTCTTCAGAGCCGCCCCCATCCTCAAGGGCTAAACGCCGCCGCGAAACCGAGGCCCAGCCACTCCGGCCCAGCCTCGTGGGAAGCCAGCCCGACGCCCCAACAACAACCCCCTTAACGGCTAAGGGGCCCTCGACTATGACTGGGACAGCTACTGGAGCTGTCCTTACAGCTGTTAATGAAGAGGCTAAGCACTATGAAGCCCGAAAGGACGTCTTTATGGCTATTGCTCAGTCTGTGGACAACGTGATCTCTTGCTTTGAGGGGCCTAGGAAGCAGATTGCAAAAGAAGCTACAACCTATGTAATCCAAGCCTTGAAGAGGATTATGGGTAACGCGACTACGGCTCCGGCTCCGAGCCGGAAATGGACTGACGTAGCAGCCTCGGCTTCAACTACAGCCATGGCCGTAGCCCCGACCCGTACCCGAATCCCCACCCGGCCCGAAGTCCAGACACAGAGTCTGACGGAGACCCGGGCCCAGGCTCTATCCCAACCGAAGGAGGACCTCCGGGTCTTTACCCGTATCCCAGAAGAGGGCCTAGCGGCTGCTAGGAAGCACGCCCCCTTCGCCCTACGCCGGACAGTCTGCCAGGCCCTTAGGCTCCAGCTGGCAGATATCCCACACATCTACCATATTGTAACTGGCTATTCACTGAGACCCCTGAATAAGCAGGTCTAGCAAGCCCTCCTTGCAAACAAACAGAAACTAGCAGAGTGTCTTGGAGCCTATGAGGTTGAGACCCCTACTAAGTGGTTTACCTACGTCGTCCCACGTTGCCCTGCTAAGATGTGGACTCTTGATGGCGACGCCCTTGACCCAGCTACTCTGGTAGAAGATGAGGTCCTTGCCCAAACAGGACGTAAGCCTACCCGGGCCCAGCAGTCCCGGCTAGGTATAAACCCTATTATAAACGAAGTCTCCTGGGTCATCTCCTTCTCTGTGGAAGTACCACCCTTCAGACTATTTAACCAAAGCAGCAGGTCTCAGCTTCTCCAAAAGAAGAAGACCCTAATCAGACATGATCCTGGATGCCAGGGATATCATTCGAACCGATACTGTCACCGACAGCCACTCTGTAGCAACTGTAGCAGGCCCTCGGGATCCCACGAGACTGGGCCCTGCATAGCTAGACCGAAGTGCGCCAACTGCTCCGGCCCCTTCCAAGCTAACCATAAGGACTGTCCAGCAAGGCCCCTAGTGGTTAATGGCTCCCCTACCCTCCCAGACCGGAAGGAACTCTCCCGGATCCGCAAGGCTGGTCAGAAGGCCTATGAGGCCCTCTATCAGAGCAGCCAGGCTGGCACCCAAGCCAGCAACACCCAGCAACCTAGCAACAGCCTAACGAGCCATCAGCCCGGCTCAAAGCGCCCACGTGCCCCTACCCCTACCCAGGACTCAATTGTTGTAGCGGACGTTAGTGATGCGGCTAGCTGTAGCAGCATGGATGAAGATGAGAATGGGGCTGAAGCAGAAGGGCTGCAAGCCCCTGACGACCCAGTCCTACCCCCCCTACCCAGCCAACCTACCCTAGCTACCTCAAGCAGCAGGGCTCAGCGGGTGGCGCAGAAGCCTGATTACAACGTTATTAATGCCTACACCCACCTCGACCTCGACTCAGAGCAGTAGGCTCAGGCCAGCCTCCCCACGGGTACTACGAGTCGCCCAGTGTAACGTGGGGAAGAGAAGCCCAGCTCATACAGCTCTCCTAGAGCTCTGCTGGGCGGATCAGATCGATATAGTACTGATCCAGGAGCCCTGGATAGGCTATAGAGATAAGATGCAAATCAATACACACCCAGGCTATAACTCTTATGTACCAGCTGATTTCTGGAACAATAGAGACACAAGGCCTTGGGTTATGACCTATATACATAAGGGTCTAAGGCTGCAAATACAGCAACAAAGACCTACCTAATTAAGAGATATCCTATGGGTAAAGGTTAGTAACTTTACTATTATAAATATCTATAGGCCGCCGGGCGAGCCTAAAAACCATACAACAAGTGCCCTCTTGGGCTATCAACCGCCAGCAGGAGCCCTTATAGCTAGGGACTTTAATACTTACTGTCCCTACTGGGAACCCGGCGCCCGTAGCCGGAACCGGGGAGACGATATTGCAGAATGGGCCGAAGGCCACAATCTGGAATTTATTGGGGAAGCTGGGGCTCCAACCCATACTCATAGGCATACCCTCGATCTAACCTTTTCAAATATCCCCTTTACAGAGGCCTATATCAGCCCACACCTACACCTAGGGGCAGACCACTAGGCCATTATAACAATTATTCCTCTAGGCAAAGTCCAGGCACAGAGACGCCAGATTAGCCATCTCTCAGTCCCAGACACGGCCCTACCTCAACTTGCCGACTTAGTAAAGGTAGGAGTCTCAGCCCTACCTACCTTAAGGGAGAAACCTACTCCAGCAGAAATAGACTCCCTAGCTACCCAACTAGTCAGCCTCCTCTCTACAGCTATCCAGGCGGTAGGGAAGAGACGAACTAACCAGGGTAGGGGAGCCCCCTAGTGGACAGAGGAGTGCTCAGAAGCCCACCAAGCGACTATTGAAGCCAGGCGCCAACAAGCCCAAGAGCCTGGGCTAGCTATACCGCCGCCTATCCTAGAGGAGCAGAAGGCCTTTCTGACTACAATCAGGAAGGCAAAACGTGCCTACTGGGCTGCTAGGATTGAGGAGGCTGGGTCTAACCAGGGCCTTTATCAAGTACTAAGCTGGCGCAAGTCCAGCTTAGCTATTAAAGCCCCACCGCTAGTAGTAGACGGACAGGCAGTTGATAACAGCTATGACAAAGCACAGGCCCTACGGAAGGCCTTACTAGAGAGATTTGACGCTGCAGGCGACCTACCTAGGAACCCTTTCACTATTCCTATAGTGGCAAGGCGTCTAATACCCTGGCAGCAGGCAGTCAGCATAGAAAAAGTGCGCCAGGCGACTCTCACAAAGGCCACAACCCCTGGGATTGATGGGATTACTACAAACTTACTACAATGCACTTGGAGCTTAATAGCTACACCTATATAACAGCTCTTTCAGGCCTACGTTCAAACGGGCCACTTCCCCAGACCGTTCCGCAAAGCAGAAGTTGTCATGACCCAGAAGCCAGGGAAAACAGACTTCTCGAAGACTGGGTCTTGGCGACCGATATCCCTTTTATCCTGCTTGGGTAAAGGCCTAGAGCGGCTAATAGCAAAAAGGATGGCCTACCTTACTATCCTAGAAGGGGTTGCTAGCCCGCAGCAGGTTGGAGCACTACCAGGGAGGGCTGCAGTCGACCTAACAGCCTGTCTGACCCACGAGATCGAGAGGGCTGTAGACTTAGGGCTCACTGCAACTCTTGTAACAATGGACGTTAAAGGGGCTTTTGACTCTGTCCTAAGAAACCGACTTGTTATCAGGCTACGACAGCAGGGCTGGCCTAAGCATCTGATTAGGCTGATCTTCACCTTTACCTCTAGCCGAGCAGCCCGGGTCAGGCTAGAGGATACAACTACAGAGGATTTCCCTCTATCCTGTGGGCTACCACAAGGCTCCCCACTATCTCCTATTCTCTTTCTATTATATATAGCTGATATCCTAGCCGACGATCAGAAGCTACGGTTCGGCTATGCGGATGATATAGGTTTAGTAGCTACTAGCCCATCGCTAAAAGAAAATGCTATAGCTCTAGGCCAAGAGATCACTCATATAATTAACTGGGGCACTGATAACAAGGTTGCTTTTGACCCAGCTAAGTGTGAGGCAGTCCACTTCAGCAGGAAACATAAACAGACAAAAGACCTACCAGATATACAAGCGAGGGGCCTAACTATCAAGGCCTCAGCTAGGCCTGTACGATGGCTAGGAGTCTGGTTTGACAAGAGACTCACCTTCCGTCACCATGTCGAAACTAAGGTGGCGGCAGCAAGGAAGGTAGCCCAGTTCCTTCGGCACCTAACAAATACTAAAGGGGGGCTCCCAGCAGCCGCAGTACGAAAAGCGGTTATTGCCTGTGTCCTTCCAACAGCCTTGTATGGAGTTGAGACCTGGTATGCGGGCCTAACCAAACCAGCCCTAAACAGCGGCACCAATACTAGCAGTAGCACTGCTTTACAGATACCTACAGTTGGTACAGGACAGAAGGGCCTGGCCCGTAGACTTAGCAAAGTTATTACAGCAGCAGCAAGGGCTATCCTGCCTGTCTGGAGAACCACACCGACCAGTAGCCTCATCCGAGACGCTGGCCTTCCCACAGCAGAGGTAGCCCTCGAAGCAGCGCGACTACGCTTCGCTATACGCCTGCAGAAGGTTGACCAACAGCATCCCTTGGTCCCAAGGCTGCTGCAGTCAGGGCGGCAACAGACCAGGCTTCAAAGAACAGCTGGCCTTTTACCTAAGTGTCCAAGGCCAGCGCTCCTACAGCCGCAATACCTCCCAGGGTCCTATGACCCTACAGTTACACAGACGAAGGAAGTAGCAGCTAGGATCTTCCAGGCCTGGCTCAAGACTGTGCCAGGTCAGCATACAGTCGTATACTCAGACGGCTCCAAAGCTCCTGACGGGGCTACAGGGTTCGGCTTTGTTATCTACCGCAACAATAAACGTATAGCCCAGGGCTGCGGCCGTCTCGGCTT
The DNA here is from genome assembly GCF_030913505.1 of Colletotrichum phormii. Lineage (NCBI taxonomy): Eukaryota > Fungi > Ascomycota > Sordariomycetes > Glomerellales > Glomerellaceae > Colletotrichum > Colletotrichum phormii. The sequence continues at coordinate 882,169 of NW_026851456.1, forward strand.
AGCAGAAGTGTTTGATGGTGAGGCGGAGGGGGCGAGGGCTGGGCTCCGACGGGCCCTTCAGACCTCCCAAGGCCAGCCTATACACATCTGCATCGACAATACCAGCGTTATTCAGGGGATTCGCGGTAAGGTCCCAGACTCCTCACAAGCGGCCTTCCTTGAGATCCAGGAGGTAGCTAGGATACACGATATACAAACCCATTGGTCTCCTGGGCACCAAGGTATTAAAGGAAACGAAGAAGCAGACAGCCTAGCTAAGGAGGGAACAACTCTACCAGTCCTTAGGGGCCAACTAGCTACTCTATCAGGTATCAAGTGGCTTGCTAAAGAGCGGCCAAGACGCCAATATAGACGATGGTGGAAACAAGAGGCAACTCCCCGCTATACCCAACTATGGCTCAAGGCTACCCTTGCTTGCCCTCCTGAACTTGGCCTCCCTAGGGCTGCCCTTCATCACCTCCTCGCGGCACGGTCAGGCCACGGGGACTTTAAACAATATCACCAACGCTTTAACCACACAGAAGCACTACTCACCTGCTCCTGTGGATGGATTAAGGAGGCAGACCATCTAGTCTACTGCCGAAAGACCCTACTGAGGAGGCAACAGTGGCCCACCCTCTACCCCTACAGCCGCCAGGAGCCCGTAGGACCTATAGGGTCCCTCGATCGCTACTTCAAGGGGCTAATCACTGACTCTCAAGGCTTCCAGGCCTTCCTCTGCGTGACAGACTTCTTCCAGAAGATCTGCCCGCGGTACTAGGAGATAGGTCATAACCTATCCTCCAAACGACAAACTACCTCTATTAAGAAACCAGATGGTTATAACGGAACTAGGGCACCAGTGGGAACTAGGGATGGATAGAACACATAGTAGCTCACGAGCAAGATTTGGAGGACGTCAGGATACGGCGTGTACTATATAGTATATAGCTAGAGCCTGCGACCCTTCACGCCACATACCCTCCGGGAGGTCTGCCGCAAGGGCGGCTGCGCCCTTGCCGCCATGGCGTTAAATATAAAAAAAACAAACAAACAAACCAATGTTGCAAAGCTGAACAGAGACATGGTCAGCATTGGCACCTTTTCAGATGGCACCCAGTTCAAGGAAATCACACCTGAGAACTATGTGGAGGGTTCACTGATGTTCAAGCGCAATGGAAAGTACTATCTGATGTGGTCTGAAGAAGGTTGGACGGGCCCGGATTACTCAGTCTCATACGCCATTTCGGATTCGCCCATTGGCCCTTTCAACCGAGAGGCCAAGATCCTCCAGCAGGATACCGCCGTCGCAACTGGTTCTGGCCACAACGGGATTATCAACGTCCCTGGGACCGACATCTGGTACATCTTCTACCACCGCCGACCATTGGGTGACAGTGACGGCAATTATCGTCAGCTCGCCTATGATCGAATGTACTTCAATGAGGATGGGACAATCAAGCCGGTCACGATGCTCGTCAAGGACAATTTTGATGACGGGAACCTGATTGGCTGGGACACCTCCTTTGAAGGAACCTTCTTTGTCAAGGACGGAAAGCTCAGCGCGGAGAAGGCTACAAGCGGCAAAGCCCTTCAAAACACAGGATTTGAGGATTTGATATTTGACATCGACATCGCCCTCGTTGATCCAGATGTTGGGTCAAATGCTCAAGATTCTGGCGATGCGGGTGTTCTTTTCGGTGTCACAAGCGCGTCCGCAGGAATCGACAACTTGACTGGGTTCTATGCTGCCGTCGATGCTTCAGGCGGGGTCATTTTGGGTCAAATGGATCAGAGTTGGACTCAACTAGCATCCGCCAAGTCGCCTATTCGGGCTGGAACAAACTACCACCTAAGGGTGACTGCCATTAACAAAGAGGTCAAAGTCTTTGTTGATGATATGAGCGTGCCCAAACTTACGCATACTGTATCGAAGACTACCAAGGGGACCACGGGAGTGCGAGTTTTCCGGACTGGAGCTCTCTATGATAACCTTTCTGTTGCGCATCCGCAATTAAGAGGATGGCAATTACTTACATGCGGATGAACTCGGAACAGTCAACAGGATGATTCAGCACGTGTACTTAGATCTTTCCGATGGGTAATCGTCGGGTCATCGGTACATATATTTCTCTAGGTCACACATTAGTTAAACACTCGAATCGATCACTTGCCTACTTACTAAGGTAGACTTGGATGTGACATTTCTCCATGTACAAATGCCGCTCTCGTATATTGCCATGGCAGACCGCCTACCGCAACTTCAATCACAACCATCCACAACAGCCAGCTGGTCACTTACCTAAAAGCGAATCCGATAAACTCACCCAACTCTCACTGATTACTATGGTAGTCCGATTCGAATTGGAGCGGGGTTCTAGAGAACAAGCTTCCCCGCTCAAAACTCCGTGTGTCCGAGGCATGCCGAGGCACGGGAGATCAACTCTACATTCAAGAGACGGAGCACGCAGCGCCCGAATCCGCTCCACCTGGCACACTGTCAAGGGCCACCATTCGCACCGGAATCCACGGAGTGGAAACCTAAAAGACTGCTACCGAAGGGAAAATTGGTAAGCCGTGTCTCCGCCCCAATGGAGAATGGTAGTTGTGCCTTACGTCAGTGAGGGGACGATGGGCGGAGGTATTTATCCCTTTCGGGTCCCGGCGGTCTAGACTCGACTCACAACGCCAAATTCAATTCAAAATATCACCAGACTGAACTCGAGTCACTCACAAGTCAAACACTCAATCACACCTTTCCTTCATACAACCGGAGTCCAAACGAAAAACCCGTCAAAATGCCTGCCACCGTCTCTGTCCTTTACCCCAACGAGGCCGATGCCAAGTACAACATCGACTACTACGTCGAGAGCCACATGCCCATGGCCGCGGCCACGTGGAAGGCGGCCGGCGTTCAATCCTGGAAGGTCACCAAGTACTCGGCATCCCCCGACGGAAAGCAGCCCAAGTACGCCTTCGCCGGTATCCTCACCTTCGACAGCGTCGAGAGCATTCACAAGGCGCTTGCTTCGCCCGACACGGCCAAGGTCATGCAGGACGTCCCCAACTACAGCAACAAGGAGCCCGTCTTCTTGATTGGCGAGGACGCCAAGGAGGCCACCCTTTAAGTGCCCTCACATGGCATGATATCTTGGACCGGGAGGAGCGAATCCGTTTATGAGCACCGAGCGGAGGAATGGATCATGAAGACTGCGCAAATACGTACCGCAGCTATATCGGTGTTGGTATCCCTATCACAGGGAAGTTGGTTCGAACCGTAGGGTCCTGGGGGTGACGAAGTATCAATATCTCTGTATAAAAGGGAGATTCCAACCGTAGGTTGGTTGGGTAGTCGCGGTCTAATTGTACCACCTCGAGGTGGCCCATGCTCTTGCCCTTATCCGCGGTCGAATTGGACTTCCAATCCGACAATCGGGAATAGTAGCAGTAATGAAGAAATCTTACGACACATGAATTGGGGGTTCACCAAGGAAAGATTCGCTACTTTATCTTGTTACGAGTGACTGCAGCAGAGATTCGTTGACTAAAGTACGAATGGAATAGTTGAGACCTCAACAAGCCTAACGTTCTTCATGCTGCGTTGAGTTCAAGTCTGTAGGAGACAGCGCCCCGCTGTTGCAAGGGAGTCATCTGGAAACCAAAGCCTGAACCTACATGTAAGTACCTAAGGTATGCGCACCTGCGAGTTGCGAGCGTGGCCTCGATTAAATACCGGCACCCCCGTCAACACACACTCCAAGCGGCTCCATTGACAAATGTGTCCTTGTCACTGAGCATCAAGATCGTAACATCAGCCACTTCCTGGGCCTTGCCCACGAGTGTTGGGGCTGGGAAGTCCTTGCCCACCCTGGCCAGGTGGCCTTGATGCGTGGGCGTATCAATCGCACCGCTGCCTCTTCGATAGCATCCTATTAACCATAACGAAAACCATGGAAGCTCCCAACAATACGCAGTTAACTCTGGCCCTGTCGTCAACTTCCATAGCCGCATTGCGAACCATTCCCAGGGACGCATGCTTAGAAGCGGCAAACACTGCACGCTTTAAAAAACCTTGGGGTGAAAACATGGTTCCAACATATGTGCACAAAACTTCCGCCTCGAGATAGGAAGCCAGGGTTTAGAGCTTCAGCGAGGACATGTAAAGCTCCCCTGATGTTCAGATGTTGAGGTTGGTTATGAAGTCAAGTTCGGCATCGCTGGTTTCCTAGATGGACTGAGTGCCCAATTCATGGCCACCGCAACCAGCAAAGTTGGCAACGCCATAGACCTTGCCTTGTTGCTCTGCGTCTGAGTCCCTGACTGCATTTTCAAGAGCTACGCTGTTGACATCAGACATCCCAACCTTGGCACCTTTATTGAGCAGACCTTTTGCAGTAGCTAAGCCCGTTCCAGATGCCGCGCCAACCACAATGATGACTTCGTTCCTCAAGCCGGGAGACATTTCGGCCATGTAATGTATGCGACTTCGGGGCGACAGGAGACGAGGAAATGTGAAAGTAAGCAAAAGACGTACATTTTCTGGAGAGGGAAACCCCTTAATAAGCTGTTTATCAGACCGTCATTGCATCACGTCATTGCATCACGTCAATGCTTTCATACTCACCGGATCTCGTGATCTCTTTCAGACTGTTGCTAAGTTGAACCCAAGAGCACGACAGCTTCACTGTTAGCTATTTTTTTCCGCCAATGCACGCAAACGCAGCTCGCTGACACCCGAAACTTGCGTGTTGGGACAACGGTTTAACCGCAGGTAAGGTTAGGGGCAGGAGCTGTTCATAACCATATTGCCATTTCTGGCTGATTTCAAGAGTACACTTGGCATAGAATTGTGCAGCTTGCGGAATGTTTCTCTTGTCTTCTAGATTCTATCAACCTAGATCATAATAGTGATGCAAGCCATGCAGCTAGCTTGATCGTTCATTGATTGATACTCGGTCGTCGATAGATAAGTACCTTCGTGATTACTCCTCTCTATGTTATTTAGCTGTTTAGAACGCTCCAACATGCCACTGGTAGCATGCAAGTAAATCTCTGTAGACCAACTTCTTCACAACCATGTCTCGAAGAACCGCACTGCTTGTAGAAAAGCATCCTCTTTCGCAGCCTTTTGTACAGGATTGTTGAGATCAGGGTGTGTAGCAAACCCATGAGGTGTTCCGCCATAAAGCGCCATTGTGAATGGCTGACCGGTGGTTCCCATGGCTGTTTCAATTTCCACCCTCCTCTTCGTCAACATGCCTGTATCACCCTCTGCGCGGCGTAGAAGTCAGCAACATATCTCTGAACTTTGGGAAGTGAAAGAGTGTAGTGCGGAATATGGACGTACCAGCTACGGCCAAGCTCGCAGGTCCTTTAATGGCCTTAATTTCGTCATCGCCGAGTGCGCTTGGATGTGCAGCAAACCCGACTTGCACCCCCTTTTTGTCGGGGAGCCCAAGTGCTCGGAAAACATATCGTCCACCGAAACAATACCCGGTCGAGGCAATATTGCGGACACCCATTTGTTCTCGCATGTACATGATGGCTTTCTCAACTTTGGGGTCTGTAACGCTAGGCCCATGTGACTTGAAGAACTCGCTTGCGTTGAACCCCGACATTGAGCCTTCGGTTCTTGGCTTGCCGTCCATCAAGTCCGGGGCAACGGTAATGTAGCCCGCGCGGGCAAAGCTATCGGCGAGACTTTGAGAACATCAGTTATCCAGAGCATAGAATTTACCCTCTATGAGTGTATGGATCTTGGATATACTCACAGCATGTTCTCAGTCGATTGAATTCCGAACACGTCAGGCAGCATGAGAACTCCAAATTGTCTCATTGGATCCGGCCCCTTTTCGCTCTTGTTTCGCGGCATCGAGACGTAGAGGTCAACTGAGTTCATTAGTAGACGTCACTGAGCGCAAGACTTAGTGATGGATTGATCACTTACGCCCATTGAAAGGAACAACCTTTCCAACCGGAGTGCCAGCAAATGCCAAGATGGACAAGTCAGCGACGTACGAACTCCTACTTTCCGCTAGGGATACTAATCCCAAAATCGCAGAAACGGCATAAAGGTATCGCATCGTGACAAGCTTCTTGACCTAAATTACTGACAGGAAAGCACAACTTGCACGCACGTGCTCGCTGGGGAAGACTGATTGTTTTAACGGACCAGAATACGCGCAACCTGGGATGTAGACCCTTTCCCGAGGCACCGTACCTGCATAGAAACGGCCTCACAGAGGAGACTCAACTGCATTTTGACTCGGGACCCGAAGAGCATCATGCCGAGAGTGTCCCTTGACTTTCGAGGGTGTGGCAAGCTGCTGATGTACAGAAAGCTTGCGCCAATCTGGGAGCTAGAGGTGCCGGCGAGGTGCTCGCTTCAGCCAGTTTTATTGTTTGATCTGATCGAAAGACAAGACGACCGGAGCTAAAGCAAGGTGAGCCAATTGTTCTCTTAGTTGTCCATCTCATACATGGCTGGTGCTGCGCTCTTCGGAGCGTTTCGGGGTCGTCTCAGTCAAAGCTTGATGAGATGAAACGAACACTTCCTCCATCTGCAACGAAGAGAAACAAACGGAACATCCTCTATGACTTTCTCCCAGAGCTCCGATTGAGCTATGAATCCAATTGAAAGACAAGATGCGACCGTACTATCGTTTGTTTTGTTTCTGAGCTCAAAGGAGTGCAAATCCTCGTCACCCTTCCACCTCCTCGACGAAGAATGTTCGTGTATTTGAGTGTTTATTGGCATACCTTGACGATTACCTGCATAACTCTATAGACAGGCGGTATCCTCAAGGAATTGAAGTCTGAATGAGGGCCTATGAAAGCCTGCGGAACTAATAGTCATATCTCTCAAAATTTACCGCTGTCCCCCCTGCTTCCCATTGGTGTGAGGATTTAGTTGTATCGGCCTTCCAAGTGTGAAGAACGGCTTGAGGCAATAGGATTTCTCCGCTCACATATATTCCATAGACCCAACCGGCATCGGCCCTGAAGCCAAAATATGAGGCTACTGTGAGTGACAGACCCAATATTAACACGATGAACATGAGCTAGCATAGTCAACCGCGACGCTATGGGGTAGGAATCTGCGTAGCCCAAGCGGTCGATACCTCCCCGCCCCCCACATCCGCTGGATCCTAAGGTTGTCCGCCAGCAATGGTCCAATGTGGGGTATCTACAAGTCTTGGACTCAGGCAACGGCCAAGTTTGAATGGATGGAGAAGAAATAACTTAGTTGTATTTGTTCTTCTTGACGGGTACATGTAGACCATGTAGTAGCATTACGAGTAATATTGATTTCAACATGGCATCTTTTTACCCCGAAAAAGGCGTCGCTATGAGACGTGGAACTGCACGATACGAAGAATTTCGGAAGTCTTACTTCAATAGAGAAGAAACCGGCAGATATCCAACTGAGATACATGTTGCAAAAACCTCTCAGGATATCGTCGAAGCACTTCGCAAGGCCAGAGAGCTAAAGGTCTCAGTCGGTGTCCGATCTGGGGGACACCTCCCTTCCAAACCCTCCTTGGTCCACAACGGAATTCTTATTGACGTCAGCAACATCAACCATCATGTTCAATACAATCCGGTCACCGAGGAAGTCGAAATGGGTCCTGGAGTTCGTGTTTATGAAGCTTGGAAAGCCACAGACGCCGTTGGCAGATTCTTTCCTTTCGGGCATGCGCCTGACGTAGCACTGGGAGGGTTCTGTCTAGCGGGGGGCCAAGGTCTTTTCATGAGAGCATGGGGAGCTACTATAACAGAGTGGATTGTACGATTGGAGATTGTCGTTCCGGATGGCCGAGTGCTGATCGCAAGGCGGACGGAAAATGCAGACCTCTTCTGGGCCGCTCGAGGCGGTGGTCAAGCATTCTTCGGGGTTGTGACGCGAATCTGGAGTCGGACCATACCGAAGAAACGTCTCCTCTGGAGATCTACAACATTCACCGTTGGTGATAAGTTCGAAGATCTACTCACTTTCGCTTTCAAACGGAACGACGCCATGCCAAGGAAGTTCACCGAGTCGGCCATTTGCGTATTTCATCCAGAGTTGTTCGACAGTGAAGCAGGAGAAGTTGTTCCCAAAACATCCCCTTTGGTGATGGCGATCAATGTTTGTGCTTACGCAGATACCCTGGTCGAGGCTACTGCAATGCTAGAAGTCTGGGATGGAGTCCCTGAAAGCATCAAAGATTGCCTCACTGAGACAAAGTCGACAACGGAAGCGAGCTGGGAGGAGTTCTTCGAGCTTCAGCGACAGATCAACCCAGAATCACCAGACCAGAAATGGGGGATCAACAGTATCCTCAACGATCCTTCAGTTCCTCTTCCAAAGGTGAGGAAATATCCATCAAGGTACAGATGAGATGACGCTGACGCACGACTTCCTGATATCTCAGCTGATTGAAGCCATCAAACCTGCAATGTGCGACTTGCCAACGAAGTCGTCCTTTGGCTGCATATACATCTGTGATACCGTTCAGCCAGACGAGAAGGATGCCGTCTTCAGCATTCCTCAGCAGTACTACATATCAACATTCAGTGGGTGGAAAGACCCTGCGCTTGTACCTCGAGTCCGAGAAACCATGCGGACATCGTACGAAAAAGCTGAAGCTGTTGCTTGTGGGATCTACAGCGCTGACTTCGACCAGTCCAAAAACTCATTGCATTCACCTGGGGTATGTGCCATCTTCTGACTGGGGCTAGATGAAAGCACTGCTGACGTGAATTCAGATCAAAGTTTGGACAAATTCAGCTCGCGCTCGCTTCATGGAGATTCGAAGGCGGTGGGACCCTGATGATCTGTTTGTGGGATACAAGGCTTTTGATATTGACTTCCAGGCGAAGCCAGCTCTCTAAATATACGGCTATAGATGAACGAAGAAAATCTTTTCCTATGCAATTAAGTCAGATCAAAGGACTTTGTCTGGGAGTACTGGAAGGCGGTCGTATTACTCTCGGATGGTAACCTTGTACTCCCCTCACGACTCTCATAATAATGGGTCTCAGGAGGGGACGTGTAGAAGTTCTCTGATGACATGGGTGCCCTTTACCACATAGTAAGGTGAAAACGGCGGTGAGCAATCAAGAATGTAAGAAATGAAAGATTAAAATATGGAACGATTGAGCAAATAAACAAACGTTGTGGCGGTTGAATATTCCATAAACAACTAGAAAAATTCTAGATTGAACAAACAAATGATCGAGTAAGTGGATAATCCCGAGATGCTCTTTCTCCACTCTGCACCATTGTTGGCGAACTTGTCCCGCGCCTCGCGTTCCCAACGAGAAGTGTTGAGATGAAGACTTCGGAATGAGGAACAAGGCCCCCGGTGGCTTTATTACCACGCCAAATACCGCGCAGAACAATGCGGGGGAGCGTCGACGTGGAGGTAGCTTGACACAATATATGAAGACTGGACACATCCGCTTTGACCGCATGCTGGTTTGGGGTAACGAGAAAAGTTCGCGGCAAAACATATATCATTTGTATAGAAACACCATGAAGGACCTCAAAATCCTTCTACCCTCGAGTAGCGCCGTCGACCTTACCTTACTTGATGGAGGAGGTTTCACTACAACAGACGACACGAAGATCCACGCAGACGGGCATGACAGGCCATATTTTCTTTACGACTGGTGTTTCTATATCCATCACAGAGCATCAGGTCGCAAGATCCTTTGGGATCTTGGTATTAGTGATGTGAGTCGAGGACCCTGGAAACTACATAGGTGCACTATTGACATTCTGGCCTGCAACAGGACCGACAAATGTACACCCCGTTCGTGTTGAACTACCACTGGACAAGCTGCAACCCAGTCGGACCACGCCGACGGCTTGCAGACCAGTTGAGAGACCTTGGCGTGGAAACCTCAGAGATTGACACAGTGCTCTTCAGGTATTGTTTCTATGATCAAAACCAATTACGTTCATTGGGATGCCAGGACAATTAATCGGCTAGCAGTCACGCACATTGGGACCACTGCCGTCCGATTAGAGAAGAATTTCCAAATGCTAAGGTCATCTTTGGCCGCGGAACCACGGCACACTGCTCTCCCGGGCATATCCAGAATGATGAAGTCCAGCCGATGGCTCAGTGGGACTCTCGAATTTTCGGCGATGACAAAGTTCGGACAGAGAATTTTCAAGAGCTTGAAGGCTCGTGGCAGTCCTGGGGACCATTCAAATCAGCAATGGATTATTTCGGGGACGGCAGTCTCTGGATCATCGAAGCCCCTGGGCATATGGCAGGCAATCTCGCAGCATGTGCGCGTCTAGAATCGGGCGAACGCATCATAATGGCCAGTGACTGCTGCCATTCAAGGTTAGCCTTTTTCCGTACTTCCATATCAAGGGTTTTCACGCCATCTTTTACAGAGCCTCTTGCATTGGACTCATCTTTCGACAGAACAATAGTCTGACATTCGTGCAGGGACATCTTTCTTGGTCACCGAGAAATCGCCAACGTGGAAATGGCCGACGGATCCCGTTTCTGCTTGCATGAAGATCTAGACAAAGCGCTTGATACGATTTCGAGGCTCAGAAAGGCAGCTGAGGAGTATGAGATGCACATTGCGATGGCTCATGATGCTGAGTTCATCAAGGACGGCAATGATCCTGTGTTGATGTCAATCTTGCACCCCATGTTTGATAGCACTGTCCTGAACAGAATCAAAGCTCATGGAAGGCCATGATGGTCCAGGAAAACATTCTTTCTGGCCCGATAAGTAGTACCTAAAGAAACAGATGCTCACATCATGCTGTTAGCGTTGTCACTTGTGAGAGCTGGCCCCTGCCACTTCCCCGCAGTCTTCCCCAGCCATTGCCGATATAAACATCACTTATCCGTAGGGGCTTCTGGGGTGCAGAAGGCTCCATAAAGCTTGCTGGGTTCGCCCTTCCATCGCTGCCGACGGTGTGGTGCATGAGATGTGACGCTAGGATGGGCCCCTTTGCTGCGGGAGAAGCTGACACAGCCCTGATTCATCAGCCATCAGCGAGTCGCAGGCCGTGGATTTCAGACTCCCAGGGCACTGACAGGTCAATACGCATCAGGTGCGGAGAAGAGTGTAGGGGCTGTCCTGGTCCCCCGGAAGTCAAGCCCGGCCTCTGTCGGCATCTCAGGAATCCGACCTGTTGGTAGCGTTCCTTGCCAACACCACATCATAGCATTTGAGGCTACCAAAGCACTCCTTGAAGCTATTCGAATCGACGGAGGGAAAGCATCGAAACACGATCGCCGCGTTCAGAGATACAGAGCTTACAGACAACACGTCCATGTCTTCAGGGCCCGAAGGAAATCCCTCCAGCGCCGCGCGAAGAGGTCGACCACGACGGCAGTACAAGTGTGCGCACTGCGCGAAAGCCTTCAAGCGCAGCGAGCATTGCATTCGGCACGAGAGAACCCATACACACGAGAAGCCCTACGTGTGTCGATACTGTCACAAGTCATATGCGAGGAAGTAAGTACTGGCAAGGCTTTTCGAACTGAGACAACCCACGGATTCCGGCTAATGGGAAGCTTCTAGGGACCTCGTAACGAGACACGAGCGCACACTTCATGCGAAGGAACAAGCAAGAGAAAAGATTGGGGATGTGGTGACAGTGGCATGCGCGTCACTGGCGCAAGCGACAGCTTTTTCGCCGTCGAGAGGCAATGACTACATGAACGTAGATCAAGACGACGACGAAAGATCTGGCCAAGAATCTCCAGACTCGCGGTCGCCAGACGAAGGCGCCGCTTCTTCCACAACATCACCATGTTCCAGTCAAGCGCACCGTGCCAGTTCTCGACGGAAGTCATCCTCCCGGCGGACAGCCGATCCTGATATCGAACTAGAACAAATGTTGATGTCTTTTCAGCCATTGACTGATCAATCCTTCGAGGTGCGTAGGGATCCAAGAGCCACCGAAAGTCGACCCGCAGATATCTTCCAGCATGGTACTCAACGGGAGGGAAATTTGCTGCCTCTTCACTACTTTCACGACGTCGATCCAGTTGAAGAGTTGCCACCTTTAGATCCAGCCTTATTCATGGACATGGATTTTCCTTTCGAAAATATTGCCATGGACGTACCGAGTAAATATCCAGCAGAAAACGGACATGAGACCGGGGCTTCAGGGGAACAACCCCCGCGTCATCCACAACACCCACCAGAGGGAATTGATGCTGCTGGTCCGTCCATGAACGCAACCGAAAATAATGAGTTGTTTTCACCGAATACGCTGGCCCACCTCGGCATGAGCACATTTAACCTATCGCCCTTAGCAAGCAACACCGCCGAGCAGAGAGATGATCGCAGACAAACCTTACGCCATCCCAACACTGCGGACCTTTCAAGCGGAGGTCCCCCTAGATGGGCTAGCTGCCACACATCGCCGGGTGGCAGCGATCTCCCTTCTTTACTCGAGGACGGGCGTCAACAATATCCGACCGTCACCTTTGATGAAGACACGCACATGTCTCTTCGCAAAGACACATCATCGCGGGTGAAGTTATCAACTGTGGACTTTCAGCTGCCCACTGCCAAAACATTACAAGGCTTCTTATCTGCTTACATGACGAGTTTTCATAGCCATTTCCCGATCATTCATATGCAAACCTTCGATTTAGCGCACACTCCAGGCCCGTTGGTGCTTTCGATTTGTTCCATCGGCGCTCTTTACCGCCTGGACCGTCGTCGGGCGCGTCATCTCTATGACTTGGCGATCCGCAGTGTGGAACAGGTGCCTCAACCAACCAAGGATGATTCCAAATCCATGGTAAAGGATTACTTTCTTTGGTTCGTGCAGGCGAAAATCCTTCTCAGCTTTTATGCAGTCATGAGCGGGGAGAAGGATCTAGTCGATGCAACGATGAAAGACAATGGCTTCTACACTTTGGTGAGTCTACCTACAGTATCTTGCAATGAGTCGTAGTAGACAACTTCGAAAGAGTTGTACTGACTGCCTGTTCAAAGGTCTATAACAAGGCTCGAATTACGGTAGAAAACACTCAAACAGAATCATCCGAGATGACATGGCACACATGGATCGAGCTCGAGTCATGGAAACGCGCGCTAGGGGGCATCTTCATAGAGAGTACCCTCACTATGGTGATCTACGACGTCAACCCTGGATTTCATGCGACCCAAGATCTGGACATTGAAACATATCAAGATGAAAAGATGTGGAACGCAAGGTCACCTGCAGAATGGCGAGAGCTCCGCACGGCTGCCTCAAAAAGCTCACCAAACAGCCGTCGGCACACGATAAAGGACGTTCTCGTTGACATACTACTGGAAGGGAAGTATCATGCCGATACAATACCGTACCATGTCTCGTCTTTCACCGCACTTGTTCTGACCCATGCGATTGTGGTTCATATGTGGCAGAGATTACAAATCTGCCAGGCCCTCGCTTCAACATGTTCGATGGCAACGACAGGCAATGGTGATGACCAAGACCCACTCAGAGCTTCGCTTCTTAACGGAGCCATGCAGTCGCTGGCTCGGTGTGGTGCTTTTCTCAAAGGCGTTAGCAGTGAGTTGCGTCAGCCACGTCCGGAAGAAGACGAGAAGGATAGGGAGCTCTCACTTGTCTTCAATTGCCAGGCAGTCTTACGTATTGCTTACACCAGAATGTCGAAAATCGCCACCACTCCCTGTCGAATCAGCCTGTTGAACCTCGAAGACAGGGACATTGAGTCATGCGTGTCATCATTCGTCAAAGGCAGGATGGAACGAAGCTCCCATCTCCTTGAGATGGTATCAAAGTCCTTTGAAGGAATGGTTGTCCCAGTCAAGATGGGGCATCTTCTGGTCCGGAAGACTGCTGCTTTCCGATGGAGTATCGAGCACGCTGTAGCAGGGTGGACTGGTGGTAAGTGAATCCGAACAAATTCCCGAAAGCTAAAAGATAATTTCATCACGCTGATATAGCTATGAGCAGGTCTTCTTGTGTCGAAATGGGCCCAGTCCATGGAACAGGACATGGTAGTTGGGGTACAACCAAGCCAAAGCGAGCTGGAACTACTGACTTTGATCCGAGAGACTTTAGATGAGGCTGAGTGCGACATCGGCGAGGGACATGCCCTCGCCGCCGGGATCGCCAGGACATGGGGCTGGTTTCTAAAAGATGTAGGTGATGAGATTTTGTCCTCACGCAGTATTGCACGTTGATATACTGATTACATTTCAGGTCTGGGTATGGGGCATAACGCCACGGATGGGAGGAGTACTGAATCAACTGGCCGATGCGTATCAGGACGCATATGATGCCAACCGCCGCACCTCTACCGGCTCGCCATACAACGTAGAAAAGACGGGTCTAAGGGTACATCAAACATCTATGTTGCAGAACGTGTTTTGCTAGTAGTCAAATACGTCAAGCGGCTGTAATGTTGAGCCAGAAGGCACAACTCAAACTTATTTCCCGCAGGCTAAGACAGTAGACAGAATATCTAGGGAGCTATACGCGTTATGAAAGAGGAAAAGACAGGAGCCGTGAGTTAATCACTAAGGCGCCAGGAACTGCGAGGTCGGAGTTGATCATTCTCTCGTGGGGAATCGCTAGGCGCAAGGGAGAGCAGCGTGCTGAAGCCTTCCTAAGTAAGGTACCTTGATAGGTCGCAAAGTAGCGAGTTGGAAAGAATGAGTTTCTACGTAAATGCGTGCTCAGAAGCGTTCATATAAACCAGTTGTGGAAGTCCCACCTCCCAAGTAGGACCTGATCTTCGACATGGCGATGTATGATCAGGTCGTATAGTTACCCCGCATGTACCTGTGGCCGCCTGGATTGTTAGTACACGCACATTTCACCCACGCTCTTTACTTACCGACCGCCCCATCTCCTATCACGCAAGAATTCAAGGAATCCCAAGCCAAAATGTCTGAATTCAATGACATGATAGCTGCTCTTGCAGCCCTAGAATCGACCGCACAAGGAAAAGTCCAAGTCTCCGCCCTTAGAGGCGGCGAATTCACCCTCCCCAAGCGATTCTTCGTCGCGGGGGTATCCGAGAACGAGACAGCACTTGTCCCGTCACTCTCTTTCCTCGTGGTGCAGCAGCTAGTCGACGGGGGTCACCGACACATCCTCTTCGATTTGGGCTTGAGACGAAATGTTGAGCGTTATTCGACGCCAATACAAAGCCACACGAAGAACCGGCAGCCGATGACTTTACTGCCGGATGTTCGCCAGAGCTTGGTCGATGGAGGCTTTGATGCGGCAGCCATCGACGAGGTCATTCTCAGCCACGTTCACTGGGACCATATTGGGACTCCCTCTGACTTTCCCAATGCTCGCTTTCGAGTTGGTGAAGGATCGCTCGAATTGCTGAGCGAGGGAATGAACGGTCACATGTCTCACTCCAATTTCCAAGCAGATCTCTTCGATGGCCTCCGAGTTGAAGAGATCACGGGCCCGAGGGGAGAAGTAGGAGAGGCAGGGTCTGCAAAGAGATGGAAAAACTTGAGAAGGCTGAGATTACTAGAGATCGGGGAGAACGACAGTGGCTCGTTATATGTTGTCGATTTGCCGGGTCACTTGCCTGGTCATCTTGGTCTCCTGGCAAGAGTAGAACCTCAATCCTGGGTTTTGCTCATCGGAGATGCTTGTCACGACGCTCGTCTGTTAACAGGCGAGATGCGGATAGCTGAATGGGAGGATGGTGAGGGTCGAGCTTGTTGTATCCATGTGAACAAAGAAGAGGCTACAGAGACACTGAGCAGCATTTCAATGTTGAAGAAAGCCTCGATGCAAAGCGATCTCGTGTTGCAGGTCATTTTTGCTCATGATGCAGCTTGGGCAAAAAGTCACCAAGAAGCCTTTTTCCCTGGCAAGATCGATTGAACCTCCAGACACAGATGACAGAACAGGTATCAAAGATTTTACCGCAATTGCCTTTTCTAGAAGTTTTTAATGATCATTAAGTCTTCAAGCTTGAAGTATCTAAATTTGCGCTGGTTTCACGTGCCCAGCTTAGTGCTCGTGCTGTGGGATGTGCTTTGCCATCAGACTTGGTCTTCCTTCTTCTTTACCCCGCCTCAACATCCTCTCAGATTTCTTTGATTACTTGAGCAAGCGTCAACACCTTCATTTTATCCATATATATTCTAGACTGGAGGTATCAAAACCCCTTCACTCTTGCATGCACACAAATACTGTTGCTCCCCATCGTTGCCCTTCCGTCTTCTCATGGATCAGCCACTAAGTCTAGGGTTCATTGGCCTCGGGGCTATGGGTTTGCCCATGGCCTCCAATCTCGTCGCAAAGGTCGCGAAGGGTTCTAAAATATATGTCTACGATATATCAGAGAGCTCCATGAAGAAGCTCGTCGATCAGTCAGAGGATGTAGTGACAGGGTGCAAATCTCCAAGAGAGGTTTCACAGAAGGCTGTAAGTTAACGCCCGATAAACTACATTTCATCATATTGAGTGACTTACATCGGGATTCAGGACATAGTCTTCACAATGCTCCCAGAGGGTAGTCATGTGAGAACCGTGTATTTGGATCCAGACACTGGAATACTTGGCCCCGAACTGAGGTCCCGTCTTCTCATCGATTGCTCAACTATCGACACGGAGACATCGCAACTGGTATCGACCACTATCAGATCCCAGTTTTCGACAGCGCTTTTCTGTGATGCACCTGTATCTGGTGGCACTATCGGCGCTGAAGCCGCTACATTGACGCTGATGGTTGGCTGCTCCGAGAGTGATTCCAACTGGCCAGAGATTCGCGAACTACTGAGCCTAATGGGCAAGAATATTATTGCATGTGGTGGTCCAGGCTTGGGTCTTACGGCAAAGCTGTGCAACAACTACTGCTCAGCGCTCATTTCACTCGCCACATCCGAAGCGATGAATATTGGGATGAGAGCCGGCATGGATCCACGACTCCTCGCACGAGTGTTCTCTAACAGTACCGCGCAAAGCACGATCTGCGACAAGTGGAATCCCGTGCCTGGTATCTGTCCAAATGCCCCGGCAAGTCACGGATACCAGGGCGGTTTCAAGATTCAGCTGATGGCAAAGGACTTTGGCTTAGCTGTCTCTACGGCAGAGAAGGTTGGCGCCAAGTTGATTCTCGGTGTTGTTGGCCTCAGAGCCTACAAGGAGGCGAGTCAAGATCCTAAATGTCGCGATCTCGACTCTCGCGTACTTTACAGATACATTGGAGGCAGCGAGGACTGGGAGGTTGATTAAGCCAGATTAAGCTTAGAGCACCTTGTAGCAGCTTTGTCGAAATTCACATATCACACCCTGTTTTTTTTATTTCCCTTAATTGCAACCGAATCTCAACAAACAGACTGCTCCGTGTCAAAAGGTTCTGCCCTCATCGATGCAATTCACGAAATGTCACAATCTCGCATGAAGTTAACTGCTACCGATCTTGTCCACTAGCGGCAACGTTCCACTCTGCCCCCTCCGAGCTACAGACACTCTGCAACACCCTGGCCCCGTTCAAGCAAGGACTTGCTCAGTTGACACCCAGGCGCCCAGGATGCCGATTCCCCACTCCGGTCTACGAGATGACGGCACGGAAGCAGGACCCCGCCATCATAATGCGGGGTGCATACGGATCTCCGTTCCATGGTGATGTGGGGTCATGTGGAGAGAGAACTTCCTCTGATATGGGGTAAGAACATGGAAGGGGGCCGGGAAATCACACCCGTCATGTAAGCAGCCCCCCTGTGGCAATTGAGTGATCGCATAGGACTTTCATGTAAACTCGATTAAGGTAGAAACGATCTTATGATACGTACTGGCAAGCTGAGACCAAATCTCACCAACACTTTCACAAATTGCAGACCCCTCGTACACAGCCTCAACCAACTACAGCTACTCGTGAGCGCTGGAAACACCAACATGGCGGACAAGACTTCCGCGACTACCGAGAAAGAGACAGCGGCTCACAAGACACTTTACGACAAAGGACTGAAGACCCGATATGAAGTCGCAGGGACTTCTTACGTCGACGCAGCTTTGGCCGGCGGTTCGTCTGACTTTGCCCGGCCGATGCAAGAACTCGTCACAGAGGCTTGCTGGGGTTCGGTCTGGGCTCGACCAGGCTTGGAGAGAAAACAACGATCTCTCTTAAACATTGCCATGTTATGCGCTCTGAACAGAGCCCCCGAGCTTGCAGCACATGTCCGTGGGGCGCTGAACAATGGGGCAAGTGAAGTGGAGATTCGGGAGACACTACTGCAGGCGGCTATTTACTGCGGAATGCCAGCTGGTATTGAAGGGTTTAAGGTTGCTGAAAAGGTCATCATTGCCTGGAACGAAGAGACAAAGAAGTAACTAGTGGTCAGTCGTAGGATTGTGAGCACCTACGAAATCCAGTTCTAAGCCGGATTTGAGTAAATGTTATCAAGTCAATAGCTGTGATCACTTGTTATTATATTAAACTGGCCCATAATTTCCATGAATTGGTGAATCTCTGCATACGTTGAGCAAATTCAGCCAAATGGGTTTGGCGGGTAGTGGCCATGTGAAGTCAACTCAAGTTCGTCTATGGGCACTCCCACTGTTCGATTTTTTTCTGAGACTACTCTTTCGATCTGGTTGGCATTTCCCAGTGACATGGATCAGAGCATAGAGTAGCAGAGTTACGAAGCTCCCCGCATCTACTAGGGACTTGTAGTAGCTCCCCAGAAACAACCCCTGCCCCCCACATTATGTAGACACACACAGACGGGGGGGAAGTCTGGTGCAATTCAATGTCTAGCTCCCTTCTTTGAGACTCGTTCGTATTATTCGAAGATTACATGAATGAAATTGCCCATCATTTGTTGACTGTCCACAACACGGTACTCATTTAGCCAAGTCTCACAGCGTATCTTTCCTCGATAAGATGAAATTCGTCAAGATTCAGTTACCAAGTGTGCCCATCTTCCCCAACGAGGGCTCAATTCATCTTAGGGGTATCAGCCTGGCAGTCATTCTTATTCTGCTTGGTTGTTATCTTCGCTATGTACCAAATCAGTTGACAGTGAGTAAGGTAAATATTTTTCAATGAGCTTGAATATGCTGATGAGACATCTATGTGACAGGACCCACGAAGGAAGAAATTACCCCCCGGACCTCGAGGACTTCCAATCATTGGCAATCTCTACGACCTAGCAGACTCAGAACTGGTGCGAGAAAAGGTCCGCGAATGGCATCGTACGTATGGGGATATTTTCTACACGAAAATTGGAGCAACCGACTACATATGGCTATCAACACCGAAAGCTGTGAAAGATCTCATGGACAAGAAATCGGCCATATACTCCTCGCGGCCGCATCTTCCGCTGGCTCAGGATGTCGCAAGCGGAAAGTCTCGACAATTATTCATGGCATATGGACAAGACTGGAGAAACCTGAGAAAACACAGCCACGCACTCCTCAACTTGAATGCCTCGAAGAGGTACATGCCATCGCAAGACCTGGAATCAAAGGTGGTGCTTCAAGATTTACTAGATCAGCCTGATGAGTTTTACACCATCAATCGACGCTACTCTACCTCTGTCATCATGCTAGCTACCTACGGCTATCGCATTTCTTCTTTTCAAGATCCGATTATCTCCAAGATCTTCAGCGTTCTGGAGAATCTGTCCATCATGATGGCTCCTGGGGCCTTTGCCGTCGAGAGCTTACCCGGCCTCACCAATCTCCCCGAAGTTTTCTTGGGAAATTGGCGTACCTGGGGCACGAAAGCCTTTGCTCACGACAGCAAGATCTGGCTTGAACTCTGGGAAGCGCTGAAGAAGACCACGGACGACGGTACCGCTAAGGACTGCTTTTGCAAGGACTTTTATCTTGGTGATCCTAAGAAGAATGGCATCAATGACTTGCTCGCGGCGTACACCTGTGGTGGTCTAGTCGAGGCTGGTTCCGAGACAACAGCTACCACTATCAACAACTGGACTCTAGCTATGACTCTTTTCCCGGAGGCAATGAAGAAGGGTCAAGAAGAGATTGACCGTGTCGTGGGAAACGACAGAATGCCCACATGGGAAGATGAGAAAGATCTTCCTTACGTTCGGGCGATGATCAAGGAAACCTTGCGATGGCGTCCAGTCAACAAGTTTGGAATGTATCATGCTTCCACCGAGGACGACTGGTATGAGGGTCACTTCATCCCGAAGGACTCTGTAGTTGTCCTGAATTGGTGGTGAGTACCTGCAAGTCACTTGCTCCCAAGAACATTGGCTAACCAATAATGTCAAATGTGTAGGGCTATCCAGCGCGATCCAACTCGCTACCAAAACGCCGATGTATACGATCCATCTCGGTTCCTCAACAGTCCTCTCTCTGCAGCGGAGTACATGAACTCGCAGGATCCCTATGAGCGAGATCACTTTTCCTATGGTGCTGGCCGGTGCGTATTCCTATCTCGAGATCGATCATCACAAGAGGATGGCATAGATGGCTAACATGTTGACAGGCGTGCATGTCCTGGGGTCCATCTAGCTGAGAAGTCGCTCTTTGTTGCTATTTCTCGTATCCTATGGGCATTCAATATTGAGCAAAAACGAGATTCTAACGGGACGAAGAAAGTCCCCACAACTCGAATGATGCCTGGCTTTCTTAGCGTTCCGGAGCCTTTCGAATGCTCCATCACGTGTCGCTCTGTCGCGCATGAAGAAATTATTCGGAGGGAGTACAGCGCGTTGAAGGAAAAGAATTTCGAAGAGGCTCATTGACCAAAATCTATGTCCAAGAGTCATGCAAATCGTCTTGATGACAAGCATCTTGGGAATAGCAGTGTCCGCATAACAATGAATCGCGTTCTCTCTGCCTGGAGTACAATGTGTATCGTATCCTTTGTACATACGAATGAGGAGTCACATTCAGTCTTGGAGCAATTGAAACATCATTAACGCTACGTATGGGCCTCATTGACATATTCTGTGCTGTCGTGGCGCCCGTGAAAACTTCAACATATCAATAATTGGCATGATGTTTCTGCGCAGACATCATGTCAAAATCTGAATACAATCGTAAGAAGTATCCCTTCGGGGCATGCTTCAGGAGCTACAGGGCTTGGCTTAGGGAGTCCGTGCATTCCTAGGCTTCGGTCCAGCGCCTGCTCTGGACGCTGCTGCAGCGGTCCCCTTTTTTTGCGCCCTTTCATTTCTTCAACAAAGGATTCAAGCAACACTATCGAACAGTAACAGCCACATTTCTGCTTTCAATTCATAATCTAGCTAGGGAATCAGTCTACGCTGTCCTTCTCTCATCTCCTTATCGAGTTTGGGTCCTAACCATAGAGGTTGAGTCTCGTCAAGCTTGTCCTCCAGGTCGCTGATGTTTCCGCCGTGAATGAAAAACGATTTTCCGTTTACTTCAGGTCGCATAGCAGGTAATAAGCTTGCTGTGGCAACGTCCTTTGGCGTATTCGCAGGTAGCTCCTTCCAAATGCTTCTGATGTGATCGGTGATCATTTCCGTATCTACAAGGTTTAGCTTCATGTGTATATTGACCACTGCTCAAGCGGATGAATGCGCTCACCTGTCATCCAAGGTGCGATCATATTGACAGTAATGTTCATCTTCGGCAACTGAGTTCTCATGGCGCGCATAAGACCCAGAACAGCCGCCTTGCTGGCACAGTATGTATAGCAAGGTGGTGTATCGAAGAAGCTAGCAGCAGACCCGAGTAGAACCAGTTGAGATTTCGTTTCGGGCGTCTTACGAAAGAAACCAATGGCACACTTGGTTACGTACCAAGTACCGGCCATGTTGACGTTTAGCACTGAGATATCAGGCTTTTGGAGGTACCAGTCTGCACCAGAGCTGGGTTCGTCAAGGGTCTCAAGCCTGTTGATTGCAGCGTTCGAAATCACGGTATCGATGGGACCGAGCTTCGAGTGCACGTCTTGGAAGAAGCTGACAAGATTGTTCCAGTCCGATATATCACATCTTTTGAAGAAGACGCTGTCGATGCTTGAATATGAGCCAAAAGTGTTCATAATAATAGGATGCTTCATAAGAAGACTGTGGGGGAAGATGCAACTCACTTTCCAAGCTCTTTCTGAACTTGCTTTCCTCGAGTCTCGTCAACATCGCAGAATGCTACTTTTGCCCCATGCCCTGTCACGAAACGGTCAGCACAGCGCTAACAGCTCATATTCCTGTTGCTTACGATGGGCGAGGTCGACAATGGCTCTCCCAATGCCGACTGCACCGCCAGTGACCAATATGACTTTGCCTTCCAACTTCTGGAACTCCGAATCGCTAACAGTGTAGGCAGACATTTTTGCGTTGTCGCGGTTGCCTCAGAAGTCTACCTTAGATGGACCAGGTTTACCTTTGAAGCACCATCGCGGCGGCTGGGGCTGCCTCTGTTAATAGGTACGCACACACGGCACACTAATATGCCCGAACTTCGTCCATACTCCACATTGATCCAGGCTGTCTCCAACTGGGGGAGGCCCCGAGCACAGCATACAGGAACATGGATAAAGGTGGGCACACCAGATCTCCGCATTCGTGTCTCACTGGGAAGAATCATACAGAATGTTTCATTCTGTTAAGAGAAAATCTTATTCAATTCAGGGTTACATACGATGGAGCGGGGGTGTCGTCCGACAAATCCCCTGTTGCAGTCCAATGCTGTTGCTTGTGCTTTCGCGACTCGACTTCGTCAGAGATGGCTATGGCAAGATCCGCTGCCGAAATCCCCATCAACTTCCCGTCCAGCGGACTATCACCATCAGGTCCATTTTTGAGCGGCAAATTGCCCAGAGTAGTCTCGTACTTGCCGGTACGTCTGCCGGGGCGATACAGAGCGCTCGGTGACACATATGTCCAGTCGAAGGATGTATTGCCCTCGAAAAACATGAAACTGGCTCGCGCAGCTTTGATGAAACTGCTCGATGCGTCTTGTTGCGCTTTCAGTTGAGCTTCGTAAGCGTTTATCGTCTGCTGGGCTGCCACCTTCTCTTCCGTGCTTCCTTTGCCCTCTTTGAGGAGGAGACGAGCGTCGCGGTATACTCTCAAGGCACTTCCTATCGGGCCAAGTCTTTCTTCCATGTAAGTGACATGAGCATGACTATCTGCAATCCCACGGCGGTAGGCCAAGAAAAAGTCATTGCTATCCGCCACGCACACGCCGTCTTCATGGGGCACATGCAAGCTACCAGTACCGCCGACCATAACAAAGTAGCCTACTTTGGCACGTTTGACAGCCAAGATGATTTTTCTGACCATCTCAATGAACGGCACTATAGTTTTGTTCTCTCGTCAGACAATTCATTGCTACGAGCCACTTCTGAACAACGTACTGTATTGTAAGGCCTCGTGACCAGCTGTATGAGGCCCGTACTCGCACACCACAACCGCAAGATCGCCGATGGCCGTAGCCAATTCTCCTTCAGTTGATGTTTCAAGGTTGATAGGCCGCGGTTCGTAGAGGTCATGACTGCCAAGTTTTTGTGGGTTGCGAGATAGTCCGACAACACGATGGCCACGGTTGATGAGTTCGACGACCAAGTAAGAGCCTCCGAAACCGGCCGGCCCGATCACTCCAACTTTCAAGCTTTCGTCATTCTTAGCCATGATGATTTAGTTCGTAATCGGAATGTTTGCAGCTGCTGGATGTGCGTGTTGACAGAGACCGACAGAGCACTGAGGCTTTGACCGTCCGATCCTTCTGGGCATCTGTACTCGCTGTCTTCAGGGGCTCTTTACGTACACGTGTGTTCATGTCGCTGCGGCGCTGCCATTGTGCTAGGTCCAGTTGACTGATCACTATCCGTCAGGAGGATGCGGGGTGATGTGGGGGACAAGTTGGTTGGGCTGGTTTGACCCATGTCAACTGTGAGCTGCCCGTGAGAAATGCGATGCGGGGAGTGCCTCAGAGGACTCTTCAATTACTGACATCTGTAATTACACGCCCGAACCCCAATGCGAATGATGATATCGCTTCCTAGTAATAATTTCAATCTCAAAAACTTTAGATAATTTGAAAAACTACAACAAGCCTCTGTGATACCGGAAAGATGGAGTTTAACATTGGATTCATAGGTAAGCCTCAGCCGTAGCCATTACGGAACGATCGTTGACTCCTGTAGGCCTTGGCGCCATTGGCTATCCCATGGCTGCATCGATTCGTCGGAACTTATCGCGCCAATCTACCGTCTATGTTTTTGACGTCAACAAATCAGCCTGTGAGAAATTCGTCGACCAGTTTGAAAGCCTCGGGCAAGTGGAAGTGGCTGCAAGTCCTCGCGAAGTCGCCGCTGCAGCAGATGTAGTGGTTTCCATGGTACCGGGAGCACCAGAAGTATCGAAGGTCTATCTCGACGTCGAAGACGGGATTGTCGCCGCTCCAAAGAACCTACAAAGACTGTTGATTGAGTGCAGTACCATTGATACTACCACCGCACGGCACGTGGCAGATCAGATAAGAAAGGCTTCCCAAGGAACATATGTTGATGCCCCTGTTTCCGTGAGTCTCCCCGAGAATGGATGGTTGACTCCATATCTTCGACCGAGCAATGGCAACAGCATTTTCTGACTCCATCTTGTCCCAGGGAGGCGTGCCAGCAGCAGAGAAGGGGACTCTTTCCTTCATGATCGGACGCAAACTCCAAGATGAGGAAGATGTATTATCCCAAAGACTGCGTCAGGTAGTGTCAATGATAGGCGACTCCGAAAAGCTCTTCTGGTGCGGTGACGTTGGTTCAGGACTTGCTGCTAAGATCAGCAATAACTACATCTCCTGCTCTGTTCTACTTCTGGTATCTGAAGCGATGGCAATCGGGGTAAAGTCAGGAGTGGACCCAAAGATGCTTCAGACGATTATCCACAACTCTACTGGTCAAACATTCATGGGAGATAATGTCTGCCCAGTCCCTGGCGTTGTCCCCCATGCCCCGAGCAGTAATAATTGGAGGCTGGGGTTCAAGACTCAGATGTTTCTCAAGGATCTTTCTCTGGGGATCGAGGCTGCAAAACAGGAGAATATCCAGCCGACTATGGCAGAGGCGGCCTATGGGGTATTTGAAAAGGCCGCAACGGACCCCCGCTGTATCGTAAGTAAATCGATGTGTTGTTCCTGGAAGTGAGTGAACTAACATTCCTTCGAGGACCGGGATGGCTCTTCGGTGTACCTGTATGTCACAGATTCGGAGACTTAAGACGGATGGACATTGGTAGAACGTAAAAGATGACGGCTGCATGCTTAGAGTTGGATGTAGCAAATATTTTCCATTGAGCCTACATTTTCTGATTAGAGATGACGTATTGAAAATCTGAGCTCGTGAATCAAGGCTTCAAAGTTGACTCGAAGCTCATGTCACGTCTATCATCGGCCATTCAACGTTATGAACCCAGCCTAGCAAAGAAGAACCACTGAAACATTCGCAGGATATTGTGGAAAAGAGTGGGCGCTCAAGTACTCTAAAGTCGAAGGATAGTATTCTCGAATCTAGAGTTCCTGCAGGAACTTTTCAATCTTGGAAATGCAGTCCTCTGCAGCCTCGGCATAAATCTCATGCCCTTGAGACTCAATGATCTCCAGTTTCGACGAGGCAATCTCACCAGCCAGCTTCTTCATGGACTCGACGCTTACAAGAGCACTGTTTGTAGGTGATAAGATCAGCATAGAAGCTTTTATATCCCCCAAGTAAGGCTGAGCGTCCAGCTGACTCAGGAACTCGGCATATCCTGCGAGCCCTTCTCCATCACTGACAGCGACCTTGTCCTTCCACCATGCGAGGTAGTTGGGATCACTACTCGCCACAGTGCCGCTCGCACCCAGGAGGCGTTCTGCCCAACCTCTCGATCCCAGTTGGCGGCATGCCTGGGGCCAAGATTCCAAACCAAAAGCAAGAAACTGCTGCGCCGAGGCTGGCAAACGGGTCGGCGATGAACACACAATGATTGAGTTGACTCGTTCTGGGTATGTTGCAGCAAATATTTCTGCGAGCATGCCACTTGTCGACTCTCCAACGAAGTGAACCT
Source organism: Colletotrichum phormii (assembly GCF_030913505.1). Lineage (NCBI taxonomy): Eukaryota > Fungi > Ascomycota > Sordariomycetes > Glomerellales > Glomerellaceae > Colletotrichum > Colletotrichum phormii. Next base: position 908,101 of record NW_026851456.1, read on the forward strand.
TCTCAATATTCAGTTGATCTAAGGTCTCTTTGATCTCATCCACAATCGTGGCAGTTGTGTATTGGTAGACTTCGTCGTCATCGGGGCCCGGGTAGCTTGAACCGCCGTGGCCTCGCAGATCGCGACGCAAGACGTTGTACTTTCTAGCTAGGGCCGGAACCCAGTGATAGAAGTGATCTGAGGTTCGCCCGAAGCCATGTTGGAGTAATATGGTCTCAGCTGGTTTCCAAGGGTCGACAAAGGAGTCGAGAATGTATGCAGTCGTTTGTCCATTCGAGTGACGAATTATTTTTCGATTGTCATCGCCCATGGTTGATGAGGACTAGAAAAACCTTGCGTAGGTTTTGAAAATAGTCGGGTGTGTGATATAGTTTTAAGCGTGCTGCTGGAACCATGTACAGGAGGGGCAACGAGCAAGAGACTGACTATCATGAGCAGGGAGGCATCAGTAAGGTATCCCGAAAGCAACTGATATTGTTGGCAACCCTTGTATCTTGCTGCGATGGCTTAGCCATATGACATACCTCATATGTGTGGTAATAGTAATGCCATGTGGGGTAACAGGCACATCAAATAGTCTTCTAGCGCTGCGAGGTTGAGATCTGGCGGGGTAAGGTTCCGGGGAGCATGGTCACAGCCCGTTAGCATGACCTAGCTTACGGATGCGATACGGACTCCGGATGCTTGATTTGATGCTCAAGCACATACACAATGAGCGAAGTCACTTTCAACTGCGTGATAAGCCTTGATCTATAGCAAGTGGCTTGTGGGGTTTGGTGCAAATACTACATAATACCTGTTTCTAAGTGTTCTGCGAAACAAATTAACGTCAACCTCGAACCTTACGCGCTTTCAGAAGTTCAATCATCATTGTTGTGCATACTGCCCGATTGATCATTGTTCAACCCATAAGAGCAGCTTTCACCTTACATATAGCCTAGAGAGGAACTCTCATAGTTTGATCAACCCACTTGCCTGTACCAGGCTGTCCGGAACGCGGATTAGACTTTCACAAATCACAATGGACCCAAATAACTCGACCAACACTCTCACCCCATCGATCTACGCCCTCCTTCTCGTCCTTTCCACCCTCATTTGGGCCTCAGTAGATGTCATCACAGAGACGTCCTCGTCTCTTCGGAAATTGCCTGGCCCATTCGAGGCTCGCCTTTCAAGACTCTGGTACTTTCGACAAGTGAGAGACGGAAATTTCCACCATCGCAACATTGAACTCCACGAGAAATACGGTATGTTGTCTTCATTCTGTGGAAACTATGAGGTTCTCTCGCTTACAAGACAATGCATTGGATAGGTGCCATAGTGCGGATTGCTCCGAAGCAATATAGTATCAACGATCCGACCGTGATTAAGACGATTTACGGCATTGGAAAGGGATTTCCCAAGGCACGCATGATCGAGCCCATGACATTAATATGCTATCACTGACATTTGTCACCTCTTAGTCCGCATGGTACGAAGCCTCAAGTCCAACCGGTGTTCCTTGGCAAGACCTATTCACGGAACGAGATGGCGCACGTCACGCCGCAAATCGGCGTCTCGTAGCAAATCTTTACTCTGTCACCTCCCTTAGAGCAATGGAGTCCGATGTCGAAGACTGCTTAAGAGTTTACGTGAAGCGACTTGAAGACTTGAGTAAGGCTCAAAATCCCATCGACCTTCAGTTTTGGATGCAATGTTATGCATTTGATGTCATCAGTCAAATTACGGTAAGTCTCTGCGCAAAATTTTCTCACCTTTCTTTTTCTTACAAAATGCCACCCATTCTCCATAGCTTGGACAAAGATTTGGCTGCCTGGATACAGGAAGCGATCGACTTGGGATCTTCGCTGGTCAACACGTTTACCTCAAGTACTGCGCCATGGTTGGAATAGAACACGAGCTTCACGGACTTCTCACCTGGTTGCTGTCCAAGCTTCCTCCAGGAAAGTTGATGAACGCGGTCAACTTCACCGCTGAACAGCTAGACAAAGGTAGAAGCCAGTTTGATATGGAGAAGGGGAGCCCAGAGAGACAAGATTTTATGTCCAAGCTTTTCCGTTTGCACCACGACAATCCCGGAAAATTCCCAGAAAGTGCCGTCTTCACGATATGCATGACCAACATTGGAGCTGGCTCTGATACAACCTCTATATCTCTTTGCGCTGTCATCCATGATCTTGCGTCCCACCCGAAAGTCCTTCGGAAGGTATGTTGTTGTCCCCTACTCAGCTGAGTGGTATGTTGCGCGCCTGGCTCGGATGATCGTTCTAATAATCTTTACAGCTTCGCGAAGATATCGATGCAAAGCTTGCAGAGCTAGGAAACCCTAAGTTCATCCCTTTCACAGATGTCCAAGCCATGAGCTATCTCCAGGCTTGTATCAAAGAGTCACTCAGACTGCATCCAGCAACAGGTCTTCCCCTGGCCCGTGTGGTCCCAAAAGGTGGCGTAAATCTTCTTGGAAGAGACTTCACCGAGGGTGTAAGTCCCATTACTACGGCTTTAATAGACAACTTCAGTATATCTGACCGATTGCAATGAATATAGTGCGTTGTCGGCGTTAATACCTGGGTCTTACACCGGAACCGGGACATCTTTGGTGCTGATGCCGATGAGTACCGCCCTGACAGGTGGTTCGGCCAGGACAGAGAGCACATTTCTCTCATGGAATCAAACTGGATTCCAGTGAGTGACACCAGATGAATTGATACGCCCAAATAATGACTGATTGACACTCCCTTTAGTTTGGAATTGGTTCTCGTACTTGCATTGGGAAAAACATCAGCTTGCTAGAAATTAACAAGCTTGTGCCCATCCTGGTCAAGACTTTTGACTTCACGCCTTTGGAACCGGAACGGATAAGGCATGAGAACTACTGGTTGGTTAAGCAGGTTGACATGTTATGCAGGGTTTCACCCAGGAGCAGCAATTAGGAGATTTCTATTCGCAAAGAAGAGGATGGATGTAGCTTATACATACTCATTATGGGGCTCAAATCTGATGCTGAAAATTCACTTAGGCTACAACATCCTTCAAGCCAATTCTACACGTGCCTTGTTTTTGTTTAGGAGAAAGATGCTAGAATAAGTCAACGGAAGTAGATAAGCCTATTGGCCCAAAATATCAATTCACCTCGCTAGCCATGCATGCTGGGATGTCTCGAACGTGCCTGCTGAATGATACTAAGTTCTCGATTCGCCTTTCTATTAATCTCAAAACAGGAACGAAATAATGCCAAAGGCGACCGCAGAAACGAGCATCCAGTGAGGATCTTCCAATGGCCTGCCATTGCCCCCGCTCCCGACACGGTCAATGAGCTTATTGCCAAGATCTGCAATGCTGCTTTGGAAGTTTTCATAGTTTGACGCAGTCCAATTGGCCCCGCTTGCTCCAGGAACCGCATCGTCACCCGTGAAAGCAATATACAAGACATCGTTATCATCATGTCCTGAGTTGCCGTTGATGCTATTGCCATAGCATGCAGTGGCGAGTGATATTGACGCCTCTCCAACCATGGATTGAGGCCCATCATCACCATTTGTATCTCCCCAGATTCCGTACAGCTACAAAGTTTCATTAGACTCGAATCGCAAGTGGAGTGAGGTAGACTCGCCAGTTTGTTATTGCACACTACAGCCATTACGCTGAGTGGTCTGACACCGTGCTTTTCTGGATCGAAGGTAGGCCATCCGCTCTTCGTACCTTCATTACCGAAAACAACATAGGTATGTACCGAGGCGTTAAGATCTCGTCGCCCAGTTCCGTAACCTCTCAGCTGGTCGCGGAACGTCGTCTCAGATTGAGTGTCAGTGGAGCTGCCGCAGCGTCCGTCGCCTCCGGCTTGTTCGCCATCGCAGTCCACGTCCATGTTGGCCAGCTCGCCATTTTTCCCTTGGAGATATATGATCTTGTAATCATCAAGATAATCTCCGCAATAGCTAAAACCTGGTGAATGGATTCTGTGAGCTTTTTTTGGCCTTAGCCGTTGAGGGGCTGAAGCACGTACCTCCGCTGTCACCCTCACTGCTGTGAAACCCGCTTGCTAGCACATGATGGCACTTGTTCCGCCCGCGAACGAACTCATAAAAGTCCTTTACATTGCTCGGAATTTCGCGCGTTGATGCCTGTGTTGCTAGTAGTACGAAGAGAAGGAAGACGCCGCCTAATGAGACCATGATGAGTGTAATGAACCCCACCGATGAGACTGAAGAGAAAAGGATGAGGTGAGACGGGATGCTCGGGGGCAGGGAATCATGAGCGAAGAGTCGCGCTTTGGTCTCCACGTGATCCATGGAGTCCTGCAGCGCCGTTCAAAGCACTAGTTGTGCACAGCCCTCAATTTAGACGCTCTGAGATGAACACGAGCACGCCGGGGCTCTTGGCCAAGTCTCAAGCGACTCGACTGGGGGCAGAGAGAAGAAATGATGGGATGACGCGCGATTGACCACCAGGCATCAACAATCAGTGAGTAAGTCAAGTATTCACAATTAAAATTATCGGCCATGCTTGGTCTGTGTGAAACAGGCGTCCAGCCACTCGTGGGATTGAGGCGCATGGTGACCGAGAGAGTGAGACTTAAAGTTCGGCCCGCTCCGGATGGCTTTCTGTCATTATCCATCTTGGGCCCGAGTCAATCGGAGCGCTGGCAGTGGAGAAGAACAGCGTTTATTTAAGCCTAAAATTAAGGTGCCTCAACGCCTCAAATAGTCTAGTGTCAACGAAAGAAAAGGTGTCGACGATTGAGGTCCAATGTAGTATTATGCAATTCGTCGTATCTTGAGCTATCACCGAGGCAAATAATGCTACAAATTTTTGGCGATTTGTCTCATTTCCTCAACTCTTAATTCTCCAAAAGTTCGACAGCATCTCTCATAGGGGCTTACTGTGCTTCAATATGTGCCCCAACACTTGACAGCACAATCCCAGAGCGATGCTTCAAAGTGTCTATATGTCTTTTCACACGTATTGGTCGGATTGCCCTGGGCTTTGTCATCGATACGAACATTCTCCATAATAATTGCATGGAGTATGATCGCAAGGAAGCTGCAGAATAATCCGATATTGATAATTTGACTGGAGTGAAATCGCACATCTGCTTACGGTATTTAGTATTTCCAACAATCGATCCATGCCATCCAGCTAATTTCCAGAACTCCCCCCTTCCATCCCGCTGTAAGCGACCTACATATGCCTGCTTTAATGTATCGTCTGTACGGAGTAGGCCTGGACTGTAAGTCAATCGTATGGGCGCTTGGCCGGATTATTTCCGGGTTCGATACACCTCAGTGCAGACAAGACTGCTCTTCCTGTGTTGGTGGTATTATGTCGGACTTTGCCGCTACTTATCATATGCCGGAGCCCGTCAGAACTCATGCTTGTTGGAACCAACATCATCAGCAATCATACTACTCCACCATCGCAGTGCCACAGACCTGCATTATTCTGCTTGGCCAAGATGAGGGGTAAGTTCCCTTGGACACCTACAGACATAAATGAGCAATGGTCCTTCTTGCTGTCCGCAAAGATTTCTTGCAATTTCATGATCCAACTTTCATACGCCATGGCTGACAGTCAGAAAGCGGCTAGAGCTGAGGAAAGCGGTGTAGCCGTTACACAATCAGCATCTGTCGACAACCCGGAGCCTACCAGTAGCACAGGCCCTAATGTTGCAACCAACCACGGGCCCGTTCTAGAGGCCGAAGCAGAGGACAACAATGTGAGGGATATCATAGGCTTTGTTAGGATAGAGTTACTGACCCTGCTACATAGTTGACAGATGACGATGCCTCGGATAGAGGAACAGTAAGCAAGCTTTCACGCTGGCGTGTTTTATCTAGTTTACGATGTGATCCTCTAACTCGCTTCAGAGTGTGGCATCTTCAAGCACAAGCCTATCGAGCTCGATCCTTCAGCATCGCATAGAGAATGGGAGAACTTACCACAAGTACAAAGACGGAAGTGGGCGACCTCCCTTCTTTTAGACCAGCTTGCTATCCAACATCTGACCAAAATAGAATATCTTTTCCCCAACGACGAGAGAGAGAATGACAGGCTAGGTTCGTGGTTTGAGAAGTTGAGCAGTCTCAGTATTAACGAGATTTGTAGATCTACAGCATAACCTCTACCTATTGACATTGGATTATAAGCTGGGCCTTGCTCCCCCGAACAACGAGAATTCGGGCGTTAAGCGCGTCCTGGACATCGGAACAGGCACGGGACTCTGGGCCATTGAATTCGCCGATGAGCACCCCGAAGCTGAGGTTGGCCTCTTTCCCAGGCTAGGTACTCGGAGGAACACGAGCTAAGGGGTCCGCAGGTTCTAGGTGTCGATCTTACTCCGGTGCAGACTCAATTGTATGCTTTCGCCGTTTTCTCAGATCATCTCCGTCCACTCACACGTTTTCAGTGTTCCGCCGAACCTCAAATTCGAAGTTGACGACCTTGAGCAACCCTGGACATTCACCCAGCCTTTCGATTATATCCATATTCGTGGTATGACTTCCAGTGTCTCTGACTGGCACGGATTCTTCAAGCAAGCATACAAGTACGCGTTCTTGTTTTGGCCATAGTACCATGAACTAATATTTTCCAGTGGCCTTACTCCCGGTGGTTATATCGAACTATTCGAAGGTCATGCGCGAACCCAGTCAGACGATGGATCCTTGACTCCTAATCATGCATTATGGCAGTGGGCTGACAAGCTGGACGAATGCTGCAAGATCCTCGGCCGTTCATTCGTCCACGTCCCGAGTCTTGTTCCTATTCTCGAAGAAGCTGGTTTCGTCGATGTGACTATTGTTCCGTTCAAGTGGCCCATTGGCCCGTGGGCAAAAGATCCGCATTACAAAGAGCTTGGGGAGTGGGCTCTTGAGAATGCATCGGAGGGCCTCGAAGCCTGGACGATGGCAGCACTAACCAGGGCGCTCGACTGGAGCAATGCAGAGGTGCAAGCTTTCCTAGCTCAAGTCAGAAAAGATCTGAAAGACCGGAGCATCCATCATTACTGCCCTTTGTGAGTCACAGCCTCCAGTTCTTCGAAAATCAATGTGTCTTTTCACCTTCTCTTTCTCGCAAACTTGGACTTCGACTAGCTCCTTGCGAAAGTACATGACGTTAACAATGGCCAGATGGGTGATTTATGGCAAGAGACCATTGCAGGAAGCTTAAAGATTGGAATCGCTCCTGACTTAAGGCTATTATCCATATCTAGAGCTTTTAATGTGGAATACGCAATAAACGGTTGATGATATTTTTGGCGCTTGACCCTGGAGTCCTCGCCAAGGTGCAAATAAAGTACACTTTCGTAGACTTCAATTTTAGCCTCCTTGCCTCTTCACCTATCGCGTATCATCGTCGATGAAGAATTGCCCTGTGAAATGAATAAGATGGAAGATGCTGGATCATCAAAAGTTCTACAGTATAAAATGATAGACATTTGAAGCGAGTTCAGTGTCCGTCAATAGGCATATGCGCATTAACCAGCGCCAATCGCGGCCGCCTTAATCAAAGACCCATCGCGGCATCGGTTCCAAATCAGGCTACCAATTAGTTTCCCGCGATGCATTGCAGCCCACCGGCCAACAACTCAGCCAATGAACTGAAGCCGCAAATGCAGGTCTCGGAGCACGGCATAAGACATGACCCTGGATTGGAAGCTGGATTTGGCAGCTGAGAACATGGTATCTAAAGATAGAGCCTGATCAAAAGACGATGGGAGTCTTACGTCCTGCTCTCGCCCGCCAGCCTGCTGCTGTCCCATTTTTCCCTTCGACATCTTGTCGAATCTGCTGTCATGTAGACCTCGAAGCGGTATGGAAAGGATGAGCACTCCTTCAAAATAGCAGAACGATGATGGCTGGATACAATGCAGATTCAGAACGGTGCGCAACCATTTCACTCCTTACCGATAACCGTATTTTTAGCTAACCTAATCTTTCGCAGTATCGCACCAGTTGCGCAACCAACCGCTGTGCCCGACGATCAAAGGGAAACACCGACCGAGTCACCTTTGACGACCGCAGCGTTGTCCGAAACACCTCCGAATCAACCCGCCGATGATAATGATTGCACCAATGCCAACCCCGTAGTCTCAGAGCAAAGAGCTGAAAGTTTTCAAGCCCAGCAGTTTGCCGACAAGACCACCTTGTCAGGATGGTTCCCACAGATAAAGAGCGACGAACACAGTAGCTGGCGTATATGGTTTTCGCGGAGAAGCCGTGCCCTCATGGTCCAGATCGGGATCATCGGCTTCATCCTGATGACGAATCTCGGGGTGACCATTTTTGCTGTCAAAAGCTACGGAAGCCGAAATGGTGTCGGGTTGATATACGAGGGCGATTGCTCAACCGTGAAGAGGCTGGACCAGTGGTTGCATTTGCTCATCAATCTTTTGGGAACCGGTATGCTGTCAGCTTCAAATTATTGCATGCAACTACAGGCTGCACCGACCCGCGAGAACGTGAATGCTGCTCACGCGAAGCACAAGTGGCTGGACATTGGCATCCCTAGTCTCCGAAACTTGAAATATCTCAGTATGTGGAGGCGATGCTCGTGGGCCTTACTTGCGCTCACCTCTATTCCCATTCATCTCATGTAAGAATAATTCGCTTTCTTCTGAGATATTTGCTCATCTACTTACACCTGCCCCTTTGAGATACAACTCAGCTGTGTTCCAGTCACTATCATCTCATAATTACACAGTCGTGGTTGTCAAAGATTCATTCTTAAACAATGCCACATGGAGTTTAAAGACAGCAGAAACCAACCGAGCCGGCGACTACGGCTGGGAAGACACGCGAGTCAACCCCTTGAATCTGGATTACGAAGAAGTAGTACTTGGGATACAGCGCAATGCATATGTCTACGAAGAACGCAACGTATCAGCATGTTTCGACTTGTATGATGACTACTTCAATCCACAAGGAAACGCGATTATTCTAGTCAAGAACGAATCTTTGCAGAATCCACCGGAAGACAGTCTGCTCATGTACGTTTCTATTGTTCCTCGTTTAGACGACTGGTCCAAGAACATGTGGGCTCTGGGCAATGGTACTGGTCACTTTGCGGCTTTATCACCTCCAAAGCCCGTGACCAAATGGTTTCTTGGGCCTCCGTATTACGAGGTGTCAGGGTGTATTGTACAGCCGCCAGAAGGCCTCAGCGCGAATTGTCGTTTTGAATATTCGCCTCCTATCATGTTCACTATCTGCATCATGAACATGATTAAAGCTTCCATCATGCTCTCGATATGGGCTTTAAGGAGGTGGCAGAATCCGAAGAGGCAGGACCAAGAAAAAGAAGTCTTATACACGTTGGGTGATGCTATCGCTTCTTTCATGAGGGAGCCATGCGAGCAAACTGTCGATATGGGACTTGCGACGAAATACGACTTCTTGACTACCCGAATACCAAAGAACCGTTTCGTTCGATTTCCTCCTGCTATATTCCAAGAAGTTCCCCAGCCGCGGAAATTTGAAATGAAACCAAAGCAGTGGAGGTCGTCCGCAAGTCTTAGACGTTGGGTCGTCACGTTAGCTATGTAGGAACGCTACTCTTGCTTTACTGCAATCTGTCTGGTTTTACTGATTTACCACTAGGTGTCTTCTCGTAATCATAATCGCTGCTGTTCTTCTTACGATGTCGTTCGTAAGCCTAAGACAACGAGGCTTCGGCGTCAAAATACCACAATTATGGAAGCTAGGCTTTGGTGCCTTGACTCCTTACACTTACTTAGTCATTAACATGCCTCGCACAGATCCGGGAGGGTTGATAGCCAATGTGCTTCTGGCCAATTTGCCTCAACTCGTCCTCTCGGTTCTCTACATTGTCTATAACACCATGCTAAGCACATTTCTAGTCCAAAGGGAATTCAGTCGCATGTGGGATCCAGGTAACCGGAAGCCACTGAGGGTTTCTGAACCGATCGGGATTCAGCGATCAAGTTACTTCATTTCTTTGCCCCTGAGATATGGGATTCCCCTCTATGCTAGCTCAGGTATCATGCACTGGCTGGTATCACAGAGTCTTTTCTTGGCGCGGATTCGAGCCATATCCACAGACGGCAGTGACGATGATGTAAACTCCTTCTCAACATGTGGTTATAGTCCTATAGCTGTGTTTGTCAGTAAGTCTACATACTCTGACCTTATTTTGTGTCTGCATTTCTGACCTGATCTTAGCATTGCTTGCGGGGCTCCTTCTCGTTGTCATCATCATCGGTATGGGGCTGCAGCGCTACGATGGTACAATGCCAATGGTGTCGACCAATAGTCTGGCAATTAGTGCTGCCTGCCACGTTCTGGAAAGAGACCGGGATGGTGGCTATTTACTTCCTGTCCAGTGGGGAGTTCTAAATATGACTGGGGGTGTTGGGAAGTGTGCCTTCACGACAGCTGCGGTAGACACAGTCAAAGTCCCAGAGATCGGTCCAGGCCGAGTCTACAAGTGACGGTGCAGGAGTTAGAGAGGACTGACTGATCATCTGATAAGCCCCAAAAGCGAATTCAAAGCCCAGGGGGTAAACCCTAATGAAGCTTGATCTGAAAAAAGTAGAGTTCACAGAATGCCAGCTCATTAAGATTTGGTGAACACCTCATAGGCACACAAGTGCCTCACGCTTACACCATCACCTTCAGCATTGGCGAATCGTAGTTCGAGCCAGGTGCCGGAAAACATCAGTAAATTTCTACCCGAATGAATTGCTCTTTGTTGGCTTGAAATCTAGTCCACGTTGTGACCAAACTAAGTCTAATCATGTCATGGTAATATCAGCTTGTTCTAACGGATGATTATTTCCTATCTATTACCAAAATTAAAGTAATTTATATCACAGATTGATTGCAGCACTACAACACGTGTGTAGCCTGCCTGATTAAAGTGTAATTTTCTTTCATAGAACTAGTGCTTTTGATCTATTATCATCCCTTGATTGAGTCCGCGGTAATTTAGGGACCATAGAGGGTGTCGATGAGAATACGTCGGAAAAAGTCACTGTCCGTCCACACCACTCACCTACCAACCGCTGTGTCCATCTTGGACGACGTGTAATCGACATCATCGGATGAACTCAAATTGCCATTCTCGGAGACAAATTGGGTAAAGTCTCAGCCCTTGGGATTCACCATCTGGTCCGTGCTAAGTAGTTCCTCAGTCATGTTCATGTCATGCCCGAGGCATTGCTGCCATTGCAAGGCGGAGTTAAGCTTCCAGCAGTTCTGCTGACACATCGACACTCAGCATAATGAGACTTTTCTGATGACTAGACGAATGCTTCAACAGATGAAGTCCCGCATGAAATGCCTAGAAAACTCTCCGGTGGGATCTCGAAAGTTTTCCCCGGTGGCGTGCTCACGTGCCTAAATCCTGAGCTGCAAACTACACACCAGCCGAACGAGATGACCAGAGGATCACGAACTGGACGTGAACTATCGAGGTCTAGATCTCGTGTGGGTTGCTAAGGCCGTGCGAGCACGAGGACCGGAGAGCTCCTGCGTGGAAGTTCGGCATCAAGGAACCCCTTGGAGCCCGGCAGACCGTCGACATGTGCTCAGTCTGGAACATCCACTATACCGACCAGCCGCAATGTGGTTGCGCTGATCGCGGCCTTCTTTCTTCCCCGGTGCCACCATTTGCAGCTCGGTTTCGCTCCCTCTCTTTAGTACTTTGCCCCAAAGCACATGGGCTTCAAATACGGTGTCGAGAGCCCTCTCCCTATGCGGAACCGGGTCGTTGCAAGCCCTTGTGGTCAACCGAAGTTGTCGGTTAATAGCAAGAATCTTTCGGGCAGTGCTGATCATGATATTGACGTCTGCCAAGTCAACTCAAATTCGTCGTTCTTGCCTTTGTTTATAGGTGTGGAGGGGCTCGGTGACATTTCGCTGAGCAGTTCGGAGGTCCGAGCCAACTCAATCGGGACGTAAGTAGTTTGTTTACGCGTCCACTGGTTGAGCTTCGGGATATGAAACAACCAGTGTGGAATCATAATGTAAGTTGAGAGAAGCCACTCTACTGCAGTTGAATGAGAAAGTCCATCCCGGTTATGCCGCCTACCTCAGATGTTGTGACTAAGCCCTACTGGCATGGCCATGGAGTAGGTGCCCTCATTTCCGGGTCTAGGGGTGCGAAGCAGCCACGATGCAGGCGTTCTTGCTTTAAGGTTAGCTAAAAGCCGGACTGTTGACCCTTATCCATGCTTCTTCCGGCGTCGAGACCGGCAAGAGTACGGCTTACGAAGCTGCCGGAGGGCGAAGCTGACGGCAAATGTTGATTCTCTCTCTTTGTCAACTTCGGCCTCTCTTTCTACCTGTAAACAAGCAATTGACCCCACATCTAGACCTTATTAATCGGCATGAAAACGAGCTTTAGCTTTCGGAACATGAAAATATGTGTCGTATGCGGTTGATCATGAGGGGCCTAACCTACTTATCTAAAGATCCCTTGAGCAAAGCGAGGCTTCTTTTTTGAATACGGGGCACAGCTCGCGTATTCATGAGCTTGGTTGGCTCCCCGCAGTATCGGACGTACAAGGCGTTCATTCCTCTCAATTCCTTCAAGAAAGCTCCAAGCAAGCTTTGGATACGAAATCCCCCTGATGTGTTCCAAGAAGTTTGCTTTATGAAGCGCTGTCAACCAAGCTGTCAAAAAGCACCGATGCAAATCCTACTTACGGTTCTTGCACCACTGTTCGTCTAAATGAGAACTGAATCCACGGGTGTCTCACCCAAGGTAAACAGCGACTGCAAAACGTGGAGAGGAACTCGTTTCCCCCTCACACCCGAATGTTCCTCCCGAGATCGGATGATTGAAGTTGGTGGGCGGCTCAGCTTGGCCATGCATGTAGATAACTCTATATTTCGGATACCTTACTCAGAGACTTTCGACTTGAGTGATATAAGCCTTCGTAGATCATAGCTCCCTTCCATGGGTGGCCTTGGAAAGTTGTATGCTTTGGGTAGTCAGCGGCTGACTGGACCATCACCACACCTCGCGTTGTCGTGCAGATCTCGCGTTGCCGTATTGGCAACTCACAAGCCACAACTTATTCCCGAAGTTGAATTCAGTTGAGGAAGACTCAGCCGCGGATGACTATGGTCAGAATACGACTGGGGATGTTCGTTCCTGTTCTACGGGGTTGGAAATTTGTGCAGTCTCGAGTATAAGTACGAAGCTATATTTCCTAGTTTACCGTCTTGTTTCCTTCTTCACCACATCCTTACCTTTCTTGGATTGACTCAAGTGTCGCTTCAATATCTCAACTTTCAACCTTTCTTTTCAACTCTTAAATCTGCCATCATGCATATCCCATCGTTCAGCCAAACCGCCACTATTGGCATGGCTTTCTACGCCATTGCTGCCGTCGCTGCACCTGTGGCCCAGCCTATCGCTGAGCCAGGCTTTGAGCCAGGCGACATTGTTGAAGTGAGTCCTTACTCTTCTTTCAGATCTGTTTACTTGGAAAGGTTTTGACATTGTAGTAGCGTGCCCCTGAGGCAGCTGTAAGTGACTCCTAGACAGGCGAATCAGGTTTGTTCTGAGCCTCATGCTGACAATCTTCCGACAATAACAGCCTAATGTAGATATGCCGGTAAGACTCCCTCTAAGCTATTAAAGAATTACAGCGCTAATGTGGCAAATCTCAGTCTCTAAGCGAAGCCATCGCTGCTCGTGATGAACCAAACGAACTCGAAGCACGGGATGACAAGAAACAAAACAACCAAGATCAATATCATAATAACAGCAAATGCAAGCGGGGCAAGGGCGGTGGCAGAGATGAGGGCTGCGACTACGGCGACTACGGCAGCTATGGCGGTGGCAGGGGAGGCGGTGGATACGGCAACGGAGGAGGATACGGCAATGGCGGTGGCTACGGTCACGGCGGCGGCAAAGGCGGCCACGGTATCCAGGGCTCTGACGAGGCAAATAGCGACCAGAAAGACAACGATCTCGGCAAGCGAGATGAGGCCGGTCTCCCCGGCGAAGACAAGAACAAGGAGGGTGGAGTTGACATCCTTAACAACAAGGGCGGCGGTGGCGGATACGGTGGCGGCGGGTATGGTGGTCACGGAGGTGGTGGCTACGGAGGCGGCGGCGGCTACGGCAATGGCGGCGGATACGGAGGATACGGCAACTGCAAGGGCGGAAAGTGCGGCGGAGGCTACGGTGGTGGAGGATACGGTGGCGGAAAGGGAGGCGGCTACGGTGGTGGCTATGGGGGCCATGGTCACTAAGAGGGAGACGAGAGGGGTCCCGACGAGAGCTGAGGTTCATCGTCGATATTCCTTTGGAAACCCCACGCCGAAGTTGCTTGGGCATCGGCCTTACAAACACCCTGTTTTGCTGCTTTCCATCATCATGGTCTAGGTCGGGGGGAAATTTGGCAACCAGAAAAGCTCATGCTGCTCTCAGATTACATTCAGTGTATATACTTTAACAATTCTCAATTGACTTTGAACTTCACTCAATTCAACTATTACCTCTGCTCACCGTCTGCGGACATCTTTCATTCGTTGGCTTGGTGACAACTACAATCATTCATTGCGCTTCTTGGAGTTGGCATTCACAGTAAGTCCCGGCTGTCGAAAGTTACTACATGGCACGTTCATCGGAAGTCAGCCTCATGCCTTGCGTCGGTAGGACTTATTACTCGACTAAGATCTCCTCCAGCTCCGTGGAAATCTCATCCCATGCCGACTTCAACATCCTGCCTACGCCAGCCCGTTGAACAACTGAAACAGCCTTTGATTCTTTTCCATCCACGTCTCTCCGATTGATCAACATCACGTTGACAGCCTCCCAAGGTTTTTGGCCGGCATGTCTTGAGAGCTCCTCTCCCGAGAAGCCGTATGCATCTGAGAGAACAACAAACTCATAGGAGTCCCCCAGCTTACCCTTCTGCCGGTAACCTTTTGGCATCAGAATAGACCCAAGCCACTCGTCATCACCTCCATCTTTCGGAAGTGCAGACTGCGTGATACCGAAGCGAACAGGGTGCGGCCCCTTGACATCCGGTAACGAGGGCGGCTTCAGGGCTCCACTCCTGTCGTGGAGAGTGAGCCTGAACTTCCCAACCCTCGTTCGTAGTCGTAGGTGGAAGTCGTGCTGATCTGGTTTCTCGTCTTTGTTGAGCTCAACCGAGACGCCCCAGCCCGCTGGACGAACCCGATCGAACGGACTCTCGAGCACAGGTAGGCCGTTCCAATCGTCGAGGTCGTCAAATCGTACGGCCCCCGTCCAGCCAGCCCACGACCATGAGGGATAGAGGACGAGTGGCGGGTCAGATTTGTACTTGACTACCCTGCCGAGTTCCTGTCGCGGCTGCCATAACAGAGAAAAGGCGAGCAGATCCTTTGCCCAAGTACCCCAGATAAAGACGCTTTTGTATTCGGGCACCTTTTCAATGACGTTCAAGATACCCTTGAAACCATTGACTCGGTCGTCTGTGTGACTCATCTCTCGTGATGTGTACTCCGTGACCATGCGATAGTAGAATCCGGGCGAGATGCCTAGGCGATACTGGTTCCGCCGGGTCAGAGTCGGAGGTGCCTCCCCGCGAGATAAAGTGATGTTTTGCTGCGAGGCGCTCTGAGTGACGTCGTCGCGAAGCATGTTGAAGTCTTCGCTGCAGGTCATCTGGCCGCACTGGAAGTAGACCGTGTTATCGGCGAAAAAGACGAGCCTGCGCGAGAGGAGTCGTTCCTGGTAGGTCCAACCGCGTGTGTTCCAGTTAATCTTCTCAACGCCATCCTCGAAATCGGGAACGAGGGAGAGTAAGGTGAGCTCTGGCGGATACTCGGCGGTGTGCTGCTTTTTGCTCCTCTCGACCCCGTTGATGCCAGATAGTCGGGCATTTGCATCTTCACCGTTGGCGGAAACGATTGTGAAAGAAGCTCTGCGATATATGACGTCCATCAGATTAAGTTGGACATTCTTGTCCTCATCGTTGCCCTCCTGGATGTTGCAGAGTGAGTCAATCCACAAGTATCGGTGACCGAGAAGGGTCGTCAGCTTGATGGAGTCTTGGATCGTCTTGGGCAACTTGTCAAAGTTATTGCTCAGTCCACCGGGCGTGAAGAGTTCGTCAAGATTGCTAGTAGTGAGTTTGAAATTCACAGCCCCGCGGCCCCAGACGTAGCTCAGAGCAACGAAGGCCGGGAGATCAGACGTTTTGACGAGGCAGTTGTCCTTGAGATCTAAAAGTCGGATGAATGGGTCGATGGGGCCAGCGGCATGCTCGTCTTTGCGCCAGCAAACGAGATGGTGTTTTTCTTCGCAAGTCTGCAGCCATGATTTCAGGAGGTCGCCGTTAATCGACTTCGCATCGAAGACTCTTCCTTCAAACATATCATTCTCGCAATCCTTGGCCAGTGGAACAATGTCGAACGGGGCAAACGCGTCCTCCCATCCTACCATCTCCGGAGCAATCCGTAACCTCAGCGTGTTCATAGGAGTCTTCTCCGTGCCCTTGATATCGGTTCCCTCGAAGGTCACATCCGGAACCCAACAGCCCAAGACCTCTACGTCGTCTTTGTAGTTGTTCGTAGAGACGGACGAAGCAATCATCTTGCAGAACCCGCAGTAATCGCTGCGCATGATTACGTCTGATAGAGTTCCAAAGTGCCAGTCGGGCGGCAGCGCTTGCTCTTGAGGCCTAGCTGCGAAATCGGACTGTTTGAGATCCATGACGCGGTGTCTGGAGCAGAGACGCAAGCTCGGGTCTTCGGGCGGGAGATTGACCTCGCGATCCCATGCCCTTGAGGATGAGCTGGGCACGGCTGTGAAGCCATTGCTTGCTGAGTCTCCGAGGTCGAGCCTCATTGTCGATTAGTGTTGCCTGTGATGTGGTCGCGCAAGAAGGGGATTGAATGAGCAACTTCGCAATCAGCAGTACTAATGAAAGGATAATGGGAAAGAGAGAGGTTTCTAAAGATGAGGGCGCTGACATTGATGAGTATTTCAGGTCGTTGATAACTGAGACCTACCGATTTAGCGCCGTGCCTGCATCGCGGGGTAATCAACCTGTGAGACCGAAACCAGCGGCCCGTAGAACCAAGACGAGGCGTACAAAAACATCACTGACGTCTCCTTACGGAGTTTGGCTCGGATGATCATCCATCAATCTCTACACTAAGCTTCAATCAGACTTATCTGTCTTCTTGCCGGCCAAGCCGTCCCCCAGCGCAGCAGCCAGATCGTCGATCGTCGTCCCCCGTCGTTTCCTCTCCCCAACCTTCTCCGCGCCCAAGACGGGATCATCCGCCATGGCCTGATACAAATCTGCCATGCCGAGAAACACATCATTGTCGCTCTGAAAGCCGCCCTCTGCGCGGTGTGTATCTGAGATCTCCTCCATCTCCCGCACCCACCGGTACGACTTGGGTGGCACAAGCGGTACCGACTTCTCTGCAAAATCGAGCAAGCCCGGCGCGGCCTCGCTCATCTCCTTGCGCAGCTCGTCGACAACACCGAGCTTGGACGCTGTGGTAAATGCCTGGATTGCCAAACCCATGAAGCCCTTGGTCGTCGTCGCGAAGCACATCTTCAACCCGCTGGCAGCGCCGACTTCGGGGGATATGTGGCGCATGTTCAACGCCTCTGCAAGCTCGGGGCATGCTTCGCTGAGGGGATACTCCCCGGACGCCGGCATGCTAGGGACATACCATTGATCCGCAGCTGACGGATTACTACCGCTGTTGGGCTTGAGCTTCGGCGGCCCGCCAATGATGCAGCCGTCGACGAAGCGAATGGGACTATTGGCCTCTTTGAACATTTGGCTCATTTGCTTGCAGGTGGCTGGCGAGACGGCATTGAGATCGGTGAAGTAAAGCGGCTTCTCCAGTTTCATCGCTGCTATTGCGTCAATGATACGTCGGGCGATGCTGAGTGCATCTCTTGGTGGTGCGACCGAGAGGATGAAGGGTCGCGATTCAACGAGATGAACGTCGGAGCTCAGGACCTCTACGTTGGCGCTGCGGGCCCTGGCTATTGTTGCCGGGCTGTCATTGAGTGAGTAAGGTATTCTTCTAGAAGTCTGTTGAGATTGGTTTCACTCTCACCTCCTACCTTGACCGTTCGTGGCGACTGAGAAGCCTTTCGAGACGAGTAATTTGGCGATGCCCATCCCCATGTCTCCGATGGAGAGGATCCCGATCTTTGGGAGTGAGAGCGTCATGGTGACAAGTGACACATGCACCGATATGCCAAATTAGATACGATGTCAAGATATGGAGAGTAGAATTAACTGATGGTAACGCAACCAATAATGACTGTAGATGGTAGCAGGCTATTGATGAGTGAGTCCGATGATGTTGAATGAGCAGAGTTGCGAGGCGGGCACCCCGGCAACTCTCGCCGATCGGAGGAGTGTGCCTAGCTCGGGAATAGTTACCGAGAATCCCAGCACAGCAATCGCCTCAGATGCCATCTTTGATCACACATGATTCATCAAAATGAGCCATCTCCTTTTCGCTCTCTCTTTTCCTCTCATTTAGTTTGACATCGTATTAGGAGAGTATGGAGAGATGATCAGTCATCTCATTGATCATACGGTGTTGCACCCGTTCAAAATGTATGAGGAGCTGCATGCCCTGTTACTCTGTGCTCTCAAATTGATTCCAGCCACCATCAACTTATCATACATGGTGTTTATTGATGAGAATACCAGTCGTCAAATCCTGAGAGAATCTGTCAACACACTCATTTCTTTGGCTCAAACTTCAACCTCAAAAGCCCCTTGGCATTCCTCCACGCAATCCCCTCCCACTCATCCTCACTCACAAGCCCACTCCCCTTCAACTTACCCATAAACTCCTTCCCAGCACCATTCCCAGCAAAGGGATAATCAACACTAAACATGATCCTCTCAACCTTGGTCTCCTGCAACAAACAAGCCATCGGCGCCAGCGAAAACATGCCGCTCGTCGTAATCCAAACATTCTCATCCCACACCTGTCTCAGCCCGCGCTTTCGCTCCCCGCCTCCGGGTGCCGGCCATCTCGCAGACACGCCGATGATGCGCTCGAGCATGAACGGGAGCATCTCGCCCATGTGGCCGAGAACAATCTTGAGTCTCGGGAACTTGTCGAATACGCCGGCGGCGAAGAGGCGGAGGAAGTGGAGACCTGTTCGGGAGTGCCAGCCCCACCCCCAGCTCCCCAGCGCCATTGCGATCTCGACGTCGTAGGGACCTTGGAAGTTGACTTTGGATTCATTCTCAGATGGGAAGGTTGGGTGGAGGTAGAATGGTACGTCTAGATCCTGTGCGGTCTCCCAGAGTGGATAGAAGTCGGGTGTATCGAAGAAGCTACCATCGTCGAGATGGTTCCCCGTGAGTGTGCCCACGAAGCCTAGGTCCTGGACGCAGCGCCGGAGCTCAGCAGCAGCAGCGGCGGGCTCGTGCATCGGCAAGACCGTAAAGGCAGCGTATTCGGCCGGATGGTGGATGATCTTGGAGTGAAGGTCATCGTTGATAGTTTTGCAGGTTTCGGCATCGGGGTGAACTGGTGAGTGAGAGAGCACCGTCATGGCAACGGAGTTATTGGCCATGTCACGGAGGCGTGCCGGGCCTATGTCCCCCAGCTTTTCCACTATGACGGGCCCGAATGTGTCGGGGCTTGGGGCCCCGCCTTTCTTGGCATCAAGAAGGGGAGAAACGTAGTGCTCTTCGAGCGCGATGAGGTTTGCCATGGTGAATTATGTTCAGATCTTACGACACACGTATCCTGTGTCTCGGTATATGTTTGTGACAACTACAGCGAGTTTTAAGATGCAGACAGACGTTGTACCATTTCCGAGCCACTGCTAGTGACGTCATTGCAGAAGGAGAAACAGCGAAACGCAACAAAGCGCTCGGCTTTAGCAGCCCGTTAGTCCGCTCTTGAATCACGACGTGACCTGCTGCTCTTGCTACCACGCTCGTCACTGCAATTTTTTTATCTCCCCCAAAGGGAATGTCACCAGCGATGTCAACACCACAGTCTTATCCAATAAGAGCATTACTCTGCCCACCGTCGTCTTCACTGCAATTCAAACTGCCCTGAAAGACCTGAGATGAGATGCAAGAGTTGAACAATTGATTGGAAACATCTACACATCCCTTCCAAAGCTGCAATTCTCGCCGAATTTACATTGCGCTTCGGGAATAAGTAGCAACTTGGGTCTATCCCACCTCAGCCGAATCTGCCCGCGATCTGTCTGCCACCTCGTACGCATGGAAAACACGTGGATATAAATTACTGACCGGCCTTTGTGTTGATTCTGCCCAGTGACATAGTATCGCCGGGCATGGAATATGAATCGCTCAACGACATTTCATTTTCCATTGGCGACGGGTTGATAAGGTACCTATCATCAGTTATGAGACTGAGTCTGTAGTTTTGGGGCTTGAATGCACATACAGTGGGGTGCCACAAGTTCGTGTACACCCCACCATTGCCCAACCTCCCGCATTTCCACCACCATACTTCAACTGGCTGCAGAACTGTCGGGAGCCTATGAGAGGCATTTCACTGCGATTTAAACCCCCCTAGAGGATGTTCTCTTCTCAGCTCACCAAAACCCTGCACTGCATTGCGTCTTCCAAAACGCCAGTGCATAGTAGT
The DNA here is from genome assembly GCF_030913505.1 of Colletotrichum phormii. Lineage (NCBI taxonomy): Eukaryota > Fungi > Ascomycota > Sordariomycetes > Glomerellales > Glomerellaceae > Colletotrichum > Colletotrichum phormii. The sequence continues at coordinate 928,695 of NW_026851456.1, forward strand.
ATAGTAGGTAAGTAGTCCATGTCAATCAGGGACACAAACCAGCAAGGTCACAAATTTTAACTCTGTCGACCAAACGAAGCCGCTACATCGCATGCAGGACAAAAGATGGGAATGTTTTGTATCAATAGCTGTCGACCTCTTATGAGGGTTGCGGCGTGCTGATGTGAGAGGCGATGCGTGAACCAAACGGGGTCAGAGAACCGAACCCGGGTTCGGATCCGGCTCTCATATGTTCGATCCGGTATCGAGTGCCGGCAGATCCAGAACTAGTCGGGCGGCCTGTAGCAGCCAAAGAGGGAAAAGCGAGCGCCGGGTAAATAAAACCAATCGTAAGCCGACACGGAACCGGAACTGCTGTCGACGAATTCTCATCTCCGAGCATCAAACGGCAAGCCGGCACCATTTCCCGGATGGCATGCATGCATGGGATGGGGGGACCCCCGGGTCCCGGACGACGATGGTCAAGCAGATAAGGGCAAGCCATCAAAGCTCGAATCAGAGGGCAGGTCACCAGGTGCGACGGCAAACGGTGACATGCAGTTTGCTCACCGAATTGACACAAAAAAAACGCATTATCTCTGAGCTTTCAGCATCAAATCTCAAGTGTCTCGACGGCCCGCTCCGATCGTGAGAAAAAATTCTGCAAATGTTTCCACAAAAAGACGTAATGAAAACTAGGGAGAAGAAATTTTCGAGCTTGGGGATGATTTGGGATGAGTTGGGATGGGAGCTTGGGGCAAATATCCTCGCTAGTCGCTAGAACGCGGTCCATCACCAGACTTGTTGGAACCGGGCGGGAACGCCCAATGAAGCAGACCAAGGAATGAAATCCTGCGAGTCACCTTTCGCTGCTCGGCTTAGCGCGGTCTGGTCTGCTGTATTGTCACTTCAAGGCGCGGCGTACAAGGCTTGTTGGGCGTCGTAGGGCTGACAACGACAGGACATATGGCGCCTCTTGTTGGTGACGACGATGGCGGTCGGCTGCGAGAGACCGCGGTGCTGCAACGTATCACCCACCGGCCGGGGTACACCGATCGTTTGGGGGGACATGTCCGAGCTGGAGAGTCAGACTGCCCAGAGTCGAGACAAACTTGGCAAAGACCGACAAGCTCATGCAACAAATTCGGTTGGAAGAAGCTTGATATCTCTAGCTGAAAATGGACAATGGTGGTGAGCAAAATGTTCGAGAAAAATTCTACCCGTCCAGCGGCTGGGCAGAGCTTGCGGGTGCCGTGACTCTGCAGGAATCGGACCGTCATGATTGGCTACGCGGAGAGAAAAATCGGAGAGTTTCCAAGCAGAAACAGCAGAAGACGAAGGGGGCTCGGTCCAAGCTCGGTGGGAATCGGGTGGCGCGAGGGCGGCGGCGTGGGAGAATCGATCCTTTTGGTGACTGAAAGCCAGCTATGCTGCCATGGGAATAGGCACGCTTATGCCGGCCGATCGGACGAACTGCAGGCGGCGGCGAGGGCGTCGACTTGCCATGCAGCGGAATGGCATGTCATTGCTTGCTTGCTTGCTTGCTTGCTTGCTACAGCTGCTGATCTCCACACTCCATTTCCCACATTGCTCTTGGTCGACAGGCAAACCCCCTGGTCAACGCCGTTGTTACCCGTGGCCGGCCGACTCCCGAATCGCACTACCAGGGCGTGATGGAGCATTGGGAGCGTGAGACCATCGCGTCTCCATCGGCCAACCCGCAACGAGCGAAGCCAAGGAGAGGGTCTCGAGCGAGGCCTTTGTGTGTGCGCCTGCGTGTACGTGCGAGTGTGTCTAGCCGCCAACGCGGTCCACTGCTCGAGATTTTTCCTTCCATGGCCACCGTTACCGGTCGCGATGAGTCGACGCGGAGTGGAACCTGTTGAGTAAGAGAAGGCCCGTATTGTATTTAATCATGCCATGAGCTTTCTGTTCGGGGCGGAACCTCTCCTGTCGTCCCCCCAGGTTTTCGTTTGCACATGCGTCCGGTGATTTCTGGAGAAGCGAATCAACAGGCTTCCTTCGTCCCCCCGATCCTTTCGAGTGTGCTCATTGCTTCTGGCCGCGGTCGAAGAGACTCGTCGCTCTAGTCCGTGAACGCGAACGTTACCCCGTGCCGACTACGATACACCAAGCCAAACATAGCCATCACCATGTTCGGCTCCAAGGAAAAGACTCCTCACACGAGTGAGGGTGAGGTCACTCCTACCAATGCCTCCAAGACCGACTTGGAGAATGGCGAGACGGCTGGTCTTCAGCGAGACCTCAACAGTCGTCACCTGCAGTTCATTGCCATCGGTATGTCACTTTGATCGAGTCTCGCCTCGTACAAGGGTCGCAGTTGTTCTGACACATCATCGTAGGCGGTACCATCGGTACTGGTCTCTTCCTCGGTAGCGGCAAGGCCATCGCGACATCCGGCCCTGTCGGTTGCCTGATCGCCTTCATCTTCATCGGCTCCATCGTCTACTCCGTCATGACGGCCCTGTGCGAGATGGCCACATACATTCCCGTCCCCGGTGCCTTCACCTCGTACGCCTCCCGATTCATCGACCCCACTCTCGGCTTCGCCATGGGCTGGATGTACTGGTTCAGCTGGTCCATCACCTTCGCTCTCGAGTTGACTGCTGCTGGTGTGATTATCCAATACTGGAACGACAGCTTGAGCATTGCCATCTTCATCAGCGTCTTCTGGGTCGTCTTCACTGCCCTCAACTTCATGCCCATTCGCATTTTTGGTGAGGTCGAGATGTGGTTCGCCAGTATCAAGGTCGTCACCATCGTCGGCTTCATCATCTTTGCCATTTGCATCAACGCCGGCGTTGGCCAGCAAGGCTATCTGGGTTTCAAGTACTGGGTGAGCCCCGGTGCGTTCAACGAGTCCATCGTTGAGGGTTCCGTCGGCAAGTTCATTGGCTTCTGGTCCGTCTTGATCACCGCCGGCTTCAGTTTCCAGGGTTCCGAGTTGGTTGGTATCGGTGCTGGTGAGACAAAGGACCCCGAGAAGAGCGTTCCCAGTGCCGTCCGCTGGACCTTCTGGGGTATCTTCAGTTTATTCGTGGCGACCATCTTCTTCGTCGGCATTATTGTGCCATCCGACAACCCATCGCTTCTGCTCGACTCCCAGGATGCGTCGGCGTCTCCCTTGGTTATCGCTGCCAACTTGGCCGGTGTCAAGGTTCTCCCCGACATCATCAACGCTGTGCTCCTGACTGCCGTTCTCTCCGCCGCCAACTCCAACGTCTACTCTGGCTCCCGCATTCTCGTTTCGCTCGCCAACGAGAGGTGCGCTCCTCAGTTCATGACCTACACCAACAGGTTCGGAACTCCCTACTTCGCAGTTGCCACCACATCTGCCGTCGGTTTGCTCGCATACATGAACCTGTCGTCCAACGGTGGCGTTGTCTTTGACTGGCTCTTGAACGTTACTGCCGTCGCTGGCTTCATTAGCTGGTCGTGCATCAACATATGCCATCTGCGCTTCATGGCTGCTCTCAAGGCCCAGAACATTCCGCGTAGCACCCTGCCTTACCTGGCGCCACTGCAGCCTTACCTTTCTTGGTACGGCCTGTTCTTCAACGTCCTCATCATTTTGACCAACGGTTTCGCCGTCTTCATCGAGTGGAGCACCAGTGACTTCTTCACTGCGTACGTCAGTGTTCTTCTGTTCCTTGTCCTCCTGGTGGGCCACAAGGTCTTCAACCGCTCCATGCCCCTGAAGGCCATTGATGCCGATGTTACGACAGGGACTCTGCGATCGCAATCATGAGAATGACGGGTGACGATATGAATGAGTTAGGGATGGAGGTCAAAAAGTAATCTGATGTAACATTAGTAGAATAGTTGTAATGATGATACCCATGAGTTCAACAAATGCAGCGTGGTGATGACCCCAAGTGGCTGACGAGAACCTCCGTTGCGCTGCAGATAACAACCAGCCAAGAGGATTCTGCTTTGACTTTGAGAATCACACCTGAATCAAGAAACGATGCTGTAAAGACCAACGGCACCACCAAGACCGATGGCAATTCCCCTCCCGAGATTGTACAACCCCCATTGATCCACGAGAGACTTGGCGCCCTCCTCTTCTTCCTGGGTCAGACCAATCGCCATCATACCCATATCCTTCGTTTCCTCGGCTTTCTTGAACAGCTTCTTGTTGATGCTGACCATGAATAAGCCAGTCCAGGGGACCATTGAGAAGCAAAGGGCACCGGCAGCGGCCAGTAGCTTCGATTTGCTGGGCAGGTGGCGCACGGCATAGGCCATGTACCAGTAGCTCAACGCGCAGAAGAGGGTCGGCAGCGGGAAGACCCGACTGGTCCGCTTGAACATGTTGGACCACTGTCGTAGCATGAGGGGAGTCGGCGACTCAAGGAGGCGGGGTACGACAAAGAAGGAGAGGCCCAGGTTCAGGCCGGCGAGCGTTGTGTTGAGGAAGACGGTCGACGTCTGGATGTTGCGGAGCGGGTTGGATTGAGAGGACATCTTGGAGATTATTCCGCGGCTCAGTAGGGTGTGGCGTTGTATCAATGTAACAAGCTTGGTTCGAGTCGGTTCGAGGATTGTTTTTGACAATGATGCTGACGTTCGAAGGAAGAGGAGAAGATGACACCGGGAAGTTGAGGGAGGCTGAGAGTGGCAAGGATGGAAGGTTGTACTCGAGCTCTCAGAGGCAGGAGCAAAGTCCGGGCGGTCCTGCAGCGCGGGACACGGGACGCGGTGGGGTTCTTGCCAAGTGGGGGATGACAGTTCACTGGCTGCAGGCTGCACCTGCCTGCAGGTCACTACCTACGTGCCAGTGTGGGGAAGACCGAGCCTTCCCTCTCGCTAATATTATTCGAAAGAGCAAATTAGGAAGGAATGAAGGATGCATCGGGGTACGTACTTCATGGACTGTAATGCTCAAGTTCAATCCAACGTGAACTATCTCAATACTTACACCAACTTTGAAGAATCTCCATCTTTTTTATGATCCTCTCTTGGACGCGTGTTATTCGTCCTGTCTCCGTAACATTGAGCCGGGACACATTGGAAGGCTTCCGCCGCAGATCAAATCCACCATGATCCAGCGGTGTTGCCTAGAATGATTGGGATTTGTCAGGAATCTTGAGTTTGGGAGCTTACAACTGGCTACGTAAAGTATTCGAGTGATCAAGAGGAAGATGTTTCTCGGCGTAAGCCACTTCCTGGAAAGATCATGTAGGCATCATCATACTAAGTGTCTTGAGATGGGCCAGTAGTTCGTGTCCACCATACAACATAACTTGGAAAGGTTGCCTTTTTTTTGTGAAAACCTTCGCACCCAGTCAGAATATCCTATTCTGCTGGTTCATGTCGGAGACTAACACCTTAAGATGGGCGTGATCGCCAACTTCCAAGGCGAAAGACCCAGTATTCTCGGGACAAGAAGGAACTTGACTCGCAAGTTACTATGAATCCTTCGCCTTGGGAGTTAAGCCTCTTTCCTCTTTTCCCCTGAGGGATGCAAGTACTTACACCATAAGCAGCTGAAAGTTACGCGGATGGATAGTCTCCACTCTTTGTGTTCTTTATCACATCAATCATATTACAAGTGGGTGTAATAGCAGGCAACCGGAAAGTTTTTTGGTTCCTAGTCGGATAAGCATAAGTGACAATGACTGCTATTCTATGGAACCCATTGTTAACGTCTAATTCTACGAAATCATTTTGGGAGTGGTTGAGAACTCACATGATACATCAGCAGGATTCGCGAGGGTATATGGGTAGGATTAGCATGCTGGTTCCTCAGCCATTCAGAGTCTCCAAGGCGACGTCACTATCACCTGGTCTAATGCTATGATGCTGTCTTGTAAGCTCTATCAGCGAGACAGGTAAACAAAGGAAAGAATAGACGGCCGAGCAAGATAAATACTTTACCTATATAAAGGTGTAATGAACCTGCGCAAGAACAACCTTTTCATTAAGCCAACTCAACAGCTCCCGCATCGTCTCACAGTCTCACACCATAGACGCTTCATTGAAAACACAGTTCGCTATATTTATCATCTACAAGACCCTGAACCCTCCAGCTCAATATGCAGCTCAGTCTCGCTCGGATTGCCACCATGGCAGCGGTCTTTGTCTCCAGCGCTGCCGCTTGGAATGTCGAAATCTTCACCAGTGACGACTGCAGCGGCGGCCCGACCATGATCACTGGCGACCTCTCCAACGTCGAGGAATGCATCCAGCTGGACTCGCTTTCAGTTGACGTCAAGAACGTTTGATTTGACTACGACGAGGCGGACGTCCCGCACAAGGCCATTCTTTACGACGCCCCGAACTGTCAATGCAGCAATGTTTTGTGCCCTATCACCGAGTCGATCGCTGGTACTTACAACTGCGCAAGCACTCATTTGGGCCTTGGGGTCAAGAGCATTGGAGTCGTAAAGATCCACCACTAAGGTAGAGTAGCATAGGCTTAGCCACTTTGCAAACTTCTGAGAGAAACTAACACGAGAAGTAGGCTCACGTGTAACCCACGCTTTCGGTCCAGGGCACTTCCGACTATGCTCGACATGTTGTACCCCTTGACGCAACCTGGGCCATGGAGGCTGAGAAGCTGAGACGATTACCAGATAGCGGGGATGTTGAACAAGCGGCATCAAGCAGGGTGTGAGATCTGTATTGTAAATTTGAATTGTCAGGTCTCAAGTCAGGTGCCTTCAATAAAGGTGTCCCAATCCTAAGCTGGGGAATTCTAAAAGAACATGACTGGATCTACCTTGGCCAAGTAAATGACCGTCTGGAGAAACTGAACAAAACATATTTGAGGACTAGAGCATTTTTACTTCCCTCTTAAGCCAGGGAAGATGTCTCATCCCGCAGAAACATTGCTTCTAGCTGAAACTCTGTCTGACAAAGGTTGTGAAATTGCAGGCGCGCTACTAATTACAAGAACGGCCCTGCCTAGCATAGTAGTTTGTGTATGAGAAAATAATATTTATAAGTACATTGAGGCTTCCAGAGGCGCAATGAGTAAAGTCTCTACGTGAGATCTGAGAGCCATTCCATGGCTCATCAAATTGCGACGCTCAGGCTACTTACGGCAAAGTTTACCAGTCGTCAAATTGTAGTCCCACTTGTGACTTCCGACTCCCGACCGGACATAGAGGCTAGCAGTGGGATCATATTTATCCTTGATCTCAAGCAAGCGGTCATAATTGCCACCGTAAAAGTCCTCTTGGAAGTTGTTGTTGAATGGATTGGCTTCGTTGATGTACGCGCCAGTCCCCGGTGCCCAATCTCGCCACACTGCTTCCTTTTTCTCTTCGGCCCAGGCCGCAGCAGTGGCCAAGGCGTCCTGCGGCGCAGAGTCCGTCGTGTTGATGTATGTTCCAGAGCTGATGAGATGGATGTAGGCGTTTCTCCAAGCAGGGTTCAGCGCGCCTCGCATGCCCGCCTCGACCTGACGGGGTCCCAGTCCACCCTGAAGCCCATACACCAGTGCAGCAGTACCTCCCTCCACCTGAGACTTGGTAATATCTTGCAGATGGGATCGAAGTTTCTTCAGGGGAATATTAGTCAGCTCGCTGCGGCCGAGCAAGCGACTTGAGATGAGACTGATCTGTGCCACCGGAGTAGCGGGGTCATTGAGGTCGTCAACAAACGATAGGTACGTAGAGAAAACAGTCGGTTCCGCGACAACCACCGAGAGCGTGCCATTTCCGCTCTGTAACATGCGTGCTTGGATCGGATTCAAAAGAGAGAGGAGGTCGTTCGCCGTGGTGTTGTAACCGAAGAAAGTAAAGGTTGCTCTGATCCCTTGAACAACGCCGCTGAAAGATGTCGGGGAAACATTTGACGTTGCCGCGTTGCCAAAACCCGCTACGCCAGCATCCATCAGATCCGGAAGAGAGCTGGAAAGCAATGCCATGGCATCCCAAGATGCGGCGGCAGCAGATCCAGTATCGTTTCCGGTCATGCTCAGGGACAAAGTTGTCTGGATCACGTTGCTAGGGGTAGGGTGTGTTCGCAGGATGAATTCCGTGATGATTCCGTAGAGGCCCGGTCCGCCGCCTCGGATAGCCCACAGTAAGTCTTGGTTCTGAGCCTCATTTGCCACGAGAATGTCTTCGGTTGTCGTGACCACTGTCGCCTGGAGGGCCTGATCAGCGGCCAGGCCGTAGTGGCTCGAAAGAGGGCCATGTCCGCCACCGCCGATGAAGCCGCCGAGACCGACTGTCTTGACCTGGCCGCTGACAAGCGTTCTTCCTGTCACGGCTGTGGCCTCCAGAGCGCGTGCCCAGTTGTTTCCGCTTCCAAGAATAGCGACGTTGTCTGTCAGGTTGGTCGATGGTCGTGGCCACTGGCCATCCAGCTTAATGCTTTGAAGCTGGTGAGTCCAAATCGACAGTGCGTACGCGCCGCTTGATCTTCTAGAATGTTAGTTCGCTAAACAGCAGTCAAACACGTGCTTCTTACACACCTTCCGTTGAGGTCGTGGCCGGTTCCTTTGGCAATGATGCGGATGTTTCGCGCGCTAGCCCACTTCACGGCTGTTGCGACCTGTTCGGCAGTCGTAGCGTTGAGAATGAATTCGGGCAAGCCTCCAAGTATACATCCATCGTTCTTGTATGCGTAGTCGCTCGGAGGCACACAGGAGTTGTTGGCCCAGAATGGATAGTCGATGGATTCCGGAAGGCTTGCATGAAATGCGGAGGAGAACCAGCCGTCATCGACGGCGTCGCAGGTCAATGCGGACAAGAATGGATTACCATCATAGCAAGATGATGCTACAGGTCGGGTTTGAATTAAAGCGCCCCCGACAGACTGGTTCAAGTCAGTCCAGTCGCTATCCGTCGGCCAGGTCGTGTCGTGTGGGGTGGTTTTACAAAGCGAGTCCGCCAAGACAATGCTCAATAGGAGTAAAGTTGCAGGTAAGTAGTGATTGAACATGGTGGGCGTTCTCTCTTGAGTTGGATGTCATCCTGAGTTAACTGAAATGACGATGGGAATTCCATTGTAATAAGTACTCTATCGAAAGATCATGAGACGATCTAAGACGACTGGCAGTCTGCCCGTAATGTCTATAGTATCACTTGATGCCTGATTGAGCCTGATACACGTATAATCATAGTAGGCTGTGTGAGTAGCTAAGAAAAGACCAGTCGGAGTTCCCGGTGTCCCTCGCCGCTGGGCACTGAATAAAGTTACGCGTCGCCTGTGTATCCATCACTGGCCCCAGTGTTGACCGCGTATTGAACATCGCCGTGTAATCAAATTTTCTTTTGAAGAAGTTGAAGCTGGACGTTCGAAATCATGGCCCTAGTTGTACCCTTTCCAGCTCACAAGGTTGGAGCGTGGCTGAGTGAGCCGTTGCAGATCTAGCCTGGCTGGACAAGATGCCGAACCCGCGTTCTCGCAGCCCCATTTGTTCCTCATTACGGCGGCTCATCTCGTCCAGAGCCTCGGAGTTGCAGAAGTTATAGATCAATCATGAATATTTGAATAACAGCTAGATATTACTTCATTTCTAATAACCCCAAAACTGTCAAACGTCAGACGGTCAGGTTGACTTGCCAAATTAAATCGTTGAATGCTCCAGTAGTGATGCAAGTTGCAACTGACGACTCTCGCGTTTATTTTGTGACAAGACAGAAGAGCTTTATGGTGTTCCCACATGAAGTATGATCAATTTTAACTTCTAAATACTTTGAGGCGGAGATTCGGCCATTACCAACTACCCAGCTCGCGACCTCGTGCTAAGCGCGGCCTCCATTTGCATGACCCTGCAATGGATAACTATCAGCCCCAATCGATGGAAACTCTTCATCGCCCTTCAAGTTTCCATCGTCCTTCAGTATGCTGCTCGGATGATACACCGAGAAGACTATCGAAACCACGGTCATGAGAAGCGCATCCAGTACACAAATGTAAATCTCCTTCTGTATCAAGCTGCCGTCATGCCCTTGCGCGTATTCTATCATGCGAAATATGGAGCGAACCATGATGAGCAAGCTCGAAAAGTAGAGCATCCAAATGAGCTTCTGCCAAGGAATGTTTGTATGCAGCGATTTCGTCGTCGGTTTCAAGGCAATTCGAATGTGCAAGACGGTCGTGACAATCATGAAGAAGCCGAAGAAGACGACTTGTATCCAGGCCGAGAAGGACGACGTTGTTGCCCATGTTTTGGGATGACTCGGATTTCGCATTTGCAAGGAGACCACCACCTAAGATTGAAAATTAGTTCTCCTTCCAAAAGAGCCTGTTAAAACTGAGGCTCATGAGATGATGGTGGAGTATTAATTGTGAGACACTCACCTCCTCCTTGCCCGAAGATGGACAGAATGTCACCCATGAGGAAGAACTTCGTGAGCCATTTGACCCGAATCAGGGAATACGATTTTGCGTCAAGATTGCTGATCAGGCGACCAAGCACCATGTAGATTGAAGCGGCATAGAAAGCTGGGCCCAAGAGAATGAGCATGCTTTGTCCGACATACGGCATCAAAGTCCAATCTGGGGTTTGCTTTGCTGAATAGCTCCTCGCAGCGTATCCCAGAGTTTCGATTAAGTTCAGTCAGATTACAGTCTGAACCAAGCAGAGGACGAGCTTTCATTTCGACTAATACTTACAGAGGCATCCTACGAAGAAAGGAATGAAGCACCAAGTCCGTGTCTTGATCAACAAGACCAAGTGACGAATGGATAAACCACCGAAAACAACGGCGAAGAGAACTGCTTCAGCAAACAAAGGATCATAATACTATAACTTGAAGCCAGAGTCGGCTCTTGACTGAAGAGTGACGAACATTGTAAAACAGGGCAAAAGGACGGTGCGGCTAGATAGATCCAGGACGTTTCATCCTCTTTCAAGTAACGACATGGCTTTGCAATGATATTTAAAGCATCTTTCCAACTGGTCTCTGAGTGAGCACCCCAGTAATTGTTGTTGATAGCTTCAGTTACTACTTCTCTGTTGCGCCATTGGTCGTACGGGTGACTTGCAAGTCTGCATTCACCTCCTCGCGGCACGGTCAGGCCACGGGGACTTTAAACAGTATCACCAACGCTTTAACCACACAGAAGCACTGCTCACCTGCTCCTGTGGAGGGGTTAAGGAGGCAGACCATCTAGTCTACTGCCGAAAGACCCTACTGAGGAGGCAACAGTGGCCCACCCTCTACCCCTACAGCCGCCAGGAGCCCGTAGGACCTATAGGGTCCCTCGATCGCTACTTCAAGGGGCTAATCACTGACTCTGAAGGCTTCCAGGCCTTCCTCTGCGTGACAGACTTCTTCCAGAAGATCTGCCCGCGGTACTAGGAGATAGGTCATAACCTATCCTCCAAACGACAAACTACTTCTATTAATAAACCAGATGGTTATAACGGAACTAGGGCACCAGTGGGAACTAGGGATGGATAGAACACATAGTAGCTCACGAGCAAGACTTGGAGGACATCAGGATACGGCGTGTACTAACTATATAGTATATAGCTAGAGCCTGCGACCCTCCACGCCACATACCCTCCGGGAGGTCTGCCGCAAGGGCGGCTGCGCCCTTGCCGCCATGGCGTTAAATATAAAACAAACAACAAAACATTGCAAGTCTGCATCTATAAAGAGGTTGATCCGCGGAATGGTGGATACGCAAGCGCCTCACTGTGGCATGAACCCGCGAGTAAGGCAAATCAGGCAGACACACCTTCTCCAAACGTGTAGGGCGGGTAATCATTGGACACAGCGCTCCTCTAGCCCCCAACGCCCCTTGTGCGACAAGGAAAGTGTTGGATTCACAGGTGGAAAAGGAAAACACTCGAGTATCGTGGGTAGCAACGATCACCGACTGTAGTGGTGATATTGCTTGTTCTTGTTGTTCTTGAGTGGAAGTCTAACCAGGTGCCAGCGGCGGCAGGAAGTCTGGGGTATACCACCCTCGTGTGGCTGAGCCACACGGACCACCGTGGCTGGAACGGACCGCGGCAGCAACCTCCTGCTGCCTAATGTAGGCCTATTCCAACAGAAAGAACCGTTCCGCGTGTTGGCGGAATCTACTATGGTATGACAGATTGAATCCGCGGGTATCTGTTCCCGCCATTACGTTGAAGGAAATAGATCCGTGATGAAAAGGGCTGTGTTTGGAGCTGTTGACTTGACAAAGATCGCCGAGTGACAATGAACATGCCCTTTAAGGGTAGATTGCTATGCGAACACGCGCGAATGAACGGATAGTACGTTGTTCATCCTACCTTAGAGATTGATTCTGGACCATACTACGACGGCCTGTCACTGCGGAGCACTTGCACGGGTGACGAAGGTATCATTTGATGGTATCCGCCCCGCGTTCGAGCTACCTATGAGCTAGCCGAGGCGAGGTCGTTCGTGATACTTATACTGGCAAGTGTTCTCGAACTTCACTTAACACTCGAAGTTTGACATTTCCATCATCACACAGACAGGAGAATCTTTCCCGCATCATGTTCAGCAGAGGCTTGTTCTTTGCGGCCAGCGCTACATTCCTTGGACCTAGCTTGAGCCAAACATTGCCCCCCGGCCACACAATCAGTAACGGCTCCCGACGCCCTATCTTTGACCCATCAATAACTACTAACAACCTGATGTAGCTTGGGATGAGGCTTCCGCAGCATCCAAAGACTTCGTGTCCCAGTTGACCACAGTCGAAAAGATTGGTCTCGTCACAGGAGGTTACTCGAGTCCCAACCTTCCATGCGTGGGTGCGTTCGGGTCTATCGAGCGACTGGGATTCGAGGGGGTGTGTTACTCGGATGGACCTAGCGGGTACTCGCGTTCCGATGGTGTCAGTGTCTTCCCTGCCGGGATCTCGACAGCAGCTACTTGGGACAAAGACCTCATGTTCCGATGCGCCGTCGCCTTCGGAAAAGAGTTTAGAGCTAAGGGAGCTCACGTTCACTTGGGGTAAGTTTGACCTCTTCTTTCACATGGAGCGTTAAGCTGTGCCAATGACGACACTGACTTCCTTCCAGCCCATCTTCGGGACCTCTTGGACGCCACGCAGTGGGCGGCCGTAATTGGGAAAGCTTCGGGCCTGATCCTTACCTGGCTGGAGTTGCCATGAATGCTTCGGTTATCGGTATTCAGTCAGTCGGCGTACAAGCCTGTTCGAAACATTTCATTGGAAACGAGCAGGAAACCCAACGGACTTCGACTGTTAGCGACAACGGCACAATAATTGAGGCCATCTCCTCGGACATCGATGACCGCACTATACACGAGCTATACCTATGGCCATTTGCCAATGCCGTGAAGGCCGGGACAGCAAGCATCATGTGCTCATACAACCGGGTCAATGGAAACTACTCTTGCTCCAATCCAGAGATGATTTCGATCCTCAAGGATGAGCTAGCGTTCCCAGGCTATGTGGTTTCCGACTGGTACGCTACCCACGAGACGCTGAGTTCCGCAAATTCTGGGCTCGACTTGGAGATGCCGGGCAATGTCAGTGCCGCGGCTGGAGCCTCCTACTTTGGCGATTCACTCCTCGACGCAGTCAACAGCGGCCTCGTTTCAGCGGAACGCCTCGGCGACATGGCAACAAGAGTTCTGACACCGTACTTCTTGCTTGGACAAGACAAGGAATTTCCTTCTATTGATCCGTCCAGCGGAGCCGCATTCCTGCGCTATCAGTACGGGCATCAGATTGCAATCCCATCGAGCTACGCGGAAGTTCCTGCTCGTGATGTCAGAGGGAATCATGCGGAGCTCATTCGAGAGATCGGTGCTGGGGGAACTGTGCTCCTGAAGAACGTCAACGGCACTCTATCTTTGACTGACGAACTCAATATTGGAGTTTTCGGCAATGATGCCCCTTATCCTACCATTGGCTCGGTCTTCCTTGATATCGGTACCCAGCCAGAAGGATTCGAAATGGGCACCGTCGATATTGGCGGGGGTTCCGGGACCGTTCGACACACGGACTTGGTCAGCCCTTTTGAAGCCATCCGAAAGCACGTGGAGTCTTTGGGTGGGCGAGTGCAGGCGGTTTTCGACAACGATGAGCTAGCGGATGGCCGCTTCAGAACGATCTACCCCGTCCCGAACGTCTGCCTTCTCTTTCTCAAGTCCTACGCTACCGAGGGCCAAGACAGACAGTCTGCCGAGCTACAGTGGTCTGCTACGAAGGCTGTAGAGAACACCGCGTCAATGTGCTCCAACACTGTCGTCATCGTCCACGGGCCCGGCGTGGTGGTCATCCCGTGGGCGGACAACGAGAACGTCACGGCCATTCTGAACGCTCATTACCCGGGAGAGCAGACGGGAAACTCCATTGTCGATGTTCTTTGGGGGGCGGTCGAGCCATCGGGCCGTCTTCCGTATTCTATTCCGAAGGAGTGCCAGGCATCAGGGTCGGTGGCAGGTTCCGTCAGGTTGACAATGGACGGACCGTAGTCTGACTCAATCTTCGAGGAAGGACAGATGATTGACTACCGGCACTTGGACGCGAACGCTATCGAGCCTCAACATGAATTTGTCTTTGGACTGCCCTATACAGAGTTTGAGATGGGTGACTCTAGAGATCCATGTCGATACCGAAATCGCCCCTATTGCGGATGAAGGGAATGGCGTGGGGCCAGGCGAATTAAGCGACCTCTGGGAGGTGGTGGCCTCAACGGCCATTGAGGTCACGAACTCAGGAAGCCTGGCAGGATCAGCCGTGCCCCAGCTGTACGTTTCTTTTCCCAACTCCACGACACCAGAGGGGACGCCCGTCAAGGTTCTGAGAGGTTTCGAAAAGGTGCATCTTGGAGTCGGTGAAACCAAGTCTGTGGCCTTCGAGCTCATGAGAAGAGATTTGAGTTTCTGGGATACGGACCAGAAGCAGTGGACTATCCCCAGTGGCGCATTCCGCTTCATGGTTGGTTCCAGCTCGAAGGACATCAGAGCTACGACCGAAACCCAAGTGATTTCTTAGGCGAAGTGGGTGTGTTGAGCGTTGGAGGCAAGGTTTGTCACCTTTGAGGTTTTCCTTGCAGTATTACGATTCCCGATGTATGAAAAAATGTAGATACTCCAGCATAGTTCTAGGTTTAACTATCGAAGAGTGGCCAGTGACAACTGCAAGTCGTAGTCAAATTTGATATCCCACCGGCAAGCGGCCGTAATCTGATCAGAACCGCAGCCCGACTCGACGTTTCCAGCCCCAATAGAGACCAAAGCATCAGAGACATCAGAGAAATTGAGTGACCCCTGAGTTTGAAAGTAGTAATGAAGTACTATGGGGTAAGAATGTTGATCAGCTCCGACGGCGACGGGGTTTATAGAAAAGGTCCGATAGTCCGGACGACAGCTAGAGCTTGTCGAAAGGCATCTCACATAAATCAACCGTCAACTCTTAAATGAAGTAGCTCGGAGCTCTTGTCGATCCAAGCCATTCGATGTATCCGACAGTACGTAGATAATCTTTGACTCGAAGGTGATGTGCGCACATCAAGACCGGCGAGCCAAGTGCGTGTAGGAACGCAATGCTTCCATACTAGATACCGCATCGCCGCACAGAGAGCGGGGCACTTCTCGGAATACGCGTGTAAGGCAAAACTTGAAAAGACACTTATCAAAGCCAAGCCACCACGCGCGAAACCAGAGCCTCAGCCCCTGAGTAAGTAGACTTTTTTGATCTAGAGATACGTAGAAGAATTTAAATACAGCCTGGCGCGACCTAAATGATGTTTCCGCGTGTTCTCCTCTTTGGTATTACCTCATAACAATCCGCGTATCTGGTGGTTCACTTCCATTCACCTCCGCGGTTTACACATAAATTCACCATGTCAAAACAACTTCTCGATCGGCTCGCAGGCCGTAGAACACACCGCAAATCAAGAAATGGCTGTAGCGGCTGTAAGAAACGCCACATAAAATGCGACGAGACCCGGCCGGACTGCCGGAATTGCGTCATGGCGGAGCGGGTATGCTCGTACCTGAAATCGGAACCCGACGACAACTCCTCAGTTGTATCCTCCACCTCATTGCCAGTCTGCACTGATACGGCGCCCAGAGACACCAGTGTTAGCCGGTGTTTGGCTATTCCCAAGGACCCTGGCGAGGTGTACTCGTGTACTGGACAGGCTTTCACAGCGAGCCACATGGCTTTCCTTCACTATGCTCAGTCCAACATGTCAGAGTTCATGGCTCTAACTGGCAATGTACGACCTCTTATTGATACGGCAATCGAGCACTCTCTGACGGCACCATATCTTTTGGACCAGCTCCTCGGGTTATCGTCACTTCATCTTTCAACTCAGAATGGCGCCAAGGCGTCCATATATTTCCACCAAGCCACTGAGCTGCAGACACGAGCGCTGGGGTTCTTCAACCAGACGAAAGAGCACATCTCAGATGCGACGTATATTCCGACGTTTGTCTTTACCTCTCTTCTAGGCATACATGTCCTGTACGAAACATTACAATGGCACTGCGGCTCTCTCGCAGATTTCATTGACGCCTTTGTCAACTATTCGCGTCTACATCGAGGGGTACGATCCATCACCGGGAAATACTGGGACGAGATACTCCAGTCTGATCTGAAGCCTTTGTTATTCATTGTGGATATCATGAACAAGGAGAGCTTTCAAACTCCGGGTCCAGTAACGAAGCAGTTGAAAGAATTACTGGAAAACATCCCAACGTCGTCAGTGTCAACCCTTGCCTGCATCACGGCCCTCGAAAAGCTTCAATGGGTTCTCGACTTGGCCGGAAGACAACGGTCCAAGTTCGAAGTCGGCGTTCATGCGGTGATGGCCTGGCCACTGTGTATTCCGGACGAGTACATTGAAGCACTGCACCAACATCAACCGGAGGCTCTCGTCGTTTTAGCCTTTTACGCTGCGATGCTGCACAGGTACCGGCGTTTCTGGGCGTTTGGTGGTTCTGGTGCGCCCATAGTACACCTGATATCGAACAGTGTCGGGTCGTTCTGGCAGGATGTTTTGACTTGGCCGTTACAAGTATTAATTGAGAGTTGAACCTTTGACTGCATGCACTCTTGTTGTTCCCCAAGACTTGAATGCTTATTATTTCTTCTCGAATATAGACCATCGAGGAGCCGCAATGCTACCCCAAAGACCTACCTATTGGTATCATGGAGTACCAATACCTTTAGTCAATGGATCCATGGCTGTGATCGCCCGCAAGACCATCCCACCAGGCCGGCTGAACCGGCCCAAGCTCCGCCCTCGACTCATGCCTACCTCCGGCCCAGACAGCCGGTACGACTCGCTCTTCGGAGAACCGGCATTCGCTCGTGATCTTGCGGGCTGCGAAAGCCATGTGACCCTGCCTTATGAAATGCTCGGTGTCTATTTTGCGGCCCGAGGAGGCAGTCGGAGTTGAGACTCGGCGAGACTTCCTTACAGTGGCCGATCATGTAGAAGGCTATGTCAAGTGAGGAGACATCTTGTCGAACATCGGAACCAATCTATGCTTCTATTGATGGGTTTCCTCGAAGGATGTTGGATTCCGAATTCTTGCCTGTTGCGCGAAGCCCTCAGATCGACGTGTCGGTAGATCATGTTCATCCTGTCCATACGCCCGTCAATTTCGGCCCATCTCAACTGCAGTAGAGCCCCGAAGACGGAACCAACCGTCTCAAAGAAAAGCTGAGAGAAGCCAGCTCGATGCTTCTAGACTCGTCTGGAGTGAACGTGGAACCACTGCTCTCCCCTTGCGAGCAGCTCGCATCTCACTTGAGATCAACAAGGCTCGCGACAAATCCTCGAGCCATGACTCGATGAATCCAGGAAGGGCAACCAATTCCACTGCGGCACTATTGAAAGGAAACAAGAGTCTTTACCAAGGGTTATCTGTCGAAAGCTGAACACATGGCCTCCATGCGATGAACAATCTGTTGAAACGGATGCGAATCATTTACTTTCAACCTAATCGAAGTCTGCCTGGGTCTTACAACATAGAGCCCTCCATTCCCCAAACTGTCATGTCGGCAATAGAGTATGGTTCAATCATCCCAATCCACTCGAAGAAGGAAACAATTAGTCCACCAATCTTTCAGTTGAACTGAAGCAGTTGGAAAGGCCATGCATGTCTTCAGTCAGCAACTGACTCACGTCACTCACAAAAAGGGCCCCGCCAGCCCGTTTCTAGAACACGCTCTCTCTTCCCTCATCCACGCGCTCAGATCAAAGACCCTCAAACTAGGCACAAAGCTTGAACATTGGGGGGGCTCTCGACTCTCGACTCCAGATCCTTCGCCCTGGGTGCTTAAAACGTGGGCAGGCAAAGCTTAGCACATCCCCCTTTAGGAAAGTTCGTCTCTCCGAACCGAACGACCGGGTCCACCATACGAACAAACACCACAGGAGTCATGGTATTCCGTGAGGACTGGAACACGCCATCGTTGGCTTCATGTTGCGCGAGATTCGAGTCTGGCTGACGAGGCTGTTTCAAGTGACCTTAGCATTGCCATCGGCGGAGCCGTTTGATGAAGAAACGGCAGAAAACATGTCTACTTTTCCTTGTTGAAGATCGTGCGACGGGGGGAATACTTAAACATGATGAGAACCCAGCTACGAATGGTATTTTCTTCATCATCACTCGCATCAATCATTTCATAAAGTCCTGGTAGACTAAAGTCACTCACTCTCTCATCTATCACCACACTCGCTCTCACAAGTCAAAGCACTCAACCCCCGCCCTTCCAAATGAAGTTCACCGCCATCATCGCCGCCGTCTTCACAATCGCTCTCTCAGTGTAAGTAAACTCTCCATAGCCCGCCCCCTTCCCCAGCAAGCAAAGAACCTGCAACTAACACCATTCACAGCAAAGCAGCAGACCGCGTCCAATGCGCCGGCACAATCGACACGGCCCCCCAACAAAGGCCGCAACGAGCCCAGCGGGTCCCTCACAGCCAACCTCACCCAGGTCGCCTGCAAGAGCGGCAATATTGACGGCGCGCTCAAGGGCAACCAGAAATGCTGCATCTCCAACAATAAGGGCGCGTTTGGGGCTGCGTGTACCGCGGCCAAGTTCCCGCCGCAGTTCGCGAGTGGGTTCAAGGCTACTTTCCAGCCTTGCTGAGATGGTCATGAGGACCTGTGGGTGAGGGGGTGGAGGGGTTTTTTGATCAATAGCGAAGCGATATGTTTTTTTTTTTAAGGCGTAGAAATAAGAAAGACATCATGTCATCTATCTTGTGAACATCTATGGAAAGATCATAAGATCGACTTGTAAGCCCACAAGGTTGTTACAGTGAAGCACCTAACCCATATTGGTAGGGTGAACATGGATGAGATGGAGGACGATACGACCCAAGGAACATCCTCAAGGGTCAACGATGAGCAGTAGCATGAACGTGCACATTGGCAGGCGGAGCAGGAGGGGACTACGTCTCTCATCTCATTCCTTTTGATTGTGTTTTGGTCCTTATCCCATCATGACGGGTCCGTCTTTGAGCCTGGTCCTGCCGGTATATCTAGGTCCTCCGTCATCTTGCCTATCAGTTGAGAAGCAGATGACACATCGAGTGAACCTCAATATCAACCCGGTATCTTCATCCATCCACTCTCCCCAAGATACCGGATTTCCTGCGCAGGGACAGCTGACGAACCAAAGCACCCCTCATACCCAACCTCAATTGATATCCCACCCCGATATTTTGCTACATATAAAGTACCATAAAGAGTCCCTCAGCCATGCCGAACCTCGAGTCGATTGAGGACAACAAAGTCGACAAGGCTGTATCGGAAATGCTATTCACGGCCGCTCATCATTACCCATCTGTATATATCTACGAGATGTGGCAGTGCCGCGACAGGGACTAGCGAAGCGAATTGCAAATGTGCCACTCACATCGATGGAGATCGACGGAGACCTGGTGTTGACTTTTCAAGTTCGAACTTGCACACCGCATCCGCAAAAGAAGTGGAAAGAAAAGAAGGAACGCCACCCCTACCCTACCCAACCCGATCCAAACAGGCTTCTTTCTGCAGTGAAGACTCCCTTAGATGCGACTTCAGGACTAAGTCTCAAAGGGGAGGTAGCATGACTAGCCTGTGTGCGAAGTAGATGGATGACCTTTCGTATTCACTCGAAGTAGCTTGGGGGCCCAAGCAAACTTTTTGATGTACAATATCCGCCGCTGCGTCGTATTCTGATGGCAATATGGCCAGAGAGCTTCGCAGCGTCAACGTAAACAATGGCGGCGTCGTAGTATGCCGTGCTTTGAAATATGTTCCCTGGCCGGGAACACGTCGTAACGTCATTTAGAAACTTTTTTGCTCTTCCCACAAAAGCGTCGGGGTATTTTTGTGTGTCGATTCCATGTATCGTAGTTTTTTTTCGCTCTTCGGCGTCTGGTCCGTTTTGGTTCCCGTCGAAACTTTCATCCTCATCCAGCAATGCACCCCTCAGCAACTGAGACTAGTCGCTGGCGACCTTCAACTTTTCCATGTCGTCCAATGACAGTATACCAACAACAGTCGCACCCCACAAGACTTCGTACCATCGACCCCCTATTCGCAGGGAATTACAGATTTCTCGGCCCTAGCTCGCATGTGAGTGGCGTGAGTCTCAAGGCATCGTGCCATCAAATGAGTGACTGGCCAGACGGCGGCTTTGTCAAGCATGTAAGCCGTGACTCTGAGAATCTTGGCCGCGTGGCCTGCGTGGTCGTCCATTTGCATCCTAGTGTCGACGCCTGCAATGTTCCCTTGTACAAGCTCCAAGTTCATCTTCATCTCGGCAGAAGTCAGCACCTCCTGAACCTTGCCGAGTAATTTGGCATCTTCCTCCTCCAGCAGCATAATGGCAGGGACTTGCGATAGGTCAACATCATCTTGACCGAGGATTCCAAGGTATCGTCCAACGCGATCTTGCAAGGTTGCCACCCATTCAGCCAGGACTTGAGCACAATCGAATGCGCACATGGCCGACTGCAGAGGCAGTTCTCTGCTGGAGAAGTCCGCAAATGTGACGCCCAACTTGTCCGACATGGCCAGTGAATCGGCCGCGTAAAAGGCGGCCTTGCGAAGATGCTTCTCCCTGCGAGACGTGGACCGGTTTGGTGCGGCCTGGGCCTGCGGGAATTTGACGGCAGAAAACTCTGGAGATGACGACGACTGGGTTGCTGGGGATTCAACGAATACGGAGCTCGAAACCGAGTTATCAGAGTGATCTGTGCCTGTCGATTCCGGGTTAGAGTCGGGTGAATGCTCGGCGTGCTGGACAATCTCGCTGCCCCGGGAGAGCTCGTCGGCCATGGCATCCCAATCGCGTTGCCAGAACTTCTCCTTCGAGCGGGCGAGGTTCACAAAAAGCCGTACATAGGCCAGGTCGAGAAGTGGGATGGCATCGGCAGATAGCGGTCCAAGGCCGAACGGGTTCGGTCTCTCGAGGCTATGGTTCGGGTTGCTTGCCCAAGCTGCCTGCCAGGCTTTCAGAGCCGGCTCGATGTGACGATGCATCTTTTCGGTTTCCTCGTTGGTCCATACCTTGTTGTGATGGCGTTGGCGCGTCTCCCAGATGTAGTTGTGTAGTGCGTTGATCAAGATGAGGCAACCAAACGTCGACGGCTTGAGATCGCTCTTGAGGTCGTTCATGCCACCCTGCCCGAATACCTGCTGGCCATTCTGGAAGGCAAGTTGCTTCTGTTGCTTCTCATTAGACCTGAGCAGGTCACCCAAGGCTTCATGGAAGGTCATCCGGTTGTGATTTGCGGCGCGGATGCCGCCCTTGGCTGCGAAGGCCGTAGCACTCTCAGCGGCGAAGAAGTCCTCATCGCATGGCAGGTCGAGCAGGATCTCCGAGTTGGTCAGCGCCGGAGTGTGATTGTATGCCGCAACCAGAAGGCTAGAGAGGATGAAGACGACGTAGAGGGTACGCTTGCGTTCCTCCATGACCTTCCATTGGAGCCACCCCGCTTGCTCCTCGGAGTCCGACCGAAGGCCGCTCCACGTATCGTCATGCATGTGGGTATCATGAGCTTCTGTGGATTCCACGCGAATGGGGCGGAGCAAGTCGGCAGCTTGGGCCAGGCTGACAAGAGCCGCACAGTGGGTAGAGGCGATATCGCTGGCCGTCTTGTCTCCGCAGTTGTGGCCGTAGACGACATTCAGGAGCATGGCTTGCACCAACCATACCGGGGTGTGAAGAGAGGATTCCTGGTTGTGAGAGGTCGGTTCAGATGCTGGAGCTCTCCGTAAGTCGGCCTTTCTCACGTCGGCTTTCCGCCTTTCCTCAAGGTACAGTTGAATCATTTTCTTGGCCATCTCGAAAAGTTCCCGAGATTGGACGTGGTCCATTTCGTACAAGGCGCCAATGGCAGACATGGAAAGGATGAGACATCCGCTCCCACCGACGGTGTTGGATCGGTTGGCAGCGGTGGGTGGCATCTCAAAAGTCAAAGTGGGAATGTGCAAGAACGGCAGATGAGGGTGGAAGTAACGAAGGTAAGCGCCAACATATCGTTGTAAGTCTTGAGTGCTAGGTAAATTCTTTACATGGTCTGGAACACTGTTGGCTGTGTTCTGAAAGCCCGGCGACATTGGCGAGCTTGGAGTCGCAAATGAGTATCTCCGTCCACCAAAGGGAGAGCACTGCGAAAGAGCACCAACGATGGCACCTCGGGTCGTTTCCGTAATGGTGGAGACGGGCGACACACCGTGGTTACCGCCGTTCAAGGACGAGGGGGTCTCTGGCCCTCCGTTGAAGTTGAGCGCTTGGTTGAGGTTTTGCGTGTTGAGTCCGGAAACCATCGACGGACTGAGGGAGCTAAGAGAGGGAGGCGGCGTCGAGAAATAGGCATCGTTCATTTTCTGCGCAGCAGGTTGTGGTGAGACGGGTGCTCCGTTTAAGAGATCTGGGAAGACCGAACCATTTAGATCCATGGCAAACGGGTTCGGGACCTGAGGAGGACCCATAACAGCCGGTTGCCACATTGAACTCGTCCCTGCCGGAGCAGGGTGATGATTGGAGCCGTCCACCATTACATCGCTTATGCCACTTTGGCTGGTGGTGCTAATTGCCGAGGGACTCGAGCCGTCTACGGCGTTATCGGCGCCCTGAAAAGACATCTGGTGCTCGAAGCCTGTCAGCCAGTCGAAGCTGTCGTCCAATTGCGTCGTCGACATGTCGCCGGCCAGGCCGTGGGGAAAGGGTGAAGCTTGGTCCATGGCCATGGATTGCGGCGAATCATTGTAGTGGAGCGCGTTAGGGTTGATGGTGGAGCCCGGGCCGAACAGCAGACCCTCAAAGTCAAAGTCGGGATTGAAGACGGCCATGGGAGGCGCGGTCCGCAGGCCGCTAAAGTCCATGTTGTTGATGCCGTGCGTCTCGAGCTTGGGCAAACCGTGAGACATGCCTCTGTGACCCATCGCAGCCGACATGCCGGCAAAGTCCATGTTATGCACGGGCAACCCCGCGAGGCTGGGGTGACGGCTGTGTGTGCCAGGAGGCATGCCCCGCGCTGCCTGTGCGTTGGCCGCGGCAATCATCTGCATAGCGTTGCCGTCGACGTGGCTGATGGTGTTTGCCCTGGGTCGCATAGAGGCAGCGGCGGCATTTGCGGCGGCGGCAGCATTAGGACCAGCGACACTGTTCTTACGTGCCCGGGCTCCAGGTGCAGCACTGCTAGCACTCTCACGACGATTGCGAGGACGTGACGAGGGTGTTGTGGTCTGGTGAAGCTTCTGCTGGTGTCTCAGCAGCAGATCGCGACGGGCAAAGCATCTTGTGCACTCGGGACACTCGAAGGGCTTCTCCTTTGTGTGGGAACGCTCGTGACGTTTCAGATGCTCCAATCGGGCGAACGAGCGCTGACAAGTCGCGCACACATGAGGGCGGGGTTTATCGGTCTTGGGAGGAGGGAAATTGGCAGGTGTCTTCGTGTTGACGGTGATGGTAGAAGCTACTAAAATGATTGCGAGGACATTGTCAGCTGCGATCAGAATCATTCAAACAAATCAGAAGGGTCGATTGCATTGCATTGCATTCCTCGGAAAGCCATGGGCGGCGGGTGATGGTGGGATTGAATCGAATTGAATGGCGGGACATGCGGGTGGGAACAGGAGGGGCAGTTTTTGGAGGGGTGGGCAAGGTGAGGTGCGACTCATACCACTGTCTTCGGTGGTTGCGGCAGCGGCAGCGTTGTTGGCGGCAGCTGCGGCCGGAGCTGAAGCGGGAGTAGTCATGCTGGTGTTCTTTTCGACCTTGACCTCGCTATCGTTCATGGCCATAGTTTTTTGGGAAGTTCGTAATCGTCGTTCGTCGTGATCGTAAAGGCAAAGGAGGTGGAGGGGGAGGTTGGTTGGGTGGGTTGAAGAAGGGTCGGATTGCTTTTGGGGGGGAGGCTTGGGCGCAGCTCGGCGGTCGGGAGAGTGCGCAATAGCAACAAGCGAGAAAAGAGATAGATAGAGCAGATAGGAAAGTGTACGAGAGGAAGAGAAAGAGAGAAAGAGTGATTGTGTGCGTGTGAGTTATTGAATGTTTGTGGTGTGTGTGTGTGTGTGTGTGAGAGAGACTTTGGTTGAGAGGGATGGCGGGGTGGATTGGAGACGGGGGGTGATGGAAGGCGCCCAGGTTGTTTCGGGGTGCGGCGTTTAGTAGGAGGGAGAGGAAGACAAGAGGGAGAAGTCGCTGTTGTAAGCCGAAGTTGGCATGCTAATTCCAACCCAGAGTATCCGTAGAGGAAGAGAGTACCGGTAGGTAAGAGTAAGAGTAGGTAGCCGGAGAGAGTTGGTAAGAAAGAAGAGAGAAGACAGGCCAGCAAATGGTTTCCTCGGGTCTTGTCTTGTTCTCCTTTGTCACTCTCTTGTCTTGTTCCTCGTATGGCTGGAGAGAGCTATTGGAAGCTTTCGTCGAACGAGCAATTCCCACCGGTCGAAGCAGTTGCTTGAAGGGAGAAAAAAAGAAGGAGGGAAAGGAGGGGAGCAAATGGTGCAATGGTGGGAAGGGGGAGTTGAGGTACTTGTTAGGGAAACGCTCGTCGCAGACCACAGCCTGGTGCATCTGTGGGCAAAATGAGAAAGAGAAAGAGCGAGGACCACGGGAGTTGGTGTGTGGACTGCCACCAGAGCAGGAGCAGAGGCAGATGTCGAGCGAGAGAGTGTGTGTGTGTGCGTTGTGGGTGTGTGGGCGGGTACCTAGTGCGAGGTACCTTCGACGATGGGACGTGAAGGGTAACCCATCGACGAGGGGCAGGGAACCTTCTCGTGGTACGTCAGGCAAAGTACCTCGGTCAGTCGGGAGATACTGTGTGCAGACCGGGGATGGGGACTGGTACAAAGTCGCAGATGCCCCACAAAACGGGAAAGCAGGGTCCGTCGGCGGGATGGGAGATTTGATGGATGGGAAAGAGAGCAAGCACCACTGTCCGTCAGTCACCATACCGAAGGTACCTAGGTAGTCCCGTCGCAGCCTTCCCCATTACTTGGTACAGAGACCCAAAGTATCCCAAGGAGTAAGGTAAGGTATTTCCATCAGTGAAGATACCTAAACCAACATGCGAGATGCAATTGAAAGAGAGAAACCTCGGTGGCCTCACCAGGATTGCTCATGGAAAGACTTCCAGCATCATTCCGTATACTGCCTAAACATACGGTTGTTGCATTATTGCAACAGCTGTGGGCATTTGCTTCCATTCTGGATTACCTACCCAGATACGTACCCGACCCTTTCTTCCCTGCCTTAGGTAAATGTAAGGTAGCCTGGGATGGCAAGGTCAGTTGTACATGGCAGGCGTAGCCCGAGCACAGTGCGGCGGCATCACTTGACCCAATGAGAACAAAGTACTTCCATGGGTCGTACCTCTGGCCCGGTCCACCATTCCTTCCTGTTTCCTTTCTCTCTTTCTTGCTCTTCATCCAATGGCTACCTTAATCAGGTACATGCCTCTGGAGAGCTCCAGTCTGTCACCAATCAGCGGCCTTTTGAACATCCCCGTCCGGGCTGTAGTGGGGGACGGGGGGGGGCAGCATCACCTTGCCTACCTTAGGTTGCCTTCCATGGAGACTCCAAGAAGCTCCATGAAACTTGCTGGACGTACGGATACTGAATTCCATCCAGTTTTTCCCTGGTTGCTTACGTCTAGTTTCTGATTGAAAATGACAAGTAGTAACCTGTAAGGTAGTGAGGCAAGATGATGTAAGGCCTGGTGCGGAAAAGCGGTGGGCTGAGGCTGAGGCGGAGGGAGGCACTTTGACACATTTCCTGTCATTGGTCACTACACCGAACCGAGTTATGCTACAAGAGACTTTCGCTGGCCATACTTCGCCAGCTATCCGTACACTGTAGATGTGAAAAGGTAATAATAGTCCTGCGTTCCATCTTGTCTGGAAATCCCATATATACTTTCTGCTCGCTGTCCTGCATTCCCCTGCCAAAAGAATTAGCGTCTGCTTACGCTACGGTCCCTTTTCTGTACTCTGTATGGACCGCTAATTACCTGCCTTTCCGCCAACAGCTTCATTCCCGTTTTCAGGTTACATGGCTACAGTCCCGCCCAAGCTAGCCCCCAGAGACTGGTCAGGGGGACACCAGTTGAGAGGGAACAAGGGGAGGCTGGCATGGGGGAACCGTTGCAGGCTGAGAGCAGCGCGCGCCGCGCCCGCCGCGCCCTCCTGTGGACTGTGTATCCTTTGACCTTGGACCACCTCGCCAAAAAAAGATAAAATCAATCCACCGCGGAATCGGGAACCTTGGGCCTTGAGCCTGGAGCCCGAAGCCTGAATCACTTTGGATAAAAGGGGGCAGGGCTGTGAATACGGACATGGACATGGGCTCGGCCGTGTTTCCTACGTAATCGGGTCTGGAGACCACTTCCCATGCGCCAAAAGGTCTGTTCTCTCTCTTAAGACAGCCTGCTTAATGCCGGGGTTTGACGTGCGTGGTGGACTGGGCGATTTCAAGATGCGATACCGATTCAACGACAAGACCATCTTATCCATCAGCAAACAAGGCTCCTCTGTCTGTGCCGTACGGATAGTGTATGAATACACTGCACAGGCTTATCGCACGGGGCACTGGCCGATGGCGAAATAGACATGCGACACTTGTATCGGGGGGTCGGACATCTCGGCAAGGCGGCGAGACTTGGGCCCGACGCGTGAGCCTATGCGAGCTTATTCAACTGATGCCAATGACAGCGCCAGAGGTAAAAGGCTGGTCGTGGTAGAGGAATCAGACGGCCAGACTGAGTTTTGCCCATTGTCGTTGTACATGGTAAATCGGCACGAAGCCGTTCCCGCTGATATCCAACAAGCCCCATCCTGGGCTCTCGCGAACACGGCTTGCCTCACAAATAGCAAGCGTGAATGCTGAAGAATACCCTGCGGCTCCGAGATGCTGTATCTCTGCGTCGTGGTCAAAGCCATTCGTTGCCGGCCGTTCACCGGGGCTCCGTCAGTAGGTCGTCACGTTGTCCATCGCCCGTCGCCGCTGTTGTGGTTGGTTGTCCGCCCGCCTTTGCCAAAGTCGCCGCACGACAGCTGCCGTGCCGTGCCATGGCTTTCTCTCACAATTCATCTGCATAAGGTACCGGGAGGCCAGGGCAGATATTCGGAAATAGAGCAACTGCCCAGTGCCGTCTCAGGCTCCAGAGTCCATGGCTCTTATCCGCACGGAGCGCAAAGTATCTGTACCCAAAGGTCTTGTCGACGCAGAGCAGCCCGCGTCCAGTCGCATCACTCGACATGCCAGGCCTGTCGTTGGCTGGCTCAGCGGCAAAGTGGATTGGATGGAGGATCCCGCGCTGGATATCTCATGGCCCGGGGTTGTTCCAGAGGCAGGCCAAGCCTGGCCCGGGCGAGTGTCCGCTGTGAAATTGAGTTTCCCACTGGTGCTCAGCT
Organism: Colletotrichum phormii; assembly: GCF_030913505.1. Classification (NCBI taxonomy): domain Eukaryota; kingdom Fungi; phylum Ascomycota; class Sordariomycetes; order Glomerellales; family Glomerellaceae; genus Colletotrichum; species Colletotrichum phormii. Next base: position 956,468 of record NW_026851456.1, read on the forward strand.
AGGATATGATCCGAAGCAAAGACGGTGTGTGACACCCGGTGAGGTGTGAGTGCTAAGCTAGGTTGACTAGTTGAGTGATGTCGCACACCTACACCGGCCTGGCGTGGCACGGCGGATACGTACGACCAAAGCAACACACCCTTTTTGTTCTTTTCATTCTGTGCCTGGCTGGTCCGGTTTGCTCGGCATTGACAACAGACCGGATTCAGCGGTATAACAAGCTGCTGGTGCGGCTGCTTGGTGTGTACCCAGGTGATTTACCAGCTTTCGTTTCGTTCCCGCCCTGCCTGACAAGAGCCATTGCGATGAAATGCGAAACATGATAGACCAGGCCAGGCCGCTGTCGCTCACTCGAATCGACGTGCTGACAATTGCGGCCGTCAGCTCCAGCCAATGGCAAAGAACTCCGAGGTAGATCGAGACCGATAGCCGGAGGACGAAGTGGCCGTGCTTTTTTGGAGGGGCAGCTCTGGGGCACTGAAGAAAGCAACCTTCACCTCAGCCCGTCCGTGGCAGGAAAAAGAAAAACCAGACCAGTCCCGGTGGCTGCAAATGACACACGTCTGGAAGGCAACGCAGAGTGGAAGAGAGATGGTAGACATTTGAATACATTGGTACCAAGAGGCGCTGATCAGGGTTCTCCGTATCCAACATCGTGCCTCGTGGTCAGCCGGGTTGGGTAGGTACATCGTCCACCGTAGAGCCCGGCGGCACTATTTTGTACCTCGGGCCACGCGAAGAAAGCCGGGTAGAGCAGGTACCGAAGTTTCTCGTCCTTTGTGGATACAGATGAGTTGTATTGATCTGTAGGTGGCACCAAGACAGCAAGGCATCCGGTGTGTGTGCTTGCATGTATATGAGGTAGGGGTTTCCACGTTGTAGCCAATCCAGCGCAAGTTAAGCAGCCCGTAGTGCAATGGATATGATGAGCGAGGTATCATCGAAGCGGCAAGATGAGGTCAGGCCAGCTGTGGTTCATCATCAGTCGGCGGTTCGTTTGTGCCTGACTTTCCGGACTCTGGAGTAAACCACGTTGGAAATCGACGATACTCTAATGCTTGGGTTCCTTGGGTGGGCATGTAAGCTGGCGCATAGTGTGAATACGAGCGCGCTCTGGTGATCGACGGAGTTCCCCTCCTGTGCCATTGGGAATCTGAAGGAGGGTCAACAAGTCTAGCAACCTTGGTCCTAGCGTTGTGGTCAGTTGGGAGGAATACCGTATAATTCGCAATCCTCTACAGTCGGGACAGGTATGGAGGCCGTCGTGAAGCTAAGGCAAGGTAAAATGAAGGGTTTTGGAGGCTGAAGCACCCGCTCATTCCATTCATTGCTGCGTCGGTGGCCGATGGGGCCATGGCCGAATGGCATGCATCTTCTTCTTGTTTCTGCTGCACCAGGCCCGTTTCTGTTCGCATGTTGCAGAGTGCAGACGACTTGCATCAGCATCAGCGCGTCGGGTATCTGATGGGCCAGCCGACGTCCAATGACAAGCATCCGTGCTCAACTGTTGCTCAACTCTGATTCGGCATGTGGCAGTGGTTTATTGCCCAACGTACGTTTCTTGCTCGGTGTCGAAGCCTAGGGTGAGTGAAAGCGGAAGAATATGTCGACAGCCATGGGATCAAGTTGTTATTAGTTGTTGTTCGATATGATACCTGGGATGGTGCGAGCACAGCAGCGGCCGGATCCCGACAGGTCGACAGACACTGACCAGAAGACCAGGAGGGCAGATGGAGAGTTCCATTGAAAGGGCGTGCCGTAAGCAGAATCAGTCGATCGATTTGCGAGCCCGCTGCTGGTGCTGGTGCTGGTGCTGGTGCTGGTGCTGGTGCTGGTGCTGGGTTGGAAACTGGGGGAGCAAGGGCGTTGTCGTGAGGTGCATCGTGAGTGGCTGGCGAGAATGGCGACACCCTGCCTCTTTGCACGCTAGCGCGCTGCATCGAGCTGCAACGCAAGTGCAAGTGCGAATGGATAGGTAGTGGCCGAGTAGATGCTTGGAAATGTGCAAGTGCAGCTAGCTATCCAAGGGAACTCGGGAGAGTCTAGGGCCTGGAGGTCGAGGTGCAGCAGGACAGGGCCGAGTGCATGAGCAGATGCAAGGCAGTTCGTAGTTGTGTCGTGGATCGTGTGGTAAGGTATGGTAAGGTATTCGTAAGGCAATACTCGAAAGAAGCACCTTGTCCCACCTCCAAGTCCTGTTGTCTGCTTACCTATTGTCCGCTAAGATGCTGTGTGGTGTTTGGTGTTTGAGACGAGAAGCAACGTGAGATTTTGAGTTCCCAGTCTTCGGGCTGGAGTGGCACGTACCTCACATAGTGGGGACCTATCAGTGATGATTGGGCGACCGTGCCACCAGTTCAGATCCCACCAAGCACAGTGCGGAAGGGCCCACTCTGTCGTCCCGTGCTGCAGTCGCAAGAAGGTACGACCAGCTTTCTTTTGCCCAAGGCTTCATATTTGGCAGTTGCTGCCTTCCCATTATCACCTTACTTCACTTCCGCGGGCAACATCCGAGAGAAGGCACGATTCACAGCTCTCATCATCTTGCCATGAACATACTTAAGGTTCTCTCACGTGATGGGATATCAAACAAAGTATTAAGATACGAAAGAAGGAGCCCGCTCCACCAGGTTTACCCGGGGCCGGATACTCCGTACTTCCGTACCTACTACTGTGTAAGATATCCGTACCTAGGTAGGCACGTCCAGTGCCAGTGTCCACCTGCCTTCGAAGCGCAGCATGGAACGGAAAGACCCCTGTTGCCTTGATTATCGGGCCTAAATTCTTGCCTTGTTCGCATCTCTGAGCCTGTCCTTTGAGGCGTCCTCGGTGGCTCGGTTTGTCCTTTTCGAGAATCAGTCTTGACCGGCGGCCGCAACAACAACCATCGCTTCGCATCGCATCCACCCACGCCGTCGCCGCATCCCCAAAGCACATGATTGAATCACGGCCAGCTGTCATGTCACTCCATTCTGAGCCCTTTTTCTCGTTTCGAGCCCTGGGCACAGACTCCACCTTGTCACAGTCCAAGACTCCAATCTGAGGTGGACATTCGCTCCCTCACCGAATCACCCACGACCCAAGCACCGAGGTCTCCACGCCCTTCTCCACCACCAATCGTCGCCACCGTCACACTCTCAGTCACAACCACCACCAGTTCTTCAGCACAAGCGGCTTTGCCCCTCCATCGGCCAGATGAGCACATCCTGACCTGGCCCAACCTTCTGCTCAGTCCACCAGAAGGCCATAGCTTGGCCCAGCCATCGACTTTGACAGCAATATCTCCGATACGGCTATCGGTGCACTACGGGAAACAGGAAGCCCAGATACACACGGATCCAGCAATCATGGACCCGTCTCGGCTACGGCGAGTGGGTTTCTCTGACTTCCCGCCCTGCCAGGCAGCCGACCCGGCTTAATGTCTCGTCGCCGCCGCCACTGGGGATTCCAGAATGTCCAGCATGCATGACCGACCGCCTGTGCGAGCTGCGGTCAGCGTGCTTCGAAATGCAAACAACTGCGTCAGTTCCAAGGCCATTCATACGACAACCTGCCTGTTGGCACAAATCGTCATAACTGAAGCGGTACGGAGTAGTCGCACACTGTAATAGCGTACGGAGATGAGGCAACGAACGATCTGGCTGTACTCTAGTTTTTTCAACTCCCCCCGCCTGCCGAATGTCTCCCCAAATCTGTCATATTGGCTCATGGACGAGGATGAAGGCGTTCTGTAGACCCAGTGCTCACTGTATCGGTCGCCGTACCCGATCAAAGTCGTCAGCAGCGTACGCCGTCCTCTCAGGGTCCGACGCCGGCGGCGGCCTCTTACTACAACCGTATTATTCACCTCCTGCGCACACAATGACGGCTTTGCCTCGCTATCAATGGGCAGTCTAGAAACGCGAGACACTGATGCCACTTGTCTCCGCTTGACTGCAGATGTCCACATGTGCCCGCCGCCCGTTATTGTGCGCCAATGGCACAGACCGAAACACCTAGACAGAGGCACGAGAGGGTCCAACTCATTGAAAATCCCATGGCGCCTCAATCGCGAGAATAAGAGTCACACGGAGCTAGCAGGGCCTGCCTGGTAGCACCCGCGATCCAGATCCCTCCACTCTGCCAAAGCTGCGTCACAGCTTCAGATCTTTGCACAAAAGCATGTCCTTGCATGGCAACCTCGAAGCACGCATGAAGAGAGAGAGCGAGCATAGAGGCGGGCCGAAAGACAGAAACAGACTGACAGTCTCTCGAAAGATTATATCGGATCTCTATCATGGGTCAAAATGGCTCCCATCTTCGGACGCCTGTCGTTCGAGCTGCGCTGACAGGAAAATGAGATCACTCAACATCGACGCCAGTATGCCCTGCGTCAGGCAATTGAGTTCCATCCCGTCGCCGACGTATCCATCTCTCGTGAAGGAGGTGACGGGAAATGTCACCGTCCTACGTGCCTTGCTAGCGATCGGCTGGACTCTCTGTACGCAGTCGTTCTTTCTATACCGGGCATCGCCCGAGCCTCGACTCCGTTTGGGACCGTGGTTCTCAACCTCTTATCAAGATCAAAATTCGGAGTGTGAGCCGTGCTATCACCAACGTACGAATACCGCCCGCTTGAAATTGAGCTTCCAGATTCTTGCCTGCTACAACTCAGAGCAAGCACAAAAACTTCCGATCTGTACTCTATTAATAACGGTGCCAACACTAAAAGCACAAAGTCGAGACCCATAGAGGCCCGTCGATCTTATCCAGCCGCCTTGGTCCCGGAGACACACAAAAAAAGAGACATTATCGAGCAGGTACTTGCGACTATTCGGTCCTCCATGTACCTCTGACAGTGTTGGCTAAGACCGGAGCTCACTGTGCTTCGTCGACATGGGCCGGGGTCTTAGCCCGCACACCTTCACACGTTGCTGTTACGTCGGTGGAGCTCCAGGGTTGCAGACTGGAATTGGACGACGGGAAAACGCAACGATTCCTACCTATCTGCAAGTCAATGGATGGAGGGGCTTGGCTACCCGCCCTCATTGTCCAACGGCGAATCGCTTGGGTGGGCTTTTGTGCCCTCCTCCATGGAACCCTCGCAATAACCTCCTGTTAACGACATGTCATGCTGAGGGAGCCCGTCGGCGACTGGTATCCAGACTTGGGCAGGGCTCTCTCGCGCGCTTTCCGATGGAACTCGACATTGAACATATTCTTCGGAATCCAGAGCTGTCGAAACTTTGTCCCAAGCTCGCTTACCACGCCCGCCTCGCCCGACACAAGATACGAGATTGAAGGACCCCGTCGCTCTGCGTTGTCCTGCCCACACTGTTGAAACGAATCTTGCTGCGACGATGAGAGAAAACGGCCGAGTAGTTGACGCCGGTGATGCCGCCAACATCTTGACAGCGCCCACGCTACGGATACGCTACCGCTACCGCCTCTGTTCACGGCGACGCCCGGACCGGTCAGGGCACAGCAGCGAGCCTAGCGATTTGGGGTATCAACGGCTTAACAAGCCACCCCTGTCCCACACCCTCGTCTGGTGTCCTTGTGACCTCTTCCGATACTTTGTCAGCTCAGGGATATGAGGTTCAACGCCGGCTTACCTGCTTGGGGAGACGGACATTTTATCCTTGGACGCAGCCAACAATGCCATCCCATCCTTGGACGTGATGATACGTGCAGCTGTAGCACGCTTGAGAACAAATTGTTTTAGCTACCGGGCGCCAGTCCATCGACGGATTGCAAGTTCCAGTTGCTTCAAGCGTTCTGATAGTGTTGGCAGCCGTCACGGGATACCGCTGCCGGCATTCTATCTCAGACACAAGCTCCCCCTTCCGCGCCAGGTCCAGGGCTTCTCGATGGAAGACGGTGAGTGTGGCCCGCAATAGCAACGAGGATCAGCGTGGTCACGGTTTCTCACCGACGGCGCAAACAACTGACGTGCCTTTCGGTCTGCGTCAGGAACGAATACCAATAGGCTGGGTGTCTTATTTCAGATGCCACACTCCACGGCTGGCTGACGACGATCGAATTGCCAACGGATCCATCCATTACAGTCTAAATAAATTTCCTGATTGTATACTGGGCTGTTCATCACCCGTCGTTGCTCCCTGTCCAGCAGCAACTGCTGCAAGTAGCTCAGCCCTTACAATTGCAGCTTGTGCTCCCGATCGCGAGGCCTGTCAACTGCATCTTCGCATCAACACAAACTCTTGCGCGTTTCCGCGGCCCACGCCCGCCGGCTTGGTGTTCATCGAGAGACAAGCATCGCATATCTCAGCACGTACCATGCACTAAGTATCTAAGGCATAGTGTGGGGAATGGGGATTAGCTCTGCTCGACGACGGTGGAACGACTGCAAGGATTCAATGGTGTGGTAGGCGCTCACACAAGCTCCCAACGAATCCTGAGAAGTTGCTTGCGGAGCTTCCGCCGGCATGAGCACGAAAGCTTGCTCAACAGAGGATATTTCTCTTGCAGCTTTGCAAGCTTCGAAGCTTGGGGTACATTTGTTCTGCCACTGTTGAAGCCATAACAGAAGACTGTATCTTTGAGCGGCACGGGTACAGCCATATCTCAATCGATGGCAGTACCAAGCAGAGACGGGCACTCACAAGAGAGGGCCAACCGAAGTATGCTGCTGCTGCTGCTGCTGCTTGGGTCGAGTTTCATTGACGGAGATTAGCACTTCAAGACAGTCGCGTCTGCTCCGATAGACTGTAGACAAGGCCGCATCGAATCAACCGTCTGTACGACATAGCTTCGCGGCTCGGCACTGTCACCCTTCTCTCGACTGCAGACGATTCTCCAACTTTTCCCCAAATTACTCTAATCATCGAGGGGGTATCGGGCTCTACCCTAGCCGCAGGTCAGAGTGCAACCCTTCCCCAGCGACGAAGGATGCCCCCCTCCCCCTGAGTTAACGAGAACACTTGCGTTAGGAGTTGCAGAATGGTCCACTGTAAACATTTGTGACGACTGACGACTCGACGGGACATGAGAAGCAAGTGAGCTACGGCTTCTACTACAGTAAGGGTGCGTATCTCCGGTCGATTCTGGGTTTGGAGTCTTGGAAACAAGGCGTGCAGGCAATTGCAAAAATGCAATGCATCAGGTGCGCCGAGATTTAGGGCCCACACATGGACAACGACGGATCACAGTTTGTTGAAACATGAACCGCCTTTTCATTCGTCTCACTCTCGACTGGTGTCCTTTGCCGATCCACCCTGATATTGGATTACTTGGATTGGCCTGTCTTTCAAAATCGGTACCGTCTTTTTGAGGCTGTGCAAAAGGGCATCCGTCCATCCATCGGACATCCACCATTGAGCAGTTGGGCCTGTCGGCTTTTTCCTGGCTGAACGGCAGCCGATATGGAGACTGACTTTCTGCAGCTTCAACCGCTTTCGTTGCGTTTGTGTGCCCTTGATTCCGTCAACCTATCATGTCGACCTCGCCGGCTGTCTCAAGTGTTGAACGTTTCTCGAGCGCCAGTGACAAATCTGAGAGAAGGACCAGCGTTCCTGGACCACGCACAGGTTCCCACCATCCTGCACGTTCGACGAACCCTCCATGGCAGCTAAGGCCACGCACACTGTCTCCAAATCCGCTCACACTTTTCAGGACGGAATGGATGGATGGATCAGTGGGTGGGTGGGTAGAAGGAACGGAAGAGTAAGAGGCATCAAGCTCCAAGCTTCTCCAAGCTTGTCTACCGGGCCAATCCAGCCATCGAAGACTCACACAGCACGGCAAGTATCAAGTAACAGAGAATCCAGGCCGACGTACTTCTCCAACCGAGCCAGCCCGCAGCTTCGCAAGCATCCAGCTACCCTAGCACACGCATGGCATTCTCCAAATCGAACCCCAAGCCTACGGCCCAACGGCCGGCGTCGCACTTCGCAACAACGCCGTCCAACTGCGAGGGAATCACTCCTTCGACATTCCTCCCGTCGAAAGGTATTAGCCGGCCACCTCCCCCAAATATGAGCACCTGACACCCCTGGTACTAGCCCCGGCAGCGTGTCACCCCTGTTTACCCCAGATTCTTCCAGTTGTATCTTGCTGTTCTTGGACCACCCACGGCTTGCAAGCATCTTCGGGAATTGGGCCAGGGAGCAAATTCAGTCTTGTCTTCTATTTGCCGATCAGTCCCTTCCTTACAGTCTATGCTCCAGTCATCTGAGCCAATTGATATGATTGATACTCGGATTTGAGAGTATGTCACCACGGAATGATGCTGCAATGGGAAACACGACCTGAAATTGCTGGCCATCCGGTAGACGTCCGCTTCTTGGCCCTCGAAGCTTTCGGGTGCCGAATCGAGGTAGCTGGTACTGCCCAACCCCCAAAGACAGAAACTCTGCGTGATATCGACGCCGCTCGCCTGCATACCATTCAAGATGCGTGCGCCAGAGCCCAGAAGCCCAGAGAATGGATGTCTGCCGGGGACATTCGCTGGGCATGGTGCTCGTGACGTAGGTGCTCCGGGCTCGCCCCGGAGCTACGGCTCTACCATCGATTGAAAAGTCGCAGTTTTGTTTCGCTTGCTGGTTTGTCAGGGCTTATCCATCTTATCATGGAACTACCTTAGCAAAAGACACATGTTTCGTAAGGGCTGAACAGCTCTCTTCCTGGTTCATCGATACGCCAAGTCAAATTCAAAGGCGCACATGAAGCGTTCAATCGACTCAGCCTGCTTCGCCGCGAATGATCAAGACGAAGTGTCGCACCAACGCCAAGCCCGACTTCCTACCACCGTAAGCTCTCAGGATGAATATGTGGGATATTTCGCTGCTAGATGTGTGTGATTGGCATTATAAATCCGAAATCTGGAGCCGGAGGACCTCTGCCGGCGGTCGTTGATGGAGCTTTGTTGGGTTGACTTGCCGTCCTTTCCGAATTCCCCAGGACGTGAGACGCAGTCGCCGAGGTATCTCGATGCCGTGTCCATCACAATTCGTACTGCGCTGGACGGGCGGGCGTCCATGTTCCAACTAGCTGCAACAGATGGTCGATATTACCGGGAGCTCGAGGGTGGCCTCAACAAATGGGAAGAAAGCTGTCGACGCTCTCGGGAATAAGTCTGGCATCCGATGACCGTTGCTTATCCGATGGAGGAATCGACTTGGCTCATCGTCACAACTTCATGCACACTACACTCACATATACACACCACCACCATACCACCTGCTGCTGCCGCTCCTAGGTACCTTACACATACCCAGCAGTTTGGTCTCATCGTAGGCGTCACTAAACCAGATGGCAGCCTGTCGCCTATCCGGCCGTCCTTGCGTCACTGCGCGTACAATGAGGCGGCGCTGGAACCTCGATTGAGCTTGATGCTACCTTCGTCACAGCTTTCTGTAGGATCGTCTATAATCAGCAAGACAGGAAACTCTTTGCATTTGCAGTTTAATACGGATACCGCTGAGCTGTAATCGCCACACCAAAGTACTTCGGTTACAGAAAAGCAGTTCATAGCCAGTCTTCGCTTTTCGCCACGGCCACCTTGATTGGTTCTCTGATGCCACTTCGCTCTGCTTGAGCCAAACCCGTTCGTGGCTCCGTTGTGGACTTGTGGTGTGCCTGTTGGCCCACACACCCACTCACACAAAGAACATGCAGACTTTGGCCATGCCAATCCATCGTTCCATGTCGCGGATAATTCTTCTTTGCCGCTGGTAGTGAGCGTCGCTAGATAGAAAGGGGCCCTGTGTTGTGCAGAGAAGGGAAAAGATTGTGATTCTTTTGAACGTCGCTGGCCAAGGTCGGGCGCATAGCACTGTTTGGGAGTCGCCACTGGTCGAAATTCCCGCGCCATTGCCCTTTGGCCCGAAGTCATCATTGGTGGCCTTGAGCAGAGGCAAACTGCCGTTCCTGGACTCGGTCGTCTCTCAACGTCGGCTTGAACCACGCCACATTGAGTCATGGTGGGCGGTCTTTGTTCTGGCCCTTGACATTTCCTTGGGAAACGCTTCTTTTCAGGGGACCGACGATGTCCCGCAGACTAGCAAGCGCCCGTCGCCAATATACCCAGTCACGCTCGACAGAGTCGTTCTTCGGCTTTGACGACAGACGAGCAGGCGCCACGCCTTTGCGCGAAGTTACACTTAGTCCCAGGCTTGGATCATCACGTTCTACTCCCCAGCCTCCAAATCACAACGGCCGTCCCTCATCTTCGGGTTTGTGGGCTGGCGTGGCTCTTGGCAGGACATTCGGTTTGCTTTGAACCGAGTTGACGGCCGCACTACGGGTTGGATGTGGCGACGCCGGGCCACGCTACTAGCCCGTGAGCGTTTTCACCGGCCGCCCTTCGGTCTGTCGATCGGCGCCGATCATTCTACATCACGGAGTAGTTTCTTGGAAGGAAAGAAGAGCATATTTCGGCGACACGGCGTTAGTTCGGGTGAGGGTGGCTATCATGCTGTTTGGATGAAATGCAGTATTATTTCCTCAATTCCTGCATGCAGTCCTGACAGTTTACGGCAAGGTCGAAACCCACCAATGTGTGGCGCATGCGAGAAGCGAGCGGTTGGCAATCTGATCCCTTCTTCCATCTTCCAGGCCAGGGTCCTTGTGTTCTCTCGGGTTGATCTTCTGCATCTTGGGTCCCAAAGGTGATCTTCGGAGGTTATCGGCAGTTGGGAGTGCACGGGAGGGGGTTCGACAATCTGTTGGAATGGCCTGGCCACCCGCTGATCGCTGTCGTGATCGTCCATCGTGTCCGCGCGCCCAGAGACGGTTCAACGGTCGTTGGTGGTCGCTGCCAGGGCGAGTGCAGTGATGGCGCAACGTCATTGAAATTTCTGGGGGACTTTGATATGATTGATATAGTGATATTGTGGCATGTCTATCCTGAAGGCTTCCCGAAGGATTGAAGGATGATGCTGGATTTGCCACAGCCTTTGCGATTTTGCGAAACTCGACTCTCAATTGCAGAATTGCTTGTGGTCCGTAGCACAGGTGTTGTCTCAAGGTGATCCGAGAGTAGACGATGCTATAAATGAAGCATTCTCTGAGAGTTTGATTTCTCTCAAGGTTAAGCCTCAATACGCTTTCGATATGCCCATAGTGATGAAGTCGATTTGCGTCCGTATTGCACGTACTAGCTTCACTTGACCCGATGGCTTCCCCTATAATCTTACGAACAGGCTTTCAGAGAGAGTGGATTAGATATGTTATTGAATACCAATGAAACCTGAAAGCCCGAGTACCTCAAAAGGCCCATCGTATCGATAGTCCTCGTCGAGATCTCTGTACGCCCAACGCCCTAACCCCAAGCCATATCCCGAGTGACCTTCTCAGGAACCTTTCCTGGTATGAATCCGCTCATGCCGGCGGCAATCGTTCAACCTCGCAAACGCCTTTCCGCAATTCGAGCAGGCAAATGGCCTCTCGCCAAAATGGCTCCTCATGTGTCCCTTCAAGTTGATATTCCTCGTGAAACACTTGCCGCAAATATTGCACGGGAACTTGGCCTGCTCAACCCTCCTGCTCATCTGTATAAAGGGCGTCTGTCCTTCGCTGTCATCCGGGTGGTACGTCCTCATGTGCCTCTCCATATCCTTGTTGGACGAGAAGCCAAAGGGCGCCGCGCTGCACGTCTCCAGGCGACACGAGTAGGGTCTGTTGTGGCGGTTGTGGTGGGAGTCTCGGTCCTTTTTGGTCTTGAACCCTTCGTAGAAGAATTTGCAGAGCGTGCGTTCGCATTTGAACTGGTTGGGGCCGTAGTAGGTCTCGATCGTGTCCTGTCCGCACATGATTGTAGTCGGCTTGTATTCCTCTTCCAAGACTGTGCGGTGGGATAGGAAGGCGTCTTGTAGACGTTTGATGCCGGCTTTGTTGCGGTCGTCGACGGATTCCTTCTGGTGTGTGTAGATGTGGTTCCATAACCGGACAAGATTAGTGTAGAATGGTAAGTTGATGAAGTTTGATAGATGCTCGTGCGTGAACTCTTGGTGTATGTCCGTCAGACTTCTGAGGTCTGCGTCGTAGGCTTGTGTGAACCTGTGTAAGGCATCGTTGAAGTCGTGGACGAAATTACGCCGCCGTCCCTGCTCTGCGTCGACGTAGAAATCGGGCGCAAAGATGTCATGACAGTCTTCGATGACGGTCTCAAGGTGTTTGTACCACTTAGGCACGGCGTAGTCTTGGAATGAGAAGTAGCCCAGTTGTATCTGTTCATAGCGTTCGGCTGGGGTGTACTCCTCGTCCGTAAAGCAGGGCAGGGATAGGTAGCGAAGACACAGAATGGCGAGATCACATTGAACTGATTTCGAGTGAATGTGTCTACTCCCCACCAGATGTCTAGGGTAGCCAAGTTAGTCTCTCGAGGTCTCCCGTTGGGGATGTAAGTCAACATACTGCTTGACGGTTGAATGCATGAGCCGGATCTCATCGCCCGGTAAGACCTCGACCAGCGAGCCGAGAAAGTCATTGATGTTGTCTCTCCGAATCATCCGGAGATCGAAGTTTATCTCATTCTCCACGAGATCGAAAGCAATGATAGCTTGTATTTCGTGCCATTTGAGCGGGCGATGAGCGCAGGCTAGCCATCCGAGGAGCAACTTTGCCTTTTCCCAGTGGGCCTCAGACAAGTCCAGCATCTTCTCTTTGAGAGTCCCCAGCAGGTCGTCGTACATCTTGGCTATACCTACAGGAAGCATTCTTGATTTGACCTTCTGCAGAAGGTCTCCCTTGGTGAATTGATTCGATAGATAGTCCGCTGCAAGGACCGCATAAAGGAAGAGCCCTGACAGTCTGGTTAGCCTAAGTCCCGAAACACACGTCCCTCAAGCAGCTAACCTTCGCTCTGCATTGATACCTCCTCCTCGATGCGCTGTATTTCTCTCTCGAAGAGGTTGAAGTTGTCTCCAGGGACTATTAACTCCTCACGAGGATTGATCCTTCCTCTCACAGTTCGGCGCGTTTTGGCTAACTCTGCTGGGCTCATCCGACTCCTCACATAAGTCCGTATATCCTGCGTGTTGTCGTTATCTTTGAGCTCAACCTCGCCTATGATTGGACTGACGGTAGGCTTCGTCATGGCCGATTTGACGTCGGGGGCCTGTTGACTCATGAACAGCACGCGCAGCTGTCCCTGATTGATCTCGTCAAGACGTGAGACCTGGCTTACCAGGAAGGAGACCGCCTGATGAATCTCCACGCGGCCAGTACACTCGTCAAGCCCGTCCACGACGATATACAGACGGGGATGGATCTCGAAGAAGGCCTCGATAAGCGAGAGACACCCTTCTGCGGTCGATAGAGTTGAGCCGCCGCTACTTGAGATCTTGTCGTCGCAGAGAGGGAGTATAAACCCGTTGTTGTTGCTGCAGTGGTCTGGACCCTCATCTTCCTCATCGTTCACCTCGTCTGGGTCGTGGCTGAGTACGCTGACTGCGGAGACAAGCTGGTGGATGATGCCCCTTAGTATTCCAAAGTACGTATTCAGCTCAGGGTCGTCGTCGCGGCAGTAGAAGTAGCAAATCTGCACGTCGGAGGGTATGGATTTGGTCCTGATGAGTTCTTCCAAGCGGGTGACCACGAGCGACGACAAGACGGTCTTGCCCATACCTCTCTTGCCATGGACCCAAAGGGCAGAATCTTGGGGAATATCTTCGCGCATCCAGTTCGAGACTTCGTCGTACCGGGTGTAAAGCCAGCGTCCTGTCTCGGGATACGGCTCTCTCTTCTCGACAAAGCTCTTGTGTAGATTCTCTAGCGTTTTAGGCACGGCGATCCAGTTGAGGACCTTGCCTTTTTGCTTCCTCTTCCTGGCTGTTTCTTTATCTCTGAAATCCTTCCATTGTTGGCGGCACCTGTCCATGTACTCGTGAGACTTGCGACGGAAGTCGTTATTGTTGAATAGGGCGTTGTTTTGTGGTGATTCGAAGCCCGAGTCTACGCGCAAAGCATATCGATCTCCGTGGGTTCGAATGAAGTCTGCGTGAAGTTTGAGGCTCGCTGCTAGGTGATCGAAGGTCGATCCTAGATCTTTCCATGTCGCTTTGCATAGCTTACCCCATACTGTATTTCCCACTGTCAGTATCAACATTAAGCACATTGTAGGTAGTAAACCAACTGATTAATAAAGTGATTTAGCTTACACGAGCTGCGAAGAGAAAATAACCTATATGCGGTTTTGTGGAACTCGGCGACGTCCTTGTAGATATTGAGGAGGCATATTCTGCCATTGACCGACTCTGCGAAGAATTGCTTGTATTCGTCAAGGGGAAGAATCTGGATACCAAGCCGTTGGTAAACGTCGAGTATGTGATCAAATGCCTTGTCGTTGACGTTGGTGGTCTGAGTTGGGGAAAGGTAGGTTAGCAATGGGAGAGTTTTGCGACGCTGAGTTTGTTGAATCCTAGATGTGCGTCCATACCTCAAGAAGAAACCTCATTGGACCCCAAATAAACGCCATGATACCCTCGACATCTTCCATGCCCCTACCTCTAAGGACGTCTTGTAATGAATGCATGCCGCTAAGGAATAACTCAATCCTGTTGAGATTCATCAAGGTCTTCTTCTCTTGTTGCTGAAATTGAATAGCGCTAAGACTTCGGCATACATCGGAGAAGGTAGTCTTTTCGATCTTATCGACATGGATATCATTGAGCAGTCCCTTAAAGTCATCGGCGCTCTTCCTGAGAGCAACTTCGACGTCGACATCGAGGTCTGGAACCCGGTAGACTTCGAACCCTTGGGCCATAGTTGCGGACTTGGCGAACTCGGCGCTGGCTCCGGGACAAGTGTCGAATTGCTCACGGCCGTTACGGGGGCTCAGGCTCCCACAAGCTAGGTACGTGTACTAAACCCAGTTTGTTGTGGACCATGTAGCGGCGCAAACCACAACGAAACATGAACAAACTCGCGGGGAAATGGAGTGAGAGAGAGAACCAAGTGGAGAGAGCTGAACAAGAAGGAAAGAAAGTCTTTGGAGAATGGAAGAATGAGAATGGGGTTGATGTTCAGAGTCCACAGCTTGCACCGAGAGAGCGGTCGATACGAATTGAGGCTGATGCTGTTCACAGCAAAAGAGGCAGCCAGGCGTATAATAGAATACCACCCCGTCCGAGCAACCCCTGCCCAAGTCCAACGTCTTCACAGGGGCATCCAATAGTTTCTTGTGGTCGTCGGGCCCGCACAGTAAACAGAACAGGGGCACCAGGGATGTGTGAGGCGCTAGGCAGTGAGCACTGCCACTGCCACATTCTTCTTCTGCAGTTCTATTGTCTGTTGCTGTGTGCGTCACTGCGGATTCGCAGAGAGAGCGAGTGGTATCTGGCGCGCTGTCAGGCTGTCTGCATGTGTCTCTCTCTCTGTGCTGCCAACAACAAGCCACTCGACATGCATTGTGCACTGCATCTTACCCCTGACGACTGACCTACTAGCACGAGTTCCCGCGTGTCTTCCAACACGCAGTCTCGTAGCCTGGCTCAAGATTGTCGTGCCCCGCGGACGCCTTGTGAGGGGCAGAGTTGCCCTTCCGCCCTGTTGGTTGCTGCAGTGTCCCTTTTGTTTCGTAGGGCTGTTGAGCAGTGTCGACTCTTGTGACTTGCTTTGGTTGGCTCATATGCAGTGACTTACCGTTGGAGCCGACTTAGCCGGCTGTGAGTTGCCTTTACTCTGTCTTGACGATATATCTCCGCTGTGTATTAATGGTAAGTGGTCCACATCGTCAGTTGAGAAATCCCGCGTCACAAGACTCGATCCGCGACATGGGAATCCCGCGAGCATCGTCAATCTACGTCATCTTCAACCCTACCGACCGGAGCCCTCTCCGGTGTCTATTCTCGAGAACAAGCATCGGCAGGTGGGCATTTCCCCATCATTTGACCTCATTCCGGGCTAGTGAGGCTCTTGAAAATGCCCCGGTCGGGGGACTCCGAGCGGTTGGGGCGGAGCAACCGTCGGTGAACCGGGGTGCCGGGGGGCCTTCGGGGGCGGTGCAAAGCGGGTGCGAGAATGACCCTAAGGACAGTTAGGACAGTTAGGGACCCCCAAATCGCCCACAAGGACCCTCACAGGCCCCAACGACACTAAGAAAGTGGAAAAAGTACGCGGTGTGGGTTGTGCGCGTCCGGAGCACAGCTACAAGTCTTCGGCGAAGTGCGAACCACCAACGGGAAGCACGATCGCCTTCATCATCGTCCGCGCACTGCGCCTCAAGGAGGGAGACTGCACAGCAAACGGTAACCTCTTCGATTGCCTCACGTCACCGACCATCATGTGGTCAAAAATGGTTCGCCCGGCGCCTTTTGCTTTGCCGCAGAGAGCCTCATCATGTTCCTCAAGGCACTGGCTGCATGAGAAGAAGCACTTGACAGTGGGAAAACATTGATCGACCCGTTTGCGAGATAGACTCGACAACCGTCCGTTCATTCAACTGAAGTCATTCGAAGCTTTCACTAGCTTTGAACACACTAACCTCCAGTTCCGGAATCAACTCCGAAAAAGGACTTTAGTCTCAATCACTCATCGACAGACTGACTTAGTAAACTACCTTGAGTCTCCGATACCCCCTAGCCGTCATGTCGTCGCTAAAGAGACTTCTCAACGAGGAAGATGAGGATCTCCACTATCCCGACCCGTCGTCCGTCTCCTCGTACGGCTCCATCACGCCAACCTACCAAGGCGGCTTCCAAGACTACTCGGACCCCGGATATCATCCACGCCATACCCCCTTTCAAAGCTTTGACTACACCAACCAGGGCGGCCAAGAGGATGTTCCCGTAATCGAGGACCACCCTTCCATGAATGCCATGTTCGACAGTCTTCTCTTTGGCCAGAGCGTCGGTGATCAATTAGGGGCCCTCAATCTCGGTGATGGAACCGAGCTCGCGCCCTACGACTTCGGGACCGACCTGGAAATATGGGGTCGCAATACTATCGCACACTCTCCTGCGCAGGGGACGTACAGCTCACCCCAGAGCTCCGGATCGTCACAAGATTCTTTGCCTGTAACACACTCGCCCTCACTCTTCCCCGATTCCAGCATCGCAGGTTCGGACTCATGTTCGTCGACGGCGGGCGAGGACGAAGCCGACAAGGTCTGCTACGGCATGGTAAGACATAAACTCATTTCATCAAGTCTCTTGGTCATCTAGACATACAGTCTTGTTTCTCCTTCCTCTTCTCTCTCAAGATGATGTAAAGGACAACCCCGACTCATCAGTCATAGCTTTACAATGTAGACGTCAAATTAATAGGTGACATGGCCGTCATCGACACCAAACTGCGCGAGTCCAGCCAAGCCTCAGCCCCAGGCAAGACAGCCTACCAACGCTTCACTCTCACCGATTCACAAGAACACATCTGCCTCTCCTTTAAGGACGACAATACTACGGAATTCGGCTACCTCCGCTCCGGGCCCGGCAAGGCCCTCGCCCGACTGCTCAGTCCAGACTCTCACGTCGAGTTTGAGCCCATCGCCCCGACCAGGACGCTCCGTGAGACCATCGGCCGCGCCAAGAAGCCTGTCGAGGCCATGGTCAAAGTTGACATCAACGTCTACGGCCCGCGCCGCGCCGCGAAGAGCGTCGGCGACAAGCTGACCGAGGGAAAGCTCTGGCTGCAAAAGTCGGACCATGCGCGCCGAGAGCATTCTTATGAGAACCCGCATGTTCTCAAGATTCAGGGCGGCGAGGCGATGCCCGAGCATACCATCAACGAGGTCAACAGCGGCCAACCGGCTGGGCGGCAACCGCGGGAAGAGAAGTTAAGGCGGATGATGATTGAGGTGTATGACTCGATTAAGAACAAGCGCCACTTCAACCGAGAACTCGGAGACAAGCGATTGAAGAATGACCTGCTAGGGTAACGTCTACCTTCTGTCTATCACTGATCACACCCTCTTCTGAGTGTGTTATGCTAAGTCGTCCGCAGGCACCAACAGGAGGCGCTCGCGTTTATGTTGGAACGGGAGTCTGGTGACATTCATCCAAATTATAGACTCTGGTACCCAGTGACGGTAGAAGGACAAGAATGGTATGTTTCTCAAAACTTGTGGATCACTAGATATCACTCTAATCGGTATCACCCAGGTACCGCCACAAGATCACAAACGTGAAGCAAAAGATCCAGCCGGACGAGAGGGGCGGTGGCATTCTTGCAGATGAGATGGGCATGGGTAAATCTTTATCCATCCTCTCGCTCATCGTCAAGACTCTCGACGACGCCCGTACCTGGGCCGTCGACGAAGACATGAACGGGGAGAAGAACAAGGACCTGCACTACTCCGGGTCCACCCTCGTAGTGGTATCATCTGCTCGTGAGTCTCCAAGAAAACGCTCAGCCTATTCCTCCCAACCCCCTTGACGAGTCCGAAAACTAACCATGACTAGTACTCATTTACAATTGGACAAATGAAATTGAGAAGTAAGTAACTATAACCGCGACCACCAATTTGGTCTCTCACGTCTAACAACCTGACAGGCACGTGGATGGGAGCCTGACGCATGTCAAGTACCACGGTCCGAATCGAGAGAAGGACCTCGACAAGATCAAGGGCTCCGATGTCATCGTGACAACCTACAACACACTATCTGCAGAATTTGATAAGAAATCGTCTATCCTGCACAAGATTGGCTGGTACCGAGTGGTCCTCGATGAAGGCAAGCTTTCCTCCCGTTACTTGCAATACCCTCTCCATCTCTACATCGTAGACAACAAACTGACAGATCACAACACAGCGCACATCATCCGCCGCCCAGCAACAACATTCTACCAAGCCTGCAGATCGCTCCACGCAAACTCCCGCTGGTGCCTCACCGGTACGCCCATCCAGAACAAACTCGCCGACATTGGCGCCCTCTTCGCCTTCATCCGCGCAACCCCCTTTGACAATCCAGCCGCCTTCCGCCGCTACATCGAGGTGCCTTTTGAGCAACACTCGGAAAACCTCGATAAGGTAAAAGAGCGTCTCGTCACCCTCATGGAATCCCTCTGCCTTCGCCGCACAAAAGACCTCCTCGACCTCCCCGGCCTCGAGGAACGCATCGTTGACCTCAGGTTCAGCCCCGAGGAGCAGCAGCAGTACGACAAGACCAAGAAAATTCTCATGCGCACCATCAAGCAGAAAGTAGGCGAGGTCGAAAAGAGCAGCAAGTTCGGTCTCTTCCAGGCCAACCTCCAGATGCGCATCTTCTGCAACCACGGTACCTTCCAGAAGCCCTTCTCCTGGCACCGGCGGAGCTACCGCCTCGACGAGCGCGAGGCCGCCGTCTCGGCGCTGGGGCAGAACGCCGAGATTACGTGCGATGGGTGTCACCAGCCTATGCCTATCCTCGGGTCCAGCAGGCTGCGCAACGAGTTTGAGGAGCAGTGCACACACGTGTTTTGCTCAGAGTGTCTCGAGGACTCGGACTTGTCGTCGGCGGCGTCGGTGTCGGCCCCGGTCTCCGGCTCTCGGGGGCGGCATTGTCCCGTATGTGACAATTGGATGAAGTCGGCCAAGATTTCTTCTGCTGGTCCCACGACGGTTCCGCTGGTGAGGGTTGACAGGACTGCGGTGGATGCCGGGGGTATACCTGACGTGTCTGCCCAGACCACATCAGGCGCGGACGATGCGGATTACTTTAACACGGTGGGATACTCTACCAAGATGGAGGCCCTCATCCGTGACGTCCAAGTCGACGTCTCGACAACCAAGAGGTAAGTCACCCGACAAGAATCACAGCTCTTTGCATTTGTCTCAACGGGACGCTCACCAACATTTTCGGAAAACAGCATCATCTTTTCTTGCTGGACGAGAACACTCCGCCTAGTTGCAAAACACCTAGAAAAGGTCGGCGTTAAGTACCACAAGATTGACGGCGACTGTCCCTTGTCGCAGAGACAGGACATTCTGCGACAATTTGCAAAGGACGAGGAGAAGAGGGTTCTCATCATGACGACTGGCACAGGTGCCTTTGGGTGTGTTCATACTCTGTCTCATTCACATGCCAAGGCACACCATTCATACTGACTACCGCCCTTCACCAGTCTCAACCTAACCTGCGCCAACCGCGTGTTCATCGTCGAGCTGCAGTGGAACCCCAGCGTCGAGAACCAAGCCATCGCCCGTGCGATCCGCTTCGGCCAGGGTAAAAAGGTGCTCGTCACGAGATACGTGATCAAAAACACGGTAGAAGAGGTAAGTCGAGGCATGCATTGTCTATATGTAATCATCGCAAGCGGTTCGCGCCGTCAATAGTTTCAACTCTTTGGCTAATCACATTGCCTTGGTGTAGGAAATGAGATCACAGCAGAACGTCAAGAAGAACCTGGCAGCAATTGGGTTCGACGAGCCTCCTGGTGTTGATGACGAGATGGATCAGTCATAAGAAGGCCGAGGAGATGTTGAGGTCATGAGGTGATGGTTCGCTGCGGGAAATGTGCGAATTGATGTCTTGATGAACTTGATGGTGATATTTTTTTGAATGATTCATTTCTACGGTCCTCCGAGGGGTCATTGCGATGCGATGCAGGCATCTCACTTAGTTGTATCTCTTCAGGAGCCTAGCGCCATCATGTATAGAAGCAGAGCTTCGCCATGATAGTTGCTCATAATAATACCCAATTGATTTTCTTCTCTACAATATCATAGAACACTGCCAGTCTCGTAAGAATATAGCAACACATAGCTTTCTTTGACCTAGCATCATAATGTCCTAGCCGCCTCTCTGCGGCAGCAACACGGAGATAGTTGCCTGCGCTACCTGAATGAGCAGGTTGTTGGCCGCATCTTTTGCGGCTCTCTTTCATGATTGGATGGTGACAGACAGTATGCCTAACGAGGCGAAGCGCGACTTCCAAAGAGAAAGAAGGTTGGGCAGCCTAGTTGTCTACAGCCTGCATATGATGTGTTTAGCTTGGTTGCCTTCATGCACGCTCAGCCACACGTGCGGAAGGCCGCCCATGGGCGCTTCCTCGCGTGTTCCCGCGCTCCCGCGTTGGCGCATGATTACCACTCGACATTACATATATTCCTGGTCTTACTCTGTTGTCCTGGTACGGTGAATGGCAGCTAGGCGCCCTAAGTCTTACAATACGTTGATATGTCAGTATCTCTGCCGCATAGGTCGGCACAACCTCGACGCCGTTCTGAAGCTGAGCTGGATGACTCTTCGTCAAGCTCTAAAAGATCTCGGGGGCCAAATAAGACCGACAAATATTGCTCCCGATGTCTCCTCGTCTTTTCGGAAGAGGGTCTGAAGGCGCTCAACTCAACTACCGGATTTGAACACTCTACCTATACGCAATGTTGCTCTGCGGCTACGGGTGGGTGTTCTCTGTGCCACTTCATATGTACTGCATCCAAGAGGCATCATGAACATATCTGGGCCGGCAACGAGACCCTGACATTGCGTAATCGCTCTTCTACAAAGTATTCCAATGTTGCACCACCATGGATCGACATCATGGAGGGCAGTCTACCCTCAGGGGACATTATTTTAAGCATCTTACCTTACGCAAAGGACGGTACGTGACCACAAGTACCAGATGTACTGCGGAAAATTCACTGAAAACGTCTGATGAGAAACGCAGGAGACTCCGCTGCTGGCTTCGTATACAGGAGACCTCTGCAGAGAGATGTAAAGAGCCAAAAGGTGTTCTCCGCTGCTTCACGGTTGTATGAAGAGTGCAGAAAAGCTCATGACCAATGCCGCTACGGCCGAGACAGTGTTTTGCCGACACGAGTAATTGACGTTGGTACAGTCCAGTCGCCCGCTATGAAGCTCTTCGTCAATGACGTCGAAGAGGAAGGCAAGTACGTCGCCTTGAGTTACTGCTGGGGCGGCGAACAGCCCGGTAAACTCGTAAAAGCTACTCTCAACCGCATGACCGAGGAGATAAGAATGGGCGATTTGGAGCAGACGGTCAGAGATGCGGTAGTCGTCACGCGAAAGTTCGGGTTCCGCTATCTCTGGGTTGATGCATTCTGCATCATTCAGGATTGCGTTCAAGACAAGGAGAAGGAGATTGGCGAAATGGCTCTGATCTACAAGAATGCTGCGGTCATGATTGCGGCTGGAACCGCAGCGAAAGCTCAAGATGGGTTTCTTGGAATGAAGGGGACGTACTTGCCTGAGGACAAATTTCGCATCCCCATGTCGAGCGGCCTAGGCACTGTCTACCTCCGAAGTGGTACACATATACCCAAGCATGTCATAGACACACGCGGGTGGGTTCTTCAGGAGTTCATGCTTTCATCAAGGATGTTGTTCTTCTCGGAATATGAGCTGCTGTGGCAGTGTAAGGAAATTGAGTTGCGGGGTGTTACTGGTGATGGTCTGGAGTACTTGCAACCGTTGGAAAGTCTGCCTTGGTTGGCTTTCAATGACGAGGCAGGGTCAATTTTTGGGGTTCAAGAGGAGGAGCAGAGGTACATCTGGATGACTGTGGTTGAGCAGTACTCGCGCCGCTTGTTGGGTGAAGCTGACGACAGGCTAAACGCCTTGAAGGGCATCACAATAGAGCTTGAGAGCCTGTGGCGAGATGGAAACACTTTCGGGTTATGGAAAAGATGGTTCATCGAACAGCTGACTTGGTCTAAGAAAGGCTGCGATGCAGACAGGGATGCGGAAAGGAAGAGGTCGAATCGGGCACCAAGTTGGTCTTGGGCTTCTCTGAATGGGCGGATCCGGTACACTGGCTTGCTCACAACGGAGTTTGCCAAGGTCCGGAGTATGACTCTCTTGGAAGAACGTACCAAACCGCACAACGTGGTCTTGTCGTGCCCAATCCTCACACTTGACGACGTGGACGAGTCAATGGTTGATGAGGACGAAGAGTGGGTAACAGAATATCCTGATTTAGCTGATGTATCGCTTGAGATCGGGGACAGGGAGACCGAGTACCTTCTTTTAGGGAAAACGTTGCTCGGAGACGCTGAGCTGCTCGTTGCGCTCATGGTGGTTGAAGATGAAGCATCCGGTGGAGTATACCGTCGAGTTGGGCTGGCAACATTCACAGATATGAATGTCTTGAATAGCGCAAAGAAGAGGGCCGTTACGATCAAGTAGATATCCAATGGCGAGGTGTCAAATCAGTTCACTTCACGGAGCAAGACTAGCTGATATTTCGAATGGCCGTTCATGTGGCACATGACATTAATCTCTGTTTCAAACCTCGACTTTTTGACAATGCTCGCTGCTCATCCTATGCGCCGAGTGAATAAAAGTCATCCCGATGATGCCAGAATCAAAAGTTTGGCAGTTACGCTGTTCCAAACGCCATAAAATCACACATTGCCCGCTCAAGATGCTCATAAAAGTGTGCCCGCATGCACACCAAACAATTCATTCGACTGTCCATTTTTCACATCAAAATAACTGCTAAGCCGATTACCAAGACAATTGCGAGAGTACTTGGTGCTGACGTTGAGGTGGATGATATCGTATCAGACGCCGGCACGCCAGACATCTCAGGAGCGGGACTCGTGGGCAAGGTTGATCCAGCATCCGAGCCAGATCCTGAGCCGGAACCTGCCCCCGTCCCTGGTGAGGTGGTGGTGCCATTGGTCGCTGGTGGTATGGGAACAGCAATAGATCCGGCAGGGGCAGGACACAATCCTCGGATAGCTGCAATGTCTTCCGGCCGGCTAATGGGCATCGTCCTGGTGCCGCAGTTGACGTATTGTGCTAGGTAAGCAGCATTGGTGTCCAAGTCGAAGACGGCTGCCGATGTGAGTCAGGATGGCATCTCTTTAAAAGGATAGGGTAGGATCAACTTACCATATGCTGAGCGTAAAAAGGTATCGCCCAGCAACGTGAAGTCCGCGTTGGGGGCGATACCTAGATAGCATGTCGGCGGGGTGGTGCGCAGCTCACGGATCATCTCCTTGTAAGGGACCTTAATCTTCATGCCATCAAAGTCGAAATCGACTGTGCCGTTGAGATCGACAAGAGTACACGAGACAGGGTAGAATCCGTTAGCGTCCAGACCAGGTGAGCCAAAGTCGGTAGCAACCTGCACGGCAAGCTCCTCGGGTAGCAGTGTTAGAGTAGCGCCACTGTCTAGGAAGACCGGCATCGAGCTGTTTTGGTACATGCGAACGCGGCGACTCGGTGGAGTGAGACTGAGTGAGTTCATGTTTACCCAGTACCGGGCAACACCGTCGGGAGCCTGGTCTGCGGGGAGAATCGGGAGGCGTGCCAGCGGTCCGGAGAACTTCGAGGTATCGATACCGCCGAACACAATTGCTCCTTCCTGTTCGTCTTTGGAGCCCAGTCCGAGGCTAAAAGCCTTGGTGCGGGTGACTCCCTGTGTAGCGAGCTCGTCGACAAGGTTCTTATAGCGGGTGTTGACGCCGTTACCATAGCCGATGCCCAGAATTCCTGCAAACTGATCTTCGGAGCTGGTGGCGACGCCAAATTGAACCTGCTGCATTGTCGTTCGAGAGCCGGCAAGGGCGAGACTGTCGCGGACGTAGGTAATGTTTGCGGCGCCGATACCGTAGCGGAGAGTTTTGGTGGTCTGTAGCGATACGGCGGTTGATGATCGAGCCGTGTCGTAGAAGCCGACGGCTTCGCAGAAACGTTGATCAGAAGCAGCGAGGGCCCCGCACTCTGGGTTTACCCATAGCTCGAATGAGCCGGTGTCTAGCTGAGCGTAGACTGGCTGAGGGGGTGTGCCAATGTTGACTATAACGGAGTTAGTGTATGCTCCATATGCTCATCAGTAAAGGCAATGGGAGTTGCTGCTCACGTTGGGCGTAGTAAGCCACATCAGAACGGTTGGCAAGCTTCGCCTCAACCTGTCTGCTAAAAACACCGCGCTTGGTAGAGTGAATGACGGGCAGCGTGACAAAAGCGCTGTCTACATCGACACTGTCATCGACGGGCA
The DNA here is from genome assembly GCF_030913505.1 of Colletotrichum phormii. Taxonomy (NCBI): domain Eukaryota; kingdom Fungi; phylum Ascomycota; class Sordariomycetes; order Glomerellales; family Glomerellaceae; genus Colletotrichum; species Colletotrichum phormii. The sequence continues at coordinate 981,293 of NW_026851456.1, forward strand.
GGCCCCGCACTACCGGAGGCTTGACCACCGGGGCGGCAGGAAGAGCCTTCAAGTCATCGCCGAGAAGATTGTCGAGTAGAACTTTGCGTGGTGCCCGTATGCGTCTCTTTCTTCTTGACTTTGAAGTCACTGGCAGCGTCATCATCATGCTGACTTCATCGCCCTCATCGGCGGGGAGGGAGAGCCCGCGCGGGACTACTTCGACATCGTGATTTTGTGTGGCGGTATACGGGATGACGGGAAGTGTCATGAGAGTGCTGAATACGCCATCGTCGGTTGGTAGCTGAGGCCATGCTTGGGTTCCAGTGACTAGTGAAAGAGCCAAAAGAGCGGATGAGAGGAGCGCCATTTCTGGCGCTGGAAAAGGTGATGCGTGCTATCGCGGTCGTCGCCACATGGGAACTATCTGACGGAATGGCGCTTGATCGAGTTGATGGAGGGTGTTGGACGTCTCGTGGTGGCGGCAGTGGATTCGATGGTCGATCTCAAATGTCCTTCGGTGAGAGAAAATCGGTTGTTGGTTAAGGAGCGTATAGATCAGGAACCAACTAGCTGGAAAAGACAATGAAGAGAAGAAACGAAGAGAAGTCGAAAAAGAAAGCTGATCCAGCAAGCTGTTGATGGTTGAATGGTATTGAAGATCCCACCGGGAAGTCGTGAAGAAATGTTGCCTTTCAAACGGCAGACACAACGCAATGCAAAACACGCCTTGGCTACCAAGAGCTACCAAGAGGTGGGAAGAGTAGAATAGAAGCAGACTCCACCGTCGAGGCAGACAACGATTGAAGACGAAGGGAAATAATTAGCGTAAAGGAAAGAAGAGGCAACGAAAAAGAGAATTGCTGTGACAAGAATAGAGATGGGAAACGAGAATGGGAATAGATCGACCAAGACCAAGAGCGAGAGAGAAGACGAACTAGCCGATGCCCTGTCCCATCTGTCACCGCGCCAAGGGAGGGGGACCAGCCAACGATGATGAGGAACCATGGTGTCTCAAAGTAGCATGGTTCGCACGTTTTCTTCCCTACAACAAACCCATTCTGACATCCCTTGTCAGTGCAGAGTCTTGGGAGGACCCTGTCGAGCATCCTCCCGCCTGGTGCGGCTGCTGAGCCAAAATCCAAATGTGGCACACGGGACACATAACTCACGCGGCATTGGCATTCCTACGGATACTTTTCGCTCTCGGGGGTGCTGGTTTGCAGACACACACACACACACACACACACACACACAATTGTCTAGCACATGGACGAACGACAACCTTCCTCTGCAGTATGCTCAGAGAGGTTCCTGCTTTTTTCCACTCGTCTCACCCTAGCGGAGGGATGCCAGACTTGTTAGCTTGCGAGACTTGGCAGTTCGGCCTTGGCACCTTCGAACATCCAAGACGGGCCTGTGAGTGGTCGCGACGGACACTTCAAACAATGACTCCAGGGCCTGGCGTCACAGAGTTGACTAGGGGCCGCAGGCGAGCTAACGGTGGGACATCGTAGATCAGACAAACCCCTGAGACGAAAGTAAATGCGATTTGGTGTGAGAGCCACGGCCGCTAGTCCTGAATAGGTTACCTCAGATCTCTTCAAGAGCCCTCATCGAGAAGTCGACGGGTCAAAGGAGCTCCAGGAGTTCAGAGGGTCGAGTACATGCGACCTGAGTGTGCGGGAGAGATCACAGCCGATATGATCCGGACCAATTGCGCCACAGTTTATAACCCGAAAGCGATAATATCGATGATCCAAGGATCGCAACAGTGCTTGCTCGATAGGCTTAAGTTGCCGCTGGCCAATCCTGGGTTACATTCTGAGAGATCCCCCGGACTCTTGTAGTCTGCCCTGAAGCAAGGAGAGCATTGAAATCGCTCAGGTGCCATAGATAATCAGACCATACACATGTACTTCTCAGCCCATCATTAGAGAAGTCAAACACTTAGCGAAGAGTTGAAGAAGTAGAAGAGTCTACCATTAAAATTCTCCAAAGTCTGCTGAAGAATGCAAATGCAAAGACACTTCAGTCAGCGCCCACCTGAGATGAACCGAGTAAGGTTAGACTTCTTCTGTGCAGCGCCTGATGGCATAACTATTTATGGGCTCTGCGCCCGTGCTCTTCGTTGTCCGTGCCGAGCGGCGTCCCCCGGATTCCGGCTAGGAATTTTACAGCTTGACGGACGTAAATTTTACTCACAGTGATGTTCAATTCAATTGCCCACATTGATTGGCGGGAATGCATGAGAGATCTGGATGTTGGTTTTCATTGTATTGTTCCGTCGATCGAGGCATCGACTCCATGCTTGAAGTAGAGCCAACTACAGCTTTGCAATCTATGTTCAGGTCCAGGGTGCCTCCGAGAACAATAAGAAGCTTCTTGCCTAGATCGCAATCATCATCATCATCCCCCACTATTTCCATTCCCGCAAAAAAGATCAATCCAGTCCTCCAGTCTCTCATGAAGGAACCATTCCAAATCCCAAGATTGATCGGAAACCAAGTCTTTGTCACCATTCCACAGGTAGATATCTGTCACGAGTTATGGCACGCAGCAATGGGCATATGAAGTGTGGTAAAAGTGGCTTGTATTTAACCCAAATAAAATCGAGCAAGGAAAGGTGCATAGGAACAAATGAGAGAATCACGTGATAACGCACGTGATGAGCTGATTACAGAGTGCTGGTGCTATTCCTATTTCGTGACAATATCCGCTTTAACCGGGCCCTCCACTGTTGCACCATCGCGAGTCAAGATCATGGCTTGAACATTATTGATTTGGTAAACTTCGCCTTCAAAGTCGTCAAGCTTCTTCCGCTGTGAGAGCGCATGCGTTTGTGGTCGTAAGAGAAATCCATTTGTGGACGAACCATCTTCCTCTATGACGGCTGGGTAGCCATAGCCGTGTAGTGAGTAATGGGCGACATTTCCACTTTTGCGGAGCGAGTGAGAGCCGATATCTCCTCGACTTGTGTAGCGTCACCGGTTAATACACAGGCGAGGAGTGGCTTGGCGCATAAAGTACCTTAGATGAAGATATGCCTTGGGCATGTCGTCATGGTCAATGGGAATTGAATGCAGTTGCAGTGGTGCTAGAGGTGTAGATTTGGGGGGGTTCGAGACACACGAGGCAGGTGTAGTACGATGCGTCCAAAGTCTGCTGGGAATAGACGCCCTGGTTGATAAATGAATCTCCCGGTAGAGTCTCTAACAAAAGCCTCGCAAAAGGGTTGAATGAAGCAATAAGAGCGGAGCGCTATGTTGCTTGAGGCCGGTTGAAAGGATTAATGTTCCCCGATTCGCGTTGAGAACATTCAATTCTCTTATTCTAGGAAAAAGTTTCGACTATTTTATGGTCTCTTCTATTTTCCCCGACGCTGTTCCACCCAGGTTCTGAGGACCTTGAAAGAGAATTGCATCCGAGTTCAACTAACGACATAGGATAACAGCTTTCACAGGTGCTAGACAGGTTACATATGGAAGTAGGAGGTGACACCATGGTCCGCCGGCAACAAGTCCAGAGTCCCCTTCTTCTCCAGCACTATACTGGACGGCGCTAACTATCATCCGCTGGTTTGGATATGTGCAACCAAAGCCTAGTTCCATCTCCAGCAGGCCGGGCACCTGGCGGGCCATGGTATAGAATAGATCTCTAGCTGCAGGTGCTGGATGGTCGTAAAGTTCTCGAGGGCGGCCACGATTTCGGGGGTCGTCGCCCGGATGGTCAGCGCGGACAGCACGGGGAAGAACGACTCCTCCCCCTCGTGCCGTATTACATGAAGAATATCTCGAGACCAACGCTGGCCTTGAAGAGTAGCAACGGCAGTGGTTCTGGAGACGACAAGATTTATATATTATTGGGAGGCGTTGAACAGCAGATTACTTTCTTGTCCACTTGATATTGCTTGGCACGTACCTAGGTCGCAACTCGCATGTTTGCAGTGAAACTTGTCATGCCAGTATTTCTAACGCTTATGACCGAGTGAGCGTCGGCCCTGACTCGGTAGAACGCGAATATCAGAAGACAGTAGCCGCGCGAGGAAAGCATCGATTGAAATTGCTATGGAGATGAATGTTCCTAGTCTGCCTTATTTCACGTAATTGAAGCAAAAGCTACTATGATGAAACAGAGGGCTACTGTTCTAACGAGCACTAGTATTCCGCGACCACTCGACTCGTATCCCGCGCCCACCTCCAAGTACCAATTCGCCCTCACTAAGTAGCTACCAAACAAGACCATTTTAAATAAATTTTTCGATCGGAAAATATACATTTAAAGCGCGCTTATTAGAGTGCATTTCGGGGTGCTTTTTCTATTTCGGAAATCGGAAAGAAATGTGGTTATTTTGGGTAAAAAAAACATGTATATTTGGGCACGTAAAGGAAGGTGCAGAACAGAGGGTAAGCGCGTCCGTGCGTGACTGCCTCTGGGTGCTGCCGTCACGTATAGACCCACTTATTCGGCCAGATTGGGCTTAAAGTGGTCGCGGAATACCAGTCCTCGTTCTAACTTCTACTGCTCAAGAGTTGAGACATCGTGACCACGTTTTGACACCAACTGGCACTGCATTGAGCTTCCGATGAGACAGTGACACTTGAAATGGAGAAGGACGTGCAACGAAATAATGATGAAAAGACCCCATCTACAACGGCTGTTCTTGACTCTCCCGGCTATCCATGCACACTGGATTCGAAGCGCACCCGCCTTGCGCCGATCATTGTTACCCTGCCATATTCAGTCCAGCTGCTGAAGAACCTTGACCCGAACACCTTTCGTATCATCTCGAGGCTCGCCCAGAAAGCAGTCACGATGGTGGTCAATGTCTCTTTCTCTGATGACATTGTATAATTCCAGATCGAATCGACGCAGAACCTTTGCAATTGCAAGATACATCTCTGCCCAAACAAGACTTGGCGGCGCATAATAATTAGTGCATGTTTGCTCAGGTCTGCTGTTGAAATGAGGAGTCAACGTACTTGAGACCTACTCGTATGCAATTACGATGTCCGCGTCTAAAGGGGAAGAAGGATTTCGTGCTCTGGGCGTAAAGAGGATGAGACTTGAGGCATCTCTCGGGCTCAAACCTTCTAGGCTCTGGAATAACCTTCGGGTTCATCACCAGATCGGCAAATGTCGTGCCGATTGGTGTCTTCCGGTCCAGGTAGGTCAGCAAACATTCGACGCCACGATTGAAGCACGTAGAGATAACACGCCGACGTTTTGAACAGGGGCAACCTAGGAAACGACCATTTGGACAATCGACGAACGATCTCACTTTTTTGAGAGGAGAGATGCAGGCTGAGAAATGTTGGTGGCAGTAATCCGCAGCTTCGTGTTACAGCTAGCGAAACATTATTGAGCACTTTACATACGCCACCAGCCTGATGCTCTGACCAATAAACCCCGAGAAACTGGTCGAGGTGGTGTAAAATGTCATGGCCACTCTAGTTAGAGCTATACGCACACACTGAAATGCAAAACGAGGCTTTGTTGACGAATGATTGACACCAAGCCCCTAGTTGGAGAATGTTCTTCCCTGTGATACACTTCTGTGATACCGGCATTTGTCACGCCTTGTAGACTTGGGTCACACAGCAACCACGGGAAGCGAACGCCCGAGAAACCCAGGAAAGAAAGCAAGGCACTCTTCGGCGATTACATGTGGCGATGTCGACTCAATAAGTACTTAAGCTATCGTATTTAAGATCATACCTCATTGTCGCACAAGAAAGGGAGGAGCTTTCTTTCACTAGACACCTAGAAAGAGACCATACGACTTCAGCATAGGAGATGACATCAATTCCCGCATATCTACTCGATTCTTGTAACGAAATTTCGTACCAAAACTATGGAACACCAGATGTGTATACCCTCTCTATTCGAGAAATCATGCAGATCGCATAGCAACTATCCTCTCAACTTGATCGACCGAGCACGCTACGGGTGCCACTTCCTAGAGCTATGTCAGAAGAGGCTAGGAAATCGACAGGAGCAACAGGATCTTTTCGTCACTACAGAAGACATCTTTGTTCCATATTGGGATATTTCCCCTCAGGGGGAGGTTGTTCGAGGAGATCATCGATCCGAAGATGCATTGGAAAGGTGGCTCGGAGGTGGGTCTTCAGGGAAATCCCCAACAAGAACAGAGCATCCCGAGATCAAACCAGAGCCGGACTGCCGGTTCATGTATGTGTGACTTTCCACTCTTGATCTATTTCCGCACCTAACGTATCTTTTGGAAAAGCTTCTTGGTGACGGGCGGATCCACGCAGCCCATGGAATTAACCCGAGATGCCTTGCTTCGCATATTCTCCTACTGTCAGGTTATGCCAAGCGTTGTGGAATTCCTTTACGTCTTTGGAGCCCGCTTTGGCGATTATAGAGAAGTCCGCTTCAGCGGCTTCCGATCGGAGAGAAGCTTCGGTAGCCCGCCAGTCGCCCTACAAATACCCTTTTCAGCTCTGTAGCTGACATCATAAAGCTTATCCAGAACCTTCAGGCGCAGACGGCATCTAGGCAAGAGAAGGTAGCTCATCGGCAAGAGATTCTCGCCAAGAGAGCAAGCATGGAAGCAGTCGCAGTTCGTATTATCACCGTGATCACTCTGTTTTATTTACCAGCTACCTTTGTATCTGTAAGTGATTGTGGAAAAAGAACATTCCATGTGGGGGGCGAGCTATTGAAGATCCAGAGCTGACCAATTTACTTAGACATTCTTCAGTACCGATGTAGTCAAATATGAATCAGTCGGGGTCAGTGGCTCAGAGGACTAAGGTAGCAAGATCTCCACAGATACTTCGCCTGGAACAGTGGAAGTGAGATCTGCGCTTGCGCTCGAGAGATTTCTGGAAGTATCGCTACCACTGATGACCCTTACCTTTGGCTTGGCTTTTGCCTGGTACCTGTTTGAAAAACATAGAATGCGTAAAACGCCTGACGACAAATCAACGGGCGAATTCCAAGTATAACAGTGCTTGTGGATGAGACATTTGGTGTTCTCAGATTTGGACAGAGGCATGGTACCAGAATACTCAAGGGCAGCATCAAGTAGATGATACCGGAAAGGGTGTTCCAGCTTCGACATCCAAGCTGTGAGCTGGAAGGTCATTTCATCGATAGGACTAGAGGTGCAGGGGTCTGGTCATTGTTAATCAACTATATACGAGGTTTCACTGGCCTCACACCTATTTCGAAGTCCAGGGTATACGTGTTGGAACCTCGCAAAAGTGGACTATACGGCGAATTAGATTGTTTCATCGTGCTAGGTATTTACTGATAAGAGTGCCAACACGTAAATGCTGAAGGCTTTCTTTAAATCTACGTATCGCCCCAAAAGTGACCCAAAGAAATATTTTCTAGATTGAACCCTGTCTTCCTCATAGAATCGCAGAGATCCAGTAGCAATAGCGCCCAAATATGCGAGTGACACTATTACCATACCTATATCTTTTCTCAGATTAAGGTGTGTCTTCCAACTGCGGAAAAGGACATGGAAGTCGCCCGACAAGTGAGGCATGACTCCAGTTTGGATCCCACTCTTAGACACCCGTGGATCTTCGGCTGGGTATGTTTCGGAGATGAGTCCTTCTCCTTTCTTTGACAGAGCGTGTGAGGCGTGGTTGTACAACTGTATATTTGCCTTACTATGCCGGGTAAGGTAGCTCATCAGCAGAAGCCCAAGTTTGTTGCACGACAATCTTCGAGCCGCACAAGCTTTCCGGCGAGACCCTCGACTACGTGCAACACTGCCTCAAACTTTCCGACAGCGATGACTGCCATGAAGTCCTAGGGAATGATATCATGACCTTTTTTCCAAGGTGATTGGTGATACAGTATGTGAGGCTTATGACCGTGGTAAGTCTTAGTCCAAGCCTCCATCAGTCCGTATCTCTCATACCAAGTAGTCGGTATATCTGGCTAACTTGAGCATCAATCAGACCATGGACAGATTCTTTTCGATGAAATCGAGTTCTTCATAGAGACTTCCGAAACAGAGCAACAGCGTTGGCTTAGCCCAAATCTCCCATCCACAGGAGAGTACATTGCAACTAGGATGGGCACAGGGGCAGTTAACGTCTGCTTAATCGAGTATGCGCCTCCGTATACGTCTACGACGGAGTACTATCACATGAACTGACCTTACTAGCTACGCTTTCGGCATCTCTTTCCCAGTCGAAGTCCTCAGAGAAGCGGGAATGAAGACGTTGTGGGACCAGGCGAACGTTCTCGTATGGGCGTAGGTTGCTTGCTTACTTAGATCGAAGCGTGTATATCAGAGCACTAACGGAGACAACCAGCGTCAATGACCTCCTCTCTCTCAAGAAAGAGATAGTAAGCCATCTTCAACACTTTCTCTCTTTTTCTTTTTCCAGTGCGGCACGTTTGCTTACTCTTAGCACGAAGGCGCAGCAAACGGTCGCGAGCATTGTGCCCTTACTCTTTCGAGAAACAGAAAGTCTTGATATTGCAGTCTCCATGGTCACGGAAATGATCGAAAAGCAATAAATGACTTCAACCATGCCGCCGCGTGTCTGATGGCCAAGTTTGCTGATGATGCATCATTGGCGCCTAGTCTCAAGACCTACATTGATGGGTGCAAATTCTTCTGCACAGGGAACTTGACCTGGAGTCTTCAGACAGGCCGATATGGCGTCTCGCAGCATTCTATTGCTGGAGGTCTCATCATGCGCCTGTAGAGACAATGATTGTAACTTGCGTATCACTAGCTAGTCCTGTAGCAAATTAGTAATGGCATCCGTCACGCCGCGTGCACCTAAACTGCTCAAGCAGTGCTAAATGGAGGTCGAAACAGCAAACGCAGATTCAGTTCAGAAGTATTCCTAAGGTTTGCTATCCCATCACCTACCTACCTTACGGCATGATATCGGTACATGTGCACGTACTTGACGTATTACGTGAGGATAGTGCCAAATCACTTCTTATTCCTACATCTGTCGGAACGATTCTGTCTCGATTGTTTCTGACGCATCTAATCAGAATACCTATACAAGATCAGCTTCAGAGATTATTGGAGATCCGCAGTTGATGGGATACAATTACGCCATTGCATGTAACGTTATCATGTCTAATCACAATTGTAATCCCCATGGGCAATGGCCACGGCCTCAAGTCCCTTAGTGCTTATGAATCAGCAAACCACCGCCTGAGAGTTCCATTTGTCACTAAGCCCACAGCTAGACCTAATGGTTATGGATCTTGTGAGTTCTGCAGCCTGCTCCTGATTATATATAAGTTGGGGAAATTGTTGGAAGAGCACAGTGTAGTCTCACCTCCGAGAAATTCGACACAGAGACGATCGTGAGGAAGCACTTGATGAACATCTCAGGTTCTCCGTGCTAAAGTTGTATCGACCTACCGGAAACACCCGAACACCATGACACAAGCAATCCCCAAAACGAGCAGGCAATGGAGAGTTGTCGGCGAGAAGGGCTTAGATTCTCTGCAGATCTCGGATCAAGAGTCTCCAGAGGTTGGTGACAGCCAGGTGTGGCAGGTGCAGGTGGGTCACGTGAGGCAGCTCCTTCACATCTCGGAGCTGCCCCACCTACACCTTGCCCAGATATCCAGCCCAGCCAGCGCTCAGCTTTTCCCTTCATCATCATCAGATCCAATACAGTAGTATTGCCTCCACACCAGGTCCTAGTCAAGTGTTAGTTGATCATGTTGCCTTTCTGTTGGTATCACAGGCGTGATACATTTCCTCATGAGGATGTATCTTCGGCAACAATCACGTCGATGTCCGTGATAATTTCTGTTGTTGTTCTTCCTATTTACATTGTGGGCAGGGGCCGATCGAAGTAGGTGGGGACGGCCTGTGTGGTTGCCCCACCTTAACCGGCCGTGATGACTAAGCCGGTTGTCCCACTTCGCCCAGCGCAGGCGCCAGCCAGCCCACGATACCTGCCCATTGCTCCTTATCAGCCTTGCCGTTCCGACACTTTCATTGCCCTTGTACGTGACTAAATTTTACTCCTACCTTAGTACAAGGCGCCACCCTGAACGTGAGTACTCGTTCTCGTTTGGTGTATATTCCAGTCGACTGACCTTGCCAATAGTACCGAGATCTCACCATAATTGAGGGCAGATACCCTTGGGACGTCAAACCAGATGTTGTTCCCGGATCTGACGGCGCAGGCACTGTAGTAGCTGTCGGCAAGCATGTAACTCGATTCAAACCAGGCGATAAAGTGCTCACGGCACTTGCTCAGAGATACATCGCAGGCCCGCTCACCGACGACCTTCCAAAGTCTGGACTCGGTGCTGTACTCGATGGCACTTTCCGCACCATTGGGGCCTTCAGCGAGCAGGGACTCGTTCCACTACCCCAGGGCTTGAGCTTCATTGAAGGCGCAGCCCTGACTTGTGCCGGCGTTACTGCCTGGAACGCCCTTTTTGGATTACCTGGTAAGCAAGTCTCAGCTGGGCAATGGGTCCTCACGCAGGGCACGGGGGGCGTCAGCATCTTCGCCATTCGATTCGCCAAAGCTGTTGGAGCGAGGGTCATTGCCACCACTAGCTCAGCCGAGAAGGCGAGACTTCTCGAAAAGCTCGGAGTTGACCATATCATCAACTATCGCGAGACGATTGAGTGGGGGAAAGAGGCCAAAAAGCTGACCGGAGGCATTGGCGTTGATTTGGTCGTCGAAGTTGCAAGACCAACGACTCTAAGACAGAGTCTCCTTAGTTGTAGACTCGACGGCACTATAATCACCACAGGGTTTGCTGGCGGTAGTCCGCCTGAGCATGACATGCCAACGTTTTTGGATTCGTGGCTGAGTCTAGTTACCGTTCGCGGAGTCTGGTGCGGCAGTCGGCTGCAGCTCGAAGAGATGTGCCGGGCCGTCGAAGCCGACTTGGACAAGCTGCGCCCTGTCATTGATCCCAAGGTCTTTAATCTGGAACAGCTGAAAGAGGCGTACGAGTATCTGCAGTCAGGAAAGCATCAGGGCAAGGTTGGCATTGAGATCAACTGAGGCGGCAGAGCATTTCTCAGATACAAGTGTCCTTGTGCAGCTCCCACGCCTTGTAGTAGTGTGCGATAGCCTCGTCAAAGTTGCGCTTCTTGTAGTTCTCGGTACCGAGGGCCTTCTCCCTGTCAGCGGCTTCCTTGGCCGTAGCTGTGTGCAACTCACAATTCTTCCACGAAAGATGTCTCTTAGATGCAAGCATAAAGTTTCTTTTCTCTTCTTTGATGGACCTCCCTCGTGAGCGTGAACTAGGTCTTGAGGCCTTTCCCGTAACTCAATATCGTTGCTTAGTGGACATCAATATTTCAGAGTTTGCTAGGTAAGTAAGCTTTATCGGTATTCCAAAAGAGATGTTCCTAGAAGCAGGCATTAGCGAGGCTTAAGACAACTTTTCTGACTAAGTTCCTACTCGCTCAGAGTGATACATCCCGGTTTTTCTTTTTCGTAAATTCAAGGTTGACTTTGCTGCAATGGATACTGAACACTACTAGGTATCAACGAAGCACGGGAAACAACCCGACAGGACATTCGCTGCTTGTATAGATATATCGATGAATAATGATAGTCTCGTAGGAGACTGAACAACTGGTTCTGAACATAGCGCAACGCAGCCTTCATCAAACGACTTGTGAACTGTGCCGAAAACCGACTTGTCATTGTCTGTTGAGTCATGGTTAACTTATTCCATACTCACCAATGCAGTTCAAGGTTGAGAGGTGCAAGAAGCAAAAGTCTAAGCTCCTGATGTTTGGCCAAAGCTTCCCCAAGAGCTTCTCCGCAACAGGTAGACAAAGTCAATTATAATACGCTCACTACAGACACATGGCCTGTGTTATGTTCTTTGTTTTCAATAAGAGTAGAGTTCATGCAAACTTCGTGCCCCTAACTCTAAACTCAAATTTCTGCCGGCAGATTATACCCTCAATCCGAGGCAATTCTGCCTCGGATTGTTGAAATTCTTCTGACTGCGGGGCAGAGCTGTGTCACTGAGATCAATTTACGTCATTCATCCTTTTCATCTGCTCTCATCTCCAACACCAATGCTCATCTGGACATGTTTCGGATGATTGCTGACTGATCTTTCGTTGGCAACTTTTTCTTCCAGTCTCAAAATGGGAATTTCCAAACCCGTTCAATTGCCAGGCACATCTTAAGCACCGTTCGGCTGAGCATTTTTTGCAAGTAGCACGTCGCTTAAAATTTGTCCACCAGCGAGAAGAACGGATCGTTAGACTTCCCGGAGAAACGAAACAAAAAGAGCGTTGCCCCAAAACGCAGAGACCATGACTGGACGAAGCTGAGGCGGTGCGCGTGGCCTGCTGGGAAGTCAATGCTTGATTCGGGCCAATGGTCTTGCAAAGATGTCGGACGTTAAACGTCCCGATACCTCTCAAGTGCCATGCGTCTTGAACCTTCAGACTTTGGCGCAAACTTCATTAGATGACCAAAGTTCGTCATCGCAAACATGACTTGCTGAGACCGCGCTTATTGATGAATTACAACACCTCAACTGGCCTTTGAGGCTTCAACAACGCTTGTCCCACATCCCGGCTTCAACCTCTGTAGCGAGTCACGTTGATTGCAGATTTGTGAAAACGGATGGGGGTCCCTGCTTTCGGGCCCTCGACCGGTTGCTTCAACGCGCCCCTGACTCAAAGAGATTAGTCGGTGGAGACGGGAGAGAATAAGGGGTGGTGCGCCTCAACTGGTGCGCCTCAACCGGGCAGAAGATAGCAAGTTCTCCCGCATATCAACTCGGGCTCTAACAACGCTCGTTGGCCGATGTCATGTTCCTGATTGACATGAAACGCTGTCATTAGAAAGATGCAGGTCTTCACCCCCACAAAATCCTTCTTGTTCAAGAACAAGCGCCTGATCGGTGCAACGGCCGACGCACTAAACAAACCTTGACATATGATGTTGGCCATTTCAAGTCATATCGACAGAGCCCGTTCGTTGATTCCGGATGGATCCAACCGAACAAAGCCCTGCAATATCCACTGAGCCGCGTTGCCAGGCATGCCAGTCATTCCCAAAATGTCTTGTTCACCCGTTCGGACGGATGAGGGTCTGCAAATGTCCTCCAATCAGTGAAGCCATATTCTTCTTCCGTTGCGCTCGCCAAGACTGGATCTGAAAGATATATAACACATTACCTTGGCGCCCGACTTGGCGTTTGTTTCCCCAGCCAGTCTTCGATTCTCACCACCACTCACTTCTTTGTTCGATTTCACTACCGTTGTTCTATTTTCTCCACGCCAAGATGGTCAAGTTTACTGCCCCTGCTGCGGCTCTGCTGAACGTCGCTCTGGTAGCGGCGTCTCCTTATGGCCACCGCGCACCTCACATTCGTTACACCAACACCGTTGCTCGCGCAAGCAACGCCGTAAGTCAGCCCTATGCGATCCGTGATCCATCCGATGCGCGCCAAGACCCGGCAATCTGACTGACCCGTTTCTCGCCCACTTTAGACCGGCTGTGTTGTCACCAAGTACGACGACATTGCGAATGCTGTCAAGACGTGCACCGACATCACGCTCTCTAACATTGCTGCGCCCTCCAACGGTGCTATCGATCTCTCCAAGCTTCAGACGGGCACCAAGGTCACATTCGACGGCACAACCGTATGTTTTCCGACTTGCGACTAGACAAAAGATCGGGTACTAACTCCGCGCTCAGACTTTTGCCGACACTGTCGACAGCAGCTTCGACCCCATCATCATCTCCGGCACCAACATTGTTGTTACTGGCGCTCCCGGGCATGTGATTGAGGGCAATGGTGCCGCTTACTGGGACGGTCTTGGATCCAACGGTGGTGTCGACAAGTGAGTGGCTGCTCTCTCAGGGCAAATGAAAAATCGGAACTAACCAGTGACAATAGGCCCAACCACTTCGTTGTTGTCAAGAAGACCACCAACGCCAAGATCACCAACCTGAACATCAAGAACTGGCCCGTCCACTGCTTCTCCATGACCGGCAACCAGGGCCTGACCGTTTCCGGCCTCGTCCTCGACAACTCTGCTGGTGATGCGCCCAACGCTAAGAGCGGCAGCAAGGCAGCCGCCCACAACAGTGACGGCTTCGATATCTCCTCCAGTGACAACGTCCTGCTGGAGAACATCAAGGTCCACAACCAGGATGACTGCGTCGCCGTCACCAGTGGAACCAATATCACTGTCAACAACCTGTACTGCTACGGAGGTCACGGCCTCAGCATCGGCTCCATCGGTGGCAAGAGCAACAACGCCGTTGACGGTGTTACCTTCTCCAACTCCCAGATCGTTAAGAGCTCCAACGGCTGCCGTATCAAGTCAAACTCCGGCACCACCGGCGAGATCAACAACGTCACGTACAAGAACATCACCCTCACCGATATCGACACCTACGGTATTGATGTCCAGCAGGACTACCTCAACGGTGGCCCGACCGGCACCCCCACCAACGGTGTCAAGATCTCTGGCATCCACTTCATCGACGTGACCGGAACTGCCACCAGCGACGCCTACAACTACTACATCCTCTGCGGTGACGGCAGCTGCTCCGACATCACCTTTGAGAACACCAAGATCACGGGAGGTGGCAAGACCAGCAGCTGCAACTTCCCCGCCAGCGGATGCCCGGCATAAGCGCAACGACCGTTCTCTGTAAATATTCCAAAAATGTGAATAAGGATAAAACGCATATATTACGATCTTATTTTCGCCTGCGGCTTCGGCAATCCGGCACCGGGTCATGTGGGGTTTCCGGCGCCGGGTGGGTCCTGGGATAGCTTAGCTAATGGAATCTTTCATCTGTCATCAGAGCCCTCACAGTGAAGAGTCTCAATTGACATGTCTGCTAATCAAATATGATGAACTTTGTGACCATTGTCGATAAATGAGATATGCTTCTAGATATTTGTAGCCTCGTTGCAACTTTTGTTGGCCCTCCACCGTCTTTCTTCCGGTAGCGCGGGTGTGTTCCGCCCTACAGTTGTTCGGGGGCTTGACCAGCGCCATCTGCGGCGTCTTGGCAGACCCCTCAGACTGCATTTAAGCAGCAATGGCCCCAAACCCCCCAAGCCTGCACCGCCGTCTTCCGTACGACCGGAACACCGGACTAATATGGACTCCGAAACGACGCGAACTCGGCTCTCAAGTAACGCACCGCGTCGCCAAGCGCTTAATGCAAGTATCACAAGTCGGAAATTACGGGCGTTGCTAATGACCTCTCAAGGTCTGCGCGCCATGTCGAGAGAGGATGACGAAGTTGTGATGAAGCCAAACCTTTCTGCGGGCGATGTAGAAGGTTGGGGCTGCAATGTGCATATATTGAAACCATCACATCAAAGTAATGCAGTAAGCTCGTCCCAATGTGGTATTCCAGTCAACTAAATTTTGCCAAGGAAGAATCTCTCTGTAACAGAGTTGAATGACACACTGAAGCGCATGGAAGCCAAGCTGGATACTCTGATGGAGAATGCACAGGATCCTCGGACCACTACAGATGAGCAGCCGCGTTCACATGGCCATCACTTCACGACGGCCGAGAACTCTGACGCGATGGAAGTAGTAAGCCCGATGAGTGTGTTTTCGCCCTCAAAACTGGGATCGGTCCAGATCCGGCAGGAACTCGCCATCCCGGAAAAGCACTACACGGCACCGCAGCATCTCCTATCATGGCCTTGCTCTCCACTCACTCTGACGGAGCTTGATCTACGATATCCAGTCGCATTGGAGATCCAGCGGCCCAAGATGCGCAGAACTAGGGCACCCCCACGGTGCCTTGCTGGAACTTCCTCACAAAGTCAAGATTGGCTATCCAACCTGTCACTGGCACAATTGCGTGACCTAGCCGACTCTTACTTCAGTCATTTCCATCCTCAATACCTTGTGTTGGACGAAGACCGATTCTGCAGCCATCATCTCAACCAAGCTCTCAGGGTAGGGTTTGCTAGCAGTCTCGATAGCTGTTTGGTAGCACTCGTCCTCTCCCTCGGCTCGGTAGCTGCGTGCCAGACCGGTAAAACAGAATGGACCCAGTCTGACTCCGCAGAGTCCATGCTAGAGCATGAGGCCGGTCTCGGCTTTTTTCACTATTGCGTGTAGTATGTTTCAAGACGTCGAAGAAACGGACTGGGTGGGCGTCCAGCGTCTTTTGCTCATGGCGTAAGTACAGCTTGGATGTTTGTAGCGATGCAGGCCGAACGCTAATGACGCTCAACAGCCTTTTCAACTCATCCATATTCAGGATCCACGACTCCTGGCGTTTCATTCACAAGGCATGCTCTGTGATCATGATTCTACTGCCGCTGTTGGTCCAATGATTCATAGACTGTCAGCCAGGATGCGAGATTCACTGACAGGTTGGAACCAGGCAGGCGAAACTAGAGGCTCACCACTGCCAGCTGTACTGGATTGCTTATCTGCAGGAAAGGTACCGAGGCTCTCATCTTTGACCCCCGAAAGCTTGCTTGCTAATTGACTGACAGTCAGATCCTTGCCGAGTATGACTTCCCGCCCAGCGGCTTGAGTAGTCTTGAAGGTTCAGTGCCCTTGCCACTACTTCCGGACTCCGGCGCAGACTCTCAAGGCAAAGACACTCAGTTCTTCTTCTTGGCACTTGTTGCTATGAGGAGACTCCTGAACCGGATACACTTTCACTTGTACAACAACAAAGGTAATGATGCCTTGTGGTCTGAGTCTCATTGCGAGGTGCTGACTGGTGTGTAGAGAGAGTGCAATCCCCCTCCCACTCCATCGTGGGGGAACTGAATCGTCAGATTGAGGAGTGGAAGGCGTGTCTTCCAGCCGACCTCCAATTCGAGACGCTCCCGCTCGCCGAAGAAGTCGAACTACTGTCCCCTCGTTCACTCAGACCAATGCGACAAAGATTGAGAGGACACCTCAAGGCACGCTACTGTGCCGCAAAGACGATCCTCTACCGTTCTCACGTGTATCGCTGTCTACATCCCTCGGGGTCATCCGCCCTATCCGACGAAGATGTTCAAGGCGCCAAGATTGCAATCTCCTCCGCCATCATCGGGGTGCTGCATGGTGGGATCCTCCAGGAGCCGTTTGGGCTCCTTCTGTTCCCCATCAACTCTTGGAGAATGTGAGAATCGAGACATACCTATTGTTACCTGATATTTCAGACAACTCACGCGCTTCTGTAGGCTTTTTGGACTCCAGATCCAGATTGAGCTCATTCTGCATAACGATGAGCTGTCGACAGTCCTGCTGCCAGAAGGCTGGCAAATCACGCTACAGGCTCGGGAGCTTATCGACCCTGGACTTCACTTCCATATGAGCGAACAACTCTTCTTAGACACATCTGTTGGCGACTAAATTACCCTAGATCATGGCTGTCAAACAGCATAAATAGACCCGAGAGACCCGGGTGAAGAAGTCATCCTCCTCACAGCCATCCTCCGAAGTCTAATCTGGCCTTCATTTAGCCAACACGATGGACTCCGAGTCTCTGCCCCCGCGGGCCCAGACGGTGGAAGAAATCCTAGCCTCAGACACCCGCTCCGCCCTCTCCTCCCTCACCCCATCTCTCATCCGCCTCTACAGCATCCTCGCACCAGCCTGCCTCGTAGTCTGCGCAACAAAACGGCTACGACGGCTCCGTCCTAACAGGCCTCCAAGGCGTCGCTGCATGGAACCGCGAATTCGGAAGCCCCAAGGGCGCCCTCCTCGGCTTCACCAGCGCCGCGTACCCCCTTTTCCGCCTTCGTCTCGGACCGCTTCGGGCGGAAATGGTCCATCCTCATCGGCGGCCGCATCGTCGTCGGCTTCGGCATCACCATGGCTCACGCCGCGGCGCCGGTACTGATCTCGGAGCTCGCACATCCAAGGCACCGCGTGTTATTCGGCTCGCTGTATAATACCAGCTTCTACCTCGGCGCTCTTACGGCCGGATGGGTCACGTTTGGGAGCTATCGTATCGCCGGGTCGTGGGCGTGGCGGCTTCCTACAATGTTGCAGGCGCTCCCGGCGGTGACTCAGATGATTTTCGTGTGGTTCCTGGATGAGTCGCCTCGGTGGCTTTGTTACAAGGACCGGGACGACGAAGCGTTCAGCATCCTCGTGAAGCATCACGGGGGAGGGGACCCAACCAATCCTCTGGTCGTCGCAGAGTTCCACGAGATGAAGGTGGCCTTGCAGCTCAAGAAGCAGGTCAAGGATGTTGGGCCAAAGCTCTTCTTCAAGATACCAGCCAACAGGAAGAAAGAGACTCTTGATTCTTGTCACTCTCGCCGTGTTTGGCCAATGGAGTGGGAACGGTCTGGTATCGTATTACTACTTGACAAAGATTTTCACGAGCATCGGTATCACCAGCCAGCGCAAGCAGACTATGCTCAACGGAGTCATCAGCACCGTGAACTACGCCACGGCTCTGTTCGCGGCTGCTCTGTCGACCAGAAATGGCCGCCGGTGGATGTTTGTCGGAGGCGGCATCGCCATGTGGCTCACCTTTTCGTCGCTCACGGCCAGTATTGCAGTCTACAACACAAAGGGGACCACGGCCGCTAGTCAGGCTGCGCTTGCTTTCATCTTCATCTTCTACGCCGCCTTCAATATCTGCCTGAACCCACTCCTCTTCCTCTTCCTCCACCCCACGGAGATTCTTCCGTTCAGGCTCCGAGCTATGGATCTTAGTATTCTCGTCTTTGCCAACAAGGCCCCGTCGTTCTTTAACCAGTTTGTCAACCCTATCGGTATGGACTCTCTGGGATGGAAGTATTATCTGGTGTACGTGGTGTGGCTTGTAGTTGAAGTTGCCGTCTTTTACTTCTTGTACCCCGAGACCCGGGGTCACAGCCTGGAACGCATGCAGGAGGTGTTTGGGGAAGAGGTCAAGGACGATGGTCTTGATGAGAAGGGTTCGGTTATGAAGGATATGAGGGTTATAGAACACAAGGAATGAATGAGGCGGTGGCGGCCACAAACAGACCAAGATTAATCATATCAGCGTTCGTATGCTCGTGATGATGTGTGGCATTCAAGTACTGCAACACCCAGTAATTCCACTTGGTTCCCCGTGGTATGGTACAGCTCATCTTGGCCAAGGAATGGTCTCGAATCAAATGAACGGGGTGAAGGGCGAAGCCAGGTGTCATACGGGGTGACTGGGGATGATGACTGTCTCCAAGTGGCACCCAGTCCTCTCAAACCTTTGGGCATCAAGGTCGAGGTTGAGTTCATCTTCGAGTTGGTGATGCCGGCACCGCAAAGCCCTGATCAATGCTTCCTCGACAACACTCTACTCTTGCCCTCATGAAGACCCAAAAAAACTACCAGATAAAACATAAAGACGTGCGCTACTTAACCGTCTACTCAACACAAACCCACTCACGCATTCAAAACACATGACCAACTGCCAAAACCACAAAAATTGAAAGGGACGAGACTCGAACTCGCGCGGGTTGCCCCACCAGGAAACAGATGTTAAGCTGACCTTAACCTGGCGCCATAACCAACTCGGCCACCCTTCCGTTGAGGATGCTCGCTCCGAGGGTGGGAGGTCCTCGATGCGATTGCGGATGCCGGTGAGAGCCGGGCAAGCTGGTTATATTCCGGAGGGTTTGGGGTGAGTTCTGCAGCACGAGTTTGTGTGCGTGGCGTGGTTCGGTTCAGGGCTATGGAGCCGGAGCGAGAAGTGATCCACCGGCAGGCGGGCGGAGGGGGCAAAATGTGTGAACATGTGATGAGATCTGGAGGCGGCAAGTCCGACGGCGTTGACGCGGCGGCTCCGGAAGCGCGCGGGTAGAAACTTCGGCATCCCGTCGAGACCCGCGGCCGTTCCAGGAAGAACCCGTCTCGGCGTTGCAGTACAGGAGAGCTTTCCACAGTGTAATCATGCCAACGGGCGGCCTCTGTGCTCTGCAGAGCATTGCAATCGGAGCTGTGCGGGTGTGCTCCATGTGTTTTGATATCGCGACAACCTCACACGCAGCTTCGAACGTCAACTCATAAATACAATCAATGACGTCGAATAACGTTCCCAACGACGTTGGGTTGAAAACCGTTGGTCCGTTGCGGCTGAGACCCGGTCGGGCGACCGATACTTTCCGCCAATCTACCCGCCAAGCCGCAACCGGTTCACAACGCGCCAGAAGCACAAACGGGATGGGAAAAATGTCTTGGCATAAAACAGCCGTTTGTATACGGAGGCACTTGGGGAATGCACGACGAAGTCCTTTCATCAAGCTAGTCATCACATGCAGAATTACCGCTTATTGTGCCGCTACCCGACATAAACAATGAATATTCAATTGCATCACAAGAACAAGGTCCCGCAGAAACGTCAGAGTCTCGTCCCGCCGCGCCCCGAAATACAAAGTTGCCAAAAATACCCGAACGAGATTGACTAGTCAGAGGAGTCGAAGAGAATATTGACTGGCGAGCCCACAAAGACCAACTGCCAACTGTCACTGGCACACAATTGGCAAGTGGAATACGGTACTCCGTACAGCGTGCGTGCACTAAGCATGCAAACCCGGCCTTTGGATCTTGGATTCTTTGGATGATCACCAGCAAGGTCAGGGCATGAGCCGTCAGCACTGCCACTCAACTTTCCAACACTATTGAGTATTGACTCCAAGCGAGGAAAGCCAAGTTTTCTCCTCTTATTGATCAGCCAGCCATTCATCTCTCATTTATTGTTATTTCTGTTTTGTCTGGTCTGGTCTGATCTGATGGACGCCAAAGTAAACAAATCAAACTTTCGGAACAAATGGGATGAACATGCATAAATGTGCAAAAGAAAGAGACGCGCCTTCTCCACACTCAGCTCACACCTTACCAGGAAGGTTTTCTCCCCTTCTTCCAGATCCGGTACCTGTGCCGTTGAACTCTACCTCACCATCAAGTCCCGTCTTAGGTCTAGCGCCAGGTACAGAGACATCGTGATTCGTCTCGTACCTGAACGGGCTCCGCTGGCGACCTTGACAATTGGAGAAACGTTTTGTACGTAATCGCGTAGGTATTCACACAAGTTTCGCCTTTCTTCTTCTCATGTTCCGTGGGAAAAATCCGCATAAACAACTGAGCGAATAAATGCACATCCCAACAGTGCCGAACGACGGCGTCCGACGGCGCGACAGCGAACTCGAAGCCGTCTCTCCCAGTTCCCAGTTTCCAGAACGTCCCATGGGACACAACGCAACGAGACACTCACTTGGGTCCAAGCTCTAAATTTAGCTCGCCACTGCGCCTGGATATGTGGGAATGAATGCCTTTCCTCTTTCGTCCCTCTCCCAGTTCCCACTCTCTACCGTGTATGAGTGTGAACTCGTACCATCACACAGTCCTCAGTTCCTCTCTTTCCCTCGAGTCTCGAATCTCCTCTTGACTCTGTGTCACTTTCAGAATTTCCAGCCTTCTCCAGTCTCCTCTCGCTTCCTCAGCGGGGACGGGATATCCCCCCCCTTGATGGTTGACCGCCGACTGGGAGAGGGAATACGAACGGAGCCCGCTCGACGGTCCAGACCTCGTATGCTTGCCAACTTGCCCCCTAGTGCCTAACCAAGTGCGGCCTCCTTATGGTGGGGACTGATCAGCACCATCTCATTTCCCGACTTCTGGGGGGGTGGGATGCCAAATGGGTGGTGACCACGGGGGTGGATGGGAGGGAGGGAGGGAGGCTCCTCTTGGCCGGCTTGGCTGCCACCGCGCTTTGCCCAATTGCATCGTGAATCAAGGTCAGGCAATGGGCGTGCGGCCCGCACACCTCGACCTTGCCGAACCGAATCGTTCATTTGCTCGGGAGGAATAGCTCGAGCCCTGTATGACGCGATTAGCCTGGCACTGAAGTTTGAACAATGCTCTCAGCTTGTCACAAGCTGAGTAAATGTGTTCTTCAGATATTGTCACACAAAAATGGTCACACATGTTAGTCACAATCGTCACCGCAGGGTCCATTTGTACAATTTTAATGAGTGTATGGATTAATCACATTTTTTTCTCCTTCAGTCTATCCTCGATCTATCCATGATTATGATACCGAAAAAAACACATGTCCAGAAGGGGGAATCAAAAGACACCTTGCCAATGCGCTAGAAAAATTTGACCACAAGACGAGTGAGTGCACTACTCCTCGAGTCTCTTAGTAGAGGAGGGCGAAAGCGCCGGCAACGACGGCCAGAGCACCGGTGGTGAAGACCTGGAGGCCGGCGGCACCAGAGCCAGCAACCGCGGAGGGCGTGCTGCTGGCGCTGGATCCAGAGCCGGATCCGCTGCCGGAGGAGCCGGAGCCGGAGCCGGAGCCGGAGGTGGCAGAGGGAGAGGCGGTGGAGACGGTCGAGTTAGAACCGCTGCCAGAGCCGCTTCCAGAGCCGGAACCGGAACCGCCGCTGGTGCTGTTGCCGGAGCCAGAGCCAGAGCCAGAGCCAGAGCCAGAGCCAGAGCCAGAGCCAGAGCCAGAGCCAGAGCCAGAGCCAGAGTCAGAGCCAGAGCCAGAGCCGGAGCTGGCGCCAGAGGAGCTGCTGGGCTTAGCGGTGGCAGTGCCGGAGGCAGAGGCGGTCTTGGTGCTGGAGGGGGTGTCGAAGGTGGTGGGGCAGGTGAGGTTGAACAGAGGGGTGGTGGACAGGTCCTTGGTGATGGCGAACTTCATGGAGTTGTCGGGGTTGGAGTCGCGAAGGTTGTACCAGAAGGTGGGGACCTTGTTGAAGAGCTTGCGGCAACCGACCTCCTGCCAGTACTTCTGGGCGTTCTTGGCGCTGGGGACGGCCTCATCCCAAGTCTCGCCGGTGACGGGCCAGCCGGTCTCGGTGACCCAGACGGGCTTGCCGCCAGCGGTGGCGACGGTGGCCTCGTAGGCCTTGTCGAAAAGGCTGCCAGCGTTGTCGATGGTGTTGCCCTTGTCGTTCTCGTAGTAGGGGTACTCGTCAACACCGACCCAGTCAACGGCGTCGAGGACGGGCTTGTTGGTGGAGTTTCCCCAGACGTCCCAGGTGTCGACGTGGCCGATGGAGACCTTGGACAGAGGGGTGTCCTTGAAGGCGGTCTTGAAGTCGTCGATGAAGTCGACGAGGGTCTTGGGGTCGGCACCGACACCAGACTTGTTCTTGACACCGGCGACGGAGTTGCGGTACAGGTCCTCGGAACCGATGGAGGCACCGATGATGAGGTCGGTGAGCTTGGTGCCGTACTTAGTGACGGCGGTCTTCAGAGCGTTGATCTCCTTGTCAATGTTATCGGTGCCGGAAGTCCAGATACCGAGAAGGATGTAGGTCTTGGTCTCAATGGCAGCCTCGAAAGCCTCAATGGGGTCCTGGGTGGAGTAGGCCTGGATGTTGGTGTAGAGGCGGACAGCGTTGAAGTCGCCGGGGGCACCGACGAGGCCCTGAGCAGTCTTGAACTCGGCCTCGAAGTCGGCCTTGAACTTGGCGGAACGGTCGGCCTTGGTGGCACCGGAGTTGAAGCCAAGGTAGTTCTGAGCCTCGACGGTGGCCGCCAGGGCAGTGAGGGCAGCGAGAGAGATGGAGGCCTTCATTTTGATTGGATTAATGTGTTAAAAAACGGGTTGAAATAATAAAGAATTGTCGCGTCTGGTCGATGATCTGTAGAATCGTCGAGTGGAGGAAAGGGGTCCCAGGGTGGTAATTTAAGGGCGGACTAGGAAAGGCCTTCTTCTGCGTTGTTCAGACTCTTTGGCTGTGACTATAATAAACAAAAGAGTGTAGTGAGTTGGTGGTTCTTCGTGGACCGAAAAGAATGACTGGGAAGAGTGAAAGAGTGAACAGGTGCAAAGGGGAATCGACAACGGGTGGGACAAAGATGTCTATAAAACACAAAAGGAGGGAAAACGGGGGGTCACAGAGGAGTGGAGGAAAACATTGACGGTCGTATAGGCACGTCACGAAATTAAGGAGAGCCCGGGGGTACTTTGGTACTTGCCTGACTGCCCTGGCTCTCTGAGTACAAGCGACATCACGTGAGGTACGAATACACCCACACCGCACACCTCTCTCGGGGGACTCGAGGACTTGACTACGGAGTACAGGCTCCACCGAGGTGTCCAAGGTGTCCAGCACAACTCACTGGAAGTTGGAACCTGAGGTGGCAGTGGATGAAAAAAAAAAAACCAGGCACCGCGCATTAGCAGCCAGCCCGCTGGGGCCGTCTCCACTTGTGCTGCCACTTGTGCTGGAAGGACCTGAAGGACCTGAAGATCTCTCAGCCAGTGCATCGCACCTGAAGCACCCCCATTGGATGAACCAGCGCTTTGGCTGACGCAGGGGGAAACTTGGGGGGAAGAACGGACGATGCATTGACACGGGATTGCTCCTTCCCCGATGTCGTCCCATCTCTCTGCATCTTCTATTACCTTACCATGTGCTGTCCATCATCTGTATTCATTCTGTGCGCTGTGCCTGGACTTCCGCTCATTGTCACACCTGCATGCATGACGCTGTCGAACTGGACAATCAACTTGTTCACTTTCAACTATTTTCATTTCTACACTTCATCAATAAGATAACGTACTCCGGGACGCCGGAGAGCCGAAGCCTAGGCCGCCCGATGGACACGGCCACGCAGTTCGATGCGCACAAATAGACACACTACGCGATCGCCAACATTCCTCTCTCGTGTGAGCTGCGTCAGTCTTTCCCAGGACCCTCCTACCCGCTTACCCGACCGTGGTTGAGACATTCTGGGAAGCACACCAGCTCATGTCTTGGGCCGGTGAAATGTTCCAAGAAGAAACAAATCTAACAGCTGAATCCGCCACGCCGCCCGCCCCGTGAGTCGTTAGCCCGTGATGGCGCGATTCCTGCTTAGCTAATCGCTATGAAATATTATGCACGCCTTGTGGAGAGATGTGCAGACATCTTGCACTATTTCAACGACCTCACTCCATCTCATCATGTAGGATGATGTGTTATCTCATGGCATGTGAATGTTCTCTATCGGAACCTGGTTCCTCTGACGGCTATTCCATATTCGCTATTTTGTTCATACCTAGTAGGTTCTATCAATGGTGGTTTCTTTCAGGCTGAAATCCAGAGGCCAACCTGCTGGCGAGAAAGACATGGCCCCAGGCCTCAACCCGAGTTTGAGTGATGCTAGTATAATACTTGCTTCTTGTGGCCAGAAATTCCTCAAGTCTCGAAAAGACCAACAGGACCATCTTCCCCCTCCAACCACCTCTCTATACTCTGATACATCTTGCGGCAGACCCTCACATCCCCTCCTGTGACAAGCTTGGCATCAATCTCGTATCCCAAAGTACTCTGCGCAGCTCCGAGGTACTTGTATCCCTCAGGATACCTAGCCAACACTTCGTCCGCAAAGATAGGTGCCCTGGTACCGTCCACGGCAACAATCTTGTCCTTTTCGTAGACAAGCTTGACGTACGCAACTTTCCAATTTCTCTGTTCATCACCACTTTCTTCCTTCGCCTTCTCGTAGAAGAAGAGGAACCGACAGTCGCAGTCGACGTCGTACTCGTAGCATTCAGGGTGCTTGAAGCGCTGGGTGATGGTGGCCTTCATCTTGCCCACGGCGCGGTTCGTCTCCTGGTTCAGCTCGACGAGAGTGCCGCATTCGCGATGCATGATGAAGGCTCCCGATGACTTTCCGGCGATTGATATGCGGATGAAGTCGTCGATAGGCTGTGCGCCGCTCCAAGCTGTGACATGCGATGTGTTGTCAGCTTAGAAGACAAGATATTTGTGAGAGTGGTGGCATCATAAAAGGGGGTTTATGGCTCAACGCACTGGTCCAGACGTAGGCATCCTTGGTGAAGAGGGAGCGATAGTTTAGCCATTCGCTTGCGTCGCGGTAGACCGGCCAGCCTTTGCAGAGCTCAGAGACAGCGAGACGGTCGAGGAGCTGGGAGGAGGTGCCTCCGACGTGGGAGAACTGGCGGGTGTGTAGGTCTGTCATGTTTCTAAGAGATGAAATGAATAGAATGATGTTTTCTGTAGTGTTCCAGAGCTCTGCAAAGCCTGCTAAGTCGTAATTTAAGCTGAGAGAAATTCTTACGATGATGGGAAGGGATTGATATTGGAGGATGCCAGGTAGATGAGCACATCGCATTTAGGAAAGGTACGTAGGATCTTTGATGGAATCGCTCTTTCCAAGTAAAGTGTTAGTGCCAACTCCAATCTCGATGTCTTCCTTCCGCTGATTGTCTGGACGATCGTCGCACTTCCCAAGCCCGCCCCTCGATCACAGGAGCAGCTACATACACTCCCCGAACCACCCGGAAACGAATGCCTAGAACCATCAGAATTAAATGGAACAAAACACTAGGAAATAGATTTAAAAAAATGATGCAAAAAGAATGGGGTCTGTTCAACGCTCTATGCCTGCAGGGGACTTCGAACAAGAGCGCCCGCCAGGTTTCGCAGAGGACTTGCTGGCACGGGTATCTTTTTATCCTGGTGTTCAACCAAATGAGCCACGCACTCATGGACTGGATGTCTGCTGGTAGGAACTGGCGATTTGTTGTCACGTAACAGGGATAGTAACCGCATCTCACGAAGCGCCCGTCACGTGCTGTATCACGTGTATATCACATACATCCTGTATATAGACCTTTCTCTTTTGTCTATTTCCACTTTGATAGGTTAAGCCACTTTACCACACTCCGTATGCCCATTGCTGTGTGCCATAACTCGTGACAGTTATGAGCCCAGCTCTTAGTTAAGACCCCATACCACGATAACGCACTCATCAACACGATTCCTACGTTCTCTTCAAGATGACCGACATCTTCACATCCACTTTTGGCCAAGCCAAATTGACTGGCCGCGACAGTTGGATCAAATGGTTCCAGGCCTTCCGCCTTATGAGTGAGGGACTCGAGGTCTGGAAGTACGTCGACCCAGACGCTCCAGACTCCGACGCACTCCTCACTCCTCTCACGGCGTTCACTTCACCTTCTGACTTCGAACTATTACTCTCAACCCGTAATGAAGAAGAACAAAGAGCCTACGAGGCACGCCGTGAGGCGTTCGAAAACGACCAAAAGGACTGGGAAATCCATCGCCAGCAACTTCCAGCCCCAACTCCCAGCATGACCCCTTCGACTTCCTCGAGCACGAGCAACCCACAGGATCCAGCTGGAACTCCTTTTACGATACCAGCTATGCCACCTACTTCACGCAATCAAATCTATCCCCATACCGCACCCGTGAAGAGGATCCATACGCTCGAGAATATTCAGAAGGAATGGGAGCTCTCTGCCAAATACCATCAAATCATGGCCCCTGAACGTAACAGTGTTAATACGCACATCAAACTCCTCGCCCAGTGGTTGGGAAAATCAGTTAACGCCACTCTCTACGAACACGCATTCCAGAAAGCAACCGAGAACGGCGTCAAGTTCAGCGTACAACGAATCGTCAGACGACTGAAGCAGGAACTGGCGCCCTCCGAGGCCATGGTCAGGAGTGCGGTTCGCCAGGAGTACAGACAAGTCCTCAGCAAAGCGAGGACCGGAGTTAACCCCCAACGCTGGTACGAGGAGTGGCAGTCTGCTTACCTCCGAGCCAAAACGTACGATATCCCGGAAATTGACGGAGAGATCGCCATAATCGACTTCCTGGATGCGGTTAAGTCCAGACTCAACCCTACATGGGGCCAACGCACTTATGAGACTTTCCGCGAATCAATGGCCTTCGAAACACACACCAGGACCCTCGAGGAGATTGCGTATGCGTTTAGCCTGGTAACCCAGGAGGCGCACACCAAACGGCCTTCAGGTCAAGGAGGGGCTTACTCCACTTTCGCTGGACGCTCTGACTCAGTTGAGAACGCAAACGACAAGGGGGACGTTACTTGCCCTTGCAATCACGCACACCGCTGGAGGCCTTCGGCGTGCCGAAAGTTGGAATGGGCACTTACAAGCCGTAACACCAGTGGGTCGCCAATGCGAATGACAGACAGCCATGTGGAGGAAGTCCTTGCCGCGGTCAAATCAAACAAATGGAAATCCCTCCATGGTGAGCTCAAGAAAGTTGGTTGGCTCAAGAGCGATGGAACCCCAAAGAAGCCTCGGCAACCGAAGGGATCCTCCAACCAACCCACTGCGAGCTCAACGGCAGACCAGGATGACGGCCACATCGTCGCTGTACTCATGAAGAGTCAGGAGGCAGAGATAAACGCAATCTTCAGTACCCCTATGGGTGGCGCTCATCCGTTGTCCCAGAGCACGGTAATGGACAGCTGTGGAGCAATGCACCTAGTCAACGATAAGAGCCTACTTGAACCCGAGAGCTGTGTGCTGTCAGGCGACGATGACTACGTCGAATCAGGAACTACCACACTGCCTGTTACCGCACGCGGTACTCGTATCATGAGAGGCGTTTTGGACGGACCTAAGGGGGAGGGAACATGCGATCTGAGGCTTCAGAACGTTGCCTACGTTGAGGGATTCCATGTCAACATAGTCTCGGAGACTCTTCTAAACAGAAGCGCACTCTGGTACTGCGGTCTGGATTGCACTTTACGACAAGGAACGCTCCGCAAGAGCACTGTCAAGAAGCAGCTCATCCGAAAGAACAACCTAGTCTTCCTCGAATACAAGCTCCTCCAATCCTACCCTTCTTCCGCAGACCTCAAGCGTGTCCTGAAGAGCCCAGCTGGTATTATGCTACCAGTCAGCCGTGGAAAATTCCGTCGCTCGTACCAGCGCACCCGTGAGAGATCTGACAGCGCGCTCCTTTGGCACCTCAGGACTGGCCATCTCGGACCTAATGCCCTTCGTCAACTCCTCTACAAGACTCGTGGTGTGCGTATTAAACCCCCATCACAAGTTGAGTGTGAGGCATGTGCAATATCCGAAGCCAAGTCAGTGATCTCAAGAGGACCACCCTCAAAAAGAGCCTCACGGCCATGGTACCGTGTGCACTGGGATCTCTTCCACTTCGAGCCATCTCTGAGTGGACGACAATACATGCTCATCGCCTCAGACGAATACAGTGGACAGCTCAGGGGGTTCCCTTTGAGGAACAAAACCGAGGAGGAAGTGCTATTCGCACTGCAGAGCCTCGAGGCAGCGATCCGTCGTCAGAAAGGAACCCCAATCTGCTTCTTCAGAAGCGACAATGAGACCGCCCTCCTCACCGCAAACGTCAGACGCGCTTACGAGACGTGGTGTGGTGAGCTAGGAATTGGAATAGAGCTTCCACCTCCACATACGAAGGAACCAGTAGGCAATGCCGAGAGAGCAGGTCAACTCGCAATCACCAAAGCTCGCAAGATGCGCCTTTCTGCGAACCTCCCTGAGAATCTCTGGGACGAAGCAGTGTTGGCAGCGATTTTTATCCATAATATTACCCCACGAGAGGCCAACGATGGAGATTCGCCCATCACAATGGAAATCAACTGGCAGAAGCGATATCAACGCTGGTGGCAGACGGGCCACCGAGTGCGGGATTCCGAACCGGTTACCCCGCATCTTGGCGGTCTCTACGCATATGGTTGCCGAGCATACCCTCTTCACAGGGATCGTGAGAGGGGCATACGTCGGAAGGAGTATAAAGTGCTTCCCCGCGGGCATATAGGATACCTGGTTGGATATGTGCCAGAAACGCACAACCTATACAGGGTCTGGGTGCCCGCGCTCGAGCAGGTGTTTGTTACGAGGAATGTTAGGTTCAACGAAGAAGTCTTTTATGATCCCGCACACGAGGAGCAAGCTATCGTGGGCGAACAAGCAAATCTGGTAATCCGAGAAATGCAAGAACTCTTCAACGCCAACGATGAGCTAGTTCGAGCACTCGGGGAAGTGGATCTGGACTTCGGAAATGCCAACACTCAAGACAACTCTGTGGTCGAGGATAGTATTACTGTTGGATTTTCAACTGTTCAGGACGCTGAGCAACCGACAGACGTACTCCAGGGTGCGGTTAATGATACTGACGAGGCTGACATAGCCTTGCCGGCACTACCAACCCCTGAGATGACCCCCTTGCGCGAGCTCGGGGGTGGGGGTGAGGAAGGGGATGTAGCAACCGGGTCACAGACGGCTCTGCGCAGTCCACAGTCCTCCCCAAGAGCGCTTACACATACCGCGGAGGTTCTTGAGCCCTTAATTCCTGACGGCTCTCAGCAGGAAGCTGAAGCACGCGGCAGACGAGGTGCCGATCACGAGGATGCAATTCCTGACGCTGAAGTCGACGTCAGCAGGGAACCCTCACAACAAACCTCTACTATTACACAAGAACAGAGCTCACAAGAACCGCCTCAGCGAGTGCCAAGTGAAGCTCCGTCAGGTCCCAGACGTTCAAACCGGGCCCGCAGACCTCCACAACGCTTCGACGGCAGCATCTTCGCGACGCTCTTACATTCGAATACAGAAGACGGCGATTACCACAACCGCCGCTGGAACTGCTTTTTCTCCACCTTCATGCCTGATCAGCAGAAAGCTATGGAGGAAAGCAGTGTAGGACATACAACACTTCACCAAGTGATAAAAGGGGCAGTCCACAGGACCTACCTGGAGCGCCCCGGCATGGGTCAAAAACCACGGCCCAACAAAGTTGACTTCTTGAGCCCACCAAAGAAGTTTAGCGATATCAAACACCTCCCACAGCAACTACAGAAGCTGCTCAGGGATGCCATGGACGCTGAGATGAAAAAGCTGAAGGATATTGGCACATGGGAGGAGGTCGACCGTGATCCCAAACAAGGGATCCCACTTCCATTGAAGTGGGTATACACCTACAAGCACGACGCTGACAACGAGGTCTACGAGGTAAAAGCACGTATATGTGTAAGGGGGGACATGCAACCACTCGACCCCTTACAAAATACGTACGCTTCAACGCTCGCCGCAAAGGCCTTCAGGCTTGTGATGGCAATAGCTGCCCAATTCGACCTTGAGGCTGACCAGTATGATGCCATCAACGCATTCCTCAACGCGCCCATCAAGAGCGAAAAACCAGTGATTGTTGAACTCCCCGAGGGATACAAGATCACTGGCAAAGTAGGCAGACTCCAACGCGCTCTGTACGGTCTGCGAGACTCGCCAATCTTGTGGTTCCAGACTTTTACCTCCATACTTCGTAGTATGGATATGATATACAGCCACGAGGAGATCTGTATCTACCAAACCGCAGACAGGAAGGTGATGCTGGTGTTCTATGTCGACGACTTCATAGTTCTATACCATCGAGACGACCGAGAGGCGGCTCAGGAGGTCGTCGACGGCATAAAAGAATACATCAACCTCAAGGAGAATGGACCGATCAATTACTTCCTCGGAGTGCGGATTATACGAGACCGTACTGCTCACAAGGTTTACCTGGTCCACGACGCATACATCGAACGGGTTGCTAAGCGCTTCGACCTCATGGATTCAATAAATCCAGCCACCCCTCTTCCGCAGTACGAGTTCAAACCAAACGAGGGGCAGGCAACGAAGGAAGAAATAAAAAGCTTCCAGGAGAAGGTCGGAAGTGTGCTTTATACAGCCATAATGATCAGACCAGACGTCGCTTTTGCTTGCTCGCAATTATCACGGTTCCTGACCAACCCAAGCGCAACCCACATCAAAGCAATCAACCAGTGTATCCGATATCTCTATGCAACAAGATATCTTGCGCTCTCCTACGGCAGCGTACCGAGTGCGCAATCATTGCTTCTAGCTGGAGATGCCAGCTTCGCAGACGACGAGGCAACACGACGATCATCACAGGGATACATAATGTTCCTTTTTGGCGGCCCAATTCAATGGAAATCAGCACGCCAAGCGACGGTTACAACGTCAACTACCGAGGCTGAGCTTCTTTGCCTTGAGGAAACCGCAAAAGAGACCATGGCTCTGAAGCGCCTTTTTATGGACATTGCCCTAGACTTAGGAGAAGTATGGTCAGTCAACTGCGATAATCAGCAGACGATTCGACTCGTCGTGGGGGAAGGGGAAAGAATAGCTACCCGGCTTCGTCATATCGATATACAGAACATGTGGCTCAGACAAGAGCACGCCAGAGGCAGCTTCGAGGTTGCTTATATGTCAACAGAAGACATGCCAGCAGACGGACTTACCAAAAACCTTTCACGAGCCAAGTTCGAACATTTCCGCACACTTCTCAACCTATACGATGCGCGAGAAATCATCATAAACAGCCAAAGTAGTCAGAAATAATCAATTTGGGCCACGCCTAGAAAAACTCAATGCCCCGCAGGGCACACGCACACAGAAACACGACTCGGGCTTGCGCCCACTATTTGAACTCCTGGTCCAAGAAGAACGAAACCGCCGGAACCATGGCGTCGGCGGCGAGGAGGGAAGAAACGCGCGCCAGGAACCGCGCCTTGCGCGCCTCGAAGTCTTCGAAACCACGAGCAGCCGGAGCAGCAGGGGGAGCCGGAGGCGGAACGACCGTCAGGTCAACGACCTGGGGGGTGGGAGCGGGCGGAGCGACAGGAGCCTGGTCGTAAACGACCACAACAGGCGCAACAGACAACACAGGCGCACTCGGGGGAGGGGCCGGGGGGCTCGCGGGGGGGGGGAACTTGTCCGCCCAGAAGCGGATGTGATCCTCGTACTCGCCCTGGTGGGCCATTATCCAGTTCACCGCATTGCGGATTTTGGAGATTTCCTTTCAAACCCGTGTCAGGAGTGCGATTTCAGTAACAGCAAAAGACAATGTACTTACGAGAGCGGAAGCGCCACCCACGATGGCCTCTGTGAGAGCCCAGGCCATTGGCCGCATGACGACGGGCACGTCGACACAATGTTCGGCCGAACGGCCGTTGAAGCAGCGCGCACACCGGCCACGACTTCCCACGAGACAACGACCACCGTCATCACGGTTGTTAAACCGGAGGGCTGCCCGAAGGCAGGGCAGGCACTGGACATCCCGCTCCTCGGGAGCCTCGCCCAGGAGCTTCTTGGGGACTAAGCACACGTCAGACAAGTCCTGAATAGCGAAAAGAACCAACCACACTTACCGCGGGGCTTGCCTTGGCCTCTCGGCGTTCTCTTCTGCTTCTTGGCGCCCTTCTTCTTGGCGGAGCGGGCAGAGACCTTGCGCTTCTTGGAGTCTAAACAACGTCAGAAGCGAACTTCGAAGATAATGGCACACCACATACCCTTCTCGGAGAGCACATCGTCCTCATCATCATCATCCTCCTCCTCTTCAGACTCTTCCTCACTCTCGGACGCCGAGGGAGGGGGGTCGGAAAGCTCATCACCGGAGCCTCCAGAACCGCCCTCACCCTCATCATCGCCCACGTCCTCACCGCCGACGAGAGCCTCGAACTCCTTAGAGTTCTCGGCATCACCGCCAGCAGCCGCAACGTCCTCCTGGCCAGGGAGAGGGAGCTCGGGAACGGGGCCCGGATGCGCGGGAGGGAAGGCGGGCCGCGGGGGGGAGACCACCACGAGGGGCTTGTCAATAACGTCGTCTGTCCAAACTTTTAGCAAACCGCACAATCCGCACATGGGACACATCGTAAAAGTTGCGCGAAACTTACTATTGCTACCGGGCATGTTGGATATTTGTATCTAGAATAAAATTAGCAAGCGATTCGACGGCGCTGGTGCGCGCGCGCAGCAGACGGGGGCACCTACGGCAACTGCGAGAGGTTGAAAGGAGAAAGAAAAACAACAGCCAGGCGGCGCCGCGAGAATTTGGATATACGCGAGGCGGCCAGGCAGCCTCGCCCTCACTAATTCACACACCGGAAGCAGCAGACTACGCGCTATTCCTGGTTGGGATCCCATTCACTTCAGACGAGGGAGCTATTCACAACAAACGCGCTCCATAAGACGCGTATCCCTTGCGTTTATTTTTCCTTTGTTTACATTCG
Organism: Colletotrichum phormii; assembly: GCF_030913505.1. Classification (NCBI taxonomy): domain Eukaryota; kingdom Fungi; phylum Ascomycota; class Sordariomycetes; order Glomerellales; family Glomerellaceae; genus Colletotrichum; species Colletotrichum phormii. The sequence continues at coordinate 1,015,023 of NW_026851456.1, forward strand.
ACCAAATCGGGCCTTTGTGAGGGTATTCAGAGGTTCTATCCTGGGCACAATAGCTCCCTAGCGGGAGCAATTGGGGGGTGTGTCACGTAACAGGGATAGTAACCGCATCTCACGAAGCGCCCGTCACGTGCTGTATCACGTGTATATCACATACATCCTGTATATAGACCTTTCTCTTTTGTCTATTTCCACTTTGATAGGTTAAGCCACTTTACCACACTCCGTATGCCCATTGCTGTGTGCCATAACTCGTGACATTTGTCGACTATGTAAGGTAGGAGGTGTCGTTTCTTTGGGAAGGAGGTTTCGGTGTTTGGCTATTCCGCCGTAGGGATGGGAAGGTGAGGTCGCACCTGCCTGTGAGGTGGTTTCTGGCCTTCTGAGGTACGTATCAACAACCTCAAACGACTGGGGTCGGAAGCCTTCATGTCTAGTAAATAGGAAGGAACAAAGACCTTGAGGACAGGGCATGGAAAGCTCTAGAGATGGCAGCAGTCTGTCATCCAAGTCTACCTTACCTCATCGAGATAGTCCCAGCTAACCCGTAAACCAGACTCTTGATATTCACCAACTTCAAGTCATTTCGAGACAAATTAAAGAGTTTGACTGCTAGAAATACCATGGGTGACTCAAATCCACCCCTTCCAGGGAACATACAATAGGATAAGCACCAGCAGCAAGATTACCAACGGATATTTCCACCACACCATAGGCTTCGCACGCCCACCCCCATGACAAACACACGTCTTCACACCCAACGTCCCCTTCCGCTGGATTCTCTCAAGCTTCAAACCCGGAGTCGCGCTCCCTCCCATCCCTCTCACTCTCATCCCCCCCATCAGTCTCACGAACCGGCCTATAGCCCTCACCCTTCCACCACTGCAACGGCGGCGAAACAGGCAACCCAGGAGAATACAGAATCCTGCTCAACTTTGACAGCCCACCCCTACGCCCACCAATTCCAGACCCAGACCGTCTAGCAACAGGCGTACTAGCCGGCGTCCTCGGTATAATCCCAGTGCCGGAACCAGAACCGGGAGTCACCGCCCCCGGGCTATCCTCCGCCGGGTCCAATTCAGAAAAGTATGGCGACTCCGGCGAGCCCCCCCCATTCCGAATCCGTTGTCGCCCATAACGGCTTATAATAGTTCGGAGACGACTCTTGCAATGACTGCCAAAGCGATTTACATTTTGGAGGCGACTCAGACGAGGGGCTCACGGGGAACGTCGGGGTATCGGCGGAGTCCGGGGCCGCCGAAGGGGTCGGGACAGGGTGGTCTGGCGTCCAGGGGGCAGGGCTACGGCCGGCGAAGAGGGGGCTGTTTGCGTGGCGGCGGATGCGGATTGGGTTGGGGGGGACGGCGCGGCCGCGGCGGGGGGAGGAGACGTACATGGCTCTGCTAGTGGGAGATTCGAAGAATTGGTGATGAGGTCTGAGAATATCTAGGATGAATCTTGGTAAAGATGGCTGCGAGCGGAAAGAAATAGCTGATCGGAATGACTATGGAAAGAAAACGTGACTGACTTGTAGATGTTCAAGATGAGGAGAAAGACTCTCCACGGGGCATGACTTAAATAGTATGCCACATCGCAAGTTCGATTCGAGAGGAACACACGAGACGTAAGGGATGCTCACTCACAATGAGTGTTTGTTCTTACCTGATCCGGTACAGTACCATCATCTGTCAAAGAGGCTCAGCCAGATCGTTTGTATGAGGTGCTGATCCTGTAGAAGCGAGGGGCTCAGTTGTGACTCAAGATCTCTGATCATAGAACAAAAAGCTCCTGCTAACCGCACAGCAGCAGAGAGAATCGGTACTGTCGCGTTTTATACATCGTCTCGGGAAACTGATTGCTGCCGTCAGCGTAAAACTCACTGCGATGTGCCGTTGATGGTCTTGTCGTATTGCGTGCCACGAGCCATTCGGACACCTGATCGCATATGTGGTGGGAGCTCACGAGAATGAATCAAATCTACCAAGGAACGAAAAGGTGAGGAAACAGGTTGAAGTCATTGATGAAGTGGTGATATAGTAAACGAGCGATCCGATGCCTAGCTTCCGGGGGACTATTCTACACACATCTTATGGGAATCAGAATTTTGCCATGACATGTCCCAACCAATATCCCTCATGATTAACACCGACAACCACAACTCATGTTCTATTCTAAAGCTCAGCGTACCCTGCATCACCCATTTCTTGGGCCAACTGCGGCAGGGTACTCCGGACGACATCCCAAGCCCAAAGATGGTTGTTATTGAACGGCGTCTTCCAGTCACTCAGCACGCAGTCCGAGCACAAGGGACACTTCAACTCCCTCGAGTTGTATTTTGATCGCATGCGGCGAAGAGACTTCATCCAGCAGTTCTTTCCCACCACGTGCTTTTCCGCGGCGCATTTAAACCGCACAGCCGCGTGCGGATCCTGCCCGGTCCCCAGCGGCTCCATGCAGACAAAACAGTCCGTGTCGGCCAGGTCCAGTTCCTGAAGCTCCGCCTTCGTAAGCGGCGCGACGACGCTCTCGAGGAGGCCCTGTCTGTAGAACTCGTCTTTCAACCTCATGGACGTGTTGCGTAGGATGATATACTCGGTATGCTTGTAGTGGCCAGGGCTGGTGAGCATTCCGCCTGCGTACGCACCACTCCGAAATCTACCGGAACCCCTTTGTACGATGGCCTCGTAAGTGTGAATGACGAGTTTGTCAAATAATCGGCGTAGGTCTTGGGAGAAGCTGGCACGCATAACGTTCGTGTCGAAATGCCAGAATTTTAGGAATATCCGGCCGATGGAAGCAATTCGTGCCCTGGTCAGCCCTGGATCGTGGGCCAGGAGACGCGAAACAAGGTTGGAAACTTGCATTCGCGCATCAAAGGTGGCCGCGGCATATTCAGCGAACAATGTTATAGGAAAATTAGAAGTAAGTAGAGAGCGTTCCCACCCATCTCTCCCGCCAAAAGACTCGATTGTTTCCGTCAGTAAATCCGTAAAAACTTCGACTCGGCCGAGGATATCAGGAGCGCTCTGCAGGACGGGCACGACTGTAAGTGATTCACTCTCGTCAGGCTTTCGGTTGCCAAGGTTGTCTAGAAACGTAAAGTCGGGCTTTTGGCGGTGGAGTTCAATGCATTGTTCGACAGACGGAAATTCGGGATCGAGCTCTCCATCGTTGGCCGGCCTCTGGGTGTGGGCTAAGGATAGATACCTCCACTCTATCTTGTGCTCGATTGCCGGTGACAGGACCGGGCCAGAACCCTCGCCAAGGGAACCAGTATGCGTGGGAAACAATCCGCCGCATGGCCGCAGCGGTGTTGTGAAGTTCAGTCATCCTGTTCGTGTTGAACTCCTTGGTGGCATCGTCTCTCTCCAAGCATTCGCAATAGGCACCGTTTCCGACATGGTCCTTGTTGAAGCGACAGGCTGTCTCGATTTTGCTGACTCGAAAGACAAGTTGATCGTCATGAGGGTTATTCAGAATCGGAAATGACGCCTCCATCAATGCCATGTTGAGGAATTCGACCATGGATTTGACATAATTCTCAGCAGCGGCTCGTGCTTCTATGTCATTTTCATCAACCATGCTCTCAGTGAATCGCCTCGGCTTGGTGAAGGGCTGCTGAAGGAATTTGCCGGTGCATTCGTGACAGGGGATATCGTATTCCTCGGATTACTTGGCGAGAGCTTTTGGGCTTAGACACTCGGCATATCTCGGGCTGGCGCATCGAATAACATACCGGAAGGTATGCTGCGAGGGTGTCCCGCCTGGAAAACACTTGAAGGTTCTCGTGAGAAGGATACACATGGTTAACGGGAGGGCGGTAACAGTGCCGATCAGTCCGTCGGCGAGATCTGAGGATTAGCAGAACAGAGGTTCAAACTTCAAGTAGAGGGCAGTCTGGTGATGTCGCCTTTTTAAGAAGGACAAGAGAGTAGGAACCACAAGTTGCTTGGCTGAAGCATCCGGCTCGCAGTCTTGGGGTAGACCGAGAGCGAAGAGACGTCAGCGAGTCGATAGAATCTCGAGGGATGTCCAGGCATCGCCACCATGTTCAAAGAGGTCAACAAAGACACCCTTTCTTTGGCACTTTTGAAAAGCGGGAAGTAAACTGCCATAAATGGCAAGGCTAGATCCTAGGTCGTCTACATTGGTGGTCGGTTGCGGCGGCAGAACAATTTGAACTCGTAAAAGACAATGGGTCAAAAGGGAGAAGATACGGGTTTTGCGTATCGGTGAAAATGATAATAGCACTGGCTCCTTTTCCCCGACTCCCAGCACAATGCCTCGGTGTAAGGGGGAGGGTTTCCTTGAATTCTGGCCCAAGCTGCAAGACATTGTGCATAGAAGACACATGGCACTTGCTCAGAGTCTCTTTCATGGTATCCAGGTGACGATACCACGGTTCGAAATGTCGTTTGGCGGCAGGATGTGATGCCCGATTGGGCCAAAGACGAGAAATTGTAGACGACTGCAGGATGCAGCTGCATGGCGGCTCGTGGTGTAGGCCGACTGGCTGGGAGACCGCTGCCGGTTCGCCCTGTCTGCTCGGCCCAAGAAGGCCTGCTTAATTGGTCTGCTCCAAGGCGAGGGAGCCTGGTTCAGGATCAAGGAGCCAGAGCCGTGGCTTGAAGACCGAGGATGATGTTTTTATTCCCCAGAATGAAGAGGATGTGAAGGACTGGTCGGGCTGGTGTACTTGAGGAAGGAGAGGAAGAGGAACAGCTGAGTCATCAGTCCACTTAAGTAAGCCAACCGCCACAGCATCCCTCAAGGTCCCCAGGCCTTCTAGCTCGTTCGTCGCTGCCCCCTACGATGTTGAACTGCACTGCTGGCAACTGAAGACGAGGTGGAAAGGATCCATCGTGAGATCCATCCGTCAACATTCCTCGTCACCGACTCGTCCTTTTCTCACGATGGAACACCCGCCGGCCCCGCTGCCCACTCCAAACAGGCCTCATTTAGCCTTTGACACTTGTCGACGTGTTCGATCGCGAGCTCACCTAGGCGGCGGGTACCAATTGGCCCCTTGATAGTCTTGATGCCCAACCAGCCATCTACGATCTCCATCATTGCCTCCAACCGCACCGCCCTTTGCTCACTTATCACGTCCGGTACCGCAGAAGAACACTCTGGAGGGGCGACTACCGAATCTTCAAGAAGAAGAAGAAGAAGAAGACGATCCAGCCAGGCCAAGACCAGCCAGTGCAGTCGCCGCCATCAGCAGGAGGCCACCAGCCCATTGCAGGTGAATGGTAGACGAAAGCCTCACCCAACGTGACTGGCGGAAAGTGTCCCCCCACGACACCACCAGCAATAGCTTCGAGAGACTACCCTTGGGCTACGAGCGGCCCGACGAGTGCGGGAGCTGCTGCGGTAGGGGACCATCGCCACGCCTACCACCGGTTCATTGGTTTGGCAGCTGCATGGACCGCGCATAATCGCGCCCAGCCTGCTCCTGAGTCTGCTGCATCTGGAGACTGGCTTTGCCTCTCGGCTGCTCGTTTGAGGCGGATATACAGTCTTACACTCCCTTCTCCTTCTCCTCCGCATTCGCTGCACGATGCCACTCTTGCATATGCGCCCCCGGTGTTATCCTCTCGGATTCACCACGGAACCTCCTTCAACCCAGGCGAGCTGCCAGCTACCTTACACCGTCAGTACCCCCCGTTCATCTTGCCCATCATCTCATCCATAGCAGCCCAAGAGATGGTGAGGTTAAATATGTGTCGTGGACCTTTCGCATTCTATCTGCTATGCAGACCGTTCTGCTTTCTCTGATTCCACGTTCATCATGTCCCAAACTGTTCTTTTCGTACGATTTCGGTCTCCCTCTTTCGTGATACTTTGATCATTGTTGTACCATTTAGGTCTTCTATTATTCGACTCAACTTCGTCGACGCCCGCCTTCTCCTGTCACTTTGAATGTATATCCCTCAGCCCCTCAATGGCCGGGCGCCAAGGAGCTCCAGTCTTGGGGCAGAGCCTCGCTCCCCCGGTTTCGAGGTGGCAGCGCGTGCGGACAAAACCATCAACGACATCACAAAGAGACAGGTCTCGATATCAGGTGGCCAGACCACCAACCTGACCGTTGGTGTCACGGTCGGGGTGGCCATCCTCATCTTTATCCTTGGCGCCGGAGCCTTTCTCTACTATTACAGAGTGTCTCTCAAAAAGATCAGTCGCCGTCGACATCGTCGTCGCCGCCGCCATCACTCGCACAAGTCATACAGCTCAAGGAGCTCAAAGAGCTCGGCCGATGACGGCCCCGCTTCACATCCACCTCCTCCAGCGCCGCACTCCGCACCACGCTCTACCGCCCCGTCTGCCACGCCTGCCGACCCCCCTGCCGACCCTCCGGCCGATGCTCCAGCCGACCCTCCAGCTGATACCCCGGCTGACCCCCCTGCTGAGAAGTAGGCTTGGGTTGGCGTTACACCCTCACCCAGGTGAGGCTTGTGTTATTAGGGAGAGACCTTGTGAAAGAAAGTCTCAGGTGCGTTGGTTCCTTCTCCGTGAAACGTCAAAAAAAAAAAAAAAAAAAAACCCCCTGACATGAAAGAAGAACCCCTTGACCTGAAGTGAGTTGTATTATGCAGGATTTGACATTTGTCCAGAGCGGGAGTTGGCGGATGGAACCCTAAGGCGAACCCAGGCGCCATTACCTTTCCTACTGACCCCAGTAGTGTTGTACGTTTGCGGTGTATACAATCTTGAATTGATAATTGTTGTTTTGTTCTTTGTCTCAAGTATTTTGATATATGTATCTCTTGGTTCTATGTGAACAACAATAGCCTTGCCATTTAGCCTCCAACTCGTCTTTGGAACATTCGCCCTTACTGAAAATGACCGGATATTGCAATATGCCTCCCTCGAAAGACCAACTTCATCACTATACATATTACACAGCCGCCATCTCATTGTCTTCCACAATCACAGCCCCATTACCAGCAGCCTCCCTTCTCAGATCTCGAGCCTCAGGCTGGATACCACACAAAGAGTCGAAGAAGGAGTAGCAGCACTCGTTACAACTCACCTCCCTGTCACCATGTACATCATTTTCCGTGGCAAACTGCTCCAGCCGGAAGTTCGGGTCCACACCCCATCCCATCTCTAACCCCATGTCCTGCCCAGGCGCCGGCCCGTAGTCGATGAAGCCGTCGCCCAACGGCATGTCCATTCCCATACCAGCTACCGGCGCTGGATGCATGGGCATAGCCGTCATAGGAGGCATGGGCATGAAGCGTATCGCAGGTTCGCGAGGTTGCGAAGAACGTTTACTGCGCCGCGCCGGCTTAGTTTTGGCCTTCGGCTTTGCTTTCTTGCAAGCCTTCTTGGGCTTCGCCTTGCCCTTGGCATGATGGTGATGATGGCCGTGTTTATGGTGGTGATGATGATGGTGATGCGTCCATCCATGTACGTGCGGGTGTCGAGGGGGATGTATGTGAGCATCCATTTTCGCCTTTGGATAAATGTGGTGTATGTGAGGCTTATGAGGCTTATGGGGATGTATATGTGGTGTTTGAAGACCCGTCTTTTTGCGTGGTTTGGGGGAGAAGACGCAGTTGAAGCAAAAGTATATGAGGCTCACTGCGGCCAGGCCACCGATAAGACAGCCGATGAGCATTCCTGCTATTCTGCCTTCCTCTCCTCGGCGTACCAGATGGCTTGTATGGATTGTGGAGGTCGGTATTGGCGCCATGTCAGGGGCGGCTGAGGTCTGGCCTCAGCTGGCTTGTGTTTCTCTCGCAATCTAGTCATCGCCATGACTATCTCTGTCTTGCCTTCCATCTCAGGGGGGAAGGTGACGATAATTGTATGAATCATCTTCGAACTCTCTCAAGCTTGGTAGCATATTTGCTTCCCAGAGCCCGTTTGCTACGAAACAAAAGTCTTCAGGAGAAGCAATGAGACATACCCTACACATCTGAAACTAGAGAAGCAAGCGGCAAACCCACGACAATCTGTCTCTGCATGAAATCCCATGATGCCGTTTCAGGCACGCCTCCACGATCTCCAGAAAGCCAGTCCCAAACAGCCAGATGAGGTAGCACAGCGTAGCACACGCATCAAATCACCACAAGGTCGGTAACCAGTCATGTTTGCGTTTGCATCTATGATACAAGCTGGCCATTGCTGACTCTGCAACCTTTCCTCCCCTTCCCATCGAAAAACACGTGCTTGCGGTCGCTCAGAGTAGCAAACAAGGACGGGACGGGAGGGAGGTTGCAACTATTCTAGATCCTACCTTATCCTACAAACCATACTCTACTCAAACCATCAATCCACCCCCTTCAGCCCCATCGCTACCGAAAAATTCAAAGCAAAGAGAAATCTGGGTATTGCCTCTGTGCTACTGGGCATTGCCATTTCAGACCATCGTCAAAATCATCGCTCTAGTCGCCATATCCTCATCAAGCTATGTCCGGGAAGAGCATCTGGGTATCTCACGATCATGTATGCGCTTCCTCTAAGAAAAAGGAAATCCCTCTCTCAACCCCTCCGTCGACCACGCCTCTCCTCCCTCCTCTCCTCCCTCTCCCGAATCTGCACCAAGACAGAACCAATAGCCTCCTGCACCTTCCCCGAGCGCTCCATAAACGCATCGTAAAACTCGCAGTCGGCGTGTCCGGGCTGCCGCTCGTTCAGCGAGATGATTGTATTGGAGAGCGTCTCCAGTTCCTCCTTGAGCGGCGCGTAGTCGGTCCCGTATCCGCGTCGGCGGCGGCGGTGAGTCTCGTCGTCACCGCGATGGTGTCTCGACGGCGAGGGCGAGCCGCCGCGGTGTGGAGGGTACCCGTTGTCGCGGCTATTGCGTCTTCTCCGGTCACGGTCGCGGTCTTCGTCTTTGCTGCCGCCGGCGTGTCGTCTCCCGTGAGAGCGATCCTGTGAATGGTCGCGAGAGTATGCGTCATGGTCCCGGCTGTCTCTTCGTCCCTTGCCGTGTTTCCGTCCACTCGTTCTCTCGTCCGCGCGCCTGTCGTCTTCTTCATCCTCCTCCCCACCACCGCCGAAGCGTTCCATAGCCTTGGAGAGAATGTTCTTGCCCAAGTGCTCCAGCATCTCCATATCCATATTCGGAACGCCGCCCCTAGCGCGCTCGTCATCGTCATGGCCATGGTCTTTGCCGCCTCGCGTGCTCAGGCGCCGGTCGTCGTGGTTTCTCCTTCCTCCTCCGTTCTTGTCTTCGTCACCCCCGCCGCTCAGCTTCTTCATATACTTCTGAACGGCATATTCAACGAGTCCTCGGGCGAGGGTCTCGAGAATGATTTCGATTTGGCCGTGATTGTTGCCGCTTCCGCCTCCGCGCCCGCCGCTGTGTCGGTTGCGATCGCGGCCGCCGCGGTTTGGGGACGGCGCGGCGTTGCGGGAGCGTGTTAGTGTGCGTAATAAGCCATCCATGACCACGGGGGATCGGGATGCATTGGGGTTTTGTCGTGCTGCTAGTTGTGCTAGTTGTGCGATTGGAGTAAAAGTTGAGCTGAGCGAGTGTGTGTAAGTCGTAAAGAGTGAATGCTCAGTGGTGTAAGTGAATCAGTCTTCGGTCGTATAGGTGCAAAAGAATGAAAGGGAAAAGAAAGAGAGAGAAAAGAGGAAGATGAATCGCTCTTCTTTTTCTTCTTCTGAGGCCCCTCCTCGACTTTTTGTCCCGATTCAGTAGCAGGATGAACTTGTGGATTAAAATGATTTAGCTTGGTCGTTGGTGGCGCTGCGAGTCGCGCGGGTGGTTGTTGGTCATGTGGTGATGGTGTTTTCTCATGTGATTGAGTGAGCGTCTGCCTGTGCAAGTGAGACAGGCAGCACCAGGCACTGAGAGAGAGAACTGCGAGTATTATGTAGTCAGTTGGTCGCACTTTTTACCTTTCGCAGGCAGAGGGTAAAATGACTTTTTCTGTTTTTGAAACGACCCGCGGTCTGGTGCGGGTTCAGCGTGGCTCAGTTGTCTTTTGTTTTTGGGCAGTGTGATTGATGTTTTGTTGGTGGTGACTGACTGGGCGGGTGAGTGAGGTGAGCGCGAGAGAGTCACAGACTGAGGTAGGAAGGCGCAGCGTGTGAGGCAACCCGGGGAAAAGCGGGTTATCGTCGGAAAAGATGTTTCGCTGCCTAAGAGACATCGCATGTGAGATACTTGGAGGATCCCGTGTATATTCTTGGATTTATCTCCCAAGTCTAAGAAGCTGTTGGTGAATATGCGCTCACTCGCGGTGTTGGCCTCAAGGCATGTGGAAGATTATTGGCCGTCAATTTGTGGCTTGGAAGAGAAAACAGCACCTGTCACTTCCACATACCATGCATTAACAGACGCACGAGATGATCGAGTTCGAATATGTCCATTTAAAGATGCTTGCGCCGTATTTACCGGCAAGGTCGTGCTGCACCGAGCTCTTTCACCGGTTCCTAGCACTATGTACACTATGTTTATCATTGATCCTGCCATCTCCGGCATTGTTTCCCCACGAACGCCTTGTATACATGCACATATGCCAGCCATGAGAACCATTACGCGAAACTTCGCACTTAGCTGAGAAGCTCCTTGATATCCTCGATCCGTGCAAGCTTCTTCTCCTCGTCGCTCATCATTCCAAGAGACGTAGCACTAAGAGCGTCAAGTCAGCAAACAGTCGCACATGAAGCACATGTAGGGGTCAACTCACATAAACTTCTTCCGATCCTGGACCCGAAGCATCCTCTCCTCCACGCTCCCCTTGACGATGAAGCGGAACACCTTGACTTCCTCATCTTGACCCATGCGATGCACGCGATCAATCGCCTGAGCCTCGACCGCAAAACTCCACCAGGGGTCCATCATATACACTCTCTTTGCTGATGTCAAGTTCAGCCCCACACCACCAGCGCGGAGACTGATGAGCAGCACGGTAAACGTTGTTGACTCTTGGAACTCAGTGAGGACCGCCGCGCGAGCCTTCTGCGCCATGGATCCGTCGAGGCGGAGGAACTTGATGTTGACTCGCGCCAAAGCCGGCTCAATCAACGTCAGGAACGATGTAAACTGGCTGAAGACGACAGACTTGACCCGCGGTTGCTCTTTTCTCAGGTCACGCAGGGACTTGATCAAGGTCACGACTTTGGCTGAGGAGTTATTCACGCCCAAGCGCTGTAGACTAATCTTAGACTTCTTGAACACGTCCGGATCGTCGTCGTGGCGAACAACCTCGAATAGGTCGCGATAGTTGATCTCGGCTCGGCAGTTGGGGCAGGTCGGCACCTTATGCCGATCTGTCTGATGCTTCATGTAGTCCAGAAGGCACTTCTTGCAAGCAGAGTGCCAGCATCCAGTGACCGTCTGCTCAACCATGGGCTCTTCGGCACAAATCGGGCACTCGCTCTCGGCCTCGTCGCGGATCTGGCCGAGGATATGCGCTCCAAACGCAGCTGTGTTGGATTCCGATTCGGATACCGCTGCTGTGAAATGTTCAATCAGGGAACCTAGGTCCATGTCGTCCGCAAGGCCGGCAGCCATATCAGCCGCAGCTCCAGCTTCTACCTCGTCCGCGACAAGCTCCTTGTTTCGCACCAAAACCGGATGACAACAAGATTGGCGTAGGCGCAAAATGTGAGCAAAAATGCTAGTAAACGCTTTCATGACCGTGCCTGCTTCCACATTCTCCCTGAACGATTGCTTGGCTCTCGTAAAAATGTAGTCGTAGATCTCTCGTTCTGTCTGACTGAGCTCGACATCGACGATTTCGACATGTTTCGGTGGAAGTGGTACCAGTCTTTGAGGGGTTAGCTAAGATGCAGTAACTCAGAATGCATCCACTTACGGCTGGCCATCAGGCGTCTTCATGTCTTTGGTACGTCTGAGAACTAATGGCTCCAGCACTGTCTGCACCACATCAAGTGCCCTCATAAAGTCCTTGGACTCGAAGGGGACTGTGATGAAAGTCTTCCAGAACGAAAAGTTGTTCCAAGGCTCCACACGAAGGAAACGAACCAGGCTGAACAGATCCTCCAACTTGTTGACGATTGGCGTTCCAGTCAGCACCCATCTGTGCTCGGCAGATATTTCATAACACGCTTTGGCAGTTTTCGACTGTCGGTTCTTGATGAGGTGGCCCTCGTCCAGAATGACGCGGAAGAAGTTCAGCGAGAATAATCCGATATGAGACGACTTGTCACCCTTCTTAGCCGCAACCTGGTTGAACTCTGACAAAACCACACCATAACTGGTAATGACCACGTCAGGCGCAGATGCTGCGCTTGCGGCGCAGCACACGGCCTGGAGGTTGTTGGCCTTTTCGTTGCCGTAGTACACCATGGCCTTGAGAGTGCCTTCTTTCGAGGCCTTCTCTGCCTCGCTCTGCCACTGAGCTAACAACGACATTGGTGCCACGACGAGTGTTGTACATGGGGCGTTTAGCACGCTTGATGAGTTGGACGCAAGTCTTGGAAGCTCGTTGACGGACGTGGGAACACTGCCCATCGCCTTGGCTTGCTGCGCGAAGTCGGAGCGGTGGGTGTGTACCAAACTGAGCATCTGGATGGTCTTGCCGAGACCCATCTCGTCGGCCAAGATACCGCCAAGGCAGTTTTGCTCTTGAACAGGAAAATCGAGAGAAAGGTCTCCCGAGTATGGGTTGACATAGAAATGTTGCTGATCATGGACCTGAGGAAGCTCCTTTTCGTCGGTGTCCTTGAGTGGCCATGTATATTCCTCCCACAGGGGATGCATGCTTGGCTCCCTGTTGCTCTTCTGGTCCTTCTCCTTCGTCATCATCCAGTGCAACGCTTGCTTCTGGTAGGGTCTCAGGTTCATGGCGAAGGTATCGGCAGGCTCCGCTTCGGGTGTGTTGAAGTCGAATGACTGGGCCTTGCGATAAAGAGCATCAAGCTGGTCCTGCTCCAGCTCTTCGCCTTCCTCTTGTTCGTCTGAAGGGGGCGACGATCCCGGCGCTTTGTCGCTTGGCTTGGCGGGGTCTTTCTCCTTCTTCTCATCCATCTCTGCAGCCTGCAGCAAGCCTTGTCGCTGGTGTTTCGACGCAGTGGCATTAGCTCGCGTGGGTTCGAGGTTGATTTCAGAAAAGAGCTTCACCAGCGCCACTTGCCTGAGGCGCAGCTCCTTCTCCTCGGTCGACTCTTTTTCCTCGAAGAAACCGGCCGCCCTATTGTCTGACACCTTGAACCCGGGCCGACGGAATGCTGCTGCTAGAAGATAACACTTCAACTGGATAAAGACAGTGTCGTTTGTTCGCAGACGCTCAGGGGCGTATACGCAGGTACCCTCGAACCTGCATATCTGCTGGTCCATCAACGTCGAGACCCATTCAGCTGTTTCTTTCTCCAACCTGCCAATCTCGGACCCGCTACTGTTTGTAAATCGCACTAATACGTCGTTTCGCTTTGAGCCCGGAGCTGGTCCACGCTGAGGGGCGTTTGCGACGCCGAACTTGGTATTCAGCTTGGACTTTGGTGGTTGGATCTTTTGCCGTTCGATTCTGACTACATCTCCGTGGTTAAGCAGGTTTGCTCCACTTCGTGTGGCCCAGCCCTCGACACCGAGAGATCCGATATATCTTGCCTCGGGCATTGTGCGTCTGTTCACCGGCTTTGGCGCATCCTCCATGGGAGAATCTTGCTTCGTGTTGTTCGCTCTTGCGGCTGGTGGTGGTAGAGAAATAGCATTGAGAGACGGAGATTTCTTCTTGAGGTTCTTCCACGTGCCATCGAAGTACATATTGACAGCTCGCTCGAGATTGTTGTCGCAGCTGTCACGGATTACATCCAGCACTTCCGCCGTAACCTTGTCTCCTATGAAGCTCTCAAATGTCTCCTGGTCGAAAGTCATGGCAGACTCTTCGCGCTGCGCATCTGCAGACGGGCCGGACCGGTTGGAGGCATCGTCGACTGGCTGTTCTACAAGCGGTCCCCGTGGTTTCGATGGCGAAGATGGGGGTTCAACATCTTCACTTTTGATTTGGGGCGATTGATCGTCGACATCTTGGAAGAATCGCTGCTTCAGCTGCGTTGGCGGGGTGGGCAGCACCGGGCTGGACCGATGGCTCAACACGTCGTCGTCCGAGGCGGCAAAGAAGCGTCTCCTCTTCGCGGGAGGTTCAGGAGACTGTGGGTATTCCATGACTGCCCAGATCGCCACCATAAAAGTGTCGACGATGGCGGGTCGTGTTGGGTGGTGTGCCACTGACACTGAATAAGACGGGCCGCCACAAAAAGTACCTGGACCAAGAGAATGGGAGACGCGAGGCGGATCAGTCAGCGCGACGGGGCGCGTCGGGTCGTCATGTGACTGCGTGTCTGCTGAGGTAAGTCAATTAAGAGACACCCCGGCAAAGACGTCATTACTCGCGACCAAAAAGTTCGACCTCGGAGTTTTAGTGCACGTACAGTGTCCGTACCTTAGCAGCGGCGAAAAAAAGTCCCACACCTAGGTACTCTATCCAGCCGCATCTCGCGAATTACAAAGGCAGCACCGACATGGCGCATTACACCAGCGTCTCTTCCTGAATGAATCGCACACGGATCGCCGGCCATGGCCTGAGAAGGCTTGTCCAGACCCCTCCACGGGGCACCAGGGGCATCGTCACAGACGCAGACGTCGTCAAAGCGAGGAAATACTGCCAATCGCAGCTTCAGTACGTAGCATCATTCCAGAACCATGGCAACTCGAGCTTCCCCAAAGATGCTAACTTGTACACACCCATAGGCACAGCGACTACGATGCGCACATAATAAGCCGCCTCGTCCCGGCGCGAGCAACAGACACTTACCTCGCCCTCCGCAGCCTCAACCTCGAACTCGTACGTCTCCCCGAGCTCGTCTCCAACCCGACCATCGGCCAGATGCGCATGCAGTTCTGGCGCGACTCCATCGACAAGACCTTTGCCGGCGTGCCCCCTGCCGAACCGATATGCGTGCTCCTCCACCAGGCGCTGCAGGACCTGCGCGCGCGCTCGCCAAACAATGCCACGGCGAGCTCCATAAAGTTCTGGGTGCAACGGCTGGTCAAGACCCGGGCGAAACACATGGACAACAGGCCGTATGCGTCGCTGGCCGCGCTGGAGGAGTACGCCGAGAACACGTACTCGACGCTCATGTACGCCACGCTGGCGTCGATGCCGCTTCGCTCGATGCAGGTGGATCATCTGGCGAGTCACATCGGCAAGGCGTGCGGCATCGTGGCCGTCTTGCGCGGCATCCCTGTGCTAGCGGCGCCGCAGCAGCAGCCTGTAAAGTCCCACGCCGGGCCGGGTGGCGGCCGACAAGATCCCGCGTTGCTCCTCCCGCTGGACATCATGGCCGAGGTGAACCTGCGCGAGGAGGACGTCTTCCGGTACGGCCCGCAGGCGGAGGGCTTTCAGGACGCCGTGTTCAAGGTGGCGACACGGGCCAATGATCACCTCATTACGGCGCGGGAGATGCTCAAGAACCTCAAGGCTGGGCAGGACGCCGGTCACGAGTTTGAGCATCAGGGAGAGGCGGAGCACGTGTACGAGCCGGAAGAGGACGACACGCAGCGGGACCTCCGGCGAGGGTTCGGGGTGCTGCTTGAGGCTGTACCTGCGCAGGAGTACCTGACGAACCTCGAGGGGACCAACTTTGACCCGTGGACCGTAAAGGCGAGCTGGAAACTGCCTTGGCGTCTCTGGCGTGCGACGAGCAAGAGTCAGATCTAAACGACCGTGGCTGGTCCTGTATATTCACGCATTTAACGGTGTTACGACATCAATGGGTCGGCTATGTAAGAGTACAGTGTAAGACTAGCTCCTCGGAATGCCCAAGTACTGCCCAAGACTGGCATTCTAGGAAGGCGAAACTGTTTTCTGCGGTGCTTGGATATCTGAGGAAGCGGAATATGTCTTTGGCGGCACGCGGGGGTTCGGGGCAGTTGTATGAGCCTTGGCTATCCTTCAAGAGGCCGTGTAAATAAGTAATCATGCTCCCATCAAGCGTAACCAAGACCTGAGTCTTGATTCAAGTGAGGCGTCAAGCACTATTTAGAGACCTAGAGACCCAGTGCTGACAATCCCGTCACCTGGATTGGCCGGGTCCTACGCGGGGACAGTGCCAATGACCAACTTCATCACGCGCGACACGGTCGTGGCTGAAGCTCCTTTTCGACCCCATATTTCTCTCCATGTCTCGACACCAGCCACATCTCGGAAAATTCCATCCTGTGGCGCATGAACCCCCGAAATAATTTGGCCGTCGTCAGTTGGAGCTTCTTCCGAACCTCGAATCATCCCCAGTATAGCGTCAATGTCGATACCAAGATGTTGTACGAACTCATAGGAATTGTGAGTCGGCACCATACTCTACTATTTATATCAGTCGCTTGAAACAAATGACTAACATTATCTCCAGGTGCGACCGGGCTCCCTCGCCGAGGTGAAAGAGTACGCGATCCATACACCTCTCCCATAAACCCCCTTCGAACCCAGCACCTCCCTCATCTACTCCCACGAACCCTATCCATCCCTCAAGATCCTTCCGAATTCTAACCAAACACCATCCACAGAATCGCCCTCACCGCCGGCCAAATCGTCCTCCGCAACGGCGGCGTCATCCGCGGCATCTCAAACTGGGGCGTCTTCACCCTCCCGCGCCCCGTCGCAAAGGCCCAGATGAAGCACAAGACAGGCCACTACTTTGTCATGCGCTACGACGCCTCCTCCGCCACACACACCGACATGCGCACCACCATCAACCTCGACCCCCGCGTCATCCGCACCGCCCACGTCAAGCTCGGCAACGGCAAGCTCGAGACCATGGCCCGCTTCGGAGACGTCAAGTGGGATCAGTGAAGGGCGTTGAAGACAAGAACGTCCTCCTCTCGTGGGGGACGTAGAATTAGAATGCCGATGACCATGACCTCGAGATGAGGGATTGGTAGCCACAGGGCGTGGGGTTGAGTTTTGCCCGCGTGGAAGACGGGAATCATGGCTCGCGGGCCTCAAAATGACAGTCGTTGTATGATACGGGATCCACCCCGAGCCGGCGCCGGGGACATTTGATTGCGCATGTATAAAGCCGACGATAGTTCGGAGTGTATAACTACGTGGCACGCCACTGATACAAATTGGACGCAAAGGTTCTCTAAACCACTGCGTTGAAAAAACATGCACCTTTTCCTTCACAGTCGGGCGTTTGTCAATCGGATGTCTGCAGTTCATGGCTGCTTGCGCTAGGCTAATGCTGGAAATCTCTACCACTGGTCATGATATCTGGCCTCCCGATGCAGCCTATCTCTGTAGTTTGAGCGGCCTCGCTGTCCATCAACGCCCCGCTGCTATGTACCAAGTGTGGGAAGTGCGCCGATTTGCACTTCTCTTGCTGTCGTCGGATTCGTCCCAGTCATTATATCAATAACCTCTAGTCGTGAGTTTCGGCCTTGTGTGGTGATGCCGATCCATTGGTCTGTTATAATGCCTTCAAGCGTCCAAGTCCATGGTCTCGGACTTGCCAATCCCTCTCTCTTTGCACCAAGCCACGAAGTCATCAATCACACTAGGCCATGCTCCATCCTCGTTCCAGAAGGACAGTGTCTCATCTGCCATGGACTTGGTCGCAAACTCGAGAATCTGGTTCCACATGTCGCGGTTGACAGATCTGGTCCACTTCTCTTCGAGGAACTTCAACCACAGCTGCAGCCAGTCCTGGTTCTTCGTCTTCCACTCCCATCCAGGCGGCGAAAAGAGGACGTTCCAGTAGACTATAGCAATCTCAAGGTTGAGTGCCTTCTGGTTATCCTCCTTGCTGGCGACGAAGGTGTGCCGGTACACCTTTCTGAAGTAAGCAGGATCAGTCGAGAGACTGCTGACGAGTGACTTGATATGGGAGATGTGCGCTTGACTCGTCGCAGCACTGTAATCATGTTAGTCTACTAAAGACTGACGCTGGAAAGGTTACCCGTACCCCGACACCTTCCAGCCATCGACGAAGCCTTTTCTGGTGATCTCCCCAACAGAGGGTGCCTGAAGAAGTTCCATCACGACCAGCAGCTCTGCATTCTCGATGTTGACGCCCATGTTGCCGAGGTATGCCATCGTGCTGTCAAGGCCCAATGAGTTCTTATCGTCAGTTGTGTCATCTATCTGCTGTTAGTCATGGGACGAAGGTATAAGGCCGTGGGATCATACCTCGTAGCTTGTCGAACATTTGATTCAACGAAGTATCAAGCGCAGAAGTTGTAGGAGTGGAAGTTCCACTACCGCCAGAGAAGTAACTTTTAGGAATTGTCAGTAAATGTTTTACTGCAATACAAGAAACAACAACTTCATGAGAACATAAACGATGTTGGGCTCCTGAAGCTTTAAGAGGCGCATGTCAGCTGGCAACTTTGCGCAGTACATGGCGAACTGAATGGGTGGAATACCCAGAGTGATTCTTCTCCTCAGCAACGAGGTTGTTTTTAGATGCTTTGCGTCTCGATGACCATAAACTCAAGCCTTTGGTAGGCAGTGCATTCTTCACTCCTCTCCACCCCATCGTCTTGATGCTCCTTCCTTCTCTCGACGTCACTCAGTCCCAACCTGCTTCGCGGTTCTGGCGTATCCAAGAACAAGAACGGAGTACGTCGGCTGATGTAAAACCGGGACAACCGAGTTCAGATATACAAAGATGTGCTGGCTGCGTGTGGTCGTTTGAGATAGGATGCTCGGGAGGATGATGAATGTTGGTCGAATTTTCCATACAAAGGACCGTGACCTTCGTGATGAGTGGCACTGGGGTGACAGCCGGTCCAGTCCGGAAAGGCGAGGCACTTGCGTCAACTAGATCGACCAATAGACGGGAAACGGCCGATCAAAGCAACTAGGTGGCGGCTGGCATGGCATCTAGTTGCTTTAAGGGCCATTCCATCCGCGTGAATGTTTCAGGAGGAATTGTCGATCGGCGTGGACTCGGCCTTTCTCCTGCGGTGTGGGCAACAATGTATCCCCAAGGAGCGAACTGTGACCTCGTAGCTGCAGAGGTGCCTCTCTCCGACGGGTGCATTGGAGCAGCGCAACGCTGAGTAGCGCTCCGAGGAGGGTTCGGCGGCGTTTCCCCCACAAAGGGCATCTCAGACCGGGCCAACAACGGAGCAAGTCAAGTATATGCTAACGCGGTATCCTTGCGTGCGCTGCAGGCCAAATTGCCCGAGAAGGGCCGGCGCATGGTGAGATGAGTGGTTCGGATAACATTAAACGGGCGGTAAAAGGCGATGGCAGAAACGGCGGCAATGTCGAGCAAACAACTAGGGGCGAGACCAAACGAAACGAAACAAAACCGCCGCGGCGGGGACAATAAGAAATCCCGAAAGGTATATCGGGTGAGTTGCACTTACGCATCGACGGCTTCATTGAGCTTGTATCCGGCGTTCTTCAGGTACTATTCGGAAGCTTGTAGTCAGCATTCCATTCCGTCTTCAAAATCCAACAGCCCGGTGGGCGGTCTCGTCTTCCATCAGCTGCCCCTCCCTTCCCCGCCAAGGCAGCATCGCGTCGATGCCCAGTCAAGCTCCAGCTACCAGACGGCACAACGCAACGCAGCGCAACGCAGAGTAGCGGCGCACGACAGGCTTCGAGGTTTCGCCGCCAATTCAACAGCGCGGTCCACGCCTTGCGAAGCCGAGGACGACGACGAGAAATTGGGAAAGCGCATGCGAGGAGGGCAAGATAGACGAAAAACCGAGGCCGCGACAACGAGAGCCACGACGCTATTCTTCTCTTGGACTCACCCGTTGTGCAGTTCTGTCGCTTGCACCGGTCAACTGAACGAACTGGGTGTTCACCGCCTTCTGGGAGGTCGACGTCGGCGCCATTGTGCTTGCAGCAGTTCTGCCCCCGTCTGGTTATGGCCTTGTTGCCCAAAACTGCTTTCTTGGTTCGGATGTGGGTTGAGAGAGTCGCGTGACGCAATCGGCCGCTTTCAAGAGTCGGTAACGATGCGACGAAGAACGGTATCGGCGATAGGGCAATGCGCTTCGAGGCAGGAAGGAAGAGGTCGAAGGTAAGCCGCTTGTTGAGGAGACGACACGATGTTCGTGCAGGTCAGACGTGACGGGGTGCGTGAGATTGAAAGTCGCCGTTGCAGTGGTGTGGTCAGTGGGAAGGGAGGAAGTAAGGTGGTGGAAACGAGCTTCGGAGGGGTGGGAGGAAGCAAGGCTGAAGCCGAGATGGTGGGGTAAGAGCCAACGAGCGATGCCTTCCAGTTTGGTTGCTGAAGGTCTTCCTGTCTAGGAATGGCGGGGCACTCTGTGTTTTTTTTTTAGCGGTAAGGCTCTCTCTCTTTCTCACCTTGGTGGGTGACCAAAGGACTGCTCAGTGATCACCTCACTTAAAAAGGTGCTGTAGGTTCAATGGCGGGCCGTCGACGGCGGGAAGTGGGACCCTCCGACCGCAAGAGCCCGCATCTTTGACCCCGCCTTCCTTATTAGGCCTCATCTAAGAGGGAACATTCTCCCGTGTTTCCATACTTACATCTCATGCTCGCCAGCTCAAACTCACTGCAAAGACCCTCAAACCTTCTATTCTTCATTCTTTTCGGTATGCCTGTTTCATCATCGCTGTTCCCGTTCGAAACTTTGAGAGATTCATGGCCTCTCATCAGATCTCATCTGTGTAAGGTAGGCGATGTCGTCCGACATCTCTTCTCAGATCTGATTTTAGAGACAGCAAAATTCGAGATTTTCTCTATCCATGAGGCTGACATGGACTTGTTTTTTTCTTTCTATTATCTTCAAACTTCCCAATCCCTGAAGCTTTTCTTCGTACTTGGCAGTTTACATATGATTCCCCGTTTCATGCCTTGGGGATAACTGTTACGAGTTCAGGCTTACACTAAGACGGCTATTCTTGAGGAGCGAGTTCGGTTGGCATATGCTCAAGGAACTCATGTAATACCGATTAGTCTCCAAATGAAATATGTCAAACAAGTCTTTCTCTTAACTCATTTAAACACAATTCCCCTGGAGCGAGGCTTCAGTGAGGAACCCTAAGTGAGAATTCAAGTCTGAGGTGAGAGTCGTCTCGTTGCGCACGTTGCTGGCCTGGCAAATGCACTGTGTTTTTACTCGTCACAGCACCTTCTTCACATTGCGCAGCGCCTACTCTAGTGGAGGTACACCGTACAAATCCTCTCAAACGCCCGAAGCAGCCCCACCAAGAATGGCGTCTACCAATGGCACTTGTTGCGCTTGACAACTGTTTTAATTGATTGGGCAGGCAGCAGACGCGACTTTTTCCTCGACGCGCCGTCCCGTTGCTGCATGAGGCGAGGTACCGTACTTCGTACGCTGCAGCGACAAAGACCAACTGCTTCCATTCTGAACATCCAACCCCCGACAGGAAAGCCAGTCTCGAAAGTTGCCTCGAGGACCACACAGCTAGCGACATGCCATAGGATGGACTCCCCACGTAGTCGGGACTCGAGCGAGCCGGCCGTCGACCCTGCGCATCCTTTCAAGGGCGTTGTCGTGTGCTGCACAAGCATCCCGCCAGACCAGCGAGTACGTTGTGATGCACACATTCATGCGCCCCTCTGCCTACCCTCGATCCGACCTCCCTCTTCTGCTTTCCACAACCTCGCCATATACCATCTTCTGACATTTACATAGACACAAGTAGCCACAAAGACTGAAGAACTCGGAGGCATCCACAAGTACGATCTAACACCCGACGTAACACATCTTGTTGTTGGAGACTACGACACACCCAAATACCGCCATGTCGCCAAAGAACGAACTGATGTCAAGGTCATGGATGCCAAATGGATCGATGCAGTAGGAGATCTATGGATGAAGGATGCTGATATTGACTTTGCGGCCCTCGAACGAGAGTGGCAGCTCATGCCGCTGGAGACCTGTGGCCATGTCGTCGATGCAGCCGATTCTACTGAAGCTAAGCGCGGGAGTCTGTTGCTTTGTATGACAGGCTTCGACGATCGTAAGCAAAGTCGACTAGGATCACTCTTTTCAAAACAGACCTGACCATTCCCAGCCGATCAACGCAACAGCATCATCGACAAAATTACCTCCAACGGCGGCGCATACACCGGCGACCTAACGAAACGAGTCTCGCACCTGATTGTCCGAAAACCCGAGGGAAAGAAGTACAAGGCCGCCAGAGCATGGAACATCCGCACCGTATCACTGGCCTGGCTCGAGCAGAGCATCGAGCGCGGCCTGATTCTCGACGAGCAGTGTTTCGACCCCGTCCTGCCGGCCGATGAGCAAGGCCAAGGCGCCTGGAACAGAGTTACACCAAAGAAGGCATCCGCAGGGAAACGACCGAGATCGGGCGCCGGCGAGGTTGGCCAGAGGAAGCTCAGGAAAACAGCCAGCATGAAGCTCAGCAGCCAGCGAGACATGCTTTGGGGAGATATCCTCAGTAACAAGCCCTCGGGCGAGTCCGCCGGGCCTGGTGATACGGCGGACAGGATTGAGGTTCAGGATTCTGGCATCCACGATCGAATGATCCAGCCTGCTCCTGACGCGGGCATTTTCTCCCCATGCTCTTTCTTCATGTCTGGATTTGAGCCATGGAAATCCAAGATTCTGGCCGAGACCATAGTATCCCTAGGTGGGCAAGTCTGCAACTCCTTCGAAGAACTTTCCACCAAAGGCTACGAGGCGAGGCCAGCCCGCAGGCTTTTGATTGTCCCGCAGGAATCCCAGCCTTCAACGCACCTTCGAGTTCCGCCCGAGCACATCGACAAGATCCAAGTCGTGACCGAGTTCTTCATCGAGCGATGTTTGCATAACAAAGCTTTCCGCGACCCAGATAATCACATTCTAGGTCGTCCGCTGCCCGTCTTTCCCATCAAAGGTTTCAAGGATATTTCCATCTGCACAGCGGGATTTGGTGGAATCGATCTGCTGCATGTAGAAAAGGCAATCACACAAATCGGTGCCCAATTCGCATCAAGGCTAAATGACACGACCTCGGTGCTGGTGTGTAGAGCGCTCGCGGAAACGAGGAAAGAGAAGCTCAAATTGGCCATCGACAATGACATCCCGGTCGTCAGCTCGGAGTGGCTTTGGGAGTGCATGACAATAGGTTACAATGTGCCCATCAAGGGATTCATGTTTGCTGAGCTAGACCAGCCATCTAGTCTCCAGCCCAAACCAAAGGCCAAAGAGACAACTAGGGAGGATATGAAGCAGGCTTTCCAAAGGACAAGGTCTGAGCCCGTGCCTCAAGCTTCGAGGAAGCCAGCCGCAAGACACTCTACAGTTGCGGGTGGAATCGACACGACAGCCTTCCAAGACGATGAAGGCAGACGGAAACCTACCGCACCAAACACAAAGGTTCCAGCCGCTAGGGAGTCATCGGAATCGGTTTTCGCACACCCCGAGAGGACAGTCGCGAAAGCTGATTCGACCGCCTCTCTCCCGTTCCAAACGGCCAAGACACATCAGGCAGACAGTTTCGGTGCTGGAACTGTGGCACCGCCCTTGACAGATGTACCGCCCAGCGAGTTGAACGCGGAGCGGCCAGTCATACAACGGGCGGGTCTGGTCAGAACCACGAGCGTGGCCGACAGCCTAGATGCGACCCCTATTTCTCTAACTGAAGCGCACGCTCCTGTTGAGGCCGAGGGTGGCGCTGATCCAGCCGCCGAGGAAAGCCAGGCCGAGACGAGATCAAAAGAGGACGACGAGGCGGAACGGAAACGTCAACGGGACGCAATGAAGGATGCTGAGAAAGAAGACCTCACCTCCAAACTCGCAACTCTTATCGAGTCGAAACCCAGCGGCGAGAATGCCCCTGACATGGAAGGCTCAGGCCCACCGCAGCAGCCGACAAGACGGGTCAAACGAATCTTTGGGCGCGCGGTAAGCAACGCATCGGCGGCATCTAGCGGAAGTGCCGAGTCGCGCATGGACTCGATGGGCCGGACGGTGGAGGAGAAACCCCAGCAGGAGAAGGAGCAGGAACCGCCGTCGACGCAAATACAGTACCAAGACCCCGGCGCCCAGCAGCATCGGGCCAAGATGATGAGCAAGATTGCCAGCGTTGGCGGCGAGGTTTCCGGCAAAGCGGCGGCTGCGCCTCCTGTCGTCAGCCAGCCTGCCAGGAAGAAGATTTCCACCATTGGGGGATTTGATTTCAGTGACGAGGCCAGGCCCAATACCAGGCAACTAAGACGCAAGTGAAAAGGTTGTCCGGTTACTACATCATCGGTATTTGTTTAAAACAAGTAGGTTACTTTGGGCGAATATTGTTTGGATTATATCAATCTCGAGAGGAGAAGGGGGGAACGGCCCGCGCGTTTGCGGGAAACGGGCGGCGGGCGGGGGCGGGGTTATAGCATTGCATAGCATGATAACAAAGACACATGGAATTGACGACGCCAAGACAGGGTTTAAGGAGTAGGCATAGGAATTTCATATATTTTAGGAGCAAATGAGATCATAAAAGCATCAATCTTGGGGGTATCTTTCATTTCGTAAAAGTATGGTGTACATCTACAACTTTCAGTGGCTTCATTCACCCACACGCTCTCGTACAACTCTTCATCCGGCCCCTTTCTTAGTACAGGTATCATGGGTTGCTGTTCAGCTTCGAAAAAAGATTTTGACAAAGGAGAAAAAAAGGTACAAGTCTGTTGTTCGAGGGTTTTGTGTGATTTCAAAAGATTTCCTTCCTGCTTCTGTTTCCTTGAATATCCTGTCCTGTAATCCTAGTTGTTCATCGAATCAAAATTGTGTCTTGGGCACAGCCCCAATGGTAAACGCCAGAAGGATATGTAGAAAGGGAAAAAGGGCACCACCTCCTAAGAACAGCAAATTGATTGATACAGGGGGAACACAAATGACCATCATACAACAGACGAGAAAAGACGGATCCGTAGGTAGTTGGGTAGATAGGTAGAGTAGATGAGTGGGTAAGGTAGATGTCAGGATCACAGCACAGAGGCCGCCTCAGTAAGAACGCTGAGCAGACTGGCCGCGGCACCACCAATGCCTACGGCGCCCAGCGTCTCGCCCCAGGCCTTCTTCTTGTCTCGCCTGTCGCGGTCAGATCGCTCGCGGTGATGACGGCCGGGATAATGGTCCCGATCACGGTGGCGATCTCTGTGGCCGTCGCGGTCGCGGTCGCGGTCCCTCTCGCGATCACCGCGGTCTCGGTCACGTTCCCGCTCGCGGTCTCTGTAGTGGCCGTCACGGTCTCTGCTCTCGTAGTCCCTGTGCTCGCGGCGCGAGGGACGTCTCCTCCGGTCGCGATCGTCGCGGTAGGAACGGGGAGACGAGGCGTGGGGATCGAGCTCGTGCGGCTGCGGGTCGAAGCGAACGTGGTTCTCGTTCTTGTTCTTCAGGATGGGCTTTGGTTGCACTGTTGCGGCGGGGGATGTGCCCTTTTCCTTGTCTGAGGGCGGGGGGACGATGTAGTACGTCTTATTGCCCTTCTCCTCATCGGGGTAGCTGGCTTCTGATGAGTTGTCGGACGAGTCCCAGAGAGGCTCCTCAGATGATGAGGTGTGTGAATCGCCGCGGCGGCGGGGTGAGCCTTGCGTAGGACCACCTTTTGGCGGGGGACCACCGTTGTGACGTCTTGAAGAGCGTGCCGCGCGGGCCTCGGCAGACAGACGAGCGTAATTTGTGATCTCTTCGCGGCTGAGGACACCGAGGACTGCGACGTAGTCTGGGCGAGCCTCATAGCGGACGCCTGCACGCTCAAGGATCTCGGGGGAGATGAGGGCACGGCGGATGCGCGTCCACTTGGCTTCCAGAGGAATATCCATGCCGTAGCGGTCTGGCGCAATACGGCTTTGGGATGTACGAGGGGATGCACCATATGCAGACGGGGGACCACCGTTGCCGTTGGGATGAGGGATCGGAGGTACGAAGCGTGGTGATACGCCTAGGTTGGAGGGCGAGGAGGAGAAGTCTGCGGCTGCGCGGGCGGCTGCAACATCTGGTGGCAGATAGCGGGTTGCCGGCGAGGTCGATGAAGGGGAGGTGCTATAGTTTTGAGCGGCGGTGAGGCGAAGGTTCTCCATGCCGGTGTTCATGGTATCCATGGCCATGAGGTCGCGGGTTGAGATGAGAGCAAGAGAGTCGTTATAGTCATCGTCCGCGCCGTGTTCCCTTTCATAAGTGGAAAGGGTACTGAACTCATTCGGCATATTGGGGGCGGAGCGCTGATCTGCCATCCGACGGTCACCTCTTACAGCCGGAGCATGCTTGTCATCGTATGAACCGTAAGTCTCTCCACGGCCTTGGTAGGATGCAGGTGTAACCGCCATGGCTGAATGGGGGTATGCGCGCTCTTGGGCGAGAAGCCCGCGGACGGATGGCGGTGCCGTAGCATCATTGCCGGTTGAGTGTTCCAGCTCGCGGACGTAGGCACGCAGAACCTCCTGTTCAGACAAGTTAGCCACAGCTTTGTTGTTGTCTGTATGTTCAAAATCATCGTACCTTGTTCTTGCGCAACACTTCCTTTGAGAAGCCCTCCTTCTCCAATTCGGCTCGAAACTGCTGCCAAAGGTCCTCTTCGTCGTCGACAACACCGCTGTGTCTCCGCGCAAATAACCTTGCTGCAATGGCGTCCAGCTTGTCCTTGATGTTGTCCAAGTTTCCGCCTTGTTCGTCAACTACGCGTTGGGCTTTACTAGGATTGTGTAGCTGCACTGTGTCGAGAAACATATCGATAGCTGTTTCTTGGTTGGTAAGTTTGGTGCGGACCATGGCCAACATATCACGCTCGCGCTCTTCAAGCTGTGTAACCTCGCCATACTTTTCGATCATGGTCTCGAGCTGCTTGAGGGCAAAGTCGCAGTCCTCAACGAGGGGTGCGAGCTGGCGGTTGTAGACGGACGATGCATCTGAGTTGAGTAGGGAATCTTGGTCTTCGGACTCGACCTTGAGGTGCTTGAGGACCGTGTGCAGGCGACGGACTACATTGGCTACATCGTCGAAATCTGGTCCCGATGCCTTGGCGCGACGATATAGGGCGCGGGCAAAGGCATCAACAGCTCTCAGGCTGGGGGGTGAGTTGCCGTTACTCATCACGAAAGAGTGATGGGATCGTTATGGTTGTGGTCAGTATTGGTGATGTTTCCTGCTCGGTCGACGAGCAGTAAGTGCTTAGGTGGGTGTGGTTTTCTTGGTGGTTGATGGTGTCGATGAGATAGAGAGGAAGAAAGACGGGAGGAATCAGCGTCCGTCTAAGATAGCGCGCTCTTGCGGGTAGGTGATGGATGTATTGGGACGCTGCGTCGAGTGTGATCGACGGCAATACGCAATAGGGAGGGCGGGTTAAGACCAGGGAAAGGTGATGCAAGTCAGGCACTGCAATAAAGATGTGGCATCAGAGGAGAGGCTGCGAGGTTCTAGATGTAGCAGGGGTGTCGGGAACGAGAACGTGGGTGACGGAGGATGAGGGTTGAAAAAGGAAAGGTTGGTCCGCAGGGGAAGATATGAAGAGAGGAGGGACTGAAGAGGAAAAGTGAGCAAGGGCGAGAGAGAGTTGATTTTTGATGTGCAACGTGAGGTCCGAGAATAACTTCCCCAAATACTGTCCTGATTCTGCTTCACCGAAAAGCTGGAGTCTAAGAGTCGGCAGGAAGTAGAGTTACTCAGCCTCCGAGTGTGAAGTATTCAGACAGAGAGTCAGGAGAAGAGAGAGAGAGAGAGAGAGAGAGAGAGGTGAGGTACATTACGGATACAGATAAGACAGGTGGGTAAATCGCAAACCAAGGCCTTGCTTGTGTGCTTGTCTAGGTGTATCCAGGCGAGGCCAGCAGAAACCAAGCGAGGAGCAAAGGAGGTGGTGACCCGAAACGGGGCCTCATGGCGATATTGTCATGGAACGTATCCGTACGTACAGTAAACCGGATGGCTGACAATGACTTCAACTGTCACTTGTGCCTTTTTGGGAGAGGGAAGAAAAGGCAAGGGAAACGCAGACAGGGGTGGTCAGGTTGTACCTCGCCGGTGTACTCTACTTGAGTCCCTGGCCTTGGGTGTGGCAGCTAATCATGTGGTCGCAACCCGAGGGCGACTCCAACTCGGCCCCGCGTCGCTTGGGAGAAACAGTCGACTTTGGGATGTACCGTGGGATGGAGGGGAGCACAGCTTTGACGAGTGTCCTTCTTCATTCATCTTCAAGGAAGGGGGGGCAGACTTCATTGGTGATGGGTTCGCGTGTATCCGTTCCAAGGCAGCGGATCTGCGCCGTGTCCAATAGGTCTATCCCGTCTTGTAAACGATGGTGTAGAGGGAGCAGAGGCCCGAGGGTTTTGAGCAACGTGGGCCAGAGCAAAGTTTCGCGGATGACTCAACTTACTCGAAAGCTACTCGAATGTAGAGAGATGAGAGTGACTTCGGACTTCTAACGGCAGAAGGGGATCAAAGAGGCACGCCAGGCATCATCAGCAGGATGTCGAGGCACACCAAGGCCAGCAAGTAAGGTACTCTTTGCCCGGTGCTGCTGCTGACATATACAAAGTCAACAGCAAGAAGGGGGAGGGGCTGAGATGAGCTTGTGATGTAGTGCTTGCTGCTTGCTGCTTGTTGTCGGTGGTGGTGGTTGGCTGGTGGGATGTGGGAGGTGCCAGAACGGGAGACGAGGAGCGCGCAGCAACTGCCAACGCGACAAGCAGCGGAAGCAAGCTCCATGCTCCATCTTCCTGCAGTGACGTATTTGCTCCAGATCCATGAAATCATACTGTCCGGGGGCACGCAGAAGACGAGACAGGGGGGCCGTCAGTGGCAGGGGGTCAGTGACGGACTGACGGTTGGATCTGCACCGTCTGCTGCCCGCCTGGGACTAGCTGCGCGGCCGGAGCAGAAGACCCTTTCTCTCCAGCCCTTTCCTTTGGGTCAGTGGTCACTCTTTCTCTGTGTATCTGTCGGACTGTTCTGTCTGGGAAGTGACATTGGTGGTCAAGGTGGTGTCTTTTGCGTTGTATGTCTCTCTCTGTACGCAGTAAGAGCTCAGATATCCCTCCCATGTACCACTCCTACTTCACTTCGCCCAGAAGATACATTGCGGAGACTCCTTTAGATCCTGGACATGGTCAAGTAGGCCAACCACCGGACTCGATCTTGGGAAGCTATCATTCATGAATCATCCCTTCTCCAAGCCTCTCTGTTCGAAAACTCATCAATGAAGATGAGACTTTGGTCGCGGCATTTGTTTGCCTACCCTAGATGCCTAGGTAGTTTTGCATGACGCCCTTTCAACTGCCGGAAATAGCGTCTACCAATCTTCAGAGCGACCATGATATCGCCGAGTTGATTGAACATGAAAAGTTTCGTCAATAATCACCCTGAAATAGCCCCGGCGTGTTTTGGAGAGATTTTGTTTCTCCATAGGGCTGTAATGCCAAACCTCGACCCTTCACCTCAAGTCCTCGACTCATCACGGGCGTCATGCTAACGACAGGGCTTGGCCTTGATTGACGCTGAGCAGCACATGTACCGTAACCGTAACGTTGTACCTGAACCCTTTCAGATTCACCCATCCTCGCCAACCATGTGGTCCGAGTTCTCTTTCTCTTGGAACAGCACCATCGTCACAATACGCAGTTTCTCCGGGGGAGATGGGACGCGCCACCCATGCCTACTGGGGTGTCCCTGTTGCCGCCTGCGCCACCCGTCTGGATGAATCGAGGGGCGAGCAGCAATCCAGGAAGCGCCGTGCAGCTCCCCCTCCCTGACCCTCTCTTCCAGCGACTTGAAGTCCCCTTCGGATTCTTCCAGAGAGCGACTTTGGAGGGACTGCCCCTCGCCAAGCCTCAGACAGGAACGCCGCCCCGCGTGAGCAGTAACAATCTACCTCACAGACAGGGCGGGCCACAGAATGCCCAGCGGTCCCGGGAAAGGCATCCTGTGGTTGGCGAGTTACTCCCGTAAACCAAACGACAGGCACGCCAAGGCAGACATCCAGATACCGACGAACAAGACGACGGCCGAGGAGCCACGGGGGGATCAGAAGCCATTCAGTTAGAACCCTGCTTGGCCCTGGCCCTGATGCTGTGCGCTTCAACTCGACACACGGTGACGGGTGCTCTGTCTGTAGCGCTCGGCAAGTTGCAGCGAGGCAAACGTCGGGTACACGAGCTCTGACAAGTGACAACTTTGTTGCGCTCTGGAAGGTTCAGGTAGCGTCGTAGTTTGGTTTCTTGCCTTTCGGCGGACCCCGAGAGATCCTATTTCCAGAAGCACCAGCAGCGCAGCGCGCTCAAACTTCTTCGTCCTTGTCTCTAGTAGGGCCCTCGTTCGTGCTGTCCTGCATACCCGGCGTTCCAGTGAATGTGGGTATCCTCGCTGCTGCACAGAATACGGAACAACACTTGCAGCTCTGAGAACCGATTGGAATACGGGCAGGGGGGAGGGGGCGAAGAACGGTATTTTTTTGGGTTCGAGACTGCATGTCGGTTCGTCTTGGCCCTGGGGAGAAGAGGAACTCCGAATTCCAAGGCCCCAAGGCCCAAAGGCGTCTCCGGCATCCGTATCGTCGAGTCCAACACGAGAAGACGCTAAAAACGGCTTCTAGAAGTTCTGGTCCCATTCGGCCCATCCGCCAGGGTCCTGGTGGGAATTTGAGCATCTCATTGGTAAGAAACAGGGTTCGTGTAAGAATCAGAGCTGTCTGTCGAAGACGGCTCCGTTTCGAAACCCACTTCAAAGTTCAGCCAGCCGGTTTGCATCTCCATCGATATTACGATGTGTGTAGAATAGAGTCGAGACTCGAGAGCGAGGAACCAGAAACACCGGAGACCCGGGAACGGGTGAGGGTGAGGGAAAATGGTCACTTGCTGACGAATGCCACTGCGGCAACAACACGGGGTCTTGTTGCTGCAGGACTTTGGACGCAAGGTATGCTTCGTACATCGAAGCCGGTATTTCCGGTGTGAGATCCGCGCTTTCTCGCTCCGCTGTGATGCTCGCCGACAAACTCTCGTCTGTGACTCTTTTTTGTCTGATCTCGTGGTTCTTTTCCCCAGTACGTGACTTGGACACTGTGTACAACCTTGGCTCGTTGCCTTGTCCATGCAACTTTCCGCCGCTTCGTGGCGGGACTTTGACGGTCAAGAGGAGATTGTCGAAAAAGTGCTTGATTCCGATACTATCCACATTCCCCATCCCACCAAAGATTCGGACGCAAAGCATACCTATCACGGCTGGGCGAGTAGATGTAGCTGACTGGTAGGCAACCCTTCTTCTTGCGTCTTCGTTGGACATGCAGCAAAGAGGGCGCAGGAAACGCTGCCCGACAAGCCACATCAAGCGCGGAAATCAGCGCCGCTAGCCAGTTGAGAAAGTCTCTTGCATCGGTTGCATCGTCAACAACCAATCAGATCTGCCATGGAGTTGCCATGAACTGCCAACGATTGCCCACGATGCAACTCCAAGGGCCTCATTCGCTTTCCCCCGCAATCCCTCAGCAGAGCCCCGAATGTGCAAAGCCACCTTTTCTCCATCGATCTAGTGAATTCGATAGTCTGTGATTTTCTTCTCCCACAGCTCGTAAGGGTTGTACGGGTTCTACGTTCATGACCCTTGTGGACAGGCTTGTACGACGGCAGAAGAGGCTTGTCGGATTCCCCTTCTGCTTCTTCTCTCGGCATCTCATCTTGTCCAAAGTACCGGACAGCATCCGGGGGCCAACCCGCCCAATGACGGGAAGTCACTTGAGACGGGAGCATGCGTCCTGAAGCATTTCGAGATATGGAGCTTGGGCCTCTTTGCATAGGTATGCCCCTCCTCTGTCTTCTGTCAGCAGTATCACGTCTTAGTCTGTCTTTGCCTGCTGCCACACGTCTGTTGACGAGCCGGATTGAGGTATACTGAAGCAACTCAACGGATGTTGAAACCAGATCTTGATTATTCAGAAGCTGAACCCGCTTCATGGCTTGACTTGCTCCCACAAATTGCTTACCGAAAAAGCCAAATGCCCAGGGTCTGGGCGCCTCAGGAGCAGCAGATTCATCAGCAAACAGAAGCTCTCCGAGAGAACAGTCCTCTGAATCGTGTACATCCAATTCAGTCAGTCCTCGAAAAAAGAAAAAAAAAAAAAACTCAACCTCACCGTTTTTCCTTTCTCTCGAAATGCCTCAGCTGTAAGTGGTCTGTCACACCGACGGGTAAGTTTCATCGTTCCGATTCGTCTGGTCACGGAAGGGTGCATCTCAAGTCAGCCCTGCCGGAGGCCAATCCTCATGTCAGCTGGCGCTAGAATTCGGTCGATGATTTCCATTGTTCGATCAATGCAAACTCTATTATGCTAGGGGAGTTATTCAATGATCGAGGGTGGCACGGCGTCTCGCAGTTACCACATGATTGGCCTTCACCGAATGTAACCGATGTTGCGGTCGACGAGAGGGAGAAATGTACGCTTCGGTATCCGTTCATGGTATCTTTTCGAGCACTACACTTTCTGGCTTGTCCTCGTTCTCTACACTTTTCCCTCTCTTCCTTTCCCTTACTCGCAGGCTACACTGTCACAGGGCGGGTTCCATTGCCCCAAACCATTAGCCCGTACCGAGCCTCCTCCATTTTTCTTTGTCTTCAGCCTTAACTTTTACTTCAAAGCCCGATAATCTCACACGTTGGTGGGGGGGCCAGATTCCTCGACATATTACTCTTTGTCTGACATGCGGCTCAAATGGAGATCCTCTCCAGCGAGTACGCCTTGACCTTCTGACTCAGCAGGTGTCCTCTCTCACGCGAGCTCCTCTCGAGCACCTCACCGCCCGAAACAATCTTCTGGTTAGACACATGCTGCTTGGACACGAGTCCCAAAGGCAAGCGAGTCGAGAGTTCCACATCGAGGGAGACCGGCTTAGCGAGGGCCCCAGCGCGCGCGGAAGCAGCCGCGTTGACTGGTGATCCCGTCTTTGCTGTTCTGCCGTACTGGACCGCTTCGCCAACGTAGCCGTCCAGGAGGACTGTCTCGTGCAAACCGGTCAGGGCTGCGCTGACCTCGTTGCTGAGGTTGGTAATGAATTCAAACGCGTCCGCACGGCCGCCCACGGAGGATGCTCCATTTGTAAGCCATCCACTGAGGCCGATGGAATCAATGCATCGGGAAATGAGTTCTGCAATGAGAGAGATGGTGCCATCCGACGGTGTTCCCGCGGCCTCGTCCTTGTCCATGTCTGTCATGTCAAAGTACCGTGATGTCCAGGCGCCGCGGTAGAGTTGTGTTCGTAGAGTGTCGATGAGTGACAAAACTTCTGTTGGGCTGAGAGTCTCGCGAAGGGCGCGCACCGTGGCGATGGACGAGTAGCTTGCGAGCTTCTCGAATGCCGTTGTGAGAGCTCGTTCACGGAGGTTGCGATCGTCGTCCATATGATACACAGCCACTTCAGCCATCTCCAGCGTTTGTTCTGTCTTTTCAATCTCCATCGCCACATCCTCTTCTTGCTCGGTTTCTGTCAGCGCAAGAAGTTCTTGCGGCGGCTTCATGTTGAGGGTCTGCATGATTGCGCGAACCACCACTAGCAGGTCCTTTTCGCCCAGCTTGGTTGCTGTGACATAGCTGAGGAGCAGCTCCATGGCGGGGTTCATCGCAACGAGGTTCTGAACCAGCTTGTCGATGACCGAGTCCTTGGATACCACCTCGGCCAGCTCGCTCTTGAAGGCCGCACACATGTTGGCATTAGTAAGCTGGCCGGCAGCAATCAGGTAGATCAAGACATTGCTTGCAGGCAGGTTGCAGCGGAGAACAGCCGACTCGGGGCTTTGAACCTCCATCGAGAAGACTCTGCTGATAGCATACAGCACCCACCTGCGATCGACGGCAGGGTACGCTTCTGACTCTGCCAGCCACTTCCAGGTCGGCGTCTGGAGTTCATTAGAAACCACCTCCTGTTGGACTGCGACCCCAAACCGCTGCGCGAGCAGGGCTTCGAATGCCTTCCAATCTTGTGCCTGTATGAACCCATCCGCTCGCACGACATCAGCCAGAGACTCCTTGACATATTCGTCAGACAGGGTTCCTGGGAGGTAGTTCTCAAACGTTTCGTTGCCAGCCTTGGGAAGGCTTGCTGGCACACGATCCGACCTTGGCAGACCTCTGCCGATGGAATCGATGAGAAGGCCTTCCTTGCTGTGAGACTTGGGGCGTTCGATCTGAATGGATACCAGTGTGTTGCCGACAACCGCTACTGCCATGTCGAGCTTCGACAGGAAAGTCACAAGTGTTGGCTTCTGCTGCTCAGTGGCCTCGGGGAACTCGACTGCTGTCGAAGCTTGAATCGAGTGGAAGGTAGGGTTCATCATGCTAGCGGAGGTTTTCGAAAGGCAAAGGACCGAGTGCTCTGACAGTTGGAGGAAAGAGGTCAGATCCGGCAGAGGCAGACTGCCTTGTAACTTGGGCACAGCGCTCGTCAAATCGTAGGTTCGAAGGACTGAACCAGAAAGCTGAAGCAGCTTTCCGGACTGGGTGTGGAGCTGGTATGTGGCTGACTCGGCGCTGATTTCGTCTTGCGAAGGCAAGGGCGTAACGTGGAGCTGGACCAATGGCTGCGAAGGTGCCGTAGGAATGATACCGACAATGATGAGAAATCTTGAGGTGGTTCCTTCGCTGGTAGTGCGAGCGACGAAGGCAAGGACGTCGGGGTTGAAGGTCTTGGGGTCGATCTGGCGTCCGAAAGAGCCAAAGGCGTCCTGTCTACCCTGGAACAGTCCATTCATGACCTCAGATGCCGCAGCATGTAGAGAGAATTCCACCTCGTAGTTTGAGACGGTCGCGGGAAGCAGATCCTTGCAGAGGCTGTACGAAGATGCGCTCCATTTTTCCTCCAATGCCTCGCCGTCCAAGCACAAGACCTGGCCGTCCTTGCAAAGAGCAACGACATGGCCCTTGTCAGAATCGGTTTCGCTGACGATAGTGGTATCGACGGCGGCGGAAGTGAAGAGATGCGTGATCGGGGACCTATGGCGCACTCGCTGAGACGTGCTAGCAGAGTTCGTCTTGCCAGTCGTGTCGATCACATCGCGGCAGAGGGTAACCTTTGCGCCAGAAGTGTCTCTCGTGGAGAGATATGTGTAGTTGTTGCGACCACTTGAGCCTTCTCCCTGGAATCGGATCGAGTGCGGCGCGCAAGTGAAGGACTCTTGAGGCGGAATCGGGTACGATGTTCGCAGGCCGGACGACGGCACCTAAGCTATTGTCAGACGCTGTATTGAGGAGGCACCCCGATACAGCTACTTACGTGATAAATGTTTGCTGCTTCTCCGTCCACACCAACAACGACTTCCAGCCTCTTCCTCTTCTTGGACCCGGGCTTTTGTGTGTAAACTTCGCCAATGTGGTACTGGCCCTTGGTATGGTCGAGGGGACGCGGCAGCGATGCCAACACGTCTGGCCGGTGGATGCGGAAAGTGGGAGCCATGTTGTATCTTCTTAAAGCCTTGACCTACAGAGATACTGCGAATCGGTTTTTGGCGGGGCTCAGGTCTGGGTGCGACTGCAATGGCTCTTCCCAACCTCGAAAACCTGGCTGTATAAGTGAAGGTCGCGATGCCGAAGGAAAAAAAAAAGTTGGAGGACTCTGCTGTAGTGGGGTGCAAAAGTCGATCTGATGATAGTTTCGCACTGTCCTGCCCTGCAGAAAGATGCCAGAAAAGACAGTGTGCCGAGATACAGAAATTATTATCGTCGGATAATCTGCGGACCGCGTAGCGTATCGATTAGATAAGATACGAGATAAGATAAAATGGGAATGCTAAAGGTGGTGGGTCCAGGATGTTAAGTGTAATGGACGTCGCGCGACACGCCTACTGCTGCCCCCGGCGATTTGGAGACGCGATTCACGCGACTGGAGCACTCGATACTTAGACAACCCACCCACCTCGACTTCTCCCACCCAACTGTTTGCACCGCCATATCGAAAGCTTGGAGGAACTCTCTGTTATGCTCTCTTTTCTACAGTAGACGGAGCCAATCTTCAGGGCATTGGTGATTCCTTCAACGTTGAATCGCATACATCTTTCTTCACTGCCCAATTCCTGCCGGTTGCATGCCCGCTGACGTAGTCTAAAGGCGCGACGGCCCTGGCGTAGGTTCCCAAGTCTGCTGTTCTACACATTGACTGCGCCTCCGATGCTCTTTCGACCTTGACATAAATGTATGCTGAAGCGTACTTCCATCACAGCATCGCACGATCTCATGGGAACTCTTTTGGTAGCCAACATGGCCCCAGATGGGCTGGACGCCTCCCACACCACAAAGCTTCACCCATTTTTCGTCCCTGGGAAGGCCGCCGACGCCCCGAGAACCGATTCGAGTACCGACGACCAGCCTCAGACAGTCGACAGCACACCTTTGAAGAGCAAGCCCGTTCGATCTCGAAAACAAGCACGCACATCTCAGCAACCATCCAGTGATGTTGAGCCAGCGTCGTCAGACATAGGTGAGGATGAACAAGGTCGCAAGAGGCAAAAGACTGGTGCTGGCAATCCTCCAAGCTCTGGGAAGAAAAGAGGGCGACCCAGGAAGAAGCCAATTATCCCATCTGTCGATATCACGAGTCACTTTTCTCTGGTTAATAGCGTGCCGTCGACCTCGCTGGCCAACGAAGTCCCCCAAACGCCCGATCCCGCACCGATACAGCCTGATGTGGCTACCGGCCCGCTGAACCAGGCCCCGGTGTCCCTTTTGAACATCATTGATGGTCCCTCCAATACGACCCCGAGTGCGGCGAGCGCAGCTCCTGGTGCCGGAGAGGAGCCCAAAAAGCCTACCAAGGTGCTCAGGTTCAACCCAAAGACTGGTACAATTGGTTCACCTCCGAAGCCAAAACCAAGCCCTGCAGAGACATCAAAAGGCGCCAAGGCATCCAAATCGCTGGCAAAGCCTTCTCGCATCGTAATCATTAAGTACGGAATTGATGCGGCGTCACGCGAACGCATTGGCTCGAAGATTGAGCAGATTCTCACTACCCCAACGAAGACGACACCCCGAAAGCCTCGTGCGAAGGCTCCCAAGCAAGAACAGGACAAAATAAAGGCGAAGGACTCTCATCCCCTGTTTCTCGGCAATGCAAAGAAGGCTGCGAAGCCGGCGGACACGCCTTCCGCCGCTCCCAAACCGCCCAGAGCCACCATCTTCTCGTCGACCCCATGCTCTCCTAGAAAGCAGCGACTAGCCCCGACAGCTGGCAAGATCCAACTTCCACAATTTGGTGTCCGATCTATGGGTCTCAGAGTCCCAGGCGCCTCTCATCCAGCATGGCCGGCCCAGGGAATGGCACATGTAAGGGGGCTTCTTCCCGAGGAAGAGCGTCTCCCAGTTGCCAAAGACACCCAAGTTTCGTCCCGGAAATCAAAGGGCCAGACTACGAACATCTACCCTGGAGAATCTGTCATAGACCAGCTCGCCAAATCGTTAAATACCCTAAGTATCAAGAAGTCAGTCCAGGAGGCCGCAGAAGACTACGAGCCGCCACCCGCGGAGCTCCGCCTTCCTGAGAAGCACTTTGAAAGCGGTCGCAAGCTTCGACAAAGAATTAAGCGAGAGCTTCGATCTGTTCTACCGGTTATCTCAAGTGCAGACAGTGATGATGAGCTGCTCACTGCGTCCAATCGAAAACCCCATCCTGCAGTGGCTCGCCTTTATAACATGTTGGAAACCAATCTCTCAGCTTATGATAGGTCGCAATGCGAGGACCTTCCGTGGGCACACAAATACGCACCAATATGCGGAGAAGAAGTCCTTCAATTCGAAGAGGGCGTGTTGTTAAAGGAGTGGTTGCAAACCTTAACCGTTCAATCAGTCAACACAGGCACTGCAGACCAGAAGACTTCTGGCACGAAGCCTGGTTCGGCGGCAAAGAAGAAGCGGAAGCGCGC
This sequence comes from Colletotrichum phormii, assembly GCF_030913505.1. Classification (NCBI taxonomy): domain Eukaryota; kingdom Fungi; phylum Ascomycota; class Sordariomycetes; order Glomerellales; family Glomerellaceae; genus Colletotrichum; species Colletotrichum phormii. The sequence continues at coordinate 1,052,785 of NW_026851456.1, forward strand.
CAAGATGGACGGATTTATCGTTTCAGATGGTGATGAAGCAGACTTTCTACCTTCGGTCTCCGACGACGAGGATGAATGGCTGCCGACACCTGTTCACGGTGGCCCGAAGAAGACTGTAGTTCGCAGGGACGTTGCCAAAGATGCGAGCCGCCTTACCAATGCAATCGTCCTTAGTGGACCTCATGGCAGTGGCAAGACGGCTGCTGTCTACGCTGTCGCAAAGGAGCTCGGTTTCGAAATATTTGAGATCAACGCCAGCAGTCGCCGTAACGGCAAAGATGTCATGGAGAAGATTGGAGACATGACGCAGAATCACCTTGTTCAACATAATCGCCAAGGCGGCAAGGGTGATGCTGGGGACAACGCCGATGACGAGACAGCAAAGGACATCAAATCAGGCAAGCAAGGCACCATGACATCGTTCTTCAAGCTAAAGGCAGCTCCCAAACCAGAAGCGGCACCACAACCCAGGGCAGTCGACCAACCTTCCGAGGCACACAAGTCAGCAAAGGCAAAGACCCAGAGCCAAAAGCAGTCGTTGATCCTCCTTGAAGAGGTCGATCTCCTCTACGAAGAGGACAAACAGTTTTGGGCGACCATCATCAACTTGGTTGCGCAGTCCAAGAGACCATTCGTCATGACTTGCAACGATGAGACTCTGGTTCCATTCCACAGCTTCATGCTCTATGGAATCCTCCGCTTCACACCACCACCAGCACTCTTGGCGGTCGATGTACTTCTACTCGTTGCAGCCAATGAAGGTCATGCTCTTAGCCGAGCAGCCGTGAGCGCTCTCTATGAATCAAAGGGCAATGATCTCCGAGCGTCTCTGATGGAGCTCAACTACTGGTGTCAACTTGGAGTTGGTGACCGTCGAGGCGGCTTTGACTGGTTTTACCCACGATGGCCAAAAGGCTGCGACAAAGACGAGAACGGCGATGTCGTCCGTGTAGTCAGCGAGGGAACGTACTTGAAGGGCATGGGATGGATCAGCCGTGACCGAGCCGTGGTTCCCAGCACACGAGCTGCTGAAGAAGAGTTGGTGAGCCAATGCTGGCAGGGCCTCGGAATGGATCTGGGCAACTGGCATGATTCACTTGACATGGCCACATGGGCAGACAGCGTGGTGACTTCTTCGCCCAGCGATAGAGCTGCCGCGCTAGACGTGTTTTCTGAGTTCTCTGATCTCATGAGCGCAGCTGATGTCTGCTCTGGTGGTGACTTTGGCCTCAAGTTCCAGGCAAGTAGACTGAATGACGTCCGAAATCTCGCAACTGCGGCTAACTCATATACAGGAACCTCTCGATCCTACGCAACCGGATCTACCTATCAAAACCCGCGACGACTTCATTCTGGGCCGGCGCCTGCTCGAATCTCCATTCCAAACTGACTACACCTATACGGCCACCACCATCGCCACCGGCCTCAAATGCGCCGCTCGACAACTTCTCCAAACCGCACCCCTACGAGACGGCAGTACAGTCTATTTGGGTTGTTTCCAAGAAGACAGCGCAATCAGTCAAATGGGACAGTTCTTCGTCGCCCCTTCCCGGGAAGAGGTGATCAACCGCTATGACATGGCCGTGGCTTTCGATCCCATCGCTATCTCGGAGAAGGCAGCGGCCATGATGGCCACCAGTCTCGAGCCGTCAGTATTTGATCGTACGATGCGTTTGATTACCCTCGAAGTGGCGCCTTATGTGCGCAGCATCATCAACTACGACCATCGTCTCATGCAGAATCGCATGCAACGAAGCGGTCTACTCAGTGAAGGTGGCAGGCCAGGTAAGAGGATGCGTAGTACTCGTGCTGCCTACTCAGCATTAGAGGGTGTGGCGCGTGTCAATATGCGCAAGGAGAACTATTTTGCCGCAGAAATTAGCACTCCTCTGGTCATGAGGACTGCAGGAGAAGGCTGGCAAGCTGCTGTAGATGAGGCCATGAGCTTGATGGAGCATTCGCCAAGTCCAGCACCCGAGAGTGAACCTTGTATGGAAATTCCCGTGGAAACAAACAACACTGTTGTGTCGACTGGCGAGGAATAGATGAACATGATGAATACGTTACATTTGGGGGAAGCGAAAGCATAAAGGAAGAGAGGGTGGTTTGGCGCAGTTGCAGGAGTACAACGGGATGGCATTAAACCTGGCTGGTAATCTGGCTCAAATAACACGGCCAAATAGCATATCATGGTAACCATGCATCTTACATGGCTTTATTTCACCGGCTGTTTCAAATTTTGCGACTGTAATGCCGACATCTCACGTCAACATGAATTCAACCGTCTACTAGTAATTAGACCTCCGCCGGGACTTTCGATCCACATACTCTGGCTCGCCGGGTGGTGACGGAAATCGTTGACCACCGCGCCGGCTCCAATCCTCCACAGCTTCATTATATCGTGGTCTCGGTAACCGCTCCTCCACGAACCGACTACCAGCAGCTTCTGACCTGTTGGACTGCTTTTCATATCTTACCATCTCATTCTCTCCTTCCGCGCCAATACCACGTGACCGTCCTCGGCCGTCTCCCTCGAGTCTACCTCGTCTTTCGCTCGGGGATGGAAGGTAGTCATCAGAGTAGTATGAATCCCCCTCGCTTTCACTTCCGTAGCCCCGTGACCGTCCGCCGCCGCGGCTACGAGGAGGATAATAATCCCTCTCAGGCAGTCGCCGCCGGTCGCGGGGATGGTCGTTGCGATCCCAGACGTTGTGGTCGTCGTAGTCGATATACCCGTTGTGACGATCCCGTATGGCGTTGCGCCTGCGAGACCGGCGGCCACCTGGCGAGGACGAGTGCTCCCAGTGCTCCTTTTCCGAGTGGATTATGCCGCGCGGCCAGAGCTTGTGGACGGCGAGGGAGGCAACGGCGATGGCGGCTATGAAGACGGCTGCGGTTTTTATGCCGGGCTTCTTGTGGTGATCGCGGGGTCCCGCGGAAGAGGAGCGCGAGCGGGAGGATGGCGAGTAGGAGCGCCGCGTCCGGGCCATGGTTGTGTCTCCCGAGCCGGTTGTCTTGGTGAGGGCGCGACTGCGGTGGCTACTATTAGACTGAGACATGCGCGGTGGTATATGAGAAGCGGTGAGTGAGTTTTTGAGTGAGAGCTGAGCTATCGCGGTGAGATGTCTCGGGTATGTTGACGCCGTCAATGAGTCCGGACTGTGTTCGAGTGAGACAGGTGATTTGGTGTTTTGGAAGTAAGCTCAGTGACAGGAAACCTGTAACAGGAGATGGGCTTGGACCGGAGTCGAGGGAAGAAGGGGAAATGAGAACCGTTACGAAGGAGGAAGCGAGCGAGAATTAATGAGTGTAAATGACGATGAGCCCGTATCCAAAGGCTAGTAGGCGGTGCCAAAAGCAAATGAAACTTTGGAGCCGGCTCGTTGGGCTGTCTTCCCCCCGGTATCAGAGCCCGAACTCTGAGGAGTTGGGATCGTCCGAGCGAGGGTCAACCCGGCACGTCGGTCTTGAGTGGAAATCTCGGGTTGCTTGGTGGGTGGTCACGCAGATTTCACACTACCCGCGCAGTAAAAGCCTACTGCAAGAACAGCGCCGACGGCGGCTGTGCGTTATTCTACTGCGGCAGACGTACGGCTTAGGCAACTTGCGCAGCGTGTGGGAGGAGAAGCAGCAGATAGGTTGGAAACAAGTCCGGTCTACGGCTGGCTCGGGATGATGCCGTCAACACAGGGATCTTTCTTGTGGGATAGAGGGGAGGGGAAGAGAGGAGGGCGAGTCAAGAACTTTGGGGGGAAAGGTAGAAAGGCGAACGGAGGGGCGGGCTAGGTATTGAGTTGTTGAGGGGGTCGGATGGAAATAGACGTCGTTTGATGGATGATGGGTGAGATCTATGGGAGGACGGAGGGTGAAGGGTTTGGGTGAGAGGGAGGTTTTATCGGATGGTCTGAGAGTCGGTGAGGGCTTACAGGATGACCGAGGGGCGCATTCGATAACACCGCGGAAACGTGGATGAAAATAAGCAAGTAGTTCACTCGATACTGCGCGACATATCTTCGTTGTACGACAGAAGGGCAGATAGTCAAACGTTCCCGAGCTTGCGGGGAAAGGAAACCCGATAACGATGTGAGGAGAAGATATGAAGGCTTCTTGTTAGACGGGGAACCCGTGGTGTAGTTGTGATGCCACTTGGATGTTGTGTGCAGACGGACAGGGAAGGGCGAGACAAGCTTTCCTGGGCTCGGATTCGATCCCCGGAACTCTGATGCACAGAGGACCACGCGGGTAGTCTGGAAGAGAGTGTGTGGGCATAAGGAGTCCCTTTCCTCTTCTCCCTCACTCTTCCGGAACTGCAGTTCACTTGGCCAATCGTTTGCTTGCCTGTTGGAAGGAGGCTCTGTTTTTGTGGCTTTTTTTCGCCTCCGATTAAGCGATTCATCGATTGAATTGAATTCTCGGATGAAGAGTCGTATGTTGCTTTTTTTTTGAGGTGGCAATCTGAGGATTCGATGGACATCTGCATTACGACTTGACCCGGAAGAGGAACCTCCCGACAAGTGGGCAATAGAGTCTTGGGGATTAAGAGGCAAGTGATGGTGAGGCCTGGAACCTCATTGTCGTCTACTAAGGGTGTGCTGGCCGTTTAGATTGTGTTAGATCTGAGTGAGACAGAGTAGGAGATGGGCGAATGATGAAGGGGGTGAGGTTTTAGAGCCGGGCTAGTCTACGCGTGCTTGCGACGTGATGGTCAGTGATTGGCCAATGCGTCTTGAGGCCGACGGGTGTGACGACACGAAGGCATGGTCTAAAGCGACGGATGTTCTCACGAGTGAAGACTTGAGGTTCGGTGATACGAGTTTGGTGTCAATGACTACAGTGTTCCTCAAAGTAGAATGCGTCGATGGACCAGCTTGACTTGAGGTTGGCAATATTTCAGAAGGTACGTCATGAGATCATCCGATACCAAAATCGAGGAGAGAACTATTTCCAACATCTCTAGGCACTGAGAATAGCGCGTATTTCGCATCCCATGAGAGTTGTGATCCCAGGTACGCTGACAACTTCCATTCACCCAGTGAACAAGACCAAAGGCTTAGCGTTGTTCCCTCATCGTGAAGCCAACTATGAAGTCATCTCTGCCAGCGGTCCTTGAGTCCCATCAGCATCCCCCAGATACTATACAGAGTGATTTCAGTGACAAGTACTGAAATAGACCGGCTTGCCAATTACTGTGATTTATAGCCTGCCACTGCCATGGGCTGCATGCCCGACCTACCTAGGACACAAGGGGGCTGTTGACCATCTATGTTCAAATGGCTGAGAGAATCTACTAATGCGAAACCACTAGTTGCTCATTACGATTGATAGACATCATGAGATGCTCCACGACCACAATTTAGCCACGCTTGGTGATAGTACAATGAGGTTCTGCTATGTTCTAGAAGCCTTCTTAGCCTATATTCCTTGACAGATGCTCAGTCATACAGATCACCAGGAATCGTGAGAGGTGTTGTTGTTCTCGGCCGACTGAAATCACGGGCTTGTCTTACCAGTCTGACTGGCAGGACAATGAAGACTGGCTATCGGGGTATGAAGTCTCGTTTCAACTTTTATTACCCAGTCAAATAGCTAGTCTACATGTCACATCTGGATCCTGGCACGACAGGGTGCCTGACCAAGAACAAATGTGCAGCCTTTCGTCCGACTACCCCTATAGTACGAGTAAGAGACGAGAATAATGATGCAAGTTGCAAAATGATAGTTCAAAGCAGCTCAGCTAAAGGTATATCCATATTCTAAACCCAATGCACCGAAGATCCCAAGCTTGATCCGAACAAAAAGCAAATTCCCACCCGAGTCCTAGATACAAGCAAAACCCCCATCTATACTCATAAAAGTACGCAGAAGAAAGCGAATAAGAAGATATATCCTCCCAACCGCGTCCAAGATCTGCGTGGGACCCCTTCCAACATGGCCACCATCCTTCTAAATGTATCGTATTTCTCACCTTTGAGAGCAGCCTGTAGGTCAGCCAGGTCTCTCTTCATGTCATCCTCCGCTGGCGTGTAACGCTTTTGTAACTTCATCTGCTCCAGCAAGTCCGCAGCAGTCCATCGCTGCTTAGGGTCTGGAATGAGCATCTTGTGAAGCAGATCCTCCACAAAGCGATGAGGCGAAGGCTCACAGCCACGAGGCCGTGTAGGCAGGGGATTGATGCCATATTTTGCGCCGTCAGTCAGGTCAGGCTGGTCCATCCTATCCGACTCCCACCTTTGTCTTGCAGATCCGCGGCCGTCGTAATTGACGCCGAAACGGTGAACGTGCCAGAGCACCATGCCCAGCATCCAAATGTCAGATTCGAACGTCGGCTTCCTGTTGGTGCTCAGGTCGTACCACTTGCCTGGCGAACGAAGCCCAGGGGCCGTGAAGCCGTCGTTCCGCAGCTGGTGGTTGATGACCTCCGGAACGAGGCCGTGTCCGAAGAGCTTGAAGCGGACGCGCGACGAGTCTTCTGAAGGGAAAGGGAAGATGTTGTGGAGGCGGACGTCTCCGTGTACAGTACCTGTCGCGTGTAACAATGCAAGGGCGAGAAGGAGGTCCCAGGCTACGTCCAGGACTGTATCGTCCTGAGTAGGCCCTCTCGCGGGTCGCCATGATCCTTGCATTGGAAGTCTCTCGATGATGAAAACCTTGTCTTTGGGGATATAGTCGAGATACCTTACGATCGTTTGCTATGCTCATGGTATGTCAGCATCTCATTCATGGGTTCGGGGAAATAAACTTACGCAAGAAGCCACCTTGAAGGGCTTAACCAAGTCCGCTGCAAGCTTGGCGAGCTTCTCTTCCCGAGCGGCGTCCAGTTGAGGAAACCCAACAAAGGTGACATCTCTAATGCCGTCAGCATCTTTAGAAGTTACATACCTGCGGCCGTCTCGCAGAGACCGGAAGTTGGGTTCGTCGCCGACGGGACCCTCGTCCGTGTGCAGGATGCCCTTGAGGCTCAAGAGGTTCTGGGTGTCTTCTCTATGCGACATTGTGATGAGTTTGTAACTGTGCTGATTTCTCTACTGATATGGGAGTCCGGAAGACGTGTATCATCGTGTATGTTGGGCAACGTATATATAGATGGGCTCAGTCCGTCTCAGCCATTAGGTTTCTTCGTGATTGTCTATTGTTTCTTCACATTGCCTATATGATTCCTGTTTATTCCTGAAATGGAAACCAAGTCGGAGACTGCATTTTCTGCCTCACAATGTTCTTTCAAAGTTGGAGATAATTTTAGCAAAGGGAATAATAAGTCAAAGGCAACTGTCGATTGTTGCTGAGGAGTAGAGAACAAGGTCGATGTCTAAAAGCTACATGTACTCAAAGCATTGTTCTGGGGACAATCGGATTGCGATCTCTCGAAACACCCTCTGTTCATATCTTCTCTCCTCGTTTATTCCAAAAGTGTTTCAAGGGAAACGATATCAACCTCGAGTTTCTTGTCTTTAGGCTGATTAACAACTTGTGTAAACTGGTGCTGCCTAGAGTCGAAATTATGCTCGCGATGTCGCTCCTAAATAATCAAATTCTGATATCTTTTAGGCATTCGAAGATGCCATCACGCTTTGCACACCCGCAAGGGAGCTTGGACAGCATTTGTATAGACCCAGTACGAGCGAGCTTCCATTCAATGAAGGCATACATTGCTTTGGCACCCTTTCAACGTTTTTGGTGATATCATCTTCTGTCTCCCCTGACGGTAACCATATGACAGGCGTAGACGGCAAGAAAAGAGGCTCTGCAAGATAAGTAAACCTCTCAAGGAACTCGTCGTGCTCTCAATGTAAGCTTCACAAGAAACACCGACCTCTCGTTGAGGTTCAAACCCACCAGGCTGTCTGCATAGTCGCGGATAGGATGTACCTTCAGCCAAGTTGATAAACCAGCCTGTGACGATTATGGGCCGTAAGGCGAGTGAGTTTATGGATTGGATACCCGGTCTCCACCAGTGGACATAGTAGCACAGGCCGTATTTCTTGGATACCAAACCTTTTCAGACTCTAACTGGAGATGCTGATTTGCAAATCTAGCTGACATAGTATGAACGAGCCGATAAGAGCATGTACGTAGCCTCCAAAGACCATCTGAGAGACCATGAAAAGCCAAGGTGAGGTGACTAGACAGGACTGTCGAGCGTTGCTGAGTGGTATGGTAACATCACCGATTATAACCAGCTCGTCTGTAGATGAAACTAGCTAGTGAATGATTCTGCTCTCAAGATGACCCGTGACCATACATTATTATACGAGCGAGTTCGATTCACAAGGGCCACCTATATCACTCGAACCATTGATCCAGAGCAAGCGTTCCCTTACTATCTACGATTCATCGCACTGTAAACAGTTGAAAAAGCCAGGTGAGCATCAGTCAGAACTTCGCAAGAGTCCAGGTGGTCGGGCTAATGGTAAACCAGGATCATCTCGTGGATTGCGTGTACGCTTAATGGCCTTTTAGTATCACCTCAGTAGCAACACTCAATAGTAAGCATAAGGCCGGCGGGGGAGGATGCCGTGTGCTTTCATTATCGTCACCAAAGACAATCCTCATTTCCCGTCCCGACGGCTAGATTCCCTTCTAAGATGTCAGTGCCGTCAGTGGAGACTGACATCAGGCTCCGGGGAGTGGGTGATCAAATCGTTCATACGTAAGTGTACGAGACAAAAATGAATTCTTGGTGCCTAGGCCGCCTTGCACGAAAGAGCCCCAATAGTGCTATCTGTCACTTGGCAGATCGGTCTCAGTCAATCGAATCAGATTTGATATCGTAAAGTGAACGTCCACAACACTCCGCGGCCCCGGGACGGCCGGCCGGAGGTAAGTGCGTGGTGTTACGCCAGCGTCGGCGGCGGGCGGGGGACTCATGTGGAGGCGCGAAGCGCAAAATGAACCACCACCACCACCGTCTACTGCGTGAGGTACTCAAAGGTGTGCCAATAGTCGGATCAGCGCGGGGCAGGCTCCGAGGACGCCAAATTACGGATGGTCTCTCAGCAAAACTGGTTGGAGCCTTGCAGGAAGGCTATTGCCAATGGAGACAGAGGCTTTTGTGTGCCAGTGGGGAGGCGTCATCACTCAGCGTGATCTGCCTGAGTAGTTGCGATGGGCCTGATGCCCCATCGTTAATCGCCCGTAGACGAAAACAGGATCGAGGCTAAACCGGGAATAGGGGGTGAATTCGTGAAAATGGGGATTCGTCTTTCGGCACGGATAGGCGGTGGTCATTTCTGATGGCCAAATGTATTGATGTAGCCTGTAAAGACTATGTGCGTCGGAATGAATGGAGTGTCCGGTAAGCAAGGAAGAAAGTGAGGAAATGCGTGCCTGCAAATCCCTTCGTCATTCAGCCACCGTCTCCATTGATATTGGCTGTCCTTGCAGATGCAACAAAGTGAGGGCTGCTGGGGTGGAGGGAGGCAAAGTGAGATGGATTTTCGAGACTTGCATGTCATGCCGGGTCCAGGTAGGGGCCAAAACACTTCGACATTTCGAGTTGGAGGGTCCGAGGGCTTGCCATGCTCCGCTGGCTTCAGTCACGACTACTTAGCTCCACAACGAGTGGGTGGTCGACTGATGGATGTCTATCATTGGGAACGGAGGCATTCCCAGCGGCTCGGGACTGTTGCTGCTGCGAATCATCTGAACAGTCAACAGACCTATCCCCCAAAGATGACGCCGGCGATGAAGCAACCGGCAATAAAATGTCCTGTTCCGCGGTGGAGATGTTGTCTGACTCCAACTTGCTCGTCAAACTAGGTTTGGCCATGCCATGATGATGGAAGTAACAGAAGAACTAAGCCGTCCCCACCACCTGGCGCCGAGAGCTGTTAGTTCCTCTCTGATACCGGTATGACCGGCTTATCAACGTGCCAGATAATCAGTGTGACTGGGCAGCTGAGACTTGTCGAACCCACCTCCACAGTGTCCCGAGCTAGGAAGAAAAAGGAGGAAAAAGAAAAAAAAACATGTTTATATGAAGTGAAGCCAGAAGGTCAGATGGAGTCTTGAATGCAGGACTGACACCATGTCAATGTCGGATATGTGGCACCAGGCTGGCCGGACTAGGCTTTGGTTGGCGAAATGCAATGGAAGCCGAAACCTGAGTTGGTGATCTGCCAAAGGGGGTGCCGTGGACAAATACGCAGTTCGTGACACAATGGTAGCGCCAGATGGGCCCGGCCGGTGCTTCGGTGCGGCAGACTCTCCGAAGCCAACCTGGAGTGCCGCGACCAAGGGTACCAGGGATAAGATCAGACGAGCGAGCCAGTATTGGTACATACATACAGATGCCTAGGTCCCAGAACCTGGAAGAGCCGACCTCGATCATTCCAAGCGCGGTGTGACGGACAACCAAGTACGAGGTGCGCCGGTGAGACGTTTTGATAGAACTTGCATCGGTCGTAACAGGAGTACGGTTCGGAGCAAGAAATAGCGATGCGGATGGCTTCGTGAAAAACGATACCGCTCTTCATCCGTCAGTTTTCATATAGACGCAACCGAGGCCGAGTTCGAGCAGCGTGAGCGTCGAGAAGGGCTGGCCGCTGATGTGATTGTGACTGAGGGAGGAAAAAAGCAAGCGGGCAGCCGACTGACTCTGTCATGCAGCTATTGAGGCCCTGGGGGGTATTAATTAGTCTGTATGCGTCGGTCGAAGGCGGCTTGCCCCCAGCGTCGTTGGTTGGACGACTACAGATATGGTGTCCGAGCTCAAGTTGAAAGGGGATGGTGAGTAATATTATCCGTACGCAGAAGTGAGGATACTGGGGGAGTCTGAGAATAACTACCTAGGTATGCCATTGAAGTACGGAGTAGCGACAGTCCAGTCTGGATGAGGCTAGCTAGACACGGCATGGAGCAGGGTAGCTCAACCGTACAGCAACGAGCCATAAAGCGGCTAGGTAGTATCCGTATCTACGGAGTCTTGGGAGTACCTAGACCAAAGAGGGGACAATCAATGGAAGAGTCTTTTGTTAAGCCATGGGGGCAATCAAAGACGAAGAGGCTTATGGGGGCCAGGCTGCCAGGGTCGAAACAATCAGTGCTGGCGATGTTGGGAATTGAGGCGCTAGACGCGAGACAGAAGCGAGTGATCTGTGTTCGACTCTGTGTCCTACATTCGGTATGTTGTGGCTGATATCGACCGGTGTTATCGGTTGTGGTGGCATGAGCATTTAGCTGCCCCCGTGTATGTGCTGCGATGGCCAGGGTAATCCGTATAGCATGTCCGTCAGGATCTTTGGTCTGGAGTCCTGGGCAAGCCGGGAAGGGATACGAAACTGGCTTGGGCTTTGGAAAATGCAGCTTTGCATGGGTGATGGAGATTTGTGGCCAACGTTGGTTCAAATTGAAGTAAAGTAGACTGGTATAGAGGTGAAGGGATGGTGGTGGTGAACGTGAAGGCAGGCAGGTTTAAACTTCGTTCATTACCTAAGCAATCAAGGGACGAACATTATGTAAGCGATACCATGATACCTCGGGAAGAACGTACCGTGGGGATACAGCCTGGCGTTCCTCATTGGATACCTCTTTCCTTGCGCTGCCTCCAAGGAAAGAGGTGAGAGTGTGTTGGGTGCTTCCTTTCTTGAGGTGCACTTGGCACCTGCCTGCCTGCTCCAGATAACGTTGGTTGGTGAGGTACGGATAGGTAGCGTGGTAGGTACCTACTTGGAGGGGGAAGGCACGAAGGTCCGAAGGTGACGAGCATCGCCTGCACCACCTAAACGGGACTTAATTTTCATGTCGAGGAAGCTGCAGAAGGTGCAAGGTAAGGTACGAATGGGAAAGAACAACACTGTACCTGCGGAGCAGGAGCAGCCTCTTGCCTCTTCTTGACAGATGCTGCGGGCGGAGCCGAGGCAGCAACTTCATCTTCCCTGATCAGTGACATTAACTGCATGCATGGGAGATGGAATTCCTCTCTTCCTTCTACACCACTTTGGTTGCGACGACGACCTCAACATCAATATCCTCGCTCCATCTCTTCAATCTACCTTTGTTGACTGCCACACTCGGCATGTAGTGTAGGTATGTATCAGCAGCGACGCCGGCACCGCCTAGCCAGAGAGTCAGCCACCTGCAAAGAAGAATCCAAAATCAAATGCACCTCCACCACCATCAACATCGCCAACATCGAAACCAGCACCGCCAACGACCACAAACCCTCGGCGAAGATCAGAGTCACCATGTCTGTACCCTGTCGTACCTGTCACCCCTCAAGAGACGCGGATCAAGTCACCAGGCCATCGAGTCAGCAGGGCCCGGCGTCGTTTGGCTGTGCCGCCTTGCGTTATTCAGACCAAGGACCAAACTACTTCCAGCCGCAGCGGTTGACGGGCTCTCTGGCCTTACGCAGTATCCGTCTGGAGTGGTCCCATGCACATTGGACCCCGCCAACGCCAGCTTTCAAGCACTTTCAAGCAGCCAGGGATGGCTTCATGCTATCGCCCCTGTACGGATACATCGTGTGTGAGACAAACAGCATGGCACCGCCCCTCCACCTCCGAGCCAGGCGGACCGCGGACGATACCAGAAGGAGCCATGCAAGCCATGCCATCAAAGGGATTCTCTCGTCCATCGATTCACCCTCGGTTTACAGTTACATTGCTCCTTCAGCACATGTTCAGCAGGTTTCTGTGGATTTCACCACACACCCACGACACCGCCGATAATTGCCAACCCACCGCCAACACTGTCCAGAAGGAATGGGGCTAGACGAGGTCTTTGGCGATCATTGTTCAGGGTTGGTTTCAACTCTTGTCGAGACTCAACACTCCCCTTATTGCAAACGCGCCCGCCTACCAAGTGCACCCTCCTTCCCCTGGCCATGGGTCCAGCTTGCATTTTATTGTGGCCTGCCTGTCTTACCTACACTACCAGTTAGTCTTCTGCTGTGAAAGACCTCTTTGCCGAAAGGCAATGTAAGGTATAGTTGACGAAGCCTTCTGGCCTAAGCAACCTAGTCAGCATACTAGGGAGCGTCAACTCGCTATGCCTGGCTCAATACTCTAGGACCCTTGAGGCCTTGACACACTCGGCCCTCGACCCTTGGAGCACCTTGTAATTTGGCATCGCAGGAGCTTCCGGGACAAATAGATCAAATCTGGGCTCACTTCGCACTATGTAAGCAAAGAGTTCGCACCCAAATCTACGGATACACGAGAATTGCTAGGGACACCCCGGCCGCTTTCACTCGACAATGCGTGCTATAAACGTAACGCTAATTCGTTCTAGCACTCGAGGCACAGTTTGCTGGCCTCTCCAAGCCAGTACACTGGCATGACTGGCTCTGCGAGGTTCTGAGATGTTCTGAGCGTGGCTGCTGGCCAGATCATGGTCTGCTAAGCAAACCATCCATTCTTAGCCGCCCCATCCCCGCCGGCCGGTTAGATGACTTCGACACGGTCAAAAGCTCCGACGTCCAGAACCAAAGATGACAATGCCACCCGGTTTGAACAGCAAAGGGCTGTATGATGTATCACAGTCTTGTGATCACATCCATGAAATCCGACTGCCTTTACGTCGAGGGCTCTACTGAGCAGCGCTGTCAAGGTTCCAAATGCCTCAAAAGGCCCCGGTTATTGACAAAAAACTGGCAATGCCAAGTCGGCCATCTCAGCGGTCGTAAATTATGGACACTTCGGCCTACACGGCGGAAAACACGGAGGCCCGAGCCAGTCCATGATCCCTGGCCGACCCTTCTTGTTGGCAACGACTGGCAAATCCTTTCCCTGTGCTCATTGCGAGTACCTACATTGCCACACCGTTGAAGTGGTTGAATGTGCGAACAATTGCGATATTTGATTGGATGCCGCCCAGCGGTCTGGACAGCTGCACGGTAGAGACCGGATATGGAGTATGGGGACTCTGTGGGTTGCAAGAATTTAACACAGTGTTCTGGATCCTTCAGACACGCCCCTCCCACACTGGAAGGCTCGAAAGCCCGCTCAACATTGCGATATCGACCAATTGTGGTTCAAAATCTAAACCCTCTGCACCAACTCCCAAGCGTTACTAGGTATATGCTCTGCCTCGCCAGGAAGTAACAAAAATTGCGACTCCGGCTCGGGCAAGTTGTCGATGTGCATAACCGGCGAGCCTACATTTGGAAACGGTACGGAGATGGGTGCAACAAAGGATTGCAAATCATACACGGAGTACGCCATCAGCCTATCGCCGCCTGATGGATGGCCCAAGTAAAGAAACAGACTCTCATATTGTGTCAATAGGCCAATACTTGGAGGAGTATCCGAATGTTCGCAACAGCTTCTCGAAACCCCGATGATTATTATCCAAGTCTTCAAATCTCAAGCCCGGTCGGGGTAGCATGTCGAGGCGGTGCCCTGCGGACAGACGGATACTTCATTATTGACAGAACCCTCAAGCATACACAAAGAAAGACCTGCTCGCCGAATTTGATACACCGTACCGAATGCGACCGCTCAAAGTCTCGTATCCGTCCCACGCCACTAAATTGAGGTTGATACCCATCGAGCCCGGCATGTATATGGGAAGCAAAGGGTAGGTGGTCGCGCATCACATTGACGTTCCGCGTGCTAGACGATGGTGCACGCAATATGGGGTTAGTGGTCAGACTGCAGAACCCAGTTCCGTGTCGTGATCCCAGCTAGGATAGTGGGCAAGGCGACATGTGGTCTGCAGCCTTTTCACCTGGGAAAGCTTTTATTGACACACTCAAGGCGTCCATCAAACAGTCAGGTTTGTTTCCACCGATCGACCGGCCGAGCACCACACCAACAGGCTGCGCTAAACGAATGACAAGCCACATGCGGGCAGCGTTACGCCGTATCTACCTTCAATATCTGGCGTCAGTAATCAAAGTGCCCGTTGAACGAAGTCAACATAAGTTTGATGCTGACTCCCTCATTAGGCTGTCAAACCTGAAGAACGTCCCCATGAAACATGAGAAGCGGAAGAATAGCCCTAGAGTCGGCTGGGAATCACCACGAAATTGATGCGGCGAGGGCGAATTCGCCGTTCGATTGAAACCTGTTCGTAAAGTCGTACCCTTGTTTGTGACATGCTTTCGACGTTGTCCCAGAAGTCACCCAGGAGGTGTGGCTTGGGCCACCGCTTCCCATTCTGTGGGGAGCATCTCTTCGCAACGCTGATATTATTTTCTAGGCGACAAAACGGAAGACGAAGCCTACGGACACACCCTTTCGATTAGAGTCAGGGTTCCACGCAGAGTCAATGAGAAGATTGCATGCATGATTGGCCTTCGCGTCGGTTCGTTTGCGTGGTGCGATGAAGGCTGGCTGGTCAAGGCTCACAGCCCTTGACCTCACTTTTATCTGCATGGTGCGTTTCCCCACGGCCGAAGTATGCATTCCAGAAGGGGAGCATTATTATTTTCCGCTGGGTACTCGGGAATCAGATTTCTTGCCAAGTCAACCTATTTGATAACGACGAGGCTGAAATCGAGTAACACAGGTTAGTACTTTGCTCACGTTTCTTCTTCTCCGACACACACAGAATGGCCTTAGCTATGCAGGCGAAGCGTTTCTCAACAGCAACGTGGGTGAAGTTGAACACGGCCTAGGTATTCACGATCTCGGTCTCATGTCACAGCCGGCAAGGGAACGATGTGTTAGGCCGAGCAAGGAATGCTGAGCGCCTGTTGACGAAGCCCGACCGACGAATGGGATTCTGCTCCCTCTCCCTATCGTTTCTCACTTCTCACTCACGGAAGGTGCAGCTGATGCCCGAATTTCCGGACGAGCCAGGCAAACATCGATAGATATGCTCTGTGTGTGTCTACGAGCCGGGCTCTAATAAGAAGCACCGCGGCTTGTTCCTCCGTCGCAGACCGGCGCCGGCGCCTTTGGACTTGGGTGGGACAAGCCTGGGTCGAGATCTCATAGTCCTTTGACAAACCCCAGCTGCACGTTACTAAAGTTGGATTCAACATGAATGAGGTGGACAAGCACTCCCCGTACCTGACAAAGATCCCTGGAGCTCTGTCGGCAGGCCTCGCGGGGTCACTGAGAATCAAACTCGAACTATGCATTCTCTTTGGGGAAACATCTCAACATGCAACGCAACAGACATGCCATAGGGGCGTTTGGAGAGGGTGCATCCTCCTACATTCGCCGCCCGTTGATGCGCATGCAATCCGCACAACAGAGGTGTATCCTCTTCTCTCGGTTGCTGACTGAGTTATTACGACGCCTACCCCCTCTCGTCCCATTACAGTTGTTCTTTGACCCTGACTGAGTGATAGGTTTGCAAGGAGTCCGTCTTGGTTGGCCCCTCACCAGTCATGATGCTTGTCGCTATCCTCGTGTACTCCCCGATGACTGGACGACGTCCAACACCACCTCAGTGGTTGCAGAGTCTTTGTGGCCTTACCCTCCCGTGCTAATTGACCGCGTCTCTTACATGACATGTCTGGGGCTCGGTACCTCAAATCTTTGCTGTAAATGCAACCACTTTGGCCCGCTCCATCCATTCGGTTGTCTGGCAGTCTGGCAGGGAAAACGCGGGTAAGACAACCCCCATTCGCGTGTCGCTCACGGGGTATAGTATCGATGGCGAACAGGGTCGTTTGAAGTTGCAGGGATCTTAATGACCTGGCCGGGCTCATCAATTCGAACGCAATGGACGGAGCAGCAGTGCCCCTGCGCGCAGCGTCGCCCAGCTATTCGGCCGGCACGATCGGCGTGGCCCATGACGCCGCTGTATTACCGATGTTTTGTCATTTGAAGTGTCTCCGTTGTTGCTGCCACGGCCGGAGACCTTGTCGAAACGGGCGTGCCACTCACCCACCCTCATCCTCAGTCAGAGGTGCATCCATTCCTTCAAGCGCAGCGCCCACTCCTTAACCGAACCAGCTCGTGACTGGGACAGTGGATAAGCTGGACGGAGGCATGACGACGATCCGGTCAAGCAGCCACAGAGTCCAAGCTGATAGGTAATGGTACAAAGGCTGGCCTGTGCATGACGTGCCTCGACGGAATGCGTAGCTTTTTGAAGCCTCGAGAACAGCCAGCTCTTTTTTCGGTACCCTGTTTTTTTTTCCGTGATTATGCAGTCTATCTCGTTTGCGATGGTTGCTCACAAAACTGCCTTCGCGCAACAGCAAGTCCTCTGACGCAGGGAAATGGCGAGCCCCAAGCCGCCGTTTCATCACGATGAGGAGACAAACGTAAAGGGCGTGGGCCGGACGGAGCCACGGAATCATCCAAGTTCCTTTGCCCAAGGATCGGCCGTGGACTATTTGTATGCTCTTCCCTAGCGCCTTGCCTTACTGGTTCAGCCATGAGTACGGATACAATCCATTGGCCGATTTCAACATCAGAGAGATCAGCCACCGCCTTGGCCAAGCATCTAGGAAGTCGTCAAATTGACAGCCTTGTCCAGCAGCAGCAGCAACAGCAAGCAAGTAATGCTCAATGGTCTCGGCTTTGGTGAAGCGCTACTCCATACATCATCAATACTTCGTCTTGGTTCTCGACAGCTCCCCATAGATCAACACCCTTGCTGGAGATACATCCTATTTTGCTTTGAAGTTGATCTTACAGACCTTTTGAGAGAGGTGCGAGGTAGCTGATGCGTGCGCTTCTCGCCCTATTGGCAGATTTGCCGGCAAAGCAAAGCGAAGCGAGAATAGTATGTTATTTGATTTGCTAGCCGAGCTAACCACCTCTACCAATTCAAGCCAGGGCTCAGCATTTCTGCCGCGTTCTATTTTGGGGGTGAAGGAGGAGATCAAGTAACCAAGGCTGCCGTTGCGTTGGCGATGAGAGTGAGACTGACAGACTCCTCCTTAATCCTCCCAGCTCGATTGCAATTTGGGATCACTCTACTCCGTATTGTTGCTTCATTTCTTTTAATCGCTTTGCACGACAAGGGGTTGACCGACGGGCGAGAAAACGGCGGACAGAGGACCAAAGACAGCAATGGTGTCCTGGCAACCCTGGTCCGGCTACAACTACGAATGAAGGAAGCGGCATTGCACAAGACAACCTGGATAAGAACAGACACTGCGGCAATATCGATTCGGCCGGCCAGAGGACGATCCTCTCCCGCGCATTTGAGAATGGGACCTGGTCGGTGCAGCCGCCCACACGACCTTGGAAGTTGGATCACCATTCCTTTCTCAGTAGTAGGCGTTGTCTCAATGCCTGGCAAGAGTCTAGGATAAGGCGAGGAGGGGTTTTGGGGTTCTTGGACAGACCACAGTTCGCAATGCTACACAGCGCGCAAGGCATATGATTAATGTCAACGCAGGACCGAAAGGGTATGGAGATTTCTTAGTGGAGGACCAGCGCAGCAGCGAGCATACCGACATTGGCTTGCTCCATCCCACCTACCTAGCGCTCTGAAAGCCTTGGGTACGGAGTACACATTTGCGACACAGGACAGGACCCTGCAAACGGACTTCTGGCGGCGTACACACGGCAATACGTGTGCTATCCGGACGGAGCGAGGCAAGGGACAAGATGGTATTGGTCCCCCCACCACGGCCACGACACCACGACACCAGCGACCACGACTAGCACCGACATCTAGATTACAATTTACACCGAGTCAACGGCAGCAAACAGGCGACGAGACGGTGCGGTGCCGTCAGCAGCCGTGTTTCTGATGCGGGACAAAAGGTGACACAAGCGACCATACCTCACGTCGGTCTTGTGTTGCTATCTTTGCCCTCGGCTGAGGAATTGACCTGCATGCAAGCAGCTGGACTGAATTGGATCAACTATTCTTCGCCCACAACTCGAATGCCAATGCCTGCCTCATTTTTGCATCGAACCATGGCAGTGGGGGCACGGATATGGAACTGCTACTGTACTAATGCCTGGGTTCAGTTCAACAGGCTGTATCGTCTGGGATTTGACGACTTCTGAAGATCTGACCTGCTGTACCGTAGCCTGTGCACAAATGAGGGCAACGGCGTCGACTTCGGTTTCTTTGAGAAGCTGATGTATCATGTGCGGATACGCAACAAGGTCACGAACGCGCAGTGTTCATTCTGTCTGACCTGCCGCGAACCTGTGGCATCTATTCGATACGTATGACAACGCAAATTATCGTGGAGCCACTACTGTCTTTGATGGGATGGATTGCAAGCATACGCTCCAAAGTTTCGCCGTGTGGTGAGACAGTACAGAATTTTGAGGTATCTGTACATGTCAGAGTCAGGGACCTGGGCGATATCGAAACAAGACTATGCCCGAACAACACCACACACCACACACCACACACCGTACGCGCAACGGAAGTCACTTTGAACTTTTGAAATGTTTTCGGTCCAGGAGGGTTAGGTGTGCTTGAGTCAATACAGCTCAAGCCTGTGAAGGTGGGAGGGGACGGAAAGTCCCGTCCAACAACCGTACGTTGTTCGAGCTGCATTTCTGCATCACTTGGAGAAGTCAAGATGCTGAACACAATTTTGGCATTGTGAACGCAGACGCACAAATCACGGGCTGTTTAGGATATTCCTCTGACGAGGCCGTCATGTTGTTGGATGTATGCGAGGGCGCAGGCGAATCCTTCTTGGAAACGGATGCTGACTTTTCATCCCGAAATCTATCCTACAGCATGCGGCACGGCGGAAGCCGAATGTGGGCGTAATCTGCCCCAAAAACGACGACCGAGCAAAAGGACGCCCGCGTTCCCGAACGGGTCTAAGAGGAGAGGAATCCATATCATGAGCCGAGGAGCATTACGACCGGGAGTAAGCCACTTCGCGGAAGTTGATGTTACGAATGAGAAGCCAGCCGTGGATGGACCGACCACCCAGAGGCGCTGCAGCGGCTAGTGATTCAAGACAACGAATGGAAAGCAAGGGCACTCGGATTCGAGGCAACGCGGACAGCCAAGCCATCCAAGGTTACCTTGAAGACAGCCAGGTAGGCAAAAAAGCATTGCATGGCCAACCCATGTAAGCTGCTTCGCCTACTGTGGTGTGCACCTCAGGCTTCAGCCAAGCATCCAAGGTACTAGCAGGATGCGGGTGCTCTACGGAGTACGGAGTACAGGGCACTCGTAAGAATAGAGCTCAAAACGAACGAGGGCCGACAGAGTTTGGTGTGGGGTTGGTGCCGCATGGCACGGAGTGGGCGTGAGTGTGGGTTGTGGTTGGGATTGGGATGGGACGAGATGCAGCGTACGAAGTACCACTCTTGTGTGCCAGTCATGTCGATGGACGGGCTACAGTGGTGATGGATGGGGAAGGTGATGATGGCTGACGATGGATGGGGTTCGCTGCTGCGCTAGGAAGCCTACTGATATTGTACACAGCGCAGCGCAACGCCCCTCGCCGGTCCTGTTCCGTTCACCTCATGGTACGAGGATGCACGAGCCGAGCACCTCACACACCCAGCGACACAGGCACGCCAGGTCAAGCCTACTGCGTACACAGCACAGAGATGCGCTACCTTTATTATCCGACCTACGGATACCGTTGGACTGCTCCGGAACCATTCACACTTGACGGTGCTTGAGGGAAGTAAGGCGTCTGAGCCTCTGAGACGGTTCCCTGCGGTCAAGGTAGGCGAAGCCATCGTCATCGGGCAAGCGAGCGTGGTGAAAAACAGCTGGTTGGTTTCGGCTGATGCTCATTTGCTGATGATAAGTATGCAACTGGCTAACTGCGACTATCACTAGAGCATCACAATGTCGGCACCTATTCGCAAGAAGCGACCCGTTCGTGACGGAAGGGACGAGTATCCGTACCCGGCAGGCTTTCGAAACGGACAGGCACGCCTGGATTCCAGTGACGTCTGCTATCGACTGACCAAAGACGCCCTCTGGCATTCTCTAGTTACCGTTGTGGTGCAGCAAGCGGATGTGCAGCTCTCATCTTGCATGCCGGCCTCTCCCTGTCCTGTCCGCTTGCCTAGCCACTGGCAGACGTACATACGGGAAAACTGAGAAGCTGGGTGCTCACTGCCCGCTGCTCGCCGCCATGCTGTGGTAGGTCTCCGGACGGATACACAGTGTCAGTGGTCTTCTGCCTCCTCCCTGTGTGCGGCATGCCTCCCCCCTGTAAGCCATGTACGGCTACTTCGTACAGCAGAGTCGGAGTCGTAGTCGCACCGAAGAACGGGCCAGTTGACAGCCCCGCCCCACCCAACCTCAAGACCCAAACTACGCCCGAGACCCTGCCCTAGAATTCTCAATCAGCGCCGCAGATGGAGAAAGAAGGTGAGGAGTGCTGGCCCGGCGGTGGTGCTGCTGCGTGCAGGAGGAAAAAAAGGGGGCATGAGAGGTGGAGATGGGCGTGGGAACGGGAAGCTCGAGGAGAGACAGCAAGAGAAGAAGTGAAAGGGGGTGTCTGAATATCAAGACTCGTCCTTCGCCTTCTCCTTGAGGCGTGGACGAGTTCTTGAGTTTTTGGTACGAAGCACCTAGCATGGCCCGGTCCATTAATTGGCTGGAAGGTTAAAGACGGAAAGGCAATGAGGCGCCCGGCGGATGGGCGCACGGGGACTGGAGAAGCATTAAGCATGCCTTTCCCTCCCTCTGGTTCCAAGGTTGCTTATTAGAGCCTGAGAGTTGGGTGAGAGAAGTTGAGTCTCGACATTTGGAGTCTTACAGTAAGTGAGTAAGTACTTAGGTAACTCTCTTGGCTTTGCTGACTGGGGGAACAGTGGACGAGGGGTGGATAAGGTAGGTAGTGGCCTATTCGATTCGATTGGATCGGTACGATACAGACATCAAGATACAGGAACACTTGAAAGAAGAGGTACTTTCAACTTTGGTACTCACGACAGCGAAGAGACAGGTACCTTTTCCTCGTCACTTTCTTTCCTCCTCTCCCCCTGGTCGAGCTGGACTCTGGGTGCCTGTGGGTACGGAGTACTTCATACGGACTACGGAGCAGCGTCTGGTCCTTTCTTTTCCCTTTCTTGCACGTTCACGACTCCCATTTGGCGTTCCTCTTAGCCCTCCACCTAAGTAATATTCCCTGCCGTGCTTGCGAGCTGGTCTCTCTCTTTCTCTCCTCTCGGTACGATGCTACGGATGGACACCTCAGAAAAATGGTGGTGGTGGCCTGGTCTGGCCTGCAACAAGCCTGAGGTGTGGTGCCTCCTCCACTGCAGCTGCTCCCCCTCTGCTGGGGCAATAACCAAGACCAAGGCAGTCTGATTGGCTCAAAAGTGGATACCAACCCTCAAGATTTATGGAGAATCTGAAGGAAGGAGGGAAAACGACCACTCAGGTGCCACTCCACCATCACGAAAGAAGGACAGAAACTCGCATCGTCCTTTCCGCCAGTGGCAGTTCCGTCCACTGTCAAGGTCTGAGTCCACCTCTTTTTTGGCTGGCAGCCTTTTTGCAACTTTGCACATTTGATTCAGACATGATTCTTTTTTTTTCACCTCGACTTTTGAAGTTCGGCTTTTTTTCACCCACGCCCCTCGCTCAGTATTTACAGTCCACACACCCTTCCGATGCTCTCTCTGGGCCCTTGTTTAGGAAATACGCCCCATACCCCACGCCCGCGCCCACGCCTACAGAGGACTCAGCATCGAGCAGTTGTCGTACACCTCATGCGGTATGCTCACTTGCCACACCAAATCTCAGGCTCGGGGACTTGCTGCTTCATCGCCGCCGCGACGCTGCCTTCACACGGTCTGGCTTTATTACCGCACCTGAGCTGAAGGTGGGACCGAAGCACTAGGTAAGATTCGGACTGGTACCGTGGCCTGGGAAAGAGTCTGGCAGAAACCTCAGACGGGGGAGGCGGACTGGGGCACTTGGACGCCGAGGAACACCAGTCCACCACCACCGACCGGGCTGGGCTGGTATTACGTCTGCCCGATACGCTGTGCTGGTCCTGCTGAATCACATTCAAGGATGGGATTGAACATTGACGACGGGGCAAAGCATTCTGTTGTTGACTCATGGTCGGGGTCATGACAGGGGGCGTCTTCACAATCACTCTATAATGGGGACCAGGCGACCTGGGAACGGCACTGCGACCTACGACGGGAACTGGCTGGTTAGAGCCTTGGACATTCGGTCTGGCAACTTCCAGATTGTCTGTCACTCATTCTGCGTCTAACTGGACCATGTCATGTCATGCATCCAGGCTCCATCAGTCACGATACTTTGGATACCGTTGATCCGTGCTCTAGACGGAGTATCTCCTACGAGCCTGCTATTCGTACTCTTCCGAGGAGTGAGGAGTGAGGAGTGAGGAGCGAGGAGAGGAGAGGAGGGCTAGAGAGCTCTGGAGCTGCGTAGGCTTGCTTGGCTTGGCTAGACTTTCCTCCGCGCGCCTTGCCTTGCCTTGTCTTGCGATTTTGCCTGCCTGTGTGTCGAAAGATGCACATACGCGGCGCCTCCTCATGGCTGACGCTGGTTGAGGTTGGGAACTTGGGATTGGTGCTGGGTCAATCAAGATGGATGGCGTTGGTGCCGGTGCGAGATGCAAGTGCATTGCCGCAAGGCAAGGTACGTATCGAAATCGTGTTCCGCATCGAAAATGGCCAACCATTGGAAACTGGAACCCCCGAGGCATGTGTCTTTTTTGGTGGCGCAACGCGAGAAAAGGTAGGTACTCGCACGCCCCATGTGGTGAAGAGAGAAAAGGTAGGTACCAGGCGGTAAGTACTTCGCACTCCTCCTCTTTCTGACTATCCCCGTGCATCTTGCTCCCCCCCCCTTCCTTCCTCCCTCTCACCCTCTGGGTTGAGACCCACTTTAAGGGTGCCCCGCGACATGGTTGGCCCAAAGTACTTTGCGTACCTGAGCCAAACTGTCTTTAGTCCCTTCCTTGAATCCTTCCTGACTTCCGCATTTTTTTGGCGGCTTGTTTCCATAACCGGCTTGGTTGTGGTTGCTTGCTGAGGGGCGGGCGGACTGGACGGGCTGGCTGGCTGGCTGAGGGGGGGACACGGGGGGAAAGACTGAGCTTCAGGTTTGTTTGCCTGCTTGGTTCCTTCCTTACTCCGAGGTATTCGCACACATATTGCTGCTCTTGCCAGTGTTGTGTGGCTGCAAAGAAGTGTACGGATACTTTGGGAAAGTAAGGTACTTTGTGCAGTAGTTAGTTGTTCTCCAGGCGGTAGTCCTTATTACCACAACCTGCCTTACTTGGAGGGGCACAAAGTCAACTACGGAATATGGATACAGACGGACTCTCAAAGCAAAGGTATCTAATTCTGGGGTCATGTTCCTTGCAAGTTGCCTTCCTTCCTAGAGCCCCTGCTCCCCCCTCCGCCGGCCGTGTTGGTGCTTGTTCGTAACTTGGTGTGCTGGTGCTGCCGGTGCTGGAGCTTCCCGGTTGAGGTGAGGTGCGGCTTCGCTCTTTCTTTCTTTGCTCCTCAGACCTCCACAGCTGAATCTGCGCTTGCGGATGGGTTGTTTTATTTGTCGGAGACCTGGTACCCCGTCAGGTAGGTACGAATGGAAATAAGCTGGTCTGTCGGTAAGTATCTTTTTTTTTTTTTTTTTTCAGCCCACCTCACCTCCCCCCCCCCTTCCCCTCCAAGCCAAAGACTAAGGACAGGGCACGCCGCACGCCGCACGCCGCACATGGAACAAGGTACCTTGGTCCCCTCTCCTCCCATGTCCCACCTCATCCTCAATCCCCATACTGGAGGGTACGAAGGTACATCCATCCATCCCTCCATGTCCCATGCTGGCTGTCCCGGGTCCCGTCCTTTCCTGTCCTGCCACCTGCCTGCCCTTGCCCAAAACCCCCAATCCCAATCCCATGCCTTCCACCATCCATCCACTGTGACCACAGACCTGACCCAGACGGGGACCCATAACCAGGGCGCGCGCGGATACGGATACTTCTCTTCCTCACACTGCTCTCGTACAAGACATTGGTACCTAGTGACCTTCCTTCCAATCTGTGGATGACCGGTACATACGCTACTGGTGCCTAGGCTGGGAACTAGGTACCTTGCTTTCCTTGCTAAGGTAGGAGGTTCCTTACTTTCACGGTTCACCTTACTCACTCCCGTTGCTCTGTCTCTCACTGCAGGTTGCTGCAAGTTTCTCCAAATAATAATAATTTTTAAAAAAAAAAAAACCGGGAGAGCAGTAGAGGGAGTCCCAGAGTCCAGACAACGAACGACGCAACCATATTACTAGACACTCCGTTTTTATTGTGCTGCTGGCACTGCTTCGGCTTCAATCTATCACTTCGTACCTTACCTTTCTACCTGGACCCCCGGTCCCGACCATTCTTGCCGTGTGCCTTACCTTGCCTTTTACCTTGCTTCTTTCTCTCTAAACTCTTCTTCGTCCAGCTTGCCTCGCCTCGTCCCTCTCTCTTTTTTTATTTTCTGCTAATTCTGTTTTTGTTGAACGGGGGGACCCTCTTGCTACTGCTCTGGTCTTTAGCCTCTTCTACTTCTTATTATCCTTCTTCTTCTTCTTCTTCTTCTCCTGTTCCATCCACTCTGGTCTAGTGTGGTGTATGTGTACATGTATACATGTATGCGTGTGTGTGTGCCAAATACCGAGCAACATCCCGTACAATACAATACAATTTCAATACCGCCGGCCACACTCTCTTCCTTTCTCACATCCATCCTTCCCACCACGGCCATCCCACCGAATCACGGAGCCCCATTGACCTCACCACCCACGAGCCCTTCATTTACACGGACAATCTGATGTACACGTCGGCCCAGGGTCATCTCTTCCACCTTTACTTTATACCTACCTCCCATTTCCGCCGAATTTAATCCACCGACACATTCACCCCTCCGACTTATTCGTACCTACCTTGCCGACCTGACATCAACCTCGAACCCATCTCCGATTCCACGCCTTGATCTTTCGTGCCCACCAACCAACTCACCCCTCCAAAGGTGCTACTACTTCTGCTGCTGCTTCTCTGCTCCTGCTACCAAACCAGCACCTTGACGGTCGACGAACCCGATTTATACGGCCCTCCCCCCCTTCGATTGTTGGACCATAAGCACGAACATCTTGGTTCGAGACTGCGACTGGGCCGATTTCCTAGGCGATTCGCCTTGCCATGGCCAGCCTGTAACGGAGATAGACACTCTCGACAACAGCAAAATCACCAATCCTCAAGAGATCTGCTTTCCCGAGCCTGCGAGTACAGGATAAAACCACCCGACGGGAGCATTCATATAATCCAGGTTGACTTCTACTGCCTGACTCAAAACCACCCACAGCCTCCCGCTGAGCTGCACACACAAAGAAACACGTCTTGCTAGGAAGGAAGCTTCTACAAGTGAATCATCATCAGAAGTCTGCCGCCTGCTTCAACCACAAATGTAGCAGCCCACGACCTGGATTCTCCTTGACTGACACCCTCGACCCGTCCTTTTCTCTCTCCGACCTCTCTTCTGCCTCTCGAAAACTACTTCTTCCGCAACCCGCAGCATCGCTCACGAAACCGTCGACCTTCGAACGACGAACCTCGAGCCCCCCCTGATCAATTCCCCCCGCTCCGATGTGTTCGACTGCCGCACCTTTACCCTTTTACAGCCTCCCTCTGTCTCCTGCACACCCCTCGTCGTGTAGACAGAGCTACTCTCAGCAAACCTCATTCACGGCCACTCACTTGCAGAAGGATCCCAGGTTCAATCTTGGGGCAGGAGCTTCTCAGTACCGGGGCGGGCTTCGCACGCCGCCAACCGACGCCATGAGTGCTACCTACCACGCCTCCCACCTTGTCTCCTACGACAGCCATGTCCTTCCCTCATATCCTTCATCAGTTGCTCAGGCAAGAGGACCTAAGGCTGTCATGGCCGAGGCCGCGAGAGCTCCTCAATACCCTCGGTATCAACAACCCGCCAACACATACTCCCAACCCCAACAACCGGTAACAAATCCGGCCTCGGGCACTAGCCAATATTCAACTACCTCCCGACACTCGACTCGCCCCTCGACACCGACTTCAGGTGCCATTGGCAAGCCAGATGGCACTTCATCACGGAAGGGCTCCTCGGCTCTCGTTCTGCACAGCCTGTCGATACCGAGTTGCATTAACCCCAAGGGTGGTAACTTGGCCGACTTTGCGGCACAGGTAAGCTGGACCACCGCAGAGAACTAGACTAGTAGTGGCTAATATGCCCCAGATTACGTGCCTGTTTTGGTTCGAGTCTATGGACACCCTGCGAATCGCCGAAAATATCCGTTCCCGTCCGTCGACCGCCACCGTACCTCGCCTCACCGAGTATGCGACTCCCTTCCCTCAGTTCAAGAAGTGGGCCTACAGCGTGCTCTCGACGACGCAGGTCACGCAAAATGTGATTCTGCTGGCCCTGTTATTCGTGTATCGATTGAAGACGACAAATCCTTCCGTCAAGGGTCGGTCCGGTAGTGAGTACCGTCTTTTGACGGTTGCTCTGATGCTGGGCAACAAGTGTGAGTTAAGATTGCAATAGGGAGCGAGAAATGCTTGCTAACAGCTCTTAGTTTTGGATGATAACACCTACACAAACAAGACCTGGGCTGAAGTCTCTGGCATCACCGTCCAGGAGATCCATGTCATGGAGGTCGAGTTTCTCAGCAACATGCGCTACAGCCTGCTGGCCACCAAGGAGGAGTGGGAGGCATGGCTCGTCAAGCTGTCCTGCTTCTCGGAGTACTACGAGCGGGCCCAGAAGCAACCGACTTCGCCCCTGAACAAGTCCTTCACCTCGCCGGTCCCTTCGCCCATCGCCGCCGCGCAGCCCGCAGTCTCGTTCCCGCCCCCCACGCCTTCTGCCGCAAACGTCTACTCGCCTAGCACTCACGTGCAGAGCAACACTCAGGCCTGGCCCTCGACGTATCATCACAACCCACAGGTGTCACCACTTTCTGGCAAGCACGTCTCGGGTATGAACATGAATGCTCGTAAGAGAAGCTCGGAGGAAGACGTGGCGGAACCCCCAGCGAAACGACTCAGCAGGCAACCCAGTGCGATGCCGCATGCCGTCAGACCCATGGTCGTTAACGAGCAGCCCATGCGTCTGCCCGTACCGAACCTAACGCTGAATACCAACCCCGCACCATCACAGACACCAATGTACCCGGCCACGACGACCTATCCGGCGCAGCAACACGTCTCTCTGCCGCCCTTGAGCAACGGCGTTCGTGCTATGGCGACAGTGTTTAACCCTACCACGACAGTCTCGATGCCGCAGCTGCCCATGCCGGCCACTACCTCGATGCCGCAAGCCTCGCTTACGCCCTCGAACGTCCCGATGCATCCCAACATGGGATACGGCACCCCGACGAAGAGACACAGCCCAGGAAGTCTCTCCGTGTATGCGTCTTCACCCCTCGGGGAACAGTTCCCGACATCCGTCATGCACACCCCGATCTCGCATACGCCCATGTCACACTCGCCGAGCGTCTATCTTCAACAACGACCCAGCCCGTACAAGCCTATCCGTCACGTCAACACTCTACTTTACCCTCCACCGTCGGCTTCTCTCAACGAATACCATCTGCCTACGACGCAGATGCACTATCAACCTCTTGGGCGGCGCAACGACCTGCGAACCGGTGTGGTTCCTGAGTTCATGCATGCACCCTACAGAATGAGCGCTCACATGCCGCAAATGCCCCATGGTCTGCCGCAAGGACCCTTCCCGAACTAGAGGCTTGGGAATCGAATGAACCAGCCACCGTTACCAACATACACTCCACGGATACGGTATCCGGAGGATAGATCTTTCAACTCATTTTTTTAAGCATTGCATTGTCAAGGCGTCGGGTCAGGATCATTATTTTTTATTTCATGAGCGGCCAAGGAGGACTGGGGGAAACTTGGGGAACCTTGGCAAGGAAAGGGACGATTCTCATGGATCAACTGTGAAAATCGCATCAGGCGGAGCTGTCTTTTTCTCTCTCCCTACTTTTGGGCTTTCGGGGTAATAGGGAGGTTAACAAGGCAAGAAAGAGTAAGGGCCTTTTAGGTTCGTGTATAATCTGCCGGATGATGCACCGCGCCAGCTCGACTTTGCCCACGAGCGGAAGCGATGGATTTTATTGGGTTCTTCCGAAGAGGCAAAGGGGCCTTTTTCGGCGTAGATAGAAACCAAGCGTCAGCGATGACAGCTAGATCACGAAAGATCAAACGAATCAAGTCAAAAAAGTAAAAGTAACAGTAAAAAGCAAGTGATTATTTCATAAGGCATTGTGATGTTGTGATGTGATGCATGTGATTCCTAGCTGAATCAATGTGGATGTAATGGCCACAAGTCAGTCTGTCGATGATTTTGGGCGGATGAGGGTTTGGGGGTGTAAACCAATCAGAGATGGACAGTGACATTGCAGTTTTGGTGATGTTTGGTTGGTTGAAACCAGGTACTGTGTGAAAGTCGTCGACAAATCTAGGCATTTTGTACGGTACGCTCTGGCACCTTGTTTTGAGTACGTTCCGGTAATATGGTGTTGAGACGACAAAAGTTGATATGCTGTGTCGATGGGACCTGTGTACAACCTCTTCTCTCGTTCTACGCAAGTCTTTGGGAATTACTATTGTAGGTTACTGGACATCTTTGATGCCTGTTCCAAAAGGGTTGTCAGCCAGACAAATCTTTTTGCGGACGATGTGTTCACGACCAGTAGAAAAAGTAAGGTTGCGTTCTCATCGGAGATGGCTTTTTGGGACCAGCTGCTCGCAAAAGTCGCAACTATCTATGTAAGGTAAAAATAAAACCCCCCGACTAAGTGTCAAAACTCTATTGAAGGAATTAACAATTGGAGATGAGTCTGTAGCTGGGAAGAAATGGTACCGTAGCCGCCCTGTAAGAGTTATGAACATCTACCGTCTTTTCATCATTTCTCTTGCCGAGCACATATTAATCAAGGCATACGACGGCCCATCAGTCAACATACACCTGTCATCTATCCCTATAAGAATACTCACCAAGAAGAACAAGACAAGTGTTAGTGGGTGCTCACTTCAACTCGTAGTACGAGCTAGCCTTTATCCTGTAATACCCACCGAGGGATAAACGGCGAGATGACGTTCGGCATATCCAAGAGGTCCAAAAGATCCAAGAGCTTAGACGACGCAAGGGACGAGAGCACAAATGATCGCGAGCTCGTTTCTATACGTCGCTTGACGTCTTCGAGTTTCGCCATGGCCCCACGCCTGGTGCCGGCGGATATCGACATGGCCGCGGTATGGAAGTCCGTCGAAGCTCCACGTGGGACATTCACAGTAGACAAATCCAAGTTCTACCACCCATCGGGTCCCTTGGCCGACGATGTCTTTTGGATGCCGCTGGCCTCTGGCGATGTTGGCCATTGTTCTCGGGACGGATTCCAGATCGACAATGATTCTTGCTCTTCCCGGGTGTTATACCGCGTCAAGGAGAGGAAGCACCTGACCAAGGGCTTGCTTATGCACTGCGGGAGCCTCACAATCGACTACCACCCATCCGAATCAGTCAGTCGATGCTTTGTAGGGTTCGGGGCAAACGCTGAGCATCGCCTCATCATGATGCTGAAGACGGACTGCCAGCAAGCTGCGGTAAAGGTCACCGCTTGCATGGCTAGTTTGTTGCATAGCAAGCTCCAGCGGGAGGGTAGCTTGACGTGGTTGAAGCCGGGTGTGGTCGCCGATAAGTTGGAGAAAGCTGCCGACTCATTGATTGACATTGCCACGTTGGTTGACCGCTTCATCCAGACGATGAGAAAGCTCTATCAAGGCAAGGATCGAGAGGGCGGTATGCCTGTTGGATTCAAAAGGGCTCTGTTGCTGCTCGGCCTGACCAAGTGGCATCGCATCCACCGCGCCATCAATGCCATCCAGTGCCTCAAGAAAGCTTTTCAGATCGTGGCGGACACGAATGGACATGCGAGGAGGAGCAGCAGCAAGGCCCAGTGGTGTATTGCGGCCAACGTGTATGGCATGCTGGGTTGGAGACGAGCACCAGCCAGCCTCGCTCAGCAACAAAACGTGTTGCCCAACGTATCGACGTCGCTTGAGATCCTTGGCGAGATGGACTGGGCCAACTTCCAGACGAGGGACGTGGAGGAGAGAATGGGACAAGCTGGCGTGACTGTCAGCATCACCAAAGAAGCCAGCTTTACTCCTGCAACGTTCCGAACTCTGATGCGATTTCTGCAACACCGGTCGATGGTATTACTGGAAAGCGATGACGAGTTTGGTGACGCAGATGTTGGAGGGCCACAGCAAGAGCCACGAAGCTGGACGGGGGAAATTCTGCCCGCTCACTTCCGAATGTTGAAGGGTATGCCGTGGATTAGGCATTGCTGGGTTCCAGATGGCACCTTCTTGACGGTATTGTCACTGCCTACTGTGGAGGTGTAAGGAGAGGTTTCGAGATCCGTTAGGTGAGGCTGATCCGAAAACGAGACGATATTGCGCCAAGACATGCGTCGAGAAAGGTGTGGTAATTCAAGGCGATTGCGTCGTGTTGGGTGACGTTTCAGCACATCAGGCTGAGACGTTGGTTTGGCTGGACCAGTGAGCTGAGACGACAACGTATTAGACGGGTTGTGGGTTACACCGAGGCGGTTGCCGTGGTGGTCGATCAACATTGATTCACAGCGATAAAGCTGTCAGGTCAACAACTGTGTGACACAGACACGAAGGCCATGATTGAACCACCAGATAGAGACATGACTGTAAGTAAACCCATCTTGGTCATAGGTCGTTCTGATAACCGGTTTGCAGGTGATTAGAGGTAGAGAGTTTGGGGCGAGATGGGACGAAAAGGATGCGACGGTTGACTGGACGACGCGGAGAGTGCGTGCCCACGTCAGTGACAGCGGGAGTTTGCTGTTCTTTGCAAGGTTTGTCTTGTTTCGATGTCAGTTTTTTTTCTTTCCTGACGCAGGGACGGGCAACGCGTCGCAAACGCGACTCAATGTCTTTGTTTGACGATGGTGGAATTTGGAAATGGACACGGCGTAACAATCAAGGTCAGACAGATGCACAGAATGCGCCTCGTCTCAGAAAAAAGAGGGTGACAATAGCGTCACTGACACTCAACGGCATTGAAATGGAGAGGTGCGACTGCGACTGCAACTCTGGGGAAAGGGATGAATTACATAAGCACTCTACACGGCATGGAAGATTTTAAAAAGTGGCTGGACAACTGGCAGCAACGGGGATCTCACCTGCTCACACTTCTTGCCAGACGGGGCGACGGGGCCTCGTGTTCGAGCTAGCGGGGAAGAATGGACTTCACTTCAATGGCTTGGGCAGGGGTGATGCTACTAAATTGGGATAATTTGCCGAGAATACAGACTTCAACGCTCCAAGGGGGGGGGGGGAGGAAGGAAGGGCACGAGGTAGCCAGTTAGAAGTCGCGAATGAAGGCATTCTGTTGTATTTAATTGGGGAACATTCAAAAGCCACCAGCCACCTTTTGAGTCTTGACCTGCAAAGATTGCCATCCGCTCCACTCCGTCCCGTTCCTGGACCGGGAAGGCGCCTCTTACGAGATCCCCCAGTGGTCCCCTTCTCCTTCCAGCTGTGCTTCCTTCCTTGCTGTGTGTTACCCGCCTGCCGCCTTGCCCGCTCTTGCCCGCCTCCTCCTGGCACTTTGGCACTTTGAAATCCTGCACTTGCCGCGCTTGTTCTGCACCTGCAGGGCCTCAGAGTGTGCAAAGTGGGTTCCTTTCCTCCCTTTTCCACAGCAACGCTGCTCCAACGTTCCCCCCGTTCAGCTTCAGCTTGTCGTCGGACAGCAACCGTTCACTGTCACTCGCTCCCAACCACCAGCCCGTTCATCAGAATCAGGTTCTTGCCTAGTCATTCGTTGTCGCACCCTCGCTCCGTTCCATCTTCACTGTTAGGTTGTCGTCGCTGCCTCCGTAATATCGTCATCGTCGACAGGAAACTCTCGTCCAAGAAAAAAAACCTCTCCGTCGCCCTTGATCTCGGACTCCTGACTCTTTGCCATCTCCCGTCACGGACCCCCGACGCCTCATTCTCCACGATAAACCCGCCCGCGCTCCATCCGAGTGACCTCCCTTGACATCCATCGAATCATCCATTCCTCGTCCATTCGCACCATCGTCCCCTTCGTTCGCGACGACACCACCGGGCTTCGCCGGACATCTCGCTCACTCTCTCGACGAAACACTATCCATATCACGTTGAGCCCGTCGTTTGGCCTCGACTCGGTCCATCGCCCGAGTATCCTTTCGCTGCCACCCCTGTCGAGAACTTCCTTCGACTCTCGACGAAATCTTTCAAACGCATACCTCGCGCACTGCTCGAACGATTCGAAGCTGCCACTCCGCCATCTGCCCCTCCGAAAAGCCTCATCGCCGTAGGTCGGCCGTAGCCCATCATGTCAGGCTTCGGTGACTTCACCAATATCTGCCACATGGCGCCACTGCCATTGTGCGCATCCATCGGCCCCATCACGGAGGTGACGAGCGGCGTTGGTATTGAGCCGGACTGCTATGCCCGTAATATCGAGTTGGCAAATACCATCATTTTTGAAGGTGCTGCCAGTGCCATGCACATTGTGTCTCTGCTCATGACCGTCGTCATGATCTTGCACATTCGTGGCAAATTCACTGCTGTTGGTACGTTAGCCCCCAAGACCCTTCCATCTTCGACGCAAGAAAACTGACGAGACAATCATAGGTCGCAAGGAAATCCTCATGTTCTTCTACATCTATATGCTTCTGAGTTTCATCTCACTCTGCGTCGATGCAGGTGTCGTCCCCCCTGGATCCGACCCCTACCCGTACTTCGTGTCAGTTCAAAACGGCTTGTCATCGGCTCTGATTACTTGCCTGTTGATCAACGGCTTCGTCGGTTTCCAGTTGTACGAGGATGGCACCTTCCTCTCCGTCTGGCTCCTGCGCGTCTGCTCTCTGGTGGCCTTTGCGATATGCTTCCTGGTCTCCCTTGCGACCTTCAAGTCATGGGCTGGCCTGGGCCCCACCAACACCGTCGGCCTGTTCGTCGTCCTGTACTTGCTCAACGCTATCGAGCTCTTCGTCTACGTTGCCCTGCAAATCCTCCTCGTTGTTAGGACTCTCCAGGACCGCTGGCCGCTGGGCGACATTGCCTTTGGCATCTTCTTCTTCGTCGTTGGCCAGGTGATCCTGTACGCCGTGAGCACCCAGATCTGCACCGCCGTCAGCCACTACCTCGACGGCCTGTTCTTCGCCACCATTTGCAACCTGTTGGGTGTCATGATGGTGTACAAGGTATGTGAACTTGAATCTCTTGAAATGACCACAAATCCTAATCCGTTTTTTTGCAGTACTGGGACTCCATCACCCGCGAGGATCTCGAGTTCTCAGTTGGAACTAGGATGAACAACTGGGAAGTGAAGGAGCTGCTGCCGGAGGAGGACCGCCGTGCGACTGTTTACGACAACGACCCCTACAGCCAGGCTGGTGGCTACGATCACTCCTACTCGCCCTCGCCGGCACCGGCGCGCTACTCTGCGAGGTACTGATGCAGTATCGAGGTTGACAGTTGGGGATGTGCATGACAACGCCCAGACTTTGAATGGGCGTTTTCCACGGCGAAATTTCACGACAGGAGTCCGGATCTTGCCGATCTGCAGCGGATATTTTTCGTACATCTGTGTTACTTTGGGGATGACAACGACTTGGGCATTGAATCAGAATGGCGTTTGGGGGAAAAGACTGTCTTTATAGGTCGGGCTGCATCCCGAGACACGGCCGATTTTGAGTTTTTTGGGCTGAGGCGGGCGGCCGCGGCGGGGCCGGTTGTAGATGGATCAACGGTCAACAAGCGAATAGGTTAATAACGTTAGCACGTATAGGTATCGATGCCCACGGGTGTCAGTAGTACATAGTTTAATTCAATCAAGATACAGCAAACTTGAGCGCGGCGGGTAGAGATTACGAGTCGTCAGCCAGGGGAGACCAGCCAGGGGAAGGGTCTGAAGGGCATGCAAGCCGCGTGGTTGTTCACTAGGGGGCCAGTATACAAGTAAGCGCAAGATGACACGGATGAAGTCTTGACCCGGTGAACGTGTCATTCCACCTAGCTCGTTCCGAATTCGAATACAGGTCGAGGCAGCGATGTCTTGGCATGTGTAGACACTATGTGACTCTGCAATAAGGGTATATGTGGTAGTTTGACTCGAACTCAGTAAAGAGTTTGGCCTGCCATACGCAATATAGTAAATTGAAAGGGGGAGAAATCTGGCGTCAAGCTTTGAAAAGACTTCAATCTAGGCAAAGCAGAAGAGATGGACTGTCGTTGGTGGGCTAATTACACAACGTGTAATCCTTTTCAGATCCCGGGCAAACCTTGGATGAGAGAGCAGTGAGCAGCAAGCGAGCAATCTCCCAAGGTAGCCCGCAAGATAAAGTCACATCCACTGCCCGAGCAGCGCGAGAGGCTCGGGCTCGTGCCTGGGGGGAAGATGCTGGGCAGCTGGGGAAAGATTATACTCAAGTGGTAGATTGCTAGATACGGACAGACAAGCGTTGACAAGCTTGATTGAAAAGCTACAAGAAAGGTTTTTTTGCGATCTGCGTCCGTGTCTCCAAGGTAGGATTTGGATTGGAAGGGGGAAGTGGAGGTGGAGTCCAGTCTGAGATGCACGGAGACCGGAACACGGAAACGAGGCCGAGTGAAGTTTTGAGTAAGGTATCCGTACTGGCACACTGGATATCCGTTGTGCAGATAGTCACGACTCATAGCACATCAATATGTCAGTCAGTGTCGGGAGTCCAGACCTCATCGCATCAATTCAGAATAAAGGCGGTTGAACGGTTGAGAACCTAGGCTGGAAGTATTGATATTGATGGAGGGGACGAGGTAAGAAGTGGAGGGGGGCCCAGGTCAGGGTGCCTTATCGGGTCCATCGGATCTGTTATCGGCGTGCGCTAGCCCGAAGCTAAGGGGCTTTCCTGAGTTTCCTCGCACTTGCATCCAATCACGTGGTCTAAGGTAGGTGCGACAATGTAATACTCAGATTCTAAGTGTCATGAGACAGGGTACGTAATAAGGTGGGAGCCCGCAATTCAATACTAACAATACAATCGAGGGAATGAGTTCGTTATCCATAGGATGGATACTCATTGTCTACCTTAGGTAAGGTAGCTACGGAGTAAGGTAAGCAAGCACCTTGAGTGAGCATCCTGCCGATTGCGCAATATCTGCCCGGGCTTCAATTTCGAACAATGTTTTCTAGGGAGGCACGAGGGACTGGGGAAAATACCTAGAAAAGGTACATGCACAATGCATGGGCCAGCACCGGACCTGAGGTAGGTAGCGCTACCTAAAGTATGGAGTACTTAGGTAAGCGACAAGGTATTCGCACCAGTTTAGGTTACCTCAACTATTGATACTATCTAGCAGGGTAATGCACCCGAAGATAGAACATGGGAAGGACGCAATGAAAGTCGATTGGCTTCCTCTTCACTCTTGTGCGTGTACCGGTGGGGGCAATTGCCAGTCCGTTTCTGCCCTTTTGCCAACATCGAGGCAAGTCCGGACTTCCATAGGCAGTACCTGACCCGATGGTTCTGGCCTAGGTACTCTTACTATTTCGGTATGTACCTTATGTACGGGTTCTATTACCTTCCAGGTTTTGTGACGGTGGCCATGCGGTTGATTAGGTACTTGGATTAAGTATGGTACATCAGGTAATAGATGCCTTAGGGACTAGAAAGGCAGGGGAATCAAGCAAATTGCTGCTGCTTTTCCCAGCCCAAGGTGCCTGCCATTTGCCATTGTTCATTGTCCCGGCCTTTCTCGCCTTTCTTTCCCTTTGTTGAATTTTTCCCCTTCTCTTCCTCACACGGCACAAGACCCCCCCCCTTCTTTCCCCCGGGCACATCTTTCTAGGTTCTAATTACGGAGTAAGGCCACCACGCATTGGATTCGATCTGATTCAATCCAAGGCCCATTTTGCTTGGCTTCACCCCCCCCCACCCCCCCCACAGACAAAACATTTTCCGCAACCGACTCAGTTCATCAGGGAATTGTCGACGGATAACTCGTAACAGCCGACCGCCGACCAACTGCAGTAACTGAAGCCTTGCCCCATCATCCTTCGCACCTTACACATCCCCGGGCCACTTCTCTCCCCCCCCCCCCCCCCCCCCCCCCCCGGTCCAAGGTCCTATCTATTCGTACAAACACTAGTATCTGCCCCCCTTCCCTCATCCTTTCCATTGCGTCGGCACAGGGGAGTAAGCGTCTAATTTCTTGCGCGAGGTCACGTGCAAACACGCGATATTCATTACCTGACGACTAATCGCCTTCCAACATTGAACAGCGTCAGAGGTGCAGTCCAGTGCAGTCGACTATCTTTCTCACCTATAATCCCAACGACCCAATCTCATTCGCACCTGCATCGTATCACGTCTTTTTGTCTGCATCTACGACAGCAAATCATCACTGGGCAGCAACCCCAGACCTTTTCTGCCCTCGACATTCCGGCCCATCACTTCCCGGACTGTCTCGCTCATCTCAGCCATCCATCGACCCAGCAGTAACACCCATTGGACTGTCATTTTCCGACCGTGTGCTGATGGTATCCGCCTATCGCCAAATTCCATCGGGCCTATAATCCGCGTATCCTCAACGACATCGACGCACCTAAGTACATTAGTCGATTCTGGTCCCCTGCCACCCACGCTACCTTTCTATCGCTCGGAATTTTTCAATACGGTGACCTAGGGACTGGTCGTACAGTACACTAACAGCCACCGTCTTGCACATCTGCGTCGCTTGACGTCTCACTCACCCACATCCCGCTGCCCCCGTTGCAGCCAAGTCCTATCCGTATCTTTTGACGCTATCGCCTCATCTCCCATCTTCACCCTCACCTCACCTTCGACCAATTTCAACTGTCGCCTAACGTTTTCACGTCACGTCGGCTATTTCCTTCCGAACCCTTGACGTGGATTGCAGTTACCACTACGGATACGGATGCCTACCTACCTTACCTTAACTTTGCCTTCCCCGGTCTGACTTTCAGAACCCCTCTCCTGTTGCATCGCATTCCCACACACAAATCTTGACAGCACCTCACCTCACCTCACACTCACGGGCCATAGCGCCGGCATAACACACCCCAAGGTCGCCGTGGATTGATCGACGCTCGCGACATCTTCGGCTTATCCACCGATTCCACACCCCTGGCCTGGCCTGGACGGACTGTCGCCGCATTTCATTTCCATTCAAGATTCCCCATCTCCTTCAATGCGAAACCCCAGTCTTGTTTGGAACGGTCGCACCCTCGTGCTCAAGTAATCTCGATTTTCTGCCCGACCGATCTCGAGAGCCTGCGCCCCGTGTCTCCAACTTTGGATGAACCGCACTGCTGCGTTTATCGACGCATTTCACTCACACGTCCCCTCAGAACCCGCACTTTTCATCTGCTCATCACCACCACCAACTCCCTCCCAATTGGGGCCCCTTCACCATGCCTTTCGATCCTGGAGATGACAGGCGGACGGTCACCGAGGATGAAGAGCACTACTGGCAGTCCGTGCGCCAGGTGCATGAGCAGGACGACGAGAACCTCGACGCAAGCTATCTCGACAATGCCAAGTACTACATGGCACGCCTGACCGAACTGAACTTGGAGAAAAATGAGCTCGAGCGACGTGCGCTAGAAGTTCACCGCGCCATCACACGGGAACATAAGCATCTCGAAGAGCTTAATGACAGGTTCCAAAACACCAGGAAGGATATGAAGATCCAACGCGAACACCACCAGATGCAGTTGGCTGCCTGGTTTGAGGAGCAACGCCGGAAAGAGAATGATGAACGTGTTAGCATTGCAGCTGCAGCTCTTGCTGGCGCCGCCCCGCGCCGCGAGTCTGGGCCTGTTGAACCGTCACATTTAAGCAAGGTCGCCAGCGCCGGACTCAACGGCATCAACACCAACGGAGAACATCGGAATGGTGCCGCCGTGACGATCCCCAGTCATGTCAGACCCAACCAACCTGCACTGACCATGATCATTGACGCATTGGGCCGTACCGTGGGACCAGTGAACCGTATCGTATCGAGCAACAGAATCGTCATATATCTGTCCAGCTTACCTCAAAAACGACCTGTCCAGCTCCGCGACGGCGTCTCCTTCGGCCAGGACGACATGAGGGCCTTCGAAGAGGCGGAGGACAAGTGGAAGGGCGCCATCATTCAGGCCACTGGCCTCGTCCGGAAACAATCGCAGCAATGCACTCCGTGTGCCAGCGGCAGGGGCCCCTTTGCACAATGCATCGGCCTCGATATGCCTGAATTCCAGGCATGTGGTAATTGCGTTTGGCAGAGCTCAAACTGTTGTGACGTCCCGTCATCAATAAGTCAAACGCCGCCCACGAGGGGATTCAAGGCGCTCAACGCCCAAGATGTCTACAACGAACGAGCCGCCAACGGCAGCTTCACCAACGGCACTGCGACTCCCGTCGGCGGCCAGAGTCGACCTGGCTCCCGAGACAAGAGCTTTGCCGAAGGCTCAACAGCTACTGACGAGACGGATGAGGATATGACCCCAATCACCAAGGCGAACCTCTTGCTGAAGCACGACGGAAAAGTCTTTACGCATCCAGAGTGCATGGCCGGCGTACCCTTCAATAAGGTTGATCGGACCCACGAGTACTGGGACCCAGCCTGGCCGGATATCGTGCCCTTGATCGAGCCGACATTGCAGTCATGGCGAGACAAGCTGCAAACTGCTCTGGAAAAGGGGCAGACCAGCATGAAGTTCCAGCTGGGCAGACAGGTGAATCGAGGAGAGACGATTCTGAAATTCTTGAGCGAAGCAGACTTTTGCCCCTATCAATTGGTGGGGAAGAAGTATATGATGACCCGACTGGTTTCTTACGACACTATTTTCCGTCTTGCTGACACTCTGCGAACTCTGGAAGGCTTCAAGACTCTTGACATCACCCCGCTGGAGTGGTTTCGTCAGCGCCTGCAGGAGCTCATCATCTTGGACGGACCTGACTTCAACCTGGCCAAGACGGTTCATGACTTTTACCACGATTCAAAGTACGTGGCTCTGAGACTCGCCAACGGCAAAAAGAGCATCGGAAGACCGTCGGGAATGAAGATGGGGCCAAAGGACTCCCCCAACTCGGCCAGGGGCACCCCCAATAACAAGAAGCGCAAGTTTTTCATCAACGAAGAGTATCCCGCCGCATCTCAGCGCCCACTTGCCCCGACACCGACGCCTCAGTTCCAGTCCCAGCCTCAAGTCCAGCCTCAGGTACAGCCTCAGGTGCCGCCTCAGGTCTATCCATCAGTCCATCCTCCTGTCCAGTCTCAGTCTCAGCCTCAGCCACCAAGCCAATTACCACCAAGCCAATTTCAATCCCGGAAAAGCGAAACGCCGCTGAGTGCGCCGCCGACGCCTGAGCTTGCCAGGCAATCGAAAAAGCTTAAGACGGCTAGAATTCCTGGGAAGCCCAAAGATCAGGATCTAAACTACGACGGCTTCACCGACACCGATGATTACAGCGGCGATCATATCGGCCAGCACGACTGGGCGTTGAACCGGATCAAGTCCAGACTGAACAGCGTTAGCACCGGTGTGACACAGTACTGGCACTGGATACCGGATAATGGCGAACAGATTTTTGAGCATCAAGTGCTTGCGGAAAGCGACACTTTGACCTGGGGCATCTACGCCAAGCCGGTGAATTTCCACTTGGAGTTGGAACACATCCAGGAGCTG
Organism: Colletotrichum phormii; assembly: GCF_030913505.1. Lineage (NCBI taxonomy): Eukaryota > Fungi > Ascomycota > Sordariomycetes > Glomerellales > Glomerellaceae > Colletotrichum > Colletotrichum phormii. The sequence continues at coordinate 1,093,365 of NW_026851456.1, forward strand.
AAATGGGCCACCGACACTTCCAAGGTCATTGTGGTATGCAAGGATGGCGTCGTGATTTCGCCCGATGGCGAGCCTAGAGGCGACCTCTTGGCCGAATTCAAGCGGGACCGCACCAAGAGGCGTTTCTTGGCCTTTTGCCGCAAGAAGGGCATCGAATTGATCAAAGTTGAGGCGTGAGTATTCCACATCATTACGAGAACAAACAAGACAGCTAACACAACACTACAGGGACGTCATACAGAAAGCATGGGATACGTACGATTCGCCAGATGTCCCGGCGATGCCGGACTCGGAGATTGAGTAAGACAATGACGAGGAGTTTTTGATGCCGGCGACGGTCCAAACAGAAGTGGAGGTCTTTCACGTTATAAGGAAGGAGAATGGCGGAGATACCCCTGGTTTCTGATTTCATTGGGTGTCAATTCTTGCGGCTCTAGTGGAACTTGAGCCTGCATTGGCGTTGGAAGGCTTACCATGGGAGCCATTTGGTCATGCCGCCAGACGAGATGGTTGCTCGGGTCCCCAGGCAGCATGTGATGGCAAGGAGATGCCAACGCTTGGCTGCTTGTCATAATTGTAATTGGGCGGACGGTGCTGCCTGGGACACGTTAGACACGGTGGAGTTTCTGGTTTTCGTTTGGGAGAAAACGTGCCTTTGATCAAGTCCTGCGCTTTGCAGTTGGCCATTCAGAGTTTATGCATGGCTCTAGATCAGAGCCCCATCTCTCGTCAATGGACGGGATAGATAGAAGCGTTGAGAGCGTAAGCAAACTTATTTACTAAAGGCCCAGAGGCCTCTTACCCTTGACCCACGACCTTGACAGCAAGACATGATGATTTTACCGGAGGTGTCCAAAGACACGTCGGTCGACGGTTTTCGAACGATGGGCGTCATGCGGCTCAGTGGCGCCCGTTTGACAGTCTCATCTCACTTTCGCGGATGCTACGTCCCGGTCCATGGCATCGGGCTGTGACATCTCGTATTCCGGCACTTCATCCTCGGCTGCGAATCCGATTGGCAGACGACTGTGCCGCGGGACTAGAATACAACGTGCCCAACCGCTTTGGCCGGGAAGGACCATCACATATCAGATAGGCCGGTCCGATGCTGGATGAGGTCGAGCTGGAGCCTGGGTGTCTGAAAATCAGGATACTTTGTCGCGGACGGAGCCGGGAGCCGGCAGCTGTGCCCCGTATATTTCCACCGGATCGCGGTCGTCGCTCAAGCGTCCTTTTGTCGAGTGGTGTACCTATCTGATCCCGTCTGCTTGCACCCGCCCACCGACTTTTCGATCATGCTCGGAACTGGGATCTTCGTTGAGATATCTGCCTAGACGGCTGGCAGCCGTGCTCCACTGGTATTTTGAGAATACGATCTGTACCCTGGCATTTGCATCAGTTGTGCCTATCCGTTTGTTTCTGATGTATCTCTTGAGGTGGAGATGGGTACTTTATGCGGCATGGGGAACAACATGAGGTAAGTCAGTCAGTCTTGTTTGCTTGAGATGAAATGTCGGCGAACTGCACGTCCCCAGCACGGAAGTCTGAGATTCCATCCATACAACCTCCTTACTTACATCCTGGGAACCGTGGGCATTCTTTGATCAGACACGTCAGATTCCTTTTGGTTCCGCCTACTACAAACTTTCCATCTGTGGCATGCTTTCGAGCATCGGGCCGTGTCATGTTTAGCTGAAAGATCATCATTGAGATCCCGGCTTTCCTGAAAGACTGGCCCTTGCGAGTGCGGGATGCTACCTGCCGATGTCTTGCATTTTTGCGGATGTCAGGCGGTGAGGTTGTCAGTCTTGATCCTTCTCCATGGAGGATACTCTGATATTACCGATGAGCCCCCCCGCAGACCACACGCTTCCTGAGTTCCTCTCTTCTTCACCTCCTATCCTTACTCTCATCCTTCGACTTCATCAGCCCACTGAACGTGGCCCCGGGCCCCGGGCCCCGGGCGTAGTCCAGCCCTGGCGGTGACCGCTCGTCTACCTATAGACAGGCAGTCAACACTTTTGCCATCAAGAGACATTTTGTTTCTGCTCTGAATGGCGATGTTCCCTTCCTACCGGTCATCATCCAATTCACCTATCTTTTCCCTCCTCTCTACATCAAGACCCCCCGGGTCCACGCTTGTATTGCACCTACACGGTAGAGTATCCCGCGAAATTTCCGACCAGCCATGTGTCCTACGATATCAAGGACACTGCGACATGGAATTCCGCAAGGCCATCTCCTCTCTTCTGAGAATCATCAGATTCTATCAGATTGCCGTCTCTTCCGGAAATCCCTATATTACCCCCCTCCCGCCTCCACAGGCCATTTCTTAGGCAGGCCTGCTTCGCTGCTTGGCCCTGCTGTCATATATCACGGTCCGGCCTAGGTAACGTGTGTGACTTCTCGTTGCTGTCCTGCCGTGATCACCCAACCAATCATTGGGCCCCCCGGTTTGCGAAGTTGGCGGAAGACTCCGGGCCGACACGAAGAAGCAGTTCATCAGGGCGGCGGTCGTACCCGGAGAAACAAGGGACGTTAGGCGGCGTGGGTGTAATAAGCCGCACTTCTAGGTTTAGTAGTACTCAAGCGCTATGCCTGCCGCAGGACCTTGGAAATCACGCACTCTTCCTAGCCTCGCATATCTCACGAACCGACGGGCTCTGGTTTCGGGGCTAAAGACGACGACTTGGACACGGAGCTCCGACTATTATCCGCCGGGCCCTTTGGCATGTAGCGCCAATGGTTATCAAGCGAGCACGCCCGGGTGGTGGTTCAAGCTGCAGGCCAACAGCACCACGCTCCGTCGGCCAACGTCTCTCGCGGTCCTGTTTAAGCATATGCATCATCTGCCTAGCTCTGTGCGGTACGTCAACAATTATCCCCAATGCATCGCCATCTCTCTTGCTCGTCGGGGTGTCTCGTTTGTTGTTGGATTGCGCTAACAGATCGAGCAGTGTCTTCACAGGACCTGACCATTCCGGCATATAGCTGGCCATCTTTAATGAGAGGATTAGTCCTGTGCCGCGGACTCGAGTACGAGATTATCGCGTTCTGGTCTATCCGCATCTACTCAGCCAAGCTTCCGCGAGTGTATATAAATGGACTTGAGGGCTGAAGTCTGTTGCTTGGTAGGGAGCGCGGTAGTATTATCACACACAAGGGCGCGAACTATAACGTTGTGTGTGTTGTGTTCCCTGCCAGTCGCTCGCAACTTTTCCCTCGACGCTCTCGTCGGGTTTGGCCGGGTTGAAGATGGTGCAGGGTATAGCCGACGCAATCCTTCAGGCCACTGGTGGCTTGACTGGCCAGTATCACCGGATCGGCTCTGGCTGTTCTGGCTTCCTGGTATCAACCAGCACCTGATCGCCGCGGGTGGCAAGGCCTTGCAGAGAAATACAGAGCCGGACAATGTTGTGCTGTTCCACACCCATGTTGCCCATCCAACCTTGGAATGCCTCGGGTCGATCATAGAATCGGATACACACGACATCAAGAACACTTGGGAGCATCAACTGAGCCTCCCGTCTATCCCTCCACGCTTTATACCATGCACTCATCTTCCGTACCGTAAGTCTACACATCTCGAGGATGCTGTCATGAGCTAACGTTGCAATCTGCAGAACGGTCTCCGGGCCCAAAACCTGCGAACTGTTCCCCGAGACCCCAGCCCATCGTAGTGACAACGACGAAGTGCGCATAGCGGGCTGTTGGTTGAAGCTTCAGATGTGGCAGGCCTGAGCTCTTCGTGGATCTCTGCTTGTGCCGCAGTATCTTCAGCTTGTCCTTGCCAAGGGACGGGGAGTAGGTCGCCTCGTTTTGGCGCGGCTGCTCTCGTATCCCCATTTGCTTCAGGGCCTCCTTGAAGTTGAAGTACTTGGCTTCATCAGAGTCGAGCGCGAGTCCATCATCGTCGTCTCGGCAGTCAACAACTCTTCTCGCCGAACTACGGCACAAGTTAAGGGAAAGGGCCACGCGGTGCCTCGTGCGCCCGTCCTGTGGGTTAGGGGAAGAGTCGGATATCGATGGCCATCATAGCCATCTGCAGAGCATCGAATGCTGGTTCGAGACCTTTATCGCAACATCAGTATCCATGGATCCAAGAGCATCCAAAACCAGAACAACAGAGGATACAAAGACTTCACAGAGGAGGATCTAGTGTGGACTCACTCTGTTTCGCCGTTTTGGAGCTCTCTAGAGACCCAGATAACGCCGGTTTCCAGTATTCTAACCTGCGATATTGCCATCTCGCAGGAAACCCTAGACAATTGCTTGCTCGTGCTCCAAGTCAAGCTTCCTCCCAAGTGTACTGCGTTCTTGGTTCCCTTGTACCAGGGACAACCGCGAGCACGCTCAGCGGCCCACTTGGGTGAAAGGACAGGTACAAGCTCATGTTCGCCCGCCGCATCAACAAATATCGAGGTCAAATTCGGCACTCAAACTACCAAGTTGCTGGGAGTATCAGTGTTTGGTTGGAAGGAAGTTGATCCTAACTGAACGCGGATCATGCAAACCGTCAAGGCCGAAGCCCAGTGGAGCGAGGAACCTACCTCCCTCGCTTGCGATCATGCAAAGAGTCCGTCGCCGACGACTTCAAGAGGAAGACCAACTGCTGGAGGTTTATAAAGCCTTAGTTGGCTACCATTTACTAGCCGGAAGGTCGACAACGAAAATCCACACCCACTGCCGCCGGCGAAGTTGAAGCGACACCATCTCCCGCCATTACATTCCGTTGAGATGAAGACGACTGGTGCTGTTCTGTTTGGGCTTCTTAGTGGACCTCATCCGAGACCAATTCAGTCCTTCCCATCCCCTCTGGCTACTCGTGCTATCACTGAGGGCATACCAATTTGTGTACCTGAGCGGTTGTCTTTCATTCTTTGCCTACGCTCCTCATCTCAGAGCCTCTGTACAACATTGACCACCAAACCAAGAATCGATTCGAGTAGATGGTCTATGCAGACAAGACTGCTGGTTCCGGCGAAAGCACCACTAACTACCCATCCCGCGATTGAAGACAGAGCACCCCCGGGCCCCGGAGTCCGAGATGGTGTTGAGTCGTGGAGGAGAGACGTCAATGTTGAGCCATTGCGGGTGCCTCCATGCCTTCATTATGATGTCGGACATGGGAACTATCACCAAATCTTCTCTTCACACCGCTGCCGTACTGCGCTGCCGCTGGGGGATCGTGAACAAGCGCATCCGTCGCTTCATTCACATCCTAACCCGGCGGATCACGAGTGAGACCCAGAGGCTCAAAGCGATGCTGTCTGTTTTGGAGACTGTGGATGAGAAAGACAGCAATCAAGCGGGGCGCCATGATTCTGCTTGCATTTTCTCTCCTACGCTTCTGACTACGATCATCACTGTCTTTTGAACTTGCCCTGGCACTACTTGCACCCATTCTCTCTCTCAACCTACCATTTGACTATGTGGCTACTTCTACTATGACTTATGCCCCGGGCCCTTTTGCATGGGTTGTCGATAAAGACATCAGCAAACCTCTGAAAAAGAGGAGATACGGGATCGGGCTGGGCAGTGTCAAAGTCAGAGCTGGCTTCGAAAACCGAAAACTGTCGAAGCCCGTCCTGATATGTTGACTCCGACATCTATTAGCCATACGGCCTGCTCCTCTTCCCTCCGAGGTCGTTGGTCTTTCACACAAGGCCAGGGACGCCAGCGACGCACTGTCGTGTCGCTGCTTCTCTGCCCGTATACTTCTGCCGTAGGCCTCAGAGGAGCCAGTTTCTCTGGTCAACTCCATTATTAACATTGTATATCTACACACTCCGGTCACTAGCCGTGGGAGTACAAATTCTTGTAACCCTCAGCAGGTCTATTGTGCGCTCCGGACCCTTTCGAGCGGGTAAATGCTTGACTCTTTCGTCCATGGCATGATCACTGGTGTCGACGTCGCTTACGCTCCTCCACCAAGGAACTAGATCATTTGTCGACTGGGTCTTCGGACGATTTCAACCATCGTCTGCACGGGCAGCGTCTCCCGATCTAGACAGATGGAACCGTAAAGTGAATGGCGAGATCAATCGACTACTCTGCGAAATCTCGAACAATTCCAACGGAATTGAAGCTGGTCCCAGCAACTAAATACGTCGACGTTACTCGAAACCTCAAGAACCAAGCAATCACAATCAGGCGAATTAGGACCTGGTTTTCTTGGAGCGCCCCGGGCCCTGCTGGACATTCTCGTCACAAGCAGCGGATTATGCGACACCCCCCCTTGGCGCTCATCTCGATCGCAGTCGCCGACCAGGGGAGAGCTGTCATCGCATGTGCGTCGTGAAAGCACACCGACTCCGATAAGAAGCATTGTTCTTGGCCAGATGAAGTTCAAGAGGTCGCAGATAATTTGCGCGAGTTCATTGGTGAACGGATAGCGCAGAAGGACACGACGTAATTTATGATGCATGCGTCCATCAGACGGCGGATGATATACTGATCGACTAAGATGTAGAGTTGTGCGTACGACATACAATACTCTTGCGAGGAGATCTCAGCAGGAAAGCGACGCTGTCCGTTGTGTTACTTTCTCTTTCGCTCTCCTGAGCCGCTATAACATGTTGGCATCTTCGGCAGTCAGAACATTGCTCTCAGGCTTTCTGGTCTTTCTCACTACGAGCTCGAGGCAACCTTACGGTTGCCCTGTCGAAGTTCTCATCGACGATATCATCACTCGAATGAAACCACTATCATTGGCTTTCGCCACAATTTGGACCTGGGGCCCACGGAGCCCGAGTAGCCTCAGTTATACATTGCACTCTCGCACGGCATGGGCTTTCTCGATGACCTGGTTCCTCACTCGGCCCCCCGAGCCCGGAAAGGAGCCAAGACTGTTGGAGGAAAACCGGTGGTATCCACCTTCAGGCCAGATATCCAGATCGTCAGACAATTTGGACTGTACCTCGTGGGCGTCGAGGACCACGGTTTGCTGCGACGAATCTGGTCCCGGTCGAGCGCTACACTGCTGACTCTTCTTACGGCCGGGGATGCGAGTACGGGCGATGTCGTCGCTATGGAGCGTCTTTGCGTTTCCGCTGCGGCTCTACTCCTTTTATCCGTCGAGCCGCTTGTAGGCGCATCGGCCTCTGGCGGTTCGTGGAATAGCGTAGAAGATGTTCGCATCACCTGGGAGCCAGACTGCTTAGTACGGAGAGTCCTCTCCATCGCACCGCACGAGCCTCTCAATGACTGTGCCTCTTCTTACCTAAAGTACTTTACACTAACATTCCTCCCCTCGACACTGACGACTACGACACGCAATTCTCTCGAACGAACCGGTCGAGTACTGAAGAACTTATTTGCTGATAAGTTTTCTGCACTTCGCGATAAAGTCGTACGGTTACTTGAACTCAACCAGAGATCAGTCGGGCCATCACAACCTGGTTTTTATCGCAAGTTTGCACCAAGACGAGGACGTATGCCCTTGTGATAATCTTGTTAGTCGGCTACACAGGAGTTTTGGATCTATACCGCAGGCCGACAACCCCGGGCCCTCACGCAACCGGCAATCGTTCATACAGGGCCTATCTGGGCACTCTCCAAAGGAGATGAAACATGCCGCCAGATCGCGAAGGCATTCTGCTCTCTCGAAGTCTTTGAAACTCTCTTTCTGTGCCTAGACTGCTGGCCAGGTAATCGAAGCGCCCCGATGGCTTTCCTCGGATCGGAAGCATCCGCGCATACGGTCCTGCTGGAGAGCTTCAACCTTGAACACCGGAGAACAGTTCACTGTTGTGAACGAGAACATGGGTCTCAAGTTGCCTCTATATATTCACGACCACCTGCCGTGATGGTGTTATGGTCCGTATCACTTCCCTTAACTTGAGGATTCACGCACCTACGAACTCTTCTTCCAACCGACCCCGGGCCCTAAGAGCAAAATGGCCATACTTGAAAGCCGCCACAGTCGAGGCCGAGGATCGGCGCTTCATCCAGAAGCAATATCGCCGCCGCCGTCAGCGAATTCTGGGTAACGTTTACCGTGACCTAGGAAGAGGCTTACAAGGCGACCGAATTCCAGGTCAGCGCAGCTCTTGGTCGTGGGCTGTTGTCAAACCCCCGAAGTACACACCCCACTGTGCGTCAACTGCTTAGACATGCACGTAGCTCTGGTGTTAGCGAGCACCTGATTGTCCAGGGTAGCAGCGTCTTGCAGAGGAACACGGAGCAGGACAACGTTGTGGTCTTCCACACCCATATTGTCCTTCCCAGCCTGGCGTGTTTGAGTACTTTATACATCTGGCAGCCCCAAGGCCCTCGGTCTCGAGCATTCTGCCCCTCATTGTTCTTGGAAAATAAGGGAACGAGGATGAAGGAACAGGCAGGGTTCAGCACCGAACCTTTGCCATGGCGGTATATGAGAACTGAGGGTGGATGCCTCTGCCGCTCGCTATCCTCGACAAAGTCATCAGTCGCACTTCTTGTCATTTAGGGACTCCAGGACAAGCTTCTATAATATATTGTCCCGTGAAGATGACGGGGTTTGCTTTCGATGCGTATCAAGACCGGGGATGTTCCGTTCTGAGTCGGGAAGTGAAGGAGACCTGGTCGATTTTGATTTGCTCCTCTCTCCAGACCTTTATGTCGTTATTCGCGTCGTTGGCGTCGCCTCACGGAGACATAATCATGGCAGACCACGCAGCTACTTCATCCTCAACTTCGAAGACATGGAGATCACGCCCAACATGACAGCGGCGCAGCTGTAGCAGAGAGCAGTCGGAGCACACGTAAGAATCTCAATCATCAAAGCCCGCGAGTCTGAGCTCGTTGAAGCTGCGATTTTGGGATTTCTTGCGGAGGCTGGTCATGCATGGGTGCATTGCCAACACTGAGTCAAAGGTCAGACCAGGCAGCGGATCGATGTCTATCAAAGACCGTTTGCCAGGCTCTCACTTGAATATCCAGATATGGAAGACCTGGACATGTTCTGCGACCGTATATCCGCTCATATCCATGCAAACCCATCGGAGTAAGAAGCCTGGTTGCTCCCGAAGGCGACGTCCTTCCAAAAGCCGTCGCTAATGCTACTGTTTCAATCACTCATTCAGCTGCTGCCACTCGTTCAGACGGCATAGAGCTGGGGAAAGCTTTATCTGAAGTGGTGGGGCTTGGTTCCCCCAAGGGAGTACGTTATGCGGAACATGACCGATCTTCAGTATCGTCGCATGTCCCGGGCCCTGGCACTAGCCATGAGCCCAGAGCCAGCCTACAATTACCACTGCAACTGATGGTCCTTCCGCTGGGGCTTTTTCGACTTGGGTTGGGCACTGCCCGGACTCGGCTAACCGATCTGACGACGGCGGAGGAACCCAGAGCGCGCCTTGTCTAAGCAGCACCGGCAGTTCCAGATGGAGTTCTACAAGGAAATTCGGCATGCGCCTCGCTCGCGCGCTGGTCGTCTGCAGTACTCCAGAGGGTAGCACGTCGTAGCCCAAGGTGGTCTCTGGTAATGCCAGTTCCGTCGTCGGCCTTCCTCTTCTTCTCAGCAACAAGTCGAGGACGAGCAAAGTTATCTTGAACATTGCCCTCCCAAGACGCGCACTCGTGATCAGATGCGGGGTGGGTGTCGCCGGTATCTTTATTGGATCATTCGCAGATCAAACCCACCATGTCTTCATTCTCGAATCGAGTACATCGGTAGCATCCATCTAGATCACCTCTTTACGTTTGCTGGACCCATGTCCGAGGTTGTACTAGAACGTCGAACCACCTGAAGCATACAACATCGACCACCAAATGGCTAAAAGCCAAGGAAGCCAGCGTTGACTCGGATTTTACATCATTTATCGCACGGCAGTTTTGAGAACGAGAATCAAGAAGTATAACAAAAGACGCTGGAACGATCAAGTGAACGCTGTCAATCTACATGTAATCTCTATGGTAAACCAACACAAAAATGCCAGCAAGTTATAATCAAAGTCTCAAAATGAATGCTCATGTTCTATACCTCAAATTTCTTGGTCAACCAGCGTGCGAACCGAACAGATTTCTGGTCAACCATTCTCCAGTACATATCTCCGAAGAATACGGAGAGCACAATGGCCACGTAGATAATGATTAGCTCAGCCATATTAACAGAATACCCGGCGTTCAGTATTTGAAATTTGAGGCCCAAGGTAAGGAATGAATTCTCAACGGCCCAGTGAACCAGATACACGCCGTAGCTAATTTCACCTAGGTACAGCACCTAGGGCGCGTTCAATCCACGCTGCAAAAGGGGCAAGTTCTCCAGGACAGCCACTGGTAACATGGCAGCGATACTCGGGGAACTGCGTGCCGGGTCTTGGCCAAATACTGGGACGTATTAAGCCACCAGTATCCTGTGGCTGCAAGGGTGTTGCCGTTGATGGGGTACCTGCCCAACCAGATCGCGAACATCAAGACCAACCACCAGCTGTATGCAGCTGCTCTTTCAAGTGAACCCGTAAGGCTCGGCAGCTTGTTCCGCACGTGGCGGACGTCAGCGAGGATCATGCTACATGGTATGCAATGGCATTATACCGCCCCTGAGGGGCATCCCTTAGATGGAGGTAAACAGTGCTCTTATTCGCTTATAAGTAGTCACCCGGCCATCTCCTCTGCCACAAGCATCGAACAACGACAAGGAAAATCGGACCTCGTATTAACATATGTTCTAAGAAGAAGTAACCTGAACGTAAAGCGACGATCAAGCGCCTATAGCTTTGATGCCGCAGCAGGGCCTTCACAGCCACAGCCGTCATCCTCCTTCTTCACCTTGCTAGACTCAACCAAGGTACTCTTGTTGAAGCTCTGCTCACTAGGGGGCACATCCAACGCGGGGTTCTTGTCAAAGAAGTTGACCGGCTTGAGATGTACCTTGAGAATCTCAACCGGCATGACGGGGAAGTCTTCGATCCTCGGTACATGGTTGATGCCAAACTGCACCCAGACCACAATGTCAGACTCGGCAGTCAGCGTCTCGTTTCGCTCAGACCATCCCCTGACACCTGTTCCTCCGCGAGACTGATTGGTATACCAGCCGCCGGCGTAAAGCTCCCGGTCACGATGTGTCGTGACATAGATGTTGTGGTCCGCGAACTCGGCGCGCTTGTAGTTGAAGCTGTCATGGTCGCTCATGAGCTTCTGGAAAGGCGGCGCCATGATCTTGTAGGCCACTGGCTTCCCGTTGATGGGGTTGAGAGAGCTGGGGTTGGTGATCTTGAAGGTGCGATTCACGTCAAAGTCAAGATCAAGACCCGATGTCTTCTCCACGACCTTGTCGACAACTTCGTAGCCTGTGCCGTGAGGGTTCCACTTAGGGTCGCGCGGCATCTTGTGCGCCTCCGAATACACTAGCTGGTTGGTGTGTCCATCAATCATGGGGTCGACCCTCAGGGAGAAGATGTGTTGATGGTGTCCCGCGAGAACACCAGGGTGAACAACGGTGCCGAAAGACGTGCCGACCTTGTCCAATTCATGGTCGATGGGCTGAGTTGACAGGATACCAGTGGCTCGGACTTCGTAAGTCACCTCACCAGCTTGGTTGAACAGGAACATCAGGATGTACTCATAGTTGGAGACCGTAATGATGCTCTGGAGAACCAGTTCGCGAGATCGTACGAGCGCGGCACGTCCGGTACGGTAGTTGGTGTGCTTCCAGCCAATGCCTGCGTCTTGCTCGTGGATGCAGATGCAGTTATCTCTGGACTCGGGCTGACCGCGGTCATCGGAGATGACACCACTGAGATACTGGATACTTCCTAGACAGTCGCAGCCCAGCTGCAAGTTGTTGGCAGTGGCTCCTGCGCCGGCGTCGCCGAGATCGAAGGCAGCTTTCTTGTGGAACGGATGACGCGGGTCACCGTACGGCACACTCATCTCTGAGAGCGACAGTCTGTAAAATAGCGGACGGCCATCATACTTGACGTTATACAGTACCATACCTTCGCGCTGGTTGAAGCCTGAAGCACTTGGTGTTAGTTACTCTCCCCAATGATTGATCTCTCTCAATCACGCTTTACATACCGATGAAGAAACTCCACTTCTGCCACTCGAGCACATTGCCGGTCTCACCCACGGGAGTGACGGTGAAGCTGGGGCCCTCGGGTTGTATAACCTGCAGAGGCTTGAGGTCTTTTCGGAGGTTTTGTGCTTCAGGGATGTACTCGTTTCCTGGCTTGGGCTTGTACGGGCTGAGAGGCTTGATGGTGTTATCGGCGCCGGTGGGGAGAATGTCAATGCGGGTGATCTTGTACTCGTTGCATTCTACCACGGGCAGGATTGGCAATGGGAAAGCATAGTGATTAGAGTCGGGCTCGGATGAGTTGTTGGGGTCTCTCATGTAGAGGAATACTTGATACAGGCGTGCATCATCATTTACACCATCGGATCCTGATGAGAATTAGTTGTAAGAAATACGAGGACATGATTTGGGCACTTACCGTAGATCCAAGGGTCAGCGCAGACAACTGTGCCTTCAGGTAGCTCGAGTTTCTTGATCTCTGCAAGGACCTTGGGGTCCCCGAGGGCGATCTTTTCGACCAACTGAGCCTCGTCGTAGTCGACATTGCCGTGGACATTGGCACCGAGCTTGAGGTTGCTCTCAACCTTTCCGCTTGTCAGGTTGACTATCGCTTCGTGGAAGAGGTCCTACGCCGGTTTTGTCAGCGTCTTTTTCACAAATCAAATCAGCGAAGGCTGGTTATCGTACCGTTCCTCGGATGTAGTACGCAAGGAACGCCCTGCGATCAGGCTGAGTAGCGGACAGTCCCTTGTCCTTTGCGTCCAGGTAAGGTGCCAGTTCTCCCTTGGCGGGCTCACTGAGAGTCACAACCTTGAACCGAAGAGAAACTGATGTTGGCCAAGCAGTCTGGATCACCTGTGCTGCGGCTTGGATCTCCGTACCCGAGAGGGGACAGAGGGGGTGTGGTGATGACATGTTGGAGACGGGCTATGTGGTTGAGGGTTGTAAGTGAAGAGACTCAAGATGATCTCAAGCGCAGGTGAGGGAACAGGAAGGCTTTATAAACCGGACCCAAGAATAAGTGTGGATGTTGGCGGCAGCGTTGTTGCTGGCCTCAAACCGCGGCGGGAACCCTCCTCCTTATCGGACCCCGTTGCTGCGTAAGTTCGGCGCAGATGATCCACATTTTAGGAGTGGCGCTTGACCCGCATGTCCCCTCCGGGTATAAGCGTCCTGCAGCTTCGTTCCATGCTGTCACGGCACCTTGGCATCGCTTCTTATCACCAAGTACATGTATCATCCTTGTCAGTAGCTCTGCCCTCGGGCTCCGATCTGATACCTCGACTTTAGTAGACGTCCTTTGACCTGAATTATAGGAATAGCCAGCTATCTTCCAGTTCCCAGAGATAGATGAGCCAGGACTTTGCCATCCTCTCGGCATCATCTCGGGCCCAGATCCTTTCCAGCATCTCAATGGCGTTTCTGACATTGTAGCAACACGATGATATCCAAATATTCCTAAAGATTTCCCGAATCATGATCTTAAGATCGGCCGCTTGAATCTCTGCTCCAATGACGAAAGCAGGCCATACCATACTCTTCACATGGAAGTCCTGGGCTGTGATTGAGAGCATGTGGAGTATGGCGGATCGAGTTGCCACATCAAGATACAGATTATAGAGATGCTGCCCTTGATCAAGCAGGGGGCCGATTATGTGAGAGGCATACACTTCAACCGCTACCTTGTAAGCATGCGCAAGGTGCGAGCGCGATTGATGGTGCTCAGGATCTGGGAAGTTCTCCGCCCAACCTGATGGCGAGAAATTCTGGAGCCTTTTACACAACTCTGCGGCCTTCAGCTGGTCCGCTCCTGAATAGGTTGAGAGTGATCGCAAAGAGTTGATGATGGAAACGAGGTACAGCAACTCAGCAGGACAACCAACCCAAGTCTGGTCTTCAGACTGCCGCAGGGTCCTCAAGAGAGACGGATCCAGCGACACCATCTGCTGAGCGAAAGAGCTTTTTGCTGGCGCTAGTGTTGCGCCCATGATCCCAAACCTATCAGCAAAATTAGCGGTGAATCCAGGCAAGGCTTCTCAGAGAATGACCCTACGTCGTGTAGGCTGTGTCGAAATATTCCAACCAGTGATCGGTTCCAAGACTGTGATTAGGAGGGGAAGCTTTCCGCTGTTGGAGTATTTCACCAGCGCCTCCGAGGTGATGCTCCCATCCCCGACTACCAAACTCGACCACATCCATGCATATGAACAGAACAATGGCTGCCACTGCGGCATCATTATTTGTCACATCGTGGTCTTGTATCTCTGCCTTTAGAAACTGCAGGGCTCTTTGCTTATGGGCTAGGGCTACACGCAGTGAGGGCGAGAAGTTTGGTTGGCTCAATTGCCAGTCGCGTCCCTGCGCTTTATGCCACAGTAGAGTGTTGTCAACCTCAAGAAGCCTATTTTCCGCACGGGGAACTTGGATCTGGTTGATGACCAGGCGATGAGAGTAATGAAAGGCCGATATTGCAATCATGGCATGGGACAAGGCATGACTCCTGGACATAAGCGGCATAAGGGACAAGAAGGGATTGCTGGATGTCTGGTACACGACGCATTCCTTGGACATTTCCATGTCAACTGACACAGCATGGTCAGCGCCTTCACCTTGGGATGATTTGGTCTGGGTTACGGCTTACAGTAGCGTATGTACTTCCGGCAATCAAGGGACAAGTCTTGCAGGTCAGGGTCAATGAGGGACCATGACACGTCAAGTGAAAACGGCTGTGCTTCAGGCAACGTCTCCCAGGAGTGTCTCACTGCGAGGGAGCCCGGCTGATGGGGTCTTTTTGCTAGAGGATCATCGTTTGGTTCTTGATCTGCACCGAATGTGACCTTTCCCATCATCTTGCCTCTGCTGGCCACACTATTGGTCCATACCAACTTCTTCGGTCGGTCGTATCCTTGGCACCGAAGCATCAAGGAGGTGCAGCGGAGACATGTTGGGAGGAGTCTGTCACACTTGGCCCGCTTCTGCCGGCAGGTCCAGCACGAATTGGAAGCGTGGGACACGTCTGGCATGACAGATGGAACATTGTTGGTTGGTGGGCGGGTGTCTGTGATGTTGGATGTTTGCGTGAAGTTGGGCCCGGGCGAGACGTGGAGGTGAAAATTGGCAGGCGGGGTGTTTTTCTTATCAAACGGCAGACCCGGCGGACCGGGAGGCCGGCAGATTATGCGATCGACGCTAGTCCCCATCAGGAAGCCAAGACGCGGCCCTGGTCGGAACCCCAGATTTGTCCTTCACTCTGACACCGGGGCTTCAAAGTTCGAGGGCTAGGATTGCTCTAGATGCCAGATATGAGCGATTTGTATGTCTCTTGATGAGTTAAAAGCTTTACCAGTCATGCATTGGTTGTTTTTATGAGGGTATGGTGAGTCATTGTGAGTTTTCACAGCTACACAAACCTCCGCCGTAGAAGGCCTCAAATCACCAGCCAGCCATCGACTTTGCAGTCGTGCTAAGAGTCTTGTTGTAGAGCAAAGTAGATCTGTTTCATTCAGTCTAAGATCATCGCATTAGTAATCTTGAAGACCTTGGACTCATTCGATCGACCAACCAGACCCTTACAACCGTCGTGCATAAGGTAAGCAAGACAGCCAACCTGACGCCGGACCCGCAGCCTCCGACTTCTGTCGAATATGGCTCCGTCCCTTCCTAGACTTTTTGGAGGCAAGTATGCATCGCACTCGACGTATCGGCCAACAAATGCGATGCGAGCAGAAGTTCGGAAATAGGGACGATATCCAGCTTGAGAAGCTTAGATTTCAGTGAAGCATTCTTCAGGAACTAATTTACAAAGTAATTCAGACTGACTCAATGTTCCTTGAAGTCCCTCACATGTCCTTGCTTTCGCTAAGGAGGACATCGGTGCGAGTGCCACTCGCAGCCAGTTTCGAGCCCAGCTGATTTGGGCGTTGTCAGATCCGGAATGTTCTGAACAATTCACAAGATACTGGGGGTTAATGACAGTGAGAAGATGAAATACCTCATTTCCTAAGCTCTTGCTTCGCAAAAGCAATCGCGGATCTCTGAATCCCCCGCAATCTCAATAATTTTGGAGGGGCACATGGCCAATACGAAAAAGTGGATTTTCGTATTCGCGGGACCACATTCCGGACCTTATCCTGACCGGACCGGGTTGGCCTTCCGATGCGGGGGCGTTTCGTCGCCGTTGTCCAGCTTGCGCCGGGAGACTCTGCGAGATAGCCTATATCGGAGAGAATTGGAACCGAAAGAAAGGTGCTTAAATCAGATAGATCCTGCCAAAGTCAAGCTACTTCAGTCACTATGCCACGAGCCTCGCGGCCACGCCGACATGTACGGAGGTTTCATCACGCCACCTGATGACTCTGGGGCTCATTTTGGCGTCATGTTCTGGCACAAAGACGGATTCTCAACTGCATGCGGGCACGGAACCATCGCACTGGAGTACTGGGCTGTGACGAAGGGCCTTGTCGAAGCACCCAAAGGTGACGGGGTTGTCGACGTCGTCATCGATGTTCCATCCGGGCGTGTGGTGGCCAGCGTCAGCGTCAAGGAGGGCAAGCCTGTCCATGCCGACTTTGTCAATGTGTTAAGCTACCAGCTTGTCAAGGACCTCGAGATCATAATCCCGTCTCACGATGCAACTATCAACATCGATCTTGCCTTTGCTGGTGCTGTCTACGCTACGTTGGATGCATCTCAGTTCGGACTCGTGGTTGAGCCTAGTAGACACCAGGACTTCATCAAGCTCGGTAGAGAGATCAAGGCTTCCATTGGCGATAAGGCCAACTACGGCACCTACGACCTCTACGGCGTAATCTTCTACAACGAAGAAGGCGATGTCAACAAAGAGCGAGACGAAGTAAAACAGAGAAACGTCACCGTCTTTGCTGATGGACAAATCGATCGCTCTCCCTGCGGTTCGGGTACCTGTGCAAGACTTGCGGTGCTGCTTGCGCAGAGCAGAATAGCAGCAGGTCGCTCCAAGCTCACACATCAGTCCATCGTTTCTACCCGTTTTGAAGCTGATATTGTTGATATACACGTCAGCAGGGCAACCGTACGGTTGGAACGAAGTATCAATAATGGTCTATTATTGCTACGTCTAGAGGTGGAAGGAGGAGATTATGGGC
Organism: Colletotrichum phormii; assembly: GCF_030913505.1. Lineage (NCBI taxonomy): Eukaryota > Fungi > Ascomycota > Sordariomycetes > Glomerellales > Glomerellaceae > Colletotrichum > Colletotrichum phormii. Next base: position 1,110,489 of record NW_026851456.1, read on the forward strand.
AGAGCCCACGATCTCCTAGAAGTGGTATATAAGTAAAAGGGCCGTTTATAAGTGCCCATACCGCCTTCCAGATCCATCTTTTCTGCCGACTGCTCAGAGATCCAACAGATATTGTATCCGAGGAAACAAGTCCTGTGGAAGGCTTCCCGGCCTGTATCCCTCGCGTCAGGGGACACGCAAATCTGGTTGGGCGGATGAACTTCTACATCGATCCTTCCGATCCAGTTTACCCCGGTATTCTCCTCCGGTAAAGATGGGGCTTTCCCGACCCTGCTGCGACTTCGGGGCCTCGGGCCTGTCTTGTGGAGCTGTCCACAGCCGCTCCGGACTCCGACTGGAACTTGAGTAAGTCGCGTGAGGTGGAGACTTCTTCATGAGGCTTCTGCCCCCGAATGTGAACGCGACCTACAGTCATATCGATTGAACCAGTCCCACAGCCTGACCTATCGACGCCCGGAAGCTTTGCTTATCTGCACATTACTTGAGGCACCTAAGTGATTCTGCGCTGGAAGAAGGTTTCATATCAGCCGGTATGACCAGCGATCATCAGTTGTATTAGGTCAACTAGATATTAATTCGTCACGTTCATTATGGCCATACGAGAAGGTCTGATTCTCCTTGCGAAGCACCGTACCCTGCGTGTTCCCCCACTCAAATCATGAAGAGTTGTTGCCAGTCGCAACTCCCCAGAAGTATCCGCACCAACTTCCCAAGATAAGCACGATCAATGCTATGAAGCAGCTATTGGAGATGAGTCTGTTCTTCTCGCCATTCTGCCCGTAGAACCTCTCCTTCCTGACGTTCAGGATCTCGCCACGCGCGATACGCAATTTGCGTGTCCATTGCAGGTGTCCGAGGTCGACGGATTTCCAGGACGCGAACGTCAGGAGGAAAGAAACCACCACGGAGATTCCGGCAAGAATGACGTAGACAACAGTGACCTTATCGTAGGAGTTGTTGTCGTTATCTTGAATGACACCAGTAATGACGCGAACGATAATGTTCATTCTGAAGAAACCATCCTGTTAGTTTTGACCAGGCATCAGGTGAGGATTTGTGCAGGAAGTCTTACGCGTTGTTCATGGTGATCTTCAATGCATATGCCGAGCCAAAGACAGTCGAGTCCCACACTGATGTGCGAATACTGTCAATGATGGTGGCGGGTCCGAAACAGTAGGCGAATGCAAAGACTCCGAAACTCGCAGCAGTGCCCTGAGTGGTGTTGGCGAAACACACGAGCAACATGGAAGTAAACATTCCAATGCCACAGAAGACCACTAGAGGGCTGTGTTATTTACGAGGAACCGCGTTTCGCTAGTTGACCACAATGGCCTAGCACTTACAGACTGAAATTCGGTTGCCGTAGAGATCAAGGAATACTCCAAGCAGGGGTACAACGAAGAAACCTGGCTGCGTTAGCAATCTGAAAGACTGAGGAGAATATCAAAATCATCTTCTTACCGGCATATTGCAACGTGGCGCTGTACCAACTAGCAGTGATGGAACTGGTTCCGAAGCGCTGCTCGGCAAGCTCAGTCGCGTTCTGCAGGAAGACGATGGCGGTACTCGTCTCGAACAATGAGAAGCCCATCACAGCCCAGAAAGCCCACGGCAACTCGAGAACCTTGCGCAACTCGAACTTTTTCGTCTTTTCCTTCAACCTCTCGCCAGTTGCAGGATCGCTGACACCATGGAATTTGCTGTTGGCGACGTTTGTGAACCAGTAGAACACACCCGTCATGACGTTTGTGAAGAGATTCATGAAAACCGCAACCCAGAACACCCAGGCAAAATCTCCCGTCTTCTTGGCGATGATATTGGCAGATGACTTTCCAGCAAATGCACCAATCTTGCCGATGCCCAGCTCGAAGCCCAAAGTCGATGCAAAGCCATTGCCGGGGGCGAACCAGGATGAGAAGACTTTGTATTGCGCCACTTGAGTCGCGATATCTCCGAGGGAGCGGATGACTCTACCGGCAATCATAAACTTGTAAGAGCGGGTCTGGGCTGCTGCTGCCACAAGAATGGAACCAGCTGAGTAGAGGAAATTGCCGTATAACATGGCACCTAGTTGCCTATCAGCAAGGCTCGCATGGATATTCCCAAATTCTTCTTACCTGCACCACCAATTCTGTCCGTAACGACACCACTGAGAAGCATCAGAGCCGTGACCATGAAATCCTCGCTAGCTTCCAAAAGAGAGAACTGCGTATTGTTGATCTTCATCTCCTTTTTCATCGTCGTCTTCATGGCACCGCTGAGGCCGGAACTCCACTGCGAACCGAATCCGATAGCAGTCACCAGCACAACAGAGGCCAGCTTCCATGATAACGGAACCGGTCTGAGGCTGCTGTTGACTGAGACATCATCGCTATTCGGGGACGCAGAGATGGCGGTTGTGAAGCCTTGCTTTTCGTTTTGACTCGTCTCAGAGACATGGTCTGCAGGAGCTTGCTCGGCATCCCGAGGGGGTGGCACTGCTTCGGCAGCCATTGCTTCAGTGTTGAGGGGGAGAGGCTGAGCTGAGACCGTCGGACTAGTAGAAAAAATAGAGTGTCGACTGTAAAGCGAGAAACAATGTCAACATTTGACAAAGTTTGGTTCTTATAGCATAGTTATCATGAATGTCACTCCGAAATTGATCGATGGACAGCAACGGAGGGTCCTAACCCCGACTACGCGTCTAGGGTCGCAAGCCGTGGATGGCCCTGCATCAGTCAGGCGCTCCCGCTTGGGAACTGGGTGGCACCATGTGCGGATGAGCAGGCGATGAACCTGTCTAGCCCGACGAAAGCGCATCTAATCAATCAGATTAGATCCACAGTTCGCCGAAATCAAGGTTGCAGAGACACTTTGATTCATGAATCTGCAGGAGCTAGACCCGGTGTTGGCAAGGTTGGACCACCAAACTGGGAATATGATGAGTCTCCTTGGGGCCGACAAAGGAGGCAAAGCAAGCCAAAGCGCTGTCACTGAAAAATCTGTCCCGGGCATGTCCTAAAGTGAGTAGCGGCGGCGCAACAAGTGGAGGTCCAAGACGCCAATAAGCATTCCTCAACTGTTTGTGCAGAATTTCTCACAGTGATATTTCATGCAGATCCAAAATCCCTGCTGTTGCAAGGGAAGTCTAGAAGTCTAAATCGCGGTAGTTTGGCGTTGAATGACATTCTGGAGAAGCTCAACGTTATCAGATCTTGAGAGAGAGCACTGGGTTCCCTGAGTAAAACCATATACATTTCGAGGTAAGAAGGTCAATAACCAGAGGGAAACAACGGCTTTCATAATCACTGACTGAACTTAACTAGCATGAGCTAGATACGCAGAGCTTCTTCTTGTTCTTCTGCTTCTTCTTCAACAATAGGTCAAACGAGGTGACGTTGAAGAACGGACGAATCACAGCTTAGAACCAGGTTTCATGGTCCCTCGGCGATACGACGCAATCCCGCTCGGCTCGACCGAGTGAGCCCGCCAAGACTGATTCGCGGCCATCATCCGTCAATCAACCATGCTTGAACGCCTTTTTCACGCCCATCTGGACTGCGGCATAATTGACAAAAGTCGATCTATTGAGTGAGTGGGAGCCGACCGAAAAGTGCATGCATCTTGCGGGACTTTTGATCCCCGCACGCGTTTCTTGATGTGGGCGGGCCGGGGTTGACGCTAACGTGGGTTGATACGACAGAAAAAACATTTGATCTAGAAGCTCAGCTTACATTTCTCTACCTGCATTGGCTTCTTTCTCTATTGATCATTGTCACGTTGTCTTACCCAATGGGAAAATGGCGAAGAAGGACGATTCTCCGGCCCCAAAAAGCCCTCATTCGACGACAAGCTCGTATAGAAGACGCGGCAGCCGAAGCCAAAATCAAGATGACGACGTAGTTGTCAATGATGAGACACCACTGCTCAAAGCCAGTCATTCCAACATGGCCATTCCTTCATATCAGACTCCCGACTTGAGTCTCGTCGCTGAGACAGAAGCGCCTCAGCAGCCGGTGTCCTGGACATCAATGCCAAAGAAGTGGCAGCTGGGCATGGTCGTTTATGCACGGCTGGCTGAACCGCTCGCCGAGCGATCACTTACATCGTATCTTTTCTACCAGTTGAAGTTTCTCAGTCCGTCTTTACCAAACTCGGCAATTGCAAGACAGGCCGGTCTCCTCACTGCTGCATTCGCCGCCGCTCAGTGTGTGACTGGCATGTTATGGGGACATGTGGCTGACAGTCCTCTTTTTGGTCGAAAGCGAGTTCTTCTCGTGGGGTTGCTGGGAACCTGCATCTCAGCGATTGGAATGGGTCTATCTACTTCCTATGCCTCTGTGGTGTTCTTCCGTGTTCTAGCTGGAGCACTGAATGGGAACGTAGGTGTTCTCAGGACCATGATCTCGGAAATTGTTGAAGACAAAAGGTACGCGTGACCTGATACCCCTTTCACTTGTGATCCCTTGATCAGTACTAAAAGTTGAACAGGTACCGGTCTCGCGCCTTTCTTCTACTTCCAATGTGCTTCAACGTTGGCGTCATCATCGGACCTCTTCTGGGTGGATTTCTTGCCGACCCTATTGCATCTCTCCCCTCAATCTTCGGGCCGGGCTCGTTTCTCGGTGGTGAGAATGGAGTCGAGTGGATGATTCGATTTCCATACGCCCTGACAAACTTTGTTTGCTCAAGCATCTTGATGATTGCGGCCCTGGGAGTAGTTCTCGGACTGGACGAAACGCACCCGCTCCGGCGACATCGCCGAGATCGAGGCCGGGACCTCGGACGCTTTCTTCTCAGAAAGGTCTTCAGAGTGGAAAGACCGCCCAGTGATTATCATCTCATTGGAAATGGAAACGAGCCGACCGAAGCGGGAGACGTCGAGGACCAATCTTCGTCTAACAAGCCCGTGGAAGACAAGGGCCGGGCGCCTCTGCGTGCTATCTGTACGCGCAATGTTATCTTGACGTTGGTTCAGAACTTCTCATCAGCTCTACACGTTTCTGCCTTCAATTCCATTCTGTTTGTTATGCTGCCAGCACCCCAAGCAGACAACTCCAATGCTCAACTTCCATTCCGGTTCACCGGTGGTCTTGGTCTGTCGTCTCAGAAGGTTGGCTTTGCTAACACAGTCATTGGAGCTGTCGGCCTTCCCCTCCAAATCCTCCTCTTCCCCTGGATCAGCAGCAGGCTGGGCGTGCTGCAGTCCTACCGCACCTTCCTCCCGTTCAGTGCGCTGGCGTATTGCTCACTACCCTATCTCGCCCTGTTGTCGAACAAGAGCCCGCTCTTGTGGCCCTTCTTGTCTATCATCTTGAGTGCACAAGTCATGTCAAGGACGTTTGTTGGGCCAGCAACGATCATGCTGGTCAACGATTCTGCTCCGCACCCTGCCCTGCTAGCCACTGTGCATGGTGTTGCGTCGAGCACCTCGGCTGCAGCTCGCATGCTTGGGCCTACGATTGGAGGAACTGTCCTAGGCTGGGGACTTAGCAACAATTTTGTTGGTGCACCATTCTGGGGCATTACGCTTGTTGCTCTTGTCAACTGGTCGTTACTTTATGTAGTGAGGGAAGAAAACGCCATCTAGAAGTCAACAGGCATAGATATATCATGTAAGTAGAAAGGCTGGCACTAGAGACTGCGTAGAAAGCCCCTGCCTATCGCATCAAGTAGGTTTAAAAGAAATACATGATCCCATCATTTTTATTACTGCCAAGCTCTGGCTCAAACTGTTCAGCGCAACTTTGAAGTGTGACCACTCGCTCATTCGTTTCCGTTCCTGACCACCATTCGTTGACCAGACCATACTGCTGATGCTGTAGGCTTACGTCGCCGGCTCTAATCTCTATCTTGTCCTCTAACAGTCAAGCTTTAGCATTTCATCTCACAGCAGTTTGATATCGGCTACTTTTCAAGAAGTATGACTAAGGGTGTCTGCTACTCGCTGTGAGGTATCTTGAATACATATCGTGCGAGAAGCTGCAAATGACAGCATGTGCTGAAACTATCTAATTCGCAATCATGTTGAACACTGTCTTCCCAATTCCTCCTTTTCCGTTATACACCGTTGCACACGCTGCTCTCACGCGGTCGATATCTTTGAAGTCGACTTTACAACCAACAACGGGAAGGATGTCTCCTTGTTCTGCGTGAAGAGTCAAAGTTTCCAAGTCCTTGGCATTGGGGTTAAGGAACAGGTACTCGTACATGACACCCCAGCGTCTTGCGCGTGCCCTACGATACGAATCAACCAGGTTCAACACCATGAGCCCATACCATGGGAGACGTGGGTTATCTGGTCTCTTCATCACGCTGGATTGTTGAAGTTGAGTGCCGGAAGGCTGCGTAGCGATAGAGACAATCAGACCCGTGGATGGTGTCATGAGGTGCAGGAATGACATCGAATCCCCAGTTGTGTCTAGGATGAAGTCGATGGATCCACGAGAAATGACCTTGGTGACGTCTTCCTTGGTGTAGTCGATGACTTGATTCTGGTTCAGTAGTGGTCTTGATTGAAGTAGCTTGATCGAGGCTCACCTTGGTCAACAGTGTTTTTGCCAAGCAGTTCTGGCACTTTGTCTACTTTTGATGTTGAGACAGTGGTGATCACTTTGCCGGCATGAAAGACATTCTTAGCGATCTGACACGCATACGCGCCAGTGCCACTCACTTCCAAGAGTTATGTTAGCGGTTTTCTGGCGTAGACATTGAAGTATCCCACTCACAGCCAGCTGGTATGAACACCGTCTTGCCTGATAACGATCCCTCGTACCGTCCCAAAGTTTGCAGGGCTGTCATGCCTGCCAATGGCAGTGAAGCGGCATCGTCAAAAGAGAGATTCTTGGGTTTGAGAGTGACGTAGTTCTGGGAACATTTGGCGTATTCACTCCATGCTCCTTGAAAGTAGTTGAAAGTTCAGCATCCGCACATACGGTCTATCGCGTCTTTCAGGCACGTAACTACTTACCTCGGCTCGCCTCTGGTAGCCGCGAGTAAACTTCATCGCCAACCTTGATGCTTTTGACATCCGTGCCCACTTCCGTTACGGTTCCTGAGCAGTCGTAACCGATTTGGTACGGAAATCTGTTCTCATGCTGTCAGCTGACAAGGTCATCGCATAGGTAGTGATTTACAGTGTATGACGGACGTCTCTTTTACCGCAAGCTTGAATACTCCTGCTGCCTTCTTGACATCAACGGGATTGATACTCGCTGCGTGGACACGGAATACTACATCAGTAGGCTCCGTCACAACTGGCTGAGGGATCGTGGAGAGCTCATATGCGGACGGTTCGCAATAGCTTGGCGCCGTAACAGCTAACATCGAGGAAGTCATTTGGACCAAAAGTGGATAAACAGTGGTAGTTTTACTACAACGCAGACCAGAATGAAGTCGATTTGCTTATAATATATGACCACCAACGTAGGAGCGTAGTTGGACCCCGAATCCCGTTTGAAGTTTCGCCTACGATGTTGAAGTTGAGCGGAGCAATAATTGAGCCGAGCAGGAGGCGGACAGATGAGTCTCTGTGAGCAGACGTTTCTGGTCGACCTTAGTCTCAAAGCGGATGAGGCCTGAATTCGATTGGCGCCAGCAAATTCTACTCCGCTCCGTAGACCTGGGTCGGTGGGCGAACCGATCACATAAGCAATACGCTAAGTGATCGATAGGAGATCACGATAACGGATTTAGACGCCTGAATCCCGATCATCATGCACGACTTCAATAACCAAGTGAAATGGAACGACCGAAGCAGTGGAAGCATACTAGTATGCACAACGTATAGTTCATGTATGAAATGAGTGAGATGCGTGCATGCAGCATGGCCATGTCTATGTTTACCGATTGGATGTGCCTGTTGGATCTCTGAGCAGTCGGCAGAAAAGATGGATCCGGAAGGCGGTATGGGCACTTACAAACGGCCCTTTCACTTATATACCACTTCTGGGAGATCGTGGGCTCTGCCCACAATCTCCTCCTTCCACCTCTAGACGCAGCAATAATAGACCATTATTGACACTTCGTTCCAACCGTACGGTTGCCCTGCTGACGTGTAATATACCAACAGTGCCTGCCCCAGCATTAGCACCGGTTTGAACAATGCTAGGCACAACCTAGCGGGTCTCGCAACCTAGGCTCTTGTTCATAGGACAAGCTCTTTCCCAGTCGGTGATAGGGAGGAGATGCCCTTGCAACAACTTAAACAAGTGCTTGAAGCAAGTATTTTAGCTTGTCGTTGCACTTACTCCTTCTCTGTCAGGAATTAAATAGTTCCTCCAAAGGCTTAAAGTTCCCCGTCCACAAGTGACAATCTCGAGGAATCAAGTGACGATTATCTTTTTGCTTCAAATCATACAATATGCTAGCGAAAATTGAAGCGGTAAAGTTCAAAGCCATACCAGTTCTGGAGGACGAACTGATGACAGAGGGTTTTAGTAAAGATCGAGGCGTCTGGTAGACTGGTGGGCTTCTTTAGTCTCTACCCAATAAACTTTGCTCAAACACTGCAGATGGTCTGTAGCGATACCCAACTTGGTAGAACCAGAGCCGGGTAGGTGCCACGTGGAGGGCCATACATGCTACCAGTACTCCGTACGCAAACCCCGAATCTGAAGAACCGCCTTGAGAAAATGGACTCCATCTCCAGCCGGTGGGGCGTCCAGACTCCAGACCAAGCCCGCCATTCAAACCCGAGATGCAGGAACCAAGATCGGAGAAATTTCGCGCCATGACCAAAGAGGGTTAAAGCCTGCAGCCGTTACCCTTCAACACAAACGGGAGTTGGAGAGATATGCGCAAGGGTCGAGGCATCAGACGTGAGTTCAGTGTTGATGTTGTGCTTCCAGACCAGCTCAGCAGAAGCCCATGTTGCCATAGTTGTTTATCAACTCTTTACCATAACAAATTACAAGTTCTTATCTCTGTTGACTGGTGAGCAAGTCTGTATGTCACTTGGCATACCGTAAAGGCAATAAATTCCACCTTTTAACAAGTCCAGCCCTTGAATAAAAAAGGAACAAACCGGCAAGTCCGCCCAATAGAGAGATTTCACGGACGTAATACGGCCCCGCTTGGACCTCCGGACAGGCTCCGTGGCAGGCAAAAGACTCGACGGCGAAGTCATATTGACGCGGTGGCTAGCGGCGGTTTTTGCTCGGCTTTGCTGGAGGAAAATTCTTGCACTCATCTGAATCTCGCGGGAGCCGCAACGGTCTCCATCTTTTACCTAAAAGCTCCTCGCTTGTGTTTCTGAATCGAGAAAGGCTCCATCAAGAACCGCCGAGCGGGTCTCTTAGCGCGGCTCCAACATGCCATGGAAAGCTTCTTTTACGACATCAAAACTTCCTCGTTGCGCCCTCCGCAATGTCAATGTCAAGAACAGGCCGAAGAACGCCCACTCAGGGACCTCGAAATTCAGAGCTGACGGGGTAATTTGACAGAAGTGACACAAAACAATTAGATCTTATCAACTCAGAGATGCATTCCCCGTGTTGCAGGGCGATCTGTTATCTTTCCCGCCCATGGGGGCGAGATCATTCTGTGGAGGTGGCCCGGCTTTCACCGGGCCACCGAACTGACGACAACCTCTGTCAAGGATGAATCCAGTCCGTCTACCACCATGTGGACCCTGAATCCATCTGACTCGTGCCTGTACGTTGATCGTTTAAAAGTCAGGAACGTCAGACGCGTCGTGCCGTTTTTGCCTCCTCGGGCCCTCCTCTCTCAGTTGGCTTCTTCCATCTCATCAACCCAACGACCTCTCCTCGGACTGTCTCTTGTCGTCCACCAATCGTCTTCAACTTTGCCGCGGTTGAATCACATCTTCTCCCATCATGACGGACGCTATCTCCAACACGGCCGACCACAGCAACAACGGCAATAAGACCTCCAAGCACAAGGAGGACGGACCTGATGCCGAGATGGTTCAGCCCCCTAACCCTTGGCCCGAGATGAACGACAACACCATGCTCGGCGAGACGAGCGACGAGATGAACAACGACCGCCTGAAGCAGATCGCTGCCCAGGGCAGCGCCCACTTCCACCGTCTGGGTTGGAAGCGCTTGGCGATTGTCACCATTGTCGAGGCTGTTGCCCTTGGCGCTCTCAGCTTGCCTTCCGCCTACCACACCCTCGGAATGTTCCCCGGCGTTTTCCTTACCATCACCATTGGTATGCTTTCGATTTTCACCAGTTACATCGTTGGTCAGGTCAAGCTGGCCCACCCGCATGTCGCCAACTACGCGGAAGCCGGAAGACTTCTCTTTGGTCGTTACGGACGCATCGGATACGAGATTTTCGGAGCTGCCCTTGTTCTCGAGCTTGTTATGGTTGTCGGTTCCCACGCCTTGACCGGAAGCATTGCGCTCGTTGATATCAACGGCGGCCAAGTCTGCTCCATTGTCTTCTCGGCTGTGTCAGCTATCATCCTCCTGATTCTTGCTATCCCGCCCTCCTTCACCGAGGTGGCCATTCTTGGTTACATCGACTTCGTCTCGATTCTGGCTGCTATTGGAATCACCGTCATCGCCACTGGAATTCAGGCCAACAGCGGCCCTGGCGGCCTTTCCAGCATTGAGTGGTCTGCTTGGCCCAGGGAGGGTGTGACCTTCTCCGAGGCCTTTGTTGCTGTCAGCAACATCATTTTCGCCTTCAGTTTCGCCATCGGTCAATTTTCTTTCATGGACGAAATGCACACGCCTACCGATTACATGAAGTCTATCTGGGCCACTGGCGCCATCCAGATTGCCATTTACACTCTTACTGGCGCTCTTTGCTACGCGTTCATCGGTCCTTCGGTTCAATCTCCAGCCCTGCTCTCCGCCGGACCCCTTATCTCAAAGATCGCCTTTGGAGTCGCTATCCCGGTCATCTTCATCTCCGGTTCGATTAATTCGACTGTTGCCCTGCGATACATCCACGGCCGCATATACAAGAACTCCCACCTCAAGTACATCAACACTCCCATGGGTTGGGCTAGCTGGATCATCCTTGTGATTGTGTTCACCATTATTGCGTGGGTGATTGCTGAGGCTATTCCTATCTTCTCCGATCTGCTCTCGCTGGCTTCGGCTCTGTTTGTTTCTGGATTCTCGTTCTACATCCCTGCCATCATGTGGTTCACCCTCCTCTGCAAGGGCAAGTGGTTCGCACGCGAGAACATCCTCATCAGCCTTGGCAGCATCTTGGCCTTCATCGTCGGAGCTGTCACATTGGTCGCCGGAACCTACTCGACTATTGTTGATATTGTAAGTTCAATCACTTTACTACAATCCTCTACGTTCAACAGACTAACACCCAAAAGATTGACGAGACTAGCTCTGGAAGCGCCCACAAGCCCTTTGCCTGCCGTTCGTCTTAGGTTGTAAAATAATACTGTATATAATTAATAGTAGTTATGAGAAGTCTTGAGTGACTAGAATACGAGATACCCACGGCTGAGACCGTTATCCCATCGGGTGCTGCTTGACCCCATTTTCTCCAAGGGCAGGGTAGAGCCAATAAGGTGTTGTGAATCTATTGAGTTAACCAATACTAATAGAGGTGCAATACTTCTATCGCCTATAGATTCTGCATATACCAGAGGTACCAGCAATCTCTATCAATACGTAACGGTACATTATAGTCTAAGTAGCTCTTCCGTGTTTTTTTTTCGAGCGAGGTTATTCCTAGATATCTCACCTAGGGTCTAGCGGGCTCTTATTACCCGTAGATTATTATAATAAGAGTAAGGCGAATTAACCTTCCTCGACCCCTATCTATATTGTTCCCATAGAATAGAGGTATTCCTCTTATCTATAGCCCGTTTAGGCTGTGACCTCTGCCGCCCTTGTACTAATAGTCCGAACTGCTGAATAAGCTAGGCTACAAGCAGCTACCGCTATTAGTAATGTGATTTCACCTTCTACCATCTAGGGCTGCCCCAAAGCTGCAGTAGGAAGCTATTCACAACTACCACTTCTAGCAGGGAATTCCACGCAATTGACTGCCAGCCCCCTCGACGAATAGGGTGGCTATATTAGTAATAAGACCTCATCTGGTCACTTACATCAACCCTATTCATCTTATGGTTATACTCATCGACTACCCTAGGCACTAAAAGGTTCTTACGGACGTCTAAGCCAAACACTTATCGGGCAGCCTTCTTAGCAGCGGAACCCCTAGCTGGGCGGCGGCGGCTGCGGATAACTTCCTGGCCGTCCTAGAAGACAGTGGACAGGAAGAGTACAAGGGCATTATCCTTCCAGGTGAACTGGTTGACCTATTGGCTAGTTAGATAGGTAGGCTGACTAGACTAGGCAAGGTAGGACAGGGCTAGGCTGGCTATCTGATAGCTTACCTCTCCATCTAAAGTTAGGATACAGTGTATTTCCCTCCAGGGGATACCCCGTCCTTCAGTCTCTTTCTCAGCAACTAGGATCTCATCTATCCCACTATCCTTCCGGCAGGTACCAGAAGCTCCAACCTGTTGATTCCACAGGGTACGAAAGAGACGTATAGAGGCGAAGAGGTTATCCAGAAATACGTGGTAGGTTGCAGCTGGAAGAAGGGAAATAAGGGTAGTTACTACCTGCTGCGTCGTTGTCAATAGAGCTAGCTTTCTAGTAGCTGGCTGGGTAGGCTGGGCCTGGGGGACTAATGCGTATGGGCCCTTTCCATGTACGTGCCACAGCCACCGTACACAGTAGCCAGACTAGGCAAGGATTCAGATCTTATAGCCGGTTAGGATAGGTTTTGTTAGAATCGTTGTCGTCTCTAGAGATCGACCTATAAATCGTACCATAACCTCGTCAACTGTAAGGTCGGAACCAGGTATATAAAGGGAATCCCCAGTCTCTTAAATATAGGATGACCACTGGTTAACCTTCCGGTATACATCTGGCATTTGATCTTAGCCCCGGCCCCGACCCCGTCCCTGACTGGGCTAGGCTGGCTGGCTAGGCTGGAATTCAGCAATGTTAAATATCCGTAGTCGCTAGAGTAGTAATTAGAAACGGTCCCGGGATATAAACCGCATAAATAGGTAGATAGGTGTTACGAGCAGGACAAGGCAACCAACTGTGGCGCAAAGCAAAAGCTTCGATAATGATGACTCCGGCATCATTTTCCCTTGTTCTGCATTATATAGCTACGCGCCCACAGTGACAAGTTGCGGCGGGCGTAACAATAGGGTCCTCCTTTTACTACTAGGTCGACCAGTAGGTTAATAATCTAGATTCTCTATATATTCCTATATATAATAGGATTCCTAGGAAGAGGTAGATCTCTTCTACTAAAGTCTTCCTCTACTTATATACTCTAGACGTTCTGGCCCTAGGGCCCTCCTTAGATAACGGCGCTATATTCGTCCACTAGGTCCACTACTCTACAAGACCCTTCGGAACGTATTGGACAAATAGTTCTAGGGGGCTTGCCGGTAGCTACCGTACCTCTTGGGCCCGGGCCGGCACGTTAAAGGGCCGGAAGGAGCCCGGAAGACCATACTCAGTAGCTGGAGGTTCGTAAGGCCGGACTATTACTGCGTCACAGCGCTCGGGCGTACAGTCTATATTACAGGCAGTAATAAGGTCTTCCGGAAGGACCTCAACTACTATACAGCTACGTATAGAAGTAATAGAAGCGTCAGAAGCATCAGAATTGCTAGAAGACATCACAGCATTAACCAAAATAGTGGTTTTAGTGGTGAAAGTAGGTTAGAAATCATAGGGGTACACGACGTACTATCATGTATCCCTTTAAATGCGGAGTAAAAGTAGGTAAATATTGGGTATTTTCGGGCTTGGCAAAAATGGGGTCAAGCAGCACCCGATGGGATACAAGTACATCAGAACCACTGAAACTAGATCGATAGTCGCGCTCCTTCATAAGATCCAACTTACAGCGTGGCTTTCTATTATATGTCAAGAGCTAGGCGATCACACCTTGATTGAGGGAAGGGTTGGTATGATTCAGACTGAATCTTTAGAAAGCTCTGCATCCGTCGCCTTCCTGAAAACCTTGAGTGATTGATTACCTTATGTCGAGAGAATTAAGACTATGAGTTTGATATCTGATTATGATCGCTGGGTTTCAGACAGGCTTATGAACAGTTGTCACATCTTCCAGGTCTTCTGAATTAAAAATTTCCCTGTTCCATAACAACTGGCATTGGTTCATAGTCTATCGTTACCTAAGTGTCCAAGGCCAGCACTCCTACAGCCGCAATACCTTCCAGGGTCTTATGAACTTATAGTTACACAGACGAAGGATGTAGCAGCTAGGATCTTCCAGGCCTGGCTCAAGACTGTGCCAGGTCAGCATACAGTCGTATACTCAGACGGCTCCAAAGCTCCTGACGAAGCTACAGGGTACGGCTTTGTTATCTACCGCAACAATAAACGTATAGCCCAGGGCTGCGGCCGTCTCGGCTTAGCAGAAGTGTTTGATGGTGAGGCGGAGGGGGCGAGGGCTGGGCTCCGACGGGCCCTTCAGACCTCCCAAGGCCAGCCTATACACATCTGCATCGACAATACCAGCGTTATTCAGGGGATTCGCGGTAAGGTCCCAGACTCCTCAAAAGCGGCCTTCCTTGAGATCCAGGAGGTAGCTAGGATACACGATATACAAACCCATTGGTCTCCTGGGCACCAAGGTATTAAAGGAAACGAAGAAGCAGACAGCCTAGCTAAGGAGGGAACAACTCTACCAGTTCTTAGGGGCCAACTAGCTACTCTATCAGGTATCAAGTGGCTTGCTAAAGAGCGGCCAAGACGCCAATATAGACGATGGTGGAAACAAGAGGCAACTCCCCGCTATACCCAACTAGGGCTCAAGGCTACCCTTGCTTGCCCTCCTGAACTTGGCCTCCCTAGGGCTGCCCTTCATCACCTCCTCGCGGCACGGTCAGGCCACGGGGACTTTAAACAATATCACCAACGCTTTAACCACACAGAAGCACTACTCACCTGCTCCTGTGGATGGGTTAAGGAGGCAGACCATCTAGTCTACTGCCGAAAGACCCTACTGAGGAGGCAACAGCGGCCCACCCTCTACCCCTACAGCCGCCAGGAGCCCGTAGGACCTATAGGGTCCCTCGATCGCTACTTCAAGGGGCTAATCACTGACTCTGAAGGCTTCCAGGCCTTCCTCTGCGTGACAGACTTCTCCCAGAAGATCTGCCCGCGGTACTAGAAGATAGGTCATAACCTATCCTCCAAACGACAAACTACCTCTGTTAAGAAACCAGATAGTTATAACGGAACTAGGGCACCAGTGGGAACTAGGGATGGATAGAACACATAGTAGCTCACGAGCAAGACTTGGAGGACGTCAGGATACGGCGTGTACTATATAGTATATAGCTAGAGCCTGCGACCCTTCACGCCACATACCCTCCGGGAGGTCTGCCGCAAGGGCGGCTGCGCCCTTGCCGCCATGGCGTTAAATATAAAACAAACAATCATAGTCTATCGTGTACCCAGTAGAGTGGAAAAGGTATAAAGCGAGGGATCAAATTGAAGACATAGACATAGCGTTGAAATTGGCTAGACTTTTCTAAAAGAGAGACCTGTAAAGGGTCGCATACTCATACTCAGACGAGACGAGCTCTTGCATTGTGATAGCAGACTGTAGCAATAGGCAACCCCACGTGTGGCGTTACGACAGGAGTACGCCTGAATACTAGCTGAGAGGTAAATACTGAATACACACCCGATTGTCAACTGAGGTGATAGAATATCCCATCGACTGCGAGTGGGCGTCAGTACATCTCCAGTGCGGAGTACAGCCAATCAAAGCTCTGCCAACCAAAATCTTAGCCAACCAAAAAAGCTCGTTCGGAGGTACTTCGTTTCATTAGAGAGTTTGGTTATGGAAGTTGTACCAGCAAACATCTGAGTTACATAGAGACACATTGCATTCCTGGCATCCTGACCTCGGGTACTTCCTTCTGCCACTATTCCCAGAGATCTCGCGCAGAGCCTGCCTTGCTCTAGGGCGACTGCTACAAGCAGAGCACGGCGAGCAGCTTCCTCGCTTCTTCCTAACATGCTGCTGCCAGGGAATAGTGTTGTTCCGCTTGTCTGTTGCCCGTTGGGGCCGGGCACGCTGGGGCGCCTTTACCAATGGCCCGAAGTGCTGAATAAGCTGGGTAGATAGTTTCCTTCGCCATTGATACTGACTCTTCAACTGCTGCCAGTCTGGCTCGCCCCATCGCTGTGGAAGTATGGGAATGAAAACGGCGGCCAAGTGATGTACTGCACATCTACCCCTTTTGTGAGGGGCAGAAGTGGAGCATAGAAATGGGGCAATTGTACTGACGCCCACTTGCAGTCGATGGGATACGGGAAGCCTTTATGCCCCTCTTCTTTCCCATTCTTGTCACCAGCAACACCAGGCGCCCCTCTAGGTCGGGGGGTCAGGATAAACCGGCTGATTGGTGGAGTGGTTTAAATTCAATAATTAATCACGCCTACCTACAGCCTAATCGACGATAGGCTACGCGTTCGAGTTCGATTCCCAGCATGAGCATCAAGAGATGTAGCCACATCGGTGGTGAACTCTTTTTTCCTTTGTATTGACCTACATGTGAGGTTGTACTTACACAGGAGCGATCGGATTAGCTCGTCTAGTAATGAGTTACAAATTGAATATCACATGCAGCGATATGCCTGAAGCTTAGCCCGAATTGCGGTACAAGGTAGCGAGGCGCCACAAAGTTGAAGGCAAGTCATAGTCCGAGATCACGGA
This sequence comes from Colletotrichum phormii, assembly GCF_030913505.1. NCBI lineage: Eukaryota > Fungi > Ascomycota > Sordariomycetes > Glomerellales > Glomerellaceae > Colletotrichum > Colletotrichum phormii. Next base: position 1,127,196 of record NW_026851456.1, read on the forward strand.
CACAATGTCCTCGGCCCCACATACTGCAGAGGTGTATGGACAGTCCCAATCCTTGGAATACCACCACCAACCTTCCTTGCCATAGTACCACCCAACCGGCCAAAGCAACACAGGTTTAGATTTGGGGTCGACAATTACAGCACTCTGCTCCAAGGTCCCAGTAAATTTAAGTCTTGTAGTGCATCAGTACAGATGCCACCGATTCTCGTAAAAGAAACATCAAGAGCCGTAACTTCATTTAACAACTCATCAGGAGTGCATCAACCCTCATTAAATCCATGTTCATACAGATATTTTGACCATGAAAGCCAATTAACTTGTTAGCGCAGCCAAGGCTTGCCCCACCTTCACGTTCCTCAAAACGCCAACCTCGGCTGTGAACGGCTCCCCATTTCTCCAATGTGTTGGAGGCGCCGAGGCGGCGCGCCAACGCGACTAAGCGGCAACGATGTGAACAACGAAGGACACAGACCCAGAGCCGACATCGCTTGATTACTGAACATCTCATCAACGAAACCAGCGTCGCATTTCCGTCTAAACTTTGTGTGAATCACAGCAAGGATATACGATTCGACAGACCAGGCCAAGATCGATATTCGAATTACTCAACATGTCTCATGGTTCGATGGCCAGCTCGTTGCAGGAGCAAGTTGCGGTAGACGAATTGGGATCAGACCACTTCATCAGTCGCGTCGATCCCGCCCGCATGGGAAATAAGGCAAATATTGCATACGGAGGATGTACCATCAGCATCGGCGTTCAAGCGGCATGCAGCACTGTATCACCCAAGTACCTGCTCTATTCGGCGACGGGCAACTACCTAGGCCCAGCATTGACGGACCGCAAGCTCAAATGTGCTGTCCGAAGAGTCCGCGATACGAAAACCTTCGCCACCAGATTGGTTGAGATCAGCCAAGATCAGGACGATGGCAAATCCAGACTATGCATGATCATGCTGGCCGACTTCCAAGTGAAAGAAGAGGCTTCTCTTCTCGTATACTCTGCGCCGCCATCAATGAGCTACTCACCACCTGAGAAATGTCTCACAACACAAGAGGCAACCGAAGACAAGGTGCGGAGGGGCGTTGTGACAAAAAAGCTGGGGGATCTGTACCTGGCCACGTTTGGCTTTAACAGCCGCTTCTTCGAGACCCGCGGCTGCCCGGAGACAGTTGCACCGAACAACCTCTACGGCATGGCCAAGACTGTCAAGACGCCCCAAGAGAGTCTTGGCTTGACATCAAAGACATCTGCCGATTGGTTCCGCTGCCGCCATCCCCTGGAACGACTCCAAGATCGATTCTCTGGACTGGGGTTCACCCTGGACGCAGCACTGTCCTTCATCCCCCTGACCCACAGCAGCAAGTTCCTTGACGACGCTGGTCCTTGCTCCTCGCTTGATTTTGCGTTGAGGTTCTTCACCGGAGACATCAACCTGGGGGACTGGCACCTTAGAGAGATGAAGACTATCGCCGGTAACGACGGCCGAACCTACACCGAAGCCCGACTTTGGGATCAACAAGGGAATATGGTTGCTATTATGAACCAACAATCGATCATGCGGCCTTTGAAAAAAGATATTCAAGCCGCTCTCTAGAGACTTCAAAGGTTCGAGCACATTATGTTAGAATAGCAGGGGTGTGGACGTGGCGACTTTTTGTGGCGAAGCTTACTATCAATTGGGATTAGAGTTAGAAGACTCAGAGAAGAAAGACTTATGTGGTGAGAGCATTGTGATTAGAAGAGAACGCGTCGATTCAATATTATACAACAATTTAGATCAAGGCTGCGACTTAAGCATCTTTCGATGCATTATAGGTGCATGACACAAAATCTGCAGAATACTGCGTTTCCCAATACGTTTCACGACAACGACTATGGGTCCAACGTAGCATCAGTCACCCCCTCATAATCCATGAGCCCAATTCCAATCTAGATAGCGAAATACCAGGAACAACTTTCTTTCAATCTGCCTAGCGTTTGTCACAGAACAGAGATATCTTTCGACCGCATGTGTGTCTCAGATTCAATTCCCTGAACGCTGATCTCTTCACTTCAGATTGTCAATATGGATATCGAAATTGCTATTTGATCAATGCCCTTGGTCTCATCTCAAAAATTGCCTGGTTCAGTAATCAGTATTCAGAACTAGTAGGTATCGTTTTACTTGGCAGTCGCCCCTCTACTCCTGATCTTATACAGTCGGCTGACCTGAACTGCACTAGCTTATTTCACCGAGACAACCGATGAGATTCATATCAGAGAGGGTTTACGTCATTGTCTCGCGTTTCCCCGCTTCTGCTACGAATCCTGACATGGCCGTAGTTCAGTCCCAAGTCTGGAGTCCCGTCTCTGATGGAAACAGCCAACGGAGACTGGTTTCTGGCCGTACGAAAACAGTTCGGCGAGACACGGGCAACCGCCGTACCCTTAGCGCCTCGCGTGCAACTCCGGTATCCTTGGGAATGCGACGTTTGAGTTACTGCTCAACCAAACTGGCAGTCATGACTAGTCACTGTGTTTGATTAGCCCGGAAGATGTATCGAAGCTTGTGACTTTGCAGCGTGATGAGAGATGCCGATACCTACTTGTTCATTCCGCAGCGTTTTCGAATGGAGCTTAAGTACCAGCTGGAAGCGGCGCAAGCAACTTATGTCAATATTGGGACCGATCTGTGACGATCTTCTGTTGACTTGATCTGCTAGACCTTTTGTTTGTTTCTAGGGGCCTCATGCTTCCTGGCAGACATGTTCATGTACAGGTACAGAAGTCGGGAGGGTATGAACGGCTTGTTCCGCGAGAACACGCGTCCTGCATTCTTCCTCCTTGTGATACACGGCCGTTTCTCTTCTGACAACATATACCGGTGATATCGTACGTGGCGCCGCTGGACCGGAAGCTTGCACCTGTGGATCATTTTTGATCGACGTACGATCACATGTAATAAAATCCTTGTGTGTTGGTATCCCTATCACAGGGTATTGGTTCGAACCGTAGGGTCCTGGGGGTGACGAAGTATCAATATCTCTGTATTGGTTGATTCTGCGTAAGGAGTAGAAGGGAGATTTTAACCGGAGGTTGGGTGGACCGTCGAGGTGTAATTGTACCCTCTCGAGGTGGCCCCTGCTCTACCCTTACTCACGGTCGAATTGGGCTTCCAATCCGACATTGTGAGAGTTTGGATGTAGCTCGAAAAGAACGAAGATTCTTCGGGCATAAAATGTCTCTTATTCTGTCGCTCAAGAGTCTGAGCGAGGTGAGACAACACTGCGCATCCAACCGCCCTGGACAATCATTAGCGTATCATGACGCAACTTGGATTTCATTGGCGGCTACCGTAGAAACTCGAGCCATTCAAACTTGCGTTAGCCCGTGCACTAGACGCGTTAAGCCTCTCTCTGTACCAAAAACTCGTTGATCTCCGCCACGTTGATTCTGAATAGAGACAGTAATTGGCCAAAGGCCAGGTAAGACAGCGGGAGCACGGGCTAATGTAAGTTTGAATGGCTCGAGTTTCTACGGTAGGTCGTCTTGCATGTCTCTAGTCACGAAGATCCATCGAGATCTAATCCCCGCAGTTGAGCTTCGAGTATGAGAGGAGGCAAGGATACACTATGTTTTGTCTCGTCAAAGATGGTGGCATTGACAAGTCCCTAGAGAAGTCTGAGTAGCATAAAGCCGTCGAGATTCCTCATGATATCAAGCTCACATTCAATGCCGGCAGAACACTCAACCTCTTCCCGAGATAACCTCCCAAATATCTGTTATATCACCAATTTAACACTCAAGCACAATGTCTAGAGTCCGTCCTTCTCTCCAAGATGTGTGCGACAGATACTCGTCTGGCGAGGATCGCACTACCTTGGAGAACATCATTAGAGCTTTCAGAAGGCTCCAGCAACTTGACCCAAGTAATGAAGACTCCTTCTTCACCATAGCTGGCTATCATGGAGAGCCTTGGATGAAGGAAAATCCGTATCCGGGCGGATCAACTTACGACGACTGGCGAGGAGGGTACTGCCAACATCAAACCGTTTTGTTCCACACTTGGCATCGCGCATACCTCCTTCGCCTTGAAGACGCCATACGTCGATCTGTTCCTGATGCTCCAGATCTGGCTTTGCCATTCCTGGATGAGTGCCGGCCCTTCGACTAGAACACCCCTCTTCCCTGGATTCTTACCGCTCCTACATTCGATCTTGACGGAGACAACAACCCATCTCTCTCCTTTCATGCCTAGGAAAGGGTCTTGAGCGCATCTTTGCGCGGCGTACTGTATACCGTATAGTATAAGATACTGTTATTAACCCGTAATAGTTTGGTGCGCTGCCTGGCCGGAGTGCTGTCGATCTGACCTTATGCGCCGCGCATGATATAGAGGAAGTACTTGAAAGTGGACTTATTGCGACCCTAGTCATAATGGACGTAAAAGGGGCGTTTAACGCCACGCTTCCTAATAGACTCATATTCAGGCTTTGTTAACAAGGCTGGCCGGAGGTATTTATCTGCTTTGTGAGGTCCTTTATGACCTACCGCGTGGCTATTATTAGAATGGATAAGAGACTCTCGGAGGGTTTCCCTCTATGCTGCGGTCTGCTATAGGGCTCCCCTGCTTTCTTAGTCCTCTATATTTTATACCTGGTAGACGCGCTCCTGGATAATCCTAGGTGCCGCTTTGGGTATGCGGATGATATAGGTGTCGGATTGGAAGTCCAATTCGGCCGCGAGTAAGGGCAGAGCATGGGCCACCTCGAGGGAGTACAATTAGACCTCGACTACCCACCCAACCTCCGGTTGGAATCTCCCTTTTACTCCTTACGCAGAATCAATCAATACAGAGATATTAAAACTTCGTCACCCCCAGGACCCTACGGTTCGAACTAAATTCCCTATGAAAGGAATACCAACACTAATCAGTGGTTAAATTCCACTATCGCAGATCAGCAAGGCATCTCACGAAAACAGAAGAGACGACCCTCTAATACCGAACGGGATAGAGGAATCGTGCTCCCTTGACCTCTCGAATCTCACGAGAGGAGGCGTCCATCAAGTCAGCAACGCCTTCGACGGTCGACCGGCCCGCGTGACAATTATATCTATTTTCCGCAGCCCGCGACTTACGCCCGTGCGACAATATACCGACTATACCTTCCGACGCGTGAAGTACGAGCCCTTCGACCCAAGCACAAAAGGGCACCACGCGACCGAGGAAGAAAAGAGATCCTTCAAGCAGACTGAAGCGTAGATCTCAAGTACGCCTCTGGATCACAGACAAGCCCAGATTAGCACCACGGATCTTGATAATTATCCAACGACCTTACCGTCGACAATACCGAATTACCGACTACCGAGAAAATCGCGAAACGCAAAACGCGAACTACGACGCATAGAGGATTCTTTTCGTTGTTTCTCATACCAATCGATTAGAAGCAGATCACCGACCAGCGGTAATTCGTCTAACGTACGTATACGTCTCCCGGGTATCTACTTAGGGAGAAACGCCACGTGATCGAGACGTCGTCAGGCTACCCGCAATCAGCGCTTCACTCAACGCAACTTCAACAATCAAAACAACAAGCAAAACAAACAACTGCCAGAAATCTGCCCTCAATCAATTCAACTTCGAGGCTGAAGTTGATTATATAAGTTAGCTGGATTAATAGATGTTCTAGTGCCGTAATTCTGCTAACTACCCCCCTATTGAGGTCTAAGATACTAATTACCCCCTATTAATACCCATATTCTATTGTGTTGAGTAGAATTTTCCCCCTGAATTCCCCTTACTAGAGAGCTCCTTTTCTCTTCCTCCCTCCTCTTTTACCCAGTCTACTCTATCTTCCTGTTACGGCCAGCTAGTCGTAGGGGTAGTTTGCAGAAGTTGAGGCTGCGGAACTGGTAACAGTAATCGTAGTCGTGAAATAGTTTCAAGGAAACTATGTCTGTCAATCGTAAGGGTAGGTAAGGCTTCGGTGATCAGTCGTAGTCTTGTCAAGGTAGTAGCTGAAAGCGGATGTTAATCCTGATACGAACTTAATTGCTGAAGAAGCTATGGGAAGTCTGTCCTAGAGCCCGGCTCGAGTCCATCCTATATACAAGTCCTGATCCTGAACATGTCCTTTGTCCCTTGGGTCGTCTTGGATCATTCTGATCCAGAATGATCGTTTAGCCCCCAAGTCGTGTTGGATCATATTGATCCCAAATGATCCTTATCTTATCATTACGTGACTTGTACCATAGTTCTTCCGTTCCGTGAGAGGGTGCCTTGTGTCCCCTTGTCCTGTGCATGTATGGCGTATCGTAACCGCCGTAAGCCTGCGGGGCAGGCCCTGTTCTTGGTCATGCATGTTGGGTCGTAACACTTCCTCCTTCTATTATTAACATAATTAACATCATAACTATGTTACGGCCAGCTAGTCGTAGTGAGGTATGTTTGCAGAAGTTGAGGCTGCGGAACTGATAACAGTATTCGTAGTCGGGATAGCTTCAACGAAGCTATGTCTGTAGGTCGTAAGGTAGGGAAGGCTTCGGTGATCAATCATAGTCTTGTTAAAGAGGTTCTTAGGGAAGATAGTTAAAAGCGATTATAAGTTCTAATACGAAGTTAATTATTAAAGAAGTTATAGGAAGTCTATCCTAGAGCCCGGCTCGAGTCTATTCTATATATAAGCTGACACAGTCTCTCTGACAGAGCCGTCTCTGACAGAGGGGGTAAGACTGTGGCCTGACCGTGTAGGTACGGGCAGGAGAGTGCGAAATGAGCAAAGCGATTGAAGCACGCGCAGAAGAGCAAAGTGAAAGAGCAAAGCGAAAGGGCAAGTGAACGTCAATGGTAGGTCATGGGTGATTTGTATCTTCAAGGTTGACCCCCTTATGTGGAGGGTCACGGTCAGACCGTCTTAAGTACAGAGGCCACGTGTTACGAGCTGGACAAGGCAACCAACTGTGGCACAAAGCAAAAGCTTCGATAATGATGACTCCGCATCATTTTCCCTTGTTCTGCATTATCTAGCTGATGATGATGATGATGATGATGATGATGTATTTAACGTCTGGTAACAAAAGGACGTGCCGGGCGCCATGCCGACATGGTCTATGCTAATCTAAACTATGTTACAGGCTACCGTCTTCACTTAACGTTCCTGTTCAATGACTCGGGCAAATTTCGGAAAAGAAATTGGTACAGCTCAGCGGCACTGTGTCGTGATGACTTCAACCATCTGTGGCCTCACTACCCGTCACGTGACCTCGGCTACATAATCACCGAGGCCCACACTCGCTCGCATCACCTATTTCAGAGCGACACACATACCTCGAAAGGTATCCACTGTTAGTAATTGTTAAGGTTTTAGAGGGGTACGGCCCACTACACTATCATCTCTCAACATCAGCCCATACGAGCTAAATTCCACGACCATAACGGTCTCCCTAGATATAGGGCCATCGATCACGGTTCATAAGGACGCCGGTATATCTCGGCGGTCGGGACGAGTCCAGAAGCCGACTATAAAGGTCAGAGTAGTTAAATAGGTCAACCATTAAGACAATTCTAAGCTTAAAAACGAGATCAATAAGCTTTCGAATCTTATCTAGGACCTCCTACGTCGGGACGCCGAGAGGGAATAGTTTTTAAAAGACTGTTTAACAAAGATTGAATCTTTAGAAAGAGAGCTTTAAGAGGAAAAATAGTATTTAAACCGGCATTAACGTAGTCTAGCAAGGTCTATATACGCTATTAGCACAGGGCCTAGCGAGACTAACCTGAGTTCCTAGGGGCATCCCTTATCCCATCGAGTGCTGAATGGCAACAGTACATCCCCCCCCCAATTATTACCCACTTTTCCCCCTCACAACAGCGATACATGACGGTACGTCATTTACCCCTATGGGTTCCTCCCTATTTTCACCACCAAGACCGACATTTTCCTATGTGATGAAACGTCGCGATGACTTCTAGCGATTCCGAAGGGTCGGTACAGTCGTGTATCAACGTCGCCGTACTTCCCGAAGACCTAGCCGCTGCCTGTACTGCTGACTGTACACCCGAGAGATGCGATAATGCGGTCGTACGCCCATATGAGCCCCCATCCCTCGAAAGGGGCAGCGTATTCAACCCCTTCAACGTACCCGAGCGGAAGCCGACAATACGAGAAATAACTCTGTTCCGTGGCAACAGCATATAATGGTCTCGCGGAAGAGCGCCTCCGCCTGCGTTGCGTGTAATCGGCCAAAGAAGGCGCTTAGCGAAGTCTCAGGAAACTCACGATCCCATAGGAAGAAGACGAGGTCAGGGTGTGAGCAGTGTGGGGTTACGATTTGTAACTCAGAAGATTGCTGGTACCTATTTCATAACCAGAATATATAGACGGAAGAGGTACTAGAAAACTAGGCCTTTTGATTGGTTGGAAAAAGGCTTGGCTGGTCTCTGAGTGGCTATTACCCCTCACTGGATGTACTGTTGCCATTCAGCACTCGATGGGATAGAATGTGAAGAGTCCAGTTCTAGTCTCTGCACTCCGGTAAAGAGCTGGGAGGCCACACGCCTGTTCAAGCAGTGGATATAGGTGGGCGGGCCTGGAGGCGTTTACTCCGATCGCGGTATCGAGGACTCTCTACGTGTACTACGCAGTAATTACTGAGGGGTTTGCCGCGCTGCACTACCCTTGCGTGTTCTCCGCTTCGCACTTGGAAAGGATCTTACCCGTCCCACATGGAGTCAGAAGAATTGGCCGCTTTTCCCAGGCTCGGCGCTTAGAAGACCGGCCAAATTCTCTGTCCCCCGCGTGCCCGTGCGCGGCTCCTCCATCCTGATGTGGGGGCGGGCCGGGGCCAGACCGCAGCGTCGCGACTGCAGGCCCATAGGGGTGTGGCCTGGAGCCTCTCATGACCGCCTACCAGCTGCAGGCGCACCTGTTCAGGCTGCTCTCCCGGGAGGCCGGCGGACAAGCGCCCCATCGAACCCCTGCCACGTGGTCTGGCGGGGCAAGGCTGGATTCTCTCTACTCCGTACCTAGTCTAACAGAGAAGTGGGTCTAAGAGAAAGAGCAAACAAGTGAAAACGCAGTGCGCCCCTTGCAGTACTGGCAATGGCAGTGACGAACCCCCTTAGCCCTACGTATGACAATGCATGGTGACAGGTGTTTTGCCGTAAACATCACGAATGCAAGGTTTGCGGCTATAGTGGCTGTTGCGGGCCGATAAGCTCGATCCCGGTCTCGCTGACTTGCCTAACGGAAGCTAGTGGAGGTACAGTTAGGTGCTTCCACAGTTCTGGCCGTTTCCGCGTCGCGCCGCGTCGCGGTCCCATTTTCCCCCAACTTCCCTGCAGAACACACTCTTGAGGCCAGAACCTACTACATCCATGCATATTCTTGCATCATGAATGCTTCGAAGCGCTCATAACGGCCGCTTCTAGGTATTCTCACTACGGTGACATGCATGAGGCGCATCAATATACCTAAGAAGCCGAGTCGGAGCCAACAGCATCTTGGCTAGTCACGCTCCCAATTGGCATCTCACATGTGCGAGAATCAGGACTGGGCCTTTAGCTTAACCCAATCGTGGATTTGATTTGTGGGATCAGTCGCAAGCAAACCGAGGGGGACGATGTGACACCAGTGCGGCGCGAGCTACGTGTGCACGCTGCCTGTAGAAGGAATGCAAGATTTTGTCCAGTACGGAGTAGAGACGATTGCTCAGAGGAGAGCCCCATTATCAGGTGCTTACCTGCATGCAGTAAGTGGGCTGTTGCTTTGAGCCCCAAGCCAGGCCAAGGCTTCGAGCTGTTTCTGCTGGCAATGGGTAATTACGTTGACTGATTGCTTCGCAACTCCGCTAGGTCACCGCCGTTTATTCAGTAGTGCTTTCGGAAGCCGCCGTGTGATGTGGAGGCTTGTTCTCAGACGGGTGGTCCCGCTGCCAAAGTGATACCACAGGACAACAGCACTACACCACGCCCGGATATACCTCGCAATGCTGCGATGACTGCCACATAACGTGCAGGGTAAATATCGAATAAGACAGAAACCTCACACCATGCCCAGTCCTTCCCAACTACCGAATGGAGGAGGGGCGTCGACGCCTCGCTGCAGTTTCATTCGTGACCTCTTACCTTGGTGGGCGCTGCTGATTGAATAGCAGTGACCTTGTTGTGTCGACGGCCGCGCTTCTGGGCGACAAATTCCCGTACGAGGCTAGGTTTCTGACGTCAAACGTTAAACTGAAGAGGCAGGGGGACCTCAGCATCTAGAGGGTGACTGGTTGGGGAAAGCTGTTGAGATACGTTTTTGTTGGGAAGCCACAATGACCAGTGACTGGCAAGACACCTTTTAGTGGACGACGGCAAGCTACTTGCAAAGCTATGATGAGCCTGGCGTTACGGGAGCGAGACAAATAGCGGGTGGACTGTGGTGATAGGATGAGGCCCAGCGCGTCAGTTTGCCGCACCAGCTCTCCACGAGTCCTCAAGAACCTGCGACGCAGATACACATTTCTCCAGGCCAAGGTAGTATAAGTGATAGTGCACGCTTGAAATTAGCACATGGACAAACGAAGGAGTGCATGCGGAGTGGTCGTCGTGCTCTTCAGAAAGCCAGGAGGTATTCTTAACTTTCTACCACTCAATGCCGAAGCTGTTCCTCCCTGACAGGACTGTTCAGCCATACCCTCAAGACATTCTGCTCATCGACTACGCCTCCGACACCTGTGCATTGCAGCATACAACCTTTCTCTCAAAAATCATGGAGGCTGTGGGTGAAGAGGAGCCAAGGCCTGAAACTCCTCTTTGTGACAATGGAAGAACCTTTGGAGCAATCGGCTCAACTCTCGAGGAGCTACAGACCGATGATCAGCGAAGGATACTCGACACCATCACGCAATTACGAAAGTGCGGTCTCGACGGAATCCTCTCCCTGCCCGATATCGTCGTCTGCGGGGATCAGTCGGCCGGCAAAAGCTCCGTGTTGGAAGCACTAACCGAGATACCTTTCCCGAGGAACGACAATCTCTGCACGCGATTTGCCACGGAAATTAGCCTCCGACGAGAGCTCGCCGAGAGCCTTACCGTTAGGGTGATCCCGGGCAATGAATGGGGCCAAGAAGATCAAAAACGAATCAGAGATTTCTCGGAATCCATCACCGATTTCAAGGACTTGCCCTTCATCATCGACGCTGCGACGAGAGTCATGGGCATCGGCATTGGGGGCGGTGGTAGCTCACAGCAGGACCGGGCACTTGATAGCGCTTTCTCCAAGGACACACTCAGCATCGAGATCAACGGACCTGACCGCCCGCAGCTTACTCTCATCGATGTACCGGGCCTGATTCAGTCCGCTACGAAAGGCGTCACCGAGAATGACGTCGCTTTGGTCGCAGACATCACCGACCGCTACATCAAGCGGCCTCGTACCATTTGCCTGGCCGTCGTGTCAGCAACCAACGACGCGGCCAACCAGCCGATCCTTCAACGTGTTCGCAGATTCGATCCGAGAGGCGAGCGTACCCTCGGTGTCATCACGAAGCCCGACCAATTGCCGGAGGGATCTGGCGCCGAATCCAAGTTCCTCGAGCTCTCTCGCAATGAAGATGTATTCTTCAAGCTTGGATGGCATGTCATTAGGAATCGCCGTTTCTCCGAGAACGGGTTTTCATTCTGTTGACCTCGCCATTCGGGAGCAGCGAGAGGGTGCTTCGGGTGCGAAAGGAAAGACCGGCACGAGGGCCTTTATGGCTATTGGGGCGTTGCTAGGCGAGCAACATTCATTTATGCATGACCTAGAGTCGTTCTTCTGGGTCCTGTTTTGGATATGCATTCATTATCATGGGGATGGTGAAGATGTTGGGCCAACTGAGTTTGATAATTGGAACTATGAAAGTGATAATAACTTAGTGCGGGCTAAAAAGGGTGAGAGAACTGATGAGGAAGATTTTATCCGAAATGCAGGTGAGTACTTCATTATATACTACCAGCCATTAATACCCTGGGTTGATAGGTTGTTGTTGGAATAGGCCTACATTAGGCAGCAGGAGGTTGCTGCCGCGGTCCGTTCCAGCCACGGTGGTCCGTGTGGCTCAGCCACACGAGGGTGGTATACCCCAGACTTCCTGCCGCCGCTGGCACCTGGTTAGACTTCCACTCAACAACAACAAGAACAAGCAATATCACCACTACAGTCGGTGATCGTTGCTACCCACGATACTCGAGTATTTTCCTTTTCCACCTCTGAATCCAACAGTTATGCAAGGTGGTGTTTCCGAGTGGTGAAAGGTGGAAAAGGCGGGAGACTGGGCTCTATTCCTTAATGAAGAAGATCCTTTAAGACGTATAGCAGGATATAGAAGTAACGGTAGGCGTATAATGTACAGTATAGTTGCTCACCATGGCTCAGAAGCAAGTTCACCTGGTAATCCACATAGCCAGATGTCCTTATTTTCTTTGTCTGTTCTCTTCTTTCCTGCGATTTACTTACTTCTCATTATATGCTTGTCACCTATGATAAGCGTGCCTAGGTTAACACAGCTACTTCAAATGGCTACAAGGATACTATTGTTACATATCATTCTCGAGTATGACTTCAACATGTTTCAGAGAGAAAATTTGAGGGAAACGGATTGATGTGTTGAATGGAGCTTGCATTGGCGCTCCCGATCAACAGTCGCAATTGGACTAGGATTTCTATCATCTCCTTGCAACGACTCGCCTCCTCCTCTCACGTTGCTTCCGCAATGCATCCACGAGAGTCGCAACTTAGCCTAGCCTAGTCACCTTCATTACCGTGGGCGCATGCGCCTAACACATCCTCTTCGTCCCGATATTGCTAGTTCAACTATCGCACCGCACCTTCCATTCCGCCGAAAGCGATCAAACACAAACTTCGGAACTGATTACCGTATCTCACGCTCGCCTCCGGCATTCCTTCCTCAAATGTCCAACACAGCGAGTGTGGAATGACGATGTTATAGGGCTCGGCGGTATCGTCATGGTGCGGTGATGGGTGTCAGGCGAAGGACGGCATGGGCCGTTCGATCGCATGCATGCCCTTGGAGACACGGACGGGCCATGTTACCACCGACAAGGCATGTACGTCCATCGGGAGGGAGTACAGCTACCATTTGCAGCATCGCGCCGCGCTGCTGCCGGGCAAGGCGTGGACTTCAAGCCTCCATCGATGCATTCCCGTCACACGCGAGCGGCGGGTGACGCTGAGCATGATCGTGCATATCGGTGGTCGACACCTAGAGAGACGTGTCTGGAGACATTCGATGCGGACTTCGCGGGGCCGGTATGTGGAAGGTGAATGTAGGGTCCGCGAGGGGGGCGCCTCTGGCAGCGGTGGGTGGTAAAGGCTTGTTTCTTTCTTCTTTTCTTTGTTTGGCCGGCTTTTTTTTTGTGTTAGAGGCATACCGGTATTGTTCCGGGGCCAGAGGATGTTTCGGTATGGGGATGGCTAGACGAGACCACTGGCAGGAAACAGGATGCAGACATGGATGTACTCGCACAAGTTTCGGTGCCTGACGTACCTTGGCTCGATCAGCTGGGGACGAAGCACAAGGTGGCCATGCCTCTGCAGAGGCCGTGGTGTCTCTGACAAATCGACGGTGGTTTTCATCGCTATCCGCCTTCCTATGTGTAGCTGAACAAAAGTGAAAAAAATGCCTCGCCCTTAGGAGGTGACTCCGGACAACCCTTGTGGTAATACTAGAAACTCGCTTTAAGTATCCCTTTCTGCTTATCCATAGCTGTGACCCAGAAACTCTGCACTCTAGCTTATCGTCGACCTTGGTAGACGATGGTTTCAATACATCCGGGTCTGGCGCTGTCCAAGGTGAAAAAATATGGATGATTACTGTCAAGCGGTGACGCTGCTGATCCGTGATCCCTGCGCAGCTCACAACTATCCCATCGAGTGCGGAATGGCGACAGGTACATACTCGTGCGGGGAAATAGCGACTTGAGTATCATTCCGAATTATTTTCATTATATCCGTCAATCAAAAATTCGTCTTCAGGTAGATTTGGAAAAAAGCTGGAGACGAATGTACTGTCGCCATTCTGCACTCGATGGGATACAATGGTGGCGCCCTCCAGACGGCCCAATTTTACTATCAAGCATGCCTTGCCTCTGGGTACCACTCGGATCTCTTGCCGTAGTTGAAGGACAACGTGGAACGTGCAACTCCTGATACAGAAGCGTCTTATGCGCCGCCTTGAGGCGCACTACGTAAGTCTCGCCGCTAACGCAACTATTGACTTGGCGACCTTCTCTTATCGCCCCACGCTCGGCTCTACTCACGTGGGGGTTTCGTTCTTCCGCCTCGCTAACGGGGGAGCTTAAATTGACAACACTCTTTATTTGAGGGATCGACGAGCAGCGCATTGTGGATCGCGTCTACCTCATGTGATGGATTCTTGGCCGTAAGACTTTCCCAGATCGGACCGGCTCTCATGGAATTCACACGCCGCCATTGCATACTACATACGAGGCGACTGGCAGGAGAGCAGACGCCAGTTTCACGCTTCACCACGAACGAATCGAGGGCCCTATCCGACTACAATATTCATCGTGTTTAATGTTGGCTCTGACCAAGGTTAAGGTTCAGCTTTTGGAGTTCTGCTAGGGTCGGGTGCTCTCTAAAAGTAAACAGGTAGTTGGCCAACTAACCCGCCAGTAACGGTGCTGCTGGCTTGGGCTCACATTCAGCTACGCTGCTTGCCCCATCCCTTAGCCAAGTTCTCCCACTGCGCTTCGTAACGAGCGGCCCATTCGGGTATCTCCTGAAGTGCTTCTCGCGTCGTGACAACGACTATCTCGCAAGTCTTCATCTCTCTGTATTAGCACGGATGTGAAGCTAGCTGGTCCAGGGCCGAACGTGCCTTGTGGTTCGACCTGTCCGCCTGCTGCAGCCAGGCGTCGATTGACAGGCCATCGAGTCGCGGGCGCAAGTGGTCTGGTATCTCTCCCCTTGCGTCGTGCTCGACGTGGACAAAGTACTTCAGCTTTCCCCTGGCAACGTGGCCGAAGGTGTCTTCTGCCATGATTTCTCTTGCAAGGCGTTCCGCTATCTCGAAGTCTGGCATGACGTAGACCAATGGCTTGTAGGGCGGTCCCGAGCATCGACGGTTGCATTCCCATAAGGAACATGTGAGCTCGAGGGCCTGCCGGGTCTGAGCGTGTGTGAGGTTCGAGTTCAGCCCATAGGCTTTGACAAGGCTGACGTCGTCTCCTCGCGAAGCCATGGTGGCGGCAGTGAAGTCTATCGGAAACAGGCGGGTCAGCTTACCAACGGGGATATCAGACGGGCTGAACGAACCAGAGAGAGGAATGAGGGAGGCGAAAGGCTATAACCTCCTTTCGGCAGGCGAGTCAACGCGGTTTGTACGGTTTGGGAAGCTGGTGCTGGCAGCTATGAGGGCAGCCAGGGCGGCGCAGAGCTGACCTAGGTCTCAATTGCGAGGTCGAATACTGAACGGATCAGTGTTCCCGGCGATGGGCGAGTAGATAAGAACACGAGTGGATGCGGCAGAAGAGAAGTGATCGTGTGGTGATTTGGGATTGGAGGAAGTGATGCTGCCATACGAGACTCTCGAGGCGAAGGGCCGCTACCTTATATTTGAAGGCATTGTTCGGTTGTCGGTTGTCTGTATGCAAACGATGTGGAAGGCATGGCTGCCTACCACGACGGGCTGCTACTTCCCTCGCTTCTTGCTGCAATAGCCTAAGGAAATGTTTGTCTGGTGGCGGGCGGCCAGGCTTCTACTTGACACAGCTACCTCACTTTCGACAACAGGCAGCACGGCCGCAGGGTTTACCGATAATTTCTGCCTTCCAACTATTACTTCACAACACCTACCTGGCCGACGTCCACGACCGCTTCGACTTCTTCCTCTAAAGATCGAGCCCGCAAATCAACTTCCTTTGTGCAGGTACGGAAAGCGCGCGTTACTGCCTCGGCTGGTTGCTCTTGACTGTGCTAGTCGCTGTATTTTCGGCAAGGTACCTATTAAACAGGCATCTGGCAGTCCCAAGCGATTCTTTCAACACGAACAACGAACGCGCGACCACTAACCTATCGGTTTCAGATACACAAACCTGCTGTTGAAACCACTTCGACCTGCCGACTTGCGGCCTCATTACCTCTCCTCCGCTTCAGTCTCTCCACCTTGAGTTTGCAACGCCTCCACGAAGACGCGCGAGACAAGAACCAGTCTGTCACTGCCCCCAACTCCCCCGCGCCAACGCTCCTGCCCTGCAGCGTTGGATTTCACCTTGGCAGGATACATACCTGGCCGAACCTGCCGTCAACACGAATCGCCCTCGTCAACATCGGAACTTCGACCCATCCAGCCTCGCCAACCCGCCATTTGTGCAACGACTATCCAACTGAATACTGGTCCACCCGTTGAATTTCCCCGCCTTTGCCGTGTCGAGCGATCTCGGAGAATGGCATCGTACGAGGAATCGAGAACGGCGAGGACCAAAGCGACGGCGGCAGCGAGAGAAGCGCCGCGAGCACTCTGTCAGGTAAGTACATTTTCTACCAAGAAACAAAGGTCGGATCAAAGCTTCGTCGACGCCGTCGTATCCCAAGCGGTCCGAGCGAACCTACACGTCGGCACGACGGAGCCCGATGCCAGCGACCCCAGCCGACACGACCAAGGCGTCAATGCCAGCCACCCGGCATATACGGCAATCTCGACAGCACAATTTCCGACAGAATCAAGCATCCTTGCGTGAAGCTCGATGAAATGTGTCGTGATGCCGGGACCCAGCCCGTACTGTGGCCGTGGGCTCCGAAGGATCTGAATACTGTCCCGCCCTCTTCGCTCTTTCTGGTAGTATCGCGAAAGACGACGCAGCAAACGAGGAGCTGGGAACGGCACTGGATTGGATATGTCGATCTGAAGGTGGAGCCCGACAAAAGAGTCTTGGTCACTTACGAGGGCGCGTGGTACTTTGGCTTAGTGATTTTCGATGAGATCCACGAGTTCGTCTTCGTTAACTCGAATCAGGCGGGGGCGATGTACAGGCTCATCCGGAACTAGAGGCATGACCCTCCGCACTTCATCGCTTTCAGTGGCACTCCGATTACGGACAGCCTGGCGGAGCTGGGGTTTCCCTACTCCCTCATCAGATAATTTTCGGAAAAGGCGGACAGGGACGTCCTTCGGGAGAAGCTAAGGGCTCTCGACGGCGAACTGACGTCGCCTAATCACGAAGGCCGCCCGAACAAGAATTCTCAAGACCTCTTGCGCGGGTACACCGTACTTCTGGCGAGGGGACGACTCCTACTTTCTCGGCATTCCCATCTTGCCCGCCAGGAATATGGAGCGGCGTACCATCGACTACCCCGTGGATGAGAAGTTCAAGGTTCGCCCAGAGGTCTTGACGCAGTAGGTGGGCGTGAACTTGATTCGAGGGCTCGGAAAGGTCACCGACCAAGCCGTGGTGATGAACAAGAGTGCAGCCAACACGATGTTCCAAGACCAGCGCGTACGAGATCTTGCTTTCGCCATCCAACTACCTGGATAACTCGACGCGATAAACGCGGCAAAGGAAGCGGGAGGCAAGATCTTCACTACACAAGTAGAGAACAGCGGCGAGGTCTGCAAGGTAGAAAGAGACGGGCCAACAAGGACAATGAGGAAGGCGACGAAGGCGAGACAGGACTGACCCTCCTTGCAGGACGCCAGGAGAGTGGTCTAGGAGTCCATCCACATGTAAAATATCTATCGCGAGGGATTTCAGTGCCTGGAATCTGCGTGTCTTTAGAGCGTGCATCGGAGAACGGAGGATCCGTAGAACTAGACGTCTCGGACGGAGAGGACGGAGACACAGAGTATTGTACGGGTAAGGCGTGTCTCCCCGCTGCAGCGGGACTGTGTGCGAATGAAGAGTAGAAGGAGAGCAGCGGCACTGTGAAGTAATCTAACATGGTGCACTGGGCGAGGTTTGGCGGTCGTAGATGGTAAGTGCGATATTTACGAAATTAGGAGGTAACGGGCAGCGGGCGCAGCGCTGTCCTGCAGGGCTTTCGGGTGTCGGAGTAGTACTCGTGCCCGCCCCCACTTTAATTGGAACTCGGGACTCGTCACCCACTAAAGTGGGTGCTGAACACCCATATGTCCAGATCGGCCAGATGTCCAGAAAATCGCTCATACTTGCCATCAACATCACCACCTCAATTGCAACCCATCACTATGACCAAATTCAGCCAAGATGAAGAGGAACGTATTCAAGAGGCTATTCAATCGATTCGCGAAGATCCAAAGTTAAAACTTACAGCTATTGCTGAGCAATACCAAGTCCCACGAAAGAAGCTATATCGGAGGCTTCACGGAACACCATCTCTTGCAGACCGCCCAGCCCACAATAAGAAGCTTACCTGGGATCAAGAGAAGGCTCTGTGTCGCTATATTGATCGAATGGATCATATGAACCTTGCCTTACAACGACAGCTTCTTGTGGATGCTGCCAACTACCTTCTAGCCAAGTCTCATAATAGCTATCCAGAGCCTCCTCCATCTGTCAGCCCTGCGTGGGCTAGTCGATTCGTCAAGAGGCATGGATACTTCTATGCCAAAGAGAAGACCTTGGATATGGAAAGGAAGAAGTCTGAGGATGTAGAGGTCATCAACAGATGGTTTCTAGTGCTTCAAGAGACCATCCAGACCTATGGGATACAGCCATCCGACATCTGGAACATGGATGAGACTGGCTTCCAAATAGGGGTTGGGAAGGATAAGATGGTGATCACCAAACGCAAGAGGGCCCATTACTTTGCCATCCCAACGAACAGGGAGTCAGCAACTGCAGTAGAGGCTATCTCTGCAGCTGGTGATTATATCCCTGCCTTCCTTATCCTCAGTGGCTCTATTCATATGAGCAGATGGTATGAGATCAAGGACCTGGAGGCGGATACAGTGATTGGGGTATCGTCAACTGGTTATACAAATGACCAGTTATCCCTGGATTGGATCAAGCACTTTGACACACACTCAAGGAATCGAACCCAAGGCCAAAAGAGGCTTCTCTTGATCGATGGGTATGGCTCTCATCATACGGTTGAGTTCCTACAGTACTGCGAGGATCATAATATCCTCCCATTTGGCCTTCCTCCTCACTCAACCCATGTCCTCCAGCCTCTGGACGTTGTGGTATTTCAGCCTCTCAAGCACTACCACAGCCTAGCAATTGATGCAATAGTCCGGGAGGGCTGCACCAACATCACCAAGCTAGAGTTCCTCAGCTTTATACAGTCAATCCGCAAGCAGGCCTTCAAACAGTCTACTATTATTTCTGCTTTTAAGAAGACTGGGATCAACCCATATAACCCACAGGTAGTGCTGGAGAAGATTGCTGTTCGGGAGGGCACACCACCAAATCCAACTACACCACCTAATAGAGGATTGGACTCCTCACCCTTCAGTACTCCTATAACTATCAGGAAACTCCGAAGAGTAGCTGATAGGCTATCTGAGGCCTCAGAGATCATCCACGACCAGATCCATGAGTTGACTGGAGAGGTATCACCATTTAGCCAGAACCTGGATCGCTTCATTAGAGGGGCTTTAACCCAAGGGTCTGAACTGATCCAGATCAAGAGGGATCTTTCAAGAACCAACTTAGCTGAACAAGTCCGAAAGGCTCGTCGACAGGCAAGAAACAGCCAACTTAAACAGGAGGGGTTATTCGAGTAAGAGATGGGAGGAGTATGGTGAAGCAGAGGCAGGATAATGAGTATACAAAGGCCCTTGGGGTTATTAAGTCAGCTGAGCAAAAGATCCGCCAAACCGCCAAAAAGGGGGCTTTTGAGGCTGCCAAAAAGGCTCGCATGATGAGGAAAGATGGGAGATTGCAGCTGCTATATATAGTTGATGATGGGGGTTGCGGCCGCTGGCTAAAGAGAGGTTGAAAGTGGGAATAGTTACAATTGATGCTTTTCTGGACATCTGGCCGATCTGGACATATGGGTGTTCAGCACCCACTTTAGTGGGTGACGAGTCCCGAGTTCCAATTAAAGTGGGGGCGGGCACGAGTAGTGTCATGTGCTCAAACGATCGGCTTTGGGCACCCTCCACTAGAAATATAGCTTAATTACCCGCTGACGTTGATCCAGCCGTTCCATCGGCTGGTCACATGCTGAGGACGTGATTACATAATGACAGGCAAACCTTAAACCCCAAGCCCCACCCCCTCAGGCACATCGAAATTTCGACGCATGTCCACCCATGATCCATCGGCCAGCATCAACTTCCGCAGAGACTATCCCATCGAGTGCTGCAAGGCGACAGTACATTGGCTCCACATAAGGGGCCCTCTTTTACCCCGCACCGCATCTGGTACATCCACTGCTTGAGTTGCCCCTATGATTTCTACTACGGTACATCCACCAAACTGCCTCGAGTGCGATGTAGCTCTCTGTAACTCAGAAGATTGCTGGTACCGATTTCATACGCAGAATCTCTAATAATTGGAAGTATCTATTATCAATTACGTTGGTTGGTTGGAAAAAGGGGCCCGAAGTGGCCCGATTGGCTGCTCCCCCGCATCTCAATGTATTGTCGCCTTGCAGCACTCGATGGGATATGAGGAACTTGATACATTATGTAACGGACGAGGCTAGTTACCTGATAACTTCGACATTAGCCACGTCTCCCATGAGGCTCTTCTCACTATTCGCAAATTGGCTTAGTGGGCTCTGAAGAAGGAGAGGTCGCCTACTAGTCTTTGGGCATTGGAAGGCGAGCTACGAGGTGTACGATACACCACCAGAGCTTTAAACGATGTTTAGAGAGAAATTTCAGATCACGGCGGACAGGATGGGGTGGCCGGAGGTCAACCTGAAGACATACCCGCTCCAGTAAGCCCCAAAGGCCCCTCTTTGTGTTCCAAGACCTGACTTCTGGAGTAGGCTGGGCCCGAGAACGCTTCCCAGCTGAACCGCCAGCTGACTGCATCGCCGTCGGAAGTCAACGCCACCCTATCGCAGCCCACCCCAGTTAGGGTGCTTCCCATCGGCCATTTCACCGCTTACGGGGCTTTCAGTTCGGAGAACAGCAGCGGTCATACACGCCAGATACCGACTTTCAACCGTCTTGACCACAGGACCGGATCCTATCTCGAAACCGATAAACGTCCGCTTTCTCCCGCATCTGCGGCCGGCTCAACGATTGTCGTGCAGGCAGAACTGCCAGAGCGTACCTTCCTATCGCGAAGATCATCAGCAGCACATGCTGCAAGTCCTGATCTAGAGTTCGCCCTTGGGGCTAATGAGCTGTCCGTCGCTGAAAAGCGACCGGCATCCCCGCTGCCTTCAATTCCCAAGCGACAACGGCTGGCTACATCACCGCAGGCCTCGCTCGGCAGATTCGACTCGAGACGCCTTGCACATGACCAGCATGTCAAAGAGGGGATGATTTACCAGGTCATCAAAGCGGCAGCCGCCCTGTGCCCGCTTTCTGTGCGAGTTCTTGATCTACTGCTGCTTAACGGACAAGAATCACCGAAGGACCTTGTTAACGACCTAGCAGTAAACGCCGGTACTGTTATCCTGGCTTCCATAAACCTCGATACTTATACCCACTGGATACTTGCCGTTATATCCGAGAACGTGGTCACTATCTTTGACTCGAAATCAGCCTCAATAGATGAGGGCGCTGTCCGGAGGAGGCTGGGGCACCTGTTGCTACATATCGGCTGTGATGCTGTTTTCACCTTTCAAGAGTGCCTAGAGCAGACGAAGGACGCTGATAGCAGTGTTGCGACGATGATCAATGCCCTTCACATCATCAGTGGCCAATAGATCCTAGCTATTACTAGCCACGGAACTTGGCGACCTATTCTCGCTTCCCTGGCCAGTGGAGCGCATCATGGCTCACTTCTGTCTGATATTAAGCTGTAGGCGCCGTCCGTTTCGACGGAGAGCATCGCAATACCGCCTATGCTACCGCCGACTATGACTCCGGCTAACTACTAATTCTGGCACAAGCAGCAGGCGATAATTATAAAAGACGTCGCCCGGGTCGTAAAAGAGCAGTATAATAAGATATTGTTGGTTCACGGGGTCGTATACGACAAATAGTGGTAGCAATTATCACTCGTCTGTTGGTGATCCTATTGCTTGTTCTTCTTGTTGTTGTTCTATCTTACATTGTAGGCAGGAGTCGGTCGAAGTAGGTAGTGACGGCCTGGGTGGTTGCCCCACCTTTATCCGGCCGTGATGACTAAGCCAGTTGTCCCACTTCGCCCAGGGCAGGTGCCAGCCAGCCCATGGTACCTGCCTATTACTCCTTATCAGCCTTTGCTGTTCCAACAGGTAGATAGGATAGCTTTAAAAAGCATCGTTGTTCTTATATTAATAGTTATGTAAGGTTAATTTACTAAATAAGAATAATTAAAGTAACTTAGAATATTTACTAAAATTCTAAAACTTATAAGTTATAAATTCTAATACAAAGTTAATTACTAAAGAAGCTAACTATAAGAAGTCTATTTTAGAGCCCGGTGTTACGCCCGCCGCAACTTGTCACTGTGGGCGCGTAGCTATATATGCAGAACAAGGGACAATGATGACCGGAGTCATCATTATCGAAGCTTTTGCTTTGTGCCACAGTTGGTTGCCTTGTCCAGCTCGTAACACCCGGCTCGAGTCTATTTTATATATAATGTCACAGACCCGCTGTCCTAGACCCCAACCTTGAGGTTGGTGTTGAGTAATCCGGTGGCCGGGTTACGTAAGCCTGAGGCTGGATGAAACTCTGCATCCTGTATTCTGTCGCGCATGTCCAGAAACGTAGCTCCTTGAGCTACGTCTTGTCAACAGAGCCTGTACCTGCTTAGGATAGAGCCTGCCCGTAGCAATAGATTGTCTGATCCGCCTGCCCAGCATCCACCTGCCAAACAACCTGCCTGCTACCGTGACATATAAGGCCTAATTCTAAATACATCCTTTATCCCCTAGGTCGCTCTAGATTATTTTAATCTAGAATAATCATTTAGCCTCTAGATTGTATTAGATTATATTAATCCTAAATAACTCTTATCCTATCGTTTATGTAACTTATATTATAGTTCTTCCGTTCTATAGAGAGTCACTAGTGTTCCTGTTTTACTTATATATATATAATATACTCTAGCCGCCGTGGCCTGCGTGTTACGTCCGCCACAGTTGGTCACTATGGGCGCGTAGCTATATATGCAGAACAAGGGACAATGATGACCGGAGTCATCATTATCGAAGCTTTTGCTTTGTGCCACAGTTGGTTGCCTTGACCTGCTCGTAACACTGCGGGGTAGGCCCGAACTTGACCATACATGTTGGGTCGTAATAAGGGAATTCTATTACGGAAGCTAGTCCTTATAGATAGTTATAGGACTATTAAGTTTCTTAATAATAGGGAGCGAGATTACAATTATTATTATATATAGTTACGACGGTTTCGTTTTATATAAGAAGGGGTAGTTTAGAGAGAGAGTAAGCACTTATAGCCCACTTCACTATAATATGGATTTCTATTACTTATAATTAAGTCAGAGCTGGGCTCATAATTGATATAAAGCGAGGTAGTAAGTAGAAGATATATATAACAGAAAGTAGCTTGATTTCTCTAAGTAGAAGATCCGTATAAAGGTCATATCTATATACCATACAAGACGGGTAATCGGCTTGTGGAAAGCGGTATCGTACGGCAGTAACCGGCAGCGCCACGTGTGGCGCTGCGACAGGAGTTGATTTACTCTCATTATAAGCTTCTTTAAGAAGCATTCGTATTGACAACTAGAGAATGTATAACTTTCAAGAAAAAGAATGCATTGGGCAAATAAATGAGCCCTGGCAAGCTAGATGCAGCAGAGAGAGTGTATGGATGAGTTTGATGAGAGTGCCAAACTTCTTCTTCTCACCACAGCCGACCCTGAGGTCTTATACATCGCGAAGAGGCATCTTTCCGATATCCGAGAACAAGGCCGACCTGATCCTAAGCTGAATACTGATCAGTCATCTTCCAGTCATGCATGAATTTGGTCTTAAGTCGGCGTGGTTCCCCACGAGCCACCCGACTCGTGCCTAGTAGGACCCTTAACCTGGAACTACCCACCGGCCTCTATATCAGTGCGCTTCTTAAGACGTCGAAGCATTAACGACAATGGGTAAAAGGTACGTTTTGAAACAAGGGCTGCCCACCGTGTTTTCTTGTACACCGCTTAACAGCCCTACGGACTTTTTCTGCATCCCCGGAAAGCGAAGTAGTTTATTTGAGTCTCCTTGTAAGGCCGGTGCGGAGACAGTCTGGCCAAGTCTCCAGCCAGTTCGTTCCAACTTTCATGAACACAGCCCTGCAAGTGGCTTCAAATGGAGTCGTCCAGTCTAAAGATAAGATGGGTTTGGCTTTGATTGAAGGAGGATACTCTCACTCGCCCAGCTCGCTTATAGTCTAAGGGGCTTTGAGTTCTCATGATTGCAGATGTGACGTACTATATGGATTCGAATAAGAATGAACATCACTCAAAGAATTGTCTCTGATGTTCTCTAGGGTGACTGGCACTGCAGCTCATCACTATTTCCGTCAACGATAAGACAGAGTTGTGACGAGTTTTCCGCTACTTCTTAAAATTGGTGTTGTCTGTTGCCTGGCATCATAGCTAATAGAGACCGTGGGCAGTAGGCTCGGGAAACGTATATCGAGACTGGCCGCTGACAGATCTGTTACCTCAGCTACGCTCCAGATAGACTTTGGTATTTCTCAGCCATGACCATGATCAGGCATAACCTCCTGACAAGGACCCATATTTTGTCAGCTGAAAGTTCAGGCTATAATCTTTCATCATGCCAAAACCAGACTTCACACGGGGCAAAGAGGGGCATTGCAGAATGCCAAGTGAGCACTCCTGACGGCTGTGCAGGCCCCTCTGACTGCCCAATTCTTAGACTCAAGGAGCACTGTCAATAGAGATCGGAATAAATTGGCCTTGGCAGGTCGGCCTTTGGTGTACCTGGCGACGTCTAGTCCATGGTCTCGGTTCACTTTATGGTTTTGTGGTGTTGAAAAGTTTTGGGTGCGAGCCGACCTGCCCTATTTTGTCAGCTCTGACAGGCAACTACCCAATGACTCGTGGAAAACAGTTCATTTTGGATGAAGGAACTGTTCGCAGCCGGCTGTTTCAACCGCTTGTCAACTGAATGCAAATGTGCCTGCCAAGCAAGGTACGGCAACCGCTGCTCGCGTGTTCATCTCCTATTTAGATCGAAAGAGAGTTAAATAAGAGAATAACCAACATCTCTCAGTTCCATTGCATTTGGGTGAACGAGTAGCATCCCAACGGATCGTGTAGCCGAGAGAGACGCCAAGCACTCAACTGGAGGTCGCGGCTATAACATGAAATATGGCCAAGATGCCGCAGAGCCTTTGAAGCTTTCTATTCTTTTCTAGTACTAAATCGAGGCCAACCTCTGCAAAACTATTAAAGTCACAGGGTCCCTACAGCTTCAGCTAGCCGGCGGGATGACCTGTATTTCTGGATGCTCTCTTCCTCGCGGCGCTCCGACATGATCTCCAGACAACCGGGCAACACGGCAGCCCCGAAAGATCCGCGGTGGACCCACATCGGCCCGGCCTCCATTTTTCGGAGGTTTTTGCCGCGGGCAGCAGAAGTTTGTGGACAGTCCAGACCCCAGACTCCGAGTCACGATTCGTGCACTGGGCAAATGATCTTCAGTCATGATGCCACGCTCGAGAATAGTAAACCCGCCAGCGCTGAGCCGTCAGAGCCCACGAATGGCTTTCGCGGCGACTCAATTGAGAGCGGAAGACAGTTGCGAGGCATGCTATAAGAAGGAGATCGAGCCATTTGGCTTTAGGACATGCAACGTTTTCGAGTCCATGGGAAAGTGGAAGTTTCGCGGCGTTACCTCGTAGCATGCTGTACGGTTTCAAGGCCTCAGCTAAGTGGTCATGACTGGGAGAAAAACTGCCTCAAACATATAAGCCACCGTACTCCCGAGCAGATAATTAACACACACGTCAGTGCTAACTGCAGGGTTTTTGAGTCAGACAGTGATCGTAGATTTCTTCCGGTCAATTTTTAAAAGATTACGGATACTATCTGCCCATTACGTTTATATCGTTAAGCACCCATGATACCTTTTTCGTTTCCACTAGGCCCGAACGCCAATAACGACATGAAGAATCCGCGGGTAGCTCATCGCTCCCATTATGAGATTACACACTAAGTATTCGTCCTCTGGTCTTTAAGCAGAGGTGACTCAAGAAGTTGAAAGTTCCAAATTGCAGAGAGAGAAAAAAGGGGGCATGCACGCAGACTGGATCAACATCAGTTCGAAGTGCCGCAAGTACCGAACTCAGCCTGGCAACCACTACCGCAGTGGTCTGTCGTGGCACCGCACCACCCATACTGCGAACAGCACGTCGCGCCGGGTTCGCTGATGCAAGTGGTGCCGCCCTGCGTGGTACCGCAGCGCCCGTTGGTGCTCAGGAGAGGAGACGCCGCCGTACCGGTGGACGCAGGCGCGGAGCTGGTGCCGGACGGCGTGGGAACGGGAACGTTTGCAGATGACGACGCGGAACTGACAGGGGCAGGGGAGCTCGATGCCCCGGAGGTCTGGCAGTTTCCGTAGAAAGGCTGGCATGCGGTGCCGCAGTGGTCAGCCGTGTTTCCACACCAGCCGGCGGATGAGCAGCAGGTTGCACCGGGTTCTGTGAAGCACGTCGTGCTGCCGAAGTTGGCTCCGCAGCGGCTGTCGGTGGAAGCAGGGAGAGTGCCGGTAGGGACAGCAGCGCTTGAAGACGTAGCAGTTCCCGTGGCTACGCGAGTAGTGGTGCCACTGGACGGCGGGGCATCGCCAACGGAGCGATACCAGTTCTCCTGGGGGTCATCGAGGCATTCGCCAACGGTGACAGACTTGAATCCGTTGCGGAAGAGTGATTCGAGCATGTGGTCTGTCAGATTGTAGACACTCTGGTAGACTGGGTCGTGCTCAATTTGGAGCCACTTGGTGGTGGCGACGTCCTTGCCCTCGACGTTGTCATCCCAAATGTCTTTGGAGTCTTGGATGAGGTCGGCGCTGTCATGGAGATAGCCCTCGGTATCGAGGTTGAAGTAGGTGATGTGGTAACCCAAGTCATTGAGATAGCCCTCGCATGTAGCATCACAGGCTGAATAGGGGGGTCTGGAGTGTGTTAGACAAAGACGATTCAGACTTGAACATGATCTCCGTGAGCATACCTCATGTAAGTAGGGAAGTAACCCAGCAGGTCGGCAAAGGCGATCTCATTGTAGATCATCTGGTTACGGAACTTTGCGGCGCTGATGGTGGTGAGTCTCTGATGAGACCAGGTGTGGCTGGCAATCTGGTGGCCCTCGGCAATCATGCGCTGTGGGAGGTTAGTCATTGCTAAAGGCTGCAGGATAGACGCAGACAAACCCTGATAAGAGCAGGCCAGTTGGTGGTTGGGTCGTTTATCTTGCCCTTGCCCAGGTTGTTACCGGTAATGAAGAAGGTTGCCTTGGCATTGTATGCCTGCATGCAGGTCAGCACAGCTCATTGTTGGTCATGTGTTGAAGACATAGACATACTTTCAGCTTGTTCAGCAGATCCTCGGTGTAGATGTAAGGACCATCGTCGAAAGTTAAAGCGATGTCACCATAGTGCTCGCAGTGGTAGATGGCCTGACCATAAGGGACAGAGCCAAGCCTAGTACGGGGAACATTCGTCGTGTCTGGTCCGTCTGGGCGGATATTGGCATCGCACGACGGACCATACTCGATCATGCAGGAGGGAGCCGAGCAGTAAAGGTAGCCCTGACCGCACCATCTATCGCATGGTTAGACCTCTCGGAGACTCAGTTGCCGTACGCACATAACAACTTACCCAGCACTAGAACAGCAGTCGCTTTCGTCGCAGACTTGGTTGTTGTAATCAGGACCGCAGCGGCCGTCAGAAGACTGGCGCTTCTCCAACTCTGAGGCTTCGGGTACGGGCCCAACACGGGCAGCGCGACGCTCAACTGTCCGGCGAGCTGCAGTGAAATCTTGCAAAGCCCGTCTTCCAGCCAAGATATTTGGCACGGGCAACTCATCGCCGCCATGGGCACCGTGGGCAGCAGCCAAGCCTAAGCTGGCGGCAAAAGCGAGAGCGGTGAAATGCATACTGATTGAGGGGCCAAATGCCAGTCGAGAAGTTGTGTGGTAACGAATGAGCTTCCCCGAAGGTTAAGGCAAAAAGAAAGTAGCGCTTAGCGAATGGAACTGGCAGGGCAGAGTTCAATAAAGAAGAAGCCGGGCCAAATTGGGACAGTGTACACGATGCAGCACTGCACTTGACAACTTAATTACACCGTGGTCCGGAAGAATAGCAAAGCGGACTAGACGGCTCGGGGCCGGCCATTGTTATATAACACGGAAGCAGATGTGTCTTCGGAAAAGTAGACTAAGCAATAAGCAGCCTGGCTATGGGCTGAAAATGCAACCTTGGCCTGGCGTTTGAGTGATCGGCTGCTGCAAGCTGGGCCAGTAGATGGCCGCCCAGCTCCAAGGAGAGCAAATTAAACAGGGCAGATCAGCCCGGGCAGTCAACAGCTCAGAGACATACTGGCCGGCTGATATTTCGCGCGTGGTGCCGGTATTGTCCAGACAGGCGCGTGTGGGATAGCTAACCAGGCGCAAGGGTGCCTTGCAGCGAGCCACTTCTTGGTTCATGGCACTCTCTACCGGCACACGGGGCTATTTTAGTCACCTGCTTGCTTGTACCGACTAATACGAGCTGGGAGAGGTCCATTTGTGAGGGAAAAGCAACGATATTGCTGCGCCGAGAGCACATATGGAGACGGTTCAAGTGCAGATGACTGAATCAGAATCCCGAACCATGGGCATTCGCCCCGACGGCGGCGAGGTGCTTTGCTATTCATCTTTTAAATGGAAGGTCTACCAGAGCGCCACTTGGCTGTCCTCGCCTTCTGTTTTCGACCACGTTGGCAACCTGGTGTATGTTCTAACGACTTGGCATCTCGGGTTCATGAGGCTGTATGATGGGTTGAGAGAGCCCAGCGCTGACAATATTGGAATAATACATGGTGCTATTGCGTGCCTTACTGACGAAGTGGTGTACAAAGAAGAGTTGTTCTAGGTACAAGACGATGCCGGAGGTCAGCCGTTATGAACGCCGAGGCCGGTCAAGGTCAGCTGTTGTGGGGTACTGAACAGCATGTACGAACCGTTGGAGAGCGAAAAGCAAATAAAGGATAGGACAATATGAGAAAACGAAGTGTAAAGACTTTCATCCCCGCTCATACGAACACTGCAACGTGCCTTTGCTTGCCCAGCCTTGCCTTGCAGATCGGCCGAGTAACCAACGTTGCGATAGACAATGGCATGATAATTTCTCCAGTTGCTGAATCCTTCGCTGGGTCCATCGTCTTATTGCCTGTGCAACTGACGCATGGAATCGTTGGTTCGTGGCTGTTAGATGGAGAAGGCTCCGTCACGAAGTCTCCCGCATTTTCTCATGTAGGTGAGATGGGCAGGATGAACTGTGGATGATGAGATGCAGTCACATTTCTGCAGCTGGTTAGTACCTTACTTGAGAGGTAATAAGGAACCAGCCAGCAACAGAGGACAGACTTCAGAGGGGTGAGGAGAAGTCATACGCGCGACGCGAGGGGGGAGAAAGGGGATGAGCGGATGAGAGGATAAAAGTGGATGAGAGGTGGATGAGTGTGAGAGTGCAGTGAACCGGGGGCGGCAGGCGGGGCAGAAAGAGGAAAAGTGGAACAAGACCGAGGGGGGTGTTCACTTCTCCATTAAGAGAAAGTGAATATTCACCAGGCATCTCATGTGATAATCGAGTAGAACACCCCCAGTACCCCTTTATGATGTTGAGCCTCGCTAGATGCAGATTACCCCGCGGTGAGCCAAGGTCTACCAAAAGGTGCAAAGGCACAAAGGTAAGCAGAAGTCAAAGCAACGCGCTCTCAGCATCTGCCACGTCCCACAGGCGCCCCTGGCCTGCCGGATTATTGGCTTGGCAAGACTTCGGTGTGCGTCTGGCTCTCATTGTCCTCTGTGGTGTAAGTTGCAACTTGCGAGTCCAAGTTGTAAGCCTACGGTGACATTTCCCCCCTCTTCAGGACGTCCGGCAGCCCTGAACTTGGGAACCAAAATGAGCCCCGGTACTGGGGACGGGAGCGATGGTGCTTTGAGAGCATCTCTGCCGGGCGACGGTCGATGACAGCAGCCAGGGGTCTGGTGAGGCAAGCATTCTGGGTTGAGCTCTCTCGACACCCTCTTCCCGTTCTTGAAGCTTTCTTGTCTTCTTTTGGCTTTTCTTGGCCGTCCGTCCACCATCACCATAAGCGTGGCCTTGGTCGTGACGATTGCCTCCTGTGCGTATCAGGTCTGATCTAGCTCTGATGTGACTCTTACGGTGGCAGGCAAACAAAGACTGGCAAACACTCACGACACCCCAGCCATGATGCTTCCCAAAACTCCCAACTCAGTGCCCTTCATGTCGGTAGAGGATCCGATGCCGGGTTGACAGCAACATCGGCCGTCAGTGAGGCGCCTTTTAGGCAGTTGGCTGCTCCAGTTTCGTGCAGACACGGGGTTGCCCAGACTTTAGAGACAACCAACCATGTTCCTGTTTCACCAACTCTTTTCCCACTTCTCCAGCCTCCGTCTTCCCCGTCACCACCGGGCACAGCAAAGGTCCCACGGTCCCAAGAAGGGAAAGGTAAAAGGGAAAGGCCTGACATTTTGTCAAGTTTTCCACGGTTCACAAATCCCAGCATGGCACTGTTGACAACGGATAATAACCAGCTTGACTTCCGGGCTCGGTACCTGTCCGTCGGATTGGGTGTTGGGTAGGATGTTCCCCCTCCCCGTTCTCTCAACTCTCTCAGAAGGATTCCTCGCTTCGCCCAATTCTGCACACACACCACGCACGACGCAATGCTGCATCACGGCACAGCTGAAGCTTCGTGCAGCTCTGGCTCGCAACTCGCCGCATCGGGTCGTACTCGCACAAAATTTGGTAAAAAAGGTACCAGGATCGCACATGCTTACGTGAAGGAGGGAAAAAAGTTTGTGTTACCTTGCAAAGTCCGGTTGTTCCCAGCTATTACCTACTGCCGCTCACCCGCCAGTCTTCGGATTCGACCTTGAGGCTGATGCCAAGAAAGTTGAGGTGGATGCGATGCCACTGACGACGGTGGCATGGAAAGAGGTTGACCCGTTGAAGTGGCAAGTATTCAAGGGTTATCCCATGCCTTCCCCTCTGTCTAGCCCTTATTTATGAAGCCATGTCGGGCCTTGACAGTTGTGGTACGCCAACTACTTTGTCCAAGACATTCCTATGCCTTGTCAGGAACGACCAAGACATCCTACCGTTCATCGGGCGTCTGGTGGTTGGAATACGATGCGATCCAAATGAGATGAGGGGTAAAACGGGTGAGTCTCAGGCTTTTCCGCAGAGTAAGTAATTGCCAGAAGCTCGCTGTTCTCTACAAATGCAGTAAGCTCGACTATTTGTAAGACTTTGACGAAACCCCTCGGGATAATACGCAAATTAATATCTGCGGTTGAGTGGAAAATCTTGAAAATCTTCCCAAGGATTTATGCCAGTTGGTGGGGTCCGGGCAGGAGCAAGGTTGGTTGGCCTACGTGCGTGTGATGTTTACACGGCCTCTTCGTTCCAGACTTCACCCAAATAGCCTGAGTCAAGGTTGCACTCTATTGAACGGGGTCTCTTGTGGACAGTACATATTATGAGGGGAGTAAGATCGACATTTCGGGGCATTCTACGGGTGTTGTGGGAGAGATGGGTTGCGGTCCGGATCACTTCCCCAGGTGGACTGCCCATGGCCTTGTCAACTTGTGTCTAGGTATACCTAGCAACCAGGCATCCTAGCTTACCTAGATCCACTGTGATCGGTGTGATGAAAAGGCAAGGTTTGAATGAGCGATTATCTAAGACAATGCCGTTGTCGTTCCATGTCTCGACTCAGATCAACGATCGCTCCCCGCGAAAGAAAAGCGTTGCTGACTCAGAGGCGACAATGAAACTTGCTGAAAGGCGGACGAACATCGCCTCCGGCGCCTCCCCGGACACGAGTCACTCTTGATTGATGCCGGGCTCGGATGGCGGAGTACCGCTCGGGCATAGTCCCAGTATTCTAAGGCCGGCGCTTATAACAAGCTAGAATCGTGGGCACGAAGCCCTCACGATCTTCTATGATCTGCTACTACCTTGCATCGGAACACAAATGCCCACGCCCGCCTTGGCTGGGACTGCCTAGGAGCATGTGTGCCGGGGATGTTCATGGCTACCTCGACACCAGGCCAAAACACTAGTTGCTGCTAGGTCCCGTACTTAACTCGATCTTGGGCGGCGCCAGCACTACTCCAAGAGGCCCCCACAGCGGCCCGGACACGGGGTTTGGTGCTAACAATACGGACATCGCAAGCCCCGGAGTTTGGGCCTGAGGAGCACGGTCCAGAGAGAATTGTGTAAGGGCAGAGCGACGGAAAGACGGAGGATGGAGGGGCTCATCCTCGTCTAATGTTGATGTCTCACCCCGAAACTCATGAGATGAACTGTAGTGGCTTTCAGAGCTCATGGAGTTCATCTCATGGAGGTGGGTCCATCACTGAAAATGATTGAAAATTATCAACGCCAGTGAAAGTTTGCGGACACCAAACGCTCAATCGCGACGGCAAATGTTGATTCTCTCACAGATCACCTCAATTACCTACACTCTTGACGCCGTCTTCAGCTGGCAGACATCAACGCCACATTACCCACTGCGATCAATCTTGAACTCAATTCGCTGTAGTTGACGTGATTCTAGCCCAAATGCCTTAGCGCGCATTATTGACCAGAGATTTGCCATCTGCCTCTTGACACATGGCAAGCCACAAGGGTCTGCGCTGGCCAAAGTTCGATTCAGCTCATCATCGGAGAGATACACTATTGAACTCACTCAATTGTCGATCAATTGAGATGCACGCGATGAGCGAAGAGTCAAGCCATATTTCAGATGTTCAATTGTTATTCTGGATACTCATGGGAAAGGTAAGTATCTATGCTTCATAAGTCATTCCATGTAGCCACCAGACCTAAACATTACATTAAGAATAAAGAAATAAAAACTTGACCAAACACAATGGTCGCCCAGAGAATCCCCCCAGCGATGAAAAGTATAGCGAGTTGTGAAGAATCGAAACGATCAAGGTCCGGCCAGAGCTCAGCCCTTCATCATCACCATCCCCTCTCTTCCTCCACCCGTGCCATCTGTACAATAAGGTCCCCAATATGTACGAACTTTCCAGCTCTTTTCGAGGTATGTGATGATGATGGTGGCGGTACCGTGTGTGCTGCGCGTGTGTGCAAAGATGAAGTGAACCAATTCCCTCGCTTCCCCCAATCTTCAGCCCGCCTCAATCGTGTGTCCTTTTTCCCCCAAAAGAGCGAGATGCTATGTAGATATGATATGCGATATCGACTTTTTTCTCCGGTTTCCCTCCAATCATGGTCCCATATTCTCACGCTTTCCCATTTGTCTGACTTGGACGAGTCTAATGTTCCCATATTTTTCAGCCTCAAGCAAGGTTAAAACGCCACATGAATGATTCAACAGTAAGAAAAGTGTGTGAAGAGAAGAAGAAAGCACAAGTAGTCAGCTGAGAGATGCCCGATTAGGTCTTGGTGTGCGGGTTGCCGCGATGCCAGGCAATAGTGACAACCTTAGTGCCAACGCGCATCCAGTAACCTGGGTGAGTGAGGCAAGGCTCTTAAAGAGTGCCGCGACCGCCCTCAGCGTCCATCTTCTCGTCGTCGCCTCCCTTGATGACCTCGCGGGTCTTGCCCCATTTGAAGTCATCCGAGTACACGAGGGAGTATCCCAGGATGATCATGTTGAGGAAGGGCGACGTGCACAAGTGGAAAAAGTAGCCCACAAAGTACTGCATGCGCTCGAGCCAGTTTCTTGGCAGCCAGAAACCGATGCAGAAGGAGTAAATCTGTGAAACCACTCAGTCAGAATATGTCTCAAAAATTGAAGGGGATCCTTCGGATAAGGTAAGCGAAAGATCTGATGGGGAGACTTACGTATCGGAACAAGAGCAGGGCGAACAGCGACATGAAGACTGGATCTCTCACCAACTCATCACCGCGACGGCAGAGAATGATGATCAAAGCGATGACGGCAGCCATGATGAAGGGAGTGATGAACCAGGTCATGACGGCAATGATGGACTGAAGACGCTCGATGGGGATGATACCGGGGCGGAAGATCATGACAAACTCGTTGGAGATTGAACCGAGAGCCCAACGCTTGCGTTGAGACAGGAAGACCTTCCAGTCTTGCGGCACAATGGTGAAGGCCTTGGCGCGCAGAGCCTGGGCGGTTTGGCGATGAGGGAAGAGCGAGAAGATGATGCTGGCGTGGATTGAGTCCTCGGAGTAGTTGCCCATGATGTGCTGCGTCATAAGATCGTTGGGCTTGGGGCAGTATCCGAATCGCTGGCGGAGGACCTCGTCGCCGAAAGTGGCTTCGTCAATCTTGATCAGCTGACAGCAACCGGGAAGACAGTTGACCTTGCCGGTGATGCGGGATTGGAACATGCGACGGAGACCTTGTGTCTGGGAGTACTCGACCGACTGGTACAGCGACCAGAGACCCCAGTTCTTGCCATCGTAGTCCACACAGACGTGGCCGCAGACGCCGACGAGCTTGGGGTTCTTGCGGATCTCCCTCAACATCTCCCAGATACACATTTCGTCAAACACAGTGTCGGCATCCATACCAACGAGGTATTCGACATTCTCGAGGCCCTGAGAGACGAAGGCGTTGCCGAGGTGCTCAAACAGTTCGTTGCTGAACATGGTCATGATGTTGGTGGAGCGCTTGTGGAAGTGGTACAAGAATGAACGAGCGAAGCACAAGCTGTCGCGCTTGCCCTGGTTGTAACGCTTACCAACGAAGACATACGGAATGCCCTTGTAGAATCCAGTCTGGATCTTGGTTGGCATAAAAAGACCGTCTCGGGCACGGTAGCCGTTCTCGAAGAAGCGCGTGGGGCCGGGCTCAAGGATATCCTCGAGGAGGTACTCCTGCGTGGTCTTCTCCATACCAGCGCCCTTGACGTTGCCATCGACGACAATGAAGATCATGCGTGGGTGCTCGTCAATGTTCTTCTGCGCAACCAAGGAGTCAAGAGATCGAGTAAGCTCCTGGAGCGTCTCGTTGTAGCAGGGCAGAAGCATGACCATTCTCTCAGGGGTCTCTGGCACCTTCTCTTTGTGGCGGAAGCAGAAGAAGATGCCCTTGAAGATGAAGTGGCCGAGAATGAAGACGATCATGATGAACTGGAGGACGGTGTTGGAGCTAAGAAGCACCATGAAGAAGTAGTGAGCGACGTGGTACGTGAAAGACACGTAGATGAGGGCGGCATTGATGCAGAGCAGACCGATGAGCAAGCACCATTTCTGGAACCGCAAGAGGGACTTGGACACAAGCTTCAGCTCCGAGTCCGAGTCCCATCTCAGCTTTGCCTCTTCAGTCTGTACGGAGGATACGAAGGAGGCAGCAGACTCGCCGCCGCGAGACTGCCATGAGCGATGACCGAAGGAACCGGGTGTGCGGACGCCGAAGGGGAGGTCTTCTGTGGTGAAGCCAACGACAGACTATCTAGTCAGCACCATGAAACTCTTTTCAGAACAGAGACATATCTCGACTTACAGAGCCTTGTGACTGGATTCGAGATCCAAGTGGCCTCGGAATGGAAAGGCTTCGCTGGCTACGAGCCGGTGTTGTAGCTCCTGAGAAAGGAGACAGGGGAGGGCGGCTGCTCTCCGCCATGGGAGGAGGTGGTGGTGCGGGACGGTGAGCCATGTTGACTGGCTTGAGACTGTGAATTGGAAATGAGGGTTGAAAGATTTCAACCAAAGACCTCGACAACGACAAGAGAAGGAGTATCAAGCGCACACAATGAGGAGCGAGAGACTGGATGTTTAATGGTGGAGGTCAGGGATCTGATCAAGATCCTGGAGGGAGTCGGGCCAACAACAAAACGAATGTGATGACTGCCGGAGGCAACAGAGCAAGTTTCCTACCGATGGGGAGGAAAGAGAGTGAAAAGTGAGAAGTGGAGGATGAATCTTTATTCCTGCGAGAGAAGACGATAAAAGGGAAAAAAGAGGGCCGGCATGGGGTAAAAGAGGGTAACATCAGCACGACGGACCTGGACTCGACATTCGGGGCTAGCCTCACGAGGCGGTTGATCCGACCAGCTGTCCGGGTCGGAATCAAAGGTCTCTCTCAGGCTCGGATAGAGTGGCGGCAGCTCGGCCGGGGTAAGGCATGGACCGCCATGCTGCCCGTCAACTGACTGGACTTGCTTTCTGGCGGAAACGACGTGCGATCATGTCTCGCAAATACGGACTATTGACTGGTTGCAGTTTCCTGGGCTTGGCCGAACGACATTCGTACATTCATACATTCATACATCCAGCTGGCATGGCGACAGCAACATGACTTCTAGCGTCAGCTGAGCAAGCAAAGAATACTGTACTCGGACCAAGTTCGAAGATTGCCCACTCGACCGGCCACAGGGGTACATCAAACGCCATTTTGGTGCCATCACGAAGAGAAATGTTGCAAGGGGAGCAAGGCAGCAAGGGGATGTCCCGTTGCTGCAAAACGTGTGTGTGGTTGGTGGTGGAGATGAGACAACCATGCCCAAGTTCTCGAAAAAGGTTCAGCAGCACACGTCGGCGGCTGCAGGTGGACGGACCGTGAACGAACAGACAGCGGTATGCCTGGTCGACGGTCGTTTACACGCCCCCGAGGTTGACGCCGGCCACTTGACATAGGGCTTTCCAGCTCCTCTGTGACTGTGTGCTGCTGGTGTTGCCGCTCATTTCTTGATGTTCAGCAGGTACGCCTGAATCCGAGAACGCCATGATCGACAGAATACGGATTGGGATTCAAATCAAAAGGTCAACGATATGCATCAAGTGATGTTGTGTGAACCAATTCGCCCAAGCAGAGAATCCCAACACCCGAAATGGCATCGGCTTCGTCCGAGGAGAGCTGTGGCGTTCAACGACAACATGTGGCATGGCGTGGAAATGGCAGAAAACAGCAACATCCATCCACCTTCGGAACAAAAAGAAATACAGCCCGCAAGCACACACGAAAGGAGAGAGCCGCTCAGAGATGGCGCAGCAAAGTACGCATGGTCAGTGCTACACCACAAGGCGGGAGCCGCTCGCTAAGCAAGACATGGGCAACGGCGACGTTGACCGGGGTTGGTGGTCGATGGTGGTGATCGGCCCTCAACTTAGCGCGGTGATGCTCCGTTGACCCCTGTCCAATATACACGTCAGTTTCAACTTCAGGACACCGCTGCTTGAGAGTGCGAGTTGCAACGTGCAGCTGCGAGAGATATTTTGGGCTCGGGTTGAAAGAGGGGACCATAGAGACCGAACCAAACGAATCTCTTCCGGTAGTGTTCGCGGCTGATCCTCGCTCCGAGTAACCACTAGCACGGAGCGGCGAGAGGAGGGGAGGGAAGCAGAAGAGAAGAGCCGCAGATGCAGAACGCTGGCTGGGTTGGGCTGGACTTTGCTCGGCTCGCTGGGGGCCAGCATCGTCTCCATTCAGACGACATCCTTCTACCTATCGCACTCTTTCCCTTTGCAGAGAGGAGCTGTAGGGAAGGATTTGAAGAGGCGAGAAGGCCAGGTCAACATCTCATGGTTGCTGCAGCAGTGAGCTGTAAATCGAATCAAGTCAGGTCAACCCCGGCGTGCCAAGCCCGTGTTTATGGATTCGCGGGCTGCACGAGTGGGCAGGAGAGTTGTACAGTGCCTGTCCTTGCATATGGATGCCTCCACACACAAGTAAGCTTGAATACTGGGCACCCAGTGAAGGACGCCGAACAGGGCCACCGCCTTCAGTCAGGCACACAAATCGTGAGTTTGCGTGAGTGCGTGAGCAAAGTCTCATTTCCTCCATACGCGGACGCTGACCGACAACTCCTAGTGGACAAAGTGGCCATGCACCCATTGGACGCAGAAGAGCAAAGCAGCCTAATGTCTGTGGGATCGAGCCAATGCTGCGCCTGTGGTTCCCTACGTCTGTCAGGGACTTCGGATGACTGGAAAGACGGGACGAATGGCTGGTGTTTGACTCAGCTCGACAACCTTGGCTCAACCTCCAAGCCTGCCTGCCTGCCATCTGCAATATCTGGGTCATTAACGGTTTGTCTGAGAGTCGCACGGGCACAACCGGCCCAGCCCAGAGGAAAAAACAAAATCGAGGTTGAAGCAGACGAGGACCAAACACGGCCAAGAGCACCCTTCTTTTCGTTCATGTCCCTTTCTGTCCATCATCGTGTCTGTTTTGGGAAAGACCAGCTGAGAACGCTTGCTTCTTTGCTTTGTTCAAGACCCTGGGTGATAGAATCAGGACACTCGCTATCGAGAACTCTGCTGCCAGCCGTCTGGGCATAGGTTTGACGGTACCAAGAGGCCCCAAAACCTCATGGGATTTGCGTGGTGCGTGCGTACGTGCGTGTGCGTGTAGTGGTGGCCAGGCACTATGGCAAATCTGGCGGCGAGCCAGCGGCGCAAGAAGAAAGCGTGGCGTTGATGCAACATCACACCATCGTGTGGATGCGCCATGGTCCGTGGTTGAGGTTGCGAATGGCCGGTACGTGATTCCCAGCCCCCCCCCCCCAGGGTGTGACTGGACGATGGGGTTGAGGCGGATCGTGAGAGTGTGGGAGATGGAAAGCGGGGCGCCTAGCGATGCGGAAGCGGCTTGCATGTCGTTACGATGCGGATTTCTATTCAGGTGGTGGGTGAGGGAAAGAACCCAAGGGAGACGGGGAGGCGGAGGGGTGTGTGTGGCCGTGTGTGGTTGTCGTTGTCGAGAAGGTTGTGAGAGGGTGAGGTTGACGGCGGTGGAAACGGGGGGGGGGGGGACGGGAAGGGGGAAAGATGCACACTCCCCCTCCATTAACCGGAGTAATTACCGGTGGATACGGATAGAATATTCTATTATGCATATAACCGTTTACCCCGATATTGCGTGGTCGGTACCCCGGGAGGCTTGAGTGGGTTCATCAGCGGCGGAAGCGGCCCCACTTCAGGCCCCCCGGTGAGAGTTGAACACGGCGCTAAGCACGCGGCATCCCAGGACCTGCAGTAGCCGCTTCCTTGTTTTCCAAGGTTACGCGCTCTTGGCACTTCGGGGAACTAGGGTGAAGTTGCTAAAATCTGACCAGGGGATAAATGTACGGGAGAAATATGGGGAAGTTGGTTTCCGAGGTAAAATAAGGTGAGAAACAGCGCTAGGGAGGGAGGGAGGCCGGCAGGGCAGGACGAAGAGAACAGGCGCAACACACGCTCACAGACACACACACACACACACACACATACACACCTACCAGGTAGTGATCCATGAGCACGAATGACATCGCAAAGGATGGGCATGATCCTCACACCAGAACTAAGCCCTTACAATGATACGGGGCAACACAAATGGCTGTCGTGTATGCACCCATACCTCACCCATACGGGACCTGGCGGCCATGCCCATCTCCTTGGCTTCTCTACGGATACAATCAAAAATTTGCCTCAGTAATGCCCGACCTTGGATATCACTGGGTGAACACATGCTGCAGGAGGGCACTATCGATTTCCCCCACGAAATGCTACGATACCGTCTCCCCCCTCTCAATCTTTCGCCCCCGGTCACCCCTCGTCGTCTCCTTCGAGGCCTGTTTAGCTCCGGCCGCGCATCATCATCTTAGGCCCACTTCGTCCAAACATCGAATGACAGATTCGCGCGGATCACGCTGTTTTCTAGGTGACCCGAACACCAAAATAAGTGCATTGCAGCGGAGCTGAGATGAAGGACTCGCTTGGACTTGACGACCCGTCAGGCTGGGCGATGAAGCACGCGTCAGAATGATGGCTAGGCCTCACTACGTTCTCTACGTGTGTGGCTGGTGAGGTTTGGAAGACACACGCATCAGTCATTGAGTAGATGCTTCCAACCTACTTCGATTCAGCAACTCATTCATAGACGGGTAAAGATTCAAGCCGGTAAGCTGTCGATGGCTTCCCTACCCTCGCAGCTTACATCCCGTCCCGCACCAAGTCTTCCAGTCCTGTTCGAGCAATCACCTCGTCGACAAGTGGGCTAAGCTTCATGGCACCTAGAACATTTAAGTTCAAGTTACTTTCTTACCTGCGTCTTTTTCGCCTTCATCTCTTCTCCCCACGTAAGCTCGGGTAAAGTCTTGGGAGTTATTGCTCCCCTTGGCAGCTCGGAGACGGGTGCCGCGCGGGTGAGCTAGGGGGGTTTGACTGACATCTAATCAGGTTCTCAGTTCATTTCTCTAGTTGACCGTACCCTTGAAGAGCCGGTCCCACCACATGGTATTCCCGAACCCATCGCCCGAGGGCTCGGCCAAGCTCGTCATACGTCGTAGTAGTTAGTGCAGCAGACTTTTTTTTGAAGGTTGTGAATGGTCTTTTCTCCGGCATTCGGGACATGTTTCCCCGTTCTTGCTGCCACATGTCCAAGTGAAGTGTCGCCATGCCTGGTAGTTTCAGCTGACTTGACCACGATAATTGCGTGCGTCTCTTCGATGCTACACATGACATGGTGTCTCGTCCGGAGGCTTCTCGTATATGGAAAGGTGAACACAAAGAAAACCGTTGTAGTAGCTTTTCAAGACATGCATCATCCGGAGAAACCATTCAAATTGCAAAAAAAAAAAAAAAAAAAAAAAAGCACGACACTGGCCGTTGAGATGTCGCAAACGCACGATGTAGTTCGAGACATGCCCTCTCGCCTGCTCGATTAGGTGTTAACATTAAACTATCTGCCTCCCCCAACTTCCAAGCCCTCTCTGCGTCCACATGCCAATGCGTTCTTACTGTATTCCAACGCTTCTGCTGCAATGCATATGATTCAACATCCCCCAGCTGTATCCCAGCTTCTCGGCCGTAGAGATCGTAAAGGTAGGTGGTAGCTGGTAGCTAGGTAGTAGTGCGTCCGCGCCGACAGTCTTGGCGTTTCTCGATAGACTGCGCGACAGTCGACTCTACCGGTTCCATAGCCCGACCGACCGAAAAAAACAAAAATATGTGAATCAAGGTTTGCAAAGTTTGCCCCTCATGTTCGCTGTCATCTTCTGCGCGATATATTAAAGAAAAATGATCTGTACGGGGACTCCCCCGGGCTGGAGGGGGAGGTCCCCGAGGATCGGCCATGCTGTGCGAGTATGGTGGCCAGCCTCAAGGTTCGATGCAGGCTGGCAATATATGCTGCACTAAACAACACAGCCCGATCAATTGCATGTCCCGAAAAGCGACTGGCAGCCTGTTCCGCAGTGCGTCGCAGAATTGCCACTGTAATATTCTCATCAGCATGTCGACTTATTGCGAATAATTGTTGCGGATGGACCAGGCCCGAAGGCAACCTTCAACGGAAAGAAGAAGTGTAAAAACATACCAGTAACCATATTGAGAACAGCACGTCTTCGTGCCGTAGTTCTTGCAAGAGGCATTCCATTGGGTCCCGCAGAGGCCATTGGAGGATTCGGCCACAGCCGAAGACTGGGGGGAGCAAGATCCAAAGCCTGATTGGCAGCCCGTTCCGCAGTATGTAAGGCTTGAGCCGCTGTGTTAAGGGGAAGTTGTCAGCCGTATCATTCATGGCGTCCAAGGCGTCCAGAGACTTACCAGAATCCATAGTAGGAGCAGCAGTTGCCGAACACTGAGTTGAGGCACGTGTAACCACCGGTGCCACCACAGGTCTGGTCCGGTGATACGTTTGTCGAAGCAGGGGCACTTGACGACGATGTGCGAGTTGCGATGCTAGTAGATGCTGTGCTAGACGTGGCTCTGGTCTGCGGCGTCGAGACAGGCGTCGATGCCACGGAAGTGGGCACCGAGGTTGTCGTCGTCGTTCTGGTCGTGCCAACTGCGACGCCGGAGCTAATAGCGCCACCCGCAGACCGGTACCAATTCTCTCTGGGATCATTGAGGCACTCTCCTACGGTTACAAGGCGATAACCACGCGCCTTGGCAGTGTCAATCATGAACTGGGTCAAGTTGACCACGGTCTGATAGTGGACATCATGGGACAGCTCGATGTA
Source organism: Colletotrichum phormii (assembly GCF_030913505.1). Taxonomy (NCBI): domain Eukaryota; kingdom Fungi; phylum Ascomycota; class Sordariomycetes; order Glomerellales; family Glomerellaceae; genus Colletotrichum; species Colletotrichum phormii. Next base: position 1,169,380 of record NW_026851456.1, read on the forward strand.
CTTGTTTGCTGCCGCATTTGTTGAGACACCATTGGAGAAGCGGTCCTTGGCGGTCTGGATCTCTTCGGGCGAATCATACATGTAGTCCTTGGTGTCGATATTAACGTTGATGATGTGGTAACCGAGCGTCTTGAGCAGGTTCTGGCATCCTGACCCGGCGTCGCATTCAAGGAACGGCGGGCGCATGTAAGTGGGAATCCAGCCGAACAGGTTTCGGAATGCCATCTCATTGTAGATCATTTCGGTTCTTTGGATGGTGCTATTGACCTCGTTCAAGTTGCGGTGGGTCCAGGTATGGCTTGCAATGTGGTGACCGGCGGCATAGATTCTTTGCATTACGGCCGGCCAAGGGGTATCGGGGTTGTCCATGCGGTTCTTGCCAATGTTGTTGCCGGCGACAAAGAAGGTGGCGGTGACGTTCTGGGCCTCGAGGATGTCGAGTAGGTTGGAGGTGTAGATGTAAGGGCCATCATCATAGGTCAATGCCAAGGTTCCTGGGTTGGCACAAGTGGTGATAATTGAGCCTAGACGGATATGCAAGTTAGGTCCGTCCCACGATGCATAGGCAGATGAACACACCATAAGGCACGGAGCCCACGAGGGGCCGCGCGATACTCTCCGTGCTAGCACCAGGTGGCGGAAAACTGTCGAGGCTTAGTTAGCAACGTGCGGCATGATGAGGACTCCGATGGTCGTTGACTTACAAGGTATCGCAAGAGTCGCTGTATTCGAGTTGGCATTGCGAGCCGCCGCAATAATCTGCCGTCGTTCCACACCAGCCGGCTTCTGAGCAACACTGTCCCGGATCGCAGGACCCGATTCCGGGCCCACACTCGGCGCGCTTCCTCAGGGGAGCGTTTATAGTGGCGGCCATAGCCGCCCCTGAGAGGAGAATAGGCAGAAGCGCATGCATGGCTAGAGAATGTGAGGTAGTCTGCAAGACAAAGAGGGTATGATTCCGACCGATCGACGCTGCGGGCAAGATGGAGAATAGGTTCCGGAATGATTCAAAGAAGGCGAAGGGCGGTATTTACGAGAGATGCTCGACGATAATGACTGGTCTTCGGGTTTACACTACGAAGATGGATATTGCTCCTACAGACCTGCCAAGGACGCCGTGGAGTCCAGTCCTTCAGGTTGTATTGACAGAGAGGGCAAGAGTAGGCTGGCTAAGAGCGTGTGACTTGGCAGCTGGATCAATGGCGCTGGCCAAGCGCATATAATGGCATTTTTCGAGTCAAAGATGGATGGAGTCAGACGGGAGAAACGGCACTTGCAACGGTAGACTGGCACTTCCAACCCTCTCGATACGAGGCGGTGCCCCGTTGGATCGTAGGCTAAGACTCCAATATTCAGCATGACATTGCGTCCTTCAGATGGTTGAATCCATGGCTTCAGACCCAACTATTCGTACGTAACCCCAGCATGACTCCATGCCAGACATTGACGCATAGGCTGTCGACAGGTGGCATACGAATTGCAGAGCCGTGAGAGCCGGGTCAGGTACGGGAATCTCGCGGAGTTGAAGAGATGAACCATATGAGCTTTCACCCGATCATGGCCCCGTTGTGCCCGACTAAAGGCTGGGATCGGCAGATATTGCTCGTGTACGAGGCCAGCCGTCCAACAACCGGACAGTAACTGGTAGACAAGGTGTGCGTTGGCAGGCTAACGGTGAAAAGGAAAAATTTTCTCCCCATTGAGTATGAGATGGGCTGAGTGAGACCAGACATATTGGGCCCTTGCAGACTTGGAGCTGCAGAAGCTGGGCAATAACATACCCAGTCAGGCCAGCGTGCCAGCCTCCAGCCAGACAGACCGAAGATCCACTGCAGGTGCCCTGATGATAGATTGATGATGTGCTTTGTGAGAATAACAGGGGCATACCTAGAGGAAGATCAAAGACCAGGAGCTGGGATGTGACCGGGGGGCTGACCGCGGGCGACGAGATGCCCCCGAGAAGTCCAGAATCCCTGGCTGTAGGTGGATGCCCCCTGTCAATATTCACATTCGATTATCCGAGTAGCACCATACTCGTAGATGCGCATAGCGAAGCGGGAAACCGGGCAGGCGGGGGAGTCGACATGGTGAAGTACGTACCCGTCCTTCTTCTCAAAGAAATCTTCTCGTTCAGTTCCATGCCCTGCGGCGTCAATGTCCAGACTACGGTAATGTCCAACTTGACTGCGAGAATAGCTTCACCGCATGACTTCGAAGACCGAATCAAGAACCAGGGTACGTTGTCGTTCGTCTGGTCTTCCTCGCCATCCTTAGTTGTTCCTGAGAAGCTGGTGCGAAGATCGGAATCTTCTCGTAGACTAACCAAATGGACGGGTTTGTGTTTCCCCAAGACTGGTCAGGTTTGTCCTCCTGCGGATGCGCCGGTCCTTGGCTGACTCCGACGTTCTGGTAATGAACCCGAGAGGTGAAGTCGCCGATACCCGGCGACACACTGCAATGCGCAGTACCGTGTCCTCGTCAGCGAGGTTCCGGTCGGTCTCCTCCTTAACCTCCTAAATTCCTACAAACAGGCGGGGAACTTTTGTTTCTTGGCTATGAGAAAATGTTGATATGCTCCAGTCTTTTAGTGCCGTCAGCATCGTCCTCTCCGCAGACCAAACTTTTCGGCAACAAAGTAGACGCTAACTTGAAGGGTTTTCGCCTCCACGAGAGCCGGAACTGTCAGCCTAAGCCTGTCGGGTTCTTGATGTCATATGAAGTTGGACAAGGTCGTAAGGTGCGAATGATCGAGGAAAGACTGCAGCCTCAATGACTGGACCTCCTCGTATAATCAGAAGACTGAGGACGCACAAGTCACCAGACTGAAGCGGTGCGATCATGGCTGGGGCCAATGACATCCCCAACCTCACACAAAGAGTGAGATGCACCTCGTCTTCTTTGCATTGTTGGCAGAACTTGGCGCCAACCTGGCAGGGCTGTAGGCTGCGGCTCCAATATCCATCGCCAATCCGCCGGGGGTGCCTCTGCAGTTCTATAATTGTATTGCATCTTGCATTTGCAGTGCAGATGGCACCAGCGCGGAGGCCTTTGCCATCCCATCTTTTGGTTCGTCAGCTTGAGGCGAAGGCACGAAGTCCCACCAATCATGCCAGTGTTGAGGGCACACACCGAGTAGGATGGCAAATCCCATGGTCGGAACATTGAAAAACTCTTTCAGGCCGCAGAGAACTAGTCTGAGAAACGCGCAGTGGCGGTGCGCCTTCGTCCGCGGACGCTGCGTTGGGCTTCTGGTAGTCGAGACAGGTCGGCAAGTGTTGCGAGATCGTGATGAGGAGACGGCATCAGAGTCGAAGTCGTTGTCGTCTCGCTGTCGCGGACACATGGGGGGAGGGCAAAGACAAAATACCCGTCTTTGGACTCCTTTCGAGAAGAGCTGCCATCGTAACTTGAAACGAGCCGAATGCTTGATGATGCCGTTCCGGTCGACAGTGTACGATCTAGCCGCCGATCAAACCTTCTCAGCGCCCCGTTTCGGACAGAGGTTGCTTGTTTGAATGAAGCATCATGCTACAAGCCGTCGGCTCGAGCCAGTTGTTGGCCCCAGGCGGCGGGACTGCAAATAACATCATTCAGCACACCAGAGGCTGCTTGTTTGCTGTTTGACAGAGAGCCGCTGTGGCTTGAGGGGTCCCGAAATCCAGCTGGTAGGTGGGCTGCGTGTGCAACACAAATGCTTTCCCTAAGGCGCCGCGCCGGTCCCGAGCCGAGAATGACGAGATGAAGGGGAGCTCTTGGCATCAATGTTTTCTTCTTCTCTTCCTAAACGAGCTTCAGAGAGAACGGATAGGGCAAAAAGAGGCGTCTCTGAGGGAAACAGTCCTCCATTGGCGTTGTTCTCCACCACGTGTATGCCGCCCAGTGCAAGGGGCCGTTTGTGGCTTGGAAGCTTGGATCGGTGTCGAACGGGCGGTTGATGGGATGGGGTCGTGGAGGACGGTCCGGAAAGCCATGATGGTCTCGCGCCCCACGGAACTAAGAGCCTAGCTGGAAGGAGGGGCGGACGGGGGATAAAGGAGGGTGGTGATGGAGGGGGCGTGGGAAAATGATAAGATGGTGATGCAGTAACGGAGAAGATGAAGAAAGAAGAAAGTCGTGCGAGCGGGGATGAGAGACACCTCGCACTCATGCAATACCACCCAGCATTTTTCCGAAATGCAATAAAGCACTCAGCGGGGGTGGGTCCCTCGCTTCATGTCGCCGTGTTAGATATTGCATGGCATATGCATATGCATCACCCAGTTGCATATGCATTGATATGCATATCCATGGGGAGCTGACCGAACGTTCCTTGTCTCGTTCCTCACACCAATCATCCTCTCCACAACGTATACTTCTCTATTGTTGTGCTTCGACACATAACGTCGTCTCATCCGACTCTGGACTCGATTCCAAGCTGCCAAGACAGTAGCTTCCGTCGACCTCGAAATGTGCATACGGAATACGGAGACCGAAGGAGCTTTCTGTGCGCCGCCTTCAGTCCGTACTCTGCAAGCAAGCCTCACCCTGGCTATTTTCCAGCTTGCTCATACACCCTTCTCGTCTTGCAGGACCCCTGTCGATACCCTCGCAAGTTTCCTGTCGAAGACGACCTCCAAGCCTTTTCTAGGATATCGCCGGAGAAAAGAGGTAGAGAAATCTCTTCCGCGAAAAGAATTCAGCCATACGTGATCGACGCGCTCAAGGCCGGTGGCCAAGCAAGCACCCCCTCGGCCTTGAGATGCGAAGGTAACCCCAGCGTAACCTCCGGTCTTTTCGATTCATCTCGATCCAGCAGTATCCTGGACCGCCGCTTACGAACCCCGAATATGACCATGCAGTAAAGATTGTCATGTTCAAATTCCGCGTCCAAGTTCCAAGAAAGCATGCCTACTCCAGGCCAACCGAACAGGCCGCAGCAACTTCCTCCCCAAAAATTGGTCCTCAGCAAGTGTTGACGGGGGGCGTTCTGCATGACATCAAGCGTCGGAGGAGACCTCGGCGAGAGTGAGATGGGCAGACAGGGGAGATGAGTGTCTTTGCCTGCCTCATGCATCCGGGCTTGCCAGCTTGGCGATTCCAACCTGGATGATATTGCTGGTGAGTGTTGAGAGTCTGGACACACCCGGCCTGAGCAGTATTTTGCCATTGTCGTTCTGCTGATGCCATATTGCGCTATTGTATCTTTCTCCGTGCAGCGTCGTCTTGCCTAAGCGCGCCTGTGGTCGTGGTTGCGCTCTGAGGGGATGGAATCTTCAGCCACCTTCAGGCCGCTTTGCCATGGACTGCTTTTGGACAAACTATTGCTGATGGTTGCCTGTTCGACCCCAAGTTCTGGCCTGCTCGGGAGCTAGCCTCGACCTGAAACTAACATGTCGTTCTTCTTTCCGGCTTTGATCTGCCCACGGCCCCGTCGCTATTCCCCCAGCCGCGTGCCGCCGGGCTGACTTGAGGGAGCCTCACCACTACCATGGCGTTTATGCCGTAGGCTGCAAACTAGGCTTGGATCCCGATTAGGGCCGGCAACACCCAGTTTGATGCCATGTCTCAATCATTGCTTTGCTTTGGTGCTGCCATGGAGAACGGCGGTCGCAACGGTTTGGTCTGGGCAACCTCGAGAAAGCTGACGCCAGGGGCAGGGCCAACATGAGTGGGCTGTCTCCTCTTCCTCCTTCTTCCTTGTGCCTGACCATCATGTCAGTGCCTCAGTTGGCAAGTCTTTTTAACTCCCGTTTCCTTTCCTCTGACAAGAGCTTTCTTCCTTCCTTTCCGTGCGCCCCTCTCTTCCACTCTTACGCCCTTTCCAAGAGCAATAGCCACTTGGCAGTGTAGTTGACTTTTTTCCCAAAAGGCAGATATCAGAAAAGGTATTCTCCTTCATCTTCACAGGCCTACCCCACCACTCGTTTTCTAGAAGCCCTCATCGTTCGTTTATACCCTCGCTCCATCACAATGGATACCCAGATGCTCACTCCCGATACCCCGGAGCGGTCTCCGACCTGCCACAACGGATATCCTTTCGACTCCCCGGAGACCAAGCCTCAAGGATGGGACTTCCCTCATGATGGATATTACCCCATCACGCCTCCCACGGAGGAGTGCGAGTCGGATGAGGAGCTTGCAACTGTTGCAAGCTCCATTGACCTCGAGGCGGAACCTCTGGTGGCCGTCATCGGTGTCGGATATGTTGGAGAGCACCTCGTTGGCAACTTTGCCCGCAAGTTCAATGTTCTCGGTTTCGATGTCTCTGAGGCGCGCGTCCAGAGTCTTGGCGAGGAGTTTGGCCCAGACAGCAAGGCCAAGTTCACTTGCAAGCCCAGCGATATGGCGACTGCCACACACTTCCTCATCTCGGTTCCAACACTTTTGCGCCCAGACCAGACCATCGACGCTTCCTTCTTGAAATCTGCTCTCAAGAACGTCGCCACATACGCTCGCCCCGGTTCAGTGGTTGTCGTCGAATCGTCCGTCGCAGTCGGTATGACCAGAGAGCTGCTTGGACCTCTGGCACAGGAGCGTCATCTCTTCGCCGGCATGTCCCCCGAACGAGTTGACCCTGGCCGAGTTGAGCCGCCTGCATTCGCCATTCCCAAGATCGTTTCCGGTTTGGATGATGTGGTTCCAGGCTCTCTCAATGCCATTGTTCGCCTATACTCGCAGGTGTTCGACAATGTCGTCCCTGTGTCTCGGCCCGAAGTCGCTGAGATGACCAAGTTGTACGAGAATTGCCAGCGTATGATGTGTATCGCATTCGCAAACGAGATGGCCGATGCTTGTTTGGGCCACGGTGTTGACCCATACGAGGTGTCCGGTGCGGCGGCGACCAAGCCCTTCGGATACATGCCATTCATGCCCAGTCTCGGTGTCGGTGGTCACTGCATTCCGGTCAACCCTTACTACCTTCTCTCGAACAGTCAGTTCCCTCTCCTGCAACACGCAACGGAGAAGATGCGCGCTCGCCCCATGACGATTGCTCAGCGCGCGGTCGACACCCTGTGCGCCGAGAAGCTGAGGCCCAGCGTCCTTGTCGTGGGTATGGGCTTCAAGAAGGGCCAGTCGCACTTGGCCAACTCTCCCGGTCTCGAGCTCGCAAAGAGCCTCGTGCTAACGGAAAAGGTCGATGTTTGCTGGGCCGATCCCCTCGTCAAGCAGGAGGCTGTACCGCAAATCTCGCGCCTGGACGTCGAGGACTGGAATGCGCGGTCGCTAGAGCAGCGCTTCGACATGATCATCGTCGCTTTCAGACAAACAGGGCTTGACTTTGACGTCCTGAACCAGCTCGACAAGACTCGTGTTGAGATGTGGTGCAACTAAGGCTTGCGGCTGTCTTGGGGTGACGGTGGCGCTTTCTTCAGTCATCACTCCCTCCCGTCCCTCATGCTTCTCACGACTTTGCTTTTTCCTCCAATCAGTGGAATTTTCATTACTCACTTTTGGCTTTTCTGGCGCATACATGTAGCGACCCTGTTGTTTGCGGTTGGTGTACATTGGAGCAAACGGCAGGTTGAAACGCGCAGATGATGTGCAGGACGGATGTAATACCTCGGGTTTCCTTTATTTCTTAATCTTTGTCTCATTCTCATCCTCATCGAATGGTGTCCCGGGTATTTTTGTTCCCTTCCTGGTAGATAAAACGGTCGCCGCGTTTCGACGACGAGATCGGATTCGAGCGCATTAACGGCCGTCGAAGATAGATGCGAGATACATATTCCAGGAGTTTGTTCCTGTTCCATAATGTCGACTCATGTTTTCAGAACACAGCAGTGCCCCTTCGCTTGATCGTGATTGTCGTTTGCTGTGAATAAACCGTGCTGTGGCCCGTGAGTGACGGAGGATTGTCGATTGTTGGACACGCTCTTCTCTTAATCCCTTGCGGCAACCGGTCCCCGTAAGAACCGTCGGGAAACACGGCACAGCGTAATCCATCCGTCGTCCAAGTACGTGCTATACGCAATTCTCGATTGGGATACGAACCCATCGTTGGCGGTGCCGAGCTGCCGAGAAAGTTCCCCATCCGCGATGATACGGTGAAGTCAGGAAAAGGTTGCCCCGCGATGGCGCGCGTGCCCTGCAAGACTAGTGACCCGGGGCGATTGATATATCTGATATCCAGCGCTTCGGTTCATCCCGCTGTGGTCCATCCTAGGGTTTATCAGTCTCAGCGATCTGCTCTGCTGGCATTTCCCGCATCCCACATCCCACATGCCCATATCGCGGTGCATTATCTATTGATATGCGCGACGCCGGCAACTAGCCGGGGGTCTCGGCCTTCTGGTTGGCAGCCTCGCTCACATCCCAGCCGTCCACTATCTCTGTGATGAGATAAGAGGGTTGCGTTTTGGGTCTCTTTGGGATGGTACCGTCATTGATAGCCTGGCACTTTGAGAGCGAGAGATGCAGGACGGGCGTGAAATACGAGAATGATGCGAAAACAGAGCAGCGGGAGTTGATCGAAGATGGTGTGAAGCAGCGGTGAGCCAAAAGCGGATGGACGTCGAATGGTCATGGGAGAATGAGGTTAGGCGAGGGTTACTCATGTGCGATTTTGGGAAAGGTGCCGATGCTCCCCCTCCCTTTTAGTACTCAACTTCTCTTCCGCAAGAAGGAGATGTAAGAAAGCACGCCAGGTAAACTGGGCAAGTTGATGTGGTCAGGAATGCATGAGTCTCGCTGTTTCAGTAGATCTTAAGCTTCCGCATTCCGTGTGCCGGCGGGAGTCGGCGCCCGGAAGGCGTCGGCCACGCGGCGTCGCGGACCGCGGGCTCCAGTATCTCGTATTGTTTCTTAAGATGATCGCCATGCCGCGCCAAGATCCGGCGAGCATCTGACAGCAAGCAGAGTCTATGTATTGGTGAAGTCGATGCAGATCGACGTGGCCCAGCTTAAGCTCATTGATCACCACATGAACTCCAGCAACGGTCTCATCGCAATGTACCTAATAGCTCTGAGCGCTCTCTGACTAACAACCAACCCGTTACGGTGAACTCACTATTGTTGATCATCTCAAAAGCTATGTCCAATAAGAGTTTTTAATACGTGAAATGAGCTTTGCATGCGCAAGTCCGCATCGTTCGGAGGGCGCGCATGCCGTCCGCTCATCTTTCGGGGCATTCGGTCACCCCATGCTGCTCACTCTTCGGATCTGAAAACTTCTCTCATAGGAGAAATGCGTGAGATAGATTGATAATACGATGGAAGCTGTCCCTTCTGGTAGTCGTGCTTTAGGAGGATCGGATCACTATTGAAGATGTGACAGAAATCAGTATCACGAACTAGACATCATCGAAATTTCGTCGGGGCTCAGGGAAAGACACGTACCTCTCGGCTGCCCTCTCTTTCGCAACTTGCTCGTATTTTTAGTTGGTCTTGACCAAATTCACGATATCATTCGTACTAACTTCAGGCTTGATTTGGCCTGTCTCTGGATCGCTTCCCGAAGGAAGTATGCCAGGTCAATGGATTCGCTTTCTTTCTCACATGCTCAACCACACGCAGGAAATTTCACGTGATAGGTATATAAAGCATGGTCAAGAGATATGTATCTTCGTTGGGTTGCTTCTGACGATGACCCTGTGGGCGACCTAAGCTTTCTAGGTCCTGAGCTTCGCAACTTCTCCAGCTCCCATTTCGTCATCTCGGCTTTGAGTGGATCGCTTCTCACGACTTCTTCAAATATCCCCCATATGCACACTATATCAACTAGACTTGTGGTCTGAGCCGATGAAAGAGTATGACTTGCTGTGGAAGTGAGCAGGCATGAGTGGAGTAGAAGATCCCACAGTCCTCTATTTCGAGACCCAAGCTTCCCATTTCCCCAGCTCCGATATCCACGTTCCCGACCGCTCGCAGCCTCAAGTTTTCGTCGGGCGTCCGTCCCCATGACCTCCTAGAGAAGAGTTGGTCCGTAACCAATCGTGTTGCAGAAGAGGAATTTTGCTTACCCTATTGAGGCAGAACCACTATTGCTCTTCCTTCCACTCCTCGTAAGCGTAGAGAGACTCTGTGCAGATCTAGAGCCCGGCTCTGGATATCCGAGCCCTGGACCTACGCAGTGTCTCTCAAACCCACGAGAAGTGGAGATCAGAGGATCGATTCTCACGATAAATCCGGGGTTGACTTCTTCAGGCATGCTCCTTCAAGATGTCTCAGAGTAAGTAGACCAGGACCATCAGGCTGCTGGCCTTGCGCATCGCCAGGATCTTGGGTGGTAGTCTGCTCCGAATAGCCAGGTAGATGCTGAGCATAGACGGCAGGCTGCTAGCCATAACCGGCAAGGTACTCCAGAGGCGGGCAAGTGCTCTGCTCAGAATAGCCAGCAGGAGGCTGATTGCGGCCAATAGAATGCTGTGTAGACATGAAGCCGATATTCGCCGGAAGGATGGGAGTCGACTGTGCATGGCCAGGGATCTGCTGAGAGGGGCCAGTGGTAGGTTCGGGATGGGGAGTGGGAGGCGGAGGAAGACCAAAGGCTTCCTGGTTGTACATGAAGCCAAGGTTCGACTGGACATGACCAAAAGCTTGCTGGTAGGAATCAGAAGCATGAAGACTCGAGAGTTGCTGCTGAGTCGGGGGAGGGATCAGCCGCACAAGCTGATCAGGCTGGGTGGGAGCGGACTGGCTGAAATAAGCCTGACTGGAAGAAGCCTGCTCTGCGGTATCTTCATCCTCAGAGGCCTTTTTCATCTTCGTTTCCTTCTTCTTGTTCTCGCACTGGTTGCAAGAACGAGTCTTGAAGTAACCGGGAGGGTCCTGTTGGAACCAACTCTCATCACGACATACGCGGCAGCTGCCGCACCAGACGAGGCGCGCGCACTCGAGATTCTGGCCAAGGCAACGGCGGGGAATGCCCTTGGGGTATTGAGTGGCGGAATAGGCGTCCTTGTAGCAGGGGTAATGAACGCTCTTCTCGCTTTTTTGGCCCTTTGGCTGGATGAAATATTAGCTCGCTGATCTAGTGATACATGAACGATTCTGGAATTGAAATTCATGTGTTGGAGGAAATTTAAGCAATTCGCGGTAGCTGAATGATGGGTTGATGGTGATGAGATAGGAAACAGCTTGAGAGGCACCAAAACCCTCAGCACGAGGCTGAAGGTCGAAATCGCCATCTCTGGCAGTACAAGAGAAAAGAAGAGGAACCCAGATGGAAGGAAATAGAAGGCCAACTCACTTTTTCCATGGTGAGCAGCTCGGCTCGAGGCCTCTTAAGGTCTTTGTTCGGAAGATTTGTTGATGTGGTGATCTTCTTCGACCTCGATCGAAGAAATCTTTGTGGTTGTCGAGTATGGAAAGAAGAAGAAAGAGAAGAAAGAGCCAGAGCAGCCCTTGAAGAGATTTATGTAGGCAGACCACCCCGCTTGCCGGTCAGAGGTGGCTTTTTGCATCCATCTTTCCTGACCTGCCCGTGAAGCTCATGATAGCCCTAAGGCAGACCCCCAATGCGGTGTGAGCGCCTGGCCTTATTGCGGACCCCCGGGTGAAACAGAGGCTTACTGGGTGGTTCAATGGGAGATTCATCGGGCTGTTCATTAGGTAGTTCACTAGGAGGAAGAAAAGGTGGGATCTAGGCATGACGAAGTCTATCTATGGGTGGCAGCCTTGGCAAGATGAAATGGCATATCAAATGGCAGGTCCCTAGACGACGTGTAACAGATGAGAATTGAAGGCTGAAGCATGCCCTGTCTTCAAATATTGCTCAGTTCAGGCGTCTCAGTCAACAAAATATCAAACGAATCACTCAGAGAACTTTCAGATCAAGGGGGGGAGGGTTTCGAATCAGAAGAATTAAGGTACTTCGAGGCCCAGACTTATACCTACAGGCTCTCGCTCTCCTCACACTCAAACAACAGGCCGCCCACGTCTCTCAACTCCCAGTCCCTTTCCACCCCTCGTCCCAGGTCCACTTCATCTCAGCTCCGTGTCGTCTCTTGATGTACGTTGTATCAGATTAGGCGAGCTCCTGGTACAGATGGAGAGCCAAGTCGTGGATGAAGTTGAATGTCTGATCTCTGTAGCGTTCGGGGAACGAGACCGACCTCGTCAACAAGCAGCAACGGGAACTGCGCCGTTTCCTCCACCAAAGCCAGAAAAGCCGCCCTTGCCGTTGGCGCCGTAGTTGTCGTCGTCGGAGTCCTCGTCGCGGCGGCGTTTATTCAAGCCGGGACGATTGTCGGGCAGGTCCATGCCCAGGGACTCGACGTCCGACTCGACCTCGGACTCAGTCTCATTACCCTTTCGGCCGGACTTCTTGGTGGCCTTGCCCTTGCGGGCAGAGTTGGTCTTCTTGCCATGGTACTTCTTCTTTCCCAGACCCTTCTTCTTGCCCTTGAGGTTGCGGCCCTCGCCGGAACCAAGCGTAAACGGAACGGCATTGAATTCGGAGAGCAGCTGCTAATTCCTGGCCTCTCGTTCATTCTCGTCTTTGATCTTGGCTGTCTGAGTACTGGCGCGACAGTTGGCGCAATTCTTGAGGTTGATCTTCCCGTCCTTGTCTTTGAAGTTGGACTTGTGAAGACACTTCCGCTCGCGGGAGCAGTAGAGGAAGTTCTTGAGGGCGGGATTCTTGGGGTACCCTCTGCATCGATAGACGTTGGCGTACTTGGATCGGCATTGCCTGCGCTGGTAGATCTTGAACTTGCAGAGGCGGTGGTCCTTCCTGCTGGCTCGGCCGTTCAGCCCCTGGCTACTCCTTCCTTGAAGATCCTCGTCGTCGAAGAGGGAGCCGACAGAGGCCGAGCTGCCTGAGTCGGCTGAGCTCGAGCTGGCCGAGCTCTCCGGGCTGGCGAGGCCATTGGTGGCGCGGAAGGCGGGAGTAGCAACGAAAGCAGGGAGAACAGGAGCAGCCGCAGCCACGGCACGGGCAGCGGGTCGGGCAGAGGTGGGCGCGGCAGACACGGGAGGCCGGGCAAGGGCAGGGGACCGGCCTTCGGTAAAAAGGGCGGCGAGGAGGCGATGGCCGTGGCCGGCAAGAAACGCCTGGCGGCCGGCGGCGCGGGCGGCAGCGCGGGCGGCGGCGGCGGCGACAGCGGCGGGGATAGCCGAGGAGGGCAACTCCTCGATCTCATCCTCGTTGCTCAAGTCGACAGGCGGAACGGTCTTCTTCTCCTTCTTCTTCTCCTCCTCCTTCTGCTAGCGATTATTAGCAGGCAACACTCGCAAGAAATAGGGGGGCAAGGGGGAGACTTACATCCATCTTGGCTGAGTCTGGTAAGTGAGGCTATTTTCTGCATATCGAGATATCTCCAGAAAACTGGAAGAAGGGAGTGGTGATGTCTGGATGGGAAAAAGAAGAAAAAGAAAACTCCAAAGTGTCTTGCTAGCTGAAAGGGTTTTCCCATCGTGAATTCCCATCGTGGGGGGATCCGCTTGTTGACGGCATTCTAGGGCGTGAGTTCTAACGGAGCTCATGAGATTTTCATGATGGCTTTGCTTCGTCATGAGGCTGTCGAGCCGTACTATGGTTGAGGACGTGGACGGGGGCTCTTTTCATAAGGCTGTGATGGGGAGCCGTTGGGGGGGCGTGTGCCATACCGATCCAGGGACACGGCCAGAGCATGGCGGTGTTCCTTTGAAGCATGAGGCAAAGAGGAGAAGAACCCAGAAGTTCCGAGTATGGGCTGGGTGAGGTGTTATGTGAGGCTTTGCTGTTTACCAATCCTTAAAGCTCGTTTTTGATGACGTCTCCTTGATAGACGGGAGCTTTAATGGAGAGACTCGACCAGTAGGCCATAGCCTTTTCGGTAACAGGCTTTTCCTGGTTTCAAAATGGTATATCGACGATTGAAGAGCTTCGTACCGTGGGCAGTATCTATCTGGTAGATGACATCTGTGATCTGATGAACAGAGAAATCACCGTTTAGCTCGAAAGCTCAGGGTCTCATCAGATGGGAAAATCCATGACCACTTACTTGGGCTGAAGAGATTAGATATTTGCCGAACATGATTTCTTTTGGGGGTTCCTTTGCGAATGAAACTTCGAGTGACGGGCTTCATCAATCTTGTCGACGATGCGGAACCGGATCAAGTGGTCGAGGCCTCATCCACCAATAAAACTTTTACTTGAGATAAAACCAGAAAGATGGGGTTGAACCTGACCTGAAGCCATCGGACAATTTGAATAATCTGATTACAACGGCGACGGCAACTTCGCTTCGTTGATCTCGAAGAAATTGCCAGGAGAGTCACGGTATGCAAGAACAAAAGATGATGCTGAGATTAAGAACAATGTATTAAAAGCAACTTGCGTAACCAAAGGGTATTCGGCAACGGGTCCCTGCTCTAAGATGTACATTCTGACTTGAGAGATATCGTGCTCAGAAGAAAAAAAGACAAGGACCATCGGACACAAATTCGTACAAAACTGGGGGGAGACTGTTGCTGACACAGTCCAACGCAAGAGTCGAAACAATCCCGGCGGATGAAGAGGAAAGACCGGAACGCCAGTAGTGAAGAGACGCTCATATGCAAAGCCGATGCGTTCATGAGAAAGGGTGAAGTAGGGAGGAAAATGTAATTAGTCGCCGAGGGGCATGCCGTCAAGCTCATCGAGGAGGCGGCGCCAGTTGTCAGCCAGCATTTCAGAGTACTTGACGCGCTCCTGGGCCCAGTCCTGGTTCCAGCGCGAGACGTGGAACTGCGTAGTCTGGAAGTAGATGAGCTCGTCGCGGATGCACTCCTTGACAAAGATGGATCGGTTGTGTTGGTTGACGATAGACTCCTTGTCCTATAAATAATGTTAGTACTGTACCATCAAAACAGAAGAACGCGTGAGACGTACCTTGAGAATCGACTCAACCACCTTCTCAATCTCACCAGGCTTGACCATGCCATCAGGTTTGCTGCGAAGACTGGCTAACTTGGTCTCATTCGTCTGGATCCTCCGCTCGAGGTAGGGAATATTGTCCTTGTCTAGACGTTCCCTGCGATCGAACAAGTCACGGATGCTCACCAGAGCGTCTCGCTGGCGCTTCAGATCCTCCAACACACCCTCGTCCCAGGCCTTGCTCTCATCTTCCAAAAGCGTCTGGCACGTTCTCAGATGTCTGCTCATGGACGTCAGGCCATCATTGAGCAGAGGGACATCGTTGGTGTCGCTGGCGTATGTGTCGGCGCTCGTCTCAGTGAGGGAAGTCAGAGACATGGCGATGCGAGCGTGGTCCGCCGCAACTCCCTCGCTGCGCTTCACCAGGCGGTCCATGACGTTACAGATGTTAATGTACAGCTCGGCTGACCGTCTGATGCCGGAGCGCGTCTTCTCAAACATGCCCTCGAGGGTGGGCGGCAACGAATCTTCCAGGTTGGGCGGCAGGGCACGTCCTGAGAACTCGTCTTGGACGGAGATGGTGGCCTGCTTGCGCCATACAGCCAGTTCCTGATACTAACAATTAGCGAGATGCAGTAGACCGAGAAGACTAGACGTGGCTTACAGTCGGGACAGTGAGGAACATGATGATGAGCTGTTCCTGGCTCAGAATGGGATGCCGGACAAGGGCGTTGAGGAACCTTGCCAGGCCTCTGCGGCGCTTCTCGATAAAGGCACCGTCGTTAGAGAAGTGGTTGCCGTTGACTAACATGTTGATGTTAGTGGGAATCATGTAAACATGGCAAACAAAAAATAGCATCCAGACTGACCAGCAACACGCTTAGGCGGCAGTAGAGGGAGGGCCCTGAACGGATACCGCTTGTGCAGGCAGTCCAAAAGCCATACAAAGTCGCTGTACCGCCTGATAACCTTGCTACCTCGTCGGACGCTCGCAACCTCGTAGTTGTGATGTTGGAACATGAAGAGTCCTTCCTTCTCCGGCATCAACGTGACGACGACGTTCTCCTCCACAGAACTTCCCGAACGACCGCTTACGGCGGGCCGCAGAGACGGCACGGTCGCGGGGTTCAGATTCGCGTCGCGTCCACCGCTCGCACCACCGAAGGGACTTGTGACCTGGTTGTTGGGGGGCGGCTCGCTGAAGCCGCCTCCCGTGGTGTTGCCGTCAAAATAGCCACCCCATCCACCACCCGGCGATGTCCCAGTGTTTACATCCTGGCGCCCGGGACTTCTCTCTGAGCCGATGGCCGCAGACGTGTAGGAAGACATGGTTCGGCCGGCGATAGCGGTGCTCGGAGACGTGCTGTAGTGGCCGTTGCCGTTGCCGTTGCCATTGCCATTTGCTGCCGGGCGCTGGGGGCTGGCGCCGTTGGTTCTACTAGGGGACTCGGCGATGGCGTGCGCGTGGCCCTTGTGTACATCGGGAGAGTTCCATGGGTCCTCTGGCTCTGGGAAGTCCATCGGAGGTCGGCGCAGAGTAGTGGGCTGCGGCGGCGGCGGTGAGGGCGGCGATGGGGTATCTTGGACGGGGGTTGCAGGGGCTTGAGGAGGTTTGGCAGCAAGCTCGGAGACGGGAGGCATCACGGGAGCAGCAGTCAAGCCGGCGAGCTTGGGGAGTGGGAGATCTGGATTAGTGTATTGGCAATTAGCAGAGAACCCCACACAGATTGCGCGCACTGATAAGTGGTAGCAAGGTACGAAGGAGGGATAGCTGCGAGGGTCGGATAGCTCAGCTCGGCGAACAGGGTGCCGAGGTCATGACATAACAAGGTGGGCAAGACAAAAGTGGATGTTTGCTGGTTGCTGATGCTGGTCGTGGTGATGATGGTGATGGTGACGGAAAGAAAAAAGAGGTGGAAAATGGACTCACTTCTGCGTCGCTCGTCGACGGTGTCGAGGCTGATGTGGTCGCCCTCCTGTGACAGGGCAATAAGAGCCAGCAGGACGTTGAACTCGCCGCGTCCGACAGCAATGTCGCCACCTGCAGCTGGCACAACCATGGACATGATCTGCGCCTGCTGGTCGGCTCCCAGGCGCGCAGCAGCGAATAGCTTGGCTATGCCACCGGCGTTGACGCGCTCTCCGCTGCCATCTTCGCGCACGACTGCGTCAAAGGTCTCAATGTAGGGCTCGGGCACGTCGGAGGCGGATAAGAGGTTGCGGACGACATCGGCGCGCGACTGCTTCTTCCTCGGAGTGGGCATGTCCCAGGGCGAGCTCTCAGCTCCGGCGAGATCGTCGTCGGTGAAGAGCGAATTGGAGCCGGACTTTGACATGGAGCCTTCGTCGAACAGCGATCGCGAGGGTGCAGCAGAGGTGTTTGAGGGCGAATCCGCCGGTGGTGATGATCCGAAGAGGGACATTGTAGGCGATTATTGGTGGTAACGAGCTCCAAGGTCGTCGAGGTAGTACTGGAATCTGGCTGGTGGTATCTGTACTCTGGAGGCCGATTGACCTGCCTTGGACGAATTGGAAGGGCTGCTGGTCGGAGGAGTGCGCTATCCAACGCAGGACGCAGAGCAGAGAGGCCTCGTAATTGATGCGTAACTGGGGACTTTGTAGAATACGGCCGGTTGCAGTGTGACGAGATGAGGTAAGAGAGCAGAGAGGTCCACGGGTGAGTCGTGGTGACCAAAGGTCCGGACGGAGTAAGCTTGCCGCGTAGGTACTGGCGCCAACGTCAAGGTATCGCAGTAACAGAGAGCCGAGAGAGCTTGAGTTCGGCTGGGAGAGCTATGCTGCGTCTAGTCCAGTCGAGTATCCGTACCTTGCAAACACCAACAGAGCGCAAGGAATAAAAAGACGATGATGAAAGGAGGACCGGGGGGGGGGGTGTTCCAGGGGGCGGATGATGCGACAGGCCGCGAAAATGGTTAAGGTACCTATGTATGTACACGCAGCACTGGTTCGCGATGATGATGCGTACGTACACCCAACAAACTGTACAGAAACAAGAAAGCGATCTCACGATTTGGAGGTTTGAAAAGAAAAAGATTAATCAAGACGAAAAGCTTGAAACTTTTTTTTTTACTCCTAGAGTCCCAACCTGGAGGCAAAGCTGGGGCCAAGGATTGGAAGCTTGAGACAAGTCGAGACGGGCCGTGGGAAGGAACCTGGTACTTTCCATCCATTGGGACTTGGACGAGGATACGCTGTTTCTGGTGAACACTGACAGTGAGGTAAGCCCGAATTCATTGCCCGTCTGTGCCTGAACCAGGGACGGAGCTGGGACACCTAGTGGACTGAACCGGGACACCACGCTGTTGCGGAGCAAACAGTCCCTGTCGCAGGTCAGTGTTGGAGCCTTTGGAGGGGCGCTGGGCTGCCGCCAGGGAAGCTTCAGGCGCCTAACGCAAGTCATGGCCTCAAGTGGGCCTTAGGTAAGCATGCAAGGTACATCTCAATCACCAGCCACACGTGGATAACCTAAGCTTCAGCCACTTTCCACAAGTGTGGCTTGGTCGGCTCTTCTTCGCGTGAACCCGCCGAACCGCGACCGGGCCACCTGCAGCAGCTTCCCGAGAGTGAGGCTCCATTGGAAATTTTGGAGGACCGGACCTGGAATCTCGGCCGTGTCGCTATTCATCGTCACCCAACGCCCACCACCACCACCACCACCACATCCACCCTCACAATGCCGCCACGGATATTATCGCCGTTGCATGCTGCGACATGCTGCAGCCGCGCCATCCGCCCCTCCACGAACCCTACGAGCCTCGTCTCCCTCTTCGCCGGCCTGTCCATCGGCACCCGCAATGCCTCCATCCTCGCCAGCCTGAGCGACAACAAGGGAGCTTACAACAAGCGCATCAGACTCGGTCGTGGTCCCTCTGCCGGCAAGGGAAAGACGTCTGGAAGAGGTCACAAGGGTCAGGGACAGCATGGTCACGTCAAGCCGTGGTTCCAGGGTGGTCAGACACCGTTGATCGTGCAAAGGGGAACCAAGGGTTTCGACAACAAGTAGGTTGCCTTGCCCTCCTCACTCTCCTGCGCCAATGGCTCGTTGAACGAACAGTATCTAACCTCTGAGTGCAGGCGCGCCCCCGTCATGTCCAAACTGAACCTCGACAAGCTCCAACAATGGATCGACGCCGGCCGACTGGACCCCACGAAGCAAATCACCGTCAAGGAAATCATCGAGTCGGGCCTCATTGGCAGCGTCAAGGACGGCATCAAGCTCCTCGGCCGCGGCAAGACCGACCTCCGCCAGCCCATCGACATCATGGTCTCGCGCGCCTCCGCCTCGGCCATTGACGCCGTCGAGGGCAACGGCGGCAAGATCCTCACCAGATTCTACACCAAGCAGTCCATCAAGCGTCTCCTCAGCGGCGAGTCTCTGAACACGGACAAGCCTCTGCCCGTCGGCAAGGAGTACGTCGACAGTATCCTCTCCGAGACCCGCAACAAGACATTCCACTACAGATTGCCCGACCCCACGAGCCGTGAGGATATCGAGTACTACCGCGACCCCGCCCACCGCGGCTACCTGAGCCACCTGCTCAAGGAGGGCGAGTCGCCTTCCTTGTACTTCAAGGTTCCGCTCGCGAGGAAGCGCATTGAGCACGCCGACAAGGAGTCGCGCAAGGAGACCAAGAAGGTTACCCGCGACAACGTCCTTTGGTAGACGCGGGAGAACGGTGGCGAGTGTGGAGGAAGAGCGAGAGAGAAAAAACAGGACGAAAAAATGTACCATTACTTCCCGGCGATTTGTATGTACAGACATTGTATCAATACTACTACTACTACTACTACTACTACTACTACTACTACCCCCAAAGCACAAAAAAGCTGGGCCTTATTTTCCGCACTTCCCTATTCTCCGTCCGATGTTGAGCGGAAACGAACGGCCTAGGCTTCTGGTCTGGGGAAATAGGCTTGTCAGAGGCAAAAGGGGAAGCAGAGTTCGGCCCAACCCTTGCATTGCTGACCTGCTGAGGACTATCTTGCGTAGGCCGCGGGTAGATCCAGCTCATCTAGCCGCTCATCGGGGAACGACTTGGCTCCGAGAGACGTATCCGTATCTCGGTTCGTGGTAGCCGGCTGCTGCTCGTACCCTCGGATGCACAACTCCCACGCGGGGAGCATGAAGAACTGGCGTTTGTTGTTGTTGAGCCATCCCTGTTGGCCAGAGTCAATTCGACAGCCTCTTGGACTGGATGACGTCTGGTCCGACCATTCACATGCGTGTTTCGTTTCTCTCGAGCGTTTAAGTAGCTGACCATGGAACGGAGACAAGGTAGGCACCATAGCTTGGGCTCTTTCATTCACATTCGTGCTAATTCTTTTTCAAAATATTATTTTTCAGCTAGGTATTTACTCCTTTAATCAAGTTAATATGGACTCTCTCGGATTACTTCAAACTATCGGGCTCATAGCCCTCTTCGGGGTAGCATACAATCTCGCATGGCCCTTCCTCCCCTTCCTCCGCAAATCCAAACTCAACCGCTACCTCGTCCCCGTCAACGGCAAACCAGCCTGGGCCCTCGTCACAGGCGCAAGCGACGGCATAGGCAAAGGCCTCGCAAACGAGCTCGCCGCCCGGGGCTTCAACGTCGTCCTCCACGGCCGCAACGACGTCAGGCTCGAAGAGGTGCGGCATAACCTCGCGCTCGCGAACCCGGACAGGGAGTTTCGCATCATGGTTGGCGATGCCGGGGTTCTCGGGGCCGGGGATAAGCCGTGGGATGTCATGCTTGCGCCGCTGGAGAACTTGAATTTGCGGGTGCTTGTTAATAATGTCGGCGGTGGGCCGGCGGAGCCGATTATGAGGAGGTTGGATGAATCATCTGTGGAGGAGATTGCGGCCAACGTGCACATGAATGCGCTTTTTCCGACGCTGCTTAACGCGATTCTGATTCCGCGGTTTACTGCGTCGTCGGAGCCCGCGCTGATTATCAATGTCGGGTCACTTTCGGATAACGGACTGCCGCTGCTGTCGTTTTACAGCGGGAGCAAGGCGTACCTCGGCGCCATGTCGACGTCCATGGCAAGGGAGCTGTCGATGGACGGGTTTGATGTCGAGGTTATGGGCGTACGGATCGGGGCGGTGGCGACGAAGCCGGAGCTGATGACGCCGCGGGTGTTTTGGCCTTCGGTTGAGGTCATCGCGAGTGCTATCTTGGATCGAGTCGGGTGTGGGAGGGCGGTGCTGATTCCGTATTGGGGTCATGCGGTGCAGGTGGCGTTCTTGGATCTTGTGCCTGCGGTTTTGCAGGATCCGTTGTATAAGAGGATCATGGTCAAGATGAGGTCTACGGAGAAGAAGATGTTTAGCAAGGCGAAGTAAGGAACCTCAGCAATTACATGAAGGCCGAGGGGGTGGGGGGTGGGGGGTGGCCCTCAGCAGATATCAGCAGCCACCATTATGAGGGGAATATTGTAATACACTCCTCAACCGAGCACCTTCAGCTTTCACGAATGTCAGACATGACAAGGAGGAAATTATCGGTTAACATCCTGCAGTGTATAAGGATGTCTTATCACTGAGGCGAGCACCTGGCTTCATTCGGAAAGGGGTCAATAACAGGAGAGAGCGTCACTGTCGTTCTACGATGTAGAGGGATGTAAATAAGGCTCAACAGTCCATTTATGATTTAAGTTTACTATTTCATACGTCAGTCAGAGCACGAGAGCTTTGTGTTGTCTCAGCCGTTCTGGCATCCGACAGCTTGATATGGACTTTAAGAATGTAGGAGGATGATATAAGGTAATTAATTATATGGTAAAATAAGACAGGGCGTTGAGATTATGCTTCACCTCATACCATTAGCATCAAAACAAGTGTACGGGTACTCCGTTGGTAAAGTGGTTGGTGAAGTGAGTATGGCATACACCAGTCATGCACATCATGTGAGTAACCCACACGAAGAATAGAGTTGAAGTCATGGTTATCTGGTGATCCACACCGATAGATGGGCTTCATCAAACTCATCAATGATCAACGGAGCTAGGCAAGCTGTATCTGTATTATTTCCGGCATGAGCTTTTTACAACCTCATTGCGTGCGCGGCTGGTGCCACTCGTGGGCAGCCGATAACGACAGAAGCATACTACGTAGGCAAGGTCGTAAGGTAGGAAGGAGATGACAGTGTCGCATGCGGTCGTGGCGCTAGAAGCACAGACTGGCTGCTATTGGGCGTCGTATGCCACCTCCGGAGCAGGATCGGGTTGGGACTTCCTTGGTGGTGTGCGATTTGTCTGCCCGGCGATTGGGCAGACGGGAGGTGGGGAGCGTGGCGCAGATGGCAGGAGCTGACAAGCTCCAGGGCAGCAGCCAGACACCCAGATTACAGGAAATTATAGCATCCAATGCAACATCCTCTGAAGCCAGCTGGCAGGATGCAGGAATTGAAAAGTCCATACCCAAGGTACCCTAGGTAATCGTGTATAGGAGAGATAGAGATAGAGACAGGTAAAAAATAAAAAACAGAGAGAGTGACTGACTGCTGGATGAAAACGGAAGAGTCCAGATTGCACAAGGGGACACAGCAGTAAGGGTACGTACCCCAGGTATCCAGACGAAAAAGGAGGGGGATCCACTTTCTCCTTTCCGTGGTTCTTGGCGGGACGATCTATCCAATGACGCGAGGTTCCCTGAGCTGCTCGCATCCACCCAATGCCCCCCTCGCTCCCACTCTGCTGTCCCTTGCTGTGCTCTGGTTGGCTGTTCTGGAGTTGCAGTCGTTGCAGTTCCCGTCCAGATTCAGTCCAGTCCGGTCTGGTCTCTGCCATCCCCGTCAACTTGCAAGTCCCAGACCACGGCGAGCCCAGCATGAGGTGAGCAGAGAGCACACATGGCCATGGAGTGAACTGTGGCTGTGAGGGTGAGCCGGTGAGGTGCATGACAGGAGACGGCATCCCTATCTCGCTATCGAATTGCGTGGTGCTGTCAAATTGGTTTCGGTATGGAAGGCGCCTATTACCTTACCTTGATGTACCGTGTCTCCTTTCGTCCCCCGGCTCCCCTATCGCCATTGAAAAAATGCCAACTTGACCTTGACTGGGCTACCTATCCGCAACTCTGCCACCTCTCTTCCACCTCTCTCCCACCCGTAGACGTCTCCTCATCCGTATCCGTCACATCTGTCAGCTTTTTTCCCCTTCCCACACCCCCGGGGAAAAAAAAAGTTGGTTCCATAAGTTACTCGCCCCCGACGGATCCCAACTCCCTTTCCTCTCTCCCACCCACGAACCCACCCCCTTCATCCCGCCGAACGACCTTTCCCTTTCTCCAACTCAACACCCTCCCTCCGACCTAACGAACGAAGACGACAACGACGACAACCTACGATAGCGTTCGCAAGCGCCCGCGCCTTCTGTTTTTTTTTCTTCGCGAACGCCACTGACCTATGTCGCCTGCCGAGACGAGACCCTTCGTTCGACGCAATTGACCACATCCAAACTCGGCTCAACCCGTCAGGCCCTTTGTGTGTGTGTGTATGTGTGTGTGTGTGTGTGTGTGTGTGTGTGTGTGTGTGTGTGTGATCTTTGGTAGAGAAGAATCAACGTTCTTCTGCTTCCTTTGACCTTTGGGCTCAATCCCACAATCCCACACACACAATCGACCACATACCACGAGGGTAGTAGTCTCACCGTCGACTCGCCCATTGATTGCAACACCGAGGCCTAGCAAAGCAACCGCGCGCTCCGCTTCCGCTACCGCATCCACATCACACCCTCTCCATCAGCGAGTGCCGTGTCTTTCCTCTCCGCCTTCGACGCGAAGTCTGAAAACTGTTCAGTCTCAGCTTCGAACCCCCCCCTCCGTCTGCGATCAGCACTCCATAACCACCACCAAACCCGACGCCTTGCTCGAGGGAAATCTCGTCCCTGCCGCTCGTTCACGTACCGCACCCCTTCCACAATTCGCATCGCCCACGCAACCCACGTGTCAATCAGCCTTTTTGTTTTTCGCCTGCGTATGCTACTTCGATAACATACGGCTTTGGATTTGTTCGCGGTCCGCGTGTTCATCCAAAAAAAAAAAAAAGAAAAAAAAAAGAGAAAAAAAAGACAACAGCTCCATTAATCGACGCATCGCACCGCAATCGCCTTGCACACCCCTTATCCAACCCTACTAATATTGACGACACATCCTTCAACGCCACCCTTGGAGCCATCCCATCTCTCATCCGACATCTCTCCGCCACGAAACCGCCAAACACAACCTCCCTCCTTCACACAACTGCTCTGGCCACGGTGCGCCGCAGCCGCCGTCATGGATCTTTTTAGACGAGCCGCAAAGGCGACCTCGACGTCGCCGCAACTGCCTACCGCCGACGAGAAGCCTACCACAAAGGCCGCTCGCCAGAACAGATTGACCTCGCGACTTGCTTTCTTCAAAAGGCCCCTGCGACTCCGCGGAAACTCGAGCATCTCGGTACCCCTCGGCGTCGTCATCCTCTTTCCCTTGATCGTCGTCATCCTTATCCTCGTGCTCTTCGTTAGACACCCGAGCTCGCCTGGAAGGATATTGATGCCCGCAGGCGCTCCCCCTGCCATCAGGTATGCACTTGATCTCACAGTCTTCGATTGATCAATCCTAACCACGTTACGTACAGGAAAATCAGCGAAGAGCACGACAAGGTTTTCGTCACCGGATGCCTCGAGCCCGATACGAGCAGACCCAAGGCCAACGGTGCGTTTGTCGTCCTGGCCCGCAACCAGGAGTTGGAGGGCGTCATTCAATCGATCAAGTCCATCGAGCGTCACTTCAACCGCTGGTACCACTACCCCTATGTCTTCCTGAACGATGGCGACTTCAACGAGACCTTCAAGGAGGTTGTCACGAACTACACGTCTGCCCCCGTCGAGTTTGGCAAGGTCGGTCCTGAGATGTGGGGTTACCCCGACTGGATCGACCACAAGGTCGCAAAGGAGGGCATCGCGAAGCAGGGTGACGCCGCCGTCATGTACGGTGGCTTGGAGAGCTACCACGCCATGTGCCGCTTCTACTCTGGGTACGTTGCAGAGACACAAAGACCCCCCTCTCATTTCTATGCTAACGCGGCACAGTTTCTTCTACAAGCATGAGCTTCTCGCCAAGTACAACTGGTACTGGCGTCTCGAGCCCGAGATCAAGTACTTCTGCGACATCACCTAGTACGTCTGGACACTCTGATCGACCACAATTCACTTGCTAATCTCCACACAGTGATCCCTTCTGGGCCATGATCGACGCCAACAAGACCTACGGCTTCACCATCGCTGTCAAGGAACTTCGCGAGACTGTCCCCAACATCTTCAGATACGCTTCCGCCTACAAGCGCCTCAAGGGCATCAAGTCCAAGGGCTTGTGGGAGATGTTCGTCGACCCCGTCGAGAAGAAGGAAGAGCCGGTCACCGACCAGTCTCCGCTGCCCGAAGAAGTTCTGCGTGCCGATCCCAACCGCAACAACCTGCCCGACATCGACCCTGAAGCTATGGAAGGCGAGTCGTACAACATGTGCCATTTCTGGTCCAACTTCGAAATTGCCAGCCTCGACTGGTTCCGCAGCAAGGAATACGAAGAGTTCTTCGAGATGATGGACCGCAGTGGAGGCTTCTGGATGGAACGCGTAAGTCCGGACGATGCATAACCATGAAGAACTAAGCTAACACTTGACAGTGGGGTGATGCCCCCATCCACTCCTTGGCAGCCGGCGCCCTCCTCTCCCCTCGCGATATCCACTACTTCCGTGACTTTGGATACCGACACACCACTATCCAGCACTGCCCCGCCAACGCTCCAGCCCGCCAGCTGCCCAGGCAGCCCTTCCTCGAAAAGACAACTCTCGATGACAAGAAGCGTGCCGAGGAAGACAAGTACTGGGACAACTGGGACTCTGAGAAGGAGAACGGAGTTGGATGCAGATGCCGATGCGATACGGATATCGTCGACGTCGAGGGCAAGGAGGGATCGTGCCTTGCTGAATGGGTTGATGTTGCCGGTGGATGGGCCAGCCCGTAATGGCAACGACAATGCATCGCATACGTATACGATGTCACGAGTCACCGCCAGCATACGAGCTCTGGCGCCAGTCACGGAGGAAACGACATAAAAAGGGATTGTATATTGACGAAGCGGAGACGTCAGACTCCTTGTCTTCAGAAGGTTGTCTCATTAATGTTGGCACGCATGGGTGTAACGGCATTGCCATTACAGGCCTTTGCTCGAGTTCTTTGGGAGTTACGGGTTTCAAAGTTTTCGGTCACTGTCCATAATCGTTTTCTTTTTCTTTTTCTTTTTCTTTTTCCTTTTCATCAATCACACACCACAAGGAATCGCGACGCATGAGATAGAGAGGTGGGAAGCTACAGAAATGGCTGGCTCAGGCTATCCCCTGGGCCGCGCAAGTCTTTTTTTTTTTTTTTTGAAGTTGTCGAGAGCAAGGGAAGGTGGGAGAGATCGCATTCGCGATAGCGAGCGAGAGAGAGAGAGGGAGGAGACATGCTGCAGGAAGAACGAGGGTGCTAGATAAGCCCCTTTTTACCGCGCGCGCAAGGATACCAAGCTGTATGAGACGCATAAACAACGAAACATCGACGTCTGTTCTCGGGAGAGCTTTCAAAGTTAGAGAAGTGCATGCTGGAAAGCTCCAGCCTTTCCAGTGCCAATGGTATACATGTGTTTTACCAACGACAAGTGCCTCGGTGCCGTGATGCTTGCCCAGTGACAGCGAAGTATGTAAACAACTCAAAGGTTCCATTTAGACCAACCCCAGCCAAGGTCAGCCGGAGTCCAGAGTTGGAACCTGCTGCTGTTGAGTGAGTCTTATCCAGCAAGATATCCAAGGAGCTTCGGAACAGTGTAACTCATTCCCTCTCCTCTTGGATTTATAACCTAAATACTTGCCTGCTAAGAGTGAGGCTGACTTGTCGTAAGAAGCCGAGAAAGGAAATGACTGCAGAGTTTCATGTCCACTCCACGCTGCGGTGAACTGCAGCGATATCCGCCCCCCCCTCCGCGGGCTATTTCTCTCTTCCTTTCCCGGTTGTATATTCATCAGTACGAATGAGGATTGCTTGATCTGGAAGCCAGCCTACTACGGTACGGTGTGTGGAGTCCTATGTAAATGACTAGAACTTACGCCAGATGGGACTCCCAAATCTCATTATTAAAATGAACTACAAGATACTACTACAAGCTGATGAAGGCAACCTTCCAGATTGACTTGCCCACGTCTAACCGAAAACCCCTGGTCACAACTTCATACATGTAGGGAAACCATTGTCTGCTGAACTTCTGAGCCTTTGTCATTTGTGATATTTTACAATTCCTCATTCTATATTCGAACACGGAGCTAAACAGCGCATCCACGCTCGTCTCATTTTATTTCATTGATTCAAGGTGCTGACCGAGCTACATCCAGCGTTGCCAACCTAGCAGACCCATGTTTTTATGCACAACATCGGTCCCTTAGGGAGAAGGCCGAGGTGTTGAGGGTAGTATCCTCGGACTTCAACATCCGAGCAAACGTATGACAGAGGCCGAACAAGTTGACTTCCACATGATACTGAATTACAAGTCTATACCAAGGCAAGTCTACATCTACCACGACGGATCCGCCGCGTCCGTGACGGCTCCATGACTGGCATCACCCACCAGCCTCGCATACTTGCCCAAAGCACCCCGCCTCACATGCGGCAAAGGCGCCTTCCACTCCTTCCTCCGCCTCTCCATCTCCGCCTCATCGACATCAACAGTGTCAATCCGATTCGTCTCGCCGTCGATGGTAACCGTGTCTCCGTTCTTCACCAGCGCAAGCGGTCCACCGACCGCCGCCTCGGGACAGACGTGGCCGATGATGAAGCCGTGGGACGCACCGCTGTACCTGCCGTCCGTCACGAGCGCCACATTGTCCAGCCCGGCGCCCATGATAGCCGCGCTGGCACGGAGCTGCTCCGGCATGCCCGGCCCGCCCTTGGGACCTTCGTACCGGACAATAAGAACGAGGTTACCGTCCTCGCGGCGGATGGAGCCCGCCGACAGCGCGACGTTGAGCTCGTGCTCCTTGTCAAAGACACGGGCCTTGCCCGTGAAGGTGAGGCCTTCCTTGCCGGTGATTTTGGCGACGGCGCCTTCGGGAGCGAGGTTTCCGCGGAGAATACGGATGTGGCCCGTTGCTTTGATCGGGTTCGAGAGCGGGCGGATGATCTTCTGGTTCGGATCGAGTGAGGGCCAGTCTGCCACGTTTTCGGCGAGTGTGCGGCCCGTTACTGTCATGATGGAGCCGTCGATGAGATTGGCTGCGACGAGCATCTTCAAGACTGAGGGCGTGCCGCCTACTTTGTAGAGATCTTCCATGTAGTACTTTCCTGACGGGGCGAGATCGGCCAGGAAGGGTATGCGGTTGCTGGTGCGGTCAATATCGTCGATGGTCAGGGGTACATCGGCCGTGTTGGCCATGGCGAGGAAGTGCAGGACACCGTTGGTGGAACCGCCGAGGATCATAGTCAGGACCAGGGCGTTCTCAAAGGCGGCTCGGGTCATGAGCTTGCGAGGGCGGAGGTCCTTCTCCATGGTGATCTTGATAGCCGCGGCGGCGCGCTCGCATTCGCGGGCCTTTTCCGGGGATAGGGCGGGGTATGATGAAGATCCGGGGAGCGACAGACCCATTGCCTCGATCGCAGTCGCCATGGTGTTTGCCGTATACATGCCTCCGCAGGCACCGGCACCAGGGCAGGCGTGCTGCTCAATGTCGTCGAGGACGTCAGAGGGCGTGCGGCCTTCTGTGCCGGGGTTCGTCTTTGCGTGAAGGCGAT
Organism: Colletotrichum phormii; assembly: GCF_030913505.1. Taxonomy (NCBI): domain Eukaryota; kingdom Fungi; phylum Ascomycota; class Sordariomycetes; order Glomerellales; family Glomerellaceae; genus Colletotrichum; species Colletotrichum phormii. Next base: position 1,197,941 of record NW_026851456.1, read on the forward strand.
CGTATGTGAAGGCACCGCTAGCCTCGTAGCAGGTGCTGATGTTGATGGGCTTCTCGAGGAGGTCGGAGTGGCCCTTCATAATGGTACCGCCGTAGATCATGATAAAGGGGCGGTTGTGACGCGCGGCGGCCATGATGGTTCCCGGCATGTTCTTGTCGCAACCCGGGATGGAGATGTTTGCGTCGTGGTGCTGTGCGCAGGTTACGGATTCGATACTATCGGCAATGATTTCGCGGGTCTGGAGGGAGAAGCGCATGCCTGGTAGTGTAAGTCAGTGTTTGCCGTATGAGAATTGCAATGAAGGGTGGGATAACTTACCTTCACCTCCCATGGTGATGGCGTCTGACACGCCCACGGTGTTGAACTGCCAGCCGAGCATGCCCTGCTTCTCAACAGCCTTCTTGACAATCTTGCCGAAGTCGAGCACTGTTCCCGCGTCAGCCTTATTGTATCATCTCTGGGGCCCTTTCTCCCAGATAGGGATCTTCTTACGATGCGTGCTGTGCCGTGTTAGTTGAAGCCACCTCTTGACAACCAACCACTTCAGAAGGGAAGACATACTTGCAAGGATTGCCCTCCCACCACACTGTTGCAATACCAACATGCGGCGCCCTCTTCATCATGTCCTTGTTCGGCACGCCAGCGCCGTACAGCATGGCCTACAACATCGTGAGCTTCTATTTCCCGTGAACTTTTGACAACCCCGCGGTAACACCCCGCATCGGCCTCAACCCCGCATTCCCCAACTTTGCTGTAACACAAGAGACGATTCAACGAAGGCTTTGCGTACCTGTGCACCGGGAAAGTCATGTTCCCTTGTGATTGTGTGCGACCACCGGTTGAGTTGTCCTTCAATGGGGTGCTCCTTGAACTGGATGTAATCGTGGCTGTCCTTGTAGCTGGTCTCTTCGGCATCACCTGGACCGTGGCCTGCTTGGTCTGCGCTCATCGTGAAGACTTCTAGGGGGCGTATACGGCTATTCGATTTAGTGGAAGAAGACAATTGCGTCAGTTCGCGTTGACTCGTTTGGGCTACAGAGTCGGGAGGGCCAAGCTTTTCCAAAATGCTGAAATGATGCCGGCGCAAGAAGGGAGGGGAAGACTGTCAACAAAAGACCATGGAAGGGAGAAAAATAATCAATGAGCAGCAGTAGACGCGGGGAAGGGAAAAGGGCTACTGGGGGCGGCAATTTCTTTTTGAACTTTGTTTCACCCACCACACGCATCCGTTCTGTGTACATACCACTACCATGTAGCTCAAGAGCGAGAGCACAGCTCCCGGCAGCGACAACGGCAGCCAAGGTTCACAATGCGGGGAAAGTCAACAGAGCTCGTTGCTTTCTTCCTGTTCCTCAATAGGCTACCGGCAGGGACATCGTCAGGCGCTCCACCAGAAACCTCGGGGACGGATCCGCTCGGGACGCCATTGGAATGAATCCATTGCTGCTTAATGCGAGCGATCCTATTGGGAGGGCTGCCGACGGAGACGAAGCGGCTCGCAGCTTTCGGTCGGGTGATCCCGGCGGCGCCGGAGGGGAATCGGGGCATAGTCCGCGGTTGGGAGTGGAGCAATACTCAATTGACTTTGCGGGTGAATAAGACGGGATGGGACGTGTCGAAGAAGGGTAAATGAGATGGAGAATGACCCATTGACGAATGACGGGTATAACGGAAAATGAACTGCGATGGAGTTGTACGGCAACGGGCCAGCTTTTCAGGGGCCAACTGAGAAGTGAAAAGGGGAATACGGAGAGACATGGACTGATCAAGAGACCAGCTTCATCAAGAAAGCATCGTCACTAACGGCATTCTCTCCGACTAAAAGCATGTCTCCCACGCCTCACAACTGGCGATGCCGCAGTAGAGAATGTGCGTACAAAACGTCAAAGTACGGCAAGCGAAAGGCCGGCCGGTTGGGCAATTGGATGACGCCAGTCCGTGGGACACGCAAGGGCTTCTCGCTGCTCGCGGATCTGCCCACGCTATCCCTCCTCGCTATCCTGTGTGCCTGTGTCCTTAGCTCGCGTTAGTGTTGACGAGATGCACAATGCATTCGTCTTGACTGGTTCCTGGACTTGTGTCGTAGCTAGGTGCTGGTTCACACTCGGGTTGTGGGAAATCGTGCTGTGCTGTCCCCCACCTAAAGTACGTTCCAATCATAGTAGAGGCATTTGTCGTACGGGATTCAATGGGTCGAGTCTCAATGCCGGTGCTGGCCCCGGCCCCGGCCCCGGCGAGATGAGTTCAAGCCGCTCCGCAGTGTGGTCGCATCTTCAGAATTAGATTTGTCCACAGCATGCAGAATAGTTCCGAGAACTGTTGAGCCACGCTGCTCACTCGTGCGACATGCCGCACACATGAGCTGTTGGTGCAACAATGACCTCGTCCCGGTTTAAGATCTCGCACAGCCTACAAGGCTGGAGATCTGCCGGGACCCAGGCTAGTCCCGACTCCCGGAGGCGGGGCCCAACCGGCTCGCGGTTCGGAGATCGAGGTCCTCGGGGCATTTTGGCACGAGAAAATCTGGAGATGATCGTGGCAGACGGAGTCTCCGCTAGATGGGGGTCCTCCCGTTAAGCCTCCCCGCATCCCAGGCTTGAGCGGTCGACAGTCTGTCTGGGCGTGGAGAGCGCTGCAACGTCGTGAATCTCTTTCCCCCGCCCGTTGCTACACTTGCTGTGTGTAGTATGCATGTAAGTCGTAAGTGTGTGTGTGTGTGTGTGTGTGTGTGTGTGCTCATATGCACGCAATACCAGCCACTACACCACCACCAACTGCGTAATCTTGAAGTCAACCGAGAAGGACGTGGTCGTCCGCTCTAGTAGGGTTTCGATTAGAGAAACAGCAATCGTGCCAAGGCCCTGTCGTGTTGCGAAAGTTCGGACACTGAACGGCGAGAGAGGGGCATCTCCCTGGCGTCTCTCACCAGTGGGATGGGATGGCACTCTGTTTGACACTGCGTTTGGATCGGCGAGGGGGAGGGGGGACGCTGGCGATGAAGTCATGCTTTTCCTCTCGCTCGTTTCAATGTGCCTTAGTGTTGGAAGGCAGAGGGAACAGCAATGGAAGGGCGTTCGTCGAGACTCGAGGGGTGCCGGCCTTCTCTCTCTTTCGTCCGACCTATCCGCCCAACTCTACTCGTTTCGAAATCCAGACGGATGGCGCAGCTCATTACGAAGCTTCCTCCTTGGACCTTCACCCCCCTCCTTTCACCATCCTTCTTCGTCCCTCCTCTCTCGAGCCAAGCCATGCCATGCTCTGCCTTGCTCCCTGCTTGGGGGTGTGAGAAACAAGTCCAGGGACCATACTTGGCTGGCGTCTGTTCCAACAAGGCCGAAACCATTTATGCTTCAAGAGTTGGGAGGAAAGAAGGTTTCGGAGGGTGTCAAAAAAGCAGAGCTTTGCTGATCAAGGCGGACCGACGAAACCTTGGGATCTTTGGACGTTTGGGCTGAGTGATGATAAGGTAAGGTAGGTGATTGAAGGTACCAGAGGAAAGGAGGAGGAGGAGGAGGAAAGGAGGAGGAGGAGAGGAGGAGAAGGAGGAGGAAAGGAGGAGGAGGAGGAGGATGAGGAGGAGGAGGAGGAGGATGAAGGTTGGGACTTGGGAGGGTGTGAAGGGGGGAACTCTGACCGCGCCAGTACGTACCTCAATCTCAACCTCAACTTCAAAAAGATAGTCGCGGGTACGTACACATGGCTGGCCTTGCCTTCCGCACAATTCACGGCCCCGTTGCTATTTCCAACTTCACACGAAGAGAACAAAGTACGTAACTTTCGTCCTAGAAAGACAGGGTGCCGTGAGTGTCTGCGGTCTACAACCTACGGGGACGGGACACTGCACTTTGCCGCGAGGGAACAATTGCCGATGGTGAACCCCTCTTCTGCATCTTGCATCGCATCTACATGACGCTATTGACGGTTTGATCATGTATGTATGGGCGTGTCCTTCGAAGCGCTTGTCTGGAATCGGGAACTAGAAACTGCAACTTGGATCGTCAAAGCACATGTCAGACAAACGTCAACAAGCTTCACTCGACGACTTGTTACCCTAATCTGGACAGGGATTGAGAGATCGTATCAGTATCGAAGCGATTCACCAATGTCCAAACAAACACACACACGCTTGGACATACGCATCGCTTCCTTCTCTCTTCGTATTCCTTCTCTCTCAGCTGCAGCTGTCATGGCACACGAGAGTCAAGCGTTGATAACACGTAGGTAGGTAGATAGCAAGTCACTGCGGGAGAAACAAGATTTCTCAAAACTCTGATTTCTCGATTCGCCGTTTTGAAGAAGGGAAAAAAGCAAAAGCCAACGCGATCGTCGTCTGCATGAATCCCGCAGGACCCCAGGGGCCGCTCTAATGTACAAAAAACTGCCGTAACAAGTTGTTTCGGAATAACCCCACGATTGCGAGGTTTTTGTGGTTCGTGGTCATCACTTCATTTCTGCAAAGTGTGGAAAAGATGCCTTCCCGAGAAGATGAAAGAAATGTTGTAAATGTCCTCCTCCGCACTGCCAGTCGTGCCCAACCATCCCGTTTCAGGAATGTAGCGTTCAATCCCCTTCGCATGCCTCGGTGATGGCCTCGTTTTGTCCCCCAAAAAGTCGATAGAAGATGAAATGAAGAAATGGAAGAAAGGGCGGCTCCTTTCCCCTCCTGAGCAATCCCCCCTTCCTGCGCCGAATAGCGCCCCAACAGTTCGCAGCCATCCGGTCGTATGTGTTCGTGTACGATGAAGATGGAAAAAAAAAAAAAAAAAAAAAAAAAAAAGAGGTTTGGCCAAAGACAAAGAAAACGAATTTCTCATAAAAGGAGAAGCCAACAGAAGCGAATAACAAACCCGCGGCTTGATGCTGTAGTCTTCTTGTTCCACTTCAGGAAGACGCAGAACCTCAAGCAAGAATCAGACACTCAAAGTGGTAAAGTAATACACTGGTAGAATCAAAGTGTTGGCTCAGTCGGTGCCGAGTTGCTTAGGCGCCGACTCGTGATTCCTCCATGCGTCTCACCAACTCGCGCTCACGGGGAGAACGCGGGTTGGCGTCAATGCCAAGAATAGCAGAGATGCGAGTCTTGTCTTGAGGTCTGTCGTAGCTATCGCGATCCAGGTTGTCGGGGCTGGAGGTGGGTGTGATGGGTGTGCTGGCCTGTTGCTGGTTGCAGCATGCACCGTTCTGCCATGCCTGCTCCAACATAACGGGGCTTGCACCCGGGCCGTAGTCGTTGGCAACAGCGGCCCAGAACGAGGCGCGGTGTGCAGTGTAAACGGATTGGAGGCGGTTCATGTCAACGTGTTGATGGCTGACAATGGACTGAGTAGAAGGAAGAGCGCACTCCAGACGCAGCGGTGGCGTCATGGGGAGGCTGCCGGACATGGACTGGAAGGTGGCGGAGGGGAGAGCCGCGCTGCGAGGCTCAGGGAGAGGTGTGGGGTATCCGCGGGTGGGGGAGGCGGTAGGAGGTGGCAGTGTCATGCAGACCGGCTTGGGGAGAATGGCGGGAAGTCTGGGAGAAGCTTCGTGGCCCATGATGCTGGGAAGTTGTATAGGGGCGGGCGAGTGAGGGGCGTAGCTGGTTGAGCTGCCTGGGGGAGAGACCGAACGAGGAGTCGACTCTCGGAGGGAAGAAGGCATCGTCGGCTGCATGACAGGTGAGTGGGTGGTGGAAGAGCCAGAAGAGACCGAGGTAGCACGCTGCTTGCGTCGGTTGCTGCCATGGCTAAGCTGATGGTAGTGAAGGCGGCATGCCAGCTCAGTCTTCTTCAAGTGAGCGGCGATGTGCTTGTAAGGCATCTTCTGAAGACGAGTCTGAAGCAGATAGACTTCCTGTGTGTGGTACAGTTAGACAATGGTCTCACACATGTGACTCTGAATGGCAGCAGTCCCCAAGACTGTGAGTGAAACATACCTCATCCTCGCTCCATGCTCTGCCTCCTCCGGTTGAAGCCGCCTTGCGGTTCTTGGTGATTCCATATTCATGACGATCCATGGCGTCGGAAGTGGGAGTGTAGGTGGCCGTGTGAGGCCCCAATTGCATCGTGGGAGACATATTTGCTCGTTAAATCGTTTCGGAACAGTCGATGTTGCGTCGTTGTACCTCTCAGAAGTAGAGGTAAACTCTTGGGGTCTCTCGGTGGAGAATCTTCACGCGTTACGTTGTTCGCGGTGTCCTGGAAGCTGGGTTTGATAAGAAGAAGCAGAAACTTGCTGCCAACGAATCGAAGGTTAAAAAGTTGATTGTTGTTGAAAAAAGGTGGTGTCCCAGCCGGAAGCTCGCAACAACGAAGTCGGCTTTCTGCAGATCCGTCAAGGAGAAAGGAAACGGATAGGCGAGTGAGGGAAGGTCCCAAAGAAGTGAAGTGAAGTTCGTTTGTTTGAATAAACCGGATAGGTCAAGATATATTGACAAAAAAAGGTGGTGTTCAAGAAGCGTAGTCAAATGAGTGTGTGCAGCCAAGCCAGTTGGACAATGAAGGAAAGTAAAAACCCTAGCTGCGGGAGAAGAAAAGAAGGACACGCAACTGCGCTTCAAGAAGACGAAGAAAAGGGATGTTGATGATAAACCCAAGTTAGGTAGAGAAGGTAACAGAAAGATGAAAAAGTTCGAGATGGGGGGAGAGGGGGAGGATAAAGTAATATTGCAGCCACAGCCAAAGTTGGCCCTGGGTCCCAGTCTCTTCTCAGTTTCTGTCTGACAACTGGCAGGACGAGACAAGACGGGACCAGCTCTACCAGCATTAGACCGTATCTGTCCCCGTACTTAGACAAGGCACCACTCACACACGCGCCCAAAGAAGAAGAGCGGGTAGGCAGGCATAGCAAACATTGCCTCATCATGTTCGGGTGCTGGTACATGCAGGACAAGGGGGGGGGGGTAGCACACCGTCAAGTCTAGCCCTGTTGCAGATATTCAGCAGTGAAGCCAGCCAGACCCTGGAGAAGATGGAGTGGATGTGACAGAATTAGCAGAGCATAACGTTTGGTCTGATCCGCCTGGTCTGCTGCCATCCCCATTTTCTGAAGGGAAAAAGTAAGAAAAAAAGAGTGTGTGTGAGACCCAGAAGAGAGAGTGAGAGAGAAACCAAGACCAGGCCCGGCAACACTTGTGCAAGCCACACCCTGTTTGACCACACCCCTGTACGTAACTTGTTCGAGGGCAGGGCCAGAAAGAGGAGACGGACGAGGAACAGGCATGGGTGCGAGATTATGGATCCGGTGAGAGACGAACGTGCGTCTCAACCGGCCGCCATGATGGATCGAGAAGAGAGCAGCCAGAGTCGAGTGGCGCCCGCCAATAGACAAGCCAAAGTAAAATTGGAAGATTGCCCGCAACGAGCTGTAGCCTCGGAGGCTCGGATGCAGGTTGAGCATAGACCAAGCCTAGGGCCCCCAGAGATGGAGCTCTCATTGAAGACTCGAAGAGCAAACGAGAACAAGAGAGATTAGGAAGTTGGAACAAGAGGCTCTTGACATTTGTGAACCTGGAACATGGTAAAGGAAAGCCACCAAAGCCGTGCAGCGTAGCGTCCCCGTTACCGAAAAGAGCGGTGTCGTGCCTCCGATTTGTTTCTTCCCCTTCTTCGTCAACAAGGGGAGAGTGTGCCTGCCCCGAGGCCTGGGCTCCAATTCCATGCAGATTCAGTTCAGAGCCTCAACTTGGCTAGTTTGTTGCAAGCATCTGGATGACCCGCCAGCTGGTTTTGGTTTCGGCCACGGCACATGGTCGGTGGATCTTGTTCATGACCGATGAGGAGGGACTTTAGAGAATTCGGTCCTCTCTCTCTCTACTAAGGTAAGGTAAGAAAGGTATGGATACTCGTGTTGCGCGCGTGGCAGAGCGCCGCATAGTATGGGGCTTGGGATGGCGTGGCATGGCATCGCCGAAGGCTGTTTTGGAAAGTTACGTAACTTGAGTCAAAAACAAACCATTGATCCCTCCCGAGCCCGAGACCTCGACAGAGTTGACACCGTCACGCTGGGTCGGGTGGCTTGCAACAAGGAAGAGGGTGTTACTATTTGCGGCCGACATCTAGTCTCAAGTCGCGATAAGCATACGTCTGCTCGCTGTCAATCTCGCGGAGGCATTGGCGAGGATAAGGGAGGGGGAGCAACGCAAAGGAAGGGGAATGGCTGCAGCGTTTTGGGGCTCTGCGTAGGTTTGCGGTCTCGCACTCTTGCAGAGGGGATTCTTGGAACAACGATAGCGAGGTATTCGTGGGAATAGTTGTTGAGGAGTACCCCGTGAGTCCGTACTGCGTACAGATAGGCTGGACAAGGCAGAGAGAGAGGCAGGGGCTCTGCGGGTACGCGAGGCATACATTCGCAGCATATGCCCAATTGAGAGGGAAACGGGGTATTGAGCAGGTTGCTTTCCTCGTCTCGGTCTCGTATGGTATAGCGCGCGTGTACGAAGTATTGTACGTGCGGTGCGGACGGTGCGGACGGTGCGGTGTGCGGTACAAGACGTTACTGCGTATTTCCATTGCGTAGGTTGCGATGTGCAGTAGGATGAGGAGAGGGACGCGCAGGCTGCATTGCAGCATGGTCGTCGCATGGCCAGTCCTCAAGTGCCGTTTTTGGTGAGGAGCGGGAACTGGTCGTAAGGGCGGCAGGTTGTTGATGCTGCCGCTGGTGTTGTCCAGATTGTTGCGGGCAGTCGTCGTCCTGACGGGATCGTGACCCTGTGTCTGAAGGTTGTGTGAGGATGTCTGTCTGGCGTTTGACGGCGGGGTCAAGCGATGGACGGTACGTGTTACAGAGGCGCGCCTGCGACTGCCATTGGCCCGTTTTCGCGGCAGCCCCTGAGCCTTCCTTGCGCTTGCGAGTTGCGCACACAGAAAGGCAAGGCACGCTAAGTGGCTACTAGTCCGCATTGGGTTTGGGACAAGTCAGGAACAGAAACCGCCATTACCCCGGTCAGCCTCGCAACCGCAATTGGTACGTAGATACGTATCGGTTCCCGAGGCAAGAGAGCTTCACAGGGCAGTTTCCACCTCATTGCGAACCACCGGTGCGGCGGGGCCGAAAACCCCTGTCCATTGTAACCGTCCTTTTGTTCACAGTGAGTGATCTATTGTGTTGTGTCTATGGATACACTACCACAGTCAGTCAGTTCTCGAGGCTCGGGGCTCCTTGACTTCGTCCCACGTCGTCTTCTACTAGGCCCCGTTGCGGCTTGCCGTGTAAGAGCCTCCTAAATGGGAACAATTGCGCCAGAGCCGCCCCTACCATATCGACAGGCCCAGATGCCAACCCGGCTGTGTGGTTTGATGTCAGGGCTCTCCCCTTCAACAGTAGCGCCATCCTGTCTGGGACACCGAGAATCCTTACGGATATTCACTACCAGCTAAGAAACTTTGAAGGAAGAGACAGGTCCTTGGCTTCGTTGCCCTGATAAACCATGACACGACTGACGACTGTATTCGTAGACTCTTCCCATGGTCCCATCTGATCGACAGTTCTGGCATCCCTACTTCGGACCCCGCGCGACCTTGTCGAAGCGAAGCGATGTGATGTGATGGCGTGTCCAGTCCAGGCGTCTGGTGTCTGGTGTCCTTGGGTTGTGCGGTACGAAGTAGAAGCATAGGCGTTGGCATCTGTATCGAAACATGAGGCTGTTTCTTGTTCGTCCCTCTCTGACGCCGCCTCGGCACTTGCGCTCTGAGACTGACAATTTTCAGCAGGGCGTGGTGGTTCACGGTGCACTGCGTACTTGGTGCAAAGTGCTCGCTCATCACCGATCAAAAACTAGGTAGATACTAATTGCTGCGTAGAGTGCCTGTCCATCTATTCTCCATATGTGGCATTGCTATGGCAGTCATTGGATCACCCGGCACAGCGGCATGTTTGTCTAAATTGACTGCCCTACACTACGATGCCATCCCAGGCTGGTATGCATTCGCCGCATTGCAACTTGAATTGCCCACATCCATCCGCAGCCGCAGCCAAACTTAGCACACCCCTCATTCGGGCGTCATTAAAAGTCTCCGTACCTTATATGAGGGAAACCTACGGATAAACACGGACGGACGCTATTCATAAGACTTGACATTGGATAATAAACCTTTTCAGACACGCACTCTATCATCGGCATCCCAACGTGGCCTCTCTCTCTCTCTCTCACACACACACACACACACACACACACTTTTCTCTCACAGTTGGTTCACGGACCACTCAGTCAGTCACTTTCTCTCCGGCAGTCACAAGTGACAAGTTGACAAAATAAATGAATTTGTTCTACCGCCATTCACCTGTAGGGCAGGCACTGGCAGGTTTGTCGAAAAAAAGGGTTTCTCCGATCCTGACTCCTCGAAAGTATCCTCCCCCGCCTTCCGTGGGTACCGAGACGCACCAAAACATTGAAACTCGCACCACTTTCCTGCCAAGATGTGGAGAGAGCAATAAAAGCGCTTCACCTGTTTTCGTAACGAAAGCACAATTAAAGGGAGAGGGCAGGTTTTCTTCGTATGTACAGAAAAATCTCTCCAGAGGGCCAGGGGGGTTTGAATGTAGAAGGGGGGGGGTCTAGTTTCCAGAGGAGGGGGACTCTGCTCGTTTTTGCTCGTCTAGCCGTGATCATTTGGGAATCCCAGGCCGTTGTTGCCTCTTGGTGAATTTCCATGTCCTGGGCCCAAGTCCCTTGAAACTCGTTAGCAAGCAGGCGCAATTTCACCCACGTCTCAGCCCTTTCCCTCTTGGTCGCCCTTTCCCCCTGACGGCCTACGGTACGTACCGAAAACGCGTGGCCCCCACATTGAGTCCTGTACGTTCCTATCCGTACCTAAGGCCCCATTACTCAGGGCTTGAGCCACTCACAGACTACACACGCCGCCCGCAAACTGACCACAGCCAATCAAAAGTGTGGCTGTCAGCTTCACCTCAGACCTCTTTTTTCGTCCTTCTTTCTGCCCACACCCGGGAGGGACTTCGTCACCCCTCTGTGCCCTCCCGAAATCCCCCTCCATTTTCCACCACTCACCTCTCTTCCCGACGACGTCTCCCAAAAACTCAGACAGACGCACGCTGCGAACAGACAGCCGACCATCCACACCCTCCCCTTCCCATCCTCTGACCGACGGGACGAACATGGATTGCAAGAAACAACAGAGGGGCCCTAATGCAGGAAACCTTATTTGTTTCTTAACAGATCTCTGCTGAAACTGAATCTGGCTTGCACCATGCCACCATGCCACCATCTCGTTTCCGCTTCCAGGCACTCCCCTCCAAACGCTCTCTACTACCGGCGCTCTCTACGGTGTATTAGTCTCTACCTTACGAATACAGAGTACGGATACCGATACACTACGGATACCGTCTGGCGTGAACTCCGTCCATCACACGCTCTCTTTCAGGTCCGCAGCCCTTTAATCGTCGTCAATTAAGCCTCCCTCACTCATTCTCCTGCTGCCGCCCGCCGAAAGTCACGGCCGAGAGTCTGGGCGGGCTGGGCCACACCACACAGAGTTCAACATGTCTGAGCCAAACCTCGGCCTCGGGCCTCCAACGTCTACCTCATCAGGGATAGGATTCGTCTGATCTTTTCGCCCTTCCAGCCTGTCAAACCAAACTACTGGCACGCTGCCTAACCTGACGGACGGGTCCACCGAGTCATAGACCGTCCTCTGCCATCCATCACGATTCACAGATCGCAATTTACATCCTACAGAAGCAGAAACATTCTCGCCGCCGCAGCACTAATAGAAACAGGCCGTTCCCTGGGTGGCTTCACTCAAAATGAGAAAGCCGAGCCACCATCGGCGCCATGGAGATCGAAACACGGCCCGTCACCGCCGCGGGCTGCTCGTGGCCCCCAATTCTCCGTGGCAAAACCATGACTTGCGGCCGTCCGCTCCGGGACTTTTCCTTCTCTTTGCGCGTTGCGCACAATGAACATCCTCCGGCCGCCCGTTTGGCCCCCGTCCCGCAAGACTCAAGCTCTAGCAAAACCACAATGCTGAGCGGAGGTAAACCATGATTGATTATCCTCTCGAGCGTCAACCCCGGCACCAATTAGGTTCCGCCATCCAGGCTCCAACGTGTAACCTGGCGGCCCTACCAATCGAGGTCCCTGATCGCCCAAAATCTCCCCCCAGCATGTGAGAGCCTCCATCCAGCCAAGGAGGTTCAGAAACAAAGGGCCTTACCCCTCCATACGACCAAGACGAGGGGGCAACATATCACGGGGCGGATGCTCATCATCCGGACCATCAGCGGCCAGTAAACTTTTCGCCAGTAATGTGGGAAGAGAGCAGGCAGACTCAATATCGGAATAACTGGGGTATTGAAGGGATCGCCCGCATCCCGCGAGCCCAGAAGCGCCCGCATTCATACCTATCCGGTGGGAAATGCAGACCAAGTATCCGTAGGTCTCCGTCTCCGATTCTCCCAGGAGGAATCGCCAAACGTCACGTCCCCTTTCTGCCGCTCTGCCATCTCATCTCCAATCTGGTGATGGCGGTAATGATCTTCGGGAAGCCCATCAACCGAGGATAATGGTCGACGGGCGCGAGTGTGGTTGGTGGAGTTGAGATGTCATAGAGACACAAACGGCCGCATTAATCGAACCCGTGGTTCGGATTCGCGTCAGGATCCGCCCACCTTACCTGGTGCTGGAACCGTACCGGACTCGACTAGATGAACAGTGACGCCCGGTTCCCTGACAGAAGCTTGGCGATACTCTTTTCGTCTGATCTCTCGACCGATGGATTGGGGCGGCCCCACACTCAACGGTCCTGCAACAGTACAAGTGCATCCACGGAGGACGGAGGCTAAGAAGAGCGAGATTACAGGTCCCGGCTTTGACACTGTCCGCTGCACACACCGTTCAAGATCAATACCTACTACCTGATGGGTCAGGTGTACTACAACTGCTGGACAAATAGGTACGGGGGGCATACTAATCACTATCTGGAGAGTGACACAGATTCCGCATTGGCTCGACGAAATTACCCGACATGGTGCAGAAAAATGCCTGGAAATGGAACGTCGCCCGTACGGTGTACCCAGCTTGTTCCGCGTGTCTCGCATTACTCGGCCGAGTGAATACACTTACGTGGAGGTTGGCCGGCCCAGCCTTGTGGGTCAGTGCTTCTACTTTGCATCAGGGCGTCCCATGCGACTTTCTCTCCGCTTTGCTTCAACCTAGGGCCCTGAAATACATAGGGGGCTGAGCTTCTCAAGCAAAAGGGATTGCAACGGAGATATCCAGCGGCCTTCCCAATTGTTCATGTCGCCACGGATCGTCGTTGGATCGCCTGGTCGTCGGCCGTCTCAGCAAACTTGCATGAATCCTCTTCGTCCAATGTCTTCAGAGCGGCACTTTGGGAGAAAACATCAACAGACTCGACAAACTTGCTCGCGACGGGCACTGGCCAGCGTTCCGATTCACGGCTTGGCCGAGCCCAGGGCCACTATGCGCGAAGACGTTGTGGTGGACGTGTCTTCAGTCATCTGTTGCCCAAGAGCCGCGAGTCTCAAACAATTGGTGCCGGAACCCTGCGACCAACATCGTTTCACAGCTGGGGTCTCTCATCGCGACCTGCCAAGGAGGCATAAAGTCTGTCCATGTTCGGAACGAACATGCACGTTCTGGCAAGGAAAGGATGGCGTCACGGAGTCTGATTGCCCTACGCGCATGAAAGCGAGAGACCGGATGGCAGTAGACGTGGCCGGGTCAGGGCTTGTGAGGCCGTTTTAGGTTACCTGTCGACAACATGAAGCTAGACGACAGCATCCAACATGAGCTTGGCATGAACCTGGGGCTCATCTTTTTGGTGGTCATGGGGCTCATCCTCACGCCTGGTGCGATCTGGGGTCGTTGCCAGGGTCGGGCGAGCCACCTTGTTTCGTCGCCTCTTTTTCGGTGTTTGAAACAATTCTTGTCTTGGGGGACTAGCAGCGTCGTTTTTGTTTTGGCGGTCAAGCTGCGTAGGGTACCGCTTACGTGGGTGGGCGGAATACGCGGCCAATTGTTAGAATGTGCCCGGCGGTCAGCCTCATCACTCTATCTACGTCTCTCTCTCTTTCGCTGTCGTGACGAGCACACAGATTCATTCACGATACGACTCTCGTGGAGCAGCAAGTGGAGAGGGGTGATGCCGATGGACCGCGGCATCTCGGGCACCCTGGTCTCCCCGTCCCGATCTGGCCACGGCCTAGTGGAACCCCAAGCGCCCGGAACCGATTGCAACCGTGCACTTCTGAGGCAGCTCGGTCTCCAGGATCCCGGTATCCCGGCACCAACCCTCTCCCGATGTGACCTGGGAAAAGACGGGCCTTCGGTCCGCTGCCGTGAAGTTGCTGGCTCCCGTTCCCCGTCCCGGATGATTACGAAAGCTGGCCAGGCCGCGGGCTCCGCACCTCGGCATCATCGGAGGACCAGTACCGCACGGAAACCTCGGGGTGTTGGGCAAGGCATTTCCGCGGAGTCGTCCGTTGCATCCAATCCCCCTCAATTGACCAATATGGTTTCTCGACCGCCTGTTGTAGTGCAAAGGATTCCCGAACCCAGCCAGATTATCCTTAGAGCAAAGCATCAAAACTCAGTTGAACACCCAGGTGTCTTTCCAAACAGAGCCTCGAGCGCAATCTGACTCTTTCATTCTGACATGAACGCTGGGACAGCGGCAAGAAGATGCAATGCCCACAATGGGCACGCTCCCAGGTCTAGCGTCGCGCACTGTTGGACCACGACCACGTCTGTGAGCGGTCCAACGCACAGGGAGAGGCGTCATCACAAGTTGGAGATGACGAGTAACCCCTAGTCTGGATGAACTCACCATTGCAGAGCCGCGGCTGATGAGCAGCGACATGATGTTATCCCAGGGGCTGAAAATAACAATGAGCGAGACGTATTGAGGATTGGTTTTGGCTCGTCCGACAGGCAATTAGTCGCGCAAACCCATTCAGATGTATTCAACATTGCTGCAACCATGTCGTCCGGTTTCCACAATGCCAACGTCACAGCCTAATCGCCTCGAGACGGGGCGGAACGGTACATGCAGCGACGATGGAAGAGGCAAGGTACTCGTCAACAGTCGAGGTACTGTACGTACCGCGCAGAGTCCGATGTTGTGGTCGGTGTCCACCAGCGGTACCGCTAACAAGAGGTACATGAAGCGAGGATCAAGTACTTGGACCATGCAGACGGTACATGGAGTACATGTAGTTCAAAAAGGCTGTCAGAAGGACAATTGCGACGAATACCTTCTTTTGATTTTTTTTCCCCTATACCTTGGACCTTGAAAGCAGCACGGAGCACATTTTACAACATTACAGACATGGGAAGCTCAATTGAAAAGGGAGATCGGTGGAGGGACGAGGCTGAGAGATTATGCGATAAACTTTCCATCCTTTCCTTTCCGTCCTCTCGCATTTCCCCTCCAAGCTCCCCGTCAATGGTCAACCATTCATTGGAGCACTTCAATTGCTGCCTCGCCCGTTGCCCGTTCAGTCAGGCAAACAGGAACGGAATAAAAGTGGCTCAGATGGATTGCTATTTGCTTGATTGGAGTTGAATGAGGAAAGTGGCTGAGCTGAGGTGCGGTGGGTTTCCCCGCAAGAAGAAACGCTTGTGACCTGTGACCTCAGTCATCAAATTCAAGCAAAGCGCAGTAGCGAGCGACACGACACGACACACGGCAGGAGCGCATGGCCGAAGGGTCCGAGGTGAGGAAGGAGCTGTCAGATCCGACCGACTAACTCGGTGTGTCTAAGGCATAGCTGTTTATCTGCCTTGCCTTACGCAGTAGGTGCGATGGAATACGAGCAGCGGCAGCACGCGGACAGGATTCGCAGTCGCATCGTACCGCTAGCAAAGGAAAGTAGGAAGTACCTACCTGCCGTGGGTGCTTAGGTCGAACCTGCCATTATTGATAAAGTGAAGGACTTGAGATGATGGACTGAGGTGAACAACTGGCAGCTGCGACGGGCGAGGAAAAGTGGAACAGGGACAAGGCACGGAGCAGCCACTGAGCATTGAGCCATGACGAGGTGTCGAGTGACAAGCAAAAAAGAACCGTGCGACTCGAGGGGAAGCTGGTCCGTGCAAAGCACTGGAAGTCAACGGCTGAGGCAACAAGATAGGTAAGTCGCAGCTGCCCTCTTGCCAAATGTTCCCAAACTGGCTGCAAAAGGGGAAGCAGCGCAGCGTCCCGGTTAACAATCGGAACGTCATCGTCACTTCCTGCCTGACCGAGGCCCCACTCAGATCGCGTCGGCTGGCCCCTCCTCTCCCCCCGCCCGCCTCCCTCGTTTCTTTTCCATGTTCCCTCGTCCTCCCCCTCCCCCTTAGCAATTTTCCCTCCTGACCCCTTCCACCACCCACATTCTCCCAGCAGAAGAAAAAAGAGGGCAACCAGAAACATCACCGTGAACCAGGAAGTTACTTCCATCAGAGGTACATCCTTGGGTCATCGCGAGCCATAGCATCCCAACTCCCATTTCTAAAGTCCCAAGTTCCTAAACCAACCTACTTTACACTACACTACGGATACCCAACCCGACATCATCAGCTCGAGGTGCGCACCAGCTCAAGCTCCACCTCCACACTTTTGCTTCAGGTCCTTGCCGCTACAGCAAAGGTATCGGTCTCCGTACAGCTACAGAAAGCTACAGCTGTGAATACACGGTACCCGAGTACGCACCCAGTCAGGTACCTCGCACCTTTGACGGATACATCACCTGTCGCGCTTCACCTCAACCTCACCTTAAAGAATAGACCGAAAAAGCCCTGAGAGCTTCAAGGTCAACGACAATACCGAGGTGAGCAGCACCCGACACCACAGACGCGCTGCCGCCGCCCATCATTGTCGCACCTCAACACCACTTGGACGTTGCCGTAACCGCAAGGGAACGGAGATCTCCACCATCGTCGCCCGTCATCCTCAATCACCTCACCTCACACCTCATCATCGCTCACAGAGCTATCTGTCATTGACGCCGTCGCTGTCGCCATAGCTGCAGTCGTCACCACATTTACTTCACTTGCGCGCCGCCAATTCCACGCACCTCCATCTCATTCCGCCTCTGGCACCAACCATTACACACGCATCACTCTTTGAGCCTATCTCATCGACGTCCACCACTTTTCTTTGCCTTCCCTGCAGACGTTGGCTACGTCTTACCTCACTGTACAGGCATACACACAGCATCGCGTTGCAATACCCGAAGCTTCCTATCTGGATTGCTCCATCTTTTGCTTTCTCTCTCTCGCCATCGCCTATCCAGACACTGCTTCGAGCAAGTCTCCATCACTCTTCTCGCTCTCCATCCCATTCTGTCTCCGCCGTACGGATACACGCGCCCCAGTTTTAGGATCGCCGTCCATTGTTGATTGACCCTTGATCCGAGGATCCGCCACCGACCACCAGCTGCACCCAACTCACACGCGCGAACGCGAACCAACAAGCAACGCACGGCACATCTTGCGCACTGCCTCAGCTGCCTGTCTACTCCCGTCTACTTGCACCTGTCTATCTAAACCTCTGCGTCCTCCACGGATACATCACGCTACCTCTCTCTGGCTCCGCTACTACTTGTCACTACCTGCCAGACCTTATCTCGCGATACACCACACACCTCACCTCATCTGGACTACCTTACCTGATTACCTATTACCTGAAGGTATACCAGGAAAGAGCAAGGGCACCGCAACATTCGGTACCTTCCATTTTTTCCCCAACCTCTTCAGCTCCTGCCTTCCGGAGTCCCGTCGCACTTTGTTCCCCCACACCGAAGGGAAATCATCCATTCCTTCCCGTCGACGAATCCCGCGCGCCGCGTCGCTCTATGCCGCAGCAGCCCTTCACCTGACATCCAATTACCTGACGATTACACCTTTCACCTGCTCTCTCACACCTGAGCCTTCCAGGTTTTTCCAGCCTCTCCAAGTCCGGCCGTTCCCTGCCGTCCGTTACGAGATCCACCTGGTTCCGCCGTTATCTTTGCTCACTGATTGCTGCACTGCCGCCTGAGGTGTGCTCAGTTTTTTCTATCCTCTGTTTTTTTTTTTTTTCACTCTTGCGTGTCGCGTCCCCGTCGCTTTCGGTCGCCGCACCACACGTACCGGTATTGCAACGCCCGCACACACCAACGTTCAACACACACACAATACCTTACCTTACGCAGCGCACCTGCCACCCGACCCGAACCAGCCAGCCCAGCCAGCCAGGTCAATTGGAACCACAAGGCAGGCACCGCCGCACCACACAACCTGGCAGTAACCACCCCCAGAAAAAAGAGTACTTGAAGCAAACACGTCCTCGGCCTCGCGCGCCTTGTATCTTTGTCCCCCTTTATTCTCGCCTCTACCTCGCACCATCCCTCCCCCTTCCCTCCCCCTCCCACTCCTCCCATCCTTTCTACCTCGTCACTTCGTCACCTCCGTCACCAGCCATCCATCCATCCAT
This sequence comes from Colletotrichum phormii, assembly GCF_030913505.1. NCBI lineage: Eukaryota > Fungi > Ascomycota > Sordariomycetes > Glomerellales > Glomerellaceae > Colletotrichum > Colletotrichum phormii. Next base: position 1,216,357 of record NW_026851456.1, read on the forward strand.
CGGTCATCCCCCCCCCCCAAAAAGCCCAGAAAAAGCCCTTCCCAACCCCGGGCGTGTGCGTGACCCGCTTCTTGTCTTTTGCGACTCAGGCTTGGTTCAAGTCTCTCTTCCACCCCCCGAGAGAGCAGAGACCAAATATTCCCCATCCATCAACCCGTCGGTTTATGCATCGTTGTTGAGTTAATACTACCACTACATTGCCCGTAAGTACCTGCACCCTATTTCCTATGTTCCTTTTCACCCGTTGTCCCGATTGAGGATCAATTCACCACTTGTACCTCAAAGATGGAATCGTCGCGCGCATACAGACACAGTTCGCCTCATCGGCGCTGATGCTGTCGCGCGTCTCTTTCTCATCGAGACTCTGTCATGTTGTCGACGCCCTCTCGTCGAAGTTTTCTCTGCCTCACCGCGTCTTCGCAAGCACGTCTGTGAATCCTCCCTGATAAGCAAACGTCTTGCGCGCAATCGCCTGCTTCACTCCTGTCTGTTACTTCAATCATGTTCCATCTCACACTCTCTCATCTTCATCACGTCTTTGATGAGGCTTCTATCGGACGCTGGGTTTTATCGTGTCGTCGTCGTCGTCGCCACGCACGATGGCAGCAGTCATGTACCCTTTTTTTCTCTCGTCGGAAAGCGCCCGTGTCGCGTTCGCGCCTCACCTCACAGCGCGGGCCCCGCCCATGACTCTTGCGCGACACCTTTTTTATTTTTTGTTTCTTCGGGTCGCAAATCAATTGACCATGGTACACGGTACTAACCTTTGGACCTCTTGTTAGATCATGCAGCAGTGGCAAGTCGGCCCCGTGCCGGAGTACATCTACTCCAACTCCACCCATCAGCCTAGCGACATGCAGTAAGTACCTCCTCCACCTTGTACCCCTCGATCTCTACTTTCGTCCCTGTGCCCAAAGTCACTCTTGATTTCCCCCGTCCCGTTCGTTCGTTCGCTCCCCTTACCTTTCTATCCTCCTCCGCCCCGCGAGGCTGCGTACGGTGTACCGACACCTCTACCCGCGATCCAGGGGTACATGGACATGTACCTCTGGAATACCTCTTCCCTTGAGCAACCCCGGCCATATTGGGCCTGCTCCGCGGCGTAAAAGAGGGTGTAACGGGCAACAACAACAATAACATGACCCTTTCCACCACCGTCGATGCATGCACGCACGCCTGGGCAACATGACCTCTCTCTCTCTCTCTCTCTCTCTCTCTCTCTCGCGAGGGGCCGTCGTCCTCGGGAGTCTCGTCTCCATTCGCGATGTTGATCCCGTCGGAATGAAACTTTACTGACACTCCATCCCAGTCCTCAACACCCCTATCAGCAGGACATGTCTCGTCGGGATCAGCACCCACAGTTCCAGTACGGAGCGCCGCCTCACCAGAGCCCGGCACCTCAACATCACCAGCCCACTCCGGTTCAGCCTCCGATGAATGTGCCGCAGCCGCCTCAGCCGCCCCAGGCCCAGCCCCATCCTCAGCAGCAGCAGCACCACCAGCAGCAGCAGCATCACCAGCAGCAACAACAGCAGCAGCATGCAGTTCAGCCTCCGCCCCAACCCCAGCCGGCGCCCAGGAACCGCAAGCGTCCGGCCCCGGCCCCGGCTCAACAGGCCCCGCCGGTCGTCACTAGCGCCCCTCCCATGCCGCCCGCTCCCGTTGCGCCCACCGCTACACCCATTCCGCCACCTCAGATCAACCCTCCCGTTGCTGCTCCCCCTCCTCAGGCTCAGCCCGCCGCAACGGAAGACGCCAACGCTCAGGCTCCTCAGCCTCCCCCGGCCAAGAAGAGCCGCACAAACACTCCCTGGACCCCGGCCGAGGAGCTTCGCCTGAAGCAGATGAGAGATGCTGGCAGCAGCTGGGCTGAGATTGCCAAGGTTCGTTCCATCTATTGCTACACTTCTATCTCGACTCTAGCAGCCACTAACATGACCGCGTAGACTTTCCCTACCCGCACTGAGGGAAGTGTGAAGAAGCATTGGTACAAGGACATGCACTACGCAGAGTTCGCGGAAGACGAGGTTCGTAGCAGATGCTTGTTGTATTTTTCTCACTCAAAATTGCTAACAAGTCACAGAGCCAAGCACTCCTCAATGCCATCAAGGAGTACGAAAACAACAAGTGGAAGGTCATCGGGCAAAAGGTCGGCAAGCCCGCCAAGGCTTGCGAACAGTACGCCAAGGAGCACTTTCCCGGTATGCCCTCTCTCAACATCACGTCGGTACGGCCGCATCCACATCAACGATACTAAATGATTCGTAGACCTCTACGCCAAGCCGACCAACCGGTAGAGGAACCTCAGCTCCATCGGCGGTTCTGAGGATACTCGGGAGATTGGGCAACACTGCGAAACGGCGCTGGGAGTGTCTCGATGCGTTGGGATATACCAAATGCGTTTCTTCTTTCTCGTTCTGACGATCACAACGACCCGGATTCGAAAAAAAGACGATTCCCCCTTTGCACTTGTTAATTTTTTTTCTTCTACGTTTTTCACTTGGAGGCTGGACTTTAATTACTTTTTACCCCCTATGCCCCAGCTCCACGTCTTCGGCACGGTCACCCTGGGTCGAAAACTCGTGGCTGTGGTGGATGTGGGGGAGATTGGGTCTAGAGGGATTGCTGGCCCTCGTGTACGACGGTTGTGCCCTTGCGGGGCTTGCCTGTTATCAGTGTGCTCTGAGTTTCATAGCACCAACACGAAAAGGACGTTGAGTGATGGCGGGTGATTGCCATACCCGTTTGAGAGATGGTCTGCGCGTGCGCACGTATGCGGGAGGACCTTCTATATGGTGTTGATGTGTGCCAGAGAGGTTCCCAACGAAGGGAGCCTCCATTTATGCCATGTCTTAATTCCAGAGGAGATGAGGATATAATCATGCGTGGACAAGACTGGCCGACGAGGTCAGCCGAGGAAGTCCAGGGACAAATCACAAAAATAAGTTGCTTGGGAAGGTGTCATGGCAGGAAGGAAGGAGGAATCGGTTACCGGGATTGTGAAATTGTTTCGATTCATGACGAGTCTATACCCTTTTAGTGTGAGAGAACTGTGTTTTTGTCGTCGGGTCTGTGAGAGACTTGGTGAATATGTATTCTGTGTGATGAGTGAGTAATTGAGGTTGTTGATTGTCAAACCATGTTCATGTGACAATGTGATGACCAGGTGCTTGTCTAAAATGTACAGCTACCCTCTTCGAGTGAGGCTGTATCTGTATACGGCCTGAGGTCTAGATTACCAAACTTCGACGTTTGTGCCGATATTTTGAGGAAAAAACGGGATGATGGTCTCGAGGGTCCATCTAGTGCCAATCTGAGGCTGCCTGGTGCCATGAGGATCATTCACTTCGGCCACGAAAGAAAGGGTGAGCCATCCGCCAGCTAAATTGAGCAATTTGAAGACCCATGTATATATCGTACTTGTCGTCAAGGTGGTCAACGATGATAAGCCCGGTCTCGCGAGGCTGTATGGTGAGATGACTGGCGATATTGTTACCTGAACTCTTGCTCTCTCTCTCTAAGTTGAGGAACGTGTTATCTTTTGATGTGATGCTCTCTTATACCCAATGGCTATGGGGACTCTGGACTGAAGATACGTATCACCAATGCTATGCAATAGCCTTCATACAACGCGTTCAAGTATCTATGCTTGAAGTGTTTGGAATAAACGGGAAGTTCTATTAGGACGGCAACATGCTTGCTAGATCCCTCTCGAAATAGTCTATACACTTTTAGACCTATTAGATATATGCAGATGGAATCAATGACATTGCCCTAAAACATGACGGCGCAGAAAGCCTGATTGATTCTAGTTACACTGAAAATCGTTCCTACATCAGTGACTTTGACGAATATCGCTCGTCTTGCTCTGGAATAATGCTCTGCGCTTTCCGTGACATCTTCACTATACCTCACATTGGATCCACGAGGCTGGCGTCTTGGGGTTTGCGAGAAGAGGATGTTCTGCGATGCCTTCAAGCCAAGTAGTTAGCGTGAAAATGACCTGTGAAGAAGGAACAGCAGAGGACAACCTTTGAGCCTATATAAGTGAGCGCCTCCGGGTTTGGCTTTTGTGAGTAGCTGATATCCTCATGGCCAATGGGCTCTTTGCAATGTTTTTCAGTCAACCCTCATTGCTAGAATATGGGGTATTCTACATGATCTATTTACATGGTGACTCTGCCGGGGCAAATGTGTATGTCTAATATGCCCACAGCATTTTGGCGACTCGGTAACTTCGACTCAGCCTTGCGCGCCCCTTTCTTGCAATGCTTTGGTATCACTTGCAAGTCTCGATCAAGAGCAATCAGTTAAATGTGAGGTATGATGTCTCGGTCGACGGCGGCACGTAGATGCGGCCAAATCAACCATTGTTGAACCACAATTCAAATAACCGCAGAAGCCAACTACGATTCGAGTACCTACATGCCTCAAATTTTTTTTTGTGACAGGAAACAACATTATTCACATTACAATTTCTCACATGGCACAAAGTAAACGAACGCCTGGGGCAACCCTGGCAACGGGTAACTGAAGGTGCGCGATCTTGCGGCTGTCGGATGCCCTCGTGTCACATGAGCACAACAGGCGTTTTGTCAAGGCAAGCCAGGGTGCAGCGCCGTTGACGGAAAGGCATGTTCACGGTAGGAAATGATTGAGTAACCCCGCATTTACGAGGGGAAATACTCGAAACTCGAGTGCCTGTTCCTCTTGTTTCTATGATGCTTTTGTTTTTTTTCGTGTGTTTTGTTTTTGACCGTTGTTGAACTAGGTTGCGGATAAAACGGCGGCAAGGTGAGACTTTGTTTTGTGTTGTTGGTGGCATGTGGCGGCGCTTGGCTGGTTTCGAAGAATGTGGTAAATAAACAATGGGAGACAGGACAATGGAATGTGCCACCGGTGGGAGAAACGGCGTCATGTAGTCGAGGTCTGCTCGTCTGGTTGACGGGACATTTCCCTCTGGCGTCTCGACGGTTTGGAAGCCAGTGGTTCAGACTTAACATGCCAATGGCAATGAAATTGACACAAGCCAAATTCAATATTGACAGTTGATGGATGGATGCTTGGCTTATTAGTGCTTGATCCATGGCTGCCGCAGCGCAGCACCTGTCAATGAAGCGTCACAGTCGTGTGTGACGAAGGATGCAAGCCAAAGCTACAGCCACAGAGGATGCTGTAACACACGGCCAGCATGCTATCTATGCACCTATGCTGCCATGGCTGCATCAATTGCCTGACAGGTCGTGTTCGCATGCTCAGGCATGTCAGGTCAGGTCACTATTGATCAACAGGCGACAGGCGACAGGCGACGTCGAGGGAAGAGGATATGTTTTCCGTGGTCCCATGCCGCTATGCCGCTCTTGCCCCGTGCACCGGAGAGCACAGAGCACCTGGGGGCGAAAATCACTGCAGAGCAAGACTTAATCGAATTGAAAAAGTGGACGGCTAAGTGAAAACCAGGGGGGGAAGACACGGGGGAGTGATGCCGTGATCTTCCAACTTTGGTGAGCAAAGTGAGGAAAGTATTGGTCAGATCACGCGGGGCTAAACCCATATGAGGACAAGAGGCATTGAAAAAGTGGTTCATAAGTGGACAGAAAATCATGATCTGGGGGATCTCACAGTTGAAAAAGATGGGGCAGGTGGCGATTGGACCAATAAGAGAACACCATACCACAAAGTACGTGGGTACATGGGTACATGGGTACACGGATACGGATACCAATGGAAGGAGAGAAGCTGCACTCCAGTTCTTGTTTCCCCCGTATTTCCTTTTTCCAGGTTTCCCTCGAGAAGGGAGAACGGGCAGGCACATGGTCAGGGCCGGGCTTTTGCCAGGGTCAGGCTCTAACCGGCTTTGCCTACCCAAATGATGCCACGCTTGTCCCAATGGAGGAACGAGGAGCGGCTTCGATGTCCCACTTGTGTCCATCCATCTGTAGCGGATAGGTTGACGGAGACGAGGGAAGAGGAGGAGGAGAAGCCTGGAGAATCCATCAATCCTCCCTTGCGTGCCACTGAGAGACCCTGAGAAGAACTGGGGACGACGTCTGATCACTATCAATGATGGATAGGAGGGCACTTCAAGAAAGGGGGAGCAGCAGAGAGCAGCACAGCTTGATGGCGCTGGCAGAGATGGACTAAAGGTGGTGAGATGCTGATGGACGTTGAAGTCGTGTTGGTACCTTTTCCACCCAAATACAGACACACATACAGCAAAGGTAAGAGGCGCAGCATCCGTGTTAAGCGTAAATCAGGTAAGCGTAACTGCCCCTTCGTACCTACTTCCCAAGCGTGCTAAGGCGTAGCAAGACACGCTAAATTGTGGTAGTCGAGGTAGGAGCAACACTGAACAGTCAACACCGGGCAGTCACCACTCACCACTCACCAGTGAGCGCTTGCCTCCTGGCACCTGGTTTGACTTCCCGTGCATTCCCACTGCTCCCGCACTCCCCATCCCTTCCCCCAAATTAATTCTCGCCGCCTGCGCTTTTCCCTCGAGTCAACCCTTCCCTTACGCACTCATCTCGTCCGCTACGGTCTTCACTCGTTCTTGACCCGCGCTTCTCGTTGTAATTAATACCTACCTATTACCATCGCTTAATAGAAATAAACCCTTCGTTGAGCTCCCCCAAAGCCGAACTTTATCCCATCCTCTGTCGTCCGAACGCCCTCGTTTCGTCCCGAACCGACGTCGACTCGAGTCAATCACGAAGCCGGGATCCCCAGATTATCAGCCAAACTCTGTTTTTAATCTTCCGAACATATCGACTTTGATATCGAATTCGATCTCGACCCGATCATTCGGACGAGCCTTGTACGACCACTTTCCGCTCTTGTCACAGACGGATACACAAGTCATCAGACACCCAAATTGCTCCCCGCCGCAGCAGTAAACAACCGACCCTATCCCACCGTCACCCGCGGGCGGCGAAAGTTCAACAAGGACCCGATCGAACTCGAGCTTCATTCGTAAACAATAATATCGCCCTTTCCTCGCAGTCACTTCCGGGGTCATCAGCGATTATTGTCCTCTCCCTCTCTCCGTCGGTAACACCGTAATACAAATCCGTCACCACACACACTCGCTCCAAAAAAAATGTTGTCGGTTCTTCCCATGGGCCTTGCCCTCCTCGGCGCCTCCACCGTCCTCGCCCAGACCCCTCCCTCATGCTCTCTCACTCAGAAGTGCCCCGAGAGCGCACCCTGCTGTTCCCGTAAGTTAGCATCGTCTGCAATATCCAAAAAAAAAACTCGACTCTCTAACAATAGCAGAATATGGCCAATGCGGTACCGGTGCCTTCTGCCTCGGCGGTTGTGATCCCCGAATGTCCTTCTCCCTCGATGCTTGCGTTCCCGGCCCCGTCTGCCAGGACAAGAAGATGCCCATGAACTCGCTCGACAAGATTGTTGATATCAGCAAGTACTACGGCGACCCGAGCAAGGCCGACTGGGTTTCCCAGGGTGAGCCCGCGCTGTACAACAAGGAGGCCGTTCTCCTCACCATGCCCGCCAAGAGTGTCGGAACTGTCCTTGCCACCTCCACCTACCTCTGGTACGGCAGTGTCTCCGCCAAGATCAGGACATCGCGTGGTCCTGGTGTCGTCACGGCCTTCATCTTGTACGGTGACGTCAAGGACGAGATTGACTATGAATGGGTCGGTGCCGACCTGGAGATGTCACAGACCAACTACTACTTTCAGGGTATCCCCAAGTGTAAGTCTAGTTGACACGGCCCCATATCCGGAATTCAAGCTCACAATCGCTACAGATGACCAGTCTGGCAACATTTCTCTCTCCGACACCTTCAACAACTGGCACACGTACGAGATCGAGTGGACTCCCGATGAAATCAAGTGGATGGTAGACGGCCAGGTTGGCCGGACCAAGAAGCGCTCCGACACTTGGAACGCAACTGCCCAGCAGTGGGACTACCCGCAAACGCCCGCTCGTGTCCAGCTGTCCATCTGGCCTGGTGGTGCCGACACCAACGCCAAGGGTACCGTTGACTGGGCCGGAGGTCCCATTAACTGGGAGCACGAGGACATCAAGAAGAACGGATACTTCTATGCCATGGTCAAGGACGTCGAGATCAACTGCTACAATGCCAAGAGCTCGCCCGGCACCAACAGCAAGAAGAGTTACTACTACAACAACATGAAGGCCACCAACGACACCGTTGTGGACAGCGACAAGGACACTGTTTTGAAGAGCTTCCTCGGCACCGGTCTCGACATGAACGCAGGTGCTTCATCGGCTTCCGGCACCGGCACTGCGGCGCAACCTACTGCTTCCGCAGCCACAATTCCTGGTGGTAGCAGCTCCGGCACGGGCAATGACCACAGTGACAACAGCGGTGGCAGCTCCTCCGGCTCTGGGTCTTCCGGCTCCGGCTCCGGCTCCGGCTCCGGCGACTCTTCGGGCTCCGGTTCCGGCAGCAGCAGCGGTTGCGGCACGAGTGGCTTCTCGCAAGACTGCAGCAGCGGCTCCGGTGGCAGCTCTGGCTCAACGAGCAAGGGCTTCCGCCGCGAGTCCTCTTTCGGCGCCAGCGCCTTTGCCGCACTTGTGGCTGCCACTGCTCTCTTCTGGCTATGAAGTAAAGACTAGAGTGTGGTTTTGGTTTTCAAAAAAGGTATAATGGGTAACGTGATGCACTTGCTTGGTTTCGATTCGGGCTACTTGTATGTAATGAGAGCATTCTTTTCTTTGAAGCATTTTTCATGAAGGCATTTTGGGTAATGGCGCTTGCCGTCCATTCATTTGGTATGGAGATTGGGGCAACCAAATCGCATATGCAGTCGGCCGTTTGCGAGCTTTGAATTCAAAGCCGGTGTCTGTACATATGATAGAACTGCGCAATCAACAGAGGTTGAAGTCTTGAAGTCATCCATGCGTTTGCATGTTACATTCCGACTTGAGTGAGGTTCAGCGTGCGGAAAAGCAATGGCCGAGTTAGTCTCCGTTGAAAAAAGGACGATGACTGCAGGGAGTGTAATCAACCACAAACACAATGCTGACATTGAAGCATCCAGTGAGAGGGGTTACTGGAGACATTACACGGGTGCTGCCGTGGCATCCGAGAGGAGGTCGAACGGCGGCCGGGTGTGTGTCGGCGATCAAAGGCGGAATGAGACGGGCAAGCGGAGATGAGCCGCCGAAGAGATAGATGCCCAGAAGCTGTTGGGCATTTCGTTCTGACTCCTAGGCAGCCGAGGCGGTGTGAGGTTTCACTTTGAGATGCATCTCAGATGTTTGTTGGAAGCTGATGCGGCGTAGTCGTCAGACGTGTTAATGCGGCGCGGGAAATAGAGATCGGAGACGGAGACGGGATTTGGTTGTTGGTCTTGGTTTGTTGTTGACGATGATGATGTGTCGAAATCTCCCATGGGCCGCCGACTGGTGACAATTACTTCAGGCGACGAATAGTGACGAGCGAGACGCGGGATGGATGGGGGCCATGCGAAGGACGAAAGAGTGGTGTTTCGCGAGGCGAGGAGTCTGGCGAGTTGGAGCGAAAGACGCGAGCTGAGCCACAGACTTGGCTGTTGGTTGTGCCGTCGGGGGAATTCCAGGCTGAAGTGGATCTGTTTGTATGTGTTAGTGAAATGTGCGACTGAACGATTGGAGAAGCGGGAGGAGATATCGAGTACTAACAATATCAAAGGACAGTCGCATTCAGACCGGGATGAGGGCGATGTAGAACGGGCGGGGATGCGGATCCTGTCAGCCACAAAGTAGGGGTAATCCTGCCGACCACATCGTGGTTGCAGCAAATGGCTGGATAGTCGTTCCGCCTTTTCGATTTACCACCTACGGGCCCTACGGACCAACGTCGTGCCTTTCCTTGTTGGTTTCGATATTCGCTTCAACGCGCCCGTTTGAGCGAGAAATTTGGAAGAGCGAAGAGTCGGAGGCTATGGGGTTCACACGGCCCTGCGGGCTTACAGCTTACAGCATGGATGCCGTGTTTGGTTTCTTTCTGCTGTAGTGGTGAGTTTTCCAAATGTCATGTTCCCCGTCCTGCAGATGGGCTGCATACCTGCCCGGTCTGAGACGGAGGTTGGATGCATATAAGGCTGGGCAAGTTCGCTGTTGGTGAGAGGAAGGAAGAGAACATCATCAACATCATCATCATCATCATCATCATCCTACTCCTTGGCGACATCAAGCTTTTACTTGCCTCTTAGTCCATCCTACTCGAACAATCAAGTCCAATCGTATTCATTGTTACCGCTCATCTACATCCTTTGCATCCTCACCCTTGGCACACACTATCAAAGCATATCCCAACTACAACCTCAACTCCCCATTACCTTACACTACAACACCCCAACTTCCATTATCACATCATGTCCGGCATCAAGACCATCGCCTTCTTCGGCGCCTCAGGCGGCTGCGGCATGGCAGCACTCAAACACTCCCTCGAAGCCGGCTACGTCTGCATCGCCCTCTGCCGCAACCCAACAAAGATGACCGACGTCCTCCCCGAAGCCCAGAACCCGAACCTAGTCGTGAAGAAGGGCAACGCACACATGGTCGACGACGTGGCCGCCTGCCTCGTCAACCCAACCGACCCAACCCGCCTCGTCGACGCCGTGAGCTTCAGCATCGGCAGCCCGCTCAACCTGGCCAAGATGACGGTCGAGGACCCGGACGTGTGCAAGAACGGCGCCGCGGCACTCCTCGGCGCGCTCGAGAAGCTCCGCGCCCAGGGCGTGAGTGGGAAGCCGAGGCTGGCCATCATTTCGACGACGGGGATTTCGGACCATGCGCGCGATGTGCCGCTGATGCAGGTGCCCATGTACCACGTCCTCCTCAAGCAGCCGCACGCCGACAAGAGGGTCATGGAGCAGAGGATCGTGGCGAGCGATGAGATCTTCACCTTTATCCGCCCCGCGTTCTTGTCGGATGGCGCGCAGCCTGAGAAGCGGATCCGGACGGGCATTGAGGATCCCAAGACGGGTGTGCAGACCAAGGCTATTGGGTATGGTATCTCAAGGGAGGATGTTGGGCGGTGGATCTTTGAGGAGATTTTCAAGTCGGGTGGTCCGAATTACCTGAGGAAGGCTGTGACTATTACCTGGTGAGGGGAAGACTTGGGAATGGGTGACGAGAGAGTGTGAGGCGTGCAGATTGATGCAGCGAAGGATCCGGGCGTTTGTGCTTTGCTGCTTTGGATACCTGACGGCCCTTGGAGTCTTGATACCCATGACTGCTGGGCTTCTGTAATACCTTTATAGACTATGAACTAAGATTGAATCCTTGAAGCTACCTTCACTCTTCTCGGTGAATCTTGACTCTACTTCTTGCAGCCAGAGACCGCGATTGTCTTGTAGCTTACAAAACCCATGCCTCCCAGATGTTGAGATAATCCTCGCAGAGCTATGGGACTTACTCTTTGCAGGTCGATGGTCTCAGCAGAAGTCCGTTGCGTTGGCTTTCAGTATTTTGGTGACCTGGTTGATGAAGCTCATCTTTGGCTTACCAGTAACATCAAGTAGTGTGGACTGGATATCCAGGACCACCAACTAACTGCGTTTGATGCTGGGCTTGGGTCTTCTCATCTCAAAGTCGCGCCCCAGACTCCAAATAAGCTGAGCATAGATCATACCGTGAGTGGTGCCAGCCAAGAAAGCCCTGGCCAGCATCGCAACCAACGACGTACAAAGACATTGGATGTTTTCAGCCAACATCAGTGCAGCAAGCAGCTTCCATTTTGACCAAGAAGCAGGCTCGACAAGCTATGGCACAAAATATGCGATGATGACTGGATCAGCATTCACCCCGCGCTCCCCTGCAGTGCTAGTGCTGAGCTTGGCTGTCCCCTGTCCCCATGCATCTTGAGATGTTTTATCATCCCATCTCACGTTGGTCGGCTGATTGGATGTAGATGCGCATGTCGTTCTCCAGCAGTCTTCGTCACCGCGGCATTTGGTTAGTTCTCGAAGCGCAGCCACGCCGAGAATAGACGCCCGTCAACGGCGTCTGGAAGGGTACGTACTGACCGGGTGGTGAGCGTTGACAGATCCACTTTGGTACGTATTGCAACGGCGGACCACCGGCCAGCATGCTGATGAAGATCTTCCGCGCTTCTTTCCCTCTTTCTTGCTATTGCCGCCTGATGAAATGCACGAAATTGAAAATGATGCGTCGGGGCGAGAAACGAGATTACATACTCCCGCCTCAAGTTTCTCATAAACAAGATGAACAAGGTTTGACAAAACCTTGATTTAGAGAAGCTGAAATAAAGGGGGTTGAACACAGTCCTCCCAACTGAGTGTCCCGCTGGAAAGTATGGGAAATGCCCGGAATGTTTCTCGTCCAATCCTTTGCGGCCGAGGACGGGTGAACATGTTTCGAAACACCGCCCTCACTCAGCCCCTCCAATCAGGCGACCAACCGCAGCGCCTAAACGACGTTGCTGTTGGTACTTTACTTGGGTTCGCTTCTCATATCATTATTCCGTGGCCATTTGGCCCCTGTTTCATCGGTAGTGAGTAGCACACGGTAAGGCAGGCGATCCCGAGTTGGACCATCGACTCACTGAACAGCCGAATATGCCCCAGCCTGATGAACATGAGGCTCCTTGATCAAGCCAAAGCACCTGCTGTTCACGCAAAATGCTCACTTCAAGACTGTTTGTCCGGCTGTGGCTGCCCGCCCAAAGGAGCGGCTTATGGCTGGGCGGGATGACAGGATCCAATCCCCGTTGACTGCCGGACGACAACTCGGACTCGAGCCAAACCTGACTGGACTTGACTGGCGCTGGATCACCATGCTTACCTGCATCCATATGGGTTTGAGGGTACCTCAGCAAACATGCAGCATCTCGCGTTACCATCAAATTTGGCGGCTGGCAGTTGGAAATCCAGTCAAACACTGACTGCATATTACACCAAGCGTATCAAGAAGAAAAGGGAAGAATCGTCAGGGGGAGGTCCTGCGGCTCTTTGGGGGCTTTTTAGGCCTGACGAGTAAGCCATGCAACAGACCCAACCAACAGCTGGTCACCTAAGGTAGCTTGCCATCTTGCAACCCCCACCAATCGTTTGCCCGTTGTAAGCCGTAACCCCGACCCATCCCTCCCTTGCCTCTGGCACTTTGCATCTTTGCTCTCTTGAACAAGACTCTTTACAAGAAGGATTCGATGATGTGGGGTCTGAGACCAATGAACATAGTGACACAAACAGACGCAGATACCCATGTATGCAGAGAAAGGGGGGGCTCTTTGTGTGTTACCTCACTGTTTGGTGGCCGTGGAGGGAGGCGGTTCGATGCCGGGCTTTTGGCTCCAGGCTGAGCATACTGGGCTTGTCATCCCATCTGACCCTATCCCTTCCATTCATTCAACTCAGCCATGGCTGGGGGATTGGGTCTGTCAGGGTGGTAGATCTGGCCCAGATAAGGTAAAAGAGTCAGATGCACGGGAATTAGAGTCAAAGACTACCTTATTATGCATGTTCTGATGTGAACATGTCTGCATGGCCATGCACACACACAGCCTTCCCGGACTTCCCTTGCCTGCTCAAACATCTTATAAGGTTGCAGCTTCCTGCCCCCACCGTCCCAGGACTCCCTCTTATTATTCGGATGAAAATATTAGACTTGTTTGTGTATTCACCTCAGTACCAGCGAATCACTAATTTTTTCAGCTCTGCTTTGGACCGACCTGAGTCAGCCCTGTTCTTTCCTCTGTTGCAAAACTCCGTGGAAACAATTCGCGCCTGCCTACATTACCTCGACCGACTGCTCCTTCCTTCCACGTACTTCTGAATCACCACTTTTGCCTTACACCTTTCCCACACCCACCCACCAACTCACTCACTTTTCTCCCCTCCACTCACCACTCACCAGTCTCTACTCTTTTTCTTTTTCTTCCATCGCACACTTTCTTCACATTTCACTCTCTAAACTTCTTTTTCTGATCGCTCGATACTGATCACTCAATACCCTCATTCTTTCCTTTCAACTTCACACAAATCGTCACGATGCGCTTCACCTCCGTCATCGTTACTGCTGCGGCTGCTTCTGCGGCGGTCAGTGGCCGCCAGGACGCTCCCGCCGCTCCGGCTAAGGTCGTCATTGGTTCTACCTGGATGATCGCCGTCGCCGAGTACGATGGCAAGTCGTTCAAGGTCGTGAAGAGCGACAACCAGACCAGCACCAACCCCAGCTGGATGGCCTTCAAGGAGCCCAACCTTCTCTACGCCGTTGACGAGAACAGCAATAACCTTCGCCTGTTCAACGTAAGTCGCCTCAGCTTTTCTTTTCAGTAGCTGCTGAAACCTCATCAAAAACATTTACTGACTCTTTTCAGCTCGATACCACTACCAATGAGCTCAAGGTCGCCGTTGAGTCCACTGAGGGCGGCGCTGGAGTTGTCTCCATCGACTTCAACAAGGACAAGACTCGCCTCGTTGGCGCTTCCTAGTACGTACCACTTACCTCTTTAATTTTTCTGCTATTTTGGTCCCTTTGAGTGCCTCACAAACTAACAAAAATCCAGCACCAATGGCACTGTTGACGTCTGGGATATCTCTGACGCCAGCGCTCTCAAGCACATGAAGAGCCTCACCCTCGGTGGCGAGCTTGGTCCCAACAAGCTGCGTCAGGATAAGTCTTACGCTCACCAGGCTATTCTCGATCCCTCTGGCCGCTACTTCGCCATCTGCGACCTCGGCACTGACTCCATCTCCATCATCGACTCCCAGGATGACAAGTACGAGATTATCTCTCGCAACAGCGTCTCTAGAGCTGGTTGTGGCCCTCGCCACGGCGCCTGGTACCCTCAGAACGGAGGCGCGCCTACCGCCTTCGTTGTCGCCTGTGAGATCAGCAACACCCTCGAGGTCTTTTCCGTCTCTACCAACAACGGCTCTTCCCTCTCCCTTACTCATACCTCGGAGCTGAGCACCTACGGCGCTGCATTCCCTCCCGCCAACGCCACCTCGGCTGCCGCTGGCGAGATCATCATCTCGAGTGATGGCAAGCACGCCTACGTCTCCAACCGCATCAGCGGCAACGCAACCGACTCTATCTCCCACTTCAAGATCACTCAGCAGGCGGCCCCCGGCGGTTCCAAGTGTAAGCCCAAGGCCGGTGGCATCACCCTCGAGTTTGTCGATCAAATCTCCTCTGGTGGCGTGCACCCGCGCATGTTCAGCTTCTCCAAGGATCAAAAGACGCTCTTCTCCACCAACATGGCGGGCGAATCCGGTGCGGTGGCGTTCAGCCGTGCCGAGGACACCGGCATCCTGACTGCTATGCCCATCGCGTCCATTCCTGTCCCGAACTTCGTGGTGGGCACTCAGGTCGGTACTCCCGTGTTTATCCAGCAGATCGTCTAAGATCTCGATGGCGTGGCGTGTGCCTCATCACCGTCTTTCTATGTGTATCAATGGAATGGTTCCCTTTGGCAGGTTTTCTACGGCATTAGCTTTGGCGTTACAAGGCCCGGCGTTGGAGAGCGGCAACCATGAGTTGGCTGGTACAGACATGAAACCGCTTGATTTGAGTTTTTTTTTTTTTTTTCGCTGCATTAGATACCAAAGTCATTGGGGTTAGTGACATCGTTCTTCAAAAGTCTCAACAATACAGAACTTTCATCTGAGAATATTATGCTTCTTGCTCACCCATGTGATGTGAATGTGCTGGGTTTGGTGAAGTTGCCTGGTGTTTGGAGATGAGAGGGGAGAAGTCGTGTCGTCGAGTTTGTCTTTCGGCAGTAAACCTGGATGGGTCCCGCCCACTGCCCGGCCTGGTAGCGTATGCCCACTGTAGTTTAGCGAGGTTCGTATGCGCTACGACGTCGGAAAGGTCGCTAATCGGCTGCGCTATCCGCTAAAGACGCTGATTGATTGATCACTGAAGAACTCCGTCTCCACCCCTCGAGAACAGCGAACTACCGTTTTGCCGCGAAGGCTGGCGTTTCGCAATAGCTGCTTCACCATCCATGATCGCACACCCTCCGCCGACGACGTTCCAGCCACGGCGGCCTCGCATCCAGAGAAACCAGAGCCAGTTCTGATGTGACCTTGAAGCGGCGCTCTCAACGACTACAAACATTCGACGAGAAGCAAGCAAAGGCACTTCCCAATCGCCATCCGGCTTCGCGCCCGCCGCCGCAATGTCGGATAAAATCACCGGCAAAAACCTATCCTACGACACAAACATCCCGCCCTTCCTGCGCGCTCTCCAAGCACAGGCGGCAGGGAACGGAGGCCCAGACGAGATCCTCTCGAAAAGGCGACGGGCGGGCAAGAAGCGCTCCGACAGCGAGGAGGCAGAGGACGCGCCGCTTGTGGTGGACGACGAGGGAAATGTTGTCGACGTACGGGTGGACAAGGATGGTGGCGTGGAGGCGGATGCTTTGAAGAAGGATGGAGAAGAGGAGGGTGAGGGGAAGGATATCAAGGAGGAGAAGATTGCTGGAATTGGGGCGAGCAAGAAGAGGAAGGCTGGCAAGGTTGTTGGCGGAGATGCTCAGGAGGATGCTATCGTCAACAAGAGCGTGACCAAGGACAACAAGAACGGCGACGATGACGAGGGCGCCAGAAAGAAACCTGCCAAGAAGAAGGGAAAGAAGATTAAGCTTAGCTTCGATCCGGAATGAGGCACGTTAGGATCAGGCCGAACACCATCACTATCAAATATTACGTGGACGAGGAGAGCAGGCAACCGATCCGCACGGAAGCGAGTCAAGCCACGAGAGAGCTGCGGCTCTCCGTGTTATCTATGTCGCTGTTCACAAACGGCCTGGCGGATGTCACACAAAACCCGCGGGAGTCAGGAGACATGAATCGGGAGAAAAAGGTTCTATACAGCCACAACTTAAAGGTAATCTACACATCTTCCGTGCTCACTCCAGAGCACCCCCGATGCCGTCTCGCCTCCAGTCTCTTTGCTACGTGCTCGCCACCCGCGAAAAGCATCTATTGGTATCGGTACTCGGGCTTGACGAAGTCGGCGAAGGTCTTGGGCTCCTCGTAGCCGTGGTGGTGGTCGTGACCGTGGTGGTCATCAGTGGGGCCGACGTACTCCATCTTGTAGACGGAGCCGCACTCGGGGCAGCGCTCGATGGGGCGGTCGCGGGAGATCTATGTGCATATTTGGTCAGATTACGGAGCTCCTTTGACAAGCTCAATCGGGTCCATGGGCACGTACGGTCAGCCAGATGGTGACGTGGGAGTCGACGGGGACACCGGTGCAACCGAGGTACTGCTCCTCACCGGCGGAACGGACGGGGATGGGGTTCTCGACGGTGCCTAAATGATGGAGTTAGGTTTCGAGCTCGCTCTTGAAGATCGAGTAGGGGTCATCGCATACCCTTGCGGGAAGCATCGAGGGGGCGCATGTCGAAGACGTCGACGCCCTCCATCTTTCCGAGAATCTCGAGACGCTCGAGACCGGTGGACTGCTCGAGATCGGTGGGGATGGTGCCGGGCTTGGCACCGGGTCCGTGAAGGTCGTCCTCGCCCTTGATCTCTGTATCGTTGGAATTGAAATGATTAGCATCGTGCTCTATTCCTTCAAGTCGTTCGAAAATAGTGCGTCGCTTCGATCGTACGACGCGGTCCCGAAGGGATGCGGTCGGGGTTTGGGCATTCCGGGGAACCGCGCCAGGAGACGGAAACGACGATAATTTCGAATCAATTGGCTCGATAGACCTTACCGGTGATGGTCTTGTAGGGCTTGGCGGGGGTAGAGGAGTTGGCGTCGCCTGTTTGTGGCCGCGGATGGCCGTAAAGTCAGCGATAAGGGAACTTTCGGAATGGCTTCGCTCCAACGCTTATTTTTTTCTTCTCGGGATTTTGGGGGGGGGGCCCTTCAATTGGGGTTCGTACGGCGGATCATGGAGGTCGCGAAGGTGCGTCTGGCGAGGGGAGCGACGGCCACCCGGCGGGCAGCCATAATGGCGGAGCGCTGCAAAAACATGGCGACGACAATTGGGGTGGTAGAGAGGAGAGGTTCGTTGTTGTGACGTCGGGTTTGGGTGAAGAGAGAGGGATTTGTCGATGGCCTGATTTGATGGTTTGATGTTGCGGCTGTCGGGTAAGCTACGGGGAACCACCAGTCAGAGCCTACAGAGAGAGAGCACTGGCCAAGGTACTTGCCATAACCGGAATCGTAAGCGACCGAGGATCACGTGATGGAGAGATTACCAAATGAGAGCTGGAGCATTACAGAGCTTCATCCCCTTTCATCCGTGTGGCTTTCAGATGCAGCTCACAAAGGATGCGAATGGCATGATTTTTGACGTTATTCTATTAGAAAGTATTATGCGAAACTGAAGCTGTCCGCCAGCCATTTCCTTTATTCAGATGGCCCAGGACTATGACGAGGTTGTTGTCCAGAAACCCAGTCACCTCTCCCAAAGCCTATCTGAGTCGGGTACCGTCCAATTCCACCTCTCAGTCTCATTATCCAGATGGCCAAAGACTGTGATACGGGTTTTCTCCAGAAACACAGTCACCTCTTCGATGCCTGTCTGAGACGGTTATCGTCCTTTCATCCGGCGCTCATACCAATAGTCTCCTCCCATAGAGATGCCCAACCCAGTCGCATCTAGAAAGGGAACCCCAATTCGTCCAGTTTCTGAGCCTCCTCGCTGCGGTACCAGGGGAAGACGAATCCGTGAGAAACTCTTCTTCCAGTATCCTTCGGGAACGGACTCTCTCCGACTGAAGCTCTGATGGCCTCCATGTTCGTAGGCTGGATCTGTCTTCTGATTTCTTCCGAGCCGACAAACATGTCAATCCATTCACGAGTGTCGACTGTGTCTCCGGCGGTGGCGTCCTTGGGAGTTGGAGCCGTTGCCTCGTTTCCCGAAGCATCGATGACCATGCTCTTCTCGAAGCTGTCCCATTGGAGTCCATCCTCCATTAGGGGTTTTTCTGCCCCGGACACGGATGTCTGAGAATGAGTTTCGTCTCCAGGCTTCGCTGCCAGGTCTGCAAGAGGTTCGGTCTCCATGCCGGCTCTGGTCAAGGAATGGGTTGAGATCATACTCTCATTGGATGCTCTGGTTCGAATGACAAGCTGGTCCTCCACGAGCAGGGGCGACTGACAGGGCTTCTTGGCCGAGCGCAAGGGTTTACCGTCGTACTTAGACGTCTGTTGACCAGATCCCTCTTCAGAGTGGCGAGTCTTGCGTCCATCTCCCTCGCGTTGTCTGTCTCTCTGTGCAGAGGACATCTGCATCTGCACCAGAGAGCTCGATGCCCCAGTCGGGTTCGGAGCGAAATTCGAGATAGGCTCGGGCAGATCTTGCTGCTGTCGGAAGAGGGACCCATGGGAACTCGCTGTAGGCTGTGCAGTTGCTGCAGCAGGGGCGGTGAATCTGCTCGCGGCCAATGCGGATGACTGGGCCTGGTCTCTGGAAGAAGATGCCTGCTTCCATCTACCCAAGTAGAAGTTGTAGTCGCCAACATGCTGTGCACCTCTGATCTCGGCTTGCCGAAGAATACTGTCGTAAGCACTGTGCTTCTCGTCAACCATGACGCGGCAGAATGACTTCCAGGGGTCGTGCGGATAGCGCTCCAGGGAGACACTCATTCTCCACATGAGGAAGTGTAGAGGCGGCATTCCCAGCTCTCCGCGCTCATACATGGCATTGATGCGGCTAAGGATGTTGCAGATCTTGTAGAGAACATAGTTGTCGCAAAGTCCTGTCTCGGGCAAGTGCTCCTTTGCCATGAGTTGGTTTGGATGGATCGTATGGCCCGGGTTAAACCACTGCTTAGTGACCTTGGCTTGCCTCATGCTGCGCTGATATCTTTTGAAGACTTGCTCTGGTTCATCCTCTGATGCTGGCAGGGGTCCTTCGAGCATTCGCTGGTGTCTAGCCAAGAGGTATTCTTGATACTCCCTCTCCACCTTCTCTTCGTTGACTGCCTCTGCGAACTTTTTCCACATGGGATTCCAGTACGAGTCGGTTTCGCTGATAGGTGCAACTGGGACACCCCGAAGCATGGGCGGATTGGTATAGGTCTTGCCGTCTTCACTGATTGTGAAGATTACATTCATCGGGGTAGCTGTGACTTCAAGCAGTGCTGCAGCATCTTCGTTGTCTTTGGGGTCGGGTGCATTGGATGACTCAACTTGTGGGATCGCTGCAAGCTTTGTCTCCTTTTTCTTCAGCTTGCTTCTAAGGCGTGCGATCTCATCTTTCTTCGCAAAGAGTGTCTCTTCGATGACTCCATGGCGTGCTTGTGCCTTCTTGATGGCCTTGTCGATCGCCGGTGTGGGTTCATCAGAGGCAATGCGCTTAGATCTAAGCTCGGTGATCCAGTCCTCTTTGTATGAGATTCTGGTCTCAATGCGGTCTGCATCAGCCTCAGCAGCTTGGATTCCTTGTTTCAATTCTGTGATGGAAGACAGCAGCTGTGATCGCTGAACTGGTACACCATCGTAAGAGGGTGAAGTCGGGTCCATCGTGGCTTCCGTATCCGGTCTTCTGAATGTGAGTTAGCAGCTGAAACAAGTCTCTAGCTGTGAAAAGGTAGCTGACCCAGATGTCTTGGTCCAGTGATGATAGCCTCAAATAAGTGAGAGATAGTCGGGATGTGGTGAGAAGGGTATCCAATCTGTGTGTCAGACAGTTAAAGGTAGGTGCGAACGGTATGAGATGCTAGGTGAAGAATGTATACCAAACCACTCCGGCTCATGGAGATGCTCAGAAATGTCAAAGTATAGTGAGTTGTAAATGCCATCAATAGAAATGCCGGTCTTGAGTGTGAGTGAGAAGAGTTGATTGTCGTGGAGTGTCAAAGGAGAAAGACTCCAGTGTGGTGTGCAGGGGAAGAAGCAATTGGTGTGGTGTGTCTGGGCTAGAATATTCTGGTGGTGTATGAGAGAAGAAGTGGAAAGGTAGCGTGGGCTTTATAGAGGGCCCGGGAGAGGCTATGAGAGAAGGAACGGAGGTGAGAATGAAAGAAGATGTCGGCACGGAAGTTACGAGTCGTGAGGGTAGGAACGAAGGGGTCATCTAGGCAAAAAATATAAGTCTTAAACGGCAATAGGTAAAGAAGACATGGCAAGAACGTTTTCGAACCAGTTCGATCCTTCCTTTGAGCGATCTATAGAAGAGAGAAGATAGTAAGATAAGGTGAAATGGTCTATAATGAGAATAAAACAAATAAGCCATGGGTATAGGGGTAAGAAGAAAGCCTGATCGTCTCCTGTGAGAATCTCATTTCTGTTCATCTATATCAAATCTATATAAACTTACACTGTTCTAACCTAGCCCTTCATAAGACTACGTTCTTGTCATCTCATCATAGCTTTTGACTAATCTTATCCTCCTCTGTTCTCCGCTCTCGAAGTATGCCGTCTTGATACCCGGTAGCGACATGTACACCCTCGGGACTCCACATCTTACAGATCAATGTCCCTCGCCCCTGGCCGGTCCGAGGAAATGATGCCTCCTGAATCCACCAGCCATCATCTTTCATCACGGCTTGGTCGACATTGACGTGGACAACAAACTTGTACGTTAAGCTGGCTGCGGTGCCTAGACTCCATCCGAGACCAACATGATTGCATATCATCAACAGCCCGTTGCGATCGGACTCGAACGCATGGACGGCCACATGAGAATTGGGATCGTCCGCTGGAAGAGGGCCTTTGAGACGATATAGGAGGAGTTCCTTCCTCTCCGAGACCGACTTTCCTTTATTGTAAGCCGTCAAGTCGACTTTGTGCATGTCAACGATGGGAAACGTTGTCTGGCCGACATCCGGAAACATGGCTTTGATTTCTTCCACGTCGACCGCCGGTGCGAACGGCCAATCTTGTGGTGACTTGGTTGACAAGATTTCGGCGAAGCGTTTTTGCGGTGGCTCTTCTTGAGAAACGACTCGGGCTTCCTCTGGCCGTTTGAAGGTGCATATGCAACTGAAACAGATGTCACCCAAAGGCCCTTCAGCATCCTCAAGCAAGAAGTTGTCTTCGTAGTGGTCGCGTTTGCTCGTCTCCTTTGGTTGGCGCACAGTCACCAGGCGAGAGCAGAATGTCCGGTTAGTCGAGAGAACGGTGACCTCATATATGAATGGCCTGTCTGACTTGGCGGCAGCTGAGAAAACTCCTTGAATGGCCTTGCTGTGGTGTTAGCGACGGTTCCATCTTCTGCTCAAGGCATTGGGTTCCAATCCCACATGTAGTCCGAAACCCCCGGACTGCGTCCCGGATCCTTCAGGTTCCTCTTCTTTCACAGCTCGGCTTGCAGCTAGCGGTGCCTGACAGTAAACATGCCCCCCATATGCAGCTCGAGGATCTGCCTTGGACCCGCGGCCTTTGCCGCCAACGAGTTCAGATCCTGGTACCCAAGCTGGGTAAAGACTCATGTAACGCTTGACGATGCCAGCTGTCGGTGTCGTATGATTTGGCGTTGTCGGTAGTAAGGCTAGGGCCATTACATCGTTAAACAAGAGTTTAGACATAGCGAGTGGCGGGGTTACTGAACGGAAACAAGTAATGTCGATCGGGGCAGATTGACGCGATCGCAGAATATGACGAGGGATCCTCAAGCGGCTTTTGAAATAATTTCTACCTGTCAAAAATGACGAAACGTTGGAGCTTGGAGAAGGGATTGTCTGGTTTGAAGTTAAGCTTCGGGGTTCAGCTTAGCTTTCCCCAACAACCCTCTGAGACCAGGACGAGGAGCTCTGTGGCGGGGGCCGTGGCCGTGCGGAGCTGCTCTTCTTCCATCTCCAGGACTACAGACTTCAGAGAATCACGGTGCGGAGCCGAGGCACCCCATGTGAGGGGAATCCCCCAGATGATTCTTAGGGGGGGGTCGGCTAGTCTCTTACGCCGAGTCTACCGCTTCATTCCAAGGACCGCCGCGGCACTTTGTGGAGATACCGGCTTTGGTCTCCGGGGAATACCCATAATTACTCGGCCTGGATACAACATGAAAACAACGGTTGCCGGTGATTCTGGACCGGAACACGATGGCGTACAAGCGGCGGGCGGAATTCACAGCAAGTGGCTGATGTAAGACGACCTTGAATGCTTACAAGTAGGTATGACCCGGGCAAGACATTGTACCACCCAGCGCTGCACACAGCTGACAAGAAATGGCCCTGCTGCTACCATACCCTGGACTCTAGAGGTCAAAGCCGCTGCTACCCTCTCAGACCCTGCGGGATGATGGATCTGTCCCACCTGTTTGCCCGAGCTTCCGCTGACATGATGACCCTTGGGACTTGGGGCCATCGGCGACCTGTCTTTCCAACTGACCGAGAACGAACTTCAGCTGATTTTCTGGTCGGGTTGCCTTGTCACCTTACACATGCAGTTTGGCGCCGCTTTGGCGCCGCTTTGGCCCCAGTGTCCCTGAGTGAGCAGAAAATTTTGACAAGTGATGGGAATTGTGGCCGCTTGGCCCTGAAAGGTAGTTGAATAATGGACTGAGTCCATCTGGGACCTTGCTGACTCGGAAAAGACTGGGGTTGTCATGCAACACGTCGCAGCCTGCGGGCGTTCCAGATGATGAATTGATTCACTTTGGGATGTCAAAGTCTTGGTTATCGATTCGAGTGTTGAAGGGTAAGTAAGCAAGACAGAGGAAGTTGATGCAAGAGAATTGATCTAGAAAGAGAGTGAAGAAGCAAAAGTCTAGTGACAACTGAACTCTGTGTTCGGACTTAAGTTACCCTCTTGCTGACAGCCATGGCATCGGTTTCTGTCTCGAATGTGGGAAACCCGAGATGGGGTGTAATACCCTGGCACCCTTTTGATGTCTTTGCCGCAACTGACAGACGCCTAACACAACTAGTCTTGTTGCTCTCACCAACCTGTAAATGTTGATTCGTCACTAAGCTCATTGGCCAACAAATACTCCCTCGCCTAGGCCACCTTACTTTATTTAGCTCAGAATCACTCTCAGCAAAAAAAACAACAACCATATTCTGGACCACGCGTGACCCTCCCATTTCGAACTTAGCGGCTCAGTGCCACCAACTTTGCAAGCAAACGAAAAGCAGCCATCTGCGACTGAGCAGGCTTAGGGCGGGGGAAGGATACGCATTACCGTGTGATGCCATTCCTGGCATCCTGCGTTCGAGGTCTCGCCTCGCCCCCCTTCTCAGCTGTGCTGGCAGCCGATGAGCGGTCTCGGAACAACTCTCGTTGGATACGCAGCGGCGAGCGCTGCATTATGCACCCCGTGGTGATTGACAACAGGCGTAAACGCACGCACACAATAGGAGGACCAAAACCCGGGGGGGATGGTTGGACGAGGCTGGTTTCCCCGCAAAGTGTGGTAACAAATGGGAGTTTGCTGGCGTCGCATGGGGATTGTGCTTGGCTGCTTCTTTTGTGGTGTTGCATCCCGTGTCGCTTTGACCGTTCGAGGCTCTCGGTACTCAAGAAGCAACAGGGAGGGGAGCAAGGAGAGCGATGTTTTTGACGGGGAGGCAAAAGAGCAGATCATCCGTCTCGAGGTATTTTTCACTGACATGCTGGTCCATACATCGAGCACGGGTGTTGCAGACCTATCACCGGAGACTCAACTCTCGCAAAAGTGCCTGACGACCTATGACGAATCTGGCAACCCAAGGGCGTGGGCTCCATTCGACAGCGGCACAAATGAAGAATGAGGCCCTCGAGCTAACATCACATTGAATGCTGCGATATCGCAAGTGTGATCAAAGGGGCGATGAAAATCCAGCAGAGCGGATGACCCAAGCCACTTGCGCGGGAAAAAGAAACGTTGACTCTTGGTGCCAGGTCCAAGAAACATGGCCGGAAATTCAGGAATTGTACTTGCTTGCAACATCGGAGATATCCAACCAAACAAACTTGGATAGTAATTAATCACTCAGACGCACTGGAATGCGAGAAAACAGCCAAAAGCTTGCCGAGTGGCGAAGACTTTTGGTGGTAAGCACCTGGACTAGAGTAGCTGGATATGTGTGCAGAAACACAGCCCACGTCTTGTCTTGGAACATTCGGTGAGATCCTGCCACAACTCCCCAGCTTCTACTACTGTCGACGCATGTCTTTGCCCAGCTCCCGAGCGTCCGTTTGGTAGGCAAATAGGGAAGAGGTCAGCAAACCAGTCGGTCAAGAAAGCGGCCTAGGTGTTCTCTTATGCGGCTTGTCACATCGCCTCTGGCCGGACAAAACCACCCGGTCCGGGGTGTAGGAAAACATGTCTCTACCTCCCTGTCTACAGTAGTATCTATCCGTACGGACTTGACCTTTAGTTCCAGGTCGGCATTGCTTTTCCAATGCATAACAAGTGCGTCAATAGCAGCTCGATTCCTGAACCATTCTTGATAGTATGAGCATAGTCTTAGGGCCTAGAATAGGTACCCTGGTTGTGATAAACCTTGACGCGCTTCAAACACGGATGTAATAAAGCCACGGAAGAATCATGAACATCTACTTCTTTTGCTACTGTATACCACGCTACACAGCATGCTTACTTCACTCAAACATATACAACTTCGACTCCGTACCCAACGCATGTCCGTCCATTGCCTGAAGGCTGAAAACGCCCCAAATTTCCCGCCCATGTCACTCGCATCTTCCCCCCCCTCGACCCCAGACCGGGGTTGGTGCAGGACCGGGGGTGACCGGCGCATCCCGACCATCTCATTCGCCCCTTGCCAGCTTTCCCCAGGTCTCTGCCCATTCCTACCTCCGCGACCCCTGCCGCCTCTCCCTCACACGCCCACACACCAGTCTACCACGACTTTTTGTTTTTCTTAGCCCGTCCTGTCAATGGGTAGCACAGCTCCCGGGCTCTCAAAAAGAGAGGAGAAGGGGGTGGAACACGAGCTGGTCACGTTCAATGTTTGAATGGGCGGTTCCGCCCCGTCGGTTTGTGCTGATCTCCCTTCTCGCTCTGTGCCTCTCCCCGCTTTCTATGCACTCACCTGAGAACCCGTCTGACGGTAAACGTGTACGGAGCACGGAGAGTAGAGCAATAAATAGAAGACGGGGTCTCGTGCTGGTCTTGCAGCGGCGGACGGCATCAGCCCTTTCGCCTTTCCCGCTCTCGCCACTCTCAGTCACGCATCCTGCTAGGAGGGTCGCTCGCACTTAGCGTAAGGGTCCTTTCTCGTCATCTTCCTTGGTTACTCCACTCCAATCTGTCATTCTTTTCTTATGCCGCTTTAACCTTTTGACGGACTTTGTTAATTCTCTGTAGGGTCACCCGGCCTCCATGTTGGCAGCGGACGGTAGTTAGATCGGGAGTGGGAGTGGCCGTGGGATATGAACCGGCTCTCTGAGCATCGTTTCCTGCCAACGCAACTCAATTGCCCGGAAGAAGCGAGTGATCCCCTTCTCCCATTCGAGCGAGAGGTATCACTAGAGACAACAAGATAACAATGGTGGTTGAAGTCGGTTCTTTGAACCGCAATGCGTTGGAACCTTTCAAGACGTGGCGCCTCGGGAGTTCAGCTTGCGAAGACGACGGCGGTATAAACATCGATTCTCACCTTTTCTCGCCACAGGCTTTGAGAGAATGTGCCAAGCATCAGGCCAACTGCCCTTCAGCTACAATCTTCAGACGTACCTTGGTTAACACGAATGATCATGGCCCGGAGCATGGGTCAAAAACATCTGCAACAACATCCACTGGGACTGCCCAGACAAACCCAATCACCCCTTCACCGACCACTCCGCCAATGGCACCATCTTTCGTCTTCGCCACCAGCCAGGAGAAACCAAACTTCGTTTTCTCGAGCCAACCGTCATCATCCAAAAGAGTGAAACGCTGCAGAGCCGAGTCCGATGTTGATGGCCCATACACAGCCGGGCTGAGTTGCAAAAAGCGTCGCTTGAGACTTCATCTCATAACAAGTAGACTCTCTCAGCCCTACTCCTTACCCGCAACACACATCATCAACCGTGAAGCCAGTCCTTTGGGCGACAAGCGTTTCGTGAAGCTGGCTGCTGTGGCCACGTCGCCCGAGGTCGGCAAACAGGGCCTGCTTCGAGAAAGCTCCATCATGTTGAGAGCGGCGGTACTCAATAGAATTCGGCTTCGAGTTCGGAATGAGGCGACGCAGCGTGGTGATATCGGTGTCGCAGTCACAGCCGCGAACGCAGCCGTGCTTCACCACGGCCAGCAGCTAGCCACAGGAGCTAGGTTTGTCGCACAATCGCCGGCACACCCAGAACACCGACAGCAACCACCGCCGGCAAGAGTTGTTTTGATGCGACCGGGGATCTCGCCAGGTACTCCTCATCCAACTGGTGCCCTATCCGTCCAGGCACAGAGAAAACCATCACCTCCCTGGACGCCTCAATCGTCCCGAATACAACCTGTATCGCCGAGGTTGAACCCAACCCGGTCACCAGTCCTAGCTCCTTCAAGCACAATGCTGGATGAGATGGAGGATGACGGACTTTTGGCGTTTCCCACATCAACCCACGAGTGTTCCTACGCATGGGCCGACGACGACGATCTGGAAGATGTGTACTCTGACTTTGGAGCCATTTTCGGAGGATCGGCACAGACTGGCGAGACCGAGGACGACGGTAATTCTTACGAGGAATATCTCGATGAATTGGATGGCATTTCCTGGGTCGGTGGCAGATAGCGCCGTTGGATTCCGCGTGAAGGAAAATCAACTTGGGTGAATCCCAAGTTTAAAACAAAAGCGAGGAGGTTATCAGTAACCTCAATGAGCTCGCCAAGGTAGAAAAAAGGCATCGAAACCAATTGAAGTCGCAAGGTGACCAACTGGCTCTGTCCAAGGACATACGAAATGAGCGCCGTAAGCAGGTCATTCGCTGCCATTATTGGCCTGGCAGGAGGAGAGAAGACCCGGCATTATGCTCGATTGACGATGGCGCTTTTGAAGCAGAGGCTGAGTTCGAGCCGCAGCTTTGGTATAGAAGAAAGTAAATAAGAAGAAAAAAAGACTCGTTCAAGGCAATACTTGCCCACCGGAAAGCTTATGCCTCAAGCTGTCTTCAATTCCGTCTCAAGTCCCGCCCGGCATTTAGACATCCCGAAAGCCCGGAGACTCAAACGAACTCACCTTGCAATCTGGCTGAAGAATGTGAGTCGTATCGAGGGATCTTTCGTATCGAGGGCTTTTGTATTGGCAGCGGGGTGTAGCTGAGAGTGAGAATCACAGTCAGGGGAGCAGGGCCCCCCACCAGTTCCGATGGTCGGCCCGGTCGGACATCTTCCCGGGTCCCGCCGTGACGTTGGGCCTGGGGAAACGGCGGGGACACTGGGGGCGGGGTGATTTAACCAGGGCAGCTGAAGCACGACATCGTCGGTCTATTGTCCAACATTTTGTTCAACGTTCAACTTCAGACATATGTTTAGACGCAATATTGTAACGATGAGCAATCAAGTTTTGGACACAATCGTGATCGGGGCCGGCTGGTCTGGCGCCGTTGCCGCCCGGGAACTTGCCAACAAGGGCCGCAAAGTATTGGTGCTCGAGGCTAGAGACAGAATCGGAGGACGCGCGAGTACGTGGGTGAAGGGAGATGCCAAGATTGATGTTGGATGTAGCTGGATTCATGGCTACAAAGAAGGAAACCCTGCGAGATACATTGCGCAAGATTTCGGCGTTGTGAGTTTGACATGGAGAATATTGGGTAAAAGACGTGATAAGCTAATGAGGGGAGGTAGGCCGCTCACCTGCCCAAGGCTGCTGAGGGTGTGATTTACGGCCCAACTGGTGCGTGAGACTCTTACCCATATACCACAACATCTGTATTGATCAAGACTAGGCCGCCTCTCGAGCTCTGATGCCGACAACCTCCGCGCATCCCTTGGTACAGCTCAAGCGTCATTGAAGCTTCCTCACCCAGCTCCCTCCCCGTCAACGTCACTCGCATCCGCCCTTCTAGCTGAGAACTCGGCTCTTTTCTCAGCTTCCGCAACGGGTTCTCCCCAAAAGGAGCTGGCAGCTGTCCTTGCCCGCTCCCTCGAGATTCCTCTGGGACTCAAGCTCGAGAAAGCTTCTCTGAAGTGGGCTGGCTGGGAGACTACCACCGCGTTTGGCGGTTCTGACGCCGCCCCTGAGGGAGGCTATGAGTCTTTGGTCAACCAGGTCCTTGATGACGCCAAGGCTAAGGGCACCGAAGTAAAGCTGAGCACAAAGATCACCGGTATTTCACAGAGCCAAGATGGAGTCGTAATTGTTGACGCCAACGGCAACAAGTTCACGGCAAAGACGGCCGTTTCTACCATCCCGCTCGGTACCCTCAAGAATCTGCCTGAAAGCACCTTCAACCCTGCGCTACCGCCGCGCCTACAGGAGGTAATCAAAGGCACCCACGTCGGTGTTCTGGAGAAGCTTCTGCTTCAGTACCAGACGGCTTGGTGGCCCGAGGCCGACAAGGCTGGATCCTACACTTTCTTGCCTACATCTACGAAGCCCGTGACCGAGAGCTCTACCCCCGCCGAGATCTTTGAGGCATCGACTCTCGTCTGCGCCAACTTCGCTGGCCCGTCTCTCCCCGGCCCTAGTCCGACCTTGCTGACGTACCTCTCCGAAACGCCCGCTACTGCGCTGCTCCGCTTCGACCAAAAGGAAGTTGCGGCTGCCTACCACAAATTCCTCATCTCCCGCTTCAAGCCATCATCTGAGCCTGCGGAGCCGGTCGAGACCAACTTGACCAACTGGTTGACGGACGAATTCTCCCGCGGTGCCACGACTACCCCGTCAATCGTTTCAGAAAATGGTGAGCGAAGCCCACTTGACTTCAAGGAGCTGAGCAGACCTGTTTGGGATGGGAAACTCGGATTTGCTGGTGAGCACACTGAGATGGAGAACCGTGGAAGCGTGGCTGGCGCAGTCGTCAGCGGCTATCGTGAGGCCGAGCGTGTCGGCAGACTTTTGAGACTGCTGGATGAGAATGCGAAGTTGTGATGGGGTTGAAGATAGTGTTAGACGAGTTTCTCATAGTAGGCAAGCTAGATTTGGGTTGTGCTTATAGGCTTAGATGGGGTTTGAATATTTTTCTAGGAAATGAATCGGACAACTAGACCGAGAGGTGCTTCTGAGTTGTGTCTGAGCCGTTCACCCCGAAGCGGCCAGAAGCTTAGCTGCACGATCTTTGGCAATGTCACACATGGCCTACTTTCTTATTAGAAGAATGTCTACAGGATCCAAATTCAATGGTGTACTTGCCTGTACGGCGGCGAGCTCCTCGAGAGCCAAGTCACCACGCGAGATACGAGCACGCATGTTATCCATTATTTCCGGCCGACCTCTACCGTTGACGAACACAACGTAACGCAGGCCCGGGAACTTTGCCTCATACTCGGCGTTCAGCGCAGCCAGTTCAGTGGCATCTCCGCTCTGGAGTTGGGCCTGCTCTGCGGCGGACTGAGCACTTTCAACCTTCTTGGCCCCAAGGCGTGGGTGTGAGCCGATGATTGAGTGCAGCTGTGCCTTTTGCGTAGGGTCGGTCGTTAGAGTCTCAAAGATCTTTTGAGCCTGATTGATGAATTCGTCGTAAGACTGGAAATGTGTTGCGGAAATGGAGGGGAGGAGAATAGCGTGGATCGCGGGGCTTGGTTCGAAGAGCGCATCCAAGATCTTGGTCTGTTGCTCCACGGGAAGGGAGTTGAGGCTATTGACGTCGGGTAGGGAAGCCATACTGAACTATAAAACGCACTTGGTGGTTTGACTTATGATGAAGCAATGAATGAGTGAACGTTCATACCAGCATAGTCTCAGATATCGCGCGTCAAGGGTTCCTCTGCACCTATTTAAGGCAAGCACCTGGTGAAGTAGACCTCGGCGTGACTTCATGCTGCGATGGAAGATAAGATAGCGATAAGATAAGTCAAGACGGGAGGCGCCGATGACAGGACACCTGCCCGGATACCTTACCTCAATCCGCTGGAAGCCACACGTGATGGAGTGGCTCGTGCTTGCCAGCTGCGAAGCAAGACCCACACTGCCTTGGAACTGCAGGTGCAGCAAGGCTGAAGTTTTGTTTTGGAAGGTAAAAGTCGACGCGAACGAACTTTGAGACGGCTCATATCGCGACATTCAAGACAATGCTGTGCGCAAGTAGGTTGAAATACTCGGGAATGTCTTGCGCAATCGCTGACTGCTTTCCCAGTTTCTGGAGAAGCTCCTCAGGAGCCCGTTGCCTCAAAGAAGTCTGGTACGTGTTTTGCGCCTGCTCGCGTCAACCTCAAAATGCTGACTGTAGATAGGCACCGTCTTCGAGAAGCGATTGATCGAGAAGTACATCGAGGAGAATGGAACGGAACCTGTTACTGGCGAAGCCCTGACGATCGAGGACCTCCTGCCTTTGACGCAGTCCCACATTGTCCGACCCCGACCCCCGACGCTCACTTCGATTCCGGCCTTGCTTGCAACATTCCAGAACGAGTGGGATGCACTTGCTCTCGAGACTTTCAACCTGAAAGAACAACTTGCGAGGACACGGGAGGAGCTTGCCACAGCCTTGTACCAGCACGATGCCGCAGTCAGAGTGATTGCGCGTCTGTCAAAGGAGCGGGACGAGGCCAGAGAAGCGCTTTCCAAGGTCAGCGTCAGCGCTGGAGCCACAAATGGGGATGCGATGGCCATTGATTCGGCCGAAGGTCTCCCGGAGGAATGGGTCGAGAAGGTCAACGCAAAGCATCAAGAGTCAGTCTTCAGCAGGCACAGGATTGGGCAACTCTAGAATGGTTTACTAACAAGTCACAGACTCTCCAAGAGCCGCAAGAAGCGTCCGGTCCCCGAGGGCTGGGCCACATCCGAAGACGTTGCCTCGTTGGCCACTGTGGCATCCACTTCCACACCAGTTTCGAACGCCTCTTCTCTTGCAACCGAAGGAAGCTATGCGGCCATCAGTGGTCGTGGAGGAGATGCCGCGATATACTCTGTTGAGGCAGACCAGGTCGAGCGCCAAGTCGCGGTCAACGAGCCGGTTATCGACTCTGTGTGGACTGGGAGCAAGCTCATCTTTGCCACAAGCAAGGGATCAGTGAAGGTCTTTGAGGGTGGTAGCGAAGTTGCGTCAATCTCCGAACACGCAGGCCCTGCGACCTCCTTGAGCCTTCACCCTACTGGCGACCTGCTCGCATCCGTTGGTTCTGACAAGAGCATTGTCTTGTACGATCTCAACACCCTCAGGAAGATCAGCCGTGCCTACGCCGACTCTGGTAAGTCACCAACGCCCCGTAGTACTCCCAACACACTTGCTAACCTGCGCAGCCCTGACATCCTCTGCTTTCCACCCCGATGGACACCTCTTCGTAGCCGGAACCGTTACAGGCGAGATCAAGCTCTTCATGACAACGACGTTGGAGGTTGCGGCTGCGTTCGACCTTGGAGCCCCTGTCGAGGCTCTGACTTTCTCAGAAAACGGCTTCTGGCTTGCGGCGACAGCCAAGGGCCAAAGCTCAGTCACCATCTTTGATCTGCGCAAGGAGGGAGATGCTGCAAAGGTCAAGACACTAGAGACCGGGGGACCAGTGCAGTCACTGGCCTGGGATTACAGCGGACAGTTCTTGGCTACTGCGGGTGCCGGCGGCATTACTGTCCAACAGTACACCAAGAGCTCCAAGAAATGGTCAGAACCCCTCAGAACGTCGGTGGCTGCATTGTCGGTCCAGTGGGGTGCTGGGGCCAAGCAGTTGGTTTCGGTCAATGAGGAGGGCGTCGTTTCAGTATTTGGAGTCAAGCAGGAATAAGCAGACATATATGTCCTGCGATTTGTATTAAAAGTAATGGGGACAGAAGAGTCTCATCTAAAATGATATCCGATGTCTGGGCTCACAAGGTATGAAGAACTCTGGTCATGCGAGGAATAGTGCAAACGATCGATCGTCAGGGCCAGCCGCCATCTATTGAATGGATGGCTTGCCGGACCCTTGTTGAAGATGCCATGAGGTACGTTGAGGCGAGGCAGTTGGTGATTTAGGGTGTGCTGAGGCGAAGGTGCATCACGACTTTCCTGTCCCTTTCGGGACTATGACATAATCAAACTATCTAGGGAACAGTGTACCTTGCAATTGCATGGAGACAATGGAGAATGCAGGGCAGCGTCGCTTAGCAAATATTCCGCCGCAGACTGCAGTTACCTCCACGGCGAAAAGCTCACCTTAACCTTACCCTGAAAGTCCAGAGGGGTTCCTGCCTTATCGGCGGTGTTGCCCCCCTGCACTGTGCGCGTGTGCGAGCTTATCTAAGGCTGAAGCGCCAAACCATCCGTCGCTCTTTCCGCTAACCGCCACCAACAACACCACGACCACGACGGGCAAGTCCAAGGACCTCGCCTCTTCCTTGTGCTCTGAAGCGCCCTCGGGTTTTCCTCCTTCTTCCACCTCTCGATCACACCAACAGCTTCCACGGGATGGTCGCTTCACCCTTGTGTCCGTCGTAGGAGATTTACTTCTACTTTACGTCTCCCGACACGACCCGACCTGAATCACGACTGCGACCACGACTACGACTCTTCTCCCGCACTCTGGACACCTACCCGAGGAAAAGACGGTTTGTGCGTGGCCACATGCTGACAGGAGCTGCCGGACTTAAGCTAATTATTACTCCAGCGCCAATCCATATTGGCTCGATAAACATAATATGAGCTCAGTTTCTCCACCATCTTCTCCATCGACGTCGCCTTCTTCGGTTCGGCTCTCTCCGATTCCGCTTTCACCGTCAATATCACCTTCTCCCTCGCCTGATCAAGAACTTGACGACGATAGCGACCTCGAGCCCGTCTACCCAGGCTACATTCCTGAATCCTCCTCCGACGTAGTGGATCACCGTTCAAGCATATTCGACTCCGAAGCCGACGCCCAAGTGGATTGGGACCCCGAGTCTGATTCACAATCAAATACACAGCCTTCAGACTCTGATTCAGAGTCTTTAATGTCACTCGAGATCAACTCTCACGATCCGCTATTTAATGACTCGGATCCTTTCTCTCCCGACCTCGCAGACGAACTTGAGCTTGCGCTTCTCGCCGAAATGGATCAGTTGCCAGATCTCCGTGGACAAAGGATGCCACCCCCGGGCGACAGAGGAGAAGGCATGCGAGGCCAACATGGAGGCGGCGCGGCTCGTCACAACGGCTCGGGCGATGTCCTCGTGGACCTGGAGTTGTATTTCGAACAGGGGAGAAATGGGAGGAGACCTCAGAACAACCAAAATGGCCCTGCGGATGTCATCGATTTGACCAACGAACCCGACAGCCCTGTCCAGAGACACGCGCCTCGACCTCCGACGAACCCCATAAGGCAACACTCCCAAGGCAGGAACCCGCCGTCTTTCGCGCGAAGCGATAGTAGCATCCTCGCCGGCATTGCACCACCCGTCATCGACCTTACGGACGACTCCCCGGAAGTTCCGCGACGACGTGCGCCGCCTCCGCCCCCCCCTCGTCAGCGCGATCGCAGTCGACAGCCGGTCGGATTCACGTTGAACCCAAGCGGTGCATTCAGTGGGCTAACAGCCGGAATAAGGCGTTCTCTGTATCCTTTCAGCTTTCTTCCCGGTGCTCCCGACAACGAGGTACAATTGCTCGGCATGTTGCACAACCGTATCAATCAAGGAGGAGACCTGAACAACCCCCTTGGAAACATTCAACTCCAGTACGAGCACGGTGCTTTTGATCAACGCGTCGAATCACCCAAGCCAGTCCACCAAGCCCCGCCTCCCCCTAGACCCGGATATACAAGG
This sequence comes from Colletotrichum phormii, assembly GCF_030913505.1. NCBI lineage: Eukaryota > Fungi > Ascomycota > Sordariomycetes > Glomerellales > Glomerellaceae > Colletotrichum > Colletotrichum phormii. Next base: position 1,250,997 of record NW_026851456.1, read on the forward strand.
GACACCGCCTCTGATCTGGTCGTGATATGCCCCGCATGCAACGAGGAGCTGGCTTATGACCCTGACGTGCCTATGAACGCGAAGCAACCTGCGCGCAAGGGTAACAAACGGCAGCGCAGCGAGCATCACTTCTGGGCCCTGAAGGGATGCGGACATGTAAGAATCAAGACCTCTGACATTCAACTCACTATACTAATGCTATGCTAGGTTTACTGTGAAGACTGCTACGAGAACCGCAAGCCAATAGCTAAACGCCCAAATACCGGATTTGGGCGCGATGGCGATAGCAAACTCACCTGTGCGGTTGATGGTTGCGAAACGCAGGCTACAAATAAGACGGCCTGGGTCGGAATCTACCTTTGAGCTACGGCGTAAAGTCAGGCAGAGTGGTCTTCCAAAGAGACACGAATGAGAATTGGCGTCATCCGGTTAAATTGGTGGCATTAGGTTGGCGTTTGGGGTTGGGACGGCATCGCATGATCGGTCAGAGATTCCCATGGTCACGGTATAGGGTTACTTTCTCCCTTCAATTGAAGGGCTTGATATTTGAGGAGTCCAGTGAGAGGGACAAGGTCTCTGAGCGGATGGTTTTCCTTGTAGCGGCACTCGCTGTACATGATCAAGGTCACGCGCACATATTTCGAGCGGCAGGGAGCGCAGACCAATCCCCTACATAGAGTCTTCTCGTGAATAAATTCCAGTCGCTCTCATTCATCATCGTGAGACTCTCTTGAGTTTGGTATCTTCTAGGTATCTTCTACTATCGCAAAGAGTAAAAGTCTATTGTTGGCTAAAGAATGAAGAAACCGGCATGCTCGTTTTTCCGTCTAGTGGGTATAAAAATTCCAGAAGTGCCCTCCTTATGCTAAACGTTGACGTGCTGTGATGCTCGGGTCTCAACCTGGCGCCTGTGTCTTTCGCCCCTCCTGTGTATGCATGCATCAAATCAAAAATCATCCAGGTCATCATCCCAATCTATAGACCCCAAATCCATCTCTATGAGAGGTGAGGCAGGGTTTGCTGCCGATCCTCCCGACGATGACTGCGTCATGGCTTTAGCCGGGGACTCTATATCCAGCACCTCCTGAGACGACATCATCAGGTCCTGAGTGCAGATCAGGGGAAAGAAGTCGTCAAAAAGAGGCATAGCTTTTGCAGCTGCGGGTTTTGGTGCTGGTGGGTGGTTGCTGCTAAGTTCCTGAAGGGTGCCACGCTTTGTGAGCCGGCTAGGTACAGGAAGTGGTGGAGCACCATGTCGCTTGGCTGGAGGCGTGTTGTATGTTGCTGAAGTCGATCTATTTGCGACCGGTTTTGGGCCGAAAGCCCCTTGAGGCATCGTGTTTTGATGCCTCTGTCGTTTTGACATTTGTTCCCCTTGAGCCAATCTATGTCGGTTCTGTGGCCTACCCATGATAAGGTTTGGTGCCTGACTGACACGGACATGTGCCTCTGGCTTGGCTAGCTGGATATGCCGTGAACTCATTGTATTTTCAGATTTTTGTACGACCGGGAAGCTGGTCTTTGCTGGTGGTAGTATTCTTTCATGCGCCAAGTCCCTTGCCTCCTTGGGCCGGCTGAAAGGTTCGGTAGGCCCCTGAGTAGGAGCCTGGTTTGGCATGGAAGTGCAGGATCGTGATGGTAGTGTAGTTTGCACTGAATCAAAATCCTCTTCAAGCTCTACAGCAAGTTGTGAAGCTGTTGGAAAGAAGTCGTCAAAGCAATCTTGAACAATTGCTTGTGTGCTGGGTGGAGGCATCTGCGGTAATGGCCTTGGTGGCGGTGGTGGTGGTGGCATCTGCATTGATGGTGCAACTGGCGATGGTGCAATTGTTGGGATGGCCGTATTCATCGGGGCTTTGTCTGTTACGGCTTCAATTTGGGATTTCCGTGATGGAACTGGAGACGGAGGCATCGCTGGCAATGGCCTTGGTGGCGGTGGCATCTGTTTTGATAGAACCGCTGGTGACGGTGCGATTGCTGGTATGGCCATGTTCGTCGGGGGTTTGTCTGCTACAGCCTCAACTTTGGGCTTCTGTGATGGTACTGGGGGTGAAGGCATCGCTGGTAATGACTTTTGCGGTGCAGAAATTGCTGATGGCAACTCATTTGGCGGCGGGACCTCTGTTTTGATATGAACAGAAGGCTGCATAGAGGGGTTTTGCTTGAAGATTTTGTGCCGAGGTGGCTGATGTGTTGGTAATGTCGCTTTGGGCATCATGAAGGGCCTTGACTTGGACTTCACAGCAGGTCGTGAAGGAGGTCCCATGGAAGTCATCACTGCTGGAGTCTTTTCTGGCGCCGAGAATAGCGGCTTGAGGGTGGGAGGTAAGGTTGGTGGCTGTCGTGATAGAGTATCTTTGTCAATTGGCTTTGGTGCCACACCCTCATCCGTAGGTTGTCTTTCACATGTGGATGTGACCTGAGCGGGTGGGTTGGCCGACTTTGTTGTCTGTGAAGGACGAGGTGGTGGTGCCATGGAGGTAATTGAGGGGTTCCGCTCTTCTGTTGACTCAGTTGGAAGAGGAGGCTTGGAAGCTGCGGTTGACGTCAAGGTGTTCGGCTTGATATCGGCCAATGTGGCAGGGGTAGTCTCGGATTTTGGTATAGGTTCTCCAGACGAATCTCTCTTCTTGTTTGTACCATTTCCTCGTACGAAACGCGCAATCGTATCTTGACTTGGTCGACAGTCAAACAAAGCCTGCCCGGCCCTTCGCCTGTTCTCTCGGGCCTCCTCTTCCTTGGCCTTCTTTCGATCTCTCGCTGCCTTGGCCTTGACTGCTGCGCGTTCCTTTTCCAGCTCCTTTCGAATCTCCTCTTGTTTTTCCTTCTCCCATTTCCGTTGCTCGGCCTTGGATCGCTTCGGTTCCTTGTTTGCCTGCTTGTATAGCTTCTGAGCCTGCTTCGATGTCATCGGTGGCCGGTTCGCGGGGCCACCGACGCGCCCGGGGGCGTCTGGAATGACGGCGAAGGTGTTCTGCTGCGGCGCCATGATGCCGGTGATCCTCTAGACGGCATTGTCGAGTGGGACGACGTAGGCGTAGATCGCCAGGTCAGAGAAGGAGCGACAATCAAGCCTGGAATCGTCTGGTGTTCAAGGTCTCATCAGACATGGCGGGGCAATCAACACGGACGTGACGGGGATGCGCCTGGAAGTTGTGGAATGGCGGGTGACGCGACGCACATACGAGGGAGGTCACGTGTTCTTGGACTTCAAGTCAAGCCACACTTAAACGGACCCCTGAGACCGTTCAATTCAAGGACAGCGCCACGCGGGGTACCGTTGCCGCCACAAATCGCGGGGCCTTAATTTTTTTTTCTGCAGCACTAGCATTTTCGTAGGTCACAGGCTTCGAGGAGCAGAGAATCCTGACTGCCAATTCCAACTTGTTCACCAAAAACAGCAAAAGATCATGTCGAAACGCTCAGCAGACGTCGAGATGGGGGACGCCCCCCTCAAGGGTGGTGACCGCCCTGAGGGTATGGAGATTGACGAGAAGGCTCCCGGCATGGGCGAGTTCGAGGACGAATTCGAGGACGAGTTCGAGGAGGATGAAATCATGGAGGCCGGTGTTGATGGACGGCCTGACGCAGAGAGGGAGGCCGAGGAGAGGGAAGGTATGGCCGCAACACTCTTGCGACTCAGATCTTAGCTGACCGGTATAGCTGCTGTCGACCAAGGCACTTTCATCGTCGGACGAAACAAGCTTGAAGCTGGCCAGACACTTGCGCCCGACGTGTCTACCTACGAGATGCTGCACAACCTGAGTTCACCATGGCCCTGTCTGTCTTTCGATATCCTCCGCGACAGCCTTGGCGACAACCGCAAGGTCTACCCCGCCACCATGTACACCGTGGCTGGTACACAAGCAGAGAATGCCCGGGCTGGGGAGAACCAGCTGATGGTCATGAAGTTCAGCGGTCTGAGCCGTACGGAGAAGGACGACGAGGACTCTGACGACGACGAAGAAGATGGTGACGAGGACGCCGAGCCCATCCTTGAGCACAAGGCGATCCCCCTGAACTCGACCACGAACCGAATCCGCGCCCACCAGATCCCCTCCCAGGACGCTTCCAGACCCCCCACCACCCTCACAGCCACCATGACCGAGTCATCCAACATCTTTATCCACGACATTACACCTCACATCTACTCCTTCGACAACCCGGGCACCGTCATCTCCGCGCAGCAAAACAAGCCAGTGTCGACGATCCGCGCCCACAAGGCCGAGGGCTATGCTCTTGACTGGTCTCCCCTTGTCCCCAGTGGAAAGCTCCTCACTGGTGACAATGATGGCCTCATCTACGTCACAACCCGAACCGACGGCGGCGGTTTCGTCACCGACACTAGGCCATTCCAGGGTCACACCAGCAGCGTTGAGGAAATCCAATGGAGTCCCTCAGAACAGTCCGTCTTCTCGTCCGCCTCGAGCGACGGCACAATCCGCGTCTGGGACGTCCGCAGCAAGAGCAGAAAGCCCGCGCTTTCAATGCAGGTCAGCAACCACGATGTCAACGTCATGTCGTGGTCGCCTCTCACGACGCATCTGCTTGCCTCGGGCGCGGACGATGGTGAATTCGCCGTTTGGGACCTGCGCCAGTGGAAGCAGAGCTCTACTTCGGCTGCCGACAAGCCCTCGCCGATTGCCAGCTTCAACTACCACAAGGAGCAGGTCACGAGTATCGAGTGGCACCCCACCGACGACAGTATCATTGCTGTTGCGGCGGGCGACAACACTGTCACCCTGTGGGACTTGGCAGTCGAGCTGGACGACGAAGAGAGCAAGGACACTGGCGGCGTCAAGGACGTGCCGCCGCAACTGTTGTTCGTCCACTACCTGTCCAACGTCAAGGAGCTCCACTGGCACCCCCAGATCACTGGTGCCTTGATGGCAACTGGTGACGAGTTCAGTGTTTTCCGTACGATTAGCGTTTAGACGGATGGTTAGTCAAAAGTTAATGGGATACCAACTTTGTTTGTTCATGATGGATGACTTTTTGCGTGTTCATTTTGCTGCTACACTCGGATCTGAAGAACTTTGCATGGCTCAGGCGCCCATACGGATAAGGAGCCGATTGGTAGGAATCAAAAAGTCGTATGCTCTGTTACACAAAGCCCTGGAATCCCTCGTATAACGCAGGATGGTTGATGTTTGCTTCTCTTGGTAGGACCCGTTCATCACATGGAAGTGTCTATTTCAGGTGCAATATTGGATTCCGGGTACGAGACGGAGGGAATCTCTTAGGAATCCTCCTTTGAGTATCCAGAAACGGTTGAATATTCGGGCAATCCTTTGAAGTTATCGTGGTTGTCGAATGCTGCTTAATGTCCTAGAGGCAAGGGGCGCGAGGCCGAGCGCTTTCGGCATACATAAAGAAGATGCGTCGCTATATCTACGGACATCCCCAAGCAACAAGAAGCGAAAATTGACAATACCACTGCCATACTCTTCAACATCATACTCTACAACATGCGGTATCTTGCAAGTCTGGCTCTCCTCTGCCATCTGGCACTTGGTACCCCTTCTACTCCACCGAGCGAACACGCCGCACGCGCAGCAGTCTTCGAAGTCGATAGATTCTTCGCGGGAAGCCTTCCACCAAGCACCAGAAACTTGTAAGCTAGACTACGAGATGGCGTGGAATAGACAACAACAGAGCGTGTAGCTGACATGATCCGAAATAGTGTCATATTCTCGGTCCAGCCAACCCCTGGCGCCGACTTTGCCAACTGCACCATCAACACGAACACAGGCCCCAAAGTGCCAACGGTTGACAAGGTGGTCTGCACTGACATAAACTCCATTACGTGGAGTTTGGAACCGATGGGGACGGGGATGCATTTCAGTGTCTGGTGGGCCTTTACCAGTCACGCTTCGTTACTAGGCGGGATACACCTCGACGAGTCGTACTTCAAGGACACGACACTCGCAGATGGGAGCACTTCACAGAGCTATATCGGACCGCATAAGTTCACTTTGGAGACTACCATGGTGATGAATAATCCTGGGGGAAAGAGGGAGACGGAAGAGAGCATGGAGCAATTGTGATGTATTTGAAGTACTACCTTGTAGTATGAATTCCAAGCTTGATGTTAAGGCCTTGGTAAAATTAGAGGTCTGCGGTCGAACCTCCATAGGAGTGTATCTAGTTTTGGTTAGTTTAGTAGGATTATCTGGCCAGAGTCGAGGCTTTCACTCACAGTCTGATCAAAACAGCCAGTGGGCGTCTGATACAGATATGCCCCCGTGTTGATAAACACTTCTTGATTCTCGCAGACAAGCCATGCAGCCACGTTGGGCCTGTTGATATCCGGGGTACTCCATGTAAGCGTATCACCCTGGAAAGCAAAAGTTCCGTATGTACCCTTGGTTGCACTGAACCACGTCTCCAGCTTTCTCTGCGTCTTGTCTGTCGGATTCTCGACATTGAGGTAAAGAGGTGATGACCCAGTCAGGTGGACAAGCTGACCGTCCTCGACTTTGAACTGACCTGCACTGCTGGGTGAATCGAGGTAGGCTTTGCTGGGCGTGCCGGTGGGCTTGGCCTGGAGGTAGCTGTGGAAGTTGGGCGAGGCCACGGCACGGATCCAGTACCATCCAGAGACAAGAGTTGTAGGTACGGAGCCGCCGCCGCCTGTAGCCGTGGTGGTCACGGTCACAAGGGTGGTGGTTGCGCGAGAAGTTGTGCGAGTGTCAGTGGACGTTGCGATGGGGGTGGTTGAGGTTGAGGCAGGTTTGCTGGAAGCGGTTGTGGGACTGCTGGATCCTGGGATGCACTGTGAGTAGTAGGGGCTGTTCCAATGGTCAGCGGATGGCATGAGGAGATAGAATGAGAACCCTACTTCAGAACTGAACAGGTATAGCCGCTGATACAGCTTGTGGCACCGGTCCAGCCATTGCCGCCACCTGTAATTGCGTTAGATACTGACTTCAGCATTGCCAGGCGTGACGAAACTATCATGACCTACATTGTCCCCAAGCTGGCGCTGTAGTCTGTGCTATCACAGGACTCGCGAACAAGGCCGCTGATAGGCCGGTGGCCAAGACCCGTAGCATGCTCATCTCGAAAGTCCCACTGGGACGTGAACGTTGTTTGTGGAGGTTGTAATAAGATGCGTTGACAGCTTGGCGAACGAATGAAGTGGATGCCAAGTTTGAACGATTATATACTTGTGAGGGACCAACGAGGTCTCTGCTCATGTTGCATTCAATCTCGAAAAGCCTGTCAGCTGAAGGACACAGACGGAACTAGCTGCTCCTCTCCTGATGATCCATGTTTGGTTCCTGCGAAAGGAACTCCGGGAGTCGTGCAGCGGCGTCTATGGGCGGTGGTGGAAAGCACACAATCGACCAAACTTGTTGTGGGAATGGCGTCCCGGATATATTAACTGCAGAACGTGAGGTTGCAATTCGATTGATGTTCGGAACCAATGTTAAGAGTAGAGCCTAAAAGAGATCACGTTGTACGGTTTACGTGCTTGAAGGGGTGCTTTACCGGAGGGAACTCTTCCGGGCCGGAAGTGGTTGCCGGAATCCCGGGACCAAAGCCATGTCCATTGGGCAACAGGAGAGACTCTCATTATCACCACCAACCTTGGGGCCTGTCGGGAGCTGAAGTGATTGAATCATTTGAGATACTGTCTATCTTTTCAAACAACAAACGATGGAACGAGAGGTGGAAGAAGTCAATTTGAGGGGGCGACATGACGGCACACTCGATTAAGTCGCAGCACGACCGATGAATCCGCTCAAGACATCAAGTAGAAAGGGATCAAGCCCAAGAACCCCAGCACCATAACACAAGAGCTGCCAAAACTCCAACCGGTCATCAGCGCCACTCTCCAATGAACCGATACAGTTCCCGCCTCCAGTTGCGCCAGAGACAAACGTCAGTGTCAACAGAACCCAGCCAATCGCATCTTCCATACAAGTACTGCCTGAAGGCTGCCGAAACTCAATAGTGCGGCTGCTGTCGTGCCCTAGCAAGCGGGCAAAGTTCCACTTGTAGACTTTGCCGTGAACGAAATCTCTCTTCCTTCCGTGTGCTCTTCCATACGCACTGGATGCCGGGAAGAGGCACATTGCTTCAACCACGGCGGTTGTCCCCCGTTGAGCCGCCACGTCAAGGATATCGAGACAGTCTTCGAGGGTCTGGCACCGAGACAGCACCGGGTTCCGGCGGTTACTTTGGCACCAGTAGGCGGAAGCTCTGTCCTTGGGGACGAGGGCATCGAAGCAAGGCTCATACGTCAGAATTGCCTTGCCCAAAGAGGCCAGTTGGAACGACGAGAACTCCTGGTCCGCCTGGCTGACGTGTACGTGAGTGCTGCACTGGGGTAGCATCTGAACGGACGAGTGCTTCTGAACAGCAGAGAAGATGTTATCTGCATCGGAGAGCCACTGAGACTCGAGGCTGAAGACGGGGGAAACTAGTTCAAGTGCCCCTGAGTTGGCTCAACATCAGTATCTAGGCTTTGTTGCGTGATTTGATATACTGACAGTTGTTCTTGGCAGGATTTTGAGGGATCGTAATCTCCTGAACAATGGACCACTTGCGGTAGTTCCCATCCACCTTTTCCTTGACATGATTGCTGACTCCTTTCTTGGCTAAGCGACTGCTGGTGTCTTGTGCCATGGACAACCAGTTCTTGTGCTTCTTGCTGCTGTTGAGAGATAACTCAAGCTCGAAACCAAAGTTGAGGGCCTGGTAGTTGGACATCTTGGATGAGGTTGTGTACAACGACGATGTTGGAGCACGAGACTTGGTATAGGAAAAAGAAAAGGAAAGGGCTTGCTATCTTCGCGCTCTCACTCGAGAAACACGGGACGATGTCTTATATCCAACGTCTCAAGTGAGTACCATGTAAGATCCATACAGTCTTGGGCGGTTTGGGATATGTCTATCGCTCATTGAGCTTGCCAATGCGCCTGTTCCGACTCACGTCGGCCAACTTCACCGATCTCGCGGCCGTTCCAACAGCCTTCTCGACAATATCACCACTTAGACGACCGTCCCGTTCGACGTGATACATACTGCCCCTGAAACTTGAGATACAGTACCTTGTAATCGCGTCGAAGGTGAGCCAAGAGAAGGCAGCCACAGGCTAGTATCGACCGATGCCACTTCATGGTCCGGCGAGACGCTCATGGCTAGCGCTTGATGCTATTCAAGAATAGCTGCTAGCTATTTGAAACGGTGAGGATAAGAGGAGCAACTACCCCTGAGGCTCAACTCAACATCGAGCCGTGGAGGTTGGGGGCCAAACAAGGCCAGACTACACACATCTTACTTGTTTCTGCATGAGGGTTGGCTGTCAGCCCAAGGCGCTTCGAGCCTTCTGGAGGCAGCCTGGTCTTCTAGGGGCAAGATCAACCTCGATAAGGTCAGAGAGTCTGCAGGGTCGGTACAAGACTAGACCAAAGATGGCCGACACCACATGAGATATCCCCGACATCCTTGGAAGGGGAACATGGCCTCCCAAGAGCCTTTCGCGCTGAACTAGGCGCCGGTAAAGATCGTGGAGGTGTGAAGGATCAACGTGGAGGGGCGGCGAGAGCCGTGGATCGAGTTGGGAGTAAGGGGGCGACGGGCGCTTTGAGGAGGTCTGGGGGATTGCGACTGTGCGAGACACCTAATGGGGTCATCTGACGCAATGTCAAAGGTTGAATGAGGGGCTGTTGGTTAATGGACTCAAAGATCCTAGACAATTTGTCCAAAAGAGCCGCCGAGGGCAGACACACATTCTATTCTGCGAGCCAAGGGTGTTGGTAGAGTCCCCTGATACCGTGTGTTGCCGTCACTCCACGATGGCCGGCCGCTAGTGGCGTGGGCGTTTCGCGAGATCGTGAGCTTCCCTCATCACATATATGGGGAGTGCTAAGATGCGATGCCCACCTTGGCCCGAGGCTGTGTGCGCTTGCTGATTGAAGAGACGGTAAGATAGTAGACTTTGGTGCTCTTTACCCTGGAAGGATATACGGTACGGCAAAGTCACCTCGCAAATGAGCGCCAACTTGGCAGAGCTCGTGAAGTCTGAAGTTGAAATCAGTGACATCGAGGCCAACAATAGCAGTAAACATGGGGCGACCAAAAGAACGATGGTGTTGATTGAGATTGATCGGCAAGACATCAACGAAGGATGGAAATGAAAAGATTCTGAACATCATCGCAATGAGAACTACACCAGTTGCAACTTACTCACATGGACCAAAATACGGCCTTTTGAGTGCCAATTAAGTGTTGTTCGGCACAGATAACGGAATGTCGCTTGGAGCGAACAAGAAGTTATCAGGATCCAGTGACTCGGAAACCATGCAGAAGACACCGATTCGGCGGCCTGCATTGCTAGACAGATGGGCCAGCGATCTGGAGCACATGCAGCAGGCCGCCCTGGGAGAGCCGTCGATCCAATGGGCAAGGTGCTTTAGGTGCAAGGTGCAAGGTGCAAGAGATGCGATAGTGACAAATTGGTTGCAGCGGCGGGTGTGGAGTTCTCGAGTGCCTTTGACTGAGGTGGAGGTGGACAGCGCGGGGCACAGCCAATGACCGAAATTACCTACCTTAGTGTTAGGTTCCCGTCCCCCAACGATCAAACGAAGGTGGCCGCTCCTGTGCCCCGGAGCACCTGGAAGGTTCCTCGGCCGCTGACCCCACATTTACCGCTGGAAAGAGAAGCTGACGAGATCACTACCGTCGCTGACGAATGCCCTCACTCACTCTCACTCTCGCTCGTGAGTTCACTTCATTCGTGTGGCGAAAGCAGCTCTATACAAATTCACATACAACAGCTCATTGGTAACGGGAGAAGTACACAAAACAAGTTATTTCTCAATCACTTTGCGATAAATAGCGACACCCAACCCTCATCTCGTTCCACGACACAAGACACTCACTCACATACCCAAGCTGCCAAAATGGTCGTCCTCCACGCAACAAATCTCACAGAGTTCACAAACCTCCTCTCATCAAACACATACCTCGTCGCCGACTTCTACGCAGACTGGTGCGGCCCCTGCCACGCCATCAAACCGATATACGAATCCCTCTCAAACACCCACGGCCAGCCAGGCTCCCTCGTCTTTCTTAAAGTAAATGTCGACTCCGCTCAGGATATCGCCCGACGCTATGGCGTGACTGCGATGCCGACCTTCATGTTCTTTGAAAACGGCCAGCCCTACAACGGCGGACGGAGCGTCATCCGCGGCGCCGATCCCAGGAGCTTGCAGACCACCGTTCAGGAGCTGGGTGGGCTGGCCAGGAAGAAGGCCGCGCAGAAGGCCGAGGCCGAGAGGAAGAAGAAGGAAGCCGCCGCAGCCGCCGAGAAGGACGTCAAGCCTGATGATGGTTCCACTGTCTCTGGCGGCTACACCCTCGGCGGCAACACGGGCCCGAGGTCGGACTGGAAAATGTCCTTGAGGGGGTGATTGCCGCCGTCGCGTTTCTCAACATTTCGAGCACACTCATACCGCGGCTATCGCGTCGCTATGTATATGGAGTTGGAGGACGTGGTGAACTTTTGGTTATAGTGTAGCGAAAAATATCAGATTTGTTTCATTGTAAATCTCTAAACTTTTCATGCCCTTAATCCCTCCCTTGCGCCGCTTTGTTGCTTTGTTTGGCCGCCCAGAAAATGCTACCCAACTGAAACCCCTAGACTCGCTGGTCTGTATGTATGAAAAAAAAAAAAGGTAGGACAATGAAGATATATACCGTCATCTTCGATAATCTCTTTGCAGCCGTTATTGTGTGGGGTATCTGGTGTTCTTGATCATGATAGATGCGCCTCGTCGTATCGTGCCCAAACGGTGAAACCCATCGCTGTCGAAAAGAAAATGGAAAAGATAAAAACAAACCCCAAGGACCTTCTGTCGTTAGGCAAACTCCTCTCGTGTTTCTCCCCCGTCTCTACCTGCCGTCCTCGGCAAGCTTACCGCATTTGACGCAGATGAGACGTTGTCTGCCGCCAACTCTCTTCGCTTTGAAATCCTTGCTCGCACACTTTTGACAAGATATTTGCTCACCGTCCTCGCTGGTGTACTCGGAGCTTAGACGGCTGACAACCGAGTTTCGGAGACGACTCTCGATCCTCGAGTCGTCTGGTTGTAGTAGATGTTCATCCGCCTCAGCCTTATCTGCAGCATCCTCAATGCTCTTCGTTGTGCCTTTGTGCTCCTCCTCCACGGCCAAATCGTAAATGCCCGCCCCTAAGCTCTTGCGGCGGGATGCTTTGGTTCCATTACTAGCCGATGTTTGCATTGTGTCTGCTGTGCTCATGCTGTTTCGCCCCTGGCCAACCTGCGATTGCGATGTGTTGACGTTACTGAAGGACACTGATGATCGCAACGATGAGATCCCTCGCCATCGATTGAGATTCCAGAAAGAATAGCTAGCGCCGGCAGGGTCAAGTAGGAGCTCGTCGCTTTCGTCATCGTCGGCGGATCGGAAAGAGAAACTCGGGGTCGGAGGAATGGACGGAGCCCGGTCGCGGGAAGCCCGGCTCGATGTGGGACTAGCTGGAAGTTGCGGACGTACCGGTGGTGACGATCCACTGTACGGTTTTTTTCGCGCTTCTGATGCAAGGTTGGAGGCACTGTTGTTAATTGATGTCCGTGACGCTTTGCTAGGTGATAGAGACCGTGGACTTTGAGACGCTGTAATGACCATGGAGCTCGGGTGCCCACTTTCGATCCCTTGCCGCCACGTATTGATGTCGGAACTCAGCTGAGTGCCCCCAGGGGCTGCCAGACGGGAAACCGAACCTCGGCGTGAGCGCGGTTGACTGCCGACGCTTGTGCGTGTTGCTACACTTCCGCTGCGTCCAACTCCAACAATGCTTCCGCCCATGCGCCGGGAGAATGTTGAGCCCGTCTCCCAGTTCTCATGGCGGCGTTTGATATATGCACAGTCCTGGCGGAAGACCTTGATGCCCCCAGATTGGTCCGTGGTGACGAGAATTTGCCCATCAAAGTGTTTCGACTTCTCAATATAAGCAGGTGATTCTTCCGGTCTCTTGATCTTCTGCTGCTTAACCTGAGGTTTCTCGTCGTCCGAGTTACCTGTTTGGCTGGCGATGGACTCCTCAAGACTCATCAGAGTTACGGGGGGCGGATTACAAAGGTCGTAAAGGGGATCTCCCGAGCCACCAAGAAGCTGGCGCGATTTGGTCGGCGCAAATATTGCTGTTGAAACTCGATCTGAGTGCGCATCGAAGTATTCGCAAGGCTTCTCCTTGTCCGATTCTGCGGCATTCACAGACCAGATGTACGTTCTCTTGTCTTCGCTGCCAGACACAATCCACTGTCCGTTGTCGCTGAAGTCGGCATGGATTTGACTGCAGGTATTTTCGTAGCCCTTGAACTTGGATTCCAGGCTCTTGTCGCGCAGATTATAGATGCGCACTCTTGAGTCGTTGGATGTGATCAAAACCTTGACTTCGTCTTCAATGACCATCGTCTTAATGCCAGTAATCTTGCTGCCCTTGGCATTCTTGCCTCTCGACGATCGCACATGCAACTGGGAGCTCTGTTTGAGACCCTCCGTGTCGTGGAACATGCACATGCCGGAGAGTCCCCCAGCTATTGCAGTCTTCCCGTCAGGCGAGAATGCCACAGCTGTGATGAGATCTGATAATTGAGCGGAGTAAGCCACAGCTTTGTCTGGAATGCTCCAAAGACGCAGTGTTGAGTCGAGGGATCCCGCAAGGAAGAACCGGTCGTCGGTAGGATGAAACGCTATCGATGTGACAAAGTCCTTGTGCTTGAACGTGCAGAGACATTCTTTCCTGCTGATGTGCCATAGGCGAACAGTCTTGTCCATCGATGACGACAACAGAAAGTTGTTCTTGCTCCAGCTGAGGTCCAGTACTTCGCCGGTATGCCCTCGGAACTCATGAATCGGCTTGCTTCGAAAGACAGGCGCACTCAACCTTTCTCCGCTGGCCCCATTCGCATTTTCCTCCTCCTCATGACGGCGCCGCTCCTCATGCGTTGTTATCACAGCCCATACTCTCACAACTTGATCTTTCCCCGCAGCAGCAAAGTACCTGCCATCAGTGCTGAATTCCGTGGCCCAGATAGCTCCGGTTGTATTCGATCGTCGAGTGTCCGTCGACGCTTTTATTGGCGTATTTTTGTCGTCTTTCGAGTCGGGCTGCGGAATGAATAGTTCTTGGGCAAGGAACATGCGGTTGAATTCGCGAATCTTTTTGCTGTGTGCCTTGACCCGGATGTACCGTGGAGGTTCCTTGTGGTGAGGTATGTAGCCGGACCCGATGACTGAACCAAAGGCCTGGGCATTGGTCCCATCGATTCGGTGGTCACTAAAGACAGACTCCTCGTCGTCCTCGCGTCTTCGTCCACCTCGCATACTCAATCGACTTAGGAACGACGGCCCTTTCCTAGAAATGGTCAGTACCATTGGCATGAATTGGGGGACACGAGAGTGCGCACTTTTTGTCCTTGGTGGCATCGAATGCATGCGCAGGAAGCTTCGTCGGCTGCTCTGGATCCGGAGTCGGACTGTCGGGGCGTTTGCGAAGCTGAGGAGGAACAGTATGGCCGGTGTTGGTTCGCATCAGGATGTGCTGTGGAAGGTAAGCAACGAAAAGCCTACCCTACGGCCATGCCAACGGCGGCAACTAACCTGTGATAGCGGGTCGATTGCAGCAGGAGATTGGACGGCGGCGGCTGGCGAGGGCTTCTCGGCCTTGCCGTCCTTTGCGTTCGGTGTCGTACTCCGGACGAGCTTCGTGGGCGTCTTCTTGGCAAAGGTCGGAAAACTGCTGCCTATGCAACGATTAGCATCCACCGTGTGCGCCACACAGGTTCGATTATGGTCCCCAGTCTCAATTTTGAAGAGATGAGGAGCTTCTCGGTGGCCCCAGTGCATGGCAGATCCGCATATCTTTACGTACCTTGAGACTCTGAACCGCCAGGTGACTTCTGGGCAGTCGAGGAGCCTTCACGGCTGAGGGGAGTCGAGAGACGGGATTCAGAAACGGGCGCCGGGGGCGGTAGTGGTGGTGCCTGGCCATCTTCGCGACGGCCGGCGTCCATGGACTTTATGGCAGATGTAGGGGTCGACATTTCCCATCATGCGAAGACCGACAAGGGAGACAGATGCGTACAGAATTAAGACACTTGGGCCGTTGGTGGGCGCGAGAGGTAAGCGCGGGTAAGCTGAGTAGGTCGTGGGCCTGAATTCGAGGTGTGCTGGTCGTCGGTGGGTGGTTGAGTGGTTCAAGATGTAGTAATACGAGCGATCCGAGACACCCGAGCTTCACGAATGGGATTGGAGCAGTGTGATCTGTCTACTAGGAACGTCGCTCTCCTGGACCCCGTCGTTCCCGATACGAAATTTTTTCTTTGGAAACGAGAAGAAGCGGACTTTGTCCTGGGCGCGGCGCGAGGTTTTCTCCCGAAGAGAAACGGCGCCCGCTCGCTCGACCGTCGTTGGTCGAACGCGGTCGGTGGTGGTGTTTTCGGTGGTTGGGAGACTGGGTACGTATTACGCAGGTTCGGATTCGTCCAGTCCGCGTATTCCGTATGCTAAAGCAAGGCACCCACGCAGCCCGCGTTTCCACCCTTTCTTTGATGAACTCAGAACAGGTAATATATGCACCTGTAGCCTGTGATGGCTAGTGGTGGTCGGTAAGCAATTCCAGAGCCTGCTAGTTGCCTTTTGCGGCGAGTCGGGTTTGCTTGGTAATCTTACCGCAAGGCTATGGAACGTATCTGTACTCGGAGGGATACGCAGTAAAGTAATCAAGAAAGACAAAGCTGTACGTATGTATCCGTAAATTCTCGGCTGGATCCGCACAGCTTCCCTTGCAGATGTCCAGGATACACCGGCTTCGAAGAGGGCAGAGTGTGGGGGAACAGGAACGCAGAAACGGTCGCGTTTCTTTTTCTGGCGCAACGAGTCGGGGAAGATGAGACTGGCCCAGATCTAACCGTACCCTGGCCAGATCGAAGAGCAAAAATAAGAGCCTGGAGTAATGAATACCGAGCCGAGGCACGAGGCAATTGGCGATTGAGTTTGCGCGCAGTTGACAGTCGAAGCGGAGATGACGATGTTTATGCTGGCGATGATTTCTCTTTATGGAGTGCGCAAAGATGATATAGAAGAATGTTGTCTCGAAAATAGAAGCCGGCAGAAAGGATGAGCAGGGAAATGTACGAAGTGGACAAAACCTTGGAAGGAGGAAGGAAGAGTGGACCGTAAGTGAGAGGAGGGAAGGCGCGCCGAAAACAGCAGGTCGGCGTCAGATGTAAGAAACGATTGCGAGGGAAATCGGAGACAGCACTGATTCCCGTCTGTCCCATAAGGTAGCACAAGGCGAAACTCAAGACGACACACACAAAATAACACTGCCCAGACTGGAACTCGGAACTGGATCGCCTGCTTGCTGACGCCAACACTGGACGATCGCCACCAGCAGCTCCTCCTCGCTTCTCCTCCTCAGTAACCAGGGGCACATTGAATCATCACCCTCTAAAGTCAAGGCTGTGTGTCACTGTGTTGTGAATGCGGAATGCCGCGGCCCACCCAGCAACCTTTGATCGTGGCACTTTGGAGGGCTGCAGCTAGCCATGGTTTGCTTCTCCTCAAGGCTACGGATAGAGCCCAAATCCAACTCTGGTAAGGCTTCCAGCCAACCATGCGACATCTAATCCATCCAGACTCCAAACATGGCGTTTGGGTGTAAAGTTTAGACAGTCTAGTTTGTTTTCCACAGTGACAAGGAGCCGACACACTTGTGCACTCTTTATCGCTTCCCCACAAACCTCCCCGCCTTTCAATTCTGCGCCGGCAAGTTGGAAATGGCGATTTTTGAGAAAAGGCCATGAAGCAATAAGCTGTTATGCAGAGTATGAATAAAACAAGGTCTTTGGGAAATGGTAGGGTGTCACAACGATGACGGGACCTATGACGTCGATCTACACTCGCCCGACTGTTGCCCGGAACTCAACTTGGAAGCCCAAGCCGGGCGGCGATGGGCAGGGCACGCACCGTAGCACCAGCCGTCATTTGACCCATCTGAGCCGCACGGGGGTTTGGATTGATACCCTTTTGGAGGGTTTTGGGGGACCAAAGATTCTGCGACGTAAAACTATCAACGGTCTTCAGGGCGATTTGCTAAAATCAAAGACTTCAGACGAGTCTTCCTCGCAAGTGACGTTGACCTCGGCGACGCTTCAAGCAAAAGTACCTGAGCATTTCGGCTGGCAATGAGGCAAGTGGCAGCTCCGACTCTTCTGAGGCGTCGGGGATTCGTCCAGTGTTCAAATTTCACAACAGGAGGGAACCTTGAGCACCCGGCCGAGACTGAATTTGGAGCAGAATGTCCCCCAAACTTCCGGGATCATGAAGGGAAGACCCAAACCCAATTGTGTTCCTTTTCGGCTTTTCACGTGGTCCCAAGCACCTAAGGTAACCTAACCTTAAGGTAAACGATGGAGGCTCTGAAAAGGCGAGGATTGTTATCGGACCTGTCTCCGATAGCGATAGAGATAACGATAAGAAAATAATCGGAGATATGTACCTTTGGTGGAGTACTTACAGTGGGGTGTCAAAAGTTTCCATACACCCCATCTATATATGCGTCTGATACGTCTTTCTTTTAATACCATTTTTCTTTTAAACACTTAGAATATTTACTAAAATTCTAAAACTTATACCTAATTAGTACCCTAAAACTAGTACTCTATAATATAAGAAATAAATATTAGTATCTCAATAGATATAAGTTAAAAGCTACAGATGTTTTATAAATATATCTAGACTTAACTAGTTATATAAATAAAAAATTTGGCAGTTTTATGGCTAGGAGCAATGTGGTGGTGATAACGCGGGGGGTTGGGGGATTAGTGGGTGTATGGAAACTTTTGACACCCCACTGTAGGTACTCGAGGTTCCCCGTCAAGCGCTTCTGGCGTCACTTTCGGAGATACAGCGCAGTGACGGCCTAAAGTGATGCGCAGTGCACTCCCTTCTCCAGCAGTCAGAGCCCAGAGGCAATCCAGTCTACCAATCTGCGTCGAGATATTTTCAAACATCCATCCTCGACCCTCGTCGCAACTTCAATTTCTTCCCACCACCGCGTGCTTCTACAGCACTTTCTCTTACAAGATGAAGCTCGTTCCTACCAAGCCGTCGCAAAATATTGCCGAAGATGCAGTTACTCTTATGCCCGAAGATTCTGAGGACATGGTAGGCAACCTAATCCACTCTGCCCTATCGCCTGATGCGCCGCCTCGCGATGCGACGCCATGCGACGGGATTCTATTCCCAACAGACCAGTTCAGTCCGGCTGACAGCACAACAGTGGCATGCCTACAACCTCATCACCCCCGGCGACCTCGTCATGGCGCATGCCGTGAGAAAGGTCGTCGCCGAAACGAAGACCGGCAGCACCGTTTCCGAACGAGTCCACACCGTCCTTGCGATCCAAGTTAAGAGCACATTCTTCGACCCTATTGTCGGCCAGCTCCAGGTCAGCGGCATAGTCAAGTCGGAGAATGCCTACGTCAGTATGGGCCAATACCACACGCTAGACCTCGAGGTCGCTCGCCCCTTCACGTTAAGCAAGCCGCAGGGCTGGGACTCGGTCGCGAAAGACACATTATCAGATAGTCTGTCGGACGACAAAGATGGCGCCATGGCTGCCGTCGTCATGCAGGAGGGCATCTCGAACATTTGTCTCATAAGCCAATTCCGCACCGTCGTCAAACAGCGCATCGAGAGCGTTATACCCAAAAAACGAAGCGCCGCAACCGAATCCTCCCAGGGCATGACCCGCTTCTTCGAAAAGACGCTGACCGCCCTTCTTCGAACCGTCAACTTTAACAACCCGAGGCCTCTACTACTGGCCAGTCCCGGATTCACCGCAGCCGATTTCAAAAAGTATATTGCGGACGAAGGAAGAGACAAGTCGGACAAGAAGCTGTTAGGAATAGCTAGGGAGGCAGTCGTCATTCACACAAATTCGGGCCACGTGCACAGTCTCAACGAGGTTCTCAAGAGCCCTGAGATGGGCAACAAGCTCAAGGACTTCAAGTTCACCAAGGAGACGAAATTGATGGATCAGTTCTTCGAAAGACTCCGCCTGGAAGACGGAAGGGCATGGTACGGGACAACATCAGTGGCAAAAGCGGTCAACGAAGGTGCCATCGGCCCTGGTGGCGGCGTCCTTATCATGAACAACTCGCTATTCCGCAGTTCTGACATTCCTACGAGGAAAAAGTACGTGGCCATGGTGGACAAGGTCAAGGCGGACGGTGGCGATGTCAGGATTCTCAGCAGTGACCACGAGAGCGGCAAGCGGCTGGACATGCTGGGAAGCGTTGCCGCCATTCTGTCCTACCCCATCCACGACCTGGATGATGACGAGGACGAGGATGGTGCTGCGGCTAGCGGTGAAGCTGGAGGCGAGTCGATCATCTGAGTCAAATGCGCATATATATGAGTTCATGATATCCAAAAAGGTGCGTCTTGGGAAAAGATTGCATAGAAGCAGGGAATACAAAAACAGATTAAGCCATCAAACACGTTTGGGTGAACCAGTGCATCTGTATTGAATACCATGGAACAGCACAGGCAGCAAAAGGTACCTAGCGATGGAGGGGCATCGATGGCGGGGTAATCAGTGCTCTGCTGCCCGCTGCCCCTCCCCCTCCTTTCCGGGCTAGACTCATGACGTCGGGTACCTGGGCCACTGCCTGTGCTCACTAAACAGCCCGACCTGGAGTGAATGGAAACCTAACGCGATTCGTGATCCAGTGAACAGGAGCCTCCGGCAGCGCGCAACAGCTCGGCATAACAACACCGAACATGCAGCCGATATGCAAATGGCGGGGGATCTCTCCTCATCTTATCCCGGACCGGAATGACTAATGGCCTCATTCGGGACGAGGTTTCCCAAATCGCGATTGCAAGTGCTCTCGGCCAGCTCATCTGGTTTCTTCAACTCTTCTCATCTTCAAAAGCCCAAACTCAATCACCCCATTACTTTCTCCGCGCACATATTCCGCACCATGGCGTCCGCACTCACACTTCAGTCCAAGCAGAAGCTGAACAACGGCCTCGAGATCCCCGTGCTGGGATATGGCGTGCGACTCCCTTCTCCTTGCGCGATTATCGTGACCTTATTGCTGACATTCACATAGCTCTGGAAGACGTAAGTAGAACGAGAACTAAATGATAACCACCGACGTTGCCAACACAAATTGATAGTGCGCCCGAGGAAGCTGAAGAGGTCACTACCGAAGCTCTCAAAGTCGGCTACCGCCATGTGAGTTCCACGTCGTAAGCTTCGATTTACATCACCTCCTGACTACCCTCCAAGGTCGACTCGGCGGCTTCATACAGAAACGAGGCTGGTGCCGGAGCTGCCATCCGCGGTGCCAAGGACATCCCCCGCTCCGAACTCTTCTTCACCTCCAAGGTTCGCTACATCAACTACGACGACGCCAAGGACCAGGTAGAAGAGACTCTGGAAAAGACCGGCCTTGCTTACATCAACCTGATGCTGCTTCACTGCCCCTATGGCGGCTCAGAGGGTCGCAAAGGTGCTTGGAAGGCACTCGTCGAGGCCCAAGAGGCTGGCCTAGTCAAGTCCATTGGCGTCAGCAACTACGGCGTGCACCACCTGGACGAGCTCGAGACGCACATCAAAGAGCTTGAGGAGGAGCGCGGCGGCAAAGGCAAGGGCGGCGCCATCAACGTCGCACAGTACGAAATCCATCCCTGGTGCGCGCGCAACGACATAGTGCAGTGGCTCCAGAAGCGCAACGTCGCTATTGAGGCCTATAGCCCTCTGGTCAGAGGTGAGAGATGGGGCGACAAGACTCTCAAGGCCTTGGCCGACAAGCACGGCAAGTCTGAGGCTCAGATTCTGCTGCGCTGGAGCTTGCAGAAAGGCTACATCCCTCTCCCCAAGAGTGTTACGCCCACCCGTATCCTGGATAACACCAAGATTTACGACTTCCAGCTGTCGGACGAGGATGTCAAGAACTTGGAGACAGACGAGTACTCCCCGGTCTGCTGGGACCCAACTGTTAGCCCCTTGGATGGACCAAAGAGTGGTTGAGAGCATCCAGGATCATTAACGATGCAGCAAAGCTTGAGCTCTTTCGTTTCCAGCGACACATAAATTCATCATATTAATCAGCCAATACAGACGCAATGAAGGACCACACATTTGCCAAAAAAAAACTGTGCGTTAACTACAGGTGCATGCCCCTTGGTCGTAGCACCCGGTCCTCGAAATGGCCAAGGATCTCTTGTGATGACGTTAATCATGTGGGAACTGGCGATCGACTGCGACAACGACCAAAGTTTTGCTCGCATTGTGCCTCCTTGCCGTATCTATCATCATCTAGTGGTCCCCTCAATCCCCAGAACTAAATATCAGGATGGGCACGTCGAGAAGTAGAGCTACAACCATCAACGAGTTCGTTATTAACCTCGAGGCGCGGGTCTATCGCTCTCAAATTCAGTGGTGTATCAAAACCATGAGACTGTGAGCTCTTCCCCAGTATCGCGATGCCCTATGCGACTATCACTACGATAGCTAGCTCTGTGTCCATTTGTCAAGTCAGGACCGCCTTTGAGAAGACAAACTCTCATCGGTCTTGTCTACCTTGTTCTACATTGGGCAAGGTAGACGTAGGCTCATAATTCATTGGTTATAGCCGGCGTCAAGAATGTCGTAACTTACACATAACTGTTCGCAAGTCTTCAAAACTCGTGGATGGGAAGTTTGTCTTCAGGACATCGAGGATTTGATCACAGACCTGGCTGATCTGATCTCAGGCGACTTCACTCTTCCTAGAAAAACCAACGATTAACGCGAACAGTCTTGCCGATGGGGTAAACAACAAGGAGGCCACTCTTGAGTTTGAGAGTATGTTTGCCATGCCCGACGCGATTGCGAGGCAAGTTTGCTAACAATATGGTAGTTTCTCTCAACTCCTCCACCGACTTGATCGACCAGAAGATCTGGCAGAACGGAGACCTCATTTCCTCCGAGTCTGACTGTAAGTTTCGGCCATTTCAACCTTGAAGACACGTGCTGACAATCCGTCACAGCAAAGGGCATGAGACCTGCCGTCTTCTACTCTGGCAACGAGTGCTACGGCAATGGCTGCGGCACTCTCCCAGCTTACAAGTACACCAACATCACCCTTGTTTTCGACAAGGCTGTTGCCAACTTGGCCGACATCATCTCTTACACCAACGCTACCCACACGGAATGGCAGACGAAGGACAACGGCATCACCTGGACCATCGACTCCATCACTATCGCGGAGGACAACTTGACCGAATAAGCCGACATTCTTTCTCAAAGCCACAAGCTCTTTGTTGTCTATGGCTTTCTATTCCTGTAAATACATTGTCACCAAGCCTGGCTGTGTATGGCTTGGCAAATGTGTTGTAAAACCATTGTAGATATCAAACTGCACATACTCTAGGGCGACATTGCCTGCTAATCCTATCTATACGAGGCGCCGTGTAAATACTTGGGTCTTGTAAAATGAGATACTTCTAAATCACAATGCGACGGGTCGTCAGTACTACATCTTATCAGCCTCACGTCTTCCGCGCAACAGTCTTCGACGTCGTGAGTGTGGAGAATGCCAAGGCCACGGACACTCGGTGATCACGGCGCGGAGCCTGGCTTGGCGCAAAGAGGAAGATGGCACCATGGCGGAATTAAGAAGCTGCAGATATGAGAGCAGACTGCCTAAAACGGATACTCTGACGTCTAAAATGGGAAGTAATGCATCAATATCTGTGACTGTCCATGATCTCAGTGGGGTAAACACCGCCCGATGGCCAAGCGTCGGAGCTGAGATTTCCCAATAAGGAAACTCAAGTTTCCGACTCTTGGCTACACCTAACGGACTTACGCCAATCTCACAACGCTAATGCGATGCAAGCGCCATTGACGGATAAACGCGTTAAGAGAGTCGAATCTGATCTAATGTTCCAAGATGTTTAGCGCATTTGGATTGCTTAGTACCGGCACGGCCAACAGATCATAGTCCATAGAATACGATTGGAAGCTAGCGTGAAAAGTGCACTGACGTTGCCTGCAATTGAAAGACTTTTTCCTTCTGAAATCTCATACAACACGGCGAAGCGTATTTACGCCTAGTGTGCCTGTAAATCCGAGTCTAGCGCTCAGTCTCATTCGCCTCGCGATGCACTCGTTCGTTGTCTTACGATGATGATCCACAACGATGGGTCTTGAATACAGAAGTACCTTCCTTCTTGATTTAAGAATGCAAGCTTTTCCAGACATTGAAGGAAAAGGTATAAAAGCCATCATGCCATTCACTTGATCGGATTTTATCTAAGCTGTCTTACTGGTATCAAAACAATATCAAACCCAACTACCTTGAGTAAAAGCTATCATTGTCCCTCTACCTACCAATCATCTATCATATCATTCCTCAGATTAACTTTGCACAATGGCCCCCAAGACTCTTCAATTCTCCAAGGACCAGCCGGAAGGCTTTGTAAATCGCATCGAGAAAGTTGCCATTGTCGGTGTAAGTACTTCCTGAACCGAATCCTGAGACCTAAGCTGTTCATTAGAAAGAAGACTGACACCTTCAAGGCTGCTGGCACAATGGGAAAGTTCGTAGCCCTGGGACTACTCAAAGGCGGAAGGCACACAGTTACCGCAATTACCCGACATGACAGCAATTCCAAATTCCCGGACGGTGTCATTGCTGCAAAGGTCAACTACGACGACGAGAGCTCGATTGTGGAGGCTCTAACAGGACAGCAATACTTGATCATCACTATGAAGTCCACCGTCGGCCAGGAGACTCAAAACAAACTCGTACAGGCTGCGGCAAAAGCTGGCGTCCCCTACGTGATGCCGAATGCGTGGGGTCCGGATCCGAAGAATGACGAGATGATGAAAGACACTCTTCTTGGCTCTTCATTTCAAGGAGCAGTCAAGGAGATTGAGCGCCTTGGGGTCAGCGAATGGATCATCATGTCTTGTGGATTCTGGTACGAGTTCAGCGTGGCCGGCTCGCCTAATCGGTACGGATTCGACATCAGAAACAAGTCACTGACCCTATTCGACGAGGGCGATGTCAAAATCAACACTTCTACTTGGTCTCAGTGTGGCCGCGGGCTGGCCGCTTTCTTGAACCTCAAGTGGCTGCCTGATGACAAGGATGATAAGTCTCCCAACATCCAGAACTGGGCGAACGATGTGTTCTACGTCTCTAGTTTCTTGGTGTCTCAACGAGACATGTTCGAAAGTATGAAGCGGGTCACAGGCACAACGGACGAGGACTGGGAAATCAAGCGCGAGAGCTCGAAGAAGAGGTGGGAGGCTGGCTACGAGGCACTGAGATCTGGCGATAGAAATGGGTTTTCGCGAATGATGTACTCGCGTATCTTCTTCTCCCCGACTGACGGTGACGTCGAACACAAGCACGGGTTGGCGAATGTGGCATTGAATCTTCCGGTTGAGGATTTAGACGAAGTTACTGCAGAGGCGGTAAAGATGTGCATCTCTGGAGAGCTGGACTCTTACTAAGTATATTATGTTGCTCTGGACCTGAGGCCGACTCATAGTTCGCATTCAAGGCTCTGTTACCGATAGATTAGTGTGAACTTGGTTGGAGGTAGCACCGTATACGATCAGGTAGCTACGAGAACGAAGGCTGAATTAAAATGGTGAAACCAATGATTGCCTATTTCCAGTGCGACTTTTATGCAGCGTTTCAACCGGGCACTCAACTATCAATACTGAATTGGGTCAAGACAAGTGTCAGAGCCCTCCCGGATAGGGGCTAGTCAGAGGTAGTAAGGAGTCCAAGCAACAAAGGAGCAGCTCAGATATATATACAGCGCAGGGAGTACACGTCGAGGGAGGAGTAGATTTCAGTAATTCATCATTCTACCCCTAACTGCAGTTGGCCTCTGAGAGCTTCCACCCTGCGTCAACATCCCAACTTGACAACAAGCTAGACAACCGTCACACCCTAGCCATTGCTGCTGTTGTTACTTCTAAACAATCAGTAAAGTCCAACGCTATGATTTGCCTAGCGCTCAGGTGATCTTTATCTTGACAGAAATTGAACCCTTCTTTGTTTGCACCACGATGAGATCATGGTCGTAAGAAATATCTTCGACTGTGGTTTCAAACAGAGTTGATCTCGGGATGACGCGAAGAGCCATCATAGCCACCATATGGTAGACTTCGCAGTATGCCAAGCTGAGAAATACTGTTAACATCGGGAACCGAAAGCTTTGATCTCGAAGCGAGCACTTACTTCTCACCAATACAGGAGCGACTGCCTTTCCCGAACGCAAGGAGGAATTTCTGCAGCTTATAGTTCGGCTGGCCGTCTACCAGCCAACGCTCAGGAGTGAACTCCCCGGGGTTGGGGAACAGTTCCTCGTCCCAGTGGTTGATCATCGATGTCATGCCAATAGGGGTACCTCTGGGAATAAGCCACTCCTTTTTCCCGTCACGAGTCTTGTAGACTAGGTCCTCCTCGCGGGCAATCCTGGCAGATCTGTGCGAGACCCCAGGCATCATGCGAAGAGACTCGTGAATGACTGCCCACAGGTAAGGCTTCTGTTCGAGCTCTGTCCATTTTAGGTTCGATGGGTTGAGACCTTGTAACTGCTCCATCAGGCGAGCATAGGTCTGTGGCTGGGCGAGGAGGTAGTACGTCACGACAGTCAGAGTAGCCTGCGTATCAAAAATTAGCAATGTATCAAGTAATGGGAGGGAAACCCTTCTCACAGCAGTGGTCTCGGTACCGGCGAGTAAGAAGTTGAAGCCCTCTCCAGAAAGTCGGTACAAGGATTTCTCTTCTTCGGGCAGTGTCTTGGATTCCATGAGATCGGCGAAAACTCTCCCATTTTCCGGGTTGCTCAAAGCCGCCTTGATATACCCGGGAATAACAACATTCATCTGTTTCATGATCGACCTGATGTCTTCGCCCAAGTAATCAGCCATCATAGGCATCACTTGAGCCAGTTTACGACCAAGAGCGTTGTGCCTCATCATGTAAGCACTCTTGAAGAAGGACTTCACCCAAGTAGCAAAGTTGGGTTCCCATCCTTCTTGCGAGATGAAACCCATGGGCTCTCCAAAAGCATATTGAGAGATGATATCTGCAGTGAAGCAATTGAAGGCCTCCTTGACGTCGAAAGGCTCCTTCCCCGCCGAGCGAAGCATTTTGTCAGCCGTGAGCTGAGCAAACTCCTGCACCTCACCCTCAAGTTTGAGCATCTGCTGACGCGAAAAGAACTTTGACAAAGCGCCCTTGCGCATCCGATGAACCTCATGGTTGACGGTGGAGAAGCCGGTAACCGAGACAGGGCCTGCACCGCCGGTATTGAGTTGATGTTGCCACTTGTCGCGGATACGGCCCGGACCAGCATAGATCTCGTCGGTGAAGTAGGGATCAGATACATGAAGCTCATCCGGGTTTATTCTGACAATGGGCCCTGTGATTGAAGTTGGTCAGAAGCGAATTGCGTCTCAGACCAGGGTTATCGTCAAGTTTACCGTAGTGCTCATGCATGCGTGCAATGGCCTTGCCATATCTGCCAAGCAACCACCAGTCAAAGTACGCTTCGTATAGGTAAGATGCAGCTGCGATCTTGGGACCAGGAAAACGCGCTAGCGGATGAAAAGGCGAGATATTGTACAAGGCTATGGCGATGTGGTAAGCGAGATAGAAACCAATAAAGTAGATGACTACATTGGGACTAAGAGCGGCTTTGAAGCCGTCCACGATGGCGTTTGAGGTCATCTCGGGCACAAATTGCTGGGGTGCCTTCGACGAGTGTGCACGAGGAGGTAGCGTTCTGAGTAGCAACGGCGCGACGCAACCTATGTTGAGCGTAAGTTTATGTGACATTTATCTCACGGATTCACCACCGAGGCAGTGCATCTCAAATCTTCTTGGCCCACCAGATACCGGGACATTGATAAAAGACATGCGCTTACTGGCCGGACGGGGAGCTTTACGACCCGTCTGGAATCCTGGATGTCAAGACTACTACGGTATCAGGCCAAAGTTTAACCCCCTAGTCAAGTACCAGCGGGGCTGACCCACACCCACCTTCCACGAGTGAGTTGACCAACCAGAAGCCGCCATTTCAGTACGGGCCCACTAATTGGCCCAGCCCAACTTTTTTGCCAATTACGATTTCTTCCTCCTACGTAGTACACACCCACCACCTACCTACCCTCACTTTTGACGAATTATTGCTAATATGGTACGGCCAACAGGCAGTACGACGAAGCACCTCAACGAGGCCGACCGCCAGCGGATTCGTACGCTGTATACCGACGCGAAATTCACGCAGGCTCAAATAGTCGAATTGACCGGATTTACGAAAGACCAGGTCCGTACGGCCGTGAGGGCCTCGTCGGCAGCAATTGCGCCGCGTTCCGGCCGCCCGCGGGTCATGACTTCACAGCAGGAGGAAGCCCTCGTCGAGTACGTTACTTCCTCCAAAGAGGGCCGCCGGGCCTCCTTTTTGCTGCTTTCAACTACCCTCTTTTGCTCCCAATTCGGTGCTTACGCCATACGAGCAGCCCTACGTCGGCTCGGGTTCTACCGTCGCGTCGCCCGCCGCAAGCCCCCCATATCCGAGGCCAACCGAATCAAGCGTCTCGCCTGGGCCCAAGAGCACCTCCACTGGACCGTCGAAGACTGGCGGAAGGTCCTGTGGACAGACGAGACATGGGTCACGGGCGGTCACCACCGCAAGCTCTATGTCACCCGCCGCCACGGCGAGGAATGGGACTCGACGTGTGTTATCGAGAGGCATCAACGCAAGCGGGGTTGGATGTTCTGGGGATGTTTCTCCGGGGATCGGAAGGGACCAGGCATCTTCTGGGAGAAGGATTGGGGTAGTGTTCGTGCTGATACTTACCAAGAACATACTGTACCCATTATCGACGGTTGGATTCGCCTCTGTCGGCAGATGTACGGCGATAACCTCATTCTGATGCAAGACGGCGCCCCAGCACACAACGCAGAGTCAACCAGGCAAGAGCTCAATGACCGCAGCGTCCACCTAATATTCTGGCCGCCTTTCTCACCAGACCTCAACCCCATTGAGACGTACTGGAATTGGATGAAGGATTATATACAGGAGCTTGCGGGCGTACAGGAAAATCCCACATACGACGTATTACGACGATGGGTTAAGGAGGCCTGGGATGCCCTTCCAGAGGACTTCCTATACTCGCTGTTGAGTACGATGCCCGCGCGTTGCCAGGCAGTGATTGATGCCAACGGAATGCATATCAAATACTAATTTGGCCATAGAAATCAATTGAGATCGAATAATTGTCGATTATGTCAGCCATTTGGCGCCAACGATGTGACTGGTGCGTTGACCCTTGTCTGTGGATCGGTACCACGCCAGGGGATTAAACTTACCCCTATAGACCAAGTAAAGCACGACAAGCCCCTGAGAAAAGGAGCAACCTTGACGAGAGGTGTCAACTAGCGTTTACTAGTGTAGTGAGCCTGCGGGGGGCGACCCACAATGCCGAGATGGGACATCTAGTGCCCGTTGAAGAATTCCTCAATGAGACCATAGATGATAGCACCGACTGTTGACTCACGTACGAAAACAAGCACAACACTCCGTACCATGGATCTTATCATCAGAGAAAACAAGGGACCGTGAGAGCAAGACGCTCTTCGTTCAACGTTGGGCTTAATGAAGACATTCCAAATCTAGACATCCCCCGTTCCAGTCCAGGGAGGACAGAAACATGAATCAAGGTTGCGCTACAAATGTATCCCGGAAGACAAGCTCGCTAGGCCATCGTAACGGGACGCGCAGAGATACCGCCTGAATGCAACGTGACCAGCACACTGCACTAGGACGAATATTCCCAAGATCTTCAAGGGCCCAGGGAATACTAATGGAACGGACCGGGGGCTGATAATGGAGACACCTCCACTACTTATCCACTCCAGAAACATTGTGTCACTTGATTCACCAGCCAGTCGGGTCCAAGGTCTTTCCCTCGCTGAATATGAATAGGCAACCGCAGTTGTATCACTGGATATTAAGATGACTGACAGCCACTTGTGAACAGCGGTTCGTTTCTACGACTGATGGGACATTTCTGACATGAGAAAAGACGCAATACTGTATACGTAATTCTAGGGCCCCTATGGGATTGAGGGATGCGAGCTCTAAATCCATGGCTAACTCGGGCCTGATGGATGGATCTCTTCGATGACAGAGTCGTCGTATGACGATCGAAGTAAGGGGGTTTTCTACATTGAGTAATTGGATCGTCGTTATCTTCTTACTGTAGTCTTTCGACGAAGCGAATCATGGTGTCAAGTTGGGGTGTTGACGCAGGGTGGAAGCTCTCAGAGGCCAACTGCAGTTAGGGGTAGAATGATGAGTTACTGAAATCTGCTCCTCCCCCGACGTGTACTCCCTGCGCTGTATATATATCTGAGCTGCTCCTTTGTTGCTTGGACTCCTTACTACCTCTAACTAGCCCCTATCCGGGAGGGCTCTGACACATGGCTACACAAAAACGTTAAGTCAAACCCCCCACTTCCTGGCACCCCCCTGTTTCTGGCACCACAAAAACGATGGGATCACAACCCGACCTCCTCATTACTATTAACTATTGATCCTCAACCACACCCACTACAATACAGCTGCCAGCCTCACTAGGGCATTCAGAGTCGCTGGATTCAGCCGTGATAACCTCCTTTTCACCCGCTTCGATTTGAGCCCGATGGATATCCCTGATGTTCGCGAACTTCGTGTTGGGATCGATTTGAACAGTCTTCCTCTTCCTCACTGCAGCGTTGGTAACTTGAGCCCTCAGGTGAGCTAGTTGCTGCTGGGCAGCTGCCAGTTGCCAGGCCTGCTCTGTGAAGCCTTTTTTCACCTTCCTGAATAGCAGCCGTTGAGTGCTGGTATCATTGTCGAGTTGGGTGTATAAGTGCAGTTGACCGCTGAGCTCTGCCAGCTTCCTGGGTGTCGACCAGACCACTGCAGAGGAGGCAGAATCCCATGGCTCAACAGGGGTAGTTTGTGGACCATTATGGCATCGCTTTCTGCCCTGACTAGTTGGTTTGGGTGTGGTGGGCTTAGCAGGAGGCTCAGGTAGCACCATAGGGTTCATCAGGGGCTTAACCATCGCCACAGGGTGTAGACCAGTCCACTTCCAACCACTTCTGATGTTCGAGACTGATAGACCAGCAAGTCGAGCCTTCTGGTAACAGTCCAGGAAGTTCCTTTTACCTATAATGGTAGAGTCGTTCCATTGAGACAAGTAACCGAGCTCCTTCCGATAGGCTGACTTAACAGGGCTGAAGACAGACTGGTCAAGAGGCTGGAGGACATGAGAGGAGTGTGGTGGTAAGAACAGTAAATGGATATTGTTAATATAGCAATTCCACATGAAGTCTGTCGTCGTATGACTCCCATGCCCATCCACAATCAGCAGTCGAGCCTCCCCCTCAGCCTCAGGCATAGTCTGTGGGATGAACACCTTCTCTAACCATTCAATGGCAGTTAAGTCTGTAGTCCAGCCATTATCTGTTGCTGTGAACTCCCACCCATCGTATGGAACGAGATGTAATGGAAACCACTGCTGTTGGACTGTCTTCCCCTTGAAAATGATAAGAGGACGAAGTGCCCTACCCAAGGCTGAGATACACTCAATGATAGAGAACCATGCCCTCGACCCAGGTTGTTTCTTGCGAACAGACGTCGTCTCAGCCATACCCAGCACTAACCCATTAGCTCCCTGACCCTCGAGGATGCCAGTCTCATCCATATTATATCTGTTGGCTGGTTTGATGTCCTTGATCTCAGGGATAGCGAGGAACTTAAACCAGTTCCTAATGACCTCAGTAGATGCCCCATTAACGCGTCTAGAATCGATAGAACGACTTCTCTGAACCTTAATGATAGGGTTCCTTCTCACAAAGGCATAGATCCAGCCTTTTCCCAGTGGTTTGGTATCCCCAGCAGCAGCCAGAACTCGCTCTGCGAATTCCTTTACCTGTTGGTGCGTTGGTGCGAGGCCCAGCGAAGCCTGAATGCGAACCCATTGTGCCAGCTTACTCTCCTGGTCAGGAGACAGCCTCTGCCAGTCAGCAAAAGCCACTTTCCTAGTCTGACCACCTTGGAGACGTAGTTGGAGGGTTGATCGTGGTATCCCATACTCCAATGAGGCTCTCTTTTGACTCTTGCCGTTTGAGATGTCCTCGAGAGCCTGACGAAGCTGATCTTCGGTATATTGAGGCATTAGATATAGAAGAAGGTATGTGCAAAAGATGAGCCCATTTGGACGCGAATTGAAAATGTTGTGATAAAAGGAGGTTGGGGGTGGGCATTGGGTTGTATTTTCGCGTTTTTGTGGGTGCCAGAAACAGGGGGGTGCCAGGAAGTGGGGGGTTTGACTTACTTAGTTATGTTTCAAAACTCCAGACAGCCTTCTCAGAACACTGGCTTCACTCAGGCACCGACTGCCGACACGTCTTTCATTCATTTGGAGTAGTCTATGTGTCTACAGTCAAGGACTTCTTTGCATTCTGAGGAGAAGATCAAGCGTTTGCAACATCTACCTGAGTTTGTAGTCATTGGCGAGCACCCATTTGAGCGGCCGCTGGCCAACCACAGCCCGCTTTCCTTTGCCCATCTTGTGTTCGGCATCACTTGGTCATTGGCAAGCAACGTACTTTTGAGAGGGAGCAGAGCGAGTCCGTTCTCACCGGCGACCGGGAATTGAGCTAAGACCGGAAAGAGACCGTGAGACGCCGTAGGATTAGAATAACAGGGGTCAGCGGATGCCAAGCAATCGTGACTTCCTGTTAACCATGGTTGGGAAACGACGAGGTCCGGAGAACCTACGGAGTACAAGTTACAAGTAGCGCGTATTCTGTACTCAACCCGTGAGAGAAGCACACAAAATATTACCACCTCGAAAATTTGAAGGAGCAGTATCTCACGTAAAACGCCAATGATTTGGATTATCACTCCTCGCTAGTCTATGCCAGCATTTTTTACGGCCTGATCCTCACGTGCAAGTTGGGGTGGCACATGACGAAATACTACTTGGTCAAAACATGGTAGGTTCAAGGTCCTCCCTATATGCAATATTTCCCCTACGTGTATGAGAAGTGACCGCACAGAAAATTACCCTATATGTTTCGGTCGAGCCTCAGACTTGTGGCTTCTCAAATCTTACCGTCACTGGATAACTGCCTCTTCAAATCCAGCGCGGTCATATTTCAGAATCAACAATGGGTCTGCGCGAGTCACGGCATGGCAGACCCTGGGAAAGTTGGGCCACAGGAGGGTAAGGCGAAGTCTCGGCGACTCCAGATAGTGCACCCGGAACCAGGGCTCTCAGGTTCGGCAACGAAAAGCATGTTCCCCGGTTTCAGCTAAGTCAACAAGCCGGAGATTTTCATTCAGAATTGCCTACTACAGAGCGCTGAAATTCGTGATCAATGTGAAGCCAGGTACGCAGAATGTCGCCGAGTTTGACTGGCTGAGCATCATAACTTCAACTACTAGGGCTCCTTGAGCCAACAGGGCTGCTAGTCATCATCAGTATATCTCCCCTCAGCGTGTCAGATTTCCACGTCTCTCCTTGATACATGGTGAATTGTTAGCTCAAATCCATCACTTATCTACTAGTTGTCGACTTGTTGAAACCGGACCCCCAATCGACCGCCTCCCTCGATGGCTTCACCAGCGGCGCTGGCGCCGCCGCCACCGTCGATATATATCCCAATGACGAATAGCGCAAGAGACTCGCTCATAGCTATCTGCTTTCTATGGACAACTTTCGCATCGGTAGTATGTGCTCGACTCTGGGGAAGATATCGTGGAATTGGCGTTGGCGGGGATGACATCTTGGCTTTGGCTGCTTGCGTGAGTTACAGCTGATGGACGAATGCGTTTCGCATAGGGTCTAACAAGTATCACAGCTTCTATCAGGCAGCACTATAGGTATGAATGCAGCAGGTATGTTGTAGGAGCGTCTTCCTGTCTGAAGGCAAAGGAATAATACTGATTGACACCCAAGTTTTCACATCTGGTGTCGGGTACAACTTCGACCCCGACTCTGAGGTGTATCCAAAATGTAAGTCAAAGTTCCTGAAATGTGCCAGTGAGCAAGTAAGAAAAGAAAAGGTGTCGCTATTCAAGCTGAAGGAAACTTGCGATCGTCATTTTGATGCTTTTGGCGCTGACAAAGTTTGCCAGTACTCAACAACATGCAGTTCATCTTGAAGGTAAGCAAAGAGACTGCCGACAACGGACCTTCACTCCGAACTCCCTACTGTACTCTACGAACAATACCTAATCAGCGTATTAGACGACATTTGCCTTTACTCTTATCTACCTCTGGGCACTGGCATCCTTGAAGCTCAGCCAGTTATGGTTCTATTACAGAGCCTTTTCTGTCCAACTCAAGTGGTGGATCTTCGTCATTGGCGGTGTTGTCATTGCATGGGCTTTGGTATTCACTTTCGTCCTCATCTTTCTCTGTGATCCGATCTCCCAACAATGGACAGTGCAACGAATCGGCCACTGCATGGACCAGATTCTAGTGCTCAAGTGCATCATCATGACAAACGTTGTCACCGACTTATTCATTGTCATTCTGCCCATCTGGACCGTCTGGAAATTGCAAATGCGGAAAACCGAAAAGCTTGCTGTCATTGCCTGCTTCGCCCTCGGTTTAGCGTTAGTCATCCCCTCTACTTCCCGTCACTACTCTCCATGGCTCGGTGAACTGATTGCGCGAAGATGCTGCGTGATTGGCATTGTTCGCTTCTGGCAGATCTACGTTATCGATCTCCTCGGCAATTTGACTGGCACTTCCTTGACGACATTCATGCTCTGCACAGTTGAACTTATGCTTGCAGGTCTTTGCATCAATATCCCCATGCTTCGACCATTCTACCTCAGATGGAGAGCTAAGTACAAGTCCTCCTCACTCGAAAATTCGAATAGCCAGAGCGCGTTCAACAAGGGGTCGCGCAGTGGGCAGATCAAAGTACAACCCAAACCTGGCCAGTATACGGCATGGATAGAACTAGTCAGTCATCGACCCTTCCAATGGCATCTGCCCCATTTCTTGGGTACTGGGAGAGATTTACTGACTTCTCAAGAATGACAAGGACCACGAGACTGGCAGCAACGACGATTGCGGCTCCGAACGAAAATTGACGAGAGAACAAACCAATACTGCAATACACGTACACACAAATTGGAAAGTCACCCGGGAATGAAGAAATAACAAGAGAAGGGCCGGAGAAAGCCGGTTTGCTGTTACACTGCTTTACTTGAGGAACCAAATGACTGCCAAACTTCCTGCCTCGCTGCAGGTTTGGAGAAAACGCAGAAGCTAGCAAGTGTTTAAGTAAGTTCTTGGGCTTTCAAAAGTAAGAACACTATTGTTCTTAGCTTAGACACGTAGGAGTGTAAAGAAGCTTTGGTTTGGCAAAGGAATCGCCAGATAGCAGTCGAGAGTGAGGAATCGGAGTAACACCCTGTCTTCGGGATTCTAGTAACCGAAACCGCGTACGCCTGTCTTCTCTTGCGGGTCTTTCCTCACATGTACTTAGGTGCCAGGCCTTAGTTCTGTTGGCTGTTTCGTTTCAATCTTGCCACCCGCTCGTCTCTGCTTTCGCTGTTTGCATCGAAATAGGCTAAGTATGTCGTTAGACTAGAGAATTTATGTTGAACCGAGAGTGCAATCACGACACTTACGCTTCTCACCAAATACGGTTGTTCTGATCCCCT
This sequence comes from Colletotrichum phormii, assembly GCF_030913505.1. Taxonomy (NCBI): domain Eukaryota; kingdom Fungi; phylum Ascomycota; class Sordariomycetes; order Glomerellales; family Glomerellaceae; genus Colletotrichum; species Colletotrichum phormii. The sequence continues at coordinate 1,285,812 of NW_026851456.1, forward strand.
TGCGTGGTGCATCGTACGTTCCGGGAATGACGCGGTGAACTGTACATCTAGGGAGAGTCAGCTCTGGATACTCAAATGCGATGATGAAGACCTGGACATGGTTGTGTCACTGTCCAACTAACCTATTATCCCACATAGCCACGCTACCCACTTCCCACTTCCAGCGAACGGCATGATCGTCAGCAGAGTGGATGTGGTATGTGAAGAAGTCCAACAATTTGTCCGACTCGTATTTTTTCGGCTCGGCAAAGGCGGTTACAAAGCCTGGATTGACGTTCAGCGCCTTGAGTCCGGAGACGGGATGTGTTCTGACAGCTGGATGATGTGAATCAATAGGAGGTCGGTTCGGGCCAGTGCCCCAGAGGTATCCCATCGAGTGCTGCAAGGCGACAGTACATTGAGATGCGGGGGAGCAGCCAATCGGGCCACTTCGGGCCCCTTTTTCCAACCAACCAACGTAATTGATAATAGATACTTCCAATTACTAGAGATTCTGCGTATGAAATCGGTACCAGCAATCTTCTGAGTTACAGAGAGCTACATCGCACTCGAGGCAGCCCATCCTCGTGTACTTCCGCCGCTGCGGTTGGGTATGGATATTACCACTAATTTCGCCCAGCGCAGTCCTCGCTTTTACTTGCGATATCGTACTACAACCCACGCAAGCAGAATTGGCATTTCTGTGCCCTCGTACGTGTAATTGCCACGGTACTGCCTCGTTCCTTTTGTCTGTTGCCCTCCTTGGACGTCCCCGTCGACGACCTTCTGCCAATGGTCCAAACCTCTGAATTAGGTGGGCAGAAAGCAGTCTACGCCATTCATACTGGTTCTGAACCCGGGGCCACTCAGGATCTCCCCATTGTTGAAGACGAAAGGTATTAATAATAATGACTTCGAGGAGAAAGTTCCAGGCAATTGCCTGCCAACTGCCCCGCCTCACGGGCCGGCTGAAGTCGTAATAGGACCGCATTTGGTCCCCGGTATCTACGCCGTTCATACGGTGATTGTACTCATCGATTGCGAGTGGAATCCGGAGATCCTTCCGCACTTCGGGCCCGAAGACCTCCCGTGCTGCCCTCTTCGCAGCGGTATCTCCAGCCGGCCGTTTGCGGTTTCGTACAACGTCGGATGTCTCTCGGAAGACCGTCGTGAGGAAGAGAACGAGGGAATTATCCTTCCAAGTGAACTGGTTGACCTGGAAGTTATTCCAATGAATGGTTTGGTATGGAATAGCCACTGACAGTGATTTGGGTTAACATACTTTCCCGTCAGCCGTGGAAATCGCGTGTAGTTGACCCCATGGAAGTCCCTTGCCGTCAGTCTCTTTCTCAGCAACCAATGTCTTGTCGATTCCACTATCCTTCCGGCACGTGCCGGTGGCACCGATCCGCTGGTCACGGAGGGCCCGGAAGAGCTTTACTGAAGCAAATAGATTATCAAGAAACACGTGAAAAGTGGCCAATGGAAGCAAGAAAAGCAGTGATGTGACCACCCGCTGGGTCGGCGTCAAGGCTGTTCGCCGGGCCTCCTCGTCGCCGGCTGCGGGCCGGGCTTGTGCCACGAGGCCGTAGGGCCCGTCACCGTGGACGTGCCAGAGCCAGCGGAGGGAGTACCCGGCTTGCGCCAGAACCCAGACCTTGAAGCCGGTTGGAATCGGCTTCGTCGGGATCGTCGTGGTCTCCACTGCCCGGCCCGTGAAGCGGACCATGGCCTCGTCGACGGTGAGGTCGGAGCCGGCCCGGTAGAAGCGGTCGCCGGTCTCTTGGATGTGAGCTGACCACTCGTTGACTTGCTGGTACACCTTCGGCATCTGCTTCTCCCGGGGCTGCCCGCGGCGCCGGCCTGCCGTCGACGGCACGGAAGCAGGGATCTTGGCCGGGTCGAAGATCCGGATGCGGCGGAGGAGGAGCTGGAAGCGGTCCCTCGAGATAAATCGAGTAAACAAATGGATAGGATCCTCTGTCTGTTGTGAAGTAGACCAGTATTTAGATATTTTGGTTTCAGGGTGTAAGCCCATATAAATCAAAATGCCCAAAAACAAATAGACTTCGTCTACAGTCGCTGACTTCCACTTGAGACTGCGAGAGTGTTTCTTAACCGGGCCCAGCCTCGCCGAGCGCGGCGCCGCATTCGTCCACTTAACCCACCGGCCGACGAGGCTGGCCGGCACGAACTCGAGGAGGAGGTCCAGCGGCTGCGGTGGTAGGCTCCGGACCTCCGTGGGCCGCTGCGGCACCTCGAAGGGCACGAACTGCCCAGGGATACCGGGCTCAACCTCCGGAGGCTCGCGGGGCCGAACAGTGGCATTATCACATTGCTCCGGCGTACAGTCGGCAGTGCAGGCGGCGGCGAGGTCCTCGGGCAGCAGGGCAAAGATACACGACTTCGCCGAGCCCGTGGAACGGCCAGATCCGTCAGAATCGTCAGAATCCATTAATTGAGTATTGGTAATGATGGATTTGGTAGATGTACCGGAGTGGAAATCATAGGGGCAACTCAAGCAGTGGATGTACCAGATGCGGTGCGGGGTAAAAGGGGGCCCGTTATGTGGAGCCAATGTACTGTCGCCTTGCAGCACTCGATGGGATAAAATTGTGTCATATTGCAACCGTGAGGTGTGTACTGCGTGAAGGCCGTCAACGAATTTCTTCAAGGCCTCGCTGAGAACATCATAAAGTCCATATTGAGACACCCAAGCAGTGTCACCGCCGACCTCAGGGTGTTCCTCCATGCGCAACAAGGAGTAGGACGGCGGGTTGATCTCGAAAGACGTGTCGGCGTGAAAGTCTCCAGAGGGCCAAGGAGTGTACTAGAGTATTTCACGGTGATCCTCGCGGCTACCCTTAATGATAACGTACTTCACATCCTTTTGCGCGGGATGACGATCGAGAGTGCCGTAATGCTCGAACAGCTTCACTTGACCCTCAGTTGCCAGGTCCTGGTTCCGGAAGAAGACGACCCCGCGCTCGGTAACTAGGAGTGCCAGTTCATCTAGCTGCTGCGCCGAAAGCTGTGACAACTGCACACCTTCCAACACTGTGCCGATTAATTCTGTCAACTCAAATCTTTTGGTGCCTGAAAGGAGGGCCGTCTTTTTGGAATCGGCGAAAGAGGCCCTATCCTTGTCTGGGAATCTCTCCTCACGAACAGGCTCTGGTGGTACATGATCTTTGATCTTCGGATGGAAGTGGGGATGCAAGGAAATTGGGAAAGCCCGAGTCCGGGGAGACACGCTTTCTAGACTCCAAATTCGACATATTGAATAGCCTTGACAACAGTATAGAGGGCGAAACCTAGAAAAGATAGATTTCGTGTCTGAGAGGTCTACCTCCAGAAGCACAAGAACTCATGAGTCGCAAACACGACGCCGTTAATTACGGGCAGCAATTAACGCCATATATACCCTACGACATCATGTTACTTTTGCCATGATAACACGATGGCACCTTTCTCATTTCCCCTCGAATTATGAAATCAAGCACGTCAACGTCTGAATATTGCGCGATCTGACCTTGGAATGACCGCTATTGAGGCTTCCTCCTGATTTGTCGGCGATGACGTCGGCGTTTACACGTTAAAGTGATACTTAAGATGAGCTTCTCCCGCACTTTTTGAGATGCTAGCCAGAATTTTCGTCGACTCCACGTTGCTTCGATCGGGAAGAGCTCTGGAAAAAACGTTCAGTGTTACCAGAACTGGACAACACGTCTCCTCCGAAGGCACCAAAACAGAGGGCCACCAACATCAACTTTTGTTACTTCCTCGTGTTTGACATTTGATCGAGAAATCGGCCTTGCAGAGAAACAATAGTGCCATTTCAGAAGGACGCTTGATTTGCATCAGCAATTGTTTGTCGGAACACGGCCGACGTTCTGGTGAAGAGTGGCAATGCGCATGCTTCAACAATGGGAAAGTCGGCCGCTCCCGATGAATTGGGCCTTTCAATTGGCGCCAAAGACATTCGCAATTCTGAAAGCCGATTGCATCAGTATGTTACCTAAGCCTAGCTGAGTAGAGAGTGGATGCTTGAAGGTGAGATTCGAGCACTCTGAGGGGTCGCCGCCGATGGCGTGAGCGATCCAGACGATGGCATCAACGTGAGAGTGGGTCATCTTATAATACGTCGACACGGCAGACAGCCGAGTGTCGGCCCAGAAGATATGCAACAGCTTTAGCACAACCCGACAAGTTGGCTCTGCGACGCATGGTATCTGTTCAGTTCTCCACAGAAATGCTGCGACCACGGCAACATTCCGTTCCGTCGAAGCGAGAAGGCCGAGTTTGACACCTGAACAGGTAAGCCGGGATCAATGAGGGGCGAGATGTAATTTTTCCTTTTAGAATGGCTCTTGTTTTGTTTGCCGTACAGCCGTAGCTCTTGCTTGAGAATGTAAAAAAGCTTCCTGTTGCCATGTTCACCTCGCCCATCGCCGTACTGCTCCCGAATTGATACCAGCGAAACCAACCCGAACTGCGCTGTTCTTGATAATGATAGCAACGATGGACGAGATGGATGAGAAGAACGTCAACGCGGTGGCCAAGAGCCCAGAAAGCCAGAGTGACGGCGAAAATCCAGATATCGACTGGACGCCGGAGGAAGAGCGTCGGCTGGTGCGAAAGTAAGTTGCATGGCCGCTCTCAGGGTTTAGACAACTCAAGCTGATTGATGGTCATACAGAATCGATTTCATTATCATGCCGTTGTTGATCCTCGCTTTCTTTGCCCTGCAGCTCGACCGTGGCAACATGTACGAACTCTACCTAACCACACATCGTTGATCTGTCCGGGAACAGTATCTGATTAGCAACAGTGGCAATGCCTTGACGGATTACTTTCTTAAGGATATTGGAATTACTCAGAACCAGTTCAATGTTGGCCAGCAGTTGTTATCTGCAGGGATCGTCATTCTGGAAGTTAGTTCGAGGAACAGCGATCACCTACCTTACCCAGAGCACCCAGCTGACATGAATTGTAGATACCTAGTAATCTAGTTCTGTACCGCATTGGACCGACGCTCTGGATTGGAGGTCAGATTGTGGCCTGGTTAGATTTTCCCAAAGCTGTCTAGTAAGACCGTGATAGCTCAATAATACTGACAAGTGGACACTGGACAGGGGATTGGTTGCGACTTTTCAAGCATTTCAAAAAGGGCTAGGAGCATACATGGCAACTCGCATTCTCCTTGGGTAAGCACGAATATTTTCCATTGAGAAACAACATCATGTGAAGGGAACTGACAGTTCATACGTGTAGCCTTTGCGAGGCAGGTTTCATTCCTGCAGCTCTCTTCACTATGACGAGATGGTATAAGAGGGACGAAACGAGCAAGAGGTTCTCGTGGTTCTTCATTGGCAACATGCTAGCTGCCGCCTGTTCAGGCCTCATAGCGTACGGAATGTAAGTAAATCATAAGTGATAACTTGTCTTGTACGTCGAGCAAGAGCTGACAGAGTGTACACCCTTAGTCTGCACATGAGAGGTATCGCGGGACTTGCTGGGTGGCAATGGCTCTTCATTGTAAGTCAGCTTTGGTCTACGGGGAAAGATTGGCAAACGAGAAAAGACAAAACCATCGCTAACAGCACCAGCTTGAGGGAATTTTCACAATTTTAGTCGGAATCGCCTTTTTCGTTTGCTTTCCCAACCAAGTCAACAACCCAGTTTCGATGCTTGGCTTTCGCTATTTCTCCGAGCGAGAAGCCGAAATCTTACACAGGAGAGTCATGATCGACGACCCTTCCAAGGCTCACTCGAAGCGCTCAGTGAGCTGGCCAGAGCTGAAATCTGCGGTACGTGTTTGAGTTGCTAGGTCGGAGTAAACCAAGTGTAAGCTGACGTCAAATCAGTTGACGAATTGGAGACTTGTTCCACACGTTATTTTCACTATCGCTGCTCTGGCGCCATCTTCGACTCTGTCGTCTTATGCGCCGTCTCTTGTGAACTCTATGGGATTTGAGAGATTGGAATCCAATGCCATGGTTTCAGTTGGCGCTTGGCTCTTGATACCAATCAACCTCTTATGGGGATTTCTTGCGTAAGTCGTTCTGCTGCCAAGATAATCACCATCAAAACAAAACAGAGTTGACTGATGTTCGCAGCGATAAAACGGGAGTTCGTGGTCCATGGGTGTTTCTAGGCCTGTTGACATTCTGGGGCTTCAATGTTAGTTGACATTTTGTCAAGTGCTTCATCTTGGCGAACTCCCCAGCTAATTATACACAGCTTGGCAACTTCCTGCTCATTGACGCCGGCCGCAATTCGAGATTTGCCATGTTGACCCTATCAACAGCGTTCTCGTTTCCTTGGCGTAGGTTCAGATCCTTCCGAATACACGGCGTCTTCATGTAACTGACGCGCATTACAGACCCTGTCAACGGCGCTTGGGTCTCTGCCAATGCCAAATCCGCCGGTGAGCGTTCTATCACCATGGCTATCCTCATCATGGCTGCCAACTGTTCAGGCATTGTTGGCAAGCAGCTTTTTAGAGAAGAGGATGCACCAAAGTATCGTAACGGATGGACCGTTATAACAGGCCTCACTACTGCCGCCGCAGCTTGTGGTATTTGGGCCAATGCCCAGTACTATATTCTCAACAAACGAAAACTGAATCGAACAGGACTCTCTTATCAGTACTAATGAGTATGCTAGCGAGAGAGTGGAGCGGCATGGTTTCGACCTTTGGATATTAACAAGGGACTCAGGGGGCGGCGGGCGAATGATGGACATCGAGTAATTCGTCAATGCCTTTGGCGAGCTTGGCTTTCCCACAACGTGTTGAAAATCACGGATGCCAGTGTGCGATTACACACGCTCAATTCGGGCTCAAGGGGCTTTGCCTGCTTTGCAAAGATCGGCTGGCAGAAGAACCGTCGAGTGGACAGGGCTTGGCCGTGCCTGAATTGTGGCCGTCTCTAGCGGGCGCTTTGCCATCGAAACAATCGATGTAAATGGCAGAGTCATGACTTGCAAACAGACATAGTGGGCCAAGTCCGGGCAAAGGTCTAACCTGGAACACTTTGGATCAGATTAGGCTTGGGCAGAACTCACGTTATCAAATCAATCCATCTATTAGTCCTATCAAGTTCTCTCGGCTCGTCATCGGCTCCGGCCTCCACGTCGCGCCATGCGTTTGATGTTGAACTTCCTCGTCCATCGCTCGCACAACTTTCCTGTAGTGGTCTATGAGGGACTCAGGATAGTCCGCAAGGTCTGGGATAGTCCATTGGTCATAGCAGGCCCCGTGCGTATTAGCCGCGAAATAGGTCCCATGATGTCGGATGAACAAGAAGCAGAGGTAGCAAAAGTACTTGGAGGCGCCGAGACATCTTGGCTTGTGCCAAGAACTTTCAGGCTTTTCCAAGTCGTGATGTACGGACAGAATGACTTCTGCGTGCACGTGAGTAGATTTTGCCCACGGCTGGTAGGCGAGAGCAAGCGGCACTGCCTCGTAGGGAGGTAAGAAAACGAGTTCAGCGCTGTTGAAGATCATGGGGTGTGAGTGGGACAAACTAGTCAAAGTTTGACAGATGCGATAGTAAGCTGCGATCTTTTCTAGCTGACGCAGGGTTTTGAGACAAGCCTGGATTTGAGCTGTTGCCCTGATAGCTTGCAAGCGTTCTAGATAGTTCGCAACCAGGGTGGACGCGCAAAGTTGGTAACTAGACTGCGCGATCTCGACCAGCTTCCCGTGGTCGTCTGGGTCTGTCTCGAAAGCTTCTAGCAGGGCGGCCATCTCCGAGAGTTTACACTCTAGCGCTGCCCGCGTGGCTGATTCTTTCTTGGAGTAGAGAAATTGTGCACGGTGTATGAGGTTGGCGAAGTCGGCATACAGGGGTTTTTTGTGAGTGCGGGAGAGATAGATTGGCTTCTTCCATTTTGCGGATCGAAGCCGGTTGAGAAGGCGGGTTTGGTGATGCCGGATGACCAAGTCCAAGAGGCTATGTAAGGGCTTGGCAGGCAGCGGGGTAGAGAGGATTTGGAAAACAGAGCGTAGGAAAGCCTGGGATTCGGGCTCGATCGCGTCTGCGGAGGCTATGGTGACCTTGAGACTTGCTGGGAGTGTTTGTTGATCTTGACTGGAGCCTCCATCGGGACCTCCAGTTGTAGCGTCGAGTTGTATCCGACTTTCTTGGACAGTGGCGGCAGCAACGGACTGTGCTCCCTCGCCAACAGCAATCAAGTAGGCAATATCGTCTGCCAGACGTTGCTCCGTGGCAATTGTCAGCAGGCGAGAACGGGAATGCTGGACTTGGTCGGCGCCCTCTCTGTGCGAGACATCCGTTACGATCGCCACTGGGGACACATCTGCAAGCACTTTAACACGTGCTTCCGCATTGCCATCTGAAGAAGCTGTTGAATAGGATGGCAGCGGGAACGATTCAGCGTCGACAGGAACAGCATTGGTCAGCTTCTCCAACGATACCACATGTTGGCGAAAGACAGCTTCGGGGAGATCTCTCCAGATGGACGATGCTGGCGAGGCAGTGACAGTCGGGCGGGGGGGGTTAAGTCCGCTTGACTCGGAACCAAAGTCCGTCGGTAGCGCGTCTAGCAGAGGAGACAGGGAGAGCGACATGGGTAATGAGAGCGGAGATGTGTGTGTATGTCCGTATGTGTATGTATATCCGTATGTGTGAGAGTGAAAGTTTGCCAAGGATTGGTTTGATGTGTTGTGTCGTTGATGTTGAATGGGTGGGTGAGGGAGGATTGAGGCTTGGCCGACTGGGTTGGTGCAAGGCTGCGACCCTCTTGGCTGTTCTTTCTGTTCTTTCCTTTGAGCAACTCGAATGACTGGTGATAAGCCCTGAGGTGTTGTTGGAATATGATTTCCCTCCTGACCTTTCTGAAAGTGGAAGAAACCCGCCGCGCCAAGCCGAGATGTGGGAGGAGATTGAAAATTGGAATAATATTTTCTCTCCAGAATTATAGATTCCAGCAGGTCCACCCGATGTCCCGCCTCCACCTCCACTGAAAATAATCTGCTGCTGTCGGAGAGGGCCTGGAGTCCTGCACGGAAACCTTGAAGTCAAGGCCGATCTATGCAGCCAATTACGCGGCGGCCTTCATCTGTCGCAGTGCCGCAGTCCTGAATTTAGTGTGCCAAGATAAAACGTTATTGCACGCTAGGGATCTCGGCAAGCTGCACTGGGCAGGGCATCCTTCTGGACTCTGGACTTTGGAGGGACGACCACCTCCCGCCTGGCGCAGTGGATGCAAGTCGTGGGATGGTGGGAGAGCTGCTGAAGAGAAGCCTGGAGGATGGGATGAACGAGTATGAGACCTAGCGAGTGTTGTAATAAGTGGACGTTAATTTCTATGAAGCCATTGTCGAGTGTTCCTAGACCTTTCACTCAAGAGTACTTACCTTACTTGATAATTAAAGTGCTCGCAGATTGTTATGCGCAAATCTTGGCTGATGACGGAATAGCTCAAAGTTTCCTCCCATCCCAAGGATCGCTTGCTGTTTCCGTTCCGATCTAAAGATAAGCCATAGCTGTCAGGAGTCAGCAAATACTGCTTTTCACTACTTACTGGTTGTCCATTCATACAGAAGTGCAGATACCAGACGAACACACAGCCGCTGCGCCGCAAGCAGTGAGTTTCGTCTCCTGTGAAGGTATCCGCAAGAATCAGGGGAAGGCGACGAGTCAACAAAGAGCCAATGAGCGGATACGAGAATCCCAAGCGGCGCCCAGGCGGTACCCGAGAGTGAGACACCAGCCGCTGGCGCATGTCAGTGCTCAGATGCGCCGCCCGGTTCCTGTTCCAAGGTGTCGGTACGCCCGCTCGAACCCACGGAGAAACGGCGCCGCCATGCCCGATGAAGAATGTCGGTCGTGTCCCAGGGTCTTGTCCTTTGGGAGGAGGTCTTGGAAAAGTCTTGGGAAAGTCTTGGACTTTTCCTGGGCCATTGAGGAAACGCCGCAGCTAGATATTTGCCAAGACAGACCATTCGTGGCTGTTAAGATGGACTAAGATGGGTTCCAAAGGTCTTGGCAACAGTCAACATGAAGAAGCTCTTGCGCTCCGGGCTCAAAAGCACTTGACAGGTAATGGGTAATGGAATACACATGACAGGTTAAGCTAGTTTCAGTCCTCGCCTACGCTTGCCGGACTAAGGTACCGGTATGCAAAAACCTAGAATGCTATAGGTAGTCTCGGGCATGGTACGAATATTCATACACACTGCTCCGTACGTGCACAGTAAAGAGTAAAGTCACAATGCAACGTGGCTGTGTGCCAAAAATGCATCCTGGGCATGTCCACGAGCAAACCCCTTCCCCTTCAGTCTTGGAGGCTCTTGGCTCGACATAGACCGACCTGCGGGCTCATCTCTGGCGGCGTAGGCTCCAATCAGCGGAGCCACAATGACCCAGGCGCATAGTTCTTCTGGGCCCTAAACTTTATCTTGACCAGCATCAAACACGCAGGGCTCAGTTTACCTGCGTCTACGCCGACCGCTTAGCCCTCACCTCACCTCACGATGGGCCTCTCTACATTTGCCGCACCGAGTAAGGCGCGCGCTCTGGAACCCCCGGAGCCCTGTCCCCAGTCCTTGGCGTCAGCGTTGTCGCATCACCATCGGTCCTAACTAACAACCCCACCACTGTCACGGGCTGGCAGCTGCTCGTGCTCTTCACGTCTTCCTGTCCCATCTTCTCCGCCCTGCTCCTTCGATGCCATGTGCGGTGTTCGCAAGTCCGCTCTAGCCAGTTCGGACGATTTCATCACTCAGGAACAATTGTATGAGCCTATCCCAGTCAGTGGCGGCTATTCTTGAACACGGATGACAGAGGTTAATGAAGATGTGGCCACCAGCAGGGCGAGTCAGCCGCTCACAGACCTGCGTCGGCGCCGAATGGCTCCCTCAACCTTCTGTCACCACTGAAGCTGAGTCTCTTGCATTGTTGGGTTGGAGTCTTGGAGGACCCTCTCGTCCCTCTTTTGCTTGGCCAAGATTCACCATCTACCACTTGGCCAAGACTTACATATCTGCTCAATATCGCGGGATGTGGTGTTCACGCGGGATAACGTGGTGTGACCTCCACTGGCATTGCGACGCCTATCGCCAAGCGCTCGCCAGTTTGACTTTTTGATGACAACCTGTTCCGGGCAATCTTTCGGCGTCCTTTTCCAGGTGTCTTTCTGGCAGCGTTCGCTACTATGCTTCTCTTGGACCCGACTTCTTCTGAACGTGGAGAGGCCCCCCTTCCGTTCTCGTGATGTGTTTCCCATGTCCTGACTCTTATCCCTGCCAGTATTCCCCCTGGTCCCGTCCGCGATTGATCATTGCCAAGCACGTGGTCGCAAAGAGGTCCGCCCCTTCCATACTCCGAGCAGATAGCTGGCAAAAGCCTGCCAGTCCATCAAAGGGGCTTGGGATTCTTGCGTCTTGACCAGGTAAACATGCCAAGACGTTGCTTTCTACGCAGATTGGTGCCATCATGGCGCCATGAAATTAATATCGCATCTCGTTGTCATAGCTTCCCGCTCCTTACGATTAACTACCACTCTGCAGTGCTGGTGTATATTTACCTTTAGATCTGCCGCTGTCTAATCTGATGTTTCATAGAGTTACTCACATCTCACTTCACTGAGAACCAGTCACTCTTTTATCCTACTCTACGATCGCTTGTCCTATACAATCTTTGTTCTCACAATGAAGTCAGCCACTATCCTCTCCCTCATTCCCGCGGTCGCCACCTTCTGCCACCATGGAACCAGCCTTTTCAAGAAGGATCAGCTTTTTAAAAGGGCTGATGGTACCTTTGGATTCGATGGCCTGAATGGCCCCCTGAATTGGCACTCCATCAGCTCCAACAACTCTGCTTGTGCTCTTGGTAGAAGCCAGTCTCCCATCAATGTTCAAGAGTCAAACACCAAGCAGATTCAGGGCTCGACCATCACTTTCAGCCCCGACCAGCATCCCGAGGGTGGCGAACTTGAGAATCTCTCTGGATTCCTCGAGGTCCGCGCAAATGGTACTATGAAGAATGGCGGCAAAACCTACAACTTGCGTCAATTCCACTTCCACACCCCTAGTGAGCATCGTATCAACGGCGAGCACTTCCCCCTCGAAGTTCATTTTGTTTGGGAGGCTGAAATTGGAAATGGTGTGTCCTTGCTAATACTGATTCTTTGCAATCCCGTATGACATGGCTAATCATTATCTAGGCTCCTCTCTCGCTGTCGTTGGCTTCCCGATTGAGGTTGCTGAGACTTCCGACCCTCTTTTGGCCGCCGTCTTCAAGAACGTTGACAAGGTCACCGAGTTCGGATCACACGCTGAAACTGGACCTCTGGACTTCACCAGTCTGTCCGAGCATATCGCAAAGAACACCATCTACCAGTATGTCCATTCTATCGACTCGTGGAAGCCTTTCCGAAGATTGATCTAACATGTACCAAAGATACATAGGCTCTCTCACCACCCCTCCTTGCACTGAGTCTATTGCCTGGAACGTTGTTGGCAGCCCGATCCCCCTCGATATTGCGACCTACCTGAAGACGAAGAGCATCATGAAGTACAACGCCCGCTATACCCAGAACAGCCCTGGTGAAATGAACTTGTTGGAAAACGCATATGAGAGCCTCAAGAAGATTATTGAGAGTGAACAAGGTACGAACTAGATTTACTAGATGATCTTCAAAATTGAACACATTTTTGTTACATTCAATGGAAGCAACATAGGATCGAGTCTTAGACTTGGCGATTGAAGCTACAAACCTTGGAAGCTGGGCAAGGTGCTCTGATAATGAGCAATGCCAAGTGAGACATGGAATTCGCTAAACATGGGTTCAGCCGCAGATCCCGTTGACGAAAGTCCGTGCAAGACGAAGAACAAGAAGGGCGGACGCAGAGACTAGACAGATTCAACAACAACATCAACAAGCCATTGAAACGCCGTCGGCAAGTAGAGGATTTGACACGTGCGTCACTTCCTCATCCAAGTTGGCGTCAACAATGTCGGGTCAGACGCCGGGCATCGTTCAATTCATTAATCGAAAGAAGATGTAGACAGTGGACAGCGGGTGCGGTATTAATTCATTAGAGAAGCGCCTTCCAACACGCCATCGCCTGGAACCGTTTATATATTCAATCTACAACTAATCAGTAACCTATGAAAACCTTCCCTTCAAGCTACTTGAAAATTGACTCAATGGCATCCATGCACCCATTGAACATCTCGTCCAACATTCCAGCTAGGACCGGTTTGAAGGTTGGCTCCGTCCACTCAGATGCGCCCGACCAACTGAATTGTGTTTTTATATCGCTGATGGCTGTCAATTTCAGTGTTCCACGGGGGTGTTTCGTGTTTGGGACGCCGCCGAGAATCAGGTAGGTGATGGTGTGTCTCGGGATCGGCTATCTCGAATCGCTCGTGGACCACATGACCGTTGTTGAAAGTCAGTGTGCGAATTGACCCGATACCAAATCCCTCAAGACTGGACTGGATGACATTGGGGAACCAGAGCTTTTCGGAACCAAAAGCTGCAATGATTGCCCAGACATCGGAAATTGGTGCATCGATCACTCTCACAATTTCCTTCGTCTTGTCCTGTGCCATGATGCCGGAACGAACGGCAGTAAGATTTGAGATGAGGTTGAGTTTAGCTTGAGGAAACAGCGCTTTGATTAGATGAAAAGAGATCAATCCCTCCCGGGAAACAAATTGTGTATGTGCGCCGGTAGATTTTCTCTTTTGAAGCCCGTTGCAGCCGGTGGGATATGATTAATTGAGCCTGTGGGATGTTTGTCTGCCCCCGGCCGACGGCCGCGGGATGCGACGGAGCGATCGCGGACGTCACAGGCCGCAGGCGGACTTGGCGCAGATGAGATCCGAGCTTCAAATGCCCGATTTCCGCAATCAAGACTTGACCTGAGACATTCAAGTTCACTGTATTGAGTAAGCGGCGAATTTCCTACATTGTTCCTGTGAGGGATGAGATACCTAAAATTGCTCAATGATTCTCTCTAGTACCTTATCTTGGTGCAGGAGTACTGGCAAATGCTGTAACTGGACACATTGTCAATGGTCACAACGCAAAGTGCCGACAATGAATTTGGAACCGTCGAGGAAATTCTCTCTCTTTGCCGTTGCACACAATCCATCCTACTGAAAATCTAGCCCGGGGCTTAAGGGGCGATAACAATTTCTCCAGGTTCTCTTCTGTGATCTGCGGCATCCCAAGCCTCTTCCCAAGATTCCAAGCCAAACGTTCTGACCGGCCCCATGCCAGCTCGCTCCCCAAGTGGCAAAATACCGCGTTCCACTAATTTTATGAGTCGTTTGGTGTGTGTGTGTGTTATATTTAACGCCGTGGCGGCAAGGGCGCAGCCGCCCTTGCGGCCGACCTCCCGAAGGGTATATGGCGTGGAGAGCCGTCGCCCTATAACTATTGCTAGATACAGTTCAAATCGTCCTCCAAATCGTGCCTTATGGCTACTATGCGTTCTATCTGTCCCTGGTTCCCGCTGGTGCCCCAGTTCCATTCTTGAATTTTGCGGCCTAAGGCCGGATATGTCTGGAGAGGGCGGCCTGCCCAAACAGGCCCCTCGTACATGTTCTGATTTGTACAAGACCATTCCTGCCCCAGTACTTGGTTGACGACGTGTACTCGCCGCATATCCACTTTTTCTTGGTCGGAGGGTGTGGATATGAGAAAACCCTGGCGAGGGCCCGGAAAGGGTCCTAGGCCCCGTATTGGGCTCTGCCCTACCCTTCCCACAGGTAGTTAAAGCAGTTGCCGGCGGCTGGAATCGAACCAGCGACCTCTGGGCTCCAGAGGCCTTGCCAGGTGTATGCCACTACACCACGCCGGCAAGATGTAGAGTAAAGAGCTAAGGAAATGAGCTGGATTGAGAAAATCGTTCACCGCATCGTCGCCAGTCATTTTTTTGCGTATGTTTCATTTCGACATGTCTTGTTCCTCTCATGTGAGGCTCGGAGGACGAGTAAGCGTTTATGGGCTTGTTAATATCAACGCTTGATCGTCATTGTTAGAGACATATATGTTGGCAGTGGGGTCTCATTGAGACTGCGATATTAAGCAAGGTAGCTCATTAGTTATTATCACAAACGATAGAATGCTATCAGGAGTAAGATTGATTTGAGCTCTAACGCCCCTGATGTTGTTGATGATGATGATGATGTATTTAACGTCTGGTAACAAAAGGACATGCCGGGCGCTATGCCGACATGGTCTATGCTAATCTAAACTATGTTACAGGCTACCGTCTTCACCTAACGTTCCTGTTCAATGACTCGGGCAAATTTCGGAAAAGAAATTGGTCTCCTCTATCCATTCGCATAGAAGAGAGGCTCCCTTAGCAGAACCTAATAAGAAATTAATGCTTGCTTTGGCCATACGTTGGCGGAGGTAGCGCGGTGTAGCCTTGCGTCCACGCTTGCAGAAGTAGAAATGGACTAGTATCTTAGGTTTCCTATAGCTGCAGTTGAGCAACGCATCTTGATGAGCAAATCTCTCGTGGTATACTGCAAAGTCTCCATAATAGGATCTTGCTGCGTATAGCCTTCCTAATAAGTGCCGAGGGAGGCGGAGTTCGGGCGGCTTGGGGTGAAGAATTATCTCGAGGTCGGCATATTGCCGAGGGCATTGGGACAGCCATTTTCTGGCAAAGGCTTGGAAGGCAGCTGCTTTAGCTTGCCTTTCTAGGTGCGCTAATGAGGGCTGTGGTTGTGATTTTGGGATTAGTTTGTAGGCTTCCTTGGCTAGAGCATCCGCTTCTTTATTTCCTGGTATTCCCGTGTGCCCAGGGCACTACCAAATATAAACCCTGCCGGGGGTTGTCCAGCTCTCTCTTTGTCTCCGAGTCTAGGAGGAAGAGAGCCTATTGAAGGCCCTAAATCTAGCCTGGCTGCTTCCTGTGCTCTGGGAGTATAGTCTAGCCGCGACTGCGAGGTTGTTAAGGTAGATGTGGACGTTATTTACTATACGAGCCGTAGGAGCCCGGGTGGCTTCTATCAGGCCGTGATACGCAGCATATGCCTCCGCGTCATATACCTTAATTTAGGAGCCGAGTAGTTCGGATCTGCGGAAGATCTGCCGTATAGCTTAGTACCCTACCTAGCCTGCTCCGGCGGAGGTATTACTGCCGTCCGATATCTAGGACCCGTCGGTATAGATAATAATGTCCTGCTTAGAGAAAGTTGCCATCCTGCCTGCAAAGGAGAGGGCCTGTTCTTCTTTGGTCTTATTAGGTTCGTAGCCGACCCTGGCGAGGGCTATCTGCCAGTCCGCTAGTTGCTCCCAAGGGGGGAGTTCTAACGGATCGATATATTCGGTATTTTTGCTTACGAAGCTTGCCATTCGTCATAGCCGTGAGTCTGGTCCTGATTTGTCCCTGAGTCTCGTTCGGAGAGGGTGTCGCTCGTCCAGACGATGGATTCTGGTGGACGCTGTGTGGAGCTTCGCGTCCAGTATCACCTCTGCTAGGGGTAGAGCCGCCTCGCGCTATAAGATCGGTACAGGCGTCGTTCTGTATACGGGGACCATCGCTCTAATAGCTTTAGTTTGCATCGCATCCAGTTAGTATAGCATACTACCAACCCCGTTTAAGATAGTACGTCCATTCTTTATCCGGCTCTTGCCGGGCCACCATACTTCAGATATATAGTACTAAGTAGGTAATATATAAGAGGTAATTGCTTAACGAAGTAAGTACGTAGGCGCGCCCTAGATAGTGTTCCCTAGTCCCTGTAGTCCATTAACTACTTAGTATGCCTTTACGGAGAGGTTTCTTACGTAACTTTTAAACATAAGTTTATAGTCAAAGTGAATGCCGAGCCAGCATAGAGAAGAGCCTTCTTTAATAGCCTGAACTATATAATGCCTCCTATCCGGTAAACCTACTATAATTAATAGGTTTCCGTTTTTTCGTCTCTTGGTAAAGCAGATTAGTTCGGACTTATCGAGGTTAAAAGTGATTCCTTCCGTTGCGCCCTATCCTAAGGTTTCTTTTTATTCCTTAGTTAGGATGTCACAATTATTCTTTAATAATATTAAGCTTACCAAGATAGCGATGTTATTAGCATAGCCAAAACGAGATCGCTTCCTTCTTGGGCGAGCTATGCCTAGCTTAAAAAGAGGTTCAATATAGAGTATAAATAGAATGGGAGACACGGGTAAGCCTTATAGTAGTCCGTATTCGAGACCGAAGACGTCTCCTACCTCCCTATCAAGCCTTATTCTTACTCTCCTTCCGGTAATAAAACTTAAGACTTAGCATACGAGGTTCTCCGGCCATCCTTATTCGCGGAGGCGTCGGACTAGTCGTCCTAGGAGCACTACGTCGAAAGCCCCTTTTATATCGAGCATAAGCATAGAGGTAACCAGGCCTCTTTGCCAGGCGCACTCGATATCGTAGATGGCCGCTGCGATGAGGTCGCTATAAGAGCGAAGAGGGAGTGCTCCAAACTATTAATCGTACAGAACACGATATTTAACTACGATCTAGGTAAGTCGTCTGGCGATGAGTCTCTCCAAGCCTTTTCCGAGGACGGCCAAGAGCGCAATTGGCCTATAGGAGCGCGGGAGTGTCTTGTCTCTTTTTCCCGGTTTTGCTAGGATCACGAGAGTTGCTTCTTTAAAACAAGTAGGATGCTAACCCTCGCGTATATACCCGCTATAAAGTAAGAGGATAATATCCTCGATAACTAGCTATGCTATTTTTAAAGCAGCCGTAGTGATTCCGTCGGTCCCAGGAGTCGTATTTCCCGCGGTGAGAACCGAAGACCGTACCTCGTTCTTCGTAACCTACGGGAAAGGAAGCGTAGCTTGCCTTTGTAAGACTGGGCTTTCTGTTAGTATGTCCTCGGAGATTATAGCGTTTTTAAGGAGGACGCGGGTAAATAAGTCGCGCTTCTCTTTTGGTTATGAGACAAGCGTGTCTTGGTTATCTATATCTCGGAGTGGCGGGGTCTGAAAGGATCCTATGGCTTTATACTAACCGACCATTTCAAATATGTCTTTGCTTGAGGAGGCTGAGGAGATCTTATCTTTCTAAAAGGCATCCTTGGAGCGTTTAAACTCGTAAAGGAAGTCCTGTTTTAGAGCTTCGACCTCCTCTTCTTCCCATTGGCAGTTCACTCCGGCTACACGGAGTCTTACTAATATCGCTCGCTTATTCGCATAGGCTCGGTATTTACGTATACAGCTTTCGCTCCAGTATGGTCTCCCTATACCTTTCCCGAGCGTACGCTTTATGGAAGCCGTGAGTACTTTATTAAGATAGTCTATAAGCTATTATACTAAGAGATCTAAAGACTGTGGGTCTTAGATATTGCTTACAGTGCGGCGTATAGGTTATAAGTTACGTTTAATAATGCCGAGGAAAAGCTCCTCGTCCATCGTGTCGAGCCGAAACCTTCCCGGGGTCTGGCTAGGTGAATCGATCAGGGCCAAGGGGACCCGGGTAAGCAGAGATTCGTAGTCTGATGTCGTATGTAGTGACGTTTCTATGCTAGTGGAAGCCCCGTGGAGGTTGCTGGACGCCCAGCATAAATCTAGGGTGTTGCCGCCCTTATGCGTGGGTTCACCTATAGGTAACATTAGGACAAGGCTGGCGGCTTCTGCCCATTCTACTAGGTTTTCAGCGTCCGGGGAACTCATAGCCTCGGGCTACCACGTCCAATAGTATAAGTTAAAATCCCCCGCAACCAGTACTCGATCCTCAGGTTTGGGTTGCCAGGCCGCTAGGATGTTCCTAAGAGCCTGGCCAGATTATAAAGAGCCACGAGGGACGTTATATACGTTAATAACTATAAGGACCTCCTTCGTTCCTAAGAGGAGTCATAAGAAGAGCAGGTCTATAGATGGATCGGGTAGAGGCCGTGTTTATACGCTTCGTACCCCAGTTCCTCTACGGAGGTAGGTAAGTACCCTAGGACGGTCTTCGGTCTAGTTATCCACTAGGGTGAAAGTCTCAAAACCTGGGTGGTGTCTTATGAGCCTCCTCTCCTCCGAACGGATAGATGGCTCTTATATTAGGAGTATATCGATCTAGGCTACGTAAGCTAGGTTTAGTACTATTTCGTAGGCGGATACCCGCCTACCTATATTTGCTTATATAATTTATAAGGTTTTAGAGGGCTATATTCTTTTTTTATATCTTATTCGCCGGGGTATAGTCCATTACTTATTCTTCTTTACGGGAATATCGATACGACTACTGGGTCGCATTTCTCTACAATCTTTCTCCCTTAGCTCGGATGGCCCGTAGCTGAGCCTTATCCCTCCTCTAGGCTACCCCCTTCACCACTTTGGGTTAGATAGGGCAAGTCGCATCGAAGGCGGCGTAAGGCCCGTTACACAACGGGCATTTAAAGGGGCAGTCGCAGCCATCATGACCCTCAGTACCGCCACAGGGTGCCCGGTGTTGATCAGTTGTGTAGGAAAGAGAGCTGCACTTAAGGCATCTCTTCCTTCTAATACACGTTCGTTCGCTATAAAAACCGCCGTAGCGGAGATATTAAGGAGACCTCTTCTCCTTCGGGAACTACAGGTTTATAAAAACGCTAACCCCTATTAAACAGAGGCGTCTTAATAATTGCCTTACGGCTTCCGCCTTAAACCAGGCTATTACTATGCCTAGCCTTTCAACTTCGTCCTTCTTAGAGAAGTATACTTTTTCAGGCTTAAGTTTCGTCGAGACCTGGATCTCTTCAAGGAGCTCCTCGGTCGTGATTTCTAGCTTAGTATTGGTTACTAGACAATACCTAATATAAGGGACGTTTACGATATAGGCTCGGATCTAGGTATCGCGTTACTCGATCGCTTATACTTAGAGAAGGGCAGCGATCTATTCTCTATTCTTTAATAGGACTTTTGCACTATCTATTAACGAAGGTAGGAGTGCTAATCCTGTCTTAACATAGTCGATCCCCTTAAGGGCTTCTCGGGCTTGGGGACTTAGCCTTTCCCGAACAAAGATATATATATCGTAGGCTTTCTCGTTCCGAAGCGGGCTTTTAGGCAATAGACGCGCGAAGATACGTAAATCCTTTAAGGCCGCCCGGTTTGTAGCTTGTTTTGCGGCTTGTTTGGCTGGCGTTGGTTTATCCTATCTTCTGGATAGTGGCTGGCTCGCCACCGCTGCGTATGAACGGACTAGGGGCGGCTAGTTCTGGGTTATGTACGAGGGATACCCTAAGAACTCAGGTCAGTCTCGCTAGGCCCTATGCCAATAGCGTGTATAGACCTTACTAGACCACGTTGATACCGGTTTGAACGCTGTTTCTCCTCCTGAAGCTCTTTATCTAAGGATTCGATCTTCGTTAAACAGTCTTTTAAAAACTATTCCCTCTCGGCGTCCCGACGTAGGAGGTCCTGGATAAGATTCGAAAGCTTATTGATCTCGTTTTTAAGCTTAGAATTGTCCTAGTGGTTGACCTGCTTAACCACTCTGACCTTTGTAGTTGGCTTCCGGACTCGTCCCGACCGCCGAGATATACCGGCGTCCCTGTGAACCGTGATCGATGGCCCTATATCTAGGGAGACCGCCATGGTCGTGGAATTCAGCTCGTATGGGCTGATGTTGAGAGATGATAGTGCAGTGGGCCGTAGCCCTCTATAACCTTAATAATTACTAAACAGTGGGTACCTTTCGAGGTATGTGCAGGAGACCGCCCCTGATGTTGAACTATCTCACTGATTCCGTCAAGACCAGTGGACTACCTCGCACCCACGTGACACCCTGGTGCAAAAGCCGCAAGACTGTGGAGACATGTGGTTGAGCCAGCATCTGTAGGTAATAAAAACTCACTTTATGTAAGCAACTGATTATTGCATCAACCCCTCTTCACGTTGTGGCTTCGAGCGCGTTCCTTCTTTCCTCTCAGCATGCCAAATGGCTGTCTATTCACTTCAAGTAATGGCTGACGCTGCTCACGCAATCAATAGCCTGTCCTCATTTCTATCACATCAAGAGATCAAAGATGTAGACGGTCTGAATCAGTTCCTTCAATCTCTTCCAGAACCTGCTCCGAGCAGCTTAGGACGGCACCAACCCACCGATGTGATCGTCTTTTGTGCCTCTTCGGTTTTGTCACTGGCGGATGTAGTTTTCTCGGCCGTGACCACCTGCGAATTGAAGTCGAACAAGCAAGTTGCCAGGTATACAAATGGCCCAATGCTATACGATTAATAATTATTCGATTAATTACTGATCATCATGTTTAGAGAGGGACGAAACACGGTTATGGTCCTATGTGGTGGGATTGGTCACTCGACGCCATTTCTCTATGAAGCAATCAACAAGCACCCGGTCTACAGCGCGATTGCCGATGAAGTACAGGGAAAAGCCGAATCGCGTGTATTGCAACTCATAGCCGAGCGCTGGTACGGCATCCAGACCCATGATGTCGGAACTGCGGAAGCAACTATTCAGCCAAATGATACGAACAAACTTTTGGTTGTAGTTGAGGATCGCTCTACAAACTGTGGAGGGAATGCAGCCGAGTCAAAACATGTCCTCGAGGCCTGTGGGATCCACTCACCGAGATCCATTGTCATAGTGCAGGACCCGACAATGTCAAGACGAACGGTAGCCACTTTCCAAAAGGCATACGAGGGAGAGTCCAGCGTTGTACCTCGAATCAAGAGCTGGCCTACGTTCATTCCCAAAGTGAAAGTAGTCGATACATTGAAGGGGCCTATTGACAAGGATATCATGGTTCAACTTGAATTTGCCGACGAGCAGTATGACCATAAGACGTCAAGCGGCATATGGAGCATGCAACGCTTCGTTGATTTACTCATGGGGGAAATTCCTCGCCTCAGAGACGACGGCGAGGGCTATGGTCCAAGGGGTAGAGGGTTCATCGTTCGTGTTGATATCCCGGAGAGCGTCGAAACTGCCTGGGCACTACTTTACAGTCTGATAGGGAGACAGGGCAGAAGCTGATGGAGTTAACGTGGACAATAATGATAAAGTGATCTAGATATGCGTCACTGCCATGAGGTAGTCGAATGGGAGCCTCAACACCGAGACAGAACGCGTGGATCACGTTCTATGATGCCATACTTCAGTGGGAAGAACATCAGCCAAGTCCAGGCCACCATGCAGGTGCTATCTCATCGGGTGCGGATGGACCCCATTTTCGCCAAGGGCGGGGTAACCCAATGAGATTCATTGCCTGGAAATATCTAGAAATATTTGCCCAATCAGATGCTTATATATGGGCGTTTTTGGAGTAAAAGTGGGTAATTCTGGTCTTGGCGAAAATGGGGTCCATCCGCACCCGATGGGATAGATTGTACACGATGTATGGTTCGCGAGACGGTTTAGTTGATTCTGTAATTTGCGGGGTATTTAATATCACACGTGTGGCTAGGAGGTACCTTCACATCTTGTCTTTTTTGAACCAACCAGAATAAAATAATCTTTCACCGCATTGTATATGTTGTCTTGGCTCGTGATCAACATCAATACCTGGGCATAAGTCTCGTACTTAGTCAAGTATGCTCCGGAGGCTCTCATCGAAAACCGTTGTAGAATTACTCATACCAATGCTTGATTACTATGTTATCTTTGAACGGAGTACTGGGGATAAATTGAAATTGAGGGCCAATCGAACTGGACAAATCTCACTAATATACGACGAGGTTTGGCCTTTACTGCAACGTCAAATTTGGAGCAGCGAGGACATACGATATTATGTATATTTGTTGCCATGATCCAATCCTTAGACCAACTTGAACATACGGTGAATCCAGACTCCTTCAACTTGGCCTTCGTCGTGCTAAATCGCATCGAGAACTATGCTTCGCGTACCCAGCACCCCGCGAAGCCTCTCATTGTCTTTGTTGGCTCCTTCCATTTAGAGTCCACAGCATCCATGAGATACTGCGAACAGTGCTCAGTGTGCCCAGGGCTGGTGACGATGGTGTCAATTGCAGCCCGCTCGTCGTACAGAGCGTAAAATTGGCGCCGCCACATGATAGCGCAGTGGTTGATGTGATCCCGGATCGAAGTCCAGTAGAAGTCTCTTTCTGACATATCGTCGATGGTCAACTGCTGCGTCATGTTTTTATCCGCAAATGCCCCCCAACTAGCATCTTCTTGATATTCATCGACGGAGTCCTTGTCAAAGCACTGCGCTGGGACCCAGTGATTCAACAAGACGTCGTATTTGCAACCCTTTGCCCTTGCCTCTTGTGTCGTGGAGCCGCAAGAAATTCTTTTTCTACCGGTGGTTATGTTATGTCGCTGGCCAGCTGCATAGGTAGTCGAAGCCTGGGAAAGTGCAGTGCCTTGGGACGTTGTTGTCGCAGCTGGTGTCGAAAAGAACAGAAAGAAGACTAGTATCCATACTAGTGATGTGCCTATGAGTACGAGAGCATGAGAAAAAAGCGTGCTCCGACGGGTTGATGGTCGATTTGGTGATGTTGGCTCTTCGGTCGTCGGGTCGTCCGAGTATTTCAGAAAGGGCTGATATTCGGGTATTGAAGACATTCTGGGTGTGAAGTTGCATGCAGATAGCTTGATGGTCAGATGGGACTACGCTCCTCATCACCGACTGCGCTTGCAAGGAAAACTCTCAATTTTTATTCAGCTCGTTGAACTATCCGTGCACTGAACTCATGCTGATTTCGCTCTAGGAGGGCTGTGCGGAAACTCGCATGTTACAAGTGCTGTTTTGGATTGCCACTCACTGCACCTGTATTGATAACTGAAGCGCTTGGGGGGCTGTTTCATCTGGAAATTCACGTTATTGATCCGGCCTCATGTTTCAGTAAGACTGAAAGTCCATTGGGTAATTCGATGTCGTGCGTCCCTGCGCCCCGCGCGATTGGATCGCCGCCCCAGACTCGAAGCATAACCTACCTAAGCATAAGGACAATTTCTTAAGTTCACTGCAAGATTAAGCCCATGGACGAGCTTCCCGTGCTACGATCGACGCGGAAGAAAGGATAAGGGATTTGACATATCCCAGAGAAGATCGGACGACCATGGAAGAGTGTTCGCCCTGAAATTACTTGTACACCGTGCTCGCAGTGGCAACATTGTAATGATCTCTGTGAGGCGCAATTGAATTAAACCCCTTTGTTTCTTACCCTCAGTTTGAGAATCCCCAACGTCCCGCGCCGTCCTAGTAATGATGCTTATCTCAATACACAATCAAGTGTTTCCCATTGCGATGAATAAATGTGTGATGTTTGGACCACGCAGAACGTTCCCTTGATGATGATTCATTTTCCTATGGTGCCAGGACCCACTGACCCTGTCTAGTCTGGTTACTCTGGTATATTGAAGTTCCTAATATCGTATGCTCAGAGTGCGGATAGGCCGTAATTAAATAGAAAAACCTTTGCTCTTACCGTTAAATTCAATGACGAGGGGACCCTTTTCGCCGCAGAAGTTTAGTCGGACCATAGTACTACCTAGGTATAGTCCAGCTCATATACAGCCGCTGTACGCACTGAGTTCAAGTCAAAGTGAAGCTAGACGCTATCCATTCACTCTCTAGAGTAAACTCTCAGACATGAGTTCCTACAACAAAGGGAAAAAGACGCCAGACTTCGTTTCCTATGCTCGATTTCCCAGGTAAAACATTTCACATCATTACATGTACCGCTAATCACCAGCCTTACTACCTAGTCTGCCTCACAGACAGGCTGCACCTTCAATTCAACAAAAGTAAGCTTCTGCCGTTCCATTGGGCTGTGCAACTGTTGGTGTATACATCAGCAGGGCAAGGCCTTTCGGCAAGTACAAACCTTAAAAGTCTAGTACTGAGCTAAGGTAGATATGTGTATGTAGAAGGAGGGAGTCAGTGAGCCTGGCCCACGATTCCTCCGTTGGGTGCAAGTACCTAGTAGGTGGAAGGGCCGTGTTCATCGGCCCAGGCCATCTTCCAAATCCATCTATTCCGCCAATACTACAACAGCAACCCTTCAACAGGCTGCTTTCGTATTTACATCCTTGAGTTCATCATTCTCCTTTCCTATCATTTGCAATATACCGGTTCATTTGACTTTATCATGTGGTGGTAGTATATGTCGATCTTAGACCCTTTGTAAACCAAAGCCTTACTCTTAACCTTGGACCACGAACCCTTCCAAGCTGACATCAGCCCACTTATCCACAACCTTTTCGAAAGCCACAACTCCCATACTAAGCCTACTGAGGGCGGCTTTGATTTATTTTCTTAGGGTTTTTGTAGTCCGTAAAGTACGTCGGGGTGCAGGATACCACAGTGGCATACCACGGAGCGTAAGGCTTTAAGCTGTCCGTGTAATTCTATTCCGCCTCCTTGCTGACCTCAACTTCAACCCTGTTGATATCGGAAGCACGATCGTAGGCAGTCTTGGCGATATGAGCGACTAATCTGCCTCCAACCGTGCACGGGTACGTCGTGTTCGTCGAGGAAGTGGCGCCCTTCGAGGTGTAGAAGAGTAGGTTGGAAAAGTCGCGTGTGGCCACGCCCATGAAGGTCGCGAATTCGTCGCTTTGCCATTTCTCCGTCAGATCGCGACCATTGCGACCCTGGGTCGGCATGTTAAGTACTTGAGCTGGGTCTCCGTCGACAGCAGTTGTCGTTGCGAAACCTGTCGCAAGTACGAGAACGTCGACTTCGTACTCCTTGACCAAGTCGCCCTTCCGACTAAAATACTCTTCTCAGTATAACCAGAGATACCCTGACCATCGGTATCAACGAGCGTGACGTTGGAGCGGTTGAAAGATTTGAGATAATCTTGATGGAATGTCGGGCGCTTGCACCAGCCGGGGTACCAAGTGATCAGCTTTTCAGCCAATTCCGTGTCGTCCACCTCACGCTCGACGTGCTTTCGGAGTTCAGTTGAGATCTCCGCGTCGAGTTCTAGCATCCGCTGGAGATGCCGATGGACGTTTTCGGGGGTGACATCTGTAACCCGGGGGCTGCCGATGAGTCCTGCAAACGTGCGTGCATTACTCCATCCGTCTTTGACGAGGTCATCGGCAGGAGTTACCTCTGGGTGGTCGTTGAGAAACTTGTTTAGGTTTCTCATCCGATCGGCCTGCCAGCTTGGTCGGCCGACGACGATGATCCAGATTTCCGGGGTTGTCTTGACTTGCTTTCTTGGTCCGCAGTATGAGGGTGTGCGCTGGAACACATAGAGTTGTTTTGGCCATTTGGCCATTTGGCCAGCTTGGGAACAGCCTGGACAGCCGTTGCGCCGGTGCCAATGATGCCCACTCTCTTGTCTTTGAGATTTACCAAGTCAGGTTGGGTCTGGGAACCGCCAGTGTATCCATAGTTCCAAAGAGCCGTCAACTGGTGTGGAAGATTTCCCGGTTCTCCGCGAAAACGCCGAGACCGGGAACATCAGGCGCGCTCGGCGAGTAGAAGAGGCTGCCAGCGGGCATGAGAAACTGTGTCTGAATGACAAAGTCACCATTGAGATGTTGGTACTTTGGGCCCATGTTGCGGCTCATTGCAACAACCCACCGCTTCTGGACGTCGCTCCGTTCAGCGCTCTTCGCCTTGGTATAGAACATGCCCTGAATTCCATATTTTTGCAATCTGCTCAACGTTCTGACGGATCTCTTGACCCTTCCAGTAGCGATGTTTTGGAACGAATCCTGTTTCTTCGAGGAGTGGCAAGTAGCAATAGCCCTCAACATCGCAGGTCAGGCTCGGGTCGATTCCAGTACCAGGTACCTCCGAAGCCGCCGGCCTTGTCTATGACGACAACATCAGCCGGATTGAATTCAGCCGCGACCAACTGGTAGGCAAAGAGTATGCCGTTATGGCCGGCACCAAGGATGAGAAAGCGGATCTCTGAGCCATCACTCAAAGGCGGAGTTTCCTTGGCGAGGGTGTCGTGGTCGGCCCAAGGGTCACGACTAAAGTCTTTCATCAAGAAACTCGTCCTAAAGTTGAGGCGATCCCTCATTTGTCAGAGGCAGCGTTGAATCTCTTATCTCGCTTAGTTTGAAGTTTATAAGGTAGGGTATAATTGACTTACATCTATTAGGTCATGGTACTTTATACATTCAAAGTCTATGGATATGATTTCGAGATAGCTCAAATGTTATAACGATTTTTTCTCAAGGATCCTTTTGTTATAACAAGCTAACTTAAGCATTTCTAATGTACATAGTTAAGTTAAGGTACTATGCAATGTTAAGTTTACATCTTTTCTCTTATTGTTGGCACATTAGGAGTTTTATAAGCTATTATGCACACGTTAGTAGTCAACCATTCTTAGTAAGTTAAGGATAAGCTGGGCCGATAGAATACGTAATTATTGTGAGATCCTACATGGTCTTCAGAACAGCCCTACTATTTTCACCAGTGTAGTCCACCTTTCTCATCCACTCCTCCACACTTTTAACTCGTCCTGGCAAGATTCTGTCAAGGGTGTCGTAATCCACCGTCCATAAACCTTGACTACCAGATACAGCTAGGCTGTGGAGTTCCATGAATGCTTCGAAGTTATCTGCCACTCTCATGCCGTTCTCGCCAAAGCGCGACTCTACACCGCCCGGCATTCCCGCCGCAACTGTTAGGCCAAACATTTCGGGAGAGATAGGGTTGTAGACTGCAGGCTTTCCAGTAACCTTGGTGAAGGCTGTGGCCACATTATGCCAGCCAACATGTTCGGTTGCGACATCAAGAACTAGGCCCCTTGCTTTCTCGGGGTTATCGAATACCCACAGCGTGTATAGCGCCAGATCCGGGAGTGTCACCATTGCTGCCGAGCCGTCGCCCATAGCACCGTTGAATACGAACGTCTTGCCGTCAGCTCCTAGAGTAGGGAGGAAGCTGGAATAGAACATCTCGAGGTACAGGGCAGAGTTGACCACAGACCAGTTCATTGAGCCCGTTGGCTGGGCGGATATAAAATCTCGCAAGGATGTTAACAGGATCCAACCAGGGTCATCAGAAAGAAGGAGCGAAAGCCTCACCAGTAACGCGACCTTTGCCATCAAGATGGCCAACGTTGTACTTCGGATTATATCCAGATCGTTTGTAGACGTAGGGTAGGCCAGCATATACGTAGTGTTTGACGCCCGCCTCGGCGGCGATTTCGAAAGTTCTGACACCCCAGTACAGCTCATCCCTCTCGCTGAGAGCGAAACCGTTCGTGTTGACAAAGCATGCATCGACACCGATGAATGCCCGTCTTAGATCTGCTACGCTGGACGCATCGCCTTCGATCATAGATACGTTTGGGAGTCTTGCTACTTCTAACGCAGCGGCTGACTTGGCGTCACGAGTCAAGACGAATATGCCGTATCTCCCTGTTTTGGACAGTACACGAACTATCTCGCTGCCCTGGGCGCCGGTACCGCCAATGATAAGAAGTGTGGGTGCCATTGAGATTTGATGGATTGAATGTTGGAGCACCTAAGACATCAGGAGGTAAGCATGCATTGGAGAGACTATTTATCTTCCATCTTATGCCTACGTCTTGAGCATCGTTTCACCGCGGGAGATAATACAACCTACTGAATTTGTCATGATGGTATTTGAATATTATGTGGCCGTATTCCCAAGATTAATAATCCATGTTTGCGTGTAATACAACCTATTGAATTTGTAATGATGGTATTCGAATAACTATCATGTGGCCGCATTCCCAAGATTAATAATCCATGTTCGCGTGCCGGGGGCGTGATTCAACCCTCCGTGATCTCGCGCGCCAGCTAGTTTCGCTTACCAATTCGAGAGCTGCGTTACGGGGGTATTATTCACCATTCACTCCGCGCCCCGAGTGTGTAAAACTACACAGATATCATAAAACCGAGCAAGCTACCGGCTCTAAGACAGCTTGCCAGTCAGCAGAACAGATCTTATTGAAGTTCATAGAACTATGAAGTTAGTTTCTGGTATCCTTATCCTGGGCGCTGGGCCAGGTATCCCATCGATGTTACGGCCAGCTAGTCGTAGTGAGGTATGTTTGCAGAAGTTGAGGCTGCGGAACTGGTAACAGTATTCGTAGTCGGGGATAGTCTTCAGGGAAGCTATGTCTGTAAGTCGTAAGGTAAGGGAAGGCTTCGGTGATCAATCGTAGTCTTATCAAAGAGGTTCTCAGGGAAGATAGCTGAAAGCGATCATAAGATCTGATACGAAGTTAATCGCTGAAGAGCTATGGAAAGTCTGTCCTAGAGTCCGGCTCGAGTCCATCCTATATACAAGTCCTGGTCCTGAACATATCCCTTGTCAATGATCAGTCCCTCTGATCGGGTGAGCGCTCATTGTTCCTGTATGAGCGCTCATTACTTGGCATGAGCGCTCATGGCCCCACCATGGTCGCTCATGTCTTATCTTATCATCACGTGACTTGTACCATAGTTCTTCCGTTCCCTGAGAGGGTGCCTTGTGTCCCCTTGTCCTGTGCATGTATGGCGTATCGTAACCGTCGTAAGCCTGCGGGGCAGGCCCTGTTCTTGGTCGTGCATGTTGGGTCGTAACAGTTACGTTCCTAGATATAGCGGTCGATTAACGGAAGTAGTTAACCGTACTAAATTAATATTATCGGTACCGTCGGGGTCGATATATATTTTAGATAGCTCGTTTGCGAGCCGAAATGCGAAGGGAACTCTATTATAGAAGTTAGTCTTTATAGATAGTTATAGGACTATTAAGCTTCCTAATAGTAGGGAGCGAGATTATAGTCATCGTTGCGTGTACGATGGTTTCGTCTATACGAGAAGGGGTAGTTTTTAGAGAGAGTAGGTACTTACAGCCCGTTTCATAATAGTAGGGGTTTCTGTTACTTGTGGTTAAGTTAGAGCTGGGCTTATAACTATTATAAAACGATGTAGTATGTGGAAGACTTGTATAGTAGAAAGTAGTTTGATTCCTCTAAGTGGAAGATCCGTATGAGGGTTATATCTATATACCGTATAAGATGGGTAATCGGCTTGTGGAAAGCGGTATCGTACGGCAGTAACCGGCAGCGCCACGTGTAGCGCTGCGACATTAACATAATAACAGAGGACGAAGGAGACTGGGGCATTTGTGACCTAACTCTCACAGCGAGTAGTAGCAGCGCTCTATTAGTTATGTTCGGGGATGGAGCCTAGCTGGGCTGCGATACAGTAAGCCTGCCGGGCTTCTTACGTTTTCCTCCTCGAGCGGCTCTGGAAAAGCCCCCAAGGGCTTGTTCGCTTTCTATCATCGAGCAGCTTCACCACCTTCTATCCTCTACCAGATCAAGAATAGCCCCCAGGGGCTTCTTCATCCTCTTTCCTGGAATCGAGCAGCCCAGGAAAGGTCTCAGCGGCTTCTTTCATCCTCCCTCCACGAGTGGCTCTTAGAAAAAGCCCCCAGGGCTTCTTCACCACCTACCTATCCTCGGGAGCTTCCTCACTTTCTGTCCTCGACCTTTTATATCCTCGACCCTTTCTATCCTCGGGCAGCTTTCTTACTCTCTGTCTACGCCCAGGTTCGGAAAAGCCCCCAGGGGCTTCTTTACTTTCTATGCTCAAGGAAATTGAGAAAAGCCCCGGCGACTTCTTCAATTTCTATCCTCGAGCGGCTTTCTGACCTTCTGTTCTCAAGCTTTTCTAGAGTACCCATGAAAAAGCCCCCAGGGGCTTCTTCGCTTTCTGTATTTTTGTGCCTTGGGAAGAGCCCCTGGGGGCTTCCTCACTTTTTATCCTTAAGTAACCCTGGCTAAGCCTACAGGGGTTTCTGGAACTCTACCTTCTCCACCAGCTCAATAGTAGCCCCTAGGGGCTTCCTCACTTTGTGTGCTCGAGTGGTTCAGGAAAAGCCCCCAGGGGCTTCTTCACTTCCTATCCTCTGGACCTTCCTCACTTTCTATTCTCGACCAGCTATAAAAAGGCCTCCGGGCTCTTCATCACTTTCTACCCTCATCCAGTTCTGGAAAAGCCCCCAGGGGCTTCTTTACTGTCTATCCTTCCTGTTGGAATAGGCCTACATTAGGCAGCAGGAGGTTGCTGCCGCGGTCCGTTCCAGCCACGGTGGTCCGTGTGGCTCAGCCACACGAGGGTGGTATACCCCAGACTTCCTGCCGCCGCTGGCACCTGGTTAGACTTCCACTAAAAGAACAACAAGAACAAGCAATATCACCACTACAGTCGGTGATCGTTGCTACCCACGATACTCGAGTATTTTCCTTTCCCACCTGTGAATCCAACACTTCCTTAAGAAAATTTAGGAAAGCCCTCGGCGACCTCTTCAGCTTTATTCTCGGGCGGCTTTCGTACCTTTTACTCTCAGGCTGTTCCCGAGTAGCTATAAAGAAGTCCCCAGTGGCTTCATCGCTTTCTGTTCTCGGCTAATATCCTTACTATCGATCCTTAACCCGCTCTAGGAAAGCACCTCGGGAAGCTTCTTCATCAGCTATCCTCGACTAGCCCTGGCAAAGCCCCCAGGGGCTTCCTCACTCTCCTCCATGAGCGGCTATAGAAAAGTCCATAGGCGCTTCTTCGCTTTATATTCTCGACCAGCTCTGGCAAAGCCCCCAGGGGCTTACTCTCTTTTCATCCCTTTCTAACTCTGGAAAATCCCCCGGAGGCTTCTTTATTCCACTCTATCCTCGATTCGTTATGTTCTCGGCCAGCTGCCTCACTTCCTATCCTCGACCAGCTCTGGAGAAGCCCCCAGGGGCTGCCTCACTATGCCTCCGTGAGCGGCTGTGGAAAAGCCCCCAGGGGCTTTTCGACCTGCCACGAACCTTTAGCTCTCAGAAACCCAGACCCCTCCCCTCGCTCTCTCTTCCCCCTACCTATACCATACCCCTTCCCTAACCGCCCGCCCTCGTAGCCCTCGCCCGGCCTAGCCTTAACCCCACCCGGCCGGTGCCGTGGGAGCGCGCTGATTGGTATAGTAGGCTGTCGACGCAAGAAATTACTGTCAGGGTGTAGGTATCCGACAGCGTAGGTCTCGGAAGTGCGGCTGCCAATGGCAAATGTATCGAGCAGCAGTTAGACAGGCAGGGGTCATTTTGTGTGTATTGATGAGTATATCGAATGAATGGCTATGGAAAGAAACCCCATATCTATATGGGAATTGATATACCGGCGTCGCAAATTGATACACCGGCGTCGACCTTACACCGGCGTCGCTGTTCGACCTTTTGATTGGCTCAAAAAAATATTGTTAGTGCAATCAAATTCTGCCAGATACCCACAAAGTATCTCAACCCTTTTTGTTCCTTTGCTCCCTTTCCTCTAAGGTTACATCATCAAGCCTCTAAATCTGACTTATGCTATTTGTTTACAATGGCTTCTCTAACTGGAGTTAGAGATGTTCCACAAGGCCAATCTCAAAGCAATACCCCTACTAATAAACCTCCCCCTATACGAGAGCGACCATTGTTTGAGTACGGCCTCCCACCATCATCTGGCCAACCACTATCATCTCCCTCCTCAGAAAGCAGCCGCCCTAGCGTTAGCCAATTCTATGGAGTTGGTGATCCTCAAGGGCAGCGCGACCTTATCACCGAGCTCCCAGCCGACATACTACAAGATACGCAACCTCTTGCATACGATTACCCTAGTATGGAGCCTACGCTACATCTTACTCGTCATTTCCCTAAAGGAACAATAAAAACCCAGCGGACTACTCTCCCACGAGTTTCTCCAGAGCATAGTTCCTCTCCTCCCAACGAACAGTCCCAGCAACCTTCCCATCCTACAACAGAGCAGTTCAATAGTGCTCTTCAGCTTGTTCTACAGGTTGTTGGGACTAATCAACAGCTAACAACGGCACTCCTCCGACAACAAGAGTATGTCCGTCAATGGCAAGAAACATGGGGTCCCCAAGTCAACCCACCACCCTATTCACCCCCACGGCAATCCTCCCCTCAAAGCGAAGCGTCTTTCCGAACTGCAGCCTCCTACCACACTCTAAGCAACCGATCCTCCTCTCCTCCTATAACCGAAATCCCAAACCCACCGATTCCTGGCGATCCAGAGCAAACCTATGATGCCCTCTTCGACCGAGTTAATTATACGGGTCCAAGATGCGACATGCCATGAGTTCCGGATTCTTCATCCGTCCGTCCGTGTTTCCGGCTGCGCTTAGTGATATGGTAGTTTTCTGAACCGGCTCTACCTCGCCACCCGAATAGGAAAGCAAAAAACGGCTTCGACAGCATCCCAGTTGATGTATTGGCACATCCCGAGAGCACGTTGGTGCTTTCTGTAGTGTTCCACGGAAGTTACGTAGCAGGAGTTCCGCGTGTTGGCACGTCCGCAGAAACCCACAAGCACATGCGGCGAAGATTCCTCACACATGAAGATTCACAGACCACTCTGGGCCTTACCTGCAGGTTCGATATCTTCCCAAGCGCTTTTAACATTCTTCGCATGCTCACAGTCCATAGGCTATCGTTGCGGACCTCGAGCTCAGCACGTACGACGGCTTCTGGATAGGTACGGCGTACCTCTTAGCCAGTGCCGTGGTGATGTTATTCATTGCGGATCTGAGCCGCGTGTTTGGTCGACGGCCATGCCTGACCACCTCGGTCGCTTTTTTTACCGTAGGCACGGTCTTGTGCTGCGTGTCACGCTCCATCGGCTTGATGTTGACTGGGCGGTCTCTCCAAGGCGTCGGCGGTGCTGGCATTATCGTCTTATGCCTGCTAATTTTCACCGACATTGTCCCGTTGCCGCTTCGGCCTACGTGGTACGGCCTAGTGTGAGGAACCCCTCCCGAACTCTTTTTCTCTTCCGCTAACCCCGTAATCCATCTCCAGCCAGGCAGCATGGGCGCTGGGAAACTGCGTTGGGCCCATACTGGGCGGCGTCATTGCTCAGAACACAACATGGCGCTGGGTTTTCTACATTATGTTCCTATTCTGCGTAGCCGGGCTTGCTCTAGTGCCCTGGCTAGTCTACGTTGATTCTCGGACTGGTGAGGTGTGTAAGAAATTAAAGGAGATTGACTGGCTGGGAAACGCTCTGTTTATCGGCTCGGCCACTTTGTCGCTGGTGGCTATCTCCTGGGGAGGCTTGCGCTATAGTTGGGGCAGCGCCGGCACTTTCGTACCTTTGTTGCTTGGGGTAGTCGGCATGGTGCTGACAGTGATCTACGAGTCACGCTTCGCAGTGTCCCCGTTCTTGCAACGCCAACTATTCTAAACCGCTAGCTTAATCGCGACGTATGCTTGCGGCGCCATCTAGGGCCTCGTTGTAAGAGTGATGTAGTATTAAGCGCGTGGTATGATATGCTGATTACGATCGCAGATGTACGGGCACCCCTACTACGTGCCTCTGTACTTTATGGAGGTTAAGGGGTTTACTCCGGTCTAGACCGGCGTCGCGCTCTTCCCGGTCATGTTCACGCTGGTGCCGGTATCCATTATCACCGGTCGATTCGTTACGGTGTTCGATAACTACTAGTGGCCGATCTGGGTTGGTTGGACTCTGGCTACTATCGCCTCCGGGCTGATGATGCTGTGGGACGTCGAGACGCCGACGAAGGTATGGGCGCCGACGCTCGTCCTTCTTGGTCTCGGCCATGGCTGCGTCTTGAACGCGCAGAACATGGCATCGCAAACTCTCTGCGAAGAAGATGACGAAGCGATCGCCGCGGCGATGTATGCCTTTCTCCGGCAGTTTGGCATGGCACTCGGAGTCGGTGTCGGCGGTTCTACATTTCAGAACGTCATGCTGCTTAAGTTGGAGGCCGATGGCTTGGCACCCGCGGGCACACACGGAGGTACTCATGCTGTTCACGCCATATTGGGCACGGCTGGCGATGCTGCGCTACGATCCAAGATCGTGGATGCGTACGTCTACGGCCTGCGAGGCGTCTACGGACTGTATGTCGGCGTATCCGGGTTGGCGCTTCTGATGAGTTTCTTGATCAAGAGAGTATCGCTGGACAAGAGCCTACGGTCTGGGCAGACGATGCACATTCAGGCGAAGGGTCACGGTAGTGTTCACGGCTCGGGGAGTTGAGCATGGTCCAGGGGGTTGGGGTTGGGGTTGTGTGTGTCAAGCCCCAGAACCCTATGCCTACCTTGCTAGCATCCATTCATCTAGGCAGCATGAAAGTAGCGAAATGTAATTGATTTCAGAATTTCGCTCATTTTTAGGACCAGTCGCAAACCTGTATCCTTTTCTCAATCCACGTTGATCCACGTTGAGCGCTTGTTTGGCGCCATTTAAGGTCCTCGACCCTGCCATTTGGAGCTCGTAGAGATCGGCCTTTCACATGTTGTACCCGTGGCTGTCACAGCAAGAACTTGCTGTGTAGCTCCGCTTGTGGTAGAGCCCTAGCAAAGAGCATCTCTTATCAGTGTGTCTTGGATCTCCCACGAGGTTTACGCTGCTTTGTAGACGATGGATGTAATTGGCTGTCGAGGGAATGAGTCAGCCTGTCAAATGCACTGGGCCAATGGCATGGCAGGATTCCGACGTCGACGAAAGGCAATCTACTGATCGGGCGCTTGCTAGACTAGCGGGTCATCGAATCCGTCAAGTCTTGTTGTGACCGGCTGGTCGCATTTGCCTCTTCTAAATGGACGGCACCAGGGCATCCATGACCCGGCATGCGGTGACACCGCGAAAAGCACTACGACCCAAACGTTGCCTGTTACATTGTGGATGGACTGAGATATTGAGGAGATGTCTCAGCCAGCACTTACCTTCGCTAAATCGCGGGTTGAAGGATCTACAGGTCGATAAACTTCGTGGCGGTCGAGGGCAGGCTTGGAGCCGAATATCCAATCAACAACAATAGAAGTAGTGCACCCTCGAATTCAACTCCGTAGATTGACCCATGTCATCACCCCGACTCAAATCTACATACCGCCAGCTGCACTGCCAGACGCTGACGTATCGCAGACAATGAAGGAGTTTTAAGATTGTAATCACTTGCTAACCCGATTCCATCAGATGCCCGCAAGTGCATTCCGATAGACCATGCGTGAAGGGAGCTGTGGGTCTTTCACCAGGCACTCACCTACGCCAGTCCGAACGGTGGCTTTTCCCCGTCATGCTTCCTCTTCATGTCACTCAAGCTCAGCCTACGGGGTGTTTAGTCACCATATGAATCATTTTTGACTCTCCATTGTTTTGCTTCGTGATCGCAAGCCAGTTGTGCTCAATGGCAGACGCTGCAGGGAAGCCAAGATGAATTGCGAGTACTGGCGACGCCTGTATTGCTTCGCTTATCCTTGGCTACATGCTTCATTCAGTCTCTCGAGCCCTTCATTCCACTGTTCCTGCATCCTCGCACGGCTCACGACACTCTTCAGCAATCGCGAAACAACATACTCTCCACCATGGCCTAGACAATAGTACCATCGCCGAGATAAGAGTGGACGTCCCAGATGCCCCAACAGTCATTCGCTGACCTTGATGGCCCCCAGATCAGACCAGCTAATTTGATCTTGGCTGTATACAAGCCCCTTGTAGGCTTGGCGCCCACAGAACAGAGTTCCGTTGTCATTGCCGACCACCAAATCTGAGGCATGTCAGTCGTCTGCGACGACACGGTAGTTTGTACGTCTTACTAAGGTCTATCCCGTGATCAACATGACGCTCGTCGCTGTCGTCGTTTTGCGTGCTGCATTTATAATTGGCCCACGATTTCGTTGAGTTATCAGACTCACAGGGACCGGCGGAGGAAGAAGTGTCCGCTAGAAGTCGTGAGAATAAACGTGACAGTACTTTTGAACTGACTTACTCGTCTTGCGCCATCAAAGAACCGTCACGATTTACCATGCAATGGTTCAAGTCAAGGACCGACCATGTCCAATCGCCTGTTGTAGTCCTGCAAATCGCAGCCATCTTATATTTTTCGTTCATGACAGTACCCCCCCAATCAACGCAAGAATCGAGAAAACCGCGTGGTTGGAGAGACGTGTCCCTTTCCGCAAGCTGATCTGCATGCTGCTCTCCTGAAACGTGAGGTAAGACACTGCACAAAACAGCCAGGTGGCTCAGGATCTTGACGACCGAAGAGGCCATGGCAAATGTCTGAGTCTGATGATAGTAGTAGCTAGAGTGCACCAGCCTCGGATTTGTGGTGTCTTTATACTTGTGGGAAATGCGACATTCATACTGATGTCGACCACGGCGAGAATCGTATCTATCCCAGAAGTGTGTGGTTTTGTCCGCTTCTGGATTCTCTTCGCCACGTCTAGCTTCTCGTGCTGTGTGCAGTCGAGAGCCCGGAGGCGCATTTCAGAAGCACGTACCAGCGTATGTTGCTGCGAAGTCAACTACGGCCTCTGGGTGCGACGTGCCGTAGCAAAAGCCGACTTGACCTACCGTTTGCATGGCATTGAGCCACATGCGTGTTGAACGCACGAATACAAAGAGCCCTACGCCTGCAGTAGCCACCGCTTTGCTGTCGCCAGACAGCATACTCCCCACAGCATACATGCAATGACGCCGGTCGAGCTTGGAATCATCGGAGGGCTAGCAGGCACGTTGTTTCTCCTGTTTGTGCTGTTATGCAGCGTCTGCAACATCAGACGAGATCAAAAAAGAAGTCACACTACAGGCTTTGCTGTGAGTCGCAAGGCAGCTCGCCCGATGCCGAGTATTTCTGACATTTCTCAGATGTCATGACTCCGTGACTGTAGATATTTGGACTCCTATTGTAACCGAGATGCAAGATGCTGGTAGTATTTGAGACTGTTCTTTGGATATATTGTGCATACTGTGCAATATAACGCTACGTGTATCGTATGTAGTTTCTATTAGGCGAATTAAGATGACGAATGATTACCTTGAGTACCTGCTGTTGTGCATTTAGTATTTAGCTCAATTGCCCTGAAATTATCTCGAGTTCTCCCATCATCGTCCAATACAGTACAACTCGTGTCGCACTGTACATTGCCTCTGACTCATGGCGACCAGAGAGACGCTGCCGTTGAAAGCTACGTATGTACGCCTTTAAATACGCCCTAGAACTCGCTGCTCCACGCGCTTTCGCGTGTCACATTAACTCCATATGTTACTTGCAATGTAGTTTGCAATCAGGTCGTCATGGCTCTCTCCGGCAGGTTTTGCCGTTCTCAACGGGAAGAAGGTCCGCTTTTGGAAAGTAAGGTACAGTATGAGCGCGACTGTGAGCGCCGGCGTCCGTACAGTATGTACCACAAGGACAAGAGTCGAATCGTACGCCTCTGGTAGTGACGAAGGTCAGCTGATCCAACTTGACTTCTGCGAGCTAATGAGGGATTTCAACCACGACGATCTTCTGGCCGGAGGCCGAACGGTCGATCTATCCATCGCCAGTGGTTATTGTGGCCATCAGAGTCGCGGGTATGTTGTGCTTCTGATCCGACAGTGAGGGCCTATTTACTCTCCGTATCGCAGCATCAACCGGGCAGTCACTTTTCCTGCAGCAAGAATCTGCACCAAAACTCACAAAGAGGCGTTTCACGCAGTGAAACAATCGGTCTTTGTAGTTGAGGCTGGGTCGCGGAAAGCATATTGTGGATGCTTGGCGTCCTCAGCTGTTGACGTGCGAGGAAGAGTCGTTCCGAACTCAGCTGGAGGCGGGTCCTGCACTACGGTCGGGTATTTATGGCCTTCATAACATATGCAGCCGCCGTCCTCGGAGCAAAGCGCGTGCTCCTTATGTGATGCTTTCCGCTGCGGAGACAAATCCTTCCATTACAGTACTGACAAATGCAAGGTTCCCGCTTTTTCACAGAAGAAGAACAAATTCAAAGTGTCGAAGTAGACTAACATGCTGCAGCTACCACAATCATGCAACAACTGCGGGGCGTATACGTCCCAATCTTACTCGCATGCGTTACTCTCAGCGTGACCGCCATGACCATGCTATCAAAAGCGCCTCCGACAAACACATCGATAACGGCTGCATTTGCAGGCTTCTTTCTCTCTGCATCTGTGATCACAACACCCTTCATCGCTACATACTACTGGCCGGGTGATGCCTGGTTCAAGTGTCAAGTCTGCGTCGGCAACCATTGTCTTTTTCTTCGGGACCATTAGGATATGCCGAGAGAAGCTGGCGGGCCTGAATAGAGGTCAATTGGGTAGATGATGCTCTTTGAGTTCGGGTCATTGGCGGATGACGGGAGAGATCTAGGACCTAGTGCGAGGAGGCAGTGACGTAGTCAGAATACAGAGAAGGGCTTGGTTTTGTAACATCTTGCATCCATCTTTGCTTCGCTTCTGGCGTATCTCTTCTTCCTTGAGTTCCACGGGTCCTGTCCCCACGACCTTTGCTCCTGTTGTCATGCTGGAAAGTGCCTCATGCTTCATCCGTAACGTTGCTCTCCTTTCTAATTTCGTAGGTCATGGTGCGTAAAGCTTCCTCTGTTCTATGCTGATGCTGGCTAAGGCTTACCCGCTGATCAACACAGGCGTTTTGTTGCGCGGAGAGGCTCATGAGAATCATGTTGACCAACTGCAGCCTGCCTTCTGCCTCGACCACTTGTAGTTGGTACTCTCTGGTTAGCATTCTCAGCCTCTCGTCCCGTGCCTCTAGCATTGCCCCTTTCGTGGCGGGACAGTGTTTGAGAGTGTACTGATTGGGCGAGGCGTCGGACATCTTGCCGTTTTGCTGAATCGATTTTGACGTATCCACCGGGGCAGCCGACTATGATTGGCTCAGCGGACTAGAGTTGTATCCTATATGTAGACATTGTTCGACGTCTGTAGACGTATCGACTTATGGCTTTTCATGTCGGCATAGAGTATAGGACTGTAACGGTCGAAATTGCAGCTGCTACAGCCTTTTGTTTTTTGTTTTGTAAGCTACTGTAACGCGGCCTTTTATTGACAAACTCAGCAATCGACGTTCTACTAGCAGGATTGAGTCATAATGTGTTGAACGCTGATTCTTGCTTTTGTAAGATGTTGGTTAAGCATACGAGATCCGGCTGATTGCTACATTACATTGCCCGTCATCAGAGGCTTTCCATACAGTAGCGGTTGCGATGAATGGCAGATAGTTCTGGCAAGTTAGGGAGACAAAAATGTACTTCGAGTATCCACTGGGTTCCCGCCTGAGCACACTTTCAAGTACGTCTCCCCAATCCCTCCTTTCGCCGCTTTGAGACTCTTCACGCGTACATATGTATCATTACAGTGATTACATCATGACTTGCCGTCTCCGTCATTTCTGTCTCTCGATTTGCTTGATCTCACGCAACCTCACTGTTCTGTTCACGAATTGCGACCAAACTCTTTGCGTATACAGACTTCTAATGCAGCACTAGTTGACATCAAAGATCTTTTTCTTGCCCTGACCGTCTTTCCTGATGCGAATCAGAGCCACTTGAGGCCCACAGTAGATGACAGCCGTCCTCCTCGGCCGCAAAAATATTTAAGATAGGAAACATCTCCCAAGCGGCTATGTGTTAACAGGCCAAACTTCTTCACAAGGAAAATGACAGAACCTATTCGAAGAAGTCTCAGGCTCCAGAACAAGGGAGCCGCCCATGTGCCGGAAGCCCCGAAAGTCCCGGCGGCTCCGGCTCGCCGAGCCAACAAGAAATATGTGAGGAAACAGGAGGAAGTGATTTCGGACCTGAAAGGAAACATGGAGATGT
Organism: Colletotrichum phormii; assembly: GCF_030913505.1. Taxonomy (NCBI): domain Eukaryota; kingdom Fungi; phylum Ascomycota; class Sordariomycetes; order Glomerellales; family Glomerellaceae; genus Colletotrichum; species Colletotrichum phormii. The sequence goes on from NW_026851456.1 coordinate 1,326,288, forward strand.
ACTCGGCCGAAGCCCAACAGGTCATCGTCGATATGCAGTCCCGCCTTCAAAAGTACGAAGCAGACGAACAAGCCCGCAGAGGTCAACAACAGACCTTCAACTTCAGCACCCCCTTGAACACGGCAAATGACGACAACTCCGAATTCGATGCCATGTCCGTCGACAGTAATGATAGCAGGTCGGTTGGGGCCGCCGTGAAGAAAGAAGCGCAGGTTGACGAGGGCCTTTTCGTCCCCCGAAACCCGAGGCAAAGCGCTACACTCATCGTCGAAGATGACGAGGACGACGATCCAGCCAGTCTGATATCATTGAGAGACATTTTCGACCAAACTGGGGATGATGATATCGAAAATACCACAAGATATGGGTTCCTCGAAGTAGGGCCGTACCGAACGTACAACGTCGTCGGTCGAGGGCCACGCAACGCCGAAAAGCTAGAACTCGTCCCATCGAACAGAGACCCAGTAGGAGATGCTATCAACAACCTCTCTCAGAAAAAAAAGGTTCTTCGGGACGGAACGGGGAGGAAACTCAAGGTGGACGGCATCAACATCCAAGTGGATATACAAGGCGTCGCCTGGATCGCGACCCAGAACCCGGCGGACCCGATTACCTTGATGGATCCGCGGTACTGGGACAAAATGAAATCTGAGGGTAAGAAGAATGTCCGAATGCCCTATACCTTAATCAAGTTGAAATGGGTGACGATTCGGAACGGCGAGAAAACCGTTGAGAAAACGTTCGAGTCGAGGTCGACGGTTCGTTCCATCTTTGGTAAAACGCCCCGGGCGGCCCTACGAACCTACAAGATTGGCGACCGAGTAGTTCTCGAAAAAGGAACCATAATGCCAGCGGCAGACCTGGCGATATTCGCTGCGGCGATCATCTCATGGGACCGCCATCTGAAGTGGAAGGAGGACCCCAGCACAGGCGAGGACCGCAGCCCCACCCCGGATGAAGTACTTCAGACGACGGAAACCAAGCATGGTCGGAGGCAAGGGGCCAGATAGAGGGGTGCTATCATAGGGTGCTATTCTCCGCACACGACGACGTAGGAAGGCGGTGCCGAATTTCGACGTTTTGTTAGACGGGTCTCCTATGTATCGCTTTCAGTCCCCTTCCCTCTATGGCAACAAGATGACTTCTCTTTGCATTTGTCTGCCCTCGCCACATAGTCATAGTTCGTTCTGTACTGGTATTTCAAACTGAACTTGCTTCTGATCTCTTCGTTCGACACGTCTTATGAGGAGTGCTACGCGCTGGCGAGGGGCTTGCTGTTCATGGAGCTCTGGATGGGCTCGTCGATAGACATTTGCTGTGATCACAGGATTCGAGCTGCTTCCTGAAGACCCTCCAAGATGGTGGGCTAACAAGGCCGTTATGATCTACAAGAACACGAGCTGGAAATTTTCTTACGTCATTAGTCACGCCATGAACGTCCAATTCTCATGGATGCAGTTGGTTGAATCTAATCATGCGCTGTCGTGATGGACCAAATGAATTCGTCGTCCAAGGGGTCGGAGCTGAGGGTAATCAACATCAAAGCTATTTCGTTGTTTTGTGCATGGATCAAACAGGACGGTTTGAGATTGGCTGAGCGTGTATCTACTCAAGGATATGTGTGTACATCTCTTTTATCCACTTGACAAGTTTTCTCCGCGCTTTCCGTATCTCCCTCACTTAGACGTGCCATTCGCCGTGGCTCCTACTTCCTGATCCACGTTCTGTTGCGGTCAGGACAGGAGCTCTCTGGCAGACTGATGACGAGCCCGTCGACCTGGGGGTTTCCATCTTCCAGGCCGGCCTTCTTCTTCGCCCAGCAGAAGTCCAACAGATCGGCAGGCTTCGTGAGGTCCTTTGTGGACAGGAAAGAGGTCACTGTATCGTTCTCCCTGTCTGCGACGAAAACGTCTGAAGAAACGTCCATCTCCCCTTCGATGGCGCCGGGATGGAGAAGACTGTGGAGATGCAAGTGGATGGTGGTGTTAGCTGCATCGATCTTCAGCACCGATCTCGTCTCATCAAGCTCGTTGCCGTCTTTGAAAGAAGTCTTGAGTAAGGTGATCAACCCCGGGTCGGTCGCCGATTCTTTCGGGAATCGCTTGGCCATTTCCTCTGCGGCGTGCGTAAGCGTAAGGAGTAGATGGAACTCGCGTCCGGTCTCTCCGTTAAGAATGTCGAATAGGTCGGCCCCGATTAAGAATAAGGATAGGCCCTTGCTAGAGAGTATGTCGAGATAACTATTATTTTTGAACTGGGGAACCGCCGGTAAACCGGCTCCTAAGAGAAGTCCTTCCGTTAGGAAGGCAGCATAGGCTAGAGCTTAGCTCTTTTGACAAGCACCTGGACTAAGGGAAAGCTAGAGGGAAGATAATAACGTCATGCTACTACACACTTCCAGGGTTACTTCATGACAGCTCATTTGAAACAATAGCTGTAAGTATTATTGGACGAATATTCATGGAGTGGGGTAGCAACACACTCTGCAATATATTAACACTATTTACTCCTTAAGGGGATCAGTATACTACGAACGTCTCGAATAACGGCCCAGTACAGATGCGACACGATGAACAGCCCAACCATGTATAATGAACCTGGGTCAACACTTGTCAGGGACAATAGTTTGGCAACATTAGTATATAGGAACTTTTTCTTATCATAATGAAATTTGCTGGACCTGAGGACGAGCTACTGAACGATTGCTACACCCCTGGATAGGACTGTGGGATAAGGCAATCCATTTTTTACAGTAAAATATAATCCCAGTTAGTGGGATTATGTCGATATATTGTTCTGATCTACTCCCCCGTAAAATATTACCCCCTCTTTACTAACACCATCAGCAGACCCAACAACAAAACATATTAGTGCGTGATAACCAACGTTCTATACAGTCTCATACTAACTATTAAGTAAAAATCACCATAGACAATGTCAACCCTGGGTCTGAGCAGACCAGTCATAAAAAAGAGCCATTTAGTAATATCCCCGAAGTACCCGCGTCCCCGTTACTCCAACCACCAGGTTCCCCTTGTTGTGGGAATAAAACGAACGAAACTACAGATGGCGAAGAAGACGAGGAGTCTAGTACCGGTGACGAAGAACTAAAGAGGTACTAGCCGAGATGTATTAACTTGTCTATCAACCTCATGATCTATCAAACTAGGAGATATTAGCAGACAGGTACTCCAAACTATCGGGGAAATCATTCGAAGAATACATCAGATATGTGCATGAAATCGCCGATGAGGGATATTATAAGGATAACTTTGCCGATTTGTATGAAGAAGAAGCGGAACTAGAGATGGATGATGAGATAGCAGCCCCGTTTCTTGCAGCCCTACAAACAGAATATCTAGAGTAATAATAGCCAAATACAACTTACACTACCACACAACCTAGATAAACTTCTTACTGCTTCGGAGATTACTCTGTCTTGTCTTCTTTGTAGGGCTTGGGCCATTACTTTCATGCCCTTCGTCATCTGAATCACCAGACCTCTTAGACTGAATGGCCAAAGCTGCCCCCATGCCATTGACAACAAACGGGTCATCATCATCGAGAGTAGTGTTGGAGTCTTGGGATTCTGTGACAGTAAGCTCAGTTTATGTGCCATGGAGGGCATAACCTACTGGACTTAGACGGCGTCTTTGGAGCCCTTGCATCTACAGACATCTGGGCCAAGGGATCGAACACTACCCTCCCCCTACTACCACGATTGGGGGTCTCCGGGACCGACGGTTTCATAGGCGGCTCACTAGGAGGTGGCTGTTGCCGACCTTCCCCACCAGCCCAGTCGATCCTGAGGATCTCAATCATAGGGAGAAATACCAAAGGGTTGTAGGGAGCATCTTTGGACAAGGCTACTTCCTTGTTGCAAAATCCGTGGAAGTATCCAGTGATGTATGCCTTCTTCCCTTGCTTCCGGAACGGGGTTGTGTCAGTCCGAAAGCCTTCACACTTGCTCTTCAAATGAGGCTTGCACTTGGGAAGTAATGCATAGATGTAGTTAGGATACCAACCCGCCTTCGGCGTCTCCGCCTTATCGGAGGAAGGGAACCGGGACCAGACTTTGAAAATCGCCGAGGAATTCATTGTTATTTCATCGAGGCCGATCGTCGGATTGTTACAAAGGGGCAAGGTCTGTGTTTCGACAAAGCCATTGAAGCTAACAAACGGCGGGGTGACAGGAAATCGGGAGGCAAGGTCGGGACAAAAGTCTGGTGAGATACTAGAAAGTTGAATTAGCATGGGAGTAACAGATACATGATTGATGCTCACGGTGTCACGCCATCGTCTTGAATCCAGGTCAGTCGTCTGTAGTCGACGTGATGGCTAGCCGAGAGCTTGCAGGGAACGTAGCTGAAGTGAGGCTCGCAGAAGATAGTGAACCACTGACCCTCCCACTTATCGATAGTCAAGTCGCCGCGGTGGTAGCGATGGAGGTCTAGGGACAACACGTTGCCTTCGAGCTGGGCAAGTAGACCAGGATAGGTCTCAGTTATCCAGTCTGCTGGATGGACTGGAATCTGGATTTGGGCCAACCAGTTTTGGAAACGGAACAACTGTGAGTCTTGCGGAATGGATTCGACGCCTACTACTTCTCCGACGGCGACCATCGTGAGGGGGAGGCCCCATGGAGAGGGAAATCCGTTTGTACGCTCTGGCCAGTACTTCGTTAGGTCTGGCGTTTTAGCGTCGCCGTTGGTAGTGGCCATGATAATGGTTAGACAGATAGATACAAAAAGGGCGAACACAAGGCCAGAGTATGAAGAGGAGGAAAGATTGTAAATAGGATATGGAACATAAGAGCGATAGCAAATGGGCCACAACTTTATAATAAGAATAGAATGATTAGGAAGACGTTTGGGTTTTCGCGTGGCCGCTCGAACGGGAGGAGGTGCCATATTTCGAAGAAATTAAGTGGGATTAATGGCAAAGGGGGGGGGGGCATAATGGCAACACTGCTGCTGCTGCTGCTGCATGTGTTGGAACAAGTTAGTATATAATATGCTTTCTTCTTCTCCAATATCCAATGAATTCCACCAATTATGGTTAACTATGTGATAAGTGTATATATGGGTCCAGCCAGGCCATTATTATCAAGGATGATGGGGCATGTTGCATTTCTCCTTTTACCGATTACGTCGTGCTGCAGCTTCACATTTAAACTGGCTAACCTGGATATTTTATGGTTACACGTACACTCGTTTGTGTGTTGAGCGGTTAATGTTGGTCCCACAACCGATTTGGAAATACAAGAAGAGGTTTTCAAAAGGTGTGATAAAGAGACGCAAGACAAGAGGACGTCAACCTCTGATAGTCACAAGTTACATACCCAAGCAACAATACCCATGATTACTGGAAACTGGAGGCAGAACGATGTGGTAGTAGTTAAGAATCACATCATCGTAGCCCACACGTCCTAAAACCTTCTACAGCGTACTCCAATGTGTAGTCGCTCACTATTACTACCCCCCGAAATGTCCACCTCCCAGGCAGCACCTCTTGGCCCCCCTCGCGAGACTGGCCTCTCACCAAAGAAAGGCCGGAGAGGTCCAGGAAGGGGCAGTCACAGGATAAATGACAGCCCAAGGAGAAGGGCAGATATTACACCATTTCCCCTGACACCCGATTTGACACAGATTTCACAGATTTCACAAACCCCAGTGCCAAGTCCACAGCCTCAAAATCGAGGAGGAGTGAGGTCGAAACAAGGGCGCACACTCTCGAATACAAAAAACAACTCCATTACGGGTAGTAGACTTCAAACAGCACCCACCCAAAACACAGAGCGACTGAGGTACCCTCTCACACCAGAGGCGACCCAATCCCAAAGGTCTAGAGACATTACGTCTTTGGACGAGATGGATCAACGCAGGAAAGGTCTGTTCAATCGGACTGTTGAGGAACTGGACGCCCGTCATGCACAGAGACTAGAAGATTCGTCCAACCATACTTGGTGCCGTCCAGTGACTAGGGAAACGGCTCTCGAGAAGGTCAAGGCCTTTCACGAAGCCATGCACGACGACAATACACTCGATGTCGATCACTGCAAGCTTTGCTACTTACAACGGGCCCCCACCGAGCTGACGGACTACACATGGGCCGAAGCTGGACCATTGCTGCAGCAAATAGAGGACAAGATCCCCCAGCGTGACAGAGATCACCTGTCATGCTATGAATGCTTCCCCCGGAACACACCAACAACCTTCCCGCTGTGCAGCGAATGCCATACCGCGTTGAAGAAGAATAAGTTACCAGAAGCATGCCGGGTAAACAACTTGGCACTCGGCTGTGGCCACCGCTACCCTGACGAGCTCAAAGAACTCTCACCTCTAGAGGAGCGTCTTATCGGACTTTACACTTCTTCTGGATGGATTACGAAGTTCACGATCGACATCGAGAAGTGGACCAACGGCCGTTACCGCAAACACAAACGAGGCCATATCACTGTGGTACCCAATAATATTCAAGGGCTGGTGGCCGAAGTCCTCCCCCATCCTCTACTCCAGGAAAGGGAGAATATCCATGTTTGTTTCGTTGGTGCTCGGCAGCCTCTCCCATCGGACATAGCTTTTATGCTTTTAGCAAACCCCGGAAAGCTGAGGCGAGCGCTTGTGTGGTTACGGGTAAATAACCCACTATACAAGAACATCGTCATTAGCGATGAGAATCTCCAGGGCTGGGCGCACCACTGTCCAGGGACCGAGGTATCAGAAGCCTTATTTGAACAGATGGTCCCGTATACCTTACGCGCAGAGGACGAGATCCGCTCAGGGCACTACGTGCCTGCGGCCGAACGTGGCCGGCCGGACGAGCCCGTCCGGGACGCCAACGAGGTACTCGCCAGCCTCGAGGATAGGCACACTGATGCCGGCCACCTTGAGGCGGAAAGCAATTCGAGGCTGGGCGGCATCCGGAGCCATGGTCATGATCCGGGTGAAATGCATCCTCGACATGTTGAAGAAGAGCTATGTGAGATCACGTCAACGGGGCTTCTTGCAGTTGACCCTGCTTTTGAGCACACACCAGAGGAACGTCTTCAAATCCTCCGACAAGCGACAATGGTTAGTGGCCGGCGCTACCGAGGGCGGAAGCCGAAGGGTATGCGCGAAGGCGCGAGTCTTGCCATCGACAGCACGGAGCCCTTTATCATCAGCCGCAGGGGTGAGGAGTTCGCAGACTCAAACGAACCTGACTTCTTTCCCAAAGCCTTCCCGTGTCTGTTCCCCTGGGGTCGGGGAGGGCCCAAGGTATTACATGACGAGGGTGAAGGAGATGGCAAGTCGCAGGGACAGGAAGAACATGACTACTATAAAGCTCCAGGTTTTTTCCTTCAGCAATGGGCAGCAATCCTGCTACAAAGACATGGTACAAACACATTCAACCATTCTCAGGACCTAGCTTATACTATAAATATAGGTGCTCATTTTGCAACACACCCCATATTCCCGTTCCTTATTTTTAATATGCTAGTACGCAGCGAGAATCGCCGTATCAGCTACATCCGGATACAGAAGCCGTCATTTGGAAGAGTAGAACAGATTCGAGAGTCGCTTCAGCGAGAAGAAATGGAGGCGGCCATGGAAGAATACCGCGAGACCCGGACCACGACAAACGAGAGGATATCTTTCCTTCTACGAAAGGTAAACTCATTTGGGCCCAGGCAGCATATGTCGAACGAGGAACCGCTTTCGATAAGACGAAAGATCAAGTCTTTATGCATCAAGTACGGCATGCCTTGTATATGGTATACCATCAACCCAAACGACCTCACGAACGAGGTGAATATGAAGCTAGCGGCGTTTAGGGTAGAGGACGGGCCAGTAGCAGAGGAGCTCATAGCACAGTTCCGGAAGCAGATTGGGCGGGTCCAGCACGTTGTCCGAGACCCAGTCAGCTCAGCTAAGTTCTTCCACCGAGAGATGGACCTCTTCTTCAAACACCTTGTCTGTACTGGAGAGGCTTCTATATTTGGTAAGGTGTCTTGTTACTTTGGCTGCGTTGAAACGAACGAGCGTGGGGCGCTTCATCTTCACGGATTCCTCTGGTTGGAAGCAAATATGAGACTACCCAACCTGTTTCAAGACATAGCCAACCCAAACAACGCGGGATACGGGGATCAGGTCTGTGAATATATCGACTCTGTTTTCAGCGAGGTACGTATCGAATATCACAAAGGCATATCGTATCATTAATACCAAGCGAACAACAGTGTGGAGACGAAGCCAAAGCAAAGCAATACCGTAGATGGGAGACAGTGTTTGATAACATCAAACACATCACCCAAAACATGGACAGGCTTGCAGAGAACTATGACAACGAGGCCAATATGGTCGCATGTCGATGTCAGATCCATGGATGTGGTGCTACATGCACAAAATACAGCATCAACGACAAAGCCCAGGACAGATCTCGGCATCCTTGTCGCTTCAAAGCACCATGGGCCCAGTGGCCGAAGACCGAGTTTACTCCCAGCGGCCTTCTCCGTATACAGCGAAACCATGACCGGATCAACCGGTATTGCCCAGCTCTTGCAGTTGCCATGCGACACAACACAGACTCCATGTTTCTGCCAACAAACTCGGCATCATTGTCAATGATTTACTATGCGACAAACTACTCAACGAAGCTGGATACACCCCTTTGGAAAAGAATAGCGCTGATGCTCGACCTGTTTGACGGCCTAGATGAAGGAGCCTATGGTGTCACACCTACTGGTGGCAGTGATACGGCACAGACCGCACAGCGGAACAACAAAACTCGGCAGTTTTTCGCCCGGCTAGCAAACCAGATCTTCACCAGCCGTGAGATCTCTTCGGTGGAGGTATGTAGTAGGCTGCTCAAGTATAAAAACAGTTATTGCAGTCAGCAGAACTGGGGGAACATCACCCTTAGTGCTTTGTACTGGGTCCTATTCCGGCGGTGGAACCATCTCCGAGATGCCGCAGACCCGGAGACGCGGCTCCGTGCCGTTCCCGAATTTGTGAGCTTTGGCCCCGGTGGTCGTAGCCTACCGGCACTCGAAGCATACACACATCGCGGTCCGATTCTTGAGGAGCTTTGCTTTTATGATTACGTTGCTCTGGTAAATGTACGGAAACGAGGACCAAGGTCGAGAGTAAACAAGGAAAACTTCTTACCTTTCGAGACCACACTACAAGACCACGATTGCTGGATACAGGAGTTACGACCGATCCCGAAGCAAGCCGTTCCTGTCATATCTGGGTACCTAGACTACGACCCACGTGGAACAGAGGAAGGCTTTTATCAAAGGTAAGCATTTACAAGTATAACATCAAATAGAAGCTTAACGCACTCCATAGATCGGCATGCATACTCCTTGGTCTATTTGTGCCATGGGGTCGGTTCGTCGATCGTACGGAACAACCGTCCGACCTTTGGGAAGAACTCCAACTAACCCTCCCTGGCCGCATCAGAGCCTTAGTCGACAACGTCAAACTCCTCCACAAAAGTGCAGAAGATGCCAAAAAAGACGCAAAGTTGTGGGCTAGTCGTAATGAGGGCGATGAGGGGCTGGAGTTCGACCCGGTCGCGGACGAGGTCGATACAGGCGTAACGTGGCAGCCGGATACGACGAACCTCTGCCATACTTTCCATGATGCTATATATGGGTTAAATAGCGGGCCGAGCGTGGCAATGGAATCCCCGGCCATCCAAGGACTCCTGAACTCGCTTGACGAGACCGACTTTTCTAACATTCCAAGTAATAGCGACGATGACGAAAGCGGTGGGGGGCGAAACGCGACTCGTCACTATCACATACCAATGGTCATGGCCAAACGAGACCTAAACTCCACCAAAGCGGCACAGGACAGGCTGCATAAGGAGAGGATGTTAGCTATAGAAGGCGATGAGATGGCTTCAGGACGCAATCATACTGGTGTTGGGACCGGGTTCGATGACGACGTAGCAGACGAGGTTTACTCAGCAGATCCTACACCTCCACGTACGTGGGTTGGCATCGCACCCAGCGACAACTTCGCACGGGTAGGGGCGGTCATCAGCGAGGCTAGGACACTGAACCGGATGCAAAAGATAGCCCTTGGCCTCGTATGCGACGCTCTGGACAATCAAGGGACTGCCACCGAGCAACAACATCTCCAATATATCGGGGGTGGTGGCGGGACTGGGAAATCCTGGCTGATCGATTCCTTGAGAGAGGTTTTTGCCGACAAAGAGTCATCTAGCCGGCTCGTGATCACCGCGACCTCCGGGACTGCGGCAGCCGGTATCGGCGGCACCACCATCCACTCCGCCGTGGGGTTAACCTTCAAGGACCAGGACGGGCAGACTAGCGACACCACTTTGACTGCCAGCCTGGACAAGGCCAAGCAGAGATGGCGCCGACGGGATGTCTTGGTAATTGACGAGGTCAGTATGTTGGGCCTGCCGACACTTTATGACATCGACCAGAAGCTAAGGATGTTGAGGGGCTTCGCGGACAAGCCGTTTGGCGGCATGCCCGTGGTAATTTTTACGGGCGACTTCTTACAGTTTCCACCAGTAAACCAGAGCAGCCTCCTCAAGGACTTCACCAAGCTGCCCGATATTACAACACACACTAGACCGAGTAGGAATGCATCGGAGAAGAGATGGAAGGAGATGGAGGCTCAAAAGCTCTGGCTGCTGTTTACCGACGTCGTAATTCTTGAGGAGCAGAAACGAGCCCAAGGAGACGCCTATCTTCTGGGCCTACTGGAACGCATCCGAGAGGACAGGCAAACGCTAGAGGACGCCGAACGACTCCAGACACAATATAGGGCCGACTCGAAGTTCGATTTCTCCGGCGGCAGACGCGCCATCATACCGCTTAACAGACATAGATAGGACATAACGCTTCACGCTACTCTCGCATATAGCGCAGAAACAAACCGGAAGATATCGCTCTATCTATCAGGACACAGATGGGAATCGCGGGTCCCTGCGGCAGCAGAAAGAACGGCTACTATGCTACTAGGAGACGGGACTAACCTCCCTATAGCTGGGATGTTCCCGTTTGTCGAGGGGATGCCAGTAGTGGTCAATGAGAACAAGTATATGGGTCTCAAGGTCGTGAACGGCGCAGAGTTTACGGCCGTAAAAGTCCTTCATCCGCCCGGGTTGGAAGAAATCCATATAAGCGACAAGCTCTCAATAGTCCTCGGGCCCCCAAGCGGCATCGTCCTGCGGTCCAAGGAAACCGACGGCCTGGCATTCCCCAACTTACCTCTAGGCACTGTGGTGCTCCCAGCCAAGAACGTCCGGATAGAGAAGCAACATGTGAAGACATTGCGACCGGGGATGTCGAGCAAGACCAAGCTGGGGCTGATTCGAACGGGACTGCCGTGCTCGCCAGCCTTCGCGCTGACAGACTTCAAGGCGCAAGGAAGGACGCTCGACAAGACTCTTTTGGGGCTGTACGGAACAAGGGGTACAAAGGGTATAGGGGCGTCTGGCCGAACCAGCAAATGCAGTGCCATAACCATGTACGTACAGCTATCGCGTGCTCGGCGTTTCGATGACATCGCCCTTATCGAGCCGTTGAATACGGCAGACTTCCTGGCAGCAACAATGCCCAAGGACCAAATAGAGGGCATGAAGAGGCTTACGGCTCTGGCGGAGGAGACTGTCGCACGGTTCGAGGTAGCGGGGCGTCGGCAAGGCTGACAGATGGGTAAATAGATAGACCCTGGCAAGCTTCAAGGCAATACATACCGATCATCACCCAGCCCCTCTCCAGTGACCATGTCAGCGTCGGCGTCGGCATCTTGGGCCACGCTCGAATCCTTCAGCATACACATCGTAGGAGACGTCACAGGACCGCTGTGAGCTGCCTGTTGAGTAGTGTGCACTCCCCGGGTCTCGAAGGTACGATGAAGCGACAAAAGCAGTGATACTTCCGATACCTGATGGCCCATAGACTGGATATCCCGCGTCAGTTGAGCCACAGAAGCATGAGCCACCTCTATACGCTGCACGAGTGACTTAAGCTGGAAGAGCAGCTCAGCCGCAGACATCCGGGCAAAGGTCGACGTCCGATCGGAAATACCCGCATTCCCGATCGCCCTGACTTCCGCCTCCCAGCGCTCGAACGAGGGAAAGCATTCCCTGAGAGTCCCTGATGGCTGGGCGACGGTAGGAGCAGCAGGCAGAGCACGCCGATTAAAAGAAGAATCTAATGGCGTCAATCATATAGAAATATAGGTAACATAAGGCATACGTACGGAAACTGCACAACGACGACTGATTGTTCCAGAAACAATTAGCACACGCTCCTCGCGTAGTATGCAGGCCGTCGTTAGTCTGAGCGACGACACATTCCCTCCAGGGCCCATTCGCACGCCCACACCGGTCGCACGAGGGGCGACGCTCGATACCAGTGCACTGGATCAGGGTCGCAACAACACGATGGGCATACGTCAAAGGGAGCTCCTTTCCCCGCCTACGAGGGGAGGGATCGCGGGAAATAGGGGATACAGAAAGGACCGCAATAACGCGATTAGACCGCAACGATGGGTTAACCTTGAGGCGATCCAATAAATCACGGCCGGCTGCAACATACGTAAGCAAAACGGCAGCAAAACCACATACGGACCAGGGACAAATAACCCACTGGAACACGGATCGCTCGATAGCTTCGTCGCAGATTGGGATGGGGAGGGAGGCATGGCGAAAGGTTAGTTACGTCAATGGTTGTAGGTCACCAACTAACTATGTACCTCAGAAAATAGATAAAGAAATAAAATGCGCCAGTTTGGTCGTAAAGCGAAGCTACAGCAACGAAGACATACGTAATATACCTGGTCATGCCGGAAACAGGTGTTGAAATCGTCATGAGTATGATATGTGCTCTGGAGTGCATGGATATGGGCGCTTCAGCAGCCTACCCCCCCCTGCTCGCACGGGCCGAACAGGCTCCGCACGCGGGGAAACTATGTTCCCACGGGCGAGTTATGGGACGACAAGTTCAAGTGATGGGAAAAATCCCCTTATCAGCAAAGCATGGGGGATAAGCCCTCCAGACATGTCATATCGATTGGACTGAAAGGTGACAGACCCGCTGTGCATATGGGTCTGCTTAAGCCAGTAAAAAGGCCACGCACTCCGAGTAAGAACCCACAAAAGTTGCGGCTCTCAACCAATACATTTGAAGGTTCTTTTTTGCCAATCAGCTTCAAGCTTTGATTTTACAGGGGTATGGTAGGAAGTGGTAGAAATGGATTTTTTCTCGGGCCTTGTACATTCTAGAAGAAATAAGATTAACCTTCCTAACGGAAGGCATTTACCGATTTAATGGGGTGAAGATGGCTCGTGCATTAGTGCACCAATCAACGCTAGAGCAATCATTACATAATCTTCCCATGCTCACTCAGGCAGCACCTACTCAAGTATTCGCCGTCGGAACGCGTCGGGATACGTCCGTCCGTGTACAACCATTGGCCCAACCTGTCCGTCGCCCCACCCATCACCCCCTGCCCGACTTGGAAATTTCAACGCGTTCCCTGATGCATCTGATTGGCCGATAATACCTGATTGGGACCCACTTGCCGCTTCAGTTTCTCCATATTCAAATAAAATCTCGATGCGTTCCGAAATAAAACCTCTTCTCCTGACTGACTGTTTATGAACTATAAAGGAGAGCAGGTCGATAGCTTTTGCTATATAGAAAAAGAAAGAAAAAAAAAATTCGTTTTAAATCACACCTCTATTTAAGTATTTAAGAAGAACGGTTGAATTAATAAATAGCGAACATGGCTCTCCGATGTCCCCTTTTGCCGTCGCCGCTACCCGGGCCTATGATACTGCATAACTTGATAGGTAAGCAACGCCGACGCCTGGAAGCCTTGCAACTGCACTTGAACGAGCCTGAGCTGGTCCTCATCTGCCGGCCTTGCGGCTACGCCTTGAAGCCCTTCGGGGAGCGCGTGAGTCGCCACCTGGCCGAGAAGCACGACGTGCCCAAGCGGCAACGCCGTGGGCTGAGCACGCTGGTGAAGTCCCTACGACTGGGGGACCCGAACGACGTCGCCCTCCGTCCCGACGGCCTCCCACCGCATGAAGCGCTGACGGTCACCCGCGGCCATGCCTGCCGCCACTGCAGCTACCGGACGGCAAGCGATGACCTGGTCTGCCGCCACCTCTCCAAGGCACACGGCATCAAGGACTCGCGGAAGGCGGACGGCTGGCAACGGGACCATATCCACAGCGGTGTCCTACTCCAGAGCTGGTCACAGAACGGTACGCGGGGCTTTTGGATAGCACAGCCGCGAACGTCGGAGTTGCCGCCACTCGGCGATGATATGGGTACTCTCGGTGCTGGCGATCCATCACCGCAGGCCGCGCCCGCTGCCCAACAGGCCCTGCTCGCCGCGGCGCATCATGCCGAACGAGCCCACCTGGCTAGCAGTCCCTGTGTCACTACCGCCGCTATAGGCCAGGTCGACGTGGCTTTCCAGACAGGCTGGATGAGTCGCACCGGCTGGGATCTCATGTTTGACGGTGCCCGCCGCGACTTTCTCGTAAAGATGTCGCAGCTGCCGGCTCTTGGTCGGGACCGCTGGGACGGCGAGAACGATATGCCCCATGCGAGCTCTCGAGAGGATGAAACTAGACTACAATATATCATGTCGGCCGTGGATGGCGTTTTTGACCGTTGCGAGGAAACAATACGCCACACTGATGTCTCCATGCGTTGCTGGCTCCGCAGCTCGGAGCCCCACCGCCCTTACAAGGCGCCGTTTGAGCTGGTCGCCCGGCGCTCGTCCACTTATAAATACCGCCGATCGGTGAAACGGCTTCTGTGCTTCTGCATTCGATTATGGCGCCTTCTACTGGGAACGCGGTTGTCGCACTGCCAGAGATCACTCACCATCGCTCAGTCGCACGCGCTTGAAACATTCTGGTCGGATGGCATCTGGAAGACATTACGCCCGGACGACGCCCCCGTTGTCAGCCCTATCGATTCCGACGCCGCCTCAGCTGACGAAGATGCAACAGATGCGGACAGTCAAAGTGTTTTGCGGATGAGAACAAGGACACGGGCAATGGGGATATCATCTGCTAAAGCACCTAGCTTTTCAGCCGGCCGTAACAACAGACATGAAATCTTAGAGAGCTTACGTGGAGATCTCAATGACAGCAGTGACTGTCATGATGTTGATGATGGAAGCGCTACCGAGACTGGTGATGACAGTGACTATGAAGACCTTCTTAGTGAAGGGTTGGAGTGTTTGCGAGATGATGAGTGTGACGAGATGTCTGTCAGAACTCATGCTACAGAGGACAGGCTGTCAACCGACGCAGCAGCCGAGTCTCTGTCGTTCTCAGGCTGGCTCTATAGTGCCCTTTCTCTTGCTCTTTATCTGATACGAGTTCGTAGATCGGAGTCTGACGGGGGATTACTTCTCAACTGCTCTCGAAGACCTCACGCTGCGTCTGTTGTACTTTCTGATGACGGAGGAGTTTGAGGATGGCCAGTCCAAGTCGACCCTACTGGTCTACTTCAGCCGTGTCCTTGGCCTCACGTCCGACGGGACCGGGTTCCGACGCCCGGGGAACTACACGGCAAATCTGTCGGCGTTCATCTACTGCGCCCGCTTGGTAATCATGGAGGTGTTATGTCAGAGCCCTCCCGGATAGGGGCTAGTCAGAGGTAGTAAGGAGTCCAAGCAACAAAGGAGCAGCTCAGATATATATACAGCGCAGGGAGTACACGTCGAGGGAGGAGCAGATTTCAGTAATTCATCATTCTACCTCTAACTGCAGTTGGCCTCTAAGAGCTTCCACCCTGCGTCAACAACCCCCAACTTGACAACCACGTCGTCTATAATTAGATTGTCCTTACGATAAAAACGTTCCCGAGTCCTCCATCTTATCTAACACTGACCATAGGCACTTTATCTCCGTAGGGCTATTTGCGTATAGCCTTGGGTCGGGAGATGTCGTCGAGGGTGAATGGAGCCAAAGGCCGTCCACCATGCAGTTCTCTAAGACGACTGCCTCCAAACATAGACTATCCTGGAGACTCCTCAGAAGCGAAGACCACGTCTTCGGCCCCCCTTCGGTGATATCAACCGTGTCGAGAATCAGCTCCCGAAGCGTATCGCGATGCCTCCCCAGCAACATTATAAGCTCGTCCTTGGTGCAGTCGACGAATTGGAGACACAGGCTCTGCAGGCCGGGGATACGAAGGTCCTCGGAAAGCCTCGGAAATTGCTGCCTTTCGTCGCGGGGGTTGAAGTGCAATGTGAAGTTGGTCAAGGTGGGGAAGATACGTAGGAAGCGGCAGAACTCTAGACACCAATCTGAATCCCCAGCCCAGATTGGGTCGGTGCGAGGAACCAGCTTCTTCGCATCCTCGCCAAACGTGTTCTCGTGGTCGTTCGGGTTGACCACAAGATGCAGGGTCTTGATGGTAGTCAGCCGATTTGTCAAAGTCTCCTCGACCGCCGGCGTCATCGACAGCATACGTGGGGTGACCGAGGTACAACCCGTTTTCAGATGCCCAAAGCAAATATAGAGTCGTTCTATGGTATGGCGGCCGTAGAGAAGTCCTGCGAACAGAGTTCGGATCAACGTTGTGGCGAAGACCATGCTCTGAGCCTGGAAGGGCGTGACGAAACGGGTTGGAAGGGTGCCGATGCGACGACCGAGCCGGAAGGCTCCCCAGGGACGGACGCCGTCGTCAATCCCGACAGCGCTGCAGCAAGGGAGGTTCGATAGCGCGCGAACTACGTGCCTGATTCCAAGCTTTGCTTGGAGGAAGTCCTCGTAGCCGCCCCATTCGGCTTTATACGTCTCGATGACAGCGTCATACTCATCGTCACCGAACGATATAGTCTCACCGTCACTTCGCCTGACGCAGTCATACTCGTCGTTAATTCCGCATATACTGTAATCTGCTCGGCTTATGTAGTCCGGAGGCGTAACCAGGTGATCTGTAGTAAGCTCGACGACCTGTACGGCGCGGCGGAGGACCGGATGGTGCGAAATGTCGACGAGGTTCTGGAGGCTCTGGCGTTCGAGCATGACATGCCGCGTGCGGAAGAAGCGGTCCTGGAAAGGCCCCGACGTCTTGTCAGCCAGGGCACGGCAGGCAGAGCGCAGGCCCAGCACATCAGGCGACTCGAGGTATTGCGAGATGTACCCGACAATCTCGGCAGGCAGAGTCGGGAGCCGGGCTTGCGCCATTTTCAAACGGACTGTTCATTCGGACGGGAACGGAGGCAACGAGATACGGACCGGTTGGTCAGACATGTTAAGCGCCGTCGTAAAATTCCCCGCACCGGAGGATGACTAATGTACACTCCCAGGCCTCCTGTCAGACCTGGACATTGGCTCCCAATAGGCTCACGGGTACCCGTGCATGTAAAATTCCACGGGTACCCGTGAAAATGACAAACCCCTTCGACAGCAAATCATACTTCACCATACATGTGACTGCGACAACTATGTGAGCTTGAATGATTCTAAACCCTCTTATGCTATGGTAATATCATCGACGACAGTAAACCAGTTTCTCACCACAGCAATTTCATTCCTCCTCACAAACACAACCATTGTCTCCGTCACTTCGACGAGGAACCCATTCATGCTAAGCCAATCGGAAGGGACACAAAAATGACGCGCGTAGTGGTCCGCCGCCAGCTCGATGGAACTAACCCAGTTGAATCTGTCGATAAATATAAGCTTAGAGCCAACCGAGCCCAAGACTTTGGCGAGATATCTAGCAATTCGCTTGACAGCGGCGTTGGGTGAAACTGAAGTGGACGTCTTTGCCAGCGGTGACGGTCGCAGGGAAAAGATTGGCGGGTCCAGTGGGTTCGCAGATGGCGAAGTCATAGCCAGGTACTGATCATCGAAGCAGAGAATGGCTGTCTCCGGAATTCCATCCACTTCCCAGATGTGTGAAGACCGAGACTTTGTGCCTGAATGAGGGACTCCAGTAAGCTCTGTAGTCGATTCGAGGCTGTCGGACCTGAAGGAAACAGGGCCGTTTGAATCGAGAAGAATGACTTGGCCAGCTTTCATCAACCATTTCCATGGCTTGACGGGGTCATGGACACCACTTAGTAGTACCATGATTTCTGGATCTTCATCTGCCGCAATATGTTGCCCTCGGATGAGTGATTTGACTCGTTTCCCATTCTCAGTGCTGAAAATGGAGATGGCGGATGGCGAGACTATAAAGAGTCGTTTGCTTTCCACGAAGAGTTGACTTATCGAGTCATCGTATTTGATACGGGCCAACGGCTCTCCAACGTCAGTAAACCTCCTGTTGGACATCTTGTGAACCATCACCGTGCTGGAATCATCAGCGCTCGCAATTAAGCCGCTATGAGAATCGAAGCTTAGATGGGTGATTGCCGCCCCCTGGCCATGGTTATAGAGTACGCGTAACTGTTGACCTGTCTGAGCATCGTAATGGCAGACTGAACCGTCATCTTTCCCACAAATGACGATTTCTCCTACTGATTGAACAGCACAAGAAGTGATCATTACAAGATCTCCGTCATCGGCCAGATTGATTTCTTTGGCTGTGGTGGATCGACCGTCGCTGTCGCTGTTCTGATCTGCAGGTTCTTGTCTTATCAACTCGGAAGGCTCCCAAACGTTGCACGTTGAACCACGTATGTCAATGAAACGTCGGCCGTCGACGCTCAGAGCTAAAGACTTAATCCCATCGTCAAAAGAATTGATACGATAGAGTAGCTTCAACGTATCGAACTCGAATAATTGGATATTCCCAGCTGAGTCCCCTGTTGCCAGGGTTTTGCCATCGGGGGAACAGGCCAGGACCTCGCCCCCTGCCATAGCTGATGCAATTACCACGTCCTCCTCTGGGTCAAACAAAATGAGTTCGCCGTCAAAGTAAGTCGCTGCCATCAACTTTATCCCTGGCCTTGAACAGAAAATAGCACTGAGAGCTGGGGCCTGCCTCACTTTCTTCGCGGGTTGACTGTCAGGGCGACGATTACAGTACCCAAAAAAGCATTCGTTCTCCAAGTCCCAGATCATGACCGAGGGCGCTCTGAAGACGATCGCCAAGAGGTTCAACTCTAGTGAAAAGGCAGCCCCTAAAGGTGCGCGCGCCACCATTGAGTGCTCGTTTGTCGAACCAGAAGCTTGGT
The DNA here is from genome assembly GCF_030913505.1 of Colletotrichum phormii. Lineage (NCBI taxonomy): Eukaryota > Fungi > Ascomycota > Sordariomycetes > Glomerellales > Glomerellaceae > Colletotrichum > Colletotrichum phormii. The sequence continues at coordinate 1,345,427 of NW_026851456.1, forward strand.
CAACCAGGCTTGTGCTGCTTAAAAGAGCACCGCTGTCGATTTTCCAGGTCATCTTCTCGTTATTTCGTAGAACAGCTGAGACATGCTGATCAAGTCTGTCGAAACATAACGCGAGACACTGATTACCAGTGTCTTGCTTCAGTATCTGGTCGCCAGTATGAATGTTGAAAACTTGAATGCTCTTCATTGCCCCAGATGCTAGCATTCTTCCAGAATGGCTGAATTCAAGACTCTTGATATGTTCAAAGTGGTGCATGGTTCTCAGGACCTGGCAAGACGTTGTCTGGAAGACAACGATCAGCCCGGAGGAGTAGCCGACAGCATAGTGTCCGTCTCCATAAGCTGCGGCAGACGTCTGCTCTCCTGGCGCCACAAAACAGGATATTCTATCGTCCCAGGACTGATTCGAAAGTCCTTGTACCGTAATAGAATGTCTTGAGGTCCCAAACTGCTTGTAGACTGCCGAATCAGGCGGACAGAAAGGGGGAACAAGGTTGTGGATGGACCATGGCGCCATCAATAGTTGTCGTCCAAATTTCGATGCCAACCGAAGCAGATCGATGCTCCATGTAGCGATGATAGGGTGCTTATCATCTTCAAAAGAAGGATGCTTCGATAGGCGCCGCCTGAGGAAACCGTCCACTACCTTGGCTGTACGAACAAGGGGCTCAAGGTTTCCTGATTTGGCGACTAGCTCAATCCAGCGCAAGACATTTGATGATGTCACGAAGTCATGGAGCAACATGAACACGTCTCTGTCTCCAGAACTTGTGCCCCGCACGTGCTCGAAGAACGAGCTACAAGCGTAGGTTGCGAATGTGGAGGGTTCAGACAGAATTCGAGCGGCACTTGATCTTCGTCCTCTAGGTCCTTTCATTTCGTTCCCCAACAAGTATCCGAGACACACCTTCGCTAGTCTGCCGTGACAGTCGCTTGATTTGAGTGCGAATTCAGAATGGAGCTTCGGTTGCAGCAGAAAGTCCCTTGCGGTCTGGTGAATCATACGTACTCGATCTTTTGAGTCCACGTACACAAGGTGTCCACATGCGGATGCGACTTTCGAGGCCAGGTCAGGGATGGTATCTTGCTGGTCAAGTTGCAAAGCTTCGTCCAGCTCGCCAACTGTTAGTGGTCTTGATGAGAGCACTGTCCAGCGGATAATTGCTTTTGCAACTTCTCTTCCATACTGCACTTGCTCCATGCTCTTCAAAATTCTGGAGTACAAAGCATCCATGCCGACAGGAACACTATCGAGTATTCTCTGAATATCTTTGGGGGAGTACGCCTTGCGAAGCTCATCGACCACCAGCTTCACCCAGAGGAAGCAGCCGTCTGCCTTTCCGATGATCTGCTGGATAAGCTCTCGACGAGCAGAGTCATCTTTTTCTGGAAACAGATGCCTATTGGCCTCGATCATTGTGTGGATATCTTTCGCAGATTCCTCCTTGAGAAGCTGTTCATGGTGCATCCGAAGGCTTCCGGCACCAGGAGGCTGAGAAAGCACGGCGCTGGGCCGGGCCGTTACAAAGACACGCAACGGATATTCTTGCGGAATCTCTCCCAACATTTTTACGAGCTCATGGCGTTCCTCGCACTCATCCAAACCATCCAGAACCCAAAAGTAAGGTTGGAACAAGGGCGTTCGAAATATGCCACCCACAAATAATTTCTGCCATATTGCTCTGAAATTGGACTTCGCGAGCTGTGAGCCGTCCTCAATCATAGCTAGCAGGGTATCTCGGACGTAAATGTTGGACGACGCCATCTGGTAAGCGATGGATCGTAAGCAATAGCTTAAATCTGAGCCGACTTTGGAATCATGCGTGAAGAAAAAGTAGCTGCATGAGAAATTGGCGCCCTCCAGATGATCCTTGATGTGAGCCGACATGACTGACTTGCCCGATGCTGGATTTCCACTTAGCCAGTAGACATTTTGTGCCCCGGAGTCTCTCCACTCTTGGAATGTTGGCCTCTCCACCAACCAGTCGCAGGTGTTCTGAATTTTCAAGTAGCTGTGGTGTAAATATTGATCCTCTGGGGGTTGATGAATATCTAGAAAACTTTCAAGGCGCTGCTTGTGCTCTCGCTGCATGTCTGTCCTAGACCTGGACCCTGTTGTATAATCAGAATCGACGAGACCCCAGATGCCACGACGGGTTTGGGAAAGAAGTACATACAGCCTTCTGAAATCCCCTCAATTGCATGGGCGAAAGCATGACGGAGGATGAGGTAGTTTGAATCTTCCGGCGTATTAAACTTGCAGACACCTCGATGGTCAGCGTTAATGTAAGCCGCTCTTTCCCCCGCATATCCGAGGATTGCAGAGTCTTTCTCCACAATCAGGCTGCTTCGAATTCCAAGGTTCGTTGGCTCTGTCTCATAGAAAGAGTATAGACTCAATCGGTCGTGAATGTGGCGGAATTCGTCGTTGATGGACTCGATGGAGGGAGAATTCTTTCGAAGATCTGTCAGGTAAGAATGGTTTCCCAGAGACGCTGCGCGTAGCAAGTTGGAAAGCAGTTGTGCCGAATCAGCTCCTCTGTGAGGCGTTGCAACGAAGAACAAGGTATTGAATCGGTCTGATAGGCCGTGATATATAGGATCGCGCTTGGCAAGGATATATGCTTTCTTGATAACGAGGCCACCCATAGAATGACCAACCATGACTAGTGGAAGCTGTTGTTGGCACGATGGTACTGTTTTAGCATGGTTTTCACTGTATCAAGCGGAGTCTGAGAAAAGAGACCGGTGTAGGCTCGATAACGTCTTCCAAGAAGAGTGTGTCAACGTACAGTTGCATCGCGTCTGATCAAAGGAGAGTCGTCGAGAGCGCCAAGCAGTGACTTTCCAAAGTCATGGACGTTGAGGACGGTATCATGGGGTTGAGACCAGTCAGAGTTGTATCCGAAAGAGTGTATCCGAACATGTTTGAAATCGGTATCCCTAGGAAGCCATTCTTTGGGCCAAAAATGCAGAGGATCTTCAGACTTGCTCCAAGTCTTTCTCGAGCCACCTCGAAGCCCATGGACAAAAACGAAATCGACGATCGGCTCGGAAGGGCTTGAGAGGAGAACCAGCCCGTATGGCCCACGCACTTCTTCTGCTGTTTCCTTGTTGTACTGATTCGACCTCTGACTTCGAAAGGTCAAGGTTCGGGCCAAGCGGGAGGAAAACGTTGATGAGCCATTGCTTTCTTTCCGTAGTGGGGTCAACTATCGGTCACGATTTGTGTCAGATTCATTGATGCAGTAGAAGCTTGTAGGGGTCGTCTGTCTTTTCGCTGTGTATGAAATAGAACTGACCTTGTCCATGGCTTTGATGGCCGTATCATAGCATTATCGATGTAGTGTGGTCGAAATATCGCTGCAAGTCTGGTAATGGTGCGCCCGAGCTGGGTGGTGATTGCAGGTGTTGTGGTTTGCGTCAGCATTCACGGATGGATAAGATGGTAGTCACACAACGCACCTTGGACGACGCGACATCTTACTATCCCTGTTCGGATAACAGAGCCTTGCTTACAGTTAACTCCGCAGACTGTTTTGGCTTAGTGTTCTGAGGCAGTGTACTTCGGCATATGCAAGTCTGTAGGAGCAGTATGGCGCGCCGAATCAAATCTTGATTCGGGGCACCCCCTACACAATGCGATATCAGGCTGCTCCGTCTCAGCAAGTGAACGCCCCGCATGTGATAGGATTCCGTCACACCATATTTCAGCTTAGCCCCTTCATTTTCAAAGTGCAATTAAATTTATCGGATACTCGGCCTGAGGCTGACTGCATGGTTGTTCAAGCTCTTTCGGCGACCGCAACTTTGAGATCAGGGCAAGGCGGTAAAGCGGGGTTGCGATAATCAGCATTCTTAATCAGGCTCCGACTTCCCTCCCATGCCATTCTGCTTTTGACCGATATCCAAGTCGTTGAATCCTTTGGCAAGGCATGTCCGACGCGACTCACCAAACCTTCCGATGGCTGCATATGAGCAATTCACAGAGTATGATGTCGAACTGGAAGTCCCGGAGAAAGCTGTCCAGGAGCTTGACGAAAACGTGAGAAAGTGTATGTCTGAATCCTGGAACCCATGTAGAGAGCTGGGAACATGTTGAATTTGTAAGATAGTCCTGCCTGAGAGAGGCACCTTCAAGTCCATGATTCCGCATGGCCCAAGTTTCTGGGGTCGCACAGCACGCATCAACATTGTCGAGGAAGATGGCTCAGACACGGCCTATTTCATGAAGGTACATGACAGCCCTTCAGAATTTTCATATTAGAACTGAAATCATCGTCTCTAGGTATGTCATGGCCAACGAGGCCATGACATGATGCTCGGCGAATTTACATCCATGACGGCAGTGCATGGCGTTCTGCCTGAATGCTCTCCGCGCCCTATTGGTTGGGGCACCTACGAATCAGACGCTCGGTGTCACTTCTACTTGGCTACCTTTCATGAGATGGCCGAAGAACTGCCCGACATCAATGCGTTTGCTTGGAAGGTTGCGGAGCTTCACCTGAGGAGCGAATCCCCAAATGGAAAATTTGGGTTTCCCGTAATGACATTTAGCGGCAATGCTCCGCAAGACAACTCATGGACAGACACATGGGAGGCTTTCTTTACGAAAGCATTTACCCATATGATTCGCTTGGAAGGTGAGACCCAAGGCCAGAGTGAGGAGATGGACAAGCTTGCATCCACCCTTATCAGCAATGTCATTCCGAGACTTTTGCGTCCCCTGGAGATTGATGGCAAAACGGTGAAGCCTTGCTTGATCCATGGCGATCTCTGGTATGGGAACGCTTGCACAGACCTGACGACGGGAAACCCCATTGTATTCGATGCTTGCAGTCTCTATGGGCATCATGAGTGTGAGTTGACCATTTAACGCCCTAGCTTCAGACAGAAAGCTAATTAATTGATCAGATGAGCTTGGAACATGGCGCTCCCCTCATTATAGGATTGGGAAGCCTTATGTTAGAGCTTATCACCAGAAATATCCCAAGTCAGAACCCGTGGAGGACTGGGACGATCGGAATGCTCTTTACTCAATGCAAGGCCTTCCATTTGTAAGATTAATCAAAAGGCTAGTCTCGCTGATCCAGTATCTAGTATGTTCAATTTGCATGAGTCTGTCCTGTACGCTGGAACTCTCAGATGGCGCGGAATGTGAGTATAGTCATATTTCACTTGAATGTCGACCTCTCAACTAACCTAGTCTTCTCATCAGAGTGATGGGAGAGATGAAACGCCTCATCAACAAGTTTCCTGAGGGCTTTGACGGATGGCGAAGCCAGAACCCAACCAAGAAGACCGGGCGTGAAATTTGAGCGTTTGGGCCCCGATGTCATTCGTTAGACTCACCATCTCGACGAATGGTATTCCACAATCTGCAAATGAATAGATCATGTTAAATGTCGAAAGTGAAGATCGAATCAAGCGCAACTTGTCATGTCTCTAATTGGGGCCATCTCAAGCAGTATCTGATGCCATGTAATCAACTCCTGGTTGCTCCCTGCTGTCAAATTCTAAACCACGTCCACGTTGAGACACGCGGGACCGTACATCAAAAACCCTTTGTTTTACGATTCACTATTCCTGATCGAACGCTGCATCCATCGTTTAGAAAACCTACGATTTTTTAGCGAAGACTCCATGCCCAAGTTTTCTTTCTTACCTGCGCCCAAACTTCTGGCCCACATCTACCATTTTCCCAACCTCCCGGAAGCCCCACTTCTCATAGAAGCTTTTGACTCTGTTGTCTTCTTCTGGATCCTCAAGGACCGTCATAAAGGCCAACATTTGGTCAATCGCTCCACCCTCTTCTAGGGAACGGAGAAATTTCTCCATCAGTGCGCTCCCAACGCCTTGTTTAATTGCCCCAGTATGACAAATGATAGCCAGCTCAGCTGTGTGAGAATATCCAACTTTGTATCCGCGAAAAGGAAACGCATGAATGAACCCGAGAATACGTCCTGCGTGTTGACTCTGTTGCTGTGACCCGATGCCGCTGCCAATTGTAAGCGACTGAGGCATGTCAAGCTCGTGAGAAGCAACCGCAACGAGATATGGCAAATCTCGGGACGATATATTCTCATATTCGGCAATGAATGAAGTCAGAGATGGAGCGACATGGTGCATGTCAGTGGGGGTGTGCAATATGTAGTGGCTATAGATGGCATGGACCATGTCCATATCCTTAAGCGTCGCAGCTCGGACAATAACGGACATCTCAGGCCGAGGAATAGATGGAGTAAATGGTAATTATGCCAAGCATAGGACCGTAGATGAACACAGAGTGCCATCTAACTATCTACTGGTGGGAAAGGGCTTAAGTAACCCGGCGTTTATCTGCATAGCCCATCATGTGGCAGCCCTCTCTGGCAGAAACAAGATGGACGTGGACACATGAAGGGTTTCTTGTGCCAGTCTGACCTGCATATGTAGTGCATCCTCCTTTACTGCTTGTGTTCATGGCAATTGGTCACCATCGAAACTCCCGGCAGTAAGCATGATGTCGTCATTACATCATCGACCCATGATGAATCAATCGCAATCATACGTACCTTGAGTAATTGAGCGGTTTTCTGGCAACGCCCTTTTTCGATCTCTGGCCCGGCAATTCAAGTGCGGCTCAAAGTGCGGCTCGTTACTAGGGTATGTTAGCGAAGGGGAAACACCTAACTACAATGATCTTATGCAACCGTTCCGTGCGGGCAGCCAATGAAGGGCTCCCTCTGCTTTTGAACGGCTTATAAATACGTCGCGAGCGCTGCCAATGCCAATGACACGTATTGGTCTGTTATTGACGGCTGCGACGCCTGAGTATCTCAGGTTCATCCAGGATCGATTCGCTTCGAATCCGGTTGATACCCAATGTATGAACGAGACCAGGGTTCCACTCGATCTTGACAACGCTCAGCGGCCACTGGACACATACTAATCAGCTGCTATGATCGGACTCTCAAGACCCATGCAGACTTGTATATATCTCTAATTCTTCACCAAATACATCTTATCAATATGGGGTGTCCAAATGTTTAACCACAGCCTTTGCTGAACGATGAGAAAAGGCTAAATCGTGTAATGTCGACTAATGCTCACTCGCACTTTGTACTTATTTCATGTCACATGCTTGGGGGAGACCTAAGCTAGTTGCAACAGTTTTATTCATCCAATTGACCAGCTAGATCCCATAGCAAATCCGCTTTGTGATATCCTCGTCCTATCCGGCCGGTGTCATTGAGCTTTTGCCATTTTTCCTGCTGCGTTGGGTATCGCATAAGCTGCATTGCAATTGATTTAATAACGTACATCCAAGCGGGCCTTGATGATCTATATTTCCGTTGCCGTCATCGCGTCTTACCTCCACAAGGATTTGTGAGACTCTATACGATTTGATCCTGCTCATTGGCAGTCGCTGCGCGATTCCGGCCAATGGATCTTGGCAGTGAGCCGTAATCAACCCCACATGGTACCATACATCAGCGTATAAAACATACCTTACGTATCATCAATCGGCTGACACCGGCTGTTTTTCGGTTCTGCCTTGCTGCCATGAGGACACTTCGCAAGGACGCATTTGGCTTCTGAGTGATTGTTCCCAGCCACAGCTTAAGAAGGCAGACATCAGTCGGGCTATCAACAGTCCATCCAAATTTCCTTTCAAGCTTAGGGAGCACGGATCGAAAGACAACATCTATTCACATTTGGGATACAGACCCATACGGCCACTCATTCACAAAGAAAGTTCTTTCGCTAATGGCCATGGAAGGGTTGGTCCTATTTACATTGCTGCTGAGATGCAAACCTTGACTGACGGTTTCGGCTCCAGACTTCATGAAGATACGCAAAAGAAGCCCGTGTTGTCCATGACCACGGTTGACGATTTCTCGGACTGCGATATCTGCTCCGCAATCTGGAGCAGACTTGGCGATTCTTCCGACAACGCAAAGAAGACACCACTCAATATCGGCTCTTTTGAGGAGGCACTGCATACCAATTGCAAAAGGCATAAGCGTTGAGTGGTTCAAGAAGTTTTGCGATGGAAAACGTCAAACTGAACAAAATCAAACTGGCCGTCCCCGGAAGGCATCGAAGGATGTTGGCATTCATCGTCCTCGACCAGGCGTCCTTGACTTGACAGAATCCATCGAAAGTTTCGGCTGGGATGCCGAACTTTGCCTCGTTAGAAGGGATTCTGTGAAAAATCATCCCGGCATCGCTCGTCTCCTGGACCCCAAATGGGTTGATTTGAGCGTCATCAACCACTGGCTGGAACAATGTGTGTCCTCTCATGGCACAAAGTGCGAAAATCCGGTGAAGATATGGCCATATCGCCCGGCCTGGGTTACACTCAGCAACTGCAGTAGAGGCTATCTCTGCAGCTGGTGATTATATCCCTGCCTTCCTTATCCTCAGTGGCTCTATTCATATGAGCAGATGGTATGAGATCAAGGACCTGGAGGCGGATACAGTGATTGGGGTATCGTCAACTGGTTATACAAATGACCAGTTATCCCTGGATTGGATCAAGCACTTTGACACACACTCAAGGAATCGAACCCAAGGCCAAAAGAGGCTTCTCTTGATCGATGGGTATGGCTCTCATCATACGGTTGAGTTCCTACAGTACTGCGAGGATCATAATATCCTCCCATTTGGCCTTCCTCCTCACTCAACCCATGTCCTCCAGCCTCTGGACGTTGTGGTATTTCAGCCTCTCAAGCACTACCACAGCCTAGCAATTGATGCAATAGTCCGGGAGGGCTGCACCAACATCACCAAGCTAGAGTTCCTCAGCTTTATACAGTCAATCCGCAAGCAGGCCTTCAAACAGTCTACTATTATTTCTGCTTTTAAGAAGACTGGGATCAACCCATATAACCCACAGGTAGTGCTGGAGAAGATTGCTGTTCGGGAGGGCACACCACCAAAGCCAACTACACCACCTAATAGAGGATTGGACTCCTCACCCTTCAGTACTCCTATAACTATCAGGAAACTCCGAAGAGTAGCTGATAGGCTATCTGAGGCCTCAGAGATCATCCACGACCAGATCCATGAGTTGACTGGAGAGGTATCACCATTTAGCCAGAACCTGGATCGCTTCATTAGAGGGGCTTTAACCCAAGGGTCTGAACTGATCCAGATCAAGAGGGATCTTTCAAGAACCAACTTAGCTGAACAAGTCCGAAAGGCTCGTCGACAGGCAAGAAACAGCCAACTTAAACAGGAGGGGTTATTCGAGTAAGAGATGGGAGGAGTATGGTGAAGCAGAGGCAGGATAATGAGTATACAAAGGCCCTTGGGGTTATTAAGTCAGCTGAGCAAAAGATCCGCCAAACCGCCAAAAAGGGGGCTTTTGAGGCTGCCAAAAAGGCTCGCATGATGAGGAAAGATGGGAGATTGCAGCTGCTATATATAGTTGATGATGGGGGTTGCGGCCGCTGGCTAAAGAGAGGTTGAAAGTGGGAATAGTTACAATTGATGCTTTTCTGGACATCTGGCCGATCTGGACATATGGGTGTTCAGCACCCACTTTAGTGGGTGACGAGTCCCGAGTTCCAATTAAAGTGGGGGCGGGCACGAGTAGATCGGTTCATTTCGCTAAATCAGGTCTTGAATTCGCTTGCCAGGATTCTTGGCCTAAATGAAACGTCGTCTAGTACGCGACAATTTAGGCTCTGAATCCCCTTTAACCTCTGTACTGGCTACGCAAGACCGCGACACGTTCTATTCACCGCGTATCAACCGGCTAATTTAATGAGATGGAGGGAGACATTCTCCCGAGCGTCCAGCTATCAATTATCGACGACGCGCAGCTTTTAGTTTGTTCTCGGGACGACTGCCGTATTGCTCTATCGCCGACTCCGAGCGGTGTGACCGAGCACCTACGCTCGCGGCATCAGATACCAGCAGAGAGGCGCAAACAGGTAACCTATACACTACGGCGTTCAGATCTGCGCCTGAAGGAGCCTACTTCTGTTGAACCACGACCCGACGGCGTTCTTATTGATAGCCGGCTCCGATGTTACGATGGATTCCTTTGCGATCTCTGCCCGTTCCGCACCATCAGCAAGCCGATGATGGCGCGGCATCTCAGTAGAGAGCACTTTCGGGCGACTACTGGAAGGTGGGCAAGGAGTCACGCTACAACTGCCTCGTCGTACATGCCCGTATACTTACAGGCTTGGGTTCGTAACCCGCCCCGGTCGCAGTACTGGACTGTTTCACTGGCTGATGCTGCCACGACGGAAGTCAGGCCCGTTGGACGCGATGAAGAGCTGCGTCACTTACACGACGTCCTGGCGCGCGAAGAAGCGTTCCGTCGGCGGATCAGCCGTACCCAAGGGAGAGTGCCTTGCTCTGCTGCCCAGGGGGCGTCTTCCAACAACACAGCAGCAGCATACACAGAACTTCGACCCTGGCTAGAGCGGACGGGATGGGAGCGGGTGTATGCCAACGTGGACCGTCAGCTTCTCTACTCGCTGACTCTACGGCCAGTAGAGCGTTCCTATCGCCCTCTTCTTCTGTCGGCAGGCCTGTCGCAGCATGACAACAATATCGTTAGCCCTGCTGATGACGAGGCCAAGATTGCAGCGCTCTGCCACGCGGCGTACAATTTCATCAGTCGATGCGAAGAAACGGCAAAAACGTCCAGCAGAAACTCACTCTGCTGGCTACGTAATGTGCACCCGAGCAACTGCAACCCGAAGCCCTTTACGCTTGTGGCAAAGAAGAACACCCGAGAACGTTACGTTTCCGTGCTCCAAAGGTTTGTGTCGCTGATCTTCCGGGTCTATCGGTTATCAGCAAATCTCCGACGAGACGCAGCCGGCGTGTCCCTCACGAAAGAGCACTGGGTTGCCTGTGGGAAGGTCTGGAACCACCCTGGTCTGAACATGAAAACTCCTCAACGTGGGGAATGGGAGAGTCTGAACACAGGTATCACCGCAGACTGCGCATGCGAAGATATGGGGGAAGTCAGCGAGAGGGATGGTTGGGAAGAGGATGGCAGCGATCTTGACGACCAGCAATCACTAGCCAGCAGCAGTGACGACGAGGGTTCTCAGTTCAGCGATGTTGAAGAGTCTTTTTGCGACGATAGCAGTCAGAACGAATGTGATAGCAGTACCAACACGCAATATCCAAGTACAGAGTAGAGTAGAGTAGAGTAGAGTAGAGTAGAGGTAGACGCCGCCCACGGCCCCGGCCCCCTCGGGTTAGGGCCAGCCTTTGGGGGGGGGAGGGAGGAGGGAAGGAGGGAGGGAGGGAGGAGAGGCTTAGGGACGTAGGTCATCATTATCGAAGCTTTTGCTTTGTGCCACAGTTGGTTGCCTTGTCCAGGTCGTACCATTAGATTGAATAGTAAGAATATGGTATCTACGGTAGTTCTATATTAAGTACCTACTATTACACTACGTAATGATGAAACCAGTGACTATATTATCTTGACGTTACCTAGGTATAAAAGCCTTTAGGTGTTTCCATCTGCCCCTAGGATAAAACAGAGATATGCCCCCAGGTGCACAACTGAGATATGCCCCCAGGTGCAGAACAGAGATTTGCCCCCAGGTGCAGAACAAGATATGCCCCCAGGTGCAGAACAGAGATATGCCCCCAGGTGCAGAACAGAGATTTGCCCCCAGGTGCAGAACTGAGATATGCCCCCAGGGGCAAAACTGATCATCTGCCCCCAGGTGCAGAACTGAGATATGCCCCCAGGGGCAGAACAGAGATTTGCCCCCAGGTGCAGAACAGAGATATGCCCCCAGGGGCAAAACTGATCATCTGCCCCCAGGGGCAGAACAAGATATGCCCCCAGGTGCAGAACAAGATATGCCCCCAGGTGCAAAAGAAGATATGCCCCCAGGTGCAGAACTGATCATCTGCCCCCAGGTGCAGAACAAGATATGCCCCCAGGGGCAAAACAAGATATGCCCCCAGGACAAAACAGAGATATGCATAGTTACCTTATTATGAGGAGTCTGTTTGCTACGCGCGCGTGCGTCCAGCCCACGGAAAGCTCCCTAAGGTAAAAACCTCATACTGAGGACTTAAGCTAAAACACATCGTTGAAATAAAAAGAGGACGATAATAGATAATTACCTGAACGCGGTAACTATATGTAGAGATTCAAGAAAAGAAGCCTTTACATCAACATAAATAAAGAAGGATAAGGAGGAGTTGCACCTAGAGCAGCAGCAGGCATGACGGACGAGCGCGAACGGAGGATAGAGAAGAGTAAAAGGAACCTATAGAGGAAGACAGGAAGAAGAAGAAGAAGAGGAAGACAGGAAGAAGAAGAAGAGGAAAAAGGACGCGACCAGAACAATAAGGACGCGACCAGAACAATAAGGACGCGACCAGAACAGTACGGTCGACAACAGGCTGTCAATAGACCGAATAGGTAGCTAAAACGCGTTAAACTAAACGGGTATAGCGTCGCAAAAAGCAATACCTTGCCTAACGCGTTTAGAGAGGATGCACCGTATAGCCATAAGATGCGTTACATTCTCCTTGCTAGTAGCAGGCAAACCGACACCAATAAAGATAAGCATAGTAAGGAAGGAAGGTAAAGGAGCTATTACGACGCATAAGAATACTACTTGAAGTAAGGTAGATAGATAACGGAAGAGGGGGGATAAGAAGTTGGGTATATGGTGGTAAGGGGAGAGTGGTTATCAACATGGGGAGGCAGAGCAGGGGCGTACGTGGGGCTACTGATGGAGCGAGGGAGACTGCAGCGCAGCTCGCCGGCAGATATGGGGATTAGTAATTCCGCTTCCGCGCGTGATGCTTCAACTGCACCCAGCCAGCAGTCAAAGAGAGCAGCGTCAAAGGAGGCATATCGCAGCAGGCACACCACCACACTAGAGTAAGAGTAGATACGTAGGTAGAAAATGATTCATAGAATGTTGTTTTAGTAGTTGTTAGGTTCTTATATTGATATAGTGAAGTACGGCTATGTGATGAATAAAAGTGTATAATTGAATGTAAAAGTAAGAGCAAAGTGAAGATGAAATAATGGTAGGCAAAGCTTTTTCTCCCACAACGAACTGCTTGCAACAACATACTAGAGCTTTCCTAACCTTGAGCAATTCAACTACAGCTAGCATATGCGCGCATATAAAAGGACTGTTGACGAGCTGGGCCTGGGAGGCAGTAATTTACACTACGGTGAAATATAGTATGTTGTATAATTGTAAACTAGTGTAGCCTGAAGCTGACTAGATGGGTCTTTCCCTACTAGATAAGCGCTTTATCTGTTTGATCTAGGGAATCGACTGGATGGAGGTGTTAAGGACAGGTAGAAGTGCCGAGACGGGCTCTAGCCAGACCAAGATAAGGTGAATGGCTATAGTATAGCTCCTCCTAACATGCAAGCTCACACGATGAAGGTGAATCCTATCCACAACCCTAGGGTGTTCAATACTAGATAGGGCCAGCGCTTGCTCTCAAAGCCTGCCCTCAAAGCCTGCCCTCAAAGCCTGCCCTCAAAGCCTGCCCTCAAAGCCGGCTATAGGAAGCCAGCGGCGGAGCGGACCCGGCGGCGACCCACCCGGAGGCATCGCGCTCCATACGTCGGTAGCCCAAGGCGACCAATCAGCAGGCAGAGACCCCTACCAGCACCTGCCCGGTCCCAGACCCTTTAACATGGTCGTATATAATAAAAGCCTAGGCTAACCTATACCTACCTTATCAGAACCCTAGAGGAAACCAACCATCACCACCATAATACTATAGACGATAATAATAGAGAAGAAGCGGAAGAGAAGGGCAAGGGACGCTGCCGAGGCGGCGCCTAACCGAAAACGCTAGACGAAAGAGGATGCCTTCCTTGGCGAGAGCGAATTAGTCCGGGAGCGCGCCAGGCCCTACCTACTCGCCGTGGCTAAGATGTTAGTCGATATGCTCGGGATAAGGTAGAGCGTCGGCAGGAACCGCCCGCTCGAGGTAGGGTATGCTTGCGAATTAAAGGAGGTTTTAAGAGGAGCGGTCTAGAACGCCGCGCCTTAGAATACTGTATCCTCGTACTCTATAGCGCCGAAGAGGTCCGCCGTATATAAAGCGCGTAGCCAGGGAGCGACCGGGGCAGTAAGGACGACTTTCTCGGCTGGGCCGTGGTGAACGGTAGTACGCCCGAGGTGATAGTAGGCCAGTACCGTATCGAGGCCCTCCGGGCGTATATGAAGGAGACGGGCGGGTCGGCGTCGGACCTATGGTGGACGTACGAGCTCTATGACCAAGGTGGGTAACCAACCGGTACCGCCCACGGGTAAGCGGGCGCGGCGGGAAGGCTAACGGCAGCTAGACCGCCTACCATCCGACCTCAACCTCAAGTTACGAGTCAACCGGAGGGACCTAAGCCAAGCCGATACCCACGGCCAGATCTGGACGTAGCTGGTATTGATCGGCCGTAACGCCGAAGGGCCGCTCCGGCGCGGGCATGTCAACGGTGATCTCAAGCTCGTAGAGGCGCTACGGCTGGGTAGCGAGAAGGGTTTCCCGATACGAAGGCTGGTTACGCTATAGAACCACTAAAGATGGCGGGATATGACGATAAGATAGTGCCGTATAAGGCTGGGCCTCGAGACCTTTAGTATCTCGACGTTCGAATGGATGGCCCGGCTCCGGGTCGACGATTACTGGTTTTCGATGCTAGATACGGTGCTCCGTACTATCGAGGCCCTGCCGCTCGATGGGTGCGGCGAACCCGGGTAGGCCGACTGGCACCGGATGGCAGCAGGTCTCGGAGGGGTCGGCCGACCACGGGACGTAGTAGAATCCTTTTTCTTCAAGGACGAGGGCGGCCGTCGCGCCCGGCGGGACGAAGGCCTGCTTGTATTCCTAGACGATGTTAGATACGGCGCCGTATACGAGGCTATTACGGCCGCTCCTAAGCTTGCCTTCCCCGACCTACGGCGCTTCCTCCGCACCAAGAAGGCCGACGTATAAATAGCGGTCCGTATCCTCTAGCATACCATCGCCTAGATCGACCAGGATAGCGCCGTCGCTGTTAATAAGGTAAACCTTAAGACCCAGAATAAGCTATTACTACGAGAGCACCTACTAGACGCGCTCGGTAAGATCGGCCGGTCTCGCGGCGTCAAGGGCTATACCGCCTTAGCAGCGGCGGCGCAATAGCTACAGTAGCGCGTCCTCAACTTTGTCCGGGATCACATCGACGAGTTTACCATAACGGAGGAGGCTAAGACGCTTATTAACAATAATATGTCACTCGTTAATAGTCCGGCCTATACCGACCGGTTTACCCTCGACTCCTGGGCCTGCCTTCTGCGCCTTGTAAGGCGTGACACCGACATAGACGGCTATATACTCCGCCCGGAGTAGTAGACCGCCCACGCGACGCGCCAGAGAGGGCATTAGAAACAGGTCTTAGCGCTAGTACGGACATTTTATGTAGATGTGTTCCGGCTAGCCGCCGACCGCCCCGGGCTACATAACGCCGCTATACGTTCAGACCTCCAACGTAAGATCGAGGCGCTCATCGTAGGCCTCCCCAACGACGCATCAATGCTAAGCAGCCGCACCGCCGAGTCACCACCCCCTAGCCCGGGAGGCACCATCGCGGATTCTAACGCCGGCGATACCGAACCCGTAGAAGGTAATACTAATAGCCAAGCCGAACCGAAACTACCGGAACCCCCGGTAGGCATACGTAGCCGTTACCGGTTCGGGTAGGACGACGTAGCCTCGTCGCTATCAACCGCCTCCCTATCAGAGAGAGGCTCGCCGCCCTCAGAAGCCCAAGGGTCGCTAGAGCCGACGGTCGATATAGGTAGCCGCAGTAGTAATAGCGAGGGTAGCGCCAGGAAGCATCTCCCCCACTAGAAGCTAGGCACCAGAGCCGGAATACCAACAGACCCAGGAAGGCGCCGAGGGGCCAAGATGCGGTAAGAATATAATATCAGGTTTTCAGGCCCATACCGGGACGAATATAGGAGTAGGCACCGCTCAACAGCTTCGATAAAGGGTGGGCAAGACTGGCCTACAGCAAGTCCGGGATGTGTAGATATAAGAACAGGGGGCCGCCCCACGTAATCAATAACCGATCGTCCGATACGGCGCAAAAGAAGAGCCCTGCGCGTCACATCACATCTGCCGGGTTATCACCACCACACAAACCGACTAGCATCTTATCTCCGCCCAACCACTAGTGTTTTGCCTTTATAGTGCTGTAAGGGAAGACCCAGGCGAAGACCTGTAGAGCTATGTATCCCGCCAGGGGTACAGCCGCCCAGGCCACTAATTCGAGCCTATATGGTCTCAGTAAAAACCCAGCGTAGCATTCGATCCAACGTGAAGCCAGGTATATTATCTATATCTATATAAGGAAAAGAAAGATCGGTAAGAAATAGGACCTGCGAGGAGGCGGCCCGCTATCTCATATCGGCGACAGCTCTGCACCCAGGGGCATAACCGCAGGTCCTCTATATCAGATGCGGCACGGATCGATCCGGGCCCCAAGCCACTGTCAGACGTCGTCTGGCAACAGGAGGGATTTGGTGCTGCCGCCTCTGTGTGTATAAGACTGGTCTATAGGATATTATGGTGAACGGGAGAGGAGCCAGGCCTCTCTCCCTTCCTGGGCATATATTACAGCTGGGAGGGTAGAGAGGCACTACTATGTAGTCTGTTGGCTGTAGACGAGAGGCTATGTAAACCCGACGTTTATTGATATTCTCTCTAGCTTATACGATAAATATAGAGAAGTGGTTTGCTATACTATCGCGTTATAACTAGTCCCCCAATACTGCTAACCGCATACCAAGCCAGATCACATTCATGCTATTGCTACGATGTCTACCGCACATGAGGAAGACGACTACCCTGACGACCTGTATGAGGACGAGCCGTCTGACGCCAACCAGCCCATGACCCTCGGCCGCGACGAACTATTTGCCAACGACCAGGACCCGCCTCAACAGCAAGACAACCGCCAGAGATGGGCGGTAGACCACTCTTTAGGCTACCATAAGTTCCGAGGTATGTCTCCTATGCGTGAACCCGGGCCAACAGAGCTAATACTGTTTACGACGTCTTTAGCGCAGCGCTTTATCAATAAGGTACTCGGCAGCGACTTCGAGCCGGCCGACGCCCTTAAGATTCTCTAGGAGAAGTATATGATCGATTACGGATCCCGCTCGGCGGGCGGGGCGCAGGCCAGGCCAACGGACGCCTTCTTCCCGCTATTCTTCCTCGACTTCCTCAGCATCGTCGGCAAGCCAGGGCGCCCGATCACGAGGCGCGATAGCCCGATATTCGATAATATAACCGTCTTTTTTTAGAAGTACGGGGCTCCTTACGGTACGAAGTATATCGGCGGGATCCCATTCGATATTACCGGACGCACGTTCAGGATCGCCTAGGCCGCCATTAGAGAGATCTGGTTTATCGTTATGTATCCGGTCGGGGGCGAGACGGCCGATCCCGCCGCCTCGGCGGCGACGGCGGCGGGGGGCCAGCGCGAGAGGGAGCTGGCCGGGGAACGGAGCGGGATGGCCGGCGGGCTGGCGCGGTAGCTAGCAGCCTATATCACGGGCGTCTTCTAGTCGCCCGAGCTGCTGGGTGAAGGGGTTGAGCCGTGCTGGCGACCCGGGGGCAGGCATAGCTAGCGTATAAGCTCTACCCGCTGGACGGCGTTCTAAGAGCTCTTTATGGACGGCTGGATAACCTGGGCCGGCAGCCACCCTGCGGAGTCCTACTGGCGGCGGCACGAGCCGGCCTTCCACGCGTACGACTATGGCGCCAATATTGAGATCGAGGTCGGTAAAAGTATATATAACCTTCCGCGCGAGAGATACGTCTACCTGGACGAGGACAGCGAGGAGGACCGGGGGTCTAACGACGAAGACGAAGTGGAGGACGACGCCCGGCGTAGCCTTGACAGTCTCTTCATCAACGAGGGGCCGGATGGCCTTGCCGTAGAAGGAGGCGGCAGCCCTAGCGGCTCTGCCAACGGCCCCCAATACCGGCAGATGATCGGGGAGAGCGAGGGGCTGCAGAAGCTGATCACGGAGCTCGGCGCCCGCTTTAGGCCGGAGAACATCACCGCCCTCTCGTACGCCCTTGCCGTCTGCCTCCATAGCGAGTCAGGCGATTCCAGACGCGCTATCTCCTCGCGGACCGGAATATACTGGGCCGCGAGTTCCCTATAATAGCGACTATACCTTTTACCCGCAGGCCTTCCACCCACATATAAGAACTTCTCCTCTAACCGCTCGCCGGCGTTCTTCGATTCGCTATATACCGCTATAAGGGGTAATATAAGTGACCGGAACGAAGGCACCGACGTACTATCGTTCGGATATTTCTAGGGCTACTCTAATACCAAGAGGAGCGTGCGCCATAGCCCGAACGATCTCCTATTACTAAGGGTTTTATAACGGGGGCGCTTACGGCGCCGACGGCCTGTACCTCGGCTACGACGTATACAAGAGATAAGCAAGAGTGGCTACTATATATCATCCGCGGGCACGCCACGCAAGAGAACCCGGAGTAGTCTAAGCCGTTCGTACGAGAGCATAACCAGATAAACGTCGCCGTCGATAACGAGGAGGTCGCATACCGGATAGAGCAGGTCATATCGCTCAACGTAGGGCATATAGTCAGCGCCGAGCGCACGTTTAAGGCCGTTATCCGCCCTATCTTCCAGCTTATCCGCTTCTTCCTCCTAGAGCACGAGTCGTACGTGCATATATTCCGGTCTATACCCCTCGAGGTCTTTCCCCGCATCGTATCTACCTACTGCCGCCTCTTCGAGCTGGCGCTTAACAAAATGGAGCGGCGTTACGTGCGGGAGGGCGAGCGCGGGCTCGACCTGGCTTCCTCCAAGGCCGTTACCGTACTTGACCGGCTCGGCGAGTACCTCTTCACGGGAAACGAGCGGCACCTACCGAAGACGGTGCTGCGGCCGCTGGGCACTATAGATAGCCTCCGCACGGGGGCGTAGCCGTATATCGACCCGGCCGTGCTGGACCTCGGCTCGTCGGGGTCGGGTAGGACCGTCATCCACGTAGGCCGGTGGCCGCGCTCGGCAGAGACGAGGAGGCTCGTGCTGCTCCACGTGCGCGAGCTGCAGCACCACTACGGCGTCCGCATAGCATCCAGCCGAGAGGCGGCCATCTGGTTCGACCAGCTGGGCGAGAGCGCCCTCGGCAGCCGGTCTGCCGTGGCCGACTTCACGGCGGAGCTGCTGCGCGAGCTGTAGATCCCGTAGACCAAGTTCTTCATCACCCGGCAGCTACGCCGCAGACTGCGGGAGGGGCCGAGGCCGACGACGGCCAGCCCGTCACAACCGAGCAGGTCGAGGCGTGCAGCCGCGCCGTCACCGCGTGGGAGACGTCGTCCGACGCGTTTACCTGCAAAGCGCTGCAGCAGCTCGTTAGAGGTCTCATGCCAGGCGGCGCCCGCGTGGCGATAACACTGTCCAGGACGCGCACTCGGCACGACTTCGCCGCCGAGCTGGTACGCGTTGTCGCAAGTGAGAAGGGGAGAGAGGCAGTGGCGCCGTCCAAGGCGACATGCCAGACCAGCTGCAAGCCGCCATGGCCGTCGGGCTCGGGCATGAGGAGTGGTCGCCGTGCTGGGGGCCGTATACTTGCGCCGGGATAGAGTGGGTCCCCGATGCCGTGCGGGGCCGGCTAACGTTAAGGACAGTCGTCCGTTTATGCGGCCGGGAAGGCACACGGCCGGCGCTAACCGGGCCGGCCGGGTCGCTACGGCGCGCGGCACAGGAGGCGCAGATCAAGCACGAGAAGGCAATAAAAGACCGGGCGCTCCGTCAAGCGCAAGGAAGGATCGATTTCGGCTGCGCCTTCCCTTTTACAGACATCCCCAGCGTCGTTCAGTCAGGGTTCAACCAAGCTAAGACGATCTTCTCCGGGAAAGGCGACATTAAGGTGCTAGACCACTACCAGCTTGCGATGAACTGCCTGGCCGAGAACATCGACGACCCCCTCTGCTGCCTCATGCTGATGATCACGCTCACGGTATGCTCGTCGTCGGAAACGCCAGAAGTGGCGCAAGGGTCGCGGGAGTTTAGCATGCAGCAAAAAGGAAAGACCCCGGGCAGCTCGCGCTCGTCATGGTCACGCGGATATATGGTTCCTCTACCCCAGGTTATTCCCGTGGGCAAAGAATTCCGGAGGGACAGCCTATGACGTAGGGGAGATGACGAAGAAGATCGGTAGGTCACAGTGGGAGCTATTCATCTAACAAACGCAATGCTAATAATAGGCTACAAGAGCATAAGGGCTGCAGCAACCGGATGCTGCAGGCGGTCGGTTGGGTCACCTCGAAGAGCAAGCGCGACAGCCCGCGAAACACGGACCTGCAATTGCGGTCGCAGGAGGAGCTTCTCGAAACGCTGCGGGGCTTGCAGTTAGCCATCAAGCGACCCGAGGACTTCATTGGCATAATATTCCATAGTCAGGACGACATTTGGGTAGAGCGGTGTGGGAGCCTTGTCAACCGTGCAGCATAAGGAGCACAAAGGATACAGCAACCGGATGCTATAGGAGCTATAATAGGTCATATCGAAGAGCAACCGCGATAGTCTACGAAACACAGACCTGCAGCTGCAACCCCGGGAGGAGCTACTAAGGACGCTTTGAGAGCTAAGGTCTGCTCTCCGGCGTCGAGGAGACTTTATCTGTATAGTCTTTTGTAGCCGGGATAGAATCTGGGTGGAGCGTTGTGCGAGTATTATCAAGTAGGGAGGTAGAGAGGTTCTAGAGTAGCACAGGTACAATAATACTTCATACAGAGCGGACCGGCCATTACGAAGTAAAGACGGCTTGTAGTTAGAAACCCGGTCCTGGAGATCGAGAAAGAAAATCCACTACTATAGCTGATTTGTATTTTGTCAGCTACCTAATAAACGCCCAATAATGATGGCAGTACCAACGCGTGCTCTAGAGGCGCCCAACCCAGCCTCCACTCAAAGTAGGCACTCAGTGCTGCCATTCAATGTATGCGCTTGCTGCCGAAAGCAAGACCCACGGCCCGCTCAGTCGTCCATGCCGTCCAACTCGTCATCGTCCACATCCTGGACGCCGCGATAGAGGACAACGTAGCCGAAGTAGGACGGGCCATCCTCGTGGGAGGTAGCCGCCATTGGCGCGTCGACGGCATAGCTTGTAAAGATGGCGACGTATTCCGTAAGGGTCTTCTCGGCGCCAGTACTGGGGTTGATGACTCTCTCCAGAGCGAAGGCGAAGCTCAAGCCCTTGTTACGTATGACGAAGTGATCGACCCTGAGGACCGGGCCGTTAAGCTGGACAATAGGCATTGCTACAGGTTGTTTATTCCTAAGCAAGGGTTAGACGTGCGGCCGAGCGGATGGGCATAAAGCTTGTCCATCTTAGCAAACATAAGCTCGACGGCTACGCCCATCCTAATGAGCCCATTATCAAGCCTAAAGGCGGATACCAGCTCGCCAGCCACTTCGCCATATAGTACTACCTCAAGCCAGTCATCTATAGCATTCAAGTTAAGCATAATAGGTAACCCTCAATAGCGAAAGTAGACGGCTTCATTATAGACCATCATGAGACTCCTCTGTCCAACGTGGTATATGGCGAGAAGGGTCGTATTGACGCCTGGGGCCACAAGGGATCATAAGGGATCTCTGGGATGCTTGGCTGGCAAGCA